>NC_133540.1:715000-1965000 GCF_048773025.1 Camelus bactrianus
AAGGAAGGAGAAGGGGGGGAAAAAAAAGTCTCTATTATTTTCTTGCTTCCCTCTGCCACTCTTAATGGTTTAGATGTCTTCTTTTTACAATTTTGTGTTTATTCCGTTTGGAATGAATGGTAGTGATCACCTTTCCGGTGATGAGTGGTCTCATTTTTGTACCATCCTCCTTCTTCTCTATTTAGAGTAGACCTGTTGATGTTTCTTTTAGCATGGGTTCAGTGTTGCTAAACTCTTTTCGTTTTTGCTTGTCTGTGAAGTTCTTTACCTCCCCTTCTATTCTAAAGGATAGCTTTGCTGGATAGAGTATCCTAGGCTGCTTCTTTTTGTCTGTTTTGTTTTGTTTTGTTTTGTTTTTCATTCAAGAATTTCAATAGATCTTGCCACTCCCTTCTGGCCTGTAGTGTTTGTGTAGAGAAATCCGCTGAGAGCCTTATGGGGGTTCCCTTGAAACTCACTCTGTTTTTCTCTTGCCTAAAGGCGTTTAGGATCATTGCTTTATCCTTGACTCTGGCCATCTTGATTAGCCTATGTCTTGGTGTGGGCCTGTTTGAGTTCTTTCTGTTGGGTACCCTCTGAGCCTCCTGGACTTGGATATCTGATTCCTTCTTTAGATTTGGGAAATTTTCAGTCATGCTTTCTTCGAATATCTTTTCGGTCCCCTTGGTTCTTTCTTCCCCTTCTGGAACCCCTATTGTGCGTAGATGGGCACGCTTTCGAGGGTCCCTTAGGTCCCTAAGATGGTTTTCGTTGTTCTTTATTGGTTTTTCTCTCAGCTGTTCTGATTGGGTTCTTTCTGTTGTCCTGCCTTCTAGGCCACTTATTCGTTCCTCTGCGTGATCTAGCCTGCTTTGGACAGCCTTTAGACCAGTTCTCATTTCAGCCAATGAGTGGACCAGTTCTCCTTGACTCTTCTTTATAGCTTCGATTTCGTTTTTGACGTATAGTATATCTCTCAACACTATCTCTTGGAGTTCCTTCAGGACTTGGATCACTCCTTTTTGGAAATCTTGATCGAGCAGGCCATCCACGTCTATTTCATGGATCGTGCTTTCAGGGAATTTCTCTGGCTCTTTTATTTGGGAGTGGTTCCTCTGCTTCTTCATAATGCTCCTATCTCTCTGGCACTGTGGCTTAAGGAGTATCAGTTATCTATTGGTGTCCTTAAGGAGTTTATGTATTTATCGAAAGCCTAGGCAGGCATAAAACTTTAAAAGAGAGAGGGGGATAGGGGGAGAGAGAGAGAGACAGAGACAGAGACAGAGGGGGAGAGGGAGAGAGGGGGTGGGGGCAGGATGTTAAAAGAATGGAGAAAAAAAGGTTTGAAAACAGTGTACGATCAATAATAGAAGAGCAAGTTGAAGCAGAATAGCAATTGAGCTGAGACGTCTTCTAAAAGCCTTTAAAAACAAATAGAAAAGATCAGAAAATAATATACAATTGTTTCAAAAGTAAATTTTTAAAAGGTAATCGGAAATAGAACAGATTTTAACAAAAGATAAAACAGAGGATTTTAAAAGACGGGAGAAAGAAAAGGTTTGAAGACAGTGTGTAATCATGAATAGAAGAGTAAGTGGAAGCAGAATAGCGATCGAGTTGAGACGTCTTTTAATAACCTTAATAAAAAGGAGGAAAAAAATCGAGAAACAATATTTGAAACCTGTGAATAACCAGTAACAGGAGATCAAAACCAAGAGAATGAAAAAGGGAAGGGGGTGGATGTTTAAAAATAATAATAATGAAAAGACTTGAAATGAAACATTTAAAAGGGATTAAAACCGTAAACGTATACGACTGTTCAAAAGTAAAGGTTAAAAAGGTAACAGAAGGTAAAACCGATGTAAAAGAGCTTAAAAAAGAAAAAGGAAAAGAAAAAAAAAAAGAGGAAAAAAAAAAAAAAAAAAGGATGTGTTCTCCTGGAGACGGTGCGCTCTTAACGGTTTCACCGAGAAGTCTTTCTGTCGTCGCCCTGTTTCGTGAACTCAGCTTGCTGTTTCCGCGGGCCCTCTGTCGGCGCCCTCGTCTGTGCTGCCCTCGGTGCCTGTGGGCAAGTAGATCGCGCCCCCTCCTGGCACCGCGGTCGGATGCTGCGTTCCTGCCGGGAAGGAGGGAGGGTGGCTGGCCGCCTGCCCTCTCCCGGCGCCGGTCGCTCCGCTGCTCTGTGCGGCTGTGTGCTCCGCCTCGGGTCGGCGCTCCTCTCCGTAGGTGGGCTCGGGGAAGACGGTGGAACCGCCCCGCCCCTGCTGCATTCCAAAACTCGGCTCCTTCTTAGTCTTGGTGGCGCGAGTTCTCTGAGGTACCGGGGCAGATATATAATATCTGCCTCAGGCTGAAAACGAGTCTCAGTCCTGCCTAGGAGGTTGCAGAGCCCCCGGGTGCGGATTCGAGTCTCGGCCCCGCCCCCGCTCCCGCCCCCGCCCGCGCGCTGCGCGCCGCGCGCCAGGGGCTATGGCGGCTGTGGCTGCGCCCCGCCTCTCTTCTCGCGAGAAGGGCCGGTGATGGCGCCGCGGGTCTGAGGAGATGGAGGCTACGGCGCCCCTCTCCCCAGGGCACACCGGCCGTGTTGCTTTGCCTTTCTTTCCCCGTAATGGACGGGTTGGGGGGGCGGGTTGTTCTGCTCTGTATCCCCTCCCGGCCACGGCACGTGGTGCCGCCGCCACGGTCCTCTGCCCGGCTCGTGCGGCCTGTCCCGGCCCCCGGCTGCCGGCCTGCGACTCGGGCTGGGTGTCGCGGGGACCCTCTGTGCCCGTTTCACTTGGATAGGTCGGTCAAGGGGCGCTCCGGGCAGATCTGAGACTCGGAGGCTCCCCCACCGTCCCGTCGGCCTCTCCGTTGGAGACGGGGAGGTCTGGCGAACGAGCCCTATTCCTCCTCTGCCGGTCCCTCCCGCACTGTTTTGCTTTTGACTCTTTCTTTTCTCCTTTTCTCCTACCAGATTTTGGGCGTCTTTGTCTTTCGAAGAGGGCGGTGTTCTGTCGGAGTTCCGCAGGTGGTCTGATTGGCCGAGTGGGTCCGTCGATGTGAGTTTTGGTGTATTTGTGGGAGAGGGTGAGCTACGAGCGTCCTTCTACTCCGCCGTCTTGCTTCTTCTCGGGTTATTTTTGAAGAGTAGGTGCTGGGGATTGAACCCTGGACCTTTATTTTTTGCATGCTAAGCATGGGCTGTACTGCCTGATCTCTAGACCCTCCCCACCGCAACCCCCCCCTTTCCCACCGCCTCCATAGTACTCGATGAATCTCCTACCTAGATATCTATGCTTCCTTGGAATAGGGCCGTCGTTTTCTTCATCGGATTGATGCACGTCTGTGGATTCGTCTCGTTTCTCTCCACTGCGGTGGGTGGCATCGGGGCGTGGGGTGGGGTGGAGTGGCGTGGGCTGGGAACAGTTCTTCACGTGTAGAGGTGGAGCGGAGCGATGAGGATGGTGACTGTTTCCCCGAGTGCTCGCGCCGGGTGATGGAGGCCTGTGGTCTGACTTGGAAGAGGACTCGGGTGACCAGAACAGAGCCCGTGTGGGGTCGTTGTGGAGGGAGGAACTCCACCCCCCCCCAGCCCCAGCCAAGGCACTCGTACCTCATCGAGGGACGGTCGGCCGAAAACAAACGAAAGCTGTCAGAGGTTTGGGGGTGGGGGTGAAGGGGTGGGTGGGTGTGTCTGTGTGTGTGTGTGTGTGTGTGTCTGTGTGTCTGTGTGTCTGTGTGTCTGTGTCTGTGTGGTGTGTGTGGTGTGTGTGTGTGGTGTGTGTGTGGTGTGTGTGTGTCCCCGTTCCCCGTACCACGGTCTCTGGTCGAGGCCCCCCCGAGCGGAGAAACGCACGCCAGGCCGTCCGTGCTCCTGGTTGTCCGGCCGCGTGTCCCTGCCACCCAGAGATCCCGAACCGTCCCGCTCGCTCCCCTGCCATGTGCCATGTGCCACCTGCCTGTCGGCCGGGCGCTATTTTAGACCCTGCGAAGAAGTCGACCGGACGGACGGGCCGGGCCGGGCCGGGCCGGGCCGAGCCGAGCCGAGCCGAGCCGATCTGAGCCGAGCCCGTCCAGGCTGGGGTGGGTGGTGCTGGGTTCAGAGGAGTGGGGTACAAGCGGGAGGCGGGCGTCGATGGAGGGGAGGGGGAGTGGGAGGGGGAAGGGAGAGGAAAGGGGAGGGGAGGGGGAGCAGGGATGACGATGGTCTGGGGCTTGGCGTGTGGGGTGGGGGTGGGAGGGATGGTAGCCATCCTATGACTTTCTCTCCCTACCCCGCCTTTTGCAAGTCTGTTAGAGTGACAAGGTGGTGCTGGTTTCTGGCTGGTGCACACCATAGTGATTCTGTTCTTCTTTTTCCTGGTCTTTTTCAGGAACCCTCGTCCCGAGGGACTGAATCTAGTGCCCTGTGCTGCGCGGTACGACCTAGGGGTCGAATCTGCCAGGAGAGGACTTACAAGGATTTGGAGGATCCTGGAAAACTGCTACCATCCAGAATCCTACATGGATGTTCAAGATCTTGTGGATGGACGGACGGACGGAAGACGGATCGAATGGAGGCCCCGCCCCATCCCCTGGACCCCTTGGCCCAGGAGGATCGTGATGGGTCTGGAAAGGACTCTTCCGACGAGGGTCTCGGGATGGACTTTCTCGGTCTGCGGAAGGTGTTTCTGCACAAAGAGGAAGAGAGGGGCGTTCTCGGCCAGAGAGCCCGAACCGCCTCCTTTCAGGGATCCGCTCCAGTCAGGGTTGGGGTCGGGGTCAGAACGCAGCCACCGACAGCTCCCCTCCCTCGTCTTGGCTCTCCAACTTGGGAAACCCTCCTCCCTGCCCCCTCACCCATCTTCTCGTCAGCCGGCCTCCAGCTTCCCCGTGCCAACCACCTCTCTCATGCTGCCGGACTTTCCTCCTCCTTGGGCTGCCAGGAAGCTCTCCCGCTCCTCCACGTGCTTTGGCTTGGAATCCCTGACAAACACAAGCGGTGCTGGTGGGCGGGGCCGTGGGCGGTGGCAGAAGGACTCCCTTCATCTTATGGGAGCGATTTTTATCTCCATAGAGGTGGCGATTGAGAAAACACATAAAATCACTCAGAAGAATACCCATGTGTAGTATCCCTGACCTAGATCCGTGTCTGTCTGTCTGTCTGTCTGTCTGTCTGTCTGTCTGTCTGTCTCTCTCTCTCTCTCTCTCTCTCTCTCTCTCTGCCTCTCTCTCCATTTCGCTATTCTCTGTGTGTGTGTGTGCGCGCGCGCGCATGCGTGTCTGTCTGTCTCCCTTGTCTCTCTTTCCTCTCCTCTCCCCTCCTCTCCTCTTCCCTGTTCTCCCCCCTTCCCCCTCACCCCTCCACTCCTCTCTTCTCCCCTCCACTCCTCTCCTCTCCCTCTTCTCCTCTCCCCTCGCCTCTTCTCATTTCCCCTCCCCTCCCCTCTTTTCCCTCCTCTCCTTTCCTGTCCTCTCCCCTTTTATCCCTCCTCTCCTCTGCTCTTTCTCTCTCTCTCTCTCTCTCTCTCTCCCCCTCCCTCTCTCCCTCTCCCCCCCTTCACTTCCCTCCCTCCTCCCTACCCCCCCAACCCCTACCTTCACAGGGCCTCATAGATTGCAATCGGTTTCCATGAAATGTGATGAAGAGGGAATGAATTTTAGAATGATATCCCCATGCCATCGAATCCTTCTTCCCCAGGGATAGCGACTTATTTGTGGTCGTGTTTGTTTTTGTTTTTCTTGTTGTTGTTTTGGGGCGCATCGAGGGCGCAGGAGGCGTTGGGAGTGAGGGTGATGTTTCTCTTTCTGTCTGTCTCCTCCTTAGGACGGATTTTAAGAGGAGGGAGGACTCACAGAAATCTACCATCTTGTCTCGTACTGCAGCTGTGTTTGAGCTTCCTATACGATCTGGGCGGAACACTCCCCACCCTCACCTCAAGCCGCCATTGCCGCCCCCTCAGCCCCCTGCACCCCCGTCCAGTCCCACACTTGGGGCGGTGGTTGGGCATGGGGGGATATTGGCGGGGTGGTGGTTGGTGGGGGGTGGGGTGGTGGAGGAAACCAGAAAACAGACCACTGTGGCACGTGGGTGACTGGGGCTTCAGGGTGAAGGAGGATGAATAAAATGGCCGGAATTAGGCTAACGGATTATTGCTTCTTTTTTTGGCAGGGGGGGGGAGGATCATTAGGTCATTCATTCATTCATTCATTCACTCATTCATTTGCTGGGGGGGGGTGTCATTCGGTTTCTTATGCTCGCCCTGAAAACGGTCAACTGTCCTGACTGACTGGTTGCTGCTCACGGTTCCAGGCCTGTTGTTGAAACTGGAAGCTATCGATCTTACTGTTTCTACTGTATTTCACTCATTGAAAGTCATCATCATGCTGGGTCTCTGAGTCTTTCTCCGAGGAGAAGGTCGGTCACGGGACTAATGACCTGACAAAATAGCCTGAGTGACCAAGAAGGCCACACCTTGAGTGCTTATGAGATAACGAGATCTAACCACCAGCCTCTATAGAATGGGTCACCTGGAGGCATCGTGACACCATTCTGAGTCTTCTGATGAGAAAACGATTCTGTGGATGGTGATCGATGCCCGATTGTTTGAGCTATGGCTCTAGAACCACCCCACCCACTCCATCCCCAAGGTGGGTACACAGTTTTGAAGACGCTAGCCTGCTGTGAATCCCCTTTGCCCGGCAGAGCGATAAAATGGCCTCTTTGCTTCTAAGCTCCGAGACCTTGTCTCTGGATTCTTGGGCTCGTCGGGGACGGGGGCCGATCTTTTGGCAACAAGCGTGCTTCAGAAACAGCGGATGCCCGAGAAGGACACTCTGCCTCTCCCTCTTCTTCCGGGCCTGAAATGGGGAGGAAAAAAACATCGCTTCCCCTGGAAGCTGGAGTCCGGAACCCGCCATCCGGAGGGACTTCTGGCTTGGCCTTCTCCTGGGGTGGGGGGGGAGGGCACGCCACTGCACGTGTTCTTTGTCAACTCCCTGTTTCTCTCTTCTCGAGTTATCTCTTTGGGACGGCTCCCACACTGGGTGAAAACAGACAGACAGGCTGGTATGTCTCCCTACCCCACCCTTCGCCCCCAAATGACTGATCTCCTGTCCCATCAGAATCACCACTTGTTTTCCAACGTGGCTTTCTTGGATCCTGGAGGACTTGTAAAGGAAAAGCCCAGCTGGGCTAACAAGCTAAAGTCACAAATCTAAGTGTGATAAGTGTCCGTTTACTGATCTAAGTTCTGCTGGGCTAACTCGTAAATCTGAAGTTTAGTGTCAGTTTACTGGGCTAACAAGCTAACTCGTAAATCCAAGCTCAACAAGTGTCAGTAACGTGATCTGTTCCAAATTGATAAGCTCCAGTGTACTGATCCTTTGCTTTTTGTTGTTTGAGCCTTATTGGCGAATAGACCCATATTTGTAATTAACCCTATGAAACCTCATGTGCACGTCTTGGAGGTGCTCAGAGCTTCGGAGCAGAAGCCCCTCTGAGCCCGCCGGCGTAATAAATCTGAGTACTCCAACCCTCCGAGAGGTGCTTGTTTCTTGGCTGGCCTGTCATTTCCGTAACAGACTGATATCAACTTAGAGCCAAGATGGGCGCAGAACTGAAGGAGCTTCTCGGCTGGCCTAAGAAGCCTGTCGTCGTGATGTGGGAGGCATTCTTTACGAGGGACCTATCTGATTAAGTGCTTGACCGCCTTTTGGACTTTGAACCAACTTGGAGATAGGAACTAGGATGAGAGGGCACCCGAAATAGCTCAGCAAACTCTTCTCCATCCTTAGAAGACAGACAGACAGACAGACAGACAGACAGACAGACAGACAGAGTGTGTGTGTGTGTGTGTGTGTGTGTGTGTGTGCGCGCGCGCGTGTTTGTGCGCGTGCGGGGGTGTGGGAGAGGGAGGAGATGACGTCAGCGTACTGGACACTGTTTCAGTGACATGGGGAGTGCTGTCAACTAGGAAGGAACGTCATGTATTCTTCAGCCTTGTGTCTGTACAGGTGGGTACACTCAGGGTTCCAGAAAGGATGGGATATTCCTGGCAGTCGTCTACTGCCCTGGCATCGAGGGCTGGCTGGCTGGCTGGCTGGCTGTCATCCAAAGTGGAGGCTCTCGTGAAAGGGACGGAACCGAGTCCCGAGGAGATGCCTCCTTCACTGATTTTCATGCAAACACAGTGGACCACAGCCTCCGGAAAGAGGGTGGGTGGCACACGTGGCCCCAGTCTGTTCTGTCCATTCGGCAAATGGCCTGGGTTAGGGGAAACCCAGCATGGCGACCATCCGACAGGCCGACCCACCGACCCACGGACGTTCTCGGTTTCTCCCAGCTTCCTGGATGACCTCCCCCACCCACCCCCACCCCACCCGCATTCCTTCACCCACCGTGGTGTCTGGTGTCAGGGCACTTGGAAGATGACTCCCATTGTTCAATAGACAGGGGCAGGAAGATTCCTATAGGACCGCAAAAACAGTCAACTGGCCATACATACATACATACATACATACAAACTTTTTGTCCCCAGAGGCCTCAGACCTCCTCTCTCTGGACACGCTGAACCCCAGTAACTGGCCCCCATTCAACTGCCACATAGTAGGGGTCATCCAGACGTTCTTGGGATGGTAGGTATGACTTCCAAAGGGGTTGAAGCCTTCCTTCCCCCGCTGCAAGCCTGATGCCATCAGCATGGCCAGGACACTGCTACAAACAAACAAACAAACAAACAAAGAAACAAACAAATAAACAAACAAACAAACAAACACACACACACCACCACCACCACCACCACCAACAACAACAACAACGACAACAAAAGACAAACACATGCGTATGTGACTTGGGGACATACTTTCCGCAGCCTCCAGGGACGAAGGCACTCGCTTCGCTGGGTAAATCCTACGAGGCTTCACTAAAGCGCTTGCCAACTTACTTCTCAGAAAGATCGATCTCTGCCCCCATCACCCGCCATCATCAGGCAAGGTCGTCAGAATCCATGGGAGATATAGACTAGAAGAAGAAGTAGAGGAAGGAGGAGGAGGAGGTGGAGGAGGAGAATCAGTGACATGAGGTGTGTACGACTTCTTGTCTCCAAGAGGATTGAGTTTTAAATTTTTTTCTTTTCAGATACAAGGGAAAATAAACTTCTGTTTTTTCCCCTTCCTTCCCTTTTAGAGGCGGACACCCACATGGTAACTATCATACCTCTGTCAGCAGAATGGAATCCTTTCTCTTTTTCTCCCTCCCTGACCCTTCTGGGATTCAGAAATCCTCCGTGAGGATTTTTCTATTCTTGGCAGCAGAGTTATTAGCATCATTGACTTGGAGGCAAAAACTTAGGTTTCCATTAAACTGGGATAGACATGCATGGATAAGAGATACTAGTGCTACTCGTTTTCCTTAGGGTTCCCCTGTGTCTGTGGGGTGTGTGTGTGTGTGTGTGTGTGTGTGTCTGTGTGTCTGTGTGTCTGTGTGTCTGTGTGTCTGTGTGTCTGTGTCTGTGTCTGTCTGCCTGCCTGCCTGCCTGCCTGCCTGCCTGCCTGCCTGCCTGTTTATTGTAGGAACTCTCTGTCAATGGAAGTATAGTTGACTTACAATGTTGTGTTCATTTATGACGTACGGCATAGTGATTCACTTATTCACACACACACACACACACACACACACACACACACACGTATACTTTTTCAGGATAGGTTATTACAAGCTATTGAACATAGTTCCCTGTGCTAGACAGTAGGACCTACTTGTGTACCTAGTTTGTATAGGGTGGTTTATATCTGCTAATCCCAAACTCCTGATTTATCCCTCTGCCCTCCCCCGTTCCTCCACCCTACCCTGTCCCCTGTGTTAACCATCGGTTTCTTTTCCATGTCTGCGAGTCCAGTCTGTTTCTGGTTTGTAAATAGGTTCCTTGGAGTCTTTTTAAAATGGAGTTATTTATGTATGGATGGGTGTCTTGACTTACTTTCAGATCCCACCTAGAAGTGATGGCATAGGATATCTGTCTTCCTCTGGGTGACTGACATCACTAAAGCTACGGAACGCTTCACGTATGTGCGTGTGTCGTCCACGTTCAGGGGCCGTGCTGATCTTCTCTGGATGGTTCCCGTGTTAGTCGATGTGCTGTGGCAGCAAGCGCTTGCCTTAGGGTTTTTGTCTCAACCTGAAAGCCGGCCCGGAGACTGAAGGTCTTCTAGTTGCCTCCACTATCTGCCTAGGACCATCTCCACGAACGTTTCCCATTTTCTCTCACCCTTTTGTCTTGGCATCATTGAGTACTAAAATGCTCCGTCTCCTGAAGCCCTGCAGACTGAAGCTGGACAACGGGAGGTAAACGTCAGAGAAATGGCCACAACAGCTCCTGTGGAAACCATCCTAGGGCCTGTTTTTGGAGGAGCCGCTCAGAGAGTTGAGCCGAACACCCCAGGACATCATCAGAGGCATTTCAAACTGCTCGAGCCGTTTCGATGACCCCGATGTGTGGAAATCTCCTACCAGACTGACCCCCTACTCCCGGCCCTGAATCTGGTTTCTCATCTGCTCCAATGATTAACCTTTGTGCTGTACTTTGGTTTTCCACACAAGTGCCTCTTAGGCGATACCTGACTGCTTGCTCCCTAGGCCTAGCTTCAGAAGCCCATCGACACCACCGCCTCCTGAGACGAGATACTACAACTGTTTCCTTGAACAGACCTGTTCTCAGAACTAAGAAACTGGGTCCATGAAACGCAGGCCCTCTAGGAAACTATTCCCTCCCTCCTGCCCCCATACCACGCGCACGCACGCACGCACGGACGCACATGCACAGTCAACAGCCCAGCTTTTAATGTGTAAAACTTCCAGGGAAGTTACAGAATAGGGAAATGTTGGGGTCCAGAGTAGGCTGCCCCAAAATGTGCCCGATGGACTATGCTGAATGAAAGGGACTTCACAACTGGCCAAGGGGGAGGGTATAGGTCAGTGGTAGAGTGTGTGCTTAGCAAGCAAGCACAAGGTCCTGGGTTTAATCCCCAGTACCTCCGGTCAAAAATAAATACATAAAATCGAATTCCTCTCCCCGCCCCCCCCCAAAGTATACACTGCTGTATGTCAACTCTGTCTCAATAAAACTGGAAGAAAAAAAGGAAAAAAAAAAAAGATTTAACAAAAGAAAGAAAGAAACAAACAAAGAACTGCCCGAGGCAAGAGGAACACTCTGGCCCTCCTTTCTGCCTCCCTGGAAGCAGGGGAAAAAGAATTTTGTTTTTTTAAAGTCTCCCATCCCAGAGGAATCTATCAAGTCAGAGGTCTGCTTCCATGCCCTTCCATGATTCTCAAACGGTGTAGTGGGGTTTACCCAGATTAGGAAAAGGAGGGGACTCCTTTGGCCTGAGACCAGGCGAGATTCTCCCCCTCCCTCCCGCCTCCCTCCGTGCAGTTGGGACGGGGTGGCCTAAGGGTGGGGAAATTGAAACCAAAGAACAAAAGCCGTTCAACAGAGAGGAGCCGGAGGCCAAGTCAAAGGCTCTGACCTGAGCACAGAGCTTTCTGCATTTGAATGAAGCGATTGAACGAGGCCCTGCCGAATGGATCCTCCTGACGTCCCCGCCCCCGCTTCCAGGAGACAGTCAGTCGATTTGGGACCGATCGGTGGAGAAGGCCTGGGAGGCGGCGGCGGCGGCGGTGGCGGCGGCGGCGGCGGAAGCAGCGGCGGGGGCGGGGGGGGGGGGTGGAGCGCGGGCGGGGGCGGGACCAACGGTCGCTCCAACTCTGCCTGCCTGCCTGCCTGCCTGCCTGCCTGCCTGCCTGCCTGCGGGGCTGAGGCCTGAGGGCCACGCTGGTTCCTGCCACTCAGGGAAACTTCTGCAGGTGTTGCCGAAAGATCGCCCTCCCCCACCCCGTCCCTGACGAGCCAAATAACCCAGAGACAGGGTCTTAGAGTTTAGAAGAAAAGAGGCAGCTTGATTGCTTTGCTGGGCAAAGGGGACTCACAGCAGGCTAGTGCCCTCCAAACTGTGAACCCGTCTTGGGGTTGGGGTTTCATGCTTCTGTGGACGAACAGGTTGGAGCATGAAAGGGAATCACAACAGGCGGGAGCACAAAAGGTGCTCATGATCAACAAGGGTCTCTGATGAAACTTCCTCCTAAATCTGGATGAGTGTCTGATAACATGGGACCTCCTGGTGGTCTAGTAGGTCATCAGCCCGTGACCTTCTTTATCTGGTCAGACTCACCCGGCGGCACCAGCGCCACGGAGGAACTCGGGGTGGGGGGTGGGGGGTGGGAGGGGGCTGGTCGTTCTCCTGAGCTTATCCTCCCGTGACTCCCTTCCTGGGGAAAGACTCAGACGCCAAACATGATTGTCAAGTTGAACGATCAGAGGAAGGTCAAATCAAACAGTTAGAATCGACAACTTTAGCTGTTTTTAACAGTGGGCCTGGAGCTGGGAGCGGTGTCTGGTCAGTCGAGTTTGCTGATCGTTCTAAAAGCAAGCAGTAAGCATAAAGCCAAAAATTGGCTTAGCCTAAGTGCGGCCACTTCATGATTCCTCCTTCACTGGGGGCTGAGGCGTGGGGGAGGGCGGGGGTGGGGGACAGGACTGAGGTGGCGGCGAACTTCTCCGTGAATGCTCGGAGCCGAACTGCTCTCTGGGCCTAGGTCTGAAAAAGGCCTGAGTCTCAGCTATGACAGATTCTCTCTCTTTCTGGGCACATGGACTGACTCGCCCCGCATCCTCCCATCCTGTCAGACCCTTTGGACACACACCTCCACCTGAAGAGTTCTTTGGCCTCGTCCAGAAAAAACAAACACACGCACGAACAAAACCAAACGAGCACACAGAAACCCTGCTGATCTCCTTGGACCCCATTCACTTCGGAGAGTCCCTCTCGTAGAAATCCCCTCTGCTCGATGATTTCACCACAGCCGCCTCCCTTTCTCCGGCACAGTGACCCCCCACCCCCACCCCTGCGTGGGCCCTGTCCCTCTACCTATCAAAAACCAAACCCCAGGAGAAAAGAAAATCAGAATGCTGTTTTGAGCCACTGGATCTGTGAAAGGAACCAAACAGAAAGCTGAAATAACCAAACCAGCCGAACACCAAAAGCGAACAGACAGATACCCCAGAAAGAAGGGCACGCTGACCCTTGCCCCTTTCCTTCCTGGAATCAGGACATAACATAGATCTACACCCCACCCCCCACCCCACCCTCCCCAGATGTCTTCTTTATGCCGGAACGAGAGTGACGTTCTTATTGTCAACGGTGCTGTTATGGAAATGACAGGCCGGCCAAGAAACAAGCACCACTCGGAGGGTTGGAGTACTCAGATTTATTACGCCGGCGGGCTCAGAGGGGCTTCTGCTCCTAAGCCTTGAGCACCTCCAAGACGTGCACGTGAGGTTTTATAGGGTTAAGTACCAGCTTGGGGTATTCGGCCAATAGGCACGCAATAGCTTTAGCAACATCATTATCACGAAAGTAGAGGCAGTGAGGCAGCAAACCAACATTTCAAGGCCAGATATGTCTCTTTGAAAATCCAGCTGGCTAGCAAAATATGAACAGGGAATCAGCAAACCGGCACTTATTAATTTAGATTTACGAGTTAGCCCAGCAGAACTCAGATCAGTAATCCGACACTTGTTACACTTAGATTTGCGACTTAGCTTGTTAGCCCAGCTGGGCTTTTCCTTCACAGTGTAAAGCGGAGAAGGAGAGAATTCTGTACAAACAGACCTCGATGAAAAGAATCCTCACCCTCTTTTAGGCCCCCACCTCAACACACGTGCGCGCACACGCGCGCACACACACACACACACACACACACACACATGCATGCACGCACGCGCGCGCGCGTATAGTTACTCCTGTTCTCTCTCTTTCTCTCTCCCTCTTCCTTTCTTACTGATTTTTTAAAAATGTTTACTGATAACACAGAAAAAAATTGCTTAAATCTTGTCCAGGAATGATATTCATTTTTGAAAACATGATATATATTGTAAAGGATTTGGGCTCCCTTAGAAAAATCCCAGTCCAGGCACGATTGTATAGCACCTCCTTTCACTTTCAAGTGTCTCATTTCAGACAATAAAGTAGCCAGTCATCTTCCTTATGCATGACCTTTGTAACTGGCACAAGTCAAACGGCACAAAATTCAGACCCAATCTCCTGATCCATATGATTCTCATATTCTTTTTTTTTTTTTTTTTTTTTTTTTTAGCGAGTCCAGAAGCTATGGGTCTGTGCCAACCACCCGTGGCTGTTCACTATCCAGCATTTCTTCCATTATCTTTATGTTGTCCTGTTTCTTGGAAGTATTAGTGCAGCTACTTTTCCCGATGGTCTGTCTCTGTCTCTGTCTCTCACTCTTTTCTCCTTCTTTTTTTGGGGGGGGGGGGAGGAGGGGGATGGGTTTGATTAGGTTATTTATTTATTTTAATGGTGGTTCTGGGGATTGAACCCAGGGCATCATGCATGCTAAGCAGGCACTCTAACAATGATCTATATCCTTCTCTACACCGCCCCCCCGACCCTCCAGCACCCCCCCCCGTCCCCGGCCAGGGCCTGTCTTTGCTCAACCCAATAGAAAAGCATTTATGTTTTGCCAGTTTCCTGGGTCCTTCTTTGTTTCATAAAACTGAGAAGAAATACACGTGGAAGTTCTCTCCTATGAATTGAACAGACTGAAGATCCTTTAAATAACCAAATGAGGTGGAAGTGCAGAGAGTACCATACGGGAACACACCGAGGCACATCGTCATCAAATTGACCAAAATTAAGGATAAGGAGAAAATATTAAAATGAACGAGAGAAAAGCAACAAATAACATACAAGGGAACTCCCGTAAGGTTATCAGCTGATTTTTCAGCAGAAACTCTACAGGCCAGAAGTGGGTGGCACAACATACTTAAAGTGATGAAAGGGGAAAACTGACAGGTAAGAATACTCTATTCAGCAAGGCTCTCGTTCAGATTTGAGGGAGAAATCAAAAGCTTCACAGATAAACAAAAGCTACAAGATTTCAGCACCATCAAGCCGGCTTTACAAGGAATGATAAAGGATGGTCTCAAGTCATCAAATCCTAAGGAAAGAGACCAAAAAGATGACAGAGAAAGGGAGGGGGGGAGAGAGGGAGAGAGAGAGGGGGAGAGAGGGGGGGAGAGAGAGAGAGAGAGAGAGAGAGAGAGAGAGAGAGAGAGAGAGAGAAAGAGAGAGAGAGAGAGAGGGAGGGAGGGAGGGAGAGGAGACCTTCGAAAGATTGCTTTGCCTGTTTAGGGTCTTCCGTTGTTCCTTAAAAATTTTGAAATTGTTTGTTCTAGTTCTGTGAGGAATGTCGTGAGTATTTTGACAGGGGTTGCATGGAACCTGCGGATTGCTTTGGATAGTGTGGCCATGTTGATAGTATTGATTCTTCCAATGCAAGAGCACAAGGCATCTTTCCATTTCTTTGTGTCATTTCAGATTCTGGAGTATAGATAACCTCCTCGATTAAGTTTATTTTTTGGCATTTTACTGTTTTTGACTCAATGGAAGTGTTTATCCCAGTTATAAAATTCTGGTTTTTAAAGTGGAGGGGGAAAAAAAAAAGGAAAGGAAGGGCCACAAATGGCAAAATATCCTTCTTTCTCATGGGTGAATTGTATTCCATTACGTGTGTGTATGTGTGTGTGTGTGTGTGTGTGTGTGTGTGTGTGTGTGTGTGTCCCCTCTTCTTTATCTATTCAAATATTGATGTGCACTTAGGATGCTTCCGTATCTTGGCAATCATAAATGATGTTGCTGTTAATAGCAGGGTGTGTGTATCTTTTTGAATTCATTCTTCTTTTGTGGTTGGCTTTATTCCTTTGATAAGTATGTAAGTTTAAAAAGCTAAAGCTCTAAACCTTCCTGGAAACAATGAACAGTACATATATGTAAATTAAAAATATATGTGCAGTAAAAACATTTTAAAAAAATAAATAAATAAAAAAGAACGAAAGACAAGGAAATTAGCTATCAAGCCGTGAAAGACATGGAAGAAACTTAAAAGACATCTTACTAAATCAAAGAAACCGGTCTGAAAATTGTTACCAACTGTACAATTCCAACCAAATGACATCCTGGAAAAGGCAAAGCTCTAGAAACAATCAAAAGATCATGGTATCCAGGGGTTTGGGGAGAGGGAGGGAAGGAGGAATGAACAGATGCAGCGTGAGGGATTTTTAAGGCGATGAAATTATTCTGTAGGATACCATAGTGGTGGCTACATGTCATTGTACATTTGTCAAAACCCATAGAACGTACAACCTCAAGAGTGAACCGTCCTGTAAACTATGGACTTTGATGGATAATAACGTGTCCATGTCGGATCATCAGTTTTACCAAATAGGCCACACCGATGAGAGATGTTGAGGGGAGTGGAGGATATATGTGTGGGTGGGGAGGGCTATGTGAGAACTCTCTGTATTTTCTGCTCAATTCTGCTGTGAGCCTGAAACTGCTCTAGGAAATAAAGTCTATTAATCAAAAACAAAAACAGAAACAAAAACAAAACACCCAAATGAGGTGAACCAGGATTCAGTCATCCAAAATGGAGCTGGACGGCCAGTGGGAGGAACTTTGTTGCAGACATAGTCCTGTTTCAGGGAGGGGGACGTTGTCCCCTCCCTCTACACATCTTGAGTTCTCTGGGCTTGACTGATCCAAAAATGGACCCCAGACGGATGGTTGAGCAGGAGCGACAGGGAACCTACTGTCTTTCATTCAAGCACTCATGTGTCCCCGAAGCAGGCAGCTTTTCTCCGTTTTAGGACAAGAAATCAGCCCTTTGTGCGAAATGGGCCGGGCTGAGAGCCTTTGGTTTTGGGTGACCCGTCCGTGAAGAATCGAGACGGAGTTTGGGTTTTGGGGAGGGGGGGAAGCCCCTGAAAGAAGTCACGAGGTTGGTTGGTTTCTCTAGGCTTCCGGGGCCTGAAGGCTCTCAGTGGGTGATCAGGGTGTTTTCCTAAGTCCAGATGCAGGGAGGGCACCCTCCACGGAAGTGATCGATTTCCCGCTTTCAGGGAGACAGAAAGAAGAGTCTGAGGGTCCCTCTTGCGTCTGCTGGCCCCTCGGCTTCTTCGGTCACTCTCATTTCTAACCCATCCGTGTGCCACGGAGGCACATACATGTTTGGGGTGGCCTCCCCTGGGTCCCGACACCGGCATCAATGGGGGGAGGGGGGGCATGAGTGGTCAGAACTGTATCAAGCTCAAGGGCACCACCAACCGGTTTCAAAAACAAATCTGCCAGCAGCTGCTAGCCGCAGCCTGGTCGTTTCAAAGTTCCCGCCTTGCTCTTGTGGTGTGTTTTCTTTCGTTTCCCCTTCTCCACTTGCCCCGTGGGGTAGTCTGATGACACACACTTCCAGTGCTTCTTTCTTGCATCTGTGTCTCCTGGGCTGCAGTCCTAAGAGCCCCCCCCATCGCCCCCGCCCCCCCCCAATCAACTCGTTTCTTTACCCTCCACCAGGTCTCCTGGCTTGGAAATCTCGGCTCACAGCATGTGTCTCGTGTCCTCTCTGAATTCACGGGCCCAGCCATCCACCCTAAGGAGACGGAGGGAGGGAAGGAAGGTTTTGACCTGGCGACCTTCCTTGCCGGCATCCTCCGGATTTGGGACCCTTCAGTGCGCCACCTGCCACCCGCCATACCACTCTCACCCTGAGGCCTAGCCCTCGGGGCTCCGTCCACGCGGAAACCTGAACGCGGACGGACCTGGACGGTGGGCGGGGTGGGGGTGGGGGTGTGGAGGGGCTTGCTTCATCACTGCCGGAACCGTGGAGGCGACCGGGACAGACGCGTCCTTCAAGAGGTGAAGGGACACGTAGCCCGGGCTAGGTCCGTGCCACAGCATGTGATTTGGCTCTAAAAAGGAAACCAGGGACCCGTGGAGCCGAGAGACCTGTGGGAGACAGGCGGGGCCGTTTCTGCGTGCCCCTGACTCCCTGAAAGAAGCCAATCTGAAAAGGTGGCATCCTGTAGGGTACCGGCTCTGGATGACATTCATTCTCAAAAGGGCAAAAGCCCCAGAGAGGGTGAAAAGATGAGTGGGGTCGGGGGTGGTGGTGGTGAAGGTTGTCTGTGTGGGTGTGTGTGTGTGTGCGGGTGTGTGTGTGTTGTGGCGGGGGGTTGTTGATGAATAGGTGGAGCACAGGGGACTTTTAAGCAGCGAAACTCTCCGGTAGGTAGGTCCACGATGGGATGAAAACCAACGTGTTGGATATGGCAATACCTAAGATGGGGTGAACTGAAAGAACCCTTCTGGGTGTCCCGCCCCTCAGCCGAAGTTTAAAGTCCTTCCTAAAGCCAGAAGGTAAAGACACACGAGAGCAATCTGAGGGGCCATCGCTGAGGAGTAACAGCGAGGCCAGTGAATCCAGTGAAAGACTGACTGACGTGGGGGCCTGGGTCCCTCGGCTCGACCCCCTTCCCCGGGAAACCGAAGCCTTCGACGCAGGGATGCGCTTTGACACGCTTCTGTCTCATCGGAGAAGGCTTCTTCTGCCTGGCATTGCGTGACGGGGCCGAGAAACCCGTCCTCTCCTCCTCTGCGTGAGGTAGCGGTCGCTCCCGCCTTTGCGCAGCGTTGAAGAAAGCTACCAGAAACACGGTTCTGCGTTTCTCTCGATACCGTGGGCGAGCGTCACGGCTTTTCCTTGCGTTCCACCATGCAGTCAGATAGCATTCTCAAAACTAAGCGTGCCATGCAAATTTTCCTTTTCCTTTTTTAAAGTGACTGTCAAGAACTTAGGCAGCATCGAGTGAAAACGTTGGGCACCTTCATCTCTTGGTTTGTATGGAGCCAGCTAGGTCATCAGACCCACGTCACCATGATTTCTGAATTCTAAGATCCTTTCCAATCCATGATATTGTACATTCCTGGGTCATGGGATGTCACTATGGCTGATCAGGTCAAAGGGAATGTGTCCCTCCAGAGCGCTTATTAACACGTCAGTTTATTTAAACGACAACAAAGGAAATTCCCTTCGGGCGATATTCATTCCACACGCTAAAGGAAAGCGATAGGTTGTGTGCCTGAGCCCACACAGTGTGACGCAGGAACGGGGTGGGGGTTGAGGGAGGAGGAACTCTGGCTAGTGTCCGGGACCTAACGGGAGATAGAGTGGAGGATTTTTGCCCTTCTTCAGGGACAGGGTGAATCGGCCCGAGGTTGACTTGTGCGCTCAGAAAGAGGGCCTTTACCGGATGCCCCGAGCAAGCAGACTTTTCTTTTCTTCTTCTTCTTTTCTTTTTTCAGTTTTATTGACATAGGTTTGACATACAGCCCTCTATCAGTTTCGGGTGTACAGCACAATGATTTGACTTCCATAGACTGTGAAGTGATTATTAGGTAACTTTAGTGACCAGGAAACAACGATATGTTAAAAGGGGGTTTAATCAACAGAACTGCTATTTCTGATGATCATCTATTCCTAAGAGAAAGGACAGATGAACACTCCAAAATGCAGGAAGTGCATAGTCACAGAATGATGAACAATCTTTACCCGTGCCGACGTTTTGACGCCAGGATACGTGGAAAGCTGAAGTTTTAGAACATAGAAATATTTGGCTCTCCATTTGACCTGGAAATCTCCTTGTTGGAAAGAAGCTAATTTCTCCTCCTCATCCTCGTCCTCCTCGTCCTCGTCCTCGTCCTCGTCCTCCTCCTGCCTTTTTAACTAAAAAAATAAAAAAATAAAATAAAAAAAAATTTTTTAACAAGAAGTTTTTATCTTTTTGGAGGGGGGACGGGTCATTAGGTGTCTTTATCTACGTTTCAATTAATTATTTAGATTTATTATACGTTTTCAGTGGTGGTACTGGGGACTGAGCCCAAGGCCTTGTGCATGCTGAGCACGCACTCTACCGCAGAGCTCTACGCTTTCCCAGAAAGGAGCAAATTTCTAAACATAGAACTGGATGAGTAGGTCAGCTTTTTGATCTCATAGAAGCAGCGGCCCAGTTCTCTGGGGGGAACCCTCCTTATCTTGTCCATCTCGACAACGTCAGAAACGTCTGTCTGCATAGCCCACAGTGGCCAGAGACTGAGGCCAGGGGGCTGAATCAGGTAGAACCTGAAACCGAATGGAAGAAACAAACAAACAAAAAAGGGTGGGGAGGGGCACGCGGAGGCCTTTTTAAACGTACACACTGCTGCGTGGTCTCCCTCGTCGAAACTCTAATTCGCAGCCTTCTTAAGGAGAAATATACACCTGAAACGTCTTTTTTCCACACAGAGTTTAAAAGCTTTCACCCTCTGAGCCGAAAAACCTTACCCGTCCCATCGGTTCTTTCTGAGTGAGTGGGTTCTCTAGTGTCCTACGCGTCTGCTGGGAAACAAGCTGCTGGAGAACCAGCAACTAGAAACCAAGCTGCACCAGCATTTCCATGAGCGTAAAATCTTACATTCACACTTACTTGCTTAAAAATGCACACGCCTGCTTTGTTTTCATGTTTTACACAGTCGATGACCTATAACATGTATGATGCTCAAGAAATTGTGTGAGGGGCAATCCTGAGATTGACCGTGAGGGCGCAACAGATGGCAGATATTTCCTTAGGGTAAAACAATGGACGGTCATGGGAAGCCAGATCATCCATTAACAGAACTTGGTTCTGGCAGGAAAGCATGTGGTTTAACCCCGGGGAAATATTTGCTATCTCGAGATGTCCCAGAGGCAATCACAGGATACACTTAGAAATTTTGCATCCCCCGAGGAGGGTGATTGTTCCTGGAAGGGATAGGCCTGAAATGAATCAGTTAGCCAGCAAGCAGAACTTCGTGCTTCTGGCATGAAATATCTAAAGCCCCACCTCTTTGATCGCATTTCTTTTTTTTTTCCCTGAGCCGTATACTCCCAATAAACAGGATGTCGACCAGGCTTTTGGCACTCTAGATCCACGAGACCTTGAGTCCCCTGGTCCCATTTTCGCTCTTTACTTGGTCTCTTTGTTTCTTAATTCTTGCGTCGCCCGTCCTCAGACACGGTCCCGAGCTGCGCTGGACGCAGCACCCGTCCTACCCGACTCGTGAGTGACCTATAGTTTTTAAATGAAAGCTACAAAATCTCTGGTCATGTCGATCTGCTGGTCTCGTCTGTATGAGACAGGGCAGTACCTGAGTTTCAGAGACACACACAGACACACACACAGACACACACACACAGACACAGACACAGACACACACACACACACACACACACACACACACACACACACACACACACACTCTAAAGGGAACAAAGAACAAAGAAAGATAGAGAAAGAAAAAGAAAAAGGCTCAGGGGAATAAAGGATTCGCTTGCTCTCTGTGACATGACCCAGTAGACCTAGTTGTCACGAGACAGGAAGCTCAACTCTCCGTGTTTACATTATCTGTTCCTGAGCTTTCTTGCAGAAAATTCTCATGCGTTTCTTTCCCCTCACGGAAGTCTTCTCTATTCCCCACAGAGCCTGGGGCGATGGCTCTTCACCCTGGAGCCGCCTGCGGCCGATCCAAGATATCGGATGATTTGTGGAAGTGATCAGTGATCCTGAGACAAAGCCCTTCCTTTAGGTAGAAAAGCATGGCCCCTGCTGCTCAGGGAGCTGGCACTCCCCCTCCCTCTCCCCTCATGCCACCTTCTCCTTTGTGCACAAGCTATCGCTTTCGCAAAAGAGCTTGGCTTGCCTGAGAGTCTTGTGGAAGCCATCCTCATTTCTATGGTACTGCCGTCCAAGGATCTGGAAAGGGCTCGGTCCCATGTATGCATGTATGCATGTAGGCACTTGTGTATGTCCCCGGCTTGTAGGCCTGGCATGTTTCTTCCTCCACATACACTTGCCAGAGTTCATTCATGAAAGAGCTCTATGGAACTGGTTTTCAAGGGAACATGCAGGCAGGGAATGCGAACAGGAAGGAACCCAAATGTTTTCCTTCAGGTTGACATGATCTAGGACAGATCCTTTCATCCAGAAAAGCAAATGTCAAGGGATCGGTCTCGTGAAAAGAGCCATGTCTTGATTGTGACGAGCAGCATTCGAGGTGAAACTTTTCGCCTCCCTAGGTTTACCCCGAATCCATTAAGTTCCTGTGGGTTATCTCTGTCATGAAACGTGTCAGCCAGGAAAAAAAAAAAAAAAAAAAAAAAAGAGTCTGGGAGCGATGGTTGGCTCGGTCTCAAGTCTCAGGAAGTGTTCACACCCCAAGCAGTCCGAGGGGGTAGTGTGTGTGTGTGTGTGTGTGGGAGGCGGTCCATCTCTGAAAAATTGGTGCCTCCTCCACGTAGTTTTTGGTCCCTTGCAACTGAAGCATCTGGCGACGTCCCTGGAATGTTTAGATCGTTTCCAAAGAAGATGAGATACGGAAGCGTTCGTTCCTGGCTCCATGAGTCGAAGGGGACGTGCTTTAATATCTTTCTGACAGAAAAGACTCGAGATCTGTCAGTGTGTTGGCCGACATGACTGGTATACCTTCGGAGGATGGATGGACCTACAGACAGACAGACAGACCGGAATACATACATACTTACTTACATACGTACATATGTAAACATACAATACAATACAATACAATAAAACAAAACAAAATGAAACAGAATAAAATAAAATAAAATAAAATAAATTAAATTAAATTAAAATAAAAGGATGCTGTGAGGAGAAAGTGTCTGTTTCTGGCTAGGACCAAATCGTGTCCCTACGTGGACCGGTTGGGAAAGACTGGTGTCCCAGATGGTTCACCGTGACTTCCTCGTGAACATTTGCTGTGACCGATTTGGGCTTCGGAACAGTCACGGTCTCGTTCTGAGGAACGTCTCCTGGAAAGCATGTGGAGACCGTCTTCGTCTGCCGTCCTTAGGAAACGTTCCAGCAGAGCGGGTGTCCGAGAGCCTCTAGGGGCGATGGCTATGCTTCGTGGACGTCTGTCCCTCTTCAGGCCGAATTTCGTGGAAGTATGCTGATCTGGCCAGCCGACAAGTCTGAATGGGGGTGATTTTTTGGTAGAAATGCGCGTCCTTGGAGAGACCAGGGGAAGGGGAGCATGTCTCAGTGGAAACTCTCGTACAGCGTGATAGAGATGAGAATGCGGTTCTGTGTCATCATCTTTGCGTGCTTCCCGCCACCCTCCCCCTCCCCTCCCCGCCCCGCCCCGCCTTCCACTGATACGCTGGGCCACGTCACGCGTGCTTCGAGTTTTCTCCGATGGTTGGCCAACGCTCTTCCGACTCCCGTTGCCCATGGTTCTCCCGCTTTGGACTTGGCATCCTCGAGAACCAAAGCCGCCCTTTCCCTGAAGCCCCGCCGAGCCGGGCTGAGCAGCTGGACATCTGCTGGAGAGAGGTCACTGCCGTGTCCCCTCTCGAGACCCTCCTCCTGCCCGTTGCTGTGGAGGCCACTCAGAAAGTGGACCTGAACCCGCATGCGTTTTTCAGGCCACCCGAGCCTCTTCGAGCCCGACGCCTAGACATCTTCCTGACTGGTGGCGCTCCGGACTCACACCCTGGGTTTCTCGTTGGCTTCAGCCACGGACCTTTGTCTTCCTGGAACGAAAGACCAGACCGGTTTCATCAGGTGGAACCACCTGCCTGGTGGCGGGACTGTCGTGGAACCCTATGGACCACCCCGAAGTGTATATGCAGCCCAAGGGCGATCTCTCCAGTTGAACAACCATCGAGGCCCAAAAGGACCCCTGCCCCGGGAAGAAAGAAACTTTGACCTTGACCCTTAGCTGCCCGAACGAGAATTTGGATCAGGGTTGGGTAGGGTGATGGAGATCTCCCTTGGCACAGTTCCCGTGTGCGGGACTTTCAATGACTCTGTCTTCCTGAAAGGACACCCGCCCCCTGACCACGCTGTCTCGTCATCAGTTTGTTTCCACAAGGGACGAACCGTCATTGTGTGCACGACAAAGCTGGCCGCTGCCTGTTTGGTCCGCCATCGCTCCGTAAGGGACCGACGAAGTGTGCGTCGTGACCAGTGACCGATTTCGGAGCCCGTGGGTGGTGGGCGGGTGTGTATCTGTTTTCCAGGTCACGCGCGACGCGGTGTGTCGTGGTGTGGCCCGCCCGGCCACCCCACCTCCCTTCCCCCATGGAAAATCAAGGGAGAGTATTGCCCGAGACAGACGAAAGTGCAGCCACGAAACCTAAAAGGATGACCCTGGATGTCAACTTGGAGGTGGCTAGGAGACAGCTGAGCATGCATAGGATCACACTGCACTGCCACCGTGTGGGATGCCGCACATGTGTCGCCGTCGTGGTTTTCATCTCCTCCACCTATTGCCCTCACCTACATCCACTCTTTATCTCACTGAACTCTTTTTTTTTTTTTTCCGGTAAGACAGTGAGAATTTTCTCTCTCTCTCTCTCTCTCTCTCTCTCTCTCTCTCTTTCTCTCTCTCCTACTCTCTCTCATAATTGACCTGACAATGGGATGTCCGTTTTCACGTGTCCAACATAGCGATTCAGGATTCTTCCATGTTCCACGATGATCACCGTGGTGAGTCTGGTTACGGATCTGTCACCGGACAGCGTCATGACAATAGTATGGATTGACTCTACTCGCCCTGCTGTCCATGACCTCCCGTAATTTGTGTATTTATTAATTGGAGTTAACTGGAAGCTTGTACTTTTTCCTCTCCCTCACCCATTGCACTCATTGTTCCTTCTTGGTATCCATGAGCCTGTTTCAGCTTCCTTGCATGTGTTCCTGCGTATTGTCTTGGGGATTCTGCCTCGAAGTGACAACATCCCTCTCGGACTTAAGTCACTTAGTTAACATCATCCCCTCTAGGTGTAGGTCTCTACAGACCACGTGGCACTGTCCATTCGTCCATCCGTGGGCCCGTAGTGGAACTGCCGGGTCTTCCAGGAGTTTTCTGTGGAATGTTTTGAGGGACTTCTGTCCTGTTTTCCCTAATGGCTTTCCTCCACCTCCGTTTCGCCCTCTCCCCCTCGCCCCCACCACCAACCCCTGTTCCGTGTTGCCTTCTGTCTTCTGTCGGAGAGCGGATTCTGTCAGGTATGAGTCGAGAGCTCTGTGTCTGCCCGCCAGCCC
The DNA here is from genome assembly GCF_048773025.1 of Camelus bactrianus. Classification (NCBI taxonomy): domain Eukaryota; kingdom Metazoa; phylum Chordata; class Mammalia; order Artiodactyla; family Camelidae; genus Camelus; species Camelus bactrianus. The sequence goes on from NC_133540.1 coordinate 739,987, forward strand.
GCCCACCCGGCCCCATCTCGAACGGTGGTCTCTATCACGTGTTCCTTCAGGAGCAGGCACTTTCTGCTTGTTTTTGGAACTTGCTGTCGAGATTCCAGGTTCTGGGCCTGTCCGGATATCTCTTAGAAACGGAAATGCGTGCGTTTTCCCCTTTTTAAAATTGTGTTCGTTTGTTTACTTATTTATTTATTTATTTACTTACTTACATTTATTTATTTATTTAGGCCTTTTTTTTTTTTTTTTTTTGGTTCTTGCTGCTGTTGTTGCTTTCGGTGGTTTGTTTATTCGGGGAGGGGAGGTAATTCGTTTCTTTTGCTGGTTTGTTGCCTGACTTAGTGATTGCCTGACTTACCGACTTCCTTATTTACTTGAACGGAAGTCCTGAAGATCGAACCCTGGACCTTGCGTGTGCTGGGCAGGCACTCTGCCGCTGAGTTCTACGCTCCATCCTCCCCCTCGCCCCCTCCCCCATTTGGGGGAGGAAAAAAATTATTTTTTTTTTCTTTTAAACTGAAAACGTCCGTTTGGGTCTCCCGCGCGTGTTTCATCCCTGGTTTTCTGGCTTCTAGGAGGTGGAGTTGACCGAGTTCTTGGACTGTTGAGGAGAGGGACCCCTGATGGGCTGCGGTTGTGCTTTTTCTACGGTGTTTTTGTTTTTGTTTTTAAACCCCAGAGTAGTTCTACAACTTGATTTCCCTTTGGTGGTGGGTTTTGTCGTTTGTTTTCATGTTTTCTTTCTTTCTTTCTTTCTTTCTTTCTTTCTTTCTTTCTTTCTTTCTTTCTTTCTTTCTTTCTTTCTTTCTTTCTTTCTTTCTTTCTTCTTTCTTTCTTTCTTTCTTTCTTTCTTTCTTTCTTTCTTTCTTTCTTTCTTTCTTTCTTTCTTTCTTTCTTTCTTTCTTTCTTTCTTTCTTTCTTCCTTCCTTCCTTTCTTCCTTTCTTCCTTTCTTCCTTTCCTTTCTTTCTTTCCTTTCTTTCTTTCCTTTCTTTCTTTTCTTTCTTTCTTTTCTTTCTTTTTTTTTTTTTCGGATGGGGCTACAGTTTCCTTGTCCACGTTGACTGTGTCAAACACACGCACCGACACACACACGCACACCCAGACACGCGGATGCGCATGCACAGTGTTGCTCTGTGTAGATGCACTGAACCTCGATTTACCGAGCGGGTGGCTATCGACTCGCCCCCCCGAACCCCCGCCCGCATTTTTTTGTTTTCCCTCCTCCTTCCTGCGGTTGTGGTCAGCCGTGCTGACGTCCGTGTTCTCACGACCGACCGCGAGTGCGTTTTCCCCAGGCGCCCGTTTGTTGTCTTTGGGCTTTGTCGCGATCTGTGCCGAGATCGATTTTTCTTTCCGCTTCGATGGGGTTCGCGGTCTTCATCCTTTCTTTTCTAGCTTCTGGGCTTTGCCTGTCTGCTTTCGAAAGACCTCCCGCATTCGAGAGGACGGACTCCAAAGCCGATTCCTGCGTTGTTCTCTGAGCGCTCGCCTGGTTTCGGTTTGCCAGCCCCCGCCTTCCCTCCCTCTTCCCCTCCTCCCCTTCCCAACCTCCCACCCGGGAACCCGGGATCTCGTCCTGGTCGCTCTGGGCCACCCGCGTCGGCCCCGGCCCCGCCGGCGTGTCCGTGTGATCTCCCCCGCCCGGGGAATCGCGTGGGGAGCGCGTCCCCTTCGCGGCAGCCGCCCGGCCGGCCGTGTCTTGCCAAACCCCGGCTCCCTCCGTCCTCCCCGCCCTGATCTGTTGCCGGGGTCGCGTCGCGCCGCGTCGCGTCGTGTCGCCTCGTGTCGTGACGTGCCGTGCCGTGCCGTGCCGTGACGAGGGTGAGCGGGCTCCGAGGCGGACGCCACGGGGCCGCCCGGCGCCTCAGTCCGGGACGAGCTCGGGCGTTTGGGCGGCCGGCGGCGGTCGGGATCGGTTCCGGGGACGTTGGCGACGGTTGTCGGGCGCCATCTGGCTGCCGCTCTGAGATTGTCCCTCTTCTCCCGAGCGTCGGCGACCTCGGCAAGGGATGGGGCTCGGCGGCGGGGCCCGAGGCAGACTTCGGGGAGGCTGGCGACACCGGCGGTGACAGTCCCCGTGGCGCTGAGCCGCGGGCGCGTCCTGCTCTCGGCGCAGATTGGACTCGCAGGATGATGAGGGGGTGACTGTCGCCGCGCTCCCGGGATCTCGCGTGCCGGGGGAAGCCGTGTGGCCTGGCCTGGTCGACCAGCATCCGCCTGTGCCCCTCCAGCCGCGGAGACCGACCCGAGCCGATCGGACACGGCCTGCGCCTTGCTGCCGCGGGGGAAAGGGAGAGAGTGTCCCGCGCCCGGGCCGCCGGCGGCTAGGTGGTCAGGCCCTCGTCTGCGTCCCTTGGACGACTGCTCGTGAGGCGAGGAGCGGCCCGGGCCCAGTGCGGTGAGGCCGGGGACGGGCGCGCTGGGGTTCCCGTCCCGGTCGTCGGAGGCGCCTCCTTGGATGAAATGTTTTCTGAGTCCCGATGGATCCGGAAACGTGGCTGGGCCGGCCCCTGTTGGCGCGGGAGGCCTGGGAGGGGGTGCCCCCCGGCCCGTAAGCCTGCCCGCGTGGGTTCCGGTGGCGTTGGAGGGACCGAGACTTCATCCGGACTCGGGGACCGGCACGGGGGCGTCCTGCGAGGGATGTGGGGGAGGCAGGCTTTCCCCGGCCCGGGGCCCGGTGCTCGGGAGCGGTCCCTCGTGGGGGGCCCTCTCGTCGGAGGCGCCTCTGTGGCATCTCCCCGAGTCCCCGGCCACGCGGGCGAGAAAAGGGCAGGGCGTCCCCGGCCTGATCCCGTCTCCCTCTCGTCCCTTCCCATTCCCATTCCCATTCCCACTTCTCCTCCTAAGCCTCCTCCTAATCCCCCTCCCCTCTCCACTCCCCCTACCAACCCCCCCCACCCCGGTCGATCAGATGGCCCCCGAGAGCTTCGGGGCTGCCATTTATGGGGGTAGGGCTGGGGGCAGGTGGCCGGACCGATGTCCCGGGGTCCCCACTGCAAATCGTGGACCCGCCCCGTTTCTGGGTGCTGTCATTTTTCCTGTCGTGTTGGGCATTTTCTGCCAGCAGATAGGTGCTGACACGGTCTTCCTCGGTGTCTGTCAATGAGAGTTGTGTCTCCGGACGCGTGCGGGGCTCTGGGCTTCTCTCTGCGTGAGCCCTGGCCTGGTAGCCGACTCCGCTTCTGACACTAGAGCCGCCCGCCCGGGCCTGTGCGCCGGCTCTCGTGTGTGCGTCCGGCTGACGTGGCCCGTGGTGCCACCTCCGGTCTCTGGTGGCCCGAGGGCGGTGGGGTGAGGTGGCGGCGTGGGTCTTTTACCCCGTGCGCTCCCCGCCGCAGGCACCCGGTGGTGGCCGGGACGACCCCACACCTGTAGGCTCCGTGCCGCGTGTCAGGCATTCCCCCCCTGGGGTCGTTGGCCGCTCTCCTCGGAGAGGACCGAGGAGTGGGTGGCCCCTGGCGAGGCTGAAGCAGGCCCCTATGGTGGTTGTCCTCGCCTGGCCCTCCCCTCTGGGGCCTCCCTGCCCCACATGGCTCGCTCGCTCACTCACTCACTCACTCACCTGACCGATGAGGTGAAGTCATGCTCCCCCGGGCCGGGCCTAAGCCGCGCCAGACGAGGGACGGGGACGTTCGTGGCGAACGTGGCTTCTCTTCTCGTTCTGCCTGCGGGCCCCTCGCCTCTCCTCTGCCGCCCGTGGGTGGCAGGGGGGGAGGCAGGGGTGCGGACTCCGGCCCGACCTCGGTCTCCCGTGCCTTGTGGTGTCGGCGGGGCCGGGGTCTTGCGACGCGGCAGACACTCTCGCCTCCTCGCCTGCTCGGCGTCCTGTCTCGCGAGCGGCCCTCCCCCGCGGTGGGGGAGGGCTGCCCCGCCGCCACGCCACGTACCCCCTCGTCGGGGTGTGAGCGTGTCTCGCCTTGGTCCTCTGCGGTGCCCCTGGAGCGCTCCAGGTTGTCCCTCAGGTGCCCGAGGCCGAGCGGCGGCATCGCTTCCCGTCCCCAGCGAGTCCTCTCGGGTAACCCTTTGGTGGTCGTGTCTCCCGAGCGCCTCTCTGGAGGCGTGGGGGAGGAGTCGAGACGGTAAGCGAGGCGTGTCCGCTCCCCACCCTCGGTGGGGCCGGGGCCGCCTCCTGAACGTCAGTCCTCACCCTGTACCGGGGGGGGGACTGACGTGGCCGGGCGCACGCCGGGTGGGTCCCCCTCAGCGGGGTTCGCGCCCGGGCGTGGGAGCAATCGTGGTGGGGCCGGGTGATTTGCCGGTGGGGGCGGGCGTCTGTCCCGTCCCCACGCGGTCTTGGGTGCGTCTCCTCGCGAGGTGGCACGCACGGGCTCTCCCCGGTCCCGACCGTGAACGCTCGCTTCTTGGCCCGCTGCTTACCTCTACCGCAGACCCCTCCTGCCCATCCGAGCGCTGGCGTACACGTTGGCGGTCTTCCGTAGGCCTGAACGGGCACGCTGGGTGGGTGGCGATGTGCCCTCGGTGAGAAAGCCTTCTCTAGCGATCTGAGATGGGAGCCTTGGGGGCACCGGACCCCCCAGCCGCCGCTCCTCCATCCATAGCGTGCAGTCACTCTCCACGGGGAGCGACTGCCGCGGCGTGTAGGCAGGGCTCCGTCACTTTGGCGTGTGGGCTGCGCTGGCCCCACGGAGGGGCCGAGTGCTGTTCTTGGCCTGCTGTGGCCCGCGCCTCCCTCCTCCGAGTCGGGGGAGTGTTCCGCCGGGCCGGGCCCGGCGTCTGGCGCGGGGCCGTGCGAGCGCGCGCGTGCGTGTGCGCGGGCTTGGCCTCCCCGGCGCATGCCATGGGGGGAGGGAGTAATCGTTCCACCCTGACTTCGCCCACCTGTCTCCCCGCTGCGAGGAGCCACCCCACCTTTTCCGGTCCCGAGCTGCAGCCACCGGTGGCGGTGCGTGGGCCACGGGTCAGGCCGCCTCACTCGGGAGCATTTCAATGGGCCGCGAGTCCTGGGGTTGAGCCATACGAAGCTGGATGTTGGTGGTGGCTGTACAGACGAGACAGACAGATGAGTGAGCGGAAAGGGTTACCCTCAGGAATGGGGTTTGGGCTGCTAAACACGAGTCCTGGTGGTGGGGCCGGGATGTGGTAGGGACCACCATGTGTTGGCTGAGGCCAGCCGTGGTCCTGGGCATCGTGTTTCAGCACCGCCATGTGGGGGTGGTGGGATCCTGTGGTGGTTTCGCTGGCAGCCCGAATGTGTCTCGAGATTTCTCCATACCTCAGTTGGTGCCCGTTCACAACCCCACCCCTGTGTCTGTCGCTCTTGCTCACGAGCGGCCCCTCTTCGGCTCCGCCGGCCCTACCATGCCTGGAAGTTATGGCCACCCGCTCTGAAGATTTCCCCAACCGACCCCCGTCCTGGGACCAGAACGTGGCCTCACCACCTGTGGGTGCTGCCACTCCCCTGGAGGCAGACGCAGTTGAAGCATCGTCAGACATGATGGGGGGAGATGAGGTGCTTCTGAACTGCACAAATGATTGTGTGCATGTTGGGGCAGGGCAGCGACGGCCTGTGCGGTGGGAGAGAATTGCAGTGGGCCGTTCAGAGTCCTAGCGGTGTCGGGAGATGTTGTCCATGAGCCAAAGTGAGGGTGAAGCGAGGTGCTCAGGAGAGGGCAAGTCGGTGCCTTGGGTGACATGGGACCGCCAATTTGCCAGAGGGCCTGTGGCGGTGAGAACACATGTCACAAACCAGCGGGCGATTAGTGTCAGGGTTTCTGTCATGGGGCGCATGGCGGTGGCTCAATGGCCCACCACTCCAGCTTAAAAGCTTCCAGGCAGTGTCGCATGTTCGAGGGTGGGCAGGATGTGGGCCGCTACCTCATTTGTCCTGTCCACTCTCAACCGTACTTTAACCTGTCCACACTGTCCGAAGTCCCATGTGATGCAACAGAGCTCGTTTCCCTTCCTAAGCCAGCTGCAGGTCCTATCCGGGTTTGAAGCTGCAAATAAGCAAGCAAGCGGGCGTTTTAGCGTGTGGGAGTTCAACTGTCATATCCCGACACGTGACGACGCTACGGACGCATTGCCTGAGGCGAGTCGGGCACAGGCAGGCCAACATGGACCGGGAGACACTGCAGCAAAGACCACGGGGAGCCCAGGAATGGGGCAAAAACCACAGAATGCGCAAGTGCAGAACCATAGAAATAGGAGGAATTACCGGATTCCCCATAAAAGAGAACATCTGTACACCAGTCAGCTGCGTGGAGGGCGGCCCCAAACCTCACCCAGACAGCCGTGTTCCGGAATTCTGAGTGTGGGGAGGTACCGTCTTCTGTCTGCAGCACCCGGGTTCTCCTAGGAGCCCTTCGAGTGTCTTCCCCGAGTCCCTCCCAGTGCGGGCTGCCGGGGAAAGGCGGGGGTTTGGCTGGAAACGCAGGTAGCATCTAGTGCCTCCCCATGGACCAGGGAGGTAATTAGCGGACTTCCCCTTGCGAGGGAACACCTGTGACACAAGGCAGCTGCGTGGAGGGCGGCCCCGAACCTCCCCCACACAGTCAGCCGTGTTCCGGAATTCTGAGTGTGGGGAGGTTCCGTCTTCTGTCTGCAGCACCCGGGTTCTCCTAGGAGCCCTTCGAGTGTCTTCCCCGAGTCCCTCCCAGTGCGGGCTGCCGGGGAAAGCCGGGGGTTGGGCTGGAAACGCAGGTAGCATCTAGTGCCTCCCCCTGGACAGGGGAGGTAATTAACGGACTTCCCCTTGCGAGGGAACACCTGTGACACCAGGAAGCTGCGTGGAGGGCGGCCCTAAACTTCCCCACACAGTCACCCTTGTTCCGGAATTCTGAGTGTGGGGAGGTTCCGTCTTCTGTCTGCAGCACCCGGGTTCTCCTAGGAGCCCTTCGAGTGTCTTCCCCCAGTCCCTCCCTTGCGGGCTGCCGGGGAAAGGTGGGGGTTGGGCTGGAAAAGCAGGTAGCATCTAGTGCCTCCCCCTGGACAGGGGAGGTAATTAGTGGACATCACCCTGCCAGGGAACACCTGTGACACCAGGCAGCTGCGTGGAGGGCGGCTCTGAACCTCCCCCTCACAGTCACCCTTGTTCCGGATTTCTGAGTGTGGGGGGGTTCCTTCTTCTGTCTGCAGCACACGGGATCTCCTGGGAGCCCTTCGAGTGTCTTCCCCGAGTCCCTCCCAGTGCGGGCTGCCGGGGAAAGGCGGGGGTTGGGCTGGAAAAGCAGGTAGCATCTAGTGCCTCCCCCTGGACAGCGGAGGTAATTAGTGGACATCACCCTGCCAGGGAACACCTGTGACACCAGGCAGCTGCGTGGAGGGCGGCTCTGAACCTCCCCCTCACACTCACCCTTGTTCTGGATTTCTGAGTGTGGGGGGGTTCCTTCTTCTGTCTGCAGCACACGGGATCTCCTAGGAGCCCTTCGAGTGTCTTCCCCGAGTCCCTCCCAGTGCGGGCTGCCGGGGAAAGGCGGGGGTTTGGCTGGAAAAGCAGGTAGCATCTAGTGCCTCCCCCTGGACAGGGGAGGTAATTAGCGGACTTCCCCTTGCGAGGGAACCCCTGTGACACCAGGCAGCTGCGTGGAGGGCGGCTCCGAACCTCCCCCACACAGTCATACGTGTTCCGGAATTCTGAGTGTGGGGGGGTTCCTTCTTCTGTCTGCAGCACACGGGATCTCCTAGGAGCCCTTCGAGTGTCTTCCCCCAGTCCCTCCCAGTGCGGGCTGCCGGGGAAAGGCGGGGTTTGGGCTGGAAAAACAGGTAGCATCTAGTGCCTCCCCATGGACAGGGGAGGTTATTAGCGGACTACCCCCTGCCAGGGAACACCTGTGACACCAGGCAGCTGCGTGGAGGGCGGCCCCGAACCTCCCCCACACAGTCAGCCGTGTTCCAGAATTCTGAGTGTGGGGAGGTTCCGTCTTCTGTCTGCAGCACCCGGGTTCTCCTAGGAGCCCTTCGAGTGTCTTCCCCGAGTCCCTCCCAGTGCGGGCTGCCGGGGAAAGGCGGGGGTTTGGCTGGAAACGCAAGTAGCATCTAGTGCCTCCCCATGGACAAGGGAGATAATTAGCGGACTTCCCCCTGCCAGGGAACACCTGTGACACCAGGCAACTTCGTGGAGGGCGGCCCCAAACCTCCCCCACACAGTCGGCCGTGTTCCGGAATTCTGAGTGTGGGGAGGTTCCGTCTTCTGTCTGCAGCACCCGGGATTTCCTAGGAGCCCTTCGAGTGTCTTCCCCGAGTCCCTCCCAGTGCGGGCTGCCGGGGAAAGGCGGGGGTTGGGCTGGAAACGCAGGTAGCATCTAGTGCCTCCTCATGGACAGGGGAGGTAATTAGCGGACATCACCCTGCCAGGGAACACCTGTGACACCAGGCAGCTGCGTGGAGGGCGGCTCTGAACCTCCCCCTCACAGTCACCCGTGTTCCGGAATTCTGAGTGTGGGGGGGTTCCTTCTTCTGTCTGCAGCACACGGGATCTCCTAGGAGCCCTTCGAGTGTCTTCCCCGAGTCCCTCCCAGTGCGGGCTGCCGGGGAAAGGCGGGGGTTTGGCTGGAAACGCAGGTAGCATCTAGTGCCTCCCCATGGACAGGGGAGGTAATTAGCGGACTACCCCCTGCCAGGGAACACCTGTGACACCAGGCAGCTGCGTGGAGGGCGGCCCCGAACCTCCCCCACACAGTCAGCCGTGTTCCGGAATTCTGAGTGTGGGGAGGTACCGTCTTCTGTCTGCAGCACCCGGGATCTCCTAGGAGCCCTTCGAGTGTCTTCCCCGAGTCCATCCCAGTGCGGGCTACCGGGGAAAGGCGGGGGTTGGGCTTGAAAAGCAGGTAGCATCTAGTGCCTCCCCATGGACAGGGGAGGTAATTAACGGACTTCCCCCTGCCAGGGAACACCTGTGACACCAGGCAGCTGCGTGGAGGGCGGCCCCGAACCTCCCCCACACAGTCACCCGTGTTCCGGAATTCTGAGTGTGGGGAGGTTCCGTCTTCTGTCTGCAGCACCCGGGATCTCCTAGGAGCCCTTCGAGTGTCTTCCCCGAGTCCCTCCCAGTGCGGGCTACCGGGGAAAGGCGGGGGTTGGGCTGGAAAAGCAGGTAGCATCTAGTTCCTCCCCATGGACAGGGTAGGTAATTAGCGGACTACCCCCTGCCAGGGAACACCTGTGACACCAGGCAGCTGCGTGGAGGGCGGCCCCGAACCTCCCCCTCACAGTCAGCCGTGTTCCGGAATTCTGAGTGTGGGGAGGTTCCGTCTTCTGTCTGCAGCACCCAGGTTCTCCTAGGAGCCCTTCGAGTGTCTTCCCCGAGTCCCTCCCAGTGCGGGCTGCCGGGGAAAGGCGGGGGTTTGGCTGGAAACGCAGGTAGCATCTAGTGCCTCCTCATGGACAGGGGAGGTAATTAGCGGACATCACCCTGCCAGGGAACACCTGTGACACCAGGCAGCTGCGTGGAGGGCGGCTCTGAACCTCCCCCTCACAGTCACCCGTGTTCCGGATTTCTGAGTGTGGGGGGGTTCCTTCTTCTGTCTGCAGCACACGGGATCTCCTAGGAGCCCTTCGAGTGTCTTCCCCGAGTCCCTCCCAGTGCGGGCTGCCGGGGAAAGGCGGGGGTTTGGCTGGAAACGCAGGTAGCATCTAGTGCCTCCCCATGGAGAGGGGAGGTAATTAGCGGAATTCCCCTTGCGAGGGAACACCTGTGACACCAGGCAGCTGCGTGGAGGGCGGCCCCGAACCTCCCCCACACAGTCAGCCGTGTTCCGGAATTCTGAGTGTGGGGGGGTTGCTTCTTCTGTCTGCAGCACACGGGATCTCCTAGGAGCCCTTCGAGTGTCTTCCCCCAGTCCCTCCCAGTGCGGGCTGCCGGGGAAAGGAGGGGGTTGTGCTGGAAACGCAGGTAGAATCTAGTGCCTCCCCATGGACTGGAGAGGTAATTAGCGGACTACCCCCTGCCAGGGAACACCTGTGACACCAGGCAGCTGCGTGGAGGGCGGCCCCGAACCTCCCCCTCACAGTCACCCTTGTTCCGGATTTCTGAGTGTGGGGGGGTTCCTTCTTCTGTCTGCAGCACCCGGGATCTCCTAGGAGCCCTTCGAGTGTCTTCCCCGAGTCCCTCCCAGTGCGGGCTACCGGGGAAAGGCGGGGGTTGGGCTGGAAAAGCAGGTAGCATCTAGTGCCTCCCCCTGGACAGGGGAGATATTTAGCGGACTTCCCCCTGCCAGGGAACACCTGTGACACCAGGCATCTTCGTGGAGGGTGGCCCCAAACCTCCCCCACACAGTCGGCCGTGTTCCGGAATTCTGAGTGTGGGGAGGTTCCGTCTTCTGTCTGCAGCACCCGGGATCTCCTAGGAGCCCTTCGAGTGTCTTCCCCGAGTCCCTCCCAGTGCGGGCTGCCGGGGAAAGGCGGGGGTTGGGCTGGAAAAGCAGGTAGCATCTAGTGCCTCCCCCTGGACAGGGGAGATATTTAGCGGACTTCCCCCTGCCAGGGAACACCTGTGACACCAGGCATCTTCGTGGAGGGCGGCACCAAACCTCCCCCACACAGTCGGCCGTGTTCCGGAATTCTGAGTGTGGGGAGGTTCCGTCTTCTGTCTGCAGCACCCGGGATCTCCTAGGAGCCCTTCGAGTGTCTTCCCCCAGTCCCTCCCAGTGCGGGCTGCCGGGGAAAGGAGGGGGTTGTGCTGGAAACGCAGGTAGAATCTAGTGCCTCCCCATGGACTGGAGAGGTAATTAGCGGACTACCCCCTGCCAGGGAACACCTGTGACACCAGGCAGCTGCGTGGAGGGCGGCCCCGAACCTCCCCCTCACAGTCACCCTTGTTCCGGATTTCTGAGTGTGGGGGGGTTCCTTCTTCTGTCTGCAGCACACGGGATCTCCTAGGAGCCCTTCGAGTGTCTTCCCCGAGTCCCTCCCAGTGCGGGCTGCCGGGGAAAGGCAGGGGTTTGGCTGGAAACGCAGGTAGCATCTAGTACCTCCCCATGGACAGGGGAGGTAATTAGCGGACTTCCCCTTGCGAGGGAACACCTGTGACACCAGGAAGCTGCGTGTGGGGCGGCCCTAAACCTCCCCCACACAGTCATCCGTGTTCCGGAATTCTGAGTGTGGGGAGGTTCCGTCTTCTGTCTGCAGCACCCGGGTTCTCCTAGGAGCCCTTCGAGTGTCTTCCCCGAGTCCCTCCTAGTGCGGGCTGCCGGGGAAAGGCGGGGGTTTGGCTGGAAACGCAGGTAGCATCTAGTGCCTCCCCATGGACCAGGGAGGTAATTAGCGGACTTCCCCTTGCGAGGGAACACCTGTGACACAAGGCAGCTGCGTGGAGGGCGGCCCCGAACCTCCCCCACACAGTCAGCCGTGTTCCGGAATTCTGAGTGTGGGGAGGTTCCGTCTTCTGTCTGCAGCACCCGGGTTCTCCTAGGAGCCATTCGAGTGTCTTCCCCCAGTCCCTCCCAGTGCGGGCTGCCGGGGAAATGCGGGGGTTGGGCTGGAAAAGCAGGTAGCATCTAGTGCCTCCCCATGGACAAGGGAGATAATTAGCGGACTTCCCCCTGCCAGGGAACACCTGTGACACCAGGCAGCTGCGTGGAGGGCGGCCCCGAACCTCCCCCACACAGTCACCCGTGTTCCGGAATTCTGAGTGTGGGGAGGTTCCGTCTTCTGTCTGCAGCACCCGGGATCTCCTAGGAGCCCTTCGAGTGTCTTCCCCGAGTCCCTCCCAGTGCGGGCTGCCGGGGAAAGGCGGGGGTTGGGCTGGAAACGCAGGTAGCATCTAGTGCCTCCTCATGGACAGGGGAGGTAATTAGCGGACATCACCCTGCCAGGGAACACCTGTGACACCAGGCAGCTGCGTGGAGGGCGGCTCTGAACCTCCCCCTCACAGTCACCCGTGTTCCGGATTTCTGAGTGTGGGGGGGTTCCTTCTTCTGTCTGCAGCACACGGGATCTCCTAGGAGCCATTCGAGTGTCTTCCCCGAGTCCCTCCCAATGCGGGCTGCCGGGGAAAGGCGGGGGTTGGGCTGGAAAAGCAGGTAGCATCTAGTGCCTCCCCATGGACAGGGGAGGTAATTAGCGGACTACGCCCTGCCAGGGAACACCTGTGACACCAGGCAGCTGCGTGGAGGGCGGCTCTGAACCTCCCCCTCACAGTCACCCGTGTTCCGGATTTCTGAGTGTGGGGGGGTTCCTTCTTCTCTCTGCAGCACCCGGGTTCTCCTAGGAGCCATTCGAGTGTCTTCCCCCAGTCCCTCCCAGTGCGGGCTGCCGGGGAAAGGCGGGGGTTGGGCTGGAAAACAGGTAGCATCTAGTGCCTCCCCATGGACAGGGGAGGTAATTAGCGGACTACGCCCTGCCAGGGAACACCTGTGACACCAGGCAGCTGCGTGGAGGGCGGCCCCGAACCTCCCCCACACAGTCAGCCGTGTTCCGGAATTCTGAGTGTGGGGAGGTTCCGTCTTCTGTCTGCAGCACCCGGGTTCTCCTAGGAGCCATTCGAGTGTCTTCCCCCAGTCCCTCCCAGTGCGGGCTGCCGGGGAAAGGCGGGGGTTGGGCTGGAAAAGCAGGTAGCATCTAGTGCCTCCTCATGGACAAGGGAGGTAATTAGCGGACATCACCCTGGCAGGGAACACCTGTGACACCAGGCAGCTGCGTGGAGGGCGGCCCCGAACCTCCCCCACACAGTCACCCGTGTTCCGGATTTCTGAGTGTGGGGAGGTTCCGTCTTCTGTCTGCAGCACCCGGGATCTCCTAGGAGCCCATCGAGTGTCTTCCCCGAGTCCCTCCCAGTGCGGGCTGCCGGGGAAAGGCGGGGGTTGGGCTGGAAACGCAGGTAGCATCTAGTGCCTCCCCATGGAGCGGGGAGGTAATTAGCGGAATTCCCCTTGCGAGGGAACACCTGTGACACCAGGCAGCTGCGTGGAGGGCGGCCCCGAACCTCCCCCACACAGTCAGCCGTGTTCCGGAATTCTGAGTGTGGGGGGGTTGCTTCTTCTGTCTGCAGCACCCGGGATCTCCTAGGAGCCCTTCGAGTGTCTTCCCCCAGTCCCTCCCAGTGCGGGCTGCCGGGGAAAGGAGGGGGTTGTGCTGGAAACGCAGGTAGAATCTAGTGCCTCCCCATGGACTGGAGAGGTAATTAGCGGACTACCCCCTGCCAGGGAACACCTGTGACACCAGGCAGCTGCGTGGAGGGCGGCCCCGAACCTCCCCCTCACAGTCACCCTTGTTCCGGATTTCTGAGTGTGGGGGGGTTCCTTCTTCTGTCTGCAGCACACGGGATCTCCTAGGAGCCCTTCGAGTGTCTTCCCCGAGTCCCTCCCAGTGCGGGCTGCCGGGGAAAGGCAGGGGTTTGGCTGGAAACGCAGGTAGCATCTAGTACCTCCCCATGGACAGGGGAGGTAATTAGCGGACTTCCCCTTGCGAGGGAACACCTGTGACACCAGGAAGCTGCGTGTGGGGCGGCCCTAAACCTCCCCCACACAGTCATCCGTGTTCCGGAATTCTGAGTGTGGGGAGGTTCCGTCTTCTGTCTGCAGCACCCGGGTTCTCCTAGGAGCCCTTCGAGTGTCTTCCCCGAGTCCCTCCTAGTGCGGGCTGCCGGGGAAAGGCGGGGGTTTGGCTGGAAACGCAGGTAGCATCTAGTGCCTCCCCATGGACCAGGGAGGTAATTAGCGGACTTCCCCTTGCGAGGGAACACCTGTGACACAAGGCAGCTGCGTGGAGGGCGGCCCCGAACCTCCCCCACACAGTCAGCCGTGTTCCGGAATTCTGAGTGTGGGGAGGTTCCGTCTTCTGTCTGCAGCACCCGGGTTCTCCTAGGAGCCATTCGAGTGTCTTCCCCCAGTCCCTCCCAGTGCGGGCTGCCGGGGAAATGCGGGGGTTGGGCTGGAAAAGCAGGTAGCATCTAGTGCCTCCCCATGGACAAGGGAGATAATTAGCGGACTTCCCCCTGCCAGGGAACACCTGTGACACCAGGCAGCTGCGTGGAGGGCGGCCCCGAACCTCCCCCACACAGTCACCCGTGTTCCGGAATTCTGAGTGTGGGGAGGTTCCGTCTTCTGTCTGCAGCACCCGGGATCTCCTAGGAGCCCTTCGAGTGTCTTCCCCGAGTCCCTCCCAGTGCGGGCTGCCGGGGAAAGGCGGGGGTTGGGCTGGAAACGCAGGTAGCATCTAGTGCCTCCTCATGGACAGGGGAGGTAATTAGCGGACATCACCCTGCCAGGGAACACCTGTGACACCAGGCAGCTGCGTGGAGGGCGGCTCTGAACCTCCCCCTCACAGTCACCCGTGTTCCGGATTTCTGAGTGTGGGGGGGTTCCTTCTTCTGTCTGCAGCACACGGGATCTCCTAGGAGCCCTTCGAGTGTCTTCCCCGAGTCCCTCCCAGTGCGGGCTGCCGGGGAAAGGCGGGGGTTGGGCTGGAAAAGCAGGTAGCATCTAGTTCCTCCCCATGGACAGGGGAGGTAATTAGCGGACTACGCCCTGCCAGGGAACACCTGTGACACCAGGCAGCTGCGTGGAGGGCGGCCCCGAACCTCCCCCACACAGTCAGCCGTGTTCCGGAATTCTGAGTGTGGGGAGGTTCCGTCTTCTGTCTGCAGCACCCGGGTTCTCCTAGGAGCCATTCGAGTGTCTTCCCCCAGTCCCTCCCAGTGCGGGCTGCCGGGGAAAGGCGGGGGTTGGGCTGGAAAAGCAGGTAGCATCTAGTGCCTCCCCATGGACAAGGGAGATAATTAGCGGACTTCCCCCTGCCAGGGAACACCTGTGACACCAGGCAGCTGCGTGGAGGGCGGCCCCGAACCTCCCCCACACAGTCGGCCGTGTTCCGGAATTCTGAGTGTGGGGAGGTTCCGTCTTCTGTCTGCAGCACCCGGGATCTCCTAGGAGCCCTTCGAGTGTCTTCCCCGAGTCCCTCCCAGTGCGGGCTACCGGGGAAAGGCGGGGGTTGGGCTGGAAAAGCAGGTAGCATCTAGTGCCTCCCCCTGGACAGGGGAGATATTTAGCGGACTTCCCCCTGCCAGGGAACACCTGTGACACCAGGCATCTTCGTGGAGGGTGGCCCCAAACCTCCCCCACACAGTCGGCCGTGTTCCGGAATTCTGAGTGTGGGGAGGTTCCGTCTTCTGTCTGCAGCACCCGGGATCTCCTAGGAGCCCTTCGAGTGTCTTCCCCGAGTCCCTCCCAGTGCGGGCTGCCGGGGAAAGGCGGGGGTTGGGCTGGAAAAGCAGGTAGCATCTAGTGCCTCCCCCTGGACAGGGGAGATATTTAGCGGACTTCCCCCTGCCAGGGAACACCTGTGACACCAGGCATCTTCGTGGAGGGCGGCCCCAAACCTCCCCCACACAGTCGGCCGTGTTCCGGAATTCTGAGTGTGGGGAGGTTCCGTCTTCTGTCTGCAGCACCCGGGATCTCCTAGGAGCCCTTCGAGTGTCTTCCCCGAGTCCCTCCCAGTGCGGGCTGCCGGGGAAAGCCGGGGGTTGGGCTGGAAACGCAGGTAGCATCTAGTGCCTCCCCCTGGACAGGGGAGGTAATTAACGGACTTCCCCTTGCGAGGGAACACCTGTGACACCAGGAAGCTGCGTGGAGGGCGGCCCTAAACTTCCCCACACAGTCACCCTTGTTCCGGAATTCTGAGTGTGGGGAGGTTCCGTCTTCTGTCTGCAGCACCCGGGTTCTCCTAGGAGCCCTTCGAGTGTCTTCCCCCAGTCCCTCCCTTGCGGGCTGCCGGGGAAAGGTGGGGGTTGGGCTGGAAAAGCAGGTAGCATCTAGTGCCTCCCCCTGGACAGGGGAGTTAATTAGTGGACATCACCCTGCCAGGGAACACCTGTGACACCAGGCAGCTGCGTGGAGGGCGGCTCTGAACCTCCCCCTCACAGTCACCCTTGTTCCGGATTTCTGAGTGTGGGGGGGTTCCTTCTTCTGTCTGCAGCACACGGGATCTCCTGGGAGCCCTTCGAGTGTCTTCCCCGAGTCCCTCCCATTGCGGGCTGCTGGGGAAAGGCGGGGGTTGGGCTGGAAACGCAGGTAGCATCTAGTTCCTCCCCATGGACAGGGGAGGTAATTAGCGGACTTCCCCTTGCGAGGGAACACCTGTGACACCAGGAAGCTGCGTGGAGGGCGGCCCTAAACTTCCCCACACAGTCACCCTTGTTCCGGAATTCTGAGTGTGGGGAGGTTCCGTCTTCTGTCTGCAGCACCCGGGTTCTCCTAGGAGCCCTTCGAGTGTCTTCCCCCAGTCCCTCCAAGTGCGGGCTGCCGGGGAAAGTTGGGGGTTGGGCTGGAAAAGCAGGTAGCATCTAGTGCCTCCCCCTGGACAGGGGAGGTAATTAGTGGACATCACCCTGCCAGGGAACACCTGTGACACCAGGCAGCTGCGTGGAGGGCGGCTCTGAACCTCCCCCTCACAGTCACCCTTGTTCTGGATTTCTGAGTGTGGGGGTTTTCCTTCTTCTGTCTGCAGCACACGGGATCTCCTAGGAGCCCTTCGAGTGTCTTCCCCGAGTCCCTCCCAGTGCGGGCTGCCGGGGAAAGGCGGGGGTTGGGCTGGAAAAGCAGGTAGCATCTAGTGCCTCCCCCTGGACAGCGGAGGTAATTAGTGGACATCACCCTGCCAGGGAACACCTGTGACACCAGGCAGCTGCGTGGAGGGCGGCTCTGAACCTCCCCCTCACACTCACCCTTGTTCTGGATTTCTGAGTGTGGGGGGGTTCCTTCTTCTGTCTGCAGCACACGGGATCTCCTAGGAGCCCTTCGAGTGTCTTCCCCGAGTCCCTCCCAGTGCGGGCTGCCGGGGAAAGGCGGGGGTTTGGCTGGAAAAGCAGGTAGCATCTAGTGCCTCCCCCTGGACAGGGGAGGTAATTAGCGGACTTCCCCTTGCGAGGGAACCCCTGTGACACCAGGCAGCTGCGTGGAGGGCGGCTCCGAACCTCCCCCACACAGTCATACGTGTTCCGGAATTCTGAGTGTGGGGGGGTTCCTTCTTCTGTCTGCAGCACACGGGATCTCCTAGGAGCCCTTCGAGTGTCTTCCCCCAGTCCCTCCCAGTGCGGGCTGCCGGGGAAAGGCGGGGTTTGGGCTGGAAAAACAGGTAGCATCTAGTGCCTCCCCATGGACAGGGGAGGTTATTAGCGGACTACCCCCTGCCAGGGAACACCTGTGACACCAGGCAGCTGCGTGGAGGGCGGCCCCGAACCTCCCCCACACAGTCAGCCGTGTTCCAGAATTCTGAGTGTGGGGAGGTTCCGTCTTCTGTCTGCAGCACCCGGGTTCTCCTAGGAGCCCTTCGAGTGTCTTCCCCGAGTCCCTCCCAGTGCGGGCTGCCGGGGAAAGGCGGGGGTTTGGCTGGAAACGCAAGTAGCATCTAGTGCCTCCCCATGGACAAGGGAGATAATTAGCGGACTTCCCCCTGCCAGGGAACACCTGTGACACCAGGCAACTTCGTGGAGGGCGGCCCCAAACCTCCCCCACACAGTCGGCCGTGTTCCGGAATTCTGAGTGTGGGGAGGTTCCGTCTTCTGTCTGCAGCACCCGGGATTTCCTAGGAGCCCTTCGAGTGTCTTCCCCGAGTCCCTCCCAGTGCGGGCTGCCGGGGAAAGGCGGGGGTTGGGCTGGAAACGCAGGTAGCATCTAGTGCCTCCTCATGGACAGGGGAGGTAATTAGCGGACATCACCCTGCCAGGGAACACCTGTGACACCAGGCAGCTGCGTGGAGGGCGGCTCTGAACCTCCCCCTCACAGTCACCCGTGTTCCGGAATTCTGAGTGTGGGGGGGTTCCTTCTTCTGTCTGCAGCACACGGGATCTCCTAGGAGCCCTTCGAGTGTCTTCCCCGAGTCCCTCCCAGTGCGGGCTGCCGGGGAAAGGCGGGGGTTTGGCTGGAAACGCAGGTAGCATCTAGTGCCTCCCCATGGACAGGGGAGGTAATTAGCGGACTACCCCCTGCCAGGGAACACCTGTGACACCAGGCAGCTGCGTGGAGGGCGGCCCCGAACCTCCCCCACACAGTCAGCCGTGTTCCGGAATTCTGAGTGTGGGGAGGTACCGTCTTCTGTCTGCAGCACCCGGGATCTCCTAGGAGCCCTTCGAGTGTCTTCCCCGAGTCCATCCCAGTGCGGGCTACCGGGGAAAGGCGGGGGTTGGGCTTGAAAAGCAGGTAGCATCTAGTGCCTCCCCATGGACAGGGGAGGTAATTAACGGACTTCCCCCTGCCAGGGAACACCTGTGACACCAGGCAGCTGCGTGGAGGGCGGCCCCGAACCTCCCCCACACAGTCACCCGTGTTCCGGAATTCTGAGTGTGGGGAGGTTCCGTCTTCTGTCTGCAGCACCCGGGATCTCCTAGGAGCCCTTCGAGTGTCTTCCCCGAGTCCCTCCCAGTGCGGGCTACCGGGGAAAGGCGGGGGTTGGGCTGGAAAAGCAGGTAGCATCTAGTTCCTCCCCATGGACAGGGTAGGTAATTAGCGGACTACCCCCTGCCAGGGAACACCTGTGACACCAGGCAGCTGCGTGGAGGGCGGCCCCGAACCTCCCCCTCACAGTCAGCCGTGTTCCGGAATTCTGAGTGTGGGGAGGTTCCGTCTTCTGTCTGCAGCACCCAGGTTCTCCTAGGAGCCCTTCGAGTGTCTTCCCCGAGTCCCTCCCAGTGCGGGCTGCCGGGGAAAGGCGGGGGTTTGGCTGGAAACGCAGGTAGCATCTAGTGCCTCCTCATGGACAGGGGAGGTAATTAGCGGACATCACCCTGCCAGGGAACACCTGTGACACCAGGCAGCTGCGTGGAGGGCGGCTCTGAACCTCCCCCTCACAGTCACCCGTGTTCCGGATTTCTGAGTGTGGGGGGGTTCCTTCTTCTGTCTGCAGCACACGGGATCTCCTAGGAGCCCTTCGAGTGTCTTCCCCGAGTCCCTCCCAGTGCGGGCTGCCGGGGAAAGGCGGGGGTTTGGCTGGAAACGCAGGTAGCATCTAGTGCCTCCCCATGGAGAGGGGAGGTAATTAGCGGAATTCCCCTTGCGAGGGAACACCTGTGACACCAGGCAGCTGCGTGGAGGGCGGCCCCGAACCTCCCCCACACAGTCAGCCGTGTTCCGGAATTCTGAGTGTGGGGGGGTTGCTTCTTCTGTCTGCAGCACACGGGATCTCCTAGGAGCCCTTCGAGTGTCTTCCCCCAGTCCCTCCCAGTGCGGGCTGCCGGGGAAAGGAGCGGGTTGTGCTGGAAACGCAGGTAGAATCTAGTGCCTCCCCATGGACTGGAGAGGTAATTAGCGGACTACCCCCTGCCAGGGAACACCTGTGACACCAGGCAGCTGCGTGGAGGGCGGCCCCGAACCTCCCCCTCACAGTCACCCTTGTTCCGGATTTCTGAGTGTGGGGGGGTTCCTTCTTCTGTCTGCAGCACACGGGATCTCCTAGGAGCCCTTCGAGTGTCTTCCCCGAGTCCCTCCCAGTGCGGGCTGCCGGGGAAAGGCAGGGGTTTGGCTGGAAACGCAGGTAGCATCTAGTACCTCCCCATGGACAGGGGAGGTAATTAGCGGACTTCCCCTTGCGAGGGAACACCTGTGACACCAGGAAGCTGCGTGTGGGGCGGCCCTAAACCTCCCCCACACAGTCATCCGTGTTCCGGAATTCTGAGTGTGGGGAGGTTCCGTCTTCTGTCTGCAGCACCCGGGTTCTCCTAGGAGCCCTTCGAGTGTCTTCCCCGAGTCCCTCCTAGTGCGGGCTGCCGGGGAAAGGCGGGGGTTTGGCTGGAAACGCAGGTAGCATCTAGTGCCTCCCCATGGACCAGGGAGGTAATTAGCGGACTTCCCCTTGCGAGGGAACACCTGTGACACAAGGCAGCTGCGTGGAGGGCGGCCCCGAACCTCCCCCACACAGTCAGCCGTGTTCCGGAATTCTGAGTGTGGGGAGGTTCCGTCTTCTGTCTGCAGCACCCGGGTTCTCCTAGGAGCCATTCGAGTGTCTTCCCCCAGTCCCTCCCAGTGCGGGCTGCCGGGGAAATGCGGGGGTTGGGCTGGAAAAGCAGGTAGCATCTAGTGCCTCCCCATGGACAAGGGAGATAATTAGCGGACTTCCCCCTGCCAGGGAACACCTGTGACACCAGGCAGCTGCGTGGAGGGCGGCCCCGAACCTCCCCCACACAGTCACCCGTGTTCCGGAATTCTGAGTGTGGGGAGGTTCCGTCTTCTGTCTGCAGCACCCGGGATCTCCTAGGAGCCCTTCGAGTGTCTTCCCCGAGTCCCTCCCAGTGCGGGCTGCCGGGGAAAGGCGGGGGTTGGGCTGGAAACGCAGGTAGCATCTAGTGCCTCCTCATGGACAGGGGAGGTAATTAGCGGACATCACCCTGCCAGGGAACACCTGTGACACCAGGCAGCTGCGTGGAGGGCGGCTCTGAACCTCCCCCTCACAGTCACCCGTGTTCCGGATTTCTGAGTGTGGGGGGGTTCCTTCTTCTGTCTGCAGCACACGGGATCTCCTAGGAGCCATTCGAGTGTCTTCCCCGAGTCCCTCCCAGTGCGGGCTGCCGGGGAAAGGCGGGGGTTGGGCTGGAAAAGCAGGTAGCATCTAGTGCCTCCCCATGGACAGGGGAGGTAATTAGCGGACTACGCCCTGCCAGGGAACACCTGTGACACCAGGCAGCTGCGTGGAGGGCGGCTCTGAACCTCCCCCTCACAGTCACCCGTGTTCCGGATTTCAGAGTGTGGGGGGGTTCCTTCTTCTCTCTGCAGCACCCGGGTTCTCCTAGGAGCCATTCGAGTGTCTTCCCCCAGTCCCTCCCAGTGCGGGCTGCCGGGGAAAGGCGGGGGTTGGGCTGGAAAACAGGTAGCATCTAGTGCCTCCCCATGGACAGGGGAGGTAATTAGCGGACTACGCCCTGCCAGGGAACACCTGTGACACCAGGCAGCTGCGTGGAGGGCGGCCCCGAACCTCCCCCACACAGTCAGCCGTGTTCCGGAATTCTGAGTGTGGGGAGGTTCCGTCTTCTGTCTGCAGCACCCGGGTTCTCCTAGGAGCCATTCGAGTGTCTTCCCCCAGTCCCTCCCAGTGCGGGCTGCCGGGGAAAGGCGGGGGTTGGGCTGGAAAAGCAGGTAGCATCTAGTGCCTCCTCATGGACAAGGGAGGTAATTAGCGGACATCACCCTGGCAGGGAACACCTGTGACACCAGGCAGCTGCGTGGAGGGCGGCCCCGAACCTCCCCCACACAGTCACCCGTGTTCCGGATTTCTGAGTGTGGGGAGGTTCCGTCTTCTGTCTGCATCACCCGGGATCTCCTAGGAGCCCATCGAGTGTCTTCCCCGAGTCCCTCCCAGTGCGGGCTGCCGGGGAAAGGCGGGGGTTGGGCTGGAAACGCAGGTAGCATCTAGTGCCTCCCCATGGAGCGGGGAGGTAATTAGCGGAATTCCCCTTGCGAGGGAACACCTGTGACACCAGGCAGCTGCGTGGAGGGCGGCCCCGAACCTCCCCCACACAGTCAGCCGTGTTCCGGAATTCTGAGTGTGGGGGGGTTGCTTCTTCTGTCTGCAGCACCCGGGATCTCCTAGGAGCCCTTCGAGTGTCTTCCCCCAGTCCCTCCCAGTGCGGGCTGCCGGGGAAAGGAGGGGGTTGTGCTGGAAACGCAGGTAGAATCTAGTGCCTCCCCATGGACTGGAGAGGTAATTAGCGGACTACCCCCTGCCAGGGAACACCTGTGACACCAGGCAGCTGCGTGGAGGGCGGCCCCGAACCTCCCCCTCACAGTCACCCTTGTTCCGGATTTCTGAGTGTGGGGGGGTTCCTTCTTCTGTCTGCAGCACACGGGATCTCCTAGGAGCCCTTCGAGTGTCTTCCCCGAGTCCCTCCCAGTGCGGGCTGCCGGGGAAAGGCAGGGGTTTGGCTGGAAACGCAGGTAGCATCTAGTACCTCCCCATGGACAGGGGAGGTAATTAGCGGACTTCCCCTTGCGAGGGAACACCTGTGACACCAGGAAGCTGCGTGTGGGGCGGCCCTAAACCTCCCCCACACAGTCATCCGTGTTCCGGAATTCTGAGTGTGGGGAGGTTCCGTCTTCTGTCTGCAGCACCCGGGTTCTCCTAGGAGCCCTTCGAGTGTCTTCCCCGAGTCCCTCCTAGTGCGGGCTGCCGGGGAAAGGCGGGGGTTTGGCTGGAAACGCAGGTAGCATCTAGTGCCTCCCCATGGACCAGGGAGGTAATTAGCGGACTTCCCCTTGCGAGGGAACACCTGTGACACAAGGCAGCTGCGTGGAGGGCGGCCCCGAACCTCCCCCACACAGTCAGCCGTGTTCCGGAATTCTGAGTGTGGGGAGGTTCCGTCTTCTGTCTGCAGCACCCGGGTTCTCCTAGGAGCCATTCGAGTGTCTTCCCCCAGTCCCTCCCAGTGCGGGCTGCCGGGGAAATGCGGGGGTTGGGCTGGAAAAGCAGGTAGCATCTAGTGCCTCCCCATGGACAAGGGAGATAATTAGCGGACTTCCCCCTGCCAGGGAACACCTGTGACACCAGGCAGCTGCGTGGAGGGCGGCCCCGAACCTCCCCCACACAGTCACCCGTGTTCCGGAATTCTGAGTGTGGGGAGGTTCCGTCTTCTGTCTGCAGCACCCGGGATCTCCTAGGAGCCCTTCGAGTGTCTTCCCCGAGTCCCTCCCAGTGCGGGCTGCCGGGGAAAGGCGGGGGTTGGGCTGGAAACGCAGGTAGCATCTAGTGCCTCCTCATGGACAGGGGAGGTAATTAGCGGACATCACCCTGCCAGGGAACACCTGTGACACCAGGCAGCTGCGTGGAGGGCGGCTCTGAACCTCCCCCTCACAGTCACCCGTGTTCCGGATTTCTGAGTGTGGGGGGGTTCCTTCTTCTGTCTGCAGCACACGGGATCTCCTAGGAGCCCTTCGAGTGTCTTCCCCGAGTCCCTCCCAGTGCGGGCTGCCGGGGAAAGGCGGGGGTTGGGCTGGAAAAGCAGGTAGCATCTAGTTCCTCCCCATGGACAGGGGAGGTAATTAGCGGACTACGCCCTGCCAGGGAACACCTGTGACACCAGGCAGCTGCGTGGAGGGCGGCCCCGAACCTCCCCCACACAGTCAGCCGTGTTCCGGAATTCTGAGTGTGGGGAGGTTCCGTCTTCTCTCTGCAGCACCCGGGATCTCCTAGGAGCCCTTCGAGTGTCTTCCCCGAGTCCCTCCCAGTGCGGGCTACCGGGGAAAGGCGGGGGTTGGGCTGGAAAAGCAGGTAGCATCTAGTGCCTCCCCATGGACAAGGGAGATAATTAGCGGACTTCCCCCTGCCAGGGAACACCTGTGACACCAGGCAGCTGCGTGGAGGGCGGCTCCGAACCTCCCCCACACAGTCATACGTGTTCCGGAATTCTGAGTGTGGGGAGGTTCCGTCTTCTGTCTGCAGCACCCGGGATCTCCTAGGAGCCCTTCGAGTGTCTTCCCCGAGTCCCTCCCAGTGCGGGCTGCCGGGGAAAGGCGGGGGTTGGGCTGGAAACGCAGGTAGCATCTAGTGCCTCCTCATGGACAGGGGAGGTAATTAGCGGACATCACCCTGGCAGGGAACACCTGTGACACCAGGCAGCTGCGTGGAGGGCGGCTCTGAACCTCCCCCTCACAGTCACCCGTGTTCCGGATTTCTGAGTGTGGGGGGGGTCCTTCTTCTGTCTGCAGCACACGGGATCTCCTAGGAGCCCTTCGAGTGTCTTCCCCGAGTCCTTCCCAGTGCGGGCTGCCGGGGAAGGCGGGGGTTGGGCTGGAAACGCAGGTAGCATCTAGTGCCTCCCCATGGACAAGGGAGATAATTAGCGGACTTCCCCCTGCCAGGGAACACCTGTGACACCAGGCAGCTGCGTGGAGGGCGGCCCCGAACCTCCCCCACACAGTCACCCGTGTTCCGGAATTCTGAGTGTGGGGAGGTTCCGTCTTCTGTCTGCAGCACCCGGGATCTCCTAGGAGCCCTTCGAGTGTCTTCCCCGAGTCCCTCCCAGTGCGGGCTGCCGGGGAAAGGCGGGGGTTGGGCTGGAAACGCAGGTAGCATCTAGTGCCTCCTTATGGACAGGGGAGGTAATTAGCGGACATCACCCTGCCAGGGAACACCTGTGACACCAGGCAGCTGCGTGGAGGGCGGCTCTGAACCTCCCCCTCACAGTCACCCGTGTTCCGGATTTCTGAGTGTGGGGGGGTTCCTTCTTCTGTCTGCAGCACACGGGATCTCCTAGGAGCCCTTCGAGTGTCTTCCCCGAGTCCTTCCCAGTGCGGGCTGCCGGGGAAGGCGGGGGTTGGGCTGGAAACGCAGGTAGCATCTAGTGCCTCCCCATGGACAAGGGAGATAATTAGCGGACTTCCCCCTGCCAGGGAACACCTGTGACACCAGGCAGCTGCGTGGAGGGCGGCCCCGAACCTCCCCCACACAGTCACCCGTGTTCCGGAATTCTGAGTGTGGGGAGGTTCCGTCTTCTGTCTGCAGCACCCGGGATCTCCTAGGAGCCCTTCGAGTGTCTTCCCCGAGTCCCTCCCAGTGCGGGCTGCCGGGGAAAGGCGGGGGTTGGGCTGGAAACGCAGGTAGCATCTAGTGCCTCCTTATGGACAGGGGAGGTAATTAGCGGACATCACCCTGCCAGGGAACACCTGTGACACCAGGCAGCTGCGTGGAGGGCGGCTCTGAACCTCCCCCTCACAGTCACCCGTGTTCCGGATTTCTGAGTGTGGGGGGGTTCCTTCTTCTGTCTGCAGCACACGGGATCTCCTAGGAGCCCTTCGAGTGTCTTCCCCGAGTCCCTCCCAGTGCGGGCTGCCGGGGAAAGGCGGGGGTTGGGCTGGAAACGCTGGTAGCATCTAGTTCCTCCCCATGGACAGGGGAGGTAATTAGCGGACTACGCCCTGCCAGGGAACACCTGTGACACCAGGCAGCTGCGTGGAGGGCGGCCCCGAACCTCCCCCACACAGTCAGCCGTATTCCGGAATTCTGAGTGTGGGGAGGTTCCGTCTTCTGTCTGCAGCACCCGGGTTCTCCTAGGAGCCCTTCGAGTGTCTTCCCCGAGTCCCTCCTAGTGCGGGCTGCCGGGGAAAGGCGGGGGTTGGGCTGGAAACGCAGGTAGCATCTAGTGCCTCCCCATGGACCAGGGAGGTAATTAGCGGACTTCCCCTTGCGAGGGAACACCTGTGACACAAGGCAGCTGCGTGGAGGGCGGCCCCGAACCTCCCCCACACAGTCAGCCGTGTTCCGGAATTCTGAGTGTGGGGAGGTTCCGTCTTCTGTCTGCAGCACCCGGGTTCTCCTAGGAGCCATTCGAGTGTCTTCCCCCAGTCCCTCCCAGTGCGGGCTGCCGGGGAAAGGCGGGGGTTGGGCTGGAAAAGCAGGTAGCATCTAGTGCCTCCCCATGGACAAGGGAGATAATTAGCGGACTTCCCCCTGCCAGGGAACACCTGTGACACCAGGCAGCTGCGTGGAGGGCGGCCCCGAACCTCCCCCACACAGTCACCCGTGTTCCGGAATTCTGAGTGTGGGGAGGTTCCGTCTTCTGTCTGCAGCACCCGGGATCTCCTAGGAGCCCTTCGAGTGTCTTCCCCGAGTCCCTCCCAGTGCGGGCTGCCGGGGAAAGGCGGGGGTTGGGCTGGAAACGCAGGTAGCATCTAGTGCCTCCTCATGGACAGGGGAGGTAATTAGCGGACATCACCCTGCCAGGGAACACCTGTGACACCAGGCAGCTGCGTGGAGGGCGGCTCTGAACCTCCCCCTCACAGTCACCCGTGTTCCGGATTTCTGAGTGTGGGGGGGTTCCTTCTTCTGTCTGCAGCACACGGGATCTCCTAGGAGCCCTTCGAGTGTCTTCCCCGAGTCCCTCCCAGTGCGGGCTGCCGGGGAAAGGCGGGGGTTGGGCTGGAAAAGCAGGTAGCATCTAGTTCCTCCCCATGGACAGGGGAGGTAATTAGCGGACTACGCCCTGCCAGGGAACACCTGTGACACCAGGCAGCTGCGTGGAGGGCGGCCCCGAACCTCCCCCACACAGTCAGCCGTGTTCCGGAATTCTGAGTGTGGGGAGGTTCCGTCTTCTGTCTGCAGCACCCGGGTTCTCCTAGGAGCCATTCGAGTGTCTTCCCCCAGTCCCTCCCAGTGCGGGCTGCCGGGGAAAGGCGGGGGTTTGGCTGGAAACGCAGGTAGCATCTAGTGCCTCCCCATGGAGAGGGGAGGTAATTAGCGGAATTCCCCTTGCGAGGGAACACCTGTGACACCAGGCAGCTGCGTGGAGGGCGGCCCCGAACCTCCCCTACACAGTCACCCGTGTTCCGGAATTCTGAGTGTGGGGGGTTCCTTCTTCTGTCTGCAGCACACGGGATCTCCTAGGAGCCCTTCGAGTGTCTTCCCCGAGTCCCTCTCAGTGCGGGCTGCCGGGGAAAGGCGGGGGTTGGGCTGGAAAAGCAGGTAGCATCTAGTGCCTCCCCCTGGACAGGGGAGGTAATTAGCGGACTTCCCCTTGCGAGGGAACCCCTGTGACACCAGGCAGCTGCGTGGAGGGCGGCTCCGAACCTCCCCCACACAGTCATACGTGTTCCGGAATTCTGAGTGTGGGGGGGTTCCTTCTTCTGTCTGCAGCACACGGGATCTCCTAGGAGCCCTTCGAGTGTCTTCCCCCAGTCCCTCGCTGTGCGGGCTGCCGGGGAAAGGCGGGGGTTTGGCTGGAAACGCAGGTAGCATCTAGTGCCTCCCCATGGACCAGGGAGGTAATTAGCGGACTTCCCCTTGCGAGGGAACACCTGTGACACCAGGCATCTTTGTGGAGGGCGGCCCCAAACCTCCCCCACACAGTCGGCCGTGTTCCGGAATTCTGAGTGTGGGGAGGTTCCGTCTTCTGTCTGCAGCACCCGGGATCTCCTAGGAGCCCTTCGAGTGTCTTCCCCGAGTCCCTCCCAGTGCGGGCTACCGGGGAAAGGCGGGGGTTGGGCTGGAAACGCAGGTAGCATCTAGTGCCTCCCCCTGGACAGGGGAGGTAATTAACGGACTTCCCCTTGCGAGGGAACACCTGTGACACCAGGAAGCTGCGTGGAGGGCGGCCCTAAACTTCCCCACACAGTCACCCTTGTTCCGGAATTCTGAGTGTGGGGAGGTTCCGTCTTCTGTCTGCAGCACCCGGGTTCTCCTAGGAGCCCTTCGATTGTCTTCCCCCAGTCCCTCCCAGTGCGGGCTGCCGGGGAAAGGTGAGGGTTGGGCTGGAAAAGCAGGTAGCATCTAGTGCCTCCCCCTGGACAGGGGAGGTAATTAGTGGACATCACCCTGCCAGGGAACACCTGTGACACCAGGCAGCTGCGTGGAGGGCGGCTCTGAACCTCCCCCTCACAGTCACCCTTGTTCCGGATTTCTGAGTGTGGGGGGGTTCCTTCTTCTGTCTGCAGCACACGGGATCTCCTGGGAGCCATTCGAGTGTCTTCCCCGAGTCCCTCCCAGTGCGGGCTGCCGGGGAAAGGCGGGGGTTTGGCTGGAAACGCAGGTAGCATCTAGTGCCTCCCCATGGACAGGGGAGGTAATTAGCGGACTTCCCCTTGCGAGGGAACACCTGTGACACAAGGCAGCTGCGTGGAGGGCGGCCCCGAACCTCCCCCACACAGTCAGCCGTGTTCCGGAATTCTGAGTGTGGGGAGGTACCGTCTTCTGTCTGCAGCACCCGGGATCTCCTAGGAGCCCTTCGAGTGTCTTCCCCGAGTCCATCCCAGTGCGGGTTACCGGGGAAAGGCGGGGGTTGGGCTGGAAAAGCAGGTAGCATCTAGTGCCTCCCCCTGGACAGGGGAGGTAATTAACGGACTTCCCCCTGCCAGGGAACACCTGTGACACCAGGCAGCTGCGTGGAGGGCGGCCCCGAACCTCCCCCACACAGTCACCCGTGTTCCGGAATTCTGAGTGTGGGGAGGTTCCGTCTTCTGTCTGCAGCACCCGGGATCTCCTAGGAGCCCTTCGAGTGTCTTCCCCGAGTCCCTCCCAGTGCGGGCTACCGGGGAAAGGCGGGGGTTGGGCTGGAAAAGCAGGTAGCATCTAGTGCCTCCCCCTGGACAGGGGAGGTAATTAGCGGACTTCCCCTTGCGAGGGAACCCCTGTGACACCAGGCAGCTGCGTGGAGGGCGGCTCCGAACCTCCCCCACACAGTCATACGTGTTCCGGAATTCTGAGTGTGGGGGGGTTCCTTCTTCTGTCTGCAGCACACGGGATCTCCTAGGAGCCCTTCGAGTGTCTTCCCCCAGTCCCTCGCAGTGCGGGCTGCCGGGGAAAGGCGGGGGTTTGGCTGGAAACGCAGGTAGCATCTAGTTCCTCCCCATGGACCAGGGAGGTAATTAGCGGACTTCCCCTTGCGAGGGAACACCTGTGACACCAGGCAACTTCGTGGAGGGCGGCCCCAAACCTCCCCCACACAGTCGGCCGTGTTCCGGAATTCTGAGTGTGGGGAGGTTCCGTCTTCTGTCTGCAGCACCCGGGATCTCCTAGGAGCCCTTCGAGTGTCTTCCCCGAGTCCCTCCCAGTGCGGGCTACCGGGGAAAGGCGGGGGTTGGGCTGGAAAAGCAGGTAGCATCTAGTGCCTCCCCCTGGACAGGGGAGATATTTAGCGGACTTCCCCCTGCCAGGGAACACCTGTGACACCAGGCATCTTCTTGGAGGGCGGCCCCAAACCTCCCCCACACAGTCGGCCGTGTTCCGGAATTCTGAGTGTGGGGAGGTTCCGTCTTCTGTCTGCAGCACCCGGGATCTCCTAGGAGCCCTTCGAGTGTCTTCCCCGAGTCCCTCCCAGTGCGGGCTGCCGGGGAAAGGCGGGGGTTGGGCTGGAAACGCAGGTAGCATCTAGTGCCTCCCCCTGGACAGGGGAGGTAATTAACGGACTTCCCCTTGCGAGGGAACACCTGTGACACCAGGAAGCTGCGTGGAGGGCGGCCCTAAACTTCCCCACACAGTCACCCTTGTTCCGGAATTCTGAGTGTGGGGAGGTTCCGTCTTCTGTCTGCAGCACCCGGGTTCTCCTAGGAGCCCTTCGATTGTCTTCCCCCAGTCCCTCCCAGTGCGGGCTGCCGGGGAAAGGTGAGGGTTGGGCTGGAAAAGCAGGTAGCATCTAGTGCCTCCCCCTGGACAGGGGAGGTAATTAGTGGACATCACCCTGCCAGGGAACACCTGTGACACCAGGCAGCTGCGTGGAGGGCGGCTCTGAACCTCCCCCTCACAGTCACCCTTGTTCCGGATTTCTGAGTGTGGGGGGGTTCCTTCTTCTGTCTGCAGCACACGGGATCTCCTGGGAGCCATTCGAGTGTCTTCCCCGAGTCCCTCCCAGTGCGGGCTGCCGGGGAAAGGCGGGGGTTTGGCTGGAAACGCAGGTAGCATCTAGTGCCTCCCCATGGACAGGGGAGGTAATTAGCGGACTTCCCCTTGCGAGGGAACACCTGTGACACAAGGCAGCTGCGTGGAGGACGGCCCCGAACCTCCCCCACACAGTCAGCCGTGTTCCGGAATTCTGAGTGTGGGGAGGTACCGTCTTCTGTCTGCAGCACCCGGGATCTCCTAGGAGCCCTTCGAGTGTCTTCCCCGAGTCCATCCCAGTGCGGGCTACCGGGGAAAGGCGGGGGTTGGGCTGGAAAAGCAGGTAGCATCTAGTGCCTCCCCCTGGACAGGGGAGGTAATTAACGGACTTCCCCCTGCCAGGGAACACCTGTGACACCAGGCAGCTGCGTGGAGGGCGGCCCCGAACCTCCCCCACACAGTCACCCGTGTTCCGGAATTCTGAGTGTGGGGAGGTTCCGTCTTCTGTCTGCAGCACCCGGGATCTCCTAGGAGCCCTTCGAGTGTCTTCCCCGAGTCCCTCCCAGTGCGGGCTACCGGGGAAAGGCGGGGGTTGGGCTGGAAAAGCAGGTAGCATCTAGTTCCTCCCCATGGACAGGGTAGGTAATTAGCGGACTACCCCCTGCCAGGGAACACCTGTGACACCAGGCAGCTGCGTGGAGGGCGGCCCCGAACCTCCCCCACACAGTCAGCCGTGTTCCGGAATTCTGAGTGTGGGGAGGTTCCGTCTTCTGTCTGCAGCACCCAGGTTCTCCTAGGAGCCCTTCGAGTGTCTTCCCCGAGTCCCTCCCAGTGCGGGCTGCCGGGGAAATGCGGGGGTTTGGCTGGAAACGCAGGTAGCATCTAGTGCCTCCTCATGGACAAGGGAGGTAATTAGCGGACATCACCCTGCCAGGGAACACCTGTGACACCAGGCAGCTGCGTGGAGGGCGGCTCTGAACCTCCCCCTCACAGTCACCCGTGTTCCGGATTTCTGAGTGTGGGGGGGGTCCTTCTTCTGTCTGCAGCACACGGGATCTCCTAGGAGCCCTTCGAGTGTCTTCCCCGAGTCCTTCCCAGTGCGGGCTGCCGGGGAAGGCGGGGGTTGGGCTGGAAACGCAGGTAGCATCTAGTGCCTCCCCATGGACAAGGGAGATAATTAGCGGACTTCCCCCTGCCAGGGAACACCTGTGACACCAGGCAGCTGCGTGGAGGGCGGCCCCGAACCTCCCCCACACAGTCACCCGTGTTCCGGAATTCTGAGTGTGGGGAGGTTCCGTCTTCTGTCTGCAGCACCCGGGATCTCCTAGGAGCCCTTCGAGTGTCTTCCCCGAGTCCCTCCCAGTGCGGGCTGCCGGGGAAAGGCGGGGGTTGGGCTGGAAACGCAGGTAGCATCTAGTGCCTCCTTATGGACAGGGGAGGTAATTAGCGGACATCACCCTGCCAGGGAACACCTGTGACACCAGGCAGCTGCGTGGAGGGCGGCTCTGAACCTCCCCCTCACAGTCACCCGTGTTCCGGATTTCTGAGTGTGGGGGGGTTCCTTCTTCTGTCTGCAGCACACGGGATCTCCTAGGAGCCCTTCGAGTGTCTTCCCCGAGTCCCTCCCAGTGCGGGCTGCCGGGGAAAGGCGGGGGTTGGGCTGGAAACGCTGGTAGCATCTAGTTCCTCCCCATGGACAGGGGAGGTAATTAGCGGACTACGCCCTGCCAGGGAACACCTGTGACACCAGGCAGCTGCGTGGAGGGCGGCCCCGAACCTCCCCCACACAGTCAGCCGTATTCCGGAATTCTGAGTGTGGGGAGGTTCCGTCTTCTGTCTGCAGCACCCGGGTTCTCCTAGGAGCCCTTCGAGTGTCTTCCCCGAGTCCCTCCTAGTGCGGGCTGCCGGGGAAAGGCGGGGGTTGGGCTGGAAACGCAGGTAGCATCTAGTGCCTCCCCATGGACCAGGGAGGTAATTAGCGGACTTCCCCTTGCGAGGGAACACCTGTGACACAAGGCAGCTGCGTGGAGGGCGGCCCCGAACCTCCCCCACACAGTCAGCCGTGTTCCGGAATTCTGAGTGTGGGGAGGTTCCGTCTTCTGTCTGCAGCACCCGGGTTCTCCTAGGAGCCATTCGAGTGTCTTCCCCCAGTCCCTCCCAGTGCGGGCTGCCGGGGAAAGGCGGGGGTTGGGCTGGAAAAGCAGGTAGCATCTAGTGCCTCCCCATGGACAAGGGAGATAATTAGCGGACTTCCCCCTGCCAGGGAACACCTGTGACACCAGGCAGCTGCGTGGAGGGCGGCTCTGAACCTCCCCCTCACAGTCACCCGTGTTCCGGATTTCTGAGTGTGGGGGGGTTCCTTCTTCTGTCTGCAGCACACGGGATCTCCTAGGAGCCCTTCGAGTGTCTTCCCCGAGTCCCTCCCAGTGCGGGCTGCCGGGGAAAGGCGGGGGTTGGGCTGGAAAAGCAGGTAGCATCTAGTTCCTCCCCATGGACAGGGGAGGTAATTAGCGGACTACGCCCTGCCAGGGAACACCTGTGACACCAGGCAGCTGCGTGGAGGGCGGCCCCGAACCTCCCCCACACAGTCAGCCGTGTTCCGGAATTCTGAGTGTGGGGAGGTTCCGTCTTCTGTCTGCAGCACCCGGGTTCTCCTAGGAGCCATTCGAGTGTCTTCCCCCAGTCCCTCCCAGTGCGGGCTGCCGGGGAAAGGCGGGGGTTTGGCTGGAAACGCAGGTAGCATCTAGTGCCTCCCCATGGACAAGGGAGATAATTAGCGGACTTCCCCCTGCCAGGGAACACCTGTGACACCAGGCAGCTGCGTGGAGGGCGGCTCTGAACCTCCCCCTCACAGTCACCCGTGTTCCGGATTTCTGAGTGTGGGGGGGTTCCTTCTTCTGTCTGCAGCACACGGGATCTCCTAGGAGCCCTTCGAGTGTCTTCCCCGAGTCCCTCCCAGTGCGGGCTGCCGGGGAAAGGCGGGGGTTGGGCTGGAAAAGCAGGTAGCATCTAGTTCCTCCCCATGGACAGGGGAGGTAATTAGCGGACTACGCCCTGCCAGGGAACACCTGTGACACCAGGCAGCTGCGTGGAGGGCGGCCCCGAACCTCCCCCACACAGTCAGCCGTGTTCCGGAATTCTGAGTGTGGGGAGGTTCCGTCTTCTGTCTGCAGCACCCGGGTTCTCCTAGGAGCCATTCGAGTGTCTTCCCCCAGTCCCTCCCAGTGCGGGCTGCCGGGGAAAGGCGGGGGTTTGGCTGGAAACGCAGGTAGCATCTAGTGCCTCCCCATGGAGAGGGGAGGTAATTAGCGGAATTCCCCTTGCGAGGGAACACCTGTGACACCAGGCAGCTGCGTGGAGGGCGGCCCCGAACCTCCCCTACACAGTCACCCGTGTTCCGGAATTCTGAGTGTGGGGGGTTCCTTCTTCTGTCTGCAGCACACGGGATCTCCTAGGAGCCCTTCGAGTGTCTTCCCCGAGTCCCTCTCAGTGCGGGCTGCCGGGGAAAGGCGGGGGTTGGGCTGGAAAAGCAGGTAGCATCTAGTGCCTCCCCCTGGACAGGGGAGGTAATTAGCGGACTTCCCCTTGCGAGGGAACCCCTGTGACACCAGGCAGCTGCGTGGAGGGCGGCTCCGAACCTCCCCCACACAGTCATACGTGTTCCGGAATTCTGAGTGTGGGGGGGTTCCTTCTTCTGTCTGCAGCACACGGGATCTCCTAGGAGCCCTTCGAGTGTCTTCCCCCAGTCCCTCGCTGTGCGGGCTGCCGGGGAAAGGCGGGGGTTTGGCTGGAAACGCAGGTAGCATCTAGTGCCTCCCCATGGACCAGGGAGGTAATTAGCGGACTTCCCCTTGCGAGGGAACACCTGTGACACCAGGCATCTTCGTGGAGGGCGGCCCCAAACCTCCCCCACACAGTCGGCCGTGTTCCGGAATTCTGAGTGTGGGGAGGTTCCGTCTTCTGTCTGCAGCACCCGGGATCTCCTAGGAGCCCTTCGAGTGTCTTCCCCGAGTCCCTCCCAGTGCGGGCTACCGGGGAAAGGCGGGGGTTGGGCTGGAAACGCAGGTAGCATCTAGTGCCTCCCCCTGGACAGGGGAGGTAATTAACGGACTTCCCCTTGCGAGGGAACACCTGTGACACCAGGAAGCTGCGTGGAGGGCGGCCCTAAACTTCCCCACACAGTCACCCTTGTTCCGGAATTCTGAGTGTGGGGAGGTTCCGTCTTCTGTCTGCAGCACCCGGGTTCTCCTAGGAGCCCTTCGATTGTCTTCCCCCAGTCCCTCCCAGTGCGGGCTGCCGGGGAAAGGTGAGGGTTGGGCTGGAAAAGCAGGTAGCATCTAGTGCCTCCCCCTGGACAGGGGAGGTAATTAGTGGACATCACCCTGCCAGGGAACACCTGTGACACCAGGCAGCTGCGTGGAGGGCGGCTCTGAACCTCCCCCTCACAGTCACCCTTGTTCCGGATTTCTGAGTGTGGGGGGGTTCCTTCTTCTGTCTGCAGCACACGGGATCTCCTGGGAGCCATTCGAGTGTCTTCCCCGAGTCCCTCCCAGTGCGGGCTGCCGGGGAAAGGCGGGGGTTTGGCTGGAAACGCAGGTAGCATCTAGTGCCTCCCCATGGACAGGGGAGGTAATTAGCGGACTTCCCCTTGCGAGGGAACACCTGTGACACAAGGCAGCTGCGTGGAGGGCGGCCCCGAACCTCCCCCACACAGTCAGCCGTGTTCCGGAATTCTGAGTGTGGGGAGGTACCGTCTTCTGTCTGCAGCACCCGGGATCTCCTAGGAGCCCTTCGAGTGTCTTCCCCGAGTCCATCCCAGTGCGGGTTACCGGGGAAAGGCGGGGGTTGGGCTGGAAAAGCAGGTAGCATCTAGTGCCTCCCCCTGGACAGGGGAGGTAATTAACGGACTTCCCCCTGCCAGGGAACACCTGTGACACCAGGCAGCTGCGTGGAGGGCGGCCCCGAACCTCCCCCACACAGTCACCCGTGTTCCGGAATTCTGAGTGTGGGGAGGTTCCGTCTTCTGTCTGCAGCACCCGGGATCTCCTAGGAGCCCTTCGAGTGTCTTCCCCGAGTCCCTCCCAGTGCGGGCTACCGGGGAAAGGCGGGGGTTGGGCTGGAAAAGCAGGTAGCATCTAGTGCCTCCCCCTGGACAGGGGAGGTAATTAGCGGACTTCCCCTTGCGAGGGAACCCCTGTGACACCAGGCAGCTGCGTGGAGGGCGGCTCCGAACCTCCCCCACACAGTCATACGTGTTCCGGAATTCTGAGTGTGGGGGGGTTCCTTCTTCTGTCTGCAGCACACGGGATCTCCTAGGAGCCCTTCGAGTGTCTTCCCCCAGTCCCTCGCAGTGCGGGCTGCCGGGGAAAGGCGGGGGTTTGGCTGGAAACGCAGGTAGCATCTAGTTCCTCCCCATGGACCAGGGAGGTAATTAGCGGACTTCCCCTTGCGAGGGAACACCTGTGACACCAGGCATCTTCGTGGAGGGCGGCCCCAAACCTCCCCCACACAGTCGGCCGTGTTCCGGAATTCTGAGTGTGGGGAGGTTCCGTCTTCTGTCTGCAGCACCCGGGATCTCCTAGGAGCCCTTCGAGTGTCTTCCCCGAGTCCCTCCCAGTGCGGGCTACCGGGGAAAGGCGGGGGTTGGGCTGGAAAAGCAGGTAGCATCTAGTGCCTCCCCCTGGACAGGGGAGATATTTAGCGGACTTCCCCCTGCCAGGGAACACCTGTGACACCAGGCATCTTCTTGGAGGGCGGCCCCAAACCTCCCCCACACAGTCGGCCGTGTTCCGGAATTCTGAGTGTGGGGAGGTTCCGTCTTCTGTCTGCAGCACCCGGGATCTCCTAGGAGCCCTTCGAGTGTCTTCCCCGAGTCCCTCCCAGTGCGGGCTGCCGGGGAAAGGCGGGGGTTGGGCTGGAAACGCAGGTAGCATCTAGTGCCTCCCCCTGGACAGGGGAGGTAATTAACGGACTTCCCCTTGCGAGGGAACACCTGTGACACCAGGAAGCTGCGTGGAGGGCGGCCCTAAACTTCCCCACACAGTCACCCTTGTTCCGGAATTCTGAGTGTGGGGAGGTTCCGTCTTCTGTCTGCAGCACCCGGGTTCTCCTAGGAGCCCTTCGATTGTCTTCCCCCAGTCCCTCCCAGTGCGGGCTGCCGGGGAAAGGTGAGGGTTGGGCTGGAAAAGCAGGTAGCATCTAGTGCCTCCCCCTGGACAGGGGAGGTAATTAGTGGACATCACCCTGCCAGGGAACACCTGTGACACCAGGCAGCTGCGTGGAGGGCGGCTCTGAACCTCCCCCTCACAGTCACCCTTGTTCCGGATTTCTGAGTGTGGGGGGGTTCCTTCTTCTGTCTGCAGCACACGGGATCTCCTGGGAGCCATTCGAGTGTCTTCCCCGAGTCCCTCCCAGTGCGGGCTGCCGGGGAAAGGCGGGGGTTTGGCTGGAAACGCAGGTAGCATCTAGTGCCTCCCCATGGACAGGGGAGGTAATTAGCGGACTTCCCCTTGCGAGGGAACACCTGTGACACAAGGCAGCTGCGTGGAGGGCGGCCCCGAACCTCCCCCACACAGTCAGCCGTGTTCCGGAATTCTGAGTGTGGGGAGGTACCGTCTTCTGTCTGCAGCACCCGGGATCTCCTAGGAGCCCTTCGAGTGTCTTCCCCGAGTCCATCCCAGTGCGGGCTACCGGGGAAAGGCGGGGGTTGGGCTGGAAAAGCAGGTAGCATCTAGTGCCTCCCCCTGGACAGGGGAGGTAATTAACGGACTTCCCCCTGCCAGGGAACACCTGTGACACCAGGCAGCTGCGTGGAGGGCGGCCCCGAACCTCCCCCACACAGTCACCCGTGTTCCGGAATTCTGAGTGTGGGGAGGTTCCGTCTTCTGTCTGCAGCACCCGGGATCTCCTAGGAGCCCTTCGAGTGTCTTCCCCGAGTCCCTCCCAGTGCGGGCTACCGGGGAAAGGCGGGGGTTGGGCTGGAAAAGCAGGTAGCATCTAGTTCCTCCCCATGGACAGGGTAGGTAATTAGCGGACTACCCCCTGCCAGGGAACACCTGTGACACCAGGCAGCTGCGTGGAGGGCGGCCCCGAACCTCCCCCACACAGTCAGCCGTGTTCCGGAATTCTGAGTGTGGGGAGGTTCCGTCTTCTGTCTGCAGCACCCAGGTTCTCCTAGGAGCCCTTCGAGTGTCTTCCCCGAGTCCCTCCCAGTGCGGGCTGCCGGGGAAATGCGGGGGTTTGGCTGGAAACGCAGGTAGCATCTAGTGCCTCCTCATGGACAGGGGAGGTAATTAGCGGACATCACCCTGCCAGGGAACACCTGTGACACCAGGCAGCTGCGTGGAGGGCGGCTCTGAACCTCCCCCTCACAGTCACCCGTGTTCCGGATTTCTGAGTGTGGGGGGGTTCCTTCTTCTGTCTGCAGCACACGGGATCTCCTAGGAGCCCTTCGAGTGTCTTCCCCGAGTCCCTCCCAGTGCGGGCTGCCGGGGAAAGGCGGGGGTTTGGCTGGAAACGCAGGTAGCATCTAGTGCCTCCCCATGGAGAGGGGAGGTAATTAGCGGAATTCCCCTTGCGAGGGAACACCTGTGACACCAGGCAGCTGCGTGGAGGGCGGCCCCGAACCTCCCCCACACAGTCACACGTGTTCCGGAATTCTGAGTGTGGGGGGGTTCCTTCTTCTGTCTGCAGCACACGGGATCTCCTAGGAGCCCTTCGAGTGTCTTCCCCCAGTCCCTCCCAGTGCGGGCTGCCGGGGAAAGGAGGGGGTTGTGCTGGAAACGCAGGTAGCATCTAGTGCCTCCCCATGGACAAGGGAGATAATTAGCGGACTACCCCCTGCCAGGGAACACCTGTGACACCAGGCAGCTGCGTGGAGGGCGGCCCCGAACCTCCCCCACACAGTCACCCGTGTTCCGGAATTCTGAGTGTGGGGACGTTCCGTCTTCTGTCTGCAGCACCCGGGATCTCCTAGGAGCCCTTCGAGTGTCTTCCCCGAGTCCCTCCCAGTGCGGGCTGCCGGGGAAAGGCGGGGGTTTGGCTGGAAACGCAGGTAGTATCTAGTGCCTCCCCATGGACCAGGGAGGTAATTAGCGGACTTCCCCTTGCGAGGGAACACCTGTGACACAAGGCAGCTGCGTGGAGGGCGGCCCCGAACCTCCCCCACACAGTCAGCCGTGTTCCGGAATTCTGAGTGTGGGGAGGTTCCGTCTTCTGTCTGCAGCACCCGGGTTCTCCTAGGAGCCATTCGAGTGTCTTCCCCCAGTCCCTCCCAGTGCGGGCTGCCGGGGAAAGGCGGGGGTTGGGCTGGAAAAGCAGGTAGCATCTAGTGCCTCCCCATGGACAAGGGAGATAATTAGCGGACTTCCCCCTGCCAGGGAACACCTGTGACACCAGGCATCTTCGTGGAGGGCGGCCCCAAACCTCCCCCACACAGTCGGCCGTGTTCCGGAATTCTGAGTGTGGGGAGGTTCCGTCTTCTGTCTGCAGCACCCGGGATCTCCTAGGAGCCCTTCGAGTGTCTTCCCCGAGTCCCTCCCAGTGCGGGCTGCCGGGGAAAGGCGGGGGTTGGGCTGGAAACGCAGGTAGCATCTAGTGCCTCCTCATGGACAGGGGAGGTAATTAGCGGACATCACCCTGCCAGGGAACACCTGTGACACCAGGCAGCTGCGTGGAGGGCGGCTCTCAACCTCCCCCTCACAGTCACCCGTGTTCCGGATTTCTGAGTGTGGGGAGGTTCCGTCTTCTGTCTGCAGCACCCGGGTTCTCCTAGGAGCACTTCGAGTGTCTTCCCCCAGTCCCTCCCAGTGCGGGCTGCCGGGGAAAGGTGGGGGTTGGGCTGGAAAAGCAGGTAGCATCTAGTGCCTCCCCCTGGACAGGGGAGGTAATTAGTGGACATCACCCTGCCAGGGAACACCTGTGACACCAGGCAGCTGCGTGGAGGGCGGCTCTGAACCTCCCCCTCACAGTCACCCGTGTTCCGGATTTCTGAGTGTGGGGGGGTTCCTTTTTCTGTCTGCAGCACACGGGATCTCCTAGGAGCCCTTCGAGTGTCTTCCCCGAGTCCCTCCCAGTGCGGGCTGCCGGGGAAAGGCGGGGGTTGGGCTGGAAAAGCAGGTAGCATCTAGTTCCTCCCCATGGACAGGGGAGGTAATTAGCGGACTACGCCCTGCCAGGGAAAACCTGTGACACCAGGCAGCTGCGTGGAGGGCGGCCCCGAACCTCCCCCACACAGTCAGCCGTATTCCGGAATTCTGAGTGTGGGGAGGTTCCGTCTTCTGTCTGCAGCACCCGGGTTCTCCTAGGAGCCCTTCGAGTGTCTTCCCCGAGTCCCTCCCAGTGCGGGCTGCCGGGGAAAGGCGGGGGTTGGGCTGGAAACGCAGGTAGCATCTAGTGCCTCCTCATGGACAGGGGAGGTAATTAGCGGACATCACCCTGCCAGGGAACACCTGTGACACCAGGCAGCTGCGTGGAGGGCGGCTCTGAACCTCCCCCTCACAGTCACCCGTGTTCCGGATTTCTGAGTGTGGGGGGGTTCCTTCTTCTGTCTGCAGCACACGGGATCTCCTAGGAGCCCTTCGAGTGTCTTCCCCGAGTCCCTCCCAGTGCGGGCTGCCGGGGAAAGGCAGGGGTTTGGCTGGAAACGCAGGTAGCATCTAGTACCTCCCCATGGACAGGGGAGGTAATTAGCGGACTTCCCCTTGCGAGGGAACACCTGTGACACCAGGAAGCTGCGTGTGGGGCGGCCCTAAACCTCCCCCACACAGTCATCCGTGTTCCGGAATTCTGAGTGTGGGGAGGTTCCGTCTTCTGTCTGCAGCACCCGGGATCTCCTAGGAGCCCTTCGAGTGTCTTCCCCGAGTCCCTCCCAGTGCGGGCTACCGGGGAAAGGCGGGGGTTGGGCTGGAAAAGCAGGTAGCATCTAGTTCCTCCCCATGGACAGGGTAGGTAATTAGCGGACTACCCCCTGCCAGGGAACACCTGTGACACCAGGCAGCTGCGTGGAGGGCGGCCCCGAACCTCCCCCACACAGTCAGCCGTGTTCCGGAATTCTGAGTGTGGGGAGGTTCCGTCTTCTGTCTGCAGCACCCAGGTTCTCCTAGGAGCCCTTCGAGTGTCTTCCCCGAGTCCCTCCCAGTGCGGGCTGCCGGGGAAATGCGGGGGTTTGGCTGGAAACGCAGGTAGCATCTAGTGCCTCCTCATGGACAGGGGAGGTAATTAGCGGACATCACCCTGCCAGGGAACACCTGTGACACCAGGCAGCTGCGTGGAGGGCGGCTCTGAACCTCCCCCTCACAGTCACCCGTGTTCCGGATTTCTGAGTGTGGGGGGGTTCCTTCTTCTGTCTGCAGCACACGGGATCTCCTAGGAGCCCTTCGAGTGTCTTCCCCGAGTCCCTCCCA
Source organism: Camelus bactrianus (assembly GCF_048773025.1). Lineage (NCBI taxonomy): Eukaryota > Metazoa > Chordata > Mammalia > Artiodactyla > Camelidae > Camelus > Camelus bactrianus. Next base: position 779,566 of record NC_133540.1, read on the forward strand.
GTGCGGGCTGCCGGGGAAAGGCGGGGGTTTGGCTGGAAACGCAGGTAGCATCTAGTGCCTCCCCATGGAGAGGGGAGGTAATTAGCGGAATTCCCCTTGCGAGGGAACACCTGTGACACCAGGCAGCTGCGTGGAGGGCGGCCCCGAACCTCCCCCACACAGTCACACGTGTTCCGGAATTCTGAGTGTGGGGGGGTTCCTTCTTCTGTCTGCAGCACACGGGATCTCCTAGGAGCCCTTCGAGTGTCTTCCCCCAGTCCCTCCCAGTGCGGGCTGCCGGGGAAAGGAGGGGGTTGTGCTGGAAACGCAGGTAGCATCTAGTGCCTCCCCATGGACAAGGGAGATAATTAGCGGACTACCCCCTGCCAGGGAACACCTGTGACACCAGGCAGCTGCGTGGAGGGCGGCCCCGAACCTCCCCCACACAGTCACCCGTGTTCCGGAATTCTGAGTGTGGGGACGTTCCGTCTTCTGTCTGCAGCACCCGGGATCTCCTAGGAGCCCTTCGAGTGTCTTCCCCGAGTCCCTCCCAGTGCGGGCTGCCGGGGAAAGGCGGGGGTTTGGCTGGAAACGCAGGTAGTATCTAGTGCCTCCCCATGGACCAGGGAGGTAATTAGCGGACTTCCCCTTGCGAGGGAACACCTGTGACACAAGGCAGCTGCGTGGAGGGCGGCCCCGAACCTCCCCCACACAGTCAGCCGTGTTCCGGAATTCTGAGTGTGGGGAGGTTCCGTCTTCTGTCTGCAGCACCCGGGTTCTCCTAGGAGCCATTCGAGTGTCTTCCCCCAGTCCCTCCCAGTGCGGGCTGCCGGGGAAAGGCGGGGGTTGGGCTGGAAAAGCAGGTAGCATCTAGTGCCTCCCCATGGACAAGGGAGATAATTAGCGGACTTCCCCCTGCCAGGGAACACCTGTGACACCAGGCATCTTCGTGGAGGGCGGCCCCAAACCTCCCCCACACAGTCGGCCGTGTTCCGGAATTCTGAGTGTGGGGAGGTTCCGTCTTCTGTCTGCAGCACCCGGGATCTCCTAGGAGCCCTTCGAGTGTCTTCCCCGAGTCCCTCCCAGTGCGGGCTGCCGGGGAAAGGCGGGGGTTGGGCTGGAAACGCAGGTAGCATCTAGTGCCTCCTCATGGACAGGGGAGGTAATTAGCGGACATCACCCTGCCAGGGAACACCTGTGACACCAGGCAGCTGCGTGGAGGGCGGCTCTCAACCTCCCCCTCACAGTCACCCGTGTTCCGGATTTCTGAGTGTGGGGAGGTTCCGTCTTCTGTCTGCAGCACCCGGGTTCTCCTAGGAGCACTTCGAGTGTCTTCCCCCAGTCCCTCCCAGTGCGGGCTGCCGGGGAAAGGTGGGGGTTGGGCTGGAAAAGCAGGTAGCATCTAGTGCCTCCCCCTGGACAGGGGAGGTAATTAGTGGACATCACCCTGCCAGGGAACACCTGTGACACCAGGCAGCTGCGTGGAGGGCGGCTCTGAACCTCCCCCTCACAGTCACCCGTGTTCCGGATTTCTGAGTGTGGGGGGGTTCCTTTTTCTGTCTGCAGCACACGGGATCTCCTAGGAGCCCTTCGAGTGTCTTCCCCGAGTCCCTCCCAGTGCGGGCTGCCGGGGAAAGGCGGGGGTTGGGCTGGAAAAGCAGGTAGCATCTAGTTCCTCCCCATGGACAGGGGAGGTAATTAGCGGACTACGCCCTGCCAGGGAAAACCTGTGACACCAGGCAGCTGCGTGGAGGGCGGCCCCGAACCTCCCCCACACAGTCAGCCGTATTCCGGAATTCTGAGTGTGGGGAGGTTCCGTCTTCTGTCTGCAGCACCCGGGTTCTCCTAGGAGCCCTTCGAGTGTCTTCCCCGAGTCCCTCCCAGTGCGGGCTGCCGGGGAAAGGCGGGGGTTGGGCTGGAAACGCAGGTAGCATCTAGTGCCTCCTCATGGACAGGGGAGGTAATTAGCGGACATCACCCTGCCAGGGAACACCTGTGACACCAGGCAGCTGCGTGGAGGGCGGCTCTGAACCTCCCCCTCACAGTCACCCGTGTTCCGGATTTCTGAGTGTGGGGGGGTTCCTTCTTCTGTCTGCAGCACACGGGATCTCCTAGGAGCCCTTCGAGTGTCTTCCCCGAGTCCCTCCCAGTGCGGGCTGCCGGGGAAAGGCAGGGGTTTGGCTGGAAACGCAGGTAGCATCTAGTACCTCCCCATGGACAGGGGAGGTAATTAGCGGACTTCCCCTTGCGAGGGAACACCTGTGACACCAGGAAGCTGCGTGTGGGGCGGCCCTAAACCTCCCCCACACAGTCATCCGTGTTCCGGAATTCTGAGTGTGGGGAGGTTCCGTCTTCTGTCTGCAGCACCCGGGTTCTCCTAGGAGCCCTTCGAGTGTCTTCCCCGAGTCCCTCCTAGTGCGGGCTGCCGGGGAAAGGCGGGGGTTTGGCTGGAAACGCAGGTAGCATCTAGTGCCTCCCCATGGACCAGGGAGGTAATTAGCGGACTTCCCCTTGCGAGGGAACACCTGTGACACAAGGCAGCTGCGTGGAGGGCGGCCCCGAACCTCCCCCACACAGTCAGCCGTGTTCCGGAATTCTGAGTGTGGGGAGGTTCCGTCTTCTGTCTGCAGCACCCGGGTTCTCCTAGGAGCCATTCGAGTGTCTTCCCCCAGTCCCTCCCAGTGCGGGCTGCCGGGGAAATGCGGGGGTTGGGCTGGAAATGCAGGTAGCATCTAGTGCCTCCCCATGGACAAGGGAGATAATTAGCGGACTTCCCCCTGCCAGGGAACACCTGTGACACCAGGCAGCTGCGTGGAGGGCGGCCCCGAACCTCCCCCACACAGTCACCCGTGTTCCGGAATTCTGAGTGTGGGGAGGTTCCGTCTTCTGTCTGCAGCACCCGGGATCTCCTAGGAGCCCTTCGAGTGTCTTCCCCGAGTCACTCCCAGTGCGGGCTGCCGGGGAAAGGCAGGGGTTTGGCTGGAAACGCAGGTAGCATCTAGTACCTCCCCATGGACAGGGGAGGTAATTAGCGGACTTCCCCTTGCGAGGGAACACCTGTGACACCAGGAAGCTGCGTGTGGGGCGGCCCTAAACCTCCCCCACACAGTCATCCGTGTTCCGGAATTCTGAGTGTGGGGAGGTTCCGTCTTCTGTCTGCAGCACCCGGGATCTCCTAGGAGCCCTTCGAGTGTCTTCCCCGAGTCCCTCCCAGTGCGGGCTACCGGGGAAAGGCGGGGGTTGGGCTGGAAAAGCAGGTAGCATCTAGTTCCTCCCCATGGACAGGGTAGGTAATTAGCGGACTACCCCCTGCCAGGGAACACCTGTGACACCAGGCAGCTGCGTGGAGGGCGGCCCCGAACCTCCCCCACACAGTCAGCCGTGTTCCGGAATTCTGAGTGTGGGGAGGTTCCGTCTTCTGTCTGCAGCACCCAGGTTCTCCTAGGAGCCCTTCGAGTGTCTTCCCCGAGTCCCTCCCAGTGCGGGCTGCCGGGGAAATGCGGGGGTTTGGCTGGAAACGCAGGTAGCATCTAGTGCCTCCTCATGGACAGGGGAGGTAATTAGCGGACATCACCCTGCCAGGGAACACCTGTGACACCAGGCAGCTGCGTGGAGGGCGGCTCTGAACCTCCCCCTCACAGTCACCCGTGTTCCGGATTTCTGAGTGTGGGGGGGTTCCTTCTTCTGTCTGCAGCACACGGGATCTCCTAGGAGCCCTTCGAGTGTCTTCCCCGAGTCCCTCCCAGTGCGGGCTGCCGGGGAAAGGCGGGGGTTTGGCTGGAAACGCAGGTAGCATCTAGTGCCTCCCCATGGAGAGGGGAGGTAATTAGCGGAATTCCCCTTGCGAGGGAACACCTGTGACACCAGGCAGCTGCGTGGAGGGCGGCCCCGAACCTCCCCCACACAGTCACACGTGTTCCGGAATTCTGAGTGTGGGGGGGTTCCTTCTTCTGTCTGCAGCACACGGGATCTCCTAGGAGCCCTTCGAGTGTCTTCCCCCAGTCCCTCCCAGTGCGGGCTGCCGGGGAAAGGAGGGGGTTGTGCTGGAAACGCAGGTAGCATCTAGTGCCTCCCCATGGACAAGGGAGATAATTAGCGGACTACCCCCTGCCAGGGAACACCTGTGACACCAGGCAGCTGCGTGGAGGGCGGCCCCGAACCTCCCCCACACAGTCACCCGTGTTCCGGAATTCTGAGTGTGGGGACGTTCCGTCTTCTGTCTGCAGCACCCGGGATCTCCTAGGAGCCCTTCGAGTGTCTTCCCCGAGTCCCTCCCAGTGCGGGCTGCCGGGGAAAGGCGGGGGTTTGGCTGGAAACGCAGGTAGTATCTAGTGCCTCCCCATGGACCAGGGAGGTAATTAGCGGACTTCCCCTTGCGAGGGAACACCTGTGACACAAGGCAGCTGCGTGGAGGGCGGCCCCGAACCTCCCCCACACAGTCAGCCGTGTTCCGGAATTCTGAGTGTGGGGAGGTTCCGTCTTCTGTCTGCAGCACCCGGGTTCTCCTAGGAGCCATTCGAGTGTCTTCCCCCAGTCCCTCCCAGTGCGGGCTGCCGGGGAAAGGCGGGGGTTGGGCTGGAAAAGCAGGTAGCATCTAGTGCCTCCCCATGGACAAGGGAGATAATTAGCGGACTTCCCCCTGCCAGGGAACACCTGTGACACCAGGCATCTTCGTGGAGGGCGGCCCCAAACCTCCCCCACACAGTCGGCCGTGTTCCGGAATTCTGAGTGTGGGGAGGTTCCGTCTTCTGTCTGCAGCACCCGGGATCTCCTAGGAGCCCTTCGAGTGTCTTCCCCGAGTCCCTCCCAGTGCGGGCTGCCGGGGAAAGGCGGGGGTTGGGCTGGAAACGCAGGTAGCATCTAGTGCCTCCTCATGGACAGGGGAGGTAATTAGCGGACATCACCCTGCCAGGGAACACCTGTGACACCAGGCAGCTGCGTGGAGGGCGGCTCTCAACCTCCCCCTCACAGTCACCCGTGTTCCGGATTTCTGAGTGTGGGGAGGTTCCGTCTTCTGTCTGCAGCACCCGGGTTCTCCTAGGAGCACTTCGAGTGTCTTCCCCCAGTCCCTCCCAGTGCGGGCTGCCGGGGAAAGGTGGGGGTTGGGCTGGAAAAGCAGGTAGCATCTAGTGCCTCCCCCTGGACAGGGGAGGTAATTAGTGGACATCACCCTGCCAGGGAACACCTGTGACACCAGGCAGCTGCGTGGAGGGCGGCTCTGAACCTCCCCCTCACAGTCACCCGTGTTCCGGATTTCTGAGTGTGGGGGGGTTCCTTTTTCTGTCTGCAGCACACGGGATCTCCTAGGAGCCCTTCGAGTGTCTTCCCCGAGTCCCTCCCAGTGCGGGCTGCCGGGGAAAGGCGGGGGTTGGGCTGGAAAAGCAGGTAGCATCTAGTTCCTCCCCATGGACAGGGGAGGTAATTAGCGGCCTACGCCCTGCCAGGGAAAACCTGTGACACCAGGCAGCTGCGTGGAGGGCGGCCCCGAACCTCCCCCACACAGTCAGCCGTATTCCGGAATTCTGAGTGTGGGGAGGTTCCGTCTTCTGTCTGCAGCACCCGGGTTCTCCTAGGAGCCCTTCGAGTGTCTTCCCCGAGTCCCTCCCAGTGCGGGCTGCCGGGGAAAGGCGGGGGTTGGGCTGGAAACGCAGGTAGCATCTAGTGCCTCCTCATGGACAGGGGAGGTAATTAGCGGACATCACCCTGCCAGGGAACACCTGTGACACCAGGCAGCTGCGTGGAGGGCGGCTCTGAACCTCCCCCTCACAGTCACCCGTGTTCCGGATTTCTGAGTGTGGGGGGGTTCCTTCTTCTGTCTGCAGCACACGGGATCTCCTAGGAGCCCTTCGAGTGTCTTCCCCGAGTCCCTCCCAGTGCGGGCTGCCGGGGAAAGGCAGGGGTTTGGCTGGAAACGCAGGTAGCATCTAGTACCTCCCCATGGACAGGGGAGGTAATTAGCGGACTTCCCCTTGCGAGGGAACACCTGTGACACCAGGAAGCTGCGTGTGGGGCGGCCCTAAACCTCCCCCACACAGTCATCCGTGTTCCGGAATTCTGAGTGTGGGGAGGTTCCGTCTTCTGTCTGCAGCACCCGGGTTCTCCTAGGAGCCCTTCGAGTGTCTTCCCCGAGTCCCTCCTAGTGCGGGCTGCCGGGGAAAGGCGGGGGTTTGGCTGGAAACGCAGGTAGCATCTAGTGCCTCCCCATGGACCAGGGAGGTAATTAGCGGACTTCCCCTTGCGAGGGAACACCTGTGACACAAGGCAGCTGCGTGGAGGGCGGCCCCGAACCTCCCCCACACAGTCAGCCGTGTTCCGGAATTCTGAGTGTGGGGAGGTTCCGTCTTCTGTCTGCAGCACCCGGGTTCTCCTAGGAGCCATTCGAGTGTCTTCCCCCAGTCCCTCCCAGTGCGGGCTGCCGGGGAAATGCGGGGGTTGGGCTGGAAAAGCAGGTAGCATCTAGTGCCTCCCCATGGACAAGGGAGATAATTAGCGGACTTCCCCCTGCCAGGGAACACCTGTGACACCAGGCAGCTGCGTGGAGGGCGGCCCCGAACCTCCCCCACACAGTCACCCGTGTTCCGGAATTCTGAGTGTGGGGAGGTTCCGTCTTCTGTCTGCAGCACCCGGGATCTCCTAGGAGCCCTTCGAGTGTCTTCCCCGAGTCACTCCCAGTGCGGGCTGCCGGGGAAAGGCGGGGGTTGGGCTGGAAACGCAGGTAGCATCTAGTGCCTCCTCATGGACAGGGGAGGTAATTAGCGGACATCACCCTGGCAGGGAACACCTGTGACACCAGGCAGCTGCGTGGAGGGCGGCTCTGAACCTCCCCCTCACAGTCACCCGTGTTCCGGATTTCTGAGTGTGGGGGGGGTCCTTCTTCTGTCTGCAGCACACGGGATCTCCTAGGAGCCCTTCGAGTGTCTTCCCCGAGTCCTTCCCAGTGCGGGCTGCCGGGGAAGGCGGGGGTTGGGCTGGAAACGCAGGTAGCATCTAGTGCCTCCCCATGGACAAGGGAGATAATTAGCGGACTTCCCCCTGCCAGGGAACACCTGTGACACCAGGCAGCTGCGTGGAGGGCGGCCCCGAACCTCCCCCACACAGTCACCCGTGTTCCGGAATTCTGAGTGTGGGGAGGTTCCGTCTTCTGTCTGCAGCACCCGGGATGTCCTAGGAGCCCTTCGAGTGTCTTCCCCGAGTCCCTCCCAGTGCGGGCTGCCGGGGAAAGGCGGGGGTTGGGCTGGAAACGCAGGTAGCATCTAGTGCCTCCTTATGGACAGGGGAGGTAATTAGCGGACATCACCCTGCCAGGGAACACCTGTGACACCAGGCAGCTGCGTGGAGGGCGGCTCTGAACCTCCCCCTCACAGTCACCCGTGTTCCGGATTTCTGAGTGTGGGGGGGTTCCTTCTTCTGTCTGCAGCACACGGGATCTCCTAGGAGCCCTTCGAGTGTCTTCCCCGAGTCCCTCCCAGTGCGGGCTGCCGGGGAAAGGCGGGGGTTGGGCTGGAAACGCTGGTAGCATCTAGTTCCTCCCCATGGACAGGGGAGGTAATTAGCGGACTACGCCCTGCCAGGGAACACCTGTGACACCAGGCAGCTGCGTGGAGGGCGGCCCCGAACCTCCCCCACACAGTCAGCCGTATTCCGGAATTCTGAGTGTGGGGAGGTTCCGTCTTCTGTCTGCAGCACCCGGGTTCTCCTAGGCGCCCTTCGAGTGTCTTCCCCGAGTCCCTCCCAGTGCGGGCTGCCGGGGAAAGGTGGGGGTTGGGCTGGAAAAGCAGGTAGCATCTAGTGCCTCCCCCTGGACAGGGGAGGTAATTAGTGGACATCACCCTGCCAGGGAACACCTGTGACACCAGGCAGCTGCGTGGAGGGCGGCTCTGAACCTCCCCCTCACAGTCACCCTTGTTCCGGATTTCTGAGTGTGGGGGGGTTCCTTCTTCTGTCTGCAGCACACGGGATTTCCTAGGAGCCCTTCGAGTGTCTTCCCCGAGTCCCTCACAGTGCGGGCTGTTGGGGAAAGGCGGGGGTTTGGCTGGAAACGCAGGTAGCATCTAGTTCCTCCCCATGGACAGGGGAGGTAATTAGCGGACTTCTCCTTGCGAGGGAACACCTGTGACACCAGGAAGCTGCGTGGGGGGCGGCCCTAAACCTCCCCCACACAGTCATCCGTATTCCGGAATTCTGAGTGTGGGGAGGTTCCGTCTTCTGTCTGCAGCACCCGGGTTCTCCTAGGAGCCCTACGAGTGTCTTCCCCGATTCCCTCCCAGTGCGGGCTGCCGGGGAAAGGCGGGGGTTTGGCTGGAAACGCAGGTAGCATCTAGTGCCTCCCCATGGAGCGGGGAGGTAATTAGCGGAATTCCCCTTGCGAGGGAACACCTGTGACACCAGGCAGCTGCGTGGAGGGCGGCCCCGAACCTCCCCCACACAGTCACCCGTGTTCCGGAATTCTGAGTGTGGGGGGGTTGCTTCTTCTGTCTGCAGCACACGGGATCTCCTAGGAGCCCTTCGAGTGTCTTCCCCCAGTCCCTCCCAGTGCGGGCTGCCGGGGAAAGGAGGGGGTTGTGCTGGAAACGCAGGTAGAATCTAGTGCCTCCCCATGGACTGGGGAGGTAATTAGCGGACTACCCCCTGCCAGGGAACACCTGTGACACCAGGCAGCTGCGTGGAGGGCGGCCCCGAACCTCCCCCTCACAGTCACCCTTGTTCCGGATTTCTGAGTGTGGGGGGGTTCCTTCTTCTGTCTGCAGCACACGGGATCTCCTAGGAGCCCTTCGAGTGTCTTCCCCGAGTCCCTCCCAGTGCGGGCTGCCGGGGAAAGGCAGGGGTTTGGCTGGAAACGCAGGTAGCATCTAGTTCCTCCCCATGGACAGGGGAGGTAATTAGCGGAATTCCCCTTGCGAGGGAACACCTGTGACACCAGGAAGCTGCGTGTGGGGCGGCCCTAAACCTCCCCCACACAGTCATCCGTGTTCCGGAATTCTGAGTGTGGGGAGGTTCCGTCTTCTGTCTGCAGCACCCGGGTTCTCCTAGGAGCCCTTCGAGTGTCTTCCCCGAGTCCCTCCTAGTGCGGGCTGCCGGGGAAAGGCGGGGGTTGGGCTGGAAACGCAGGTAGCATCTAGTGCCTCCCCATGGACCAGGGAGGTAATTAGCGGACTTCCCCTTGCGAGGGAACACCTGTGACACAAGGCAGCTGCGTGGAGGGCGGCCCCGAACCTCCCCCACACAGTCAGCCGTGTTCCGGAATTCTGAGTGTGGGGAGGTTCCGTCTTCTGTCTGCAGCACACGGGATCTCCTAGGAGCCCTTCGAGTGTCTTCCCCGAGTCCCTCCCAGTGCGGGCTGCCGGGGAAAGGCGGGGGTTGGGCTGGAAAAGCAGGTAGCATCTAGTTCCTCCCCATGGACAGGGGAGGTAATTAGCGGACTACGCCCTGCCAGGGAACACCTGTGACACCAGGCAGCTGCGTGGAGGGCGGCCCCGAACCTCCCCCACACAGTCAGCCGTGTTCCGGAATTCTGAGTGTGGGGAGGTTCCGTCTTCTGTCTGCAGCACCCGGGTTCTCCTAGGAGCCATTCGAGTGTCTTCCCCCAGTCCCTCCCAGTGCGGGCTGCCGGGGAAAGGCGGGGGTTTGGCTGGAAACGCAGGTAGCATCTAGTGCCTCCCCATGGAGAGGGGAGGTAATTAGCGGAATTCCCCTTGCGAGGGAACACCTGTGACACCAGGCAGCTGCGTGGAGGGCGGCCCCGAACCTCCCCTACACAGTCACCCGTGTTCCGGAATTCTGAGTGTGGGGGGTTCCTTCTTCTGTCTGCAGCACACGGGATCTCCTAGGAGCCCTTCGAGTGTCTTCCCCGAGTCCCTCTCAGTGCGGGCTGCCGGGGAAAGGCGGGGGTTGGGCTGGAAAAGCAGGTAGCATCTAGTGCCTCCCCCTGGACAGGGGAGGTAATTAGCGGACTTCCCCTTGCGAGGGAACCCCTGTGACACCAGGCAGCTGCGTGGAGGGCGGCTCCGAACCTCCCCCACACAGTCATACGTGTTCCGGAATTCTGAGTGTGGGGGGGTTCCTTCTTCTGTCTGCAGCACACGGGATCTCCTAGGAGCCCTTCGAGTGTCTTCCCCCAGTCCCTCGCAGTGCGGGCTGCCGGGGAAAGGCGGGGGTTTGGCTGGAAACGCAGGTAGCATCTAGTGCCTCCCCATGGACCAGGGAGGTAATTAGCGGACTTCCCCTTGCGAGGGAACACCTGTGACACCAGGCATCTTCGTGGAGGGCGGCCCCAAACCTCCCCCACACAGTCGGCCGTGTTCCGGAATTCTGAGTGTGGGGAGGTTCCGTCTTCTGTCTGCAGCACCCGGGATCTCCTAGGAGCCCTTCGAGTGTCTTCCCCGAGTCCCTCCCAGTGCGGGCTACCGGGGAAAGGCGGGGGTTGGGCTGGAAAAGCAGGTAGCATCTAGTGCCTCCCCCTGGACAGGGGAGATATTTAGCGGACTTCCCCCTGCCAGGGAACACCTGTGACACCAGGCATCTTCTTGGAGGGCGGCCCCAAACCTCCCCCACACAGTCGGCCGTGTTCCGGAATTCTGAGTGTGGGGAGGTTCCGTCTTCTGTCTGCAGCAACCGGGATCTCCTAGGAGCCCTTCGAGTGTCTTCCCCGAGTCCCTCCCAGTGCGGGCTGCCGGGGAAAGGCGGGGGTTGGGCTGGAAACGCAGGTAGCATCTAGTGCCTCCCCCTGGACAGGGGAGGTAATTAACGGACTTCCCCTTGCGAGGGAACACCTGTGACACCAGGAAGCTGCGTGGAGGGCGGCCCTAAACTTCCCCACACAGTCACCCTTGTTCCGGAATTCTGAGTGTGGGGAGGTTCCGTCTTCTGTCTGCAGCACCCGGGTTCTCCTAGGAGCCCTTCGATTGTCTTCCCCCAGTCCCTCCCAGTGCGGGCTGCCGGGGAAAGGTGAGGGTTGGGCTGGAAAAGCAGGTAGCATCTAGTGCCTCCCCCTGGACAGGGGAGGTAATTAGTGGACATCACCCTGCCAGGGAACACCTGTGACACCAGGCAGCTGCGTGGAGGGCGGCTCTGAACCTCCCCCTCACAGTCACCCTTGTTCCGGATTTCTGAGTGTGGGGGGGTTCCTTCTTCTGTCTGCAGCACACGGGATCTCCTGGGAGCCATTCGAGTGTCTTCCCCGAGTCCCTCCCAGTGCGGGCTGCCGGGGAAAGGCGGGGGTTTGGCTGGAAACGCAGGTAGCATCTAGTGCCTCCCCATGGACAGGGGAGGTAATTAGCGGACTTCCCCTTGCGAGGGAACACCTGTGACACAAGGCAGCTGCGTGGAGGGCGGCCCCGAACCTCCCCCACACAGTCAGCCGTGTTCCGGAATTCTGAGTGTGGGGAGGTACCGTCTTCTGTCTGCAGCACCCGGGATCTCCTAGGAGCCCTTCGAGTGTCTTCCCCGAGTCCATCCCAGTGCGGGCTACCGGGGAAAGGCGGGGGTTGGGCTGGAAAAGCAGGTAGCATCTAGTGCCTCCCCCTGGACAGGGGAGGTAATTAACGGACTTCCCCCTGCCAGGGAACACCTGTGACACCAGGCAGCTGCGTGGAGGGCGGCCCCGAACCTCCCCCACACAGTCACCCGTGTTCCGGAATTCTGAGTGTGGGGAGGTTCCGTCTTCTGTCTGCAGCACCCGGGATCTCCTAGGAGCCCTTCGAGTGTCTTCCCCGAGTCCCTCCCAGTGCGGGCTACCGGGGAAAGGCGGGGGTTGGGCTGGAAAAGCAGGTAGCATCTAGTGCCTCCCCATGGACAAGGGAGATAATTAGCGGACTTCCCCCTGCCAGGGAACACCTGTGACACCAGGCAGCTGCGTGGAGGGCGGCCCCGAACCTCCCCCACACAGTCACCCGTGTTCCGGAATTCTGAGTGTGGGGAGGTTCCGTCTTCTGTCTGCAGCACCCGGGATCTCCTAGGAGCCCTTCGAGTGTCTTCCCCGAGTCCCTCCCAGTGCGGGCTGCCGGGGAAAGGCGGGGGTTGGGCTGGAAACGCAGGTAGCATCTAGTGCCTCCTCATGGACAGGGGAGGTAATTAGCGGACATCACCCTGGCAGGGAACACCTGTGACACCAGGCAGCTGCGTGGAGGGCGGCTCTGAACCTCCCCCTCACAGTCACCCGTGTTCCGGATTTCTGAGTGTGGGGGGGGTCCTTCTTCTGTCTGCAGCACACGGGATCTCCTAGGAGCCCTTCGAGTGTCTTCCCCGAGTCCTTCCCAGTGCGGGCTGCCGGGGAAGGCGGGGGTTGGGCTGGAAACGCAGGTAGCATCTAGTGCCTCCCCATGGACAAGGGAGATAATTAGCGGACTTCCCCCTGCCAGGGAACACCTGTGACACCAGGCAGCTGCGTGGAGGGCGGCCCCGAACCTCCCCCACACAGTCACCCGTGTTCCGGAATTCTGAGTGTGGGGAGGTTCCGTCTTCTGTCTGCAGCACCCGGGATCTCCTAGGAGCCCTTCGAGTGTCTTCCCCGAGTCCCTCCCAGTGCGGGCTGCCGGGGAAAGGCGGGGGTTGGGCTGGAAACGCAGGTAGCATCTAGTGCCTCCTTATGGACAGGGGAGGTAATTAGCGGACATCACCCTGCCAGGGAACACCTGTGACACCAGGCAGCTGCGTGGAGGGCGGCTCTGAACCTCCCCCTCACAGTCACCCGTGTTCCGGATTTCTGAGTGTGGGGGGGTTCCTTCTTCTGTCTGCAGCACACGGGATCTCCTAGGAGCCCTTCGAGTGTCTTCCCCGAGTCCCTCCCAGTGCGGGCTGCCGGGGAAAGGCGGGGGTTGGGCTGGAAACGCTGGTAGCATCTAGTTCCTCCCCATGGACAGGGGAGGTAATTAGCGGACTACGCCCTGCCAGGGAACACCTGTGACACCAGGCAGCTGCGTGGAGGGCGGCCCCGAACCTCCCCCACACAGTCAGCCGTATTCCGGAATTCTGAGTGTGGGGAGGTTCCGTCTTCTGTCTGCAGCACCCGGGTTCTCCTAGGCGCCCTTCGAGTGTCTTCCCCGAGTCCCTCCCAGTGCGGGCTGCCGGGGAAAGGTGGGGGTTGGGCTGGAAAAGCAGGTAGCATCTAGTGCCTCCCCCTGGACAGGGGAGGTAATTAGTGGACATCACCCTGCCAGGGAACACCTGTGACACCAGGCAGCTGCGTGGAGGGCGGCTCTGAACCTCCCCCTCACAGTCACCCTTGTTCCGGATTTCTGAGTGTGGGGGGGTTCCTTCTTCTGTCTGCAGCACACGGGATTTCCTAGGAGCCCTTCGAGTGTCTTCCCCGAGTCCCTCACAGTGCGGGCTGCTGGGGAAAGGCGGGGGTTTGGCTGGAAACGCAGGTAGCATCTAGTTCCTCCCCATGGACAGGGGAGGTAATTAGCGGACTTCTCCTTGCGAGGGAACACCTGTGACACCAGGAAGCTGCGTGGGGGGCGGCCCTAAACCTCCCCCACACAGTCATCCGTATTCCGGAATTCTGAGTGTGGGGAGGTTCCGTCTTCTGTCTGCAGCACCCGGGTTCTCCTAGGAGCCCTACGAGTGTCTTCCCCGATTCCCTCCCAGTGCGGGCTGCCGGGGAAAGGCGGGGGTTTGGCTGGAAACGCAGGTAGCATCTAGTGCCTCCCCATGGAGCGGGGAGGTAATTAGCGGAATTCCCCTTGCGAGGGAACACCTGTGACACCAGGCAGCTGCGTGGAGGGCGGCCCCGAACCTCCCCCACACAGTCACCCGTGTTCCGGAATTCTGAGTGTGGGGGGGTTGCTTCTTCTGTCTGCAGCACACGGGATCTCCTAGGAGCCCTTCGAGTGTCTTCCCCCAGTCCCTCCCAGTGCGGGCTGCCGGGGAAAGGAGGGGGTTGTGCTGGAAACGCAGGTAGAATCTAGTGCCTCCCCATGGACTGGGGAGGTAATTAGCGGACTACCCCCTGCCAGGGAACACCTGTGACACCAGGCAGCTGCGTGGAGGGCGGCCCCGAACCTCCCCCTCACAGTCACCCTTGTTCCGGATTTCTGAGTGTGGGGGGGTTCCTTCTTCTGTCTGCAGCACACGGGATCTCCTAGGAGCCCTTCGAGTGTCTTCCCCGAGTCCCTCCCAGTGCGGGCTGCCGGGGAAAGGCAGGGGTTTGGCTGGAAACGCAGGTAGCATCTAGTTCCTCCCCATGGACAGGGGAGGTAATTAGCGGAATTCCCCTTGCGAGGGAACACCTGTGACACCAGGAAGCTGCGTGTGGGGCGGCCCTAAACCTCCCCCACACAGTCATCCGTGTTCCGGAATTCTGAGTGTGGGGAGGTTCCGTCTTCTGTCTGCAGCACCCGGGTTCTCCTAGGAGCCCTTCGAGTGTCTTCCCCGAGTCCCTCCTAGTGCGGGCTGCCGGGGAAAGGCGGGGGTTGGGCTGGAAACGCAGGTAGCATCTAGTGCCTCCCCATGGACCAGGGAGGTAATTAGCGGACTTCCCCTTGCGAGGGAACACCTGTGACACAAGGCAGCTGCGTGGAGGGCGGCCCCGAACCTCCCCCACACAGTCAGCCGTGTTCCGGAATTCTGAGTGTGGGGAGGTTCCGTCTTCTGTCTGCAGCACACGGGATCTCCTAGGAGCCCTTCGAGTGTCTTCCCCGAGTCCCTCCCAGTGCGGGCTGCCGGGGAAAGGCGGGGGTTGGGCTGGAAAAGCAGGTAGCATCTAGTTCCTCCCCATGGACAGGGGAGGTAATTAGCGGACTACGCCCTGCCAGGGAACACCTGTGACACCAGGCAGCTGCGTGGAGGGCGGCCCCGAACCTCCCCCACACAGTCAGCCGTGTTCCGGAATTCTGAGTGTGGGGAGGTTCCGTCTTCTGTCTGCAGCACCCGGGTTCTCCTAGGAGCCATTCGAGTGTCTTCCCCCAGTCCCTCCCAGTGCGGGCTGCCGGGGAAAGGCGGGGGTTTGGCTGGAAACGCAGGTAGCATCTAGTGCCTCCCCATGGAGAGGGGAGGTAATTAGCGGTATTCCCCTTGCGAGGGAACACCTGTGACACCAGGCAGCTGCGTGGAGGGCGGCCCCGAACCTCCCCTACACAGTCACCCGTGTTCCGGAATTCTGAGTGTGGGGGGTTCCTTCTTCTGTCTGCAGCACACGGGATCTCCTAGGAGCCCTTCGAGTGTCTTCCCCGAGTCCCTCTCAGTGCGGGCTGCCGGGGAAAGGCGGGGGTTGGGCTGGAAAAGCAGGTAGCATCTAGTGCCTCCCCCTGGACAGGGGAGGTAATTAGCGGACTTCCCCTTGCGAGGGAACCCCTGTGACACCAGGCAGCTGCGTGGAGGGCGGCTCCGAACCTCCCCCACACAGTCATACGTGTTCCGGAATTCTGAGTGTGGGGGGGTTCCTTCTTCTGTCTGCAGCACACGGGATCTCCTAGGAGCCCTTCGAGTGTCTTCCCCCAGTCCCTCGCAGTGCGGGCTGCCGGGGAAAGGCGGGGGTTTGGCTGGAAACGCAGGTAGCATCTAGTGCCTCCCCATGGACCAGGGAGGTAATTAGCGGACTTCCCCTTGCGAGGGAACACCTGTGACACCAGGCATCTTCGTGGAGGGCGGCCCCAAACCTCCCCCACACAGTCGGCCGTGTTCCGGAATTCTGAGTGTGGGGAGGTTCCGTCTTCTGTCTGCAGCACCCGGGATCTCCTAGGAGCCCTTCGAGTGTCTTCCCCGAGTCCCTCCCAGTGCGGGCTACCGGGGAAAGGCGGGGGTTGGGCTGGAAAAGCAGGTAGCATCTAGTGCCTCCCCCTGGACAGGGGAGATATTTAGCGGACTTCCCCCTGCCAGGGAACACCTGTGACACCAGGCATCTTCTTGGAGGGCGGCCCCAAACCTCCCCCACACAGTCGGCCGTGTTCCGGAATTCTGAGTGTGGGGAGGTTCCGTCTTCTGTCTGCAGCAACCGGGATCTCCTAGGAGCCCTTCGAGTGTCTTCCCCGAGTCCCTCCCAGTGCGGGCTGCCGGGGAAAGGCGGGGGTTGGGCTGGAAACGCAGGTAGCATCTAGTGCCTCCCCCTGGACAGGGGAGGTAATTAACGGACTTCCCCTTGCGAGGGAACACCTGTGACACCAGGAAGCTGCGTGGAGGGCGGCCCTAAACTTCCCCACACAGTCACCCTTGTTCCGGAATTCTGAGTGTGGGGAGGTTCCGTCTTCTGTCTGCAGCACCCGGGTTCTCCTAGGAGCCCTTCGATTGTCTTCCCCCAGTCCCTCCCAGTGCGGGCTGCCGGGGAAAGGTGAGGGTTGGGCTGGAAAAGCAGGTAGCATCTAGTGCCTCCCCCTGGACAGGGGAGGTAATTAGTGGACATCACCCTGCCAGGGAACACCTGTGACACCAGGCAGCTGCGTGGAGGGCGGCTCTGAACCTCCCCCTCACAGTCACCCTTGTTCCGGATTTCTGAGTGTGGGGGGGTTCCTTCTTCTGTCTGCAGCACACGGGATCTCCTGGGAGCCATTCGAGTGTCTTCCCCGAGTCCCTCCCAGTGCGGGCTGCCGGGGAAAGGCGGGGGTTTGGCTGGAAACGCAGGTAGCATCTAGTGCCTCCCCATGGACAGGGGAGGTAATTAGCGGACTTCCCCTTGCGAGGGAACACCTGTGACACAAGGCAGCTGCGTGGAGGGCGGCCCCGAACCTCCCCCACACAGTCAGCCGTGTTCCGGAATTCTGAGTGTGGGGAGGTACCGTCTTCTGTCTGCAGCACCCGGGATCTCCTAGGAGCCCTTCGAGTGTCTTCCCCGAGTCCATCCCAGTGCGGGCTACCGGGGAAAGGCGGGGGTTGGGCTGGAAAAGCAGGTAGCATCTAGTGCCTCCCCCTGGACAGGGGAGGTAATTAACGGACTTCCCCCTGCCAGGGAACACCTGTGACACCAGGCAGCTGCGTGGAGGGCGGCCCCGAACCTCCCCCACACAGTCACCCGTGTTCCGGAATTCTGAGTGTGGGGAGGTTCCGTCTTCTGTCTGCAGCACCCGGGATCTCCTAGGAGCCCTTCGAGTGTCTTCCCCGAGTCCCTCCCAGTGCGGGCTACCGGGGAAAGGCGGGGGTTGGGCTGGAAAAGCAGGTAGCATCTAGTGCCTCCCCCTGGACAGGGGAGGTAATTAGCGGACTTCCCCTTGCGAGGGAACCCCTGTGACACCAGGCAGCTGCGTGGAGGGCGGCTCCGAACCTCCCCCACACAGTCATACGTGTTCCGGAATTCTGAGTGTGGGGGGGTTCCTTCTTCTGTCTGCAGCACACGGGATCTCCTAGGAGCCCTTCGAGTGTCTTCCCCAATCCCTCGCAGTGCGGGCTGCCGGGGAAAGGCGGGGGTTTGGCTGGAAACGCAGGTAGCATCTAGTGCCTCCCCATGGACCAGGGAGGTAATTAGCGGACTTCCCCTTGCGAGGGAACACCTGTGACACCAGGCATCTTCGTGGAGGGCGGCCCCAAACCTCCCCCACACAGTCGGCCGTGTTCCGGAATTCTGAGTGTGGGGAGGTTCCGTCTTCTGTCTGCAGCACCCGGGATCTCCTAGGAGCCCTTCGAGTGTCTTCCCCGAGTCCCTCCCAGTGCGGGCTACCGGGGAAAGGCGGGGGTTGGGCTGGAAAAGCAGGTAGCATCTAGTGCCTCCCCCTGGACAGGGGAGATATTTAGCGGACTTCCCCCTGCCAGGGAACACCTGTGACACCAGGCATCTTCTTGGAGGGCGGCCCCAAACCTCCCCCACACAGTCACCCTTGTTCCGGATTTCTGAGTGTGGGGGGGTTCCTTCTTCTGTCTGCAGCACACGGGATCTCCTGGGAGCCATTCGAGTGTCTTCCCCGAGTCCCTCCCAGTGCGGGCTGCCGGGGAAAGGCGGGGGTTTGGCTGGAAACGCAGGTAGCATCTAGTGCCTCCCCATGGACAGGGGAGGTAATTAGCGGACTTCCCCTTGCGAGGGAACACCTGTGACACAAGGCAGCTGCGTGGAGGGCGGCCCCGAACCTCCCCCACACAGTCAGCCGTGTTCCGGAATTCTGAGTGTGGGGAGGTACCGTCTTCTGTCTGCAGCACCCGGGATCTCCTAGGAGCCCTTCGAGTGTCTTCCCCGAGTCCATCCCAGTGCGGGCTACCGGGGAAAGGCGGGGGTTGGGCTGGAAAAGCAGGTAGCATCTAGTGCCTCCCCCTGGACAGGGGAGGTAATTAACGGACTTCCCCCTGCCAGGGAACACCTGTGACACCAGGCAGCTGCGTGGAGGGCGGCCCCGAACCTCCCCCACACAGTCACCCGTGTTCCGGAATTCTGAGTGTGGGGAGGTTCCGTCTTCTGTCTGCAGCACCCGGGATCTCCTAGGAGCCCTTCGAGTGTCTTCCCCGAGTCCCTCCCAGTGCGGGCTACCGGGGAAAGGCGGGGGTTGGGCTGGAAAAGCAGGTAGCATCTAGTTCCTCCCCATGGACAGGGTAGGTAATTAGCGGACTACCCCCTGCCAGGGAACACCTGTGACACCAGGCAGCTGCGTGGAGGGCGGCCCCGAACCTCCCCCACACAGTCAGCCGTGTTCCGGAATTCTGAGTGTGGGGAGGTTCCGTCTTCTGTCTGCAGCACCCAGGTTCTCCTAGGAGCCCTTCGAGTGTCTTCCCCGAGTCCCTCCCAGTGCGGGCTGCCGGGGAAATGCGGGGGTTTGGCTGGAAACGCAGGTAGCATCTAGTGCCTCCTCATGGACAGGGGAGGTAATTAGCGGACATCACCCTGGCAGGGAACACCTGTGACACCAGGCAGCTGCGTGGAGGGCGGCTCTGAACCTCCCCCTCACAGTCACCCGTGTTCCGGATTTCTGAGTGTGGGGGGGTTCCTTCTTCTGTCTGCAGCACACGGGATCTCCTAGGAGCCCTTCGAGTGTCTTCCCCGAGTCCCTCCCAGTGCGGGCTGCCGGGGAAAGGCGGGGGTTTGGCTGGAAACGCAGGTAGCATCTAGTGCCTCCCCATGGAGAGGGGAGGTAATTAGCGGAATTCCCCTTGCGAGGGAACACCTGTGACACCAGGCAGCTGCGTGGAGGGCGGCCCCGAAACTCCCCCACACAGTCACCCGTGTTCCGGAATTCTGAGTGTGGGGGGGTTCCTTCTTCTGTCTGCAGCACACGGGATCTCCTAGGAGCCCTTCGAGTGTCTTCCCCCAGTCCCTCCCAGTGCGGGCTGCCGGGGAAAGGTGGGGGTTGGGCTGGAAACGCAGGTAGCATCTAGTTCCTCCCCATGGACAGGGGAGGTAATTAGCGGACTACCCCCTGCCAGGGAACACCTGTGACACCAGGCAGCTGCGTGGAGGGCGGCCCCGAACCTCCCCCACACAGTCAGCCGTATTCCGGAATTCTGAGTGTGGGGAGGTTCCGTCTTCTGTCTGCAGCACCCGGGTTCTCCTAGGAGCCCTTCGAGTGTCTTCCCCGAGTCCCTCCCAGTGCGGGCTGCCGGGGAAAGGCGGGGGTTTGGCTGGAAACGCAGGTAGCATCTAGTGCCTCCCCATGGAGCGGGGAGGTAATTAGCGGAATTCCCCTTGCGAGGGAACACCTGTGACACCAGGCAGCTGCGTGGAGGGCGGCCCCGAACCTCCCCCACACAGTCACCCGTGTTCCGGAATTCTGAGTGTGGGGGGGTTGCTTCTTCTGTCTGCAGCACACGGGATCTCCTAGGAGCCCTTCGAGTGTCTTCCCCCAGTCCCTCCCAGTGCGGGCTGCCGGGGAAAGGAGGGGGTTGTGCTGGAAACGCAGGTAGAATCTAGTGCCTCCCCATGGACTGGGGAGGTAATTAGCGGACTACCCCCTGCCAGGGAACACCTGTGACACCAGGCAGCTGCGTGGAGGGCGGCCCCGAACCTCCCCCTCACAGTCACCCTTGTTCCGGATTTCTGAGTGTGGGGGGGTTCCTTCTTCTGTCTGCAGCACACGGGATCTCCTAGGAGCCCTTCGAGTGTCTTCCCCGAGTCCCTCCCAGTGCGGGCTGCCGGGGAAAGGCAGGGGTTTGGCTGGAAACGCAGGTAGCATCTAGTTCCTCCCCATGGACAGGGGAGGTAATTAGCGGACTTCCCCTTGCGAGGGAACACCTGTGACACCAGGAAGCTGCGTGTGGGGCGGCCCTAAACCTCCCCCACACAGTCATCCGTGTTCCGGAATTCTGAGTGTGGGGAGGTTCCGTCTTCTGTCTGCAGCACCCGGGTTCTCCTAGGAGCCCTTCGAGTGTCTTCCCCGAGTCCCTCCTACTGCGGGCTGCCGGGGAAAGGCGGGGGTTGGGCTGGAAACGCAGGTAGCATCTAGTGCCTCCCCATGGACCAGGGAGGTAATTAGCGGACTTCCCCTTGCGAGGGAACACCTGTGACACAAGGCAGCTGCGTGGAGGGCGGCCCCGAACCTCCCCCACACAGTCAGCCGTGTTCCGGAATTCTGAGTGTGGGGAGGTTCCGTCTTCTGTCTGCAGCACCCGGGTTCTCCTAGGAGCCATTCGAGTGTCTTCCCCCAGTCCCTCCCAGTGCGGGCTGCCGGGGAAAGGCGGGGGTTGGGCTGGAAAAGCAGGTAGCATCTAGTGCCTCCCCATGGACAAGGGAGATAATTAGCGGACTTCCCCCTGCCAGGGAACACCTGTGACACCAGGCAGCTGCGTGGAGGGCGGCCCCGAACCTCCCCCACACAGTCACCCGTGTTCCGGAATTCTGAGTGTGGGGAGGTTCCGTCTTCTGTCTGCAGCACCCGGGATCTCCTAGGAGCCCTTCGAGTGTCTTCCCCGAGTCCCTCCCAGTGCGGGCTGCCGGGGAAAGGCGGGGGTTGGGCTGGAAACGCAGGTAGCATCTAGTGCCTCCTCATGGACAGGGGAGGTAATTAGCGGACATCACCCTGCCAGGGAACACCTGTGACACCAGGCAGCTGCGTGGAGGGCGGCTCTGAACCTCCCCCTCACAGTCACCCGTGTTCCGGATTTCTGAGTGTGGGGGGGTTCCTTCTTCTGTCTGCAGCACACGGGATCTCCTAGGAGCCCTTCGAGTGTCTTCCCCGAGTCCCTCCCAGTGCGGGCTGCCGGGGAAAGGCGGGGGTTGGGCTGGAAAAGCAGGTAGCATCTAGTTCCTCCCCATGGACAGGGGAGGTAATTAGCGGACTACGCCCTGCCAGGGAACACCTGTGACACCAGGCAGCTGCGTGGAGGGCGGCCCCGAACCTCCCCCACACAGTCAGCCGTGTTCCGGAATTCTGAGTGTGGGGAGGTTCCGTCTTCTGTCTGCAGCACCCGGGTTCTCCTAGGAGCCATTCGAGTGTCTTCCCCCAGTCCCTCCCAGTGCGGGCTGCCGGGGAAAGGCGGGGGTTTGGCTGGAAACGCAGGTAGCATCTAGTGCCTCCCCATGGAGAGGGGAGGTAATTAGCGGAATTCCCCTTGCGAGGGAACACCTGTGACACCAGGCAGCTGCGTGGAGGGCGGCCCCGAACCTCCCCTACACAGTCACCCGTGTTCCGGAATTCTGAGTGTGGGGGGTTCCTTCTTCTGTCTGCAGCACACGGGATCTCCTAGGAGCCCTTCGAGTGTCTTCCCCGAGTCCCTCTCAGTGCGGGCTGCCGGGGAAAGGCGGGGGTTGGGCTGGAAAAGCAGGTAGCATCTAGTGCCTCCCCCTGGACAGGGGAGGTAATTAGCGGACTTCCCCTTGCGAGGGAACCCCTGTGACACCAGGCAGCTGCGTGGAGGGCGGCTCCGAACCTCCCCCACACAGTCATACGTGTTCCGGAATTCTGAGTGTGGGGGGGTTCCTTCTTCTGTCTGCAGCACACGGGATCTCCTAGGAGCCCTTCGAGTGTCTTCCCCCAGTCCCTCGCATTGCGGGCTGCCGGGGAAAGGCGGGGGTTTGGCTGGAAACGCAGGTAGCATCTAGTGCCTCCCCATGGACCAGGGAGGTAATTAGCGGACTTCCCCTTGCGAGGGAACACCTGTGACACCAGGCATCTTCGTGGAGGGCGGCCCCAAACCTCCCCCACACAGTCGGCCGTGTTCCGGAATTCTGAGTGTGGGGAGGTTCCGTTTTCTGTCTGCAGCACCCGGGATCTCCTAGGAGCCCTTCGAGTGTCTTCCCCGAGTCCCTCCCAGTGCGGGCTACCGGGGAAAGGCGGGGGTTGGGCTGGAAAAGCAGGTAGCATCTAGTGCCTCCCCCTGGACAGGGGAGATATTTAGCGGACTTCCCCCTGCCAGGGAACACCTGTGACACCAGGCATCTTCTTGGAGGGCGGCCCCAAACCTCCCCCACACAGTCGGCCGTGTTCCGGAATTCTGAGTGTGGGGAGGTTCCGTCTTCTGTCTGCAGCACCCGGGATCTCCTAGGAGCCCTTCGAGTGTCTTCCCCGAGTCCCTCCCAGTGCGGGCTGCCGGGGAAAGGCGGGGGTTGGGCTGGAAACGCAGGTAGCATCTAGTGCCTCCCCCTGGACAGGGGAGGTAATTAACGGACTTCCCCTTGCGAGGGAACACCTGTGACACCAGGAAGCTGCGTGGAGGGCGGCCCTAAACTTCCCCACACAGTCACCCTTGTTCCGGAATTCTGAGTGTGGGGAGGTTCCGTCTTCTGTCTGCAGCACCCGGGTTCTCCTAGGAGCCCTTCGAGTGTCTTCCCCGAGTCCCTCCCAGTGCGGGCTGCCGGGGAAAGGCGGGGGTTGGACTGGAAACGCAGGTAGCATCTAGTGCCTCCTCATGGACAGGGGAGGTAATTAGCGGACATCACCCTGCCAGGGAACACCTGTGACACCAGGCAGCTGCGTGGAGGGCGGCTCTGAACCTCCCACTCACAGTCACCCGTGTTCCGGATTTCTGAGTGTGGGGAGGTTCCGTCTTCTGTCTGCAGCACCCGGGTTCTCCTAGGAGCCATTCGAGTGTCTTCCCCCAGTCCCTCCCAGTGCGGGCTGCCGGGGAAAGGCGGGGGTTGGGCTGGAAAAGCAGGTAGCATCTAGTGCCTCCCCATGGACAAGGGAGATAATTAGCGGACTTCCCCCTGCCAGGGAACACCTGTGACACCAGGCAGCTGCGTGGAGGGCGGCCCCGAACCTCCCCCACACAGTCACCCGTGTTCCGGAATTCTGAGTGTGGGGAGGTTCCGTCTTCTGTCTGCAGCACCCGGGATCTCCTAGGAGCCCTTCGAGTGTCTTCCCCGAGTCCCTCCCAGTGCGGGCTGCCGGGGAAAGGCGGGGGTTGGGCTGGAAACGCAGGTAGCATCTAGTGCCTCCTCATGGACAGGGGAGGTAATTAGCGGACATCACCCTGCCAGGGAATACCTGTGACACCAGGCAGCTGCGTGGAGGGCGGCTCTGAACCTCCCCCTCACAGTCACCCGTGTTCCGGATTTCTGAGTGTGGGGGGGTTCCTTCTTCTGTCTGCAGCACACGGGATCTCCTAGGAGCCCTTCGAGTGTCTTCCCCGAGTCCCTCCCAGTGCGGGCTGCCGGGGAAAGGCGGGGGTTGGGCTGGAAAAGCAGGTAGCATCTAGTTCCTCCCCATGGACAGGGGAGGTAATTAGCGGACTTCCCCTTGCGAGGGAACACCTGTGACACCAGGAAGCTGCGTGGGGGGCGGCCCTAAACCTCCCCCACACAGTCATCCGTATTCCGGAATTCTGAGTGTGGGGAGGTTCCGTCTTCTGTCTGCAGCACCCGGGTTCTCCTAGGAGCCCTTCGAGTGTCTTCCCCGAGTCCCTCCCAGTGCGGGCTGCCGGGGAAAGGCGGGGGTTTGGCTGGAAACGCAGGTAGCATCTAGTGCCTCCCCATGGAGAGGGGAGGTAATTAGCGGAATTCCCCTTGCGAGGGAACACCTGTGACACCAGGCAGCTGCGTGGAGGGCGGCCCCGAACCTCCCCCACACAGTCACCCGTGTTCCGGAATTCTGAGTGTGGGGGGGTTGCTTCTTCTGTCTGCAGCACACGGGATCTCCTAGGAGCCCTTCGAGTGTCTTCCCCCAGTCCCTCCCAGTGCGGGCTGCCGGGGAAAGGAGGGGGTTGTGCTGGAAACGCAGGTAGAATCTAGTGCCTCCCCATGGACTGGGGAGGTAATTAGCGGACTACCCCCTGCCAGGGAACACCTGTGACACCAGGCAGCTGCGTGGAGGGCGGCCCCGAACCTCCCCCTCACAGTCACCCTTGTTCCGGATTTCTGAGTGTGGGGGGGTTCCTTCTTCTGTCTGCAGCACACGGGATCTCCTAGGAGCCCTTCGAGTGTCTTCCCCGAGTCCCTCCCAGTGCGGGCTGCCGGGGAAAGGCAGGGGTTTGGCTGGAAACGCAGGTAGCATCTAGTTCCTCCCCATGGAAAGGGGAGGATATTAGCGGACTTCCCCTTGCGAGGGAACACCTGTGACACCAGGAAGCTGCGTGTGGGGCGGCCCTAAACCTCCCCCACACTGTCATCCGTGTTCCGGAATTCTGAGTGTGGGGAGGTTCCGTCTTCTGTCTGCAGCACCCGGGTTCTCCTAGGAGCCATTCGAGTGTCTTCCCCCAGTCCCTCCCAGTGCGGGCTGCCGGGGAAAGGCGGGGGTTGGGCTGGAAAAGCAGGTAGCATCTAGTGCCTCCCCATGGACAAGGGAGATAATTAGCGGACTTCCCCCTGCCAGGGAACACCTGTGACACCAGGCAGCTGCGTGGAGAGCGGCCCCGAACCTCCCCCACACAGTCACCCGTGTTCCGGAATTCTGAGTGTGGGGAGGTTCCGTCTTCTGTCTGCAGCACCCGGGATCTCCTAGGAGCCCTTCGAGTGTCTTCCCCGAGTCCCTCCCAGTGCGGGCTGCCGGGGAAAGGCGGGGGTTGGGCTGGAAACGCAGGTAGCATCTAGTGCCTCCCCATGGACTGGGGAGGTAATTAGCGGACTACCCCCTGCCAGGGAACACCTGTGACACCAGGCAGCTGCGTGGAGGGCGGCCCCGAACCTCCCCCTCACAGTCACCCTTGTTCCGGATTTCTGAGTGTGGGGGGGTTCCTTCTTCTGTCTGCAGCACACGGGATCTCCTAGGAGCCCTTCGAGTGTCTTCCCCGAGTCCCTCCCAGTGCGGGCTGCCGGGGAAAGGCAGGGGTTTGGCTGGAAACGCAGGTAGCATCTAGTTCCTCCCCATGGACAGGGGAGGTAATTAGCGGACTTCGCCTTGCGAGGGAACACCTGTGACACCAGGAAGCTGCGTGTGGGGCGGCCCTAAACCTCCCCAACACAGTCATCCGTGTTCCGGAATTCTGAGTGTGGGGAGGTTCCGTCTTCTGTCTGCAGCACCCGGGTTCTCCTAGGAGCCATTCGAGTGTCTTCCCCCAGTCCCTCCCAGTGCGGGCTGCCGGGGAAAGGCGGGGGTTGGGCTGGAAAAGCAGGTAGCATCTAGTGCCTCCCCATGGACAAGGGAGATAATTAGCGGACTTCCCCCTGCCAGGGAACACCTGTGACACCAGGCAGCTGCGTGGAGGGCGGCCCCGAACCTCCCCCACACAGTCACCCGTGTTCCGGAATTCTGAGTGTGGGGAGGTTCCGTCTTCTGTCTGCAGCACCCGGGATCTCCTAGGAGCCCTTCGAGTGTCTTCCCCGAGTCCCTCCCAGTGCGGGCTGCCGGGGAAAGGCGGGGGTTGGGCTGGAAACGCAGGTAGCATCTAGTGCCTCCTCATGGACAGGGGAGGTAATTAGCGGACATCACCCTGCCAGGGAACACCTGTGACACCAGGCAGCTGCGTGGAGGGCGGCTCTGAACCTCCCCCTCACAGTCACCCGTGTTCCGGATTTCTGAGTGTGGGGGGGTTCCTTCTTCTGTCTGCAGCACACGGGATCTCCTAGGAGCCCTTCGAGTGTCTTCCCCGAGTCCCTCCCAGTGCGGGCTGCCGGGGAAAGGCGGGGGTTGGGCTGGAAAAGCAGGTAGCATCTAGTTCCTCCCCATGGACAGGGGAGGTAATTAGCGGACTACGCCCTGCCAGGGAACACCTGTGACACCAGGCAGCTGCGTGGAGGGCGGCCCCGAACCTCCCCCACACAGTCAGCCGTGTTCCGGAATTCTGAGTGTGGGGAGGTTCCGTCTTCTGTCTGCAGCACCCGGGTTCTCCTAGGAGCCATTCGAGTGTCTTCCCCCAGTCCCTCCCAGTGCGGGCTGCCGGGGAAAGGCGGGGGTTGGGCTGGAAAAGCAGGTAGCATCTAGTGCCTCCCCATGGACAAGGGAGATAATTAGCAGACTTCCCCCTGCCAGGGAACACCTGTGACACCAGGCAGCTGCGTGGAGGGCGGCCCCGAACCTCCCCCACACAGTCACCCGTGTTCCGGAATTCTGAGTGTGGGGAGGTTCCGTCTTCTGTCTGCAGCACCCGGGATCTCCTAGGGGCCCTTCGAGTGTCTTCCCCGAGTCCCTCCCAGTGCGGGCTGCCGGGGAAAGGCGGGGGTTGGGCTGGAAACGCAGGTAGCATCTAGTGCCTCCTCATGGACAGGGGAGGTAATTAGCGGACATCACCCTGG
Source organism: Camelus bactrianus (assembly GCF_048773025.1). NCBI lineage: Eukaryota > Metazoa > Chordata > Mammalia > Artiodactyla > Camelidae > Camelus > Camelus bactrianus. Next base: position 805,991 of record NC_133540.1, read on the forward strand.
CAGGGAACACCTGTGACACCAGGCAGCTGCGTGGAGGGCGGCTCTGAACCTCCCCCTCACAGTCACCCGTGTTCCGGATTTCTGAGTGTGGGGGGGTTCCTTCTTCTGTCTGCAGCACACGGGATCTCCTAGGAGCCCTTCGAGTGTCTTCCCCGAGTCCCTCCCAGTGCGGGCTGCCGGGGAAAGGCGGGGGTTGGGCTGGAAAAGCAGGTAGCATCTAGTTCCTCCCCATGGACAGGGGAGGTAATTAGCGGACTACCCCCTGCCAGGGAACACCTGTGACACCAGGCAGCTGCGTGGAGGGCGGCCCCGAACCTCCCCCACACAGTCAGCCGTATTCCGGAATTCTGAGTGTGGGGAGGTTCCGTCTTCTGTCTGCAGCACCCGGGTTCTCCTAGGAGCCCTTCGAGTGTCTTCCCCGAGTCCCTCCCAGTGCGGGCTGCCAGGGAAAGGCGGGGGTTGGGCTGGAAACGCAGGTAGCATCTAGTGCCTCCTCATGGACAGGGGAGGTAATTAGCGGACATCACCCTGCCAGGGAACACCTGTGACACCAGGCAGCTGCGTGGAGTGCGGCTCTGAACCTCCCCCTCACAGTCACCCGTGTTCCGGATTTCTGAGTGTGGGGGGGTTCCTTCTTCTGTCTGCAGCACACGGGATCTCCTAGGAGCCCTTCGAGTGTCTTCCCCGAGTCCCTCCCAGTGCGGGCTGCCGGGGAAAGGCGGGGGTTGGGCTGGAAAAGCAGGTAGCATCTAGTGCCTCCCCATGGACAAGGGAGATAATTAGCGGACTTCCCCCTGCCAGGGAACACCTGTGACACCAGGCAGCTGCGTGGAGGGCGGCCCCGAACCTCCCCCACACAGTCACCCGTGTTCCGGAATTCTGAGTGTGGGGAGGTTCCGTCTTCTGTCTGCAGCACCCGGGATCTCCTAGGAGCCCTTCGAGTGTCTTCCCCGAGTCCCTCCCAGTGCGGGCTGCCGGGGAAAGGCGGGGGTTGGGCTGGAAAAGCAGGTAGCATCTAGTGCCTCCCCCTGGACAGGGGAAGTAATTAGCGGACATCCCCCTGCCAGGGAACACCTGTGACACCAGGCAGCTGCGTGTAGGGCGGCCACGAACCTCCCCCACACAGTCACCCGTGTTCCGGAATTCTGAGTGTGGGGAGGTTCCGTCTTCTGTCTGCAGCACACGGGATCTCCTAGGAGCCCTTCGAGTGTCTTCCCCGAGTCCCTCCCAGTGCGGGCTGCCGGGGAAAGGCGGGGGTTGGGCTGGAAAAGCAGGTAGCATCTAGTTCCTCCCCATGGACAGGGGAGGTAATTAGCGGACTACGCCCTGCCAGGGAACACCTGTGACACCAGGCAGCTGCGTGGAGGGCGGCCCCGAACCTCCCCCACACAGTCAGCCGTGTTCCGGAATTCTGAGTGTGGGGAGGTTCCGTCTTCTGTCTGCAGCACCCGGGTTCTCCTAGGAGCCATTCGAGTGTCTTCCCCCAGTCCCTCCCAGTGCGGGCTGCCGGGGAAAGGCGGGGGTTGGGCTAGAAAAGCAGGTAGCATCTAGTGCCTCCCCATGGACAAGGGAGATAATTAGCGGACTTCCCCCTGCCAGGGAACACCTGTGACACCAGGCAGCTGCGTGGAGGGCGGCCCCGAACCTCCCCCACACAGTCAGCCGTGTTCCAGAATTCTGAGTGTGGGGAGGTTCCGTCTTCTATCTGCAGCACCCGGGTTCTCCTAGGAGCCCTTCGAGTGTCTTCCCCGAGTCCCTCCCAGTGCGGGCTGCCGGGGAAAGTCGGGGGTTTGGCTGGAAACGCAGGTAGCATCTAGTGCCTCCCCATGGACAGGGGAGGTAATTAGCGGACTTCCCCTTGCGAGGGAACACCTGTGACACCAGGAAGCTGCGTGGGGGGCGGCCCTAAACCTCCCCCACACAGTCATCCGTGTTCCGGAATTCTGAGTGTGGGGAGGTTCCGTCTTCTGTCTGCAGCACCCGGGTTCTCCTAGGAGCCCTTCGAGTGTGTTCCCCGAGTCCCTCCCTGTGCGGGCGGCCGGGGAAAGGCAGGGGTTGGGCTGGAAACGCAGGTAGCATCTAGTGCCTCCCCATGGACAGGGGAGGTAATTAGCGGACTACCCCCTGCCAGGGAACACCTGTGACACCAGGCAGCTGCGTGGAGGGCGGCCCCGAACCTCCCCCACACAGTCAGCCGTATTCTGGAATTCTGAGTGTGGGGAGGTTCCGTCTTCTGTCTGCAGCACCCGGGTTCTCCTAGGAGCCCTTCGAGTGTCTTCCCCGAGTCCCTCCCAGTGCGGGCTGCCGGGGAAAGGCGGGGGTTGGACTGGAAACGCAGGTAGCATCTAGTGCCTCCTCATGGACAGGGGAGGTAATTAGCGGACATCACCCTGCCAGGGAACACCTGTGACACCAGGCAGCTGCGTGGAGGGCGGCTCTGAACCTCCCACTCACAGTCACCCGTGTTCCGGATTTCTGAGTGTGGGGAGGTTCCGTCTTCTGTCTGCAGCACCCGGGTTCTCCTAGGAGACATTCGAGTGTCTTCCCCCAGTCCCTCCCAGTGCGGGCTGCCGGGGAAAGGCGGGGGTTGGGCTGGAAAAGCAGGTAGCATCTAGTGCCTCCCCATGGACAAGGGAGATAATTAGCGGACTTCCCCCTGCCAGGGAACACCTGTGACACCAGGCAGCTGCGTGGAGGGCGGCCCCGAACCTCCCCCACACAGTCACCCGTGTTCCGGAATTCTGAGTGTGGGGAGGTTCCGTCTTCTGTCTGCAGCACCCGGGATCTCCTAGGAGCCCTTCGAGTGTCTTCCCCGAGTCCCTCCCAGTGCGGGCTGCCGGGGAAAGGCGGGGGTTGGGCTGGAAACGCAGGTAGCATCTAGTGCCTCCTCATGGACAGGGGAGGTAATTAGCGGACATCAACCTGCCAGGGAATACCTGTGACACCAGGCAGCTGCGTGGAGGGCGGCTCTGAACCTCCCCCTCACAGTCACCCGTGTTCCGGATTTCTGAGTGTGGGGGGGTTCCTTCTTCTGTCTGCAGCACACGGGATCTCCTAGGAGCCCTTCGAGTGTCTTCCCCGAGTCCCTCCCAGTGCGGGCTGCCGGGGAAAGGCGGGGGTTGGGCTGGAAAAGCAGGTAGCATCTAGTTCCTCCCCATGGACAGGGGAGGTAATTAGCGGACTTCCCCTTGCGAGGGAACACCTGTGACACCAGGAAGCTGCGTGGGGGGCGGCCCTAAACCTCCCCCACACAGTCATCCGTATTCCGGAATTCTGAGTGTGGGGAGGTTCCGTCTTCTGTCTGCAGCACCCGGGTTCTCCTAGGAGCCCTTCGAGTGTCTTCCCCGAGTCCCTCCCAGTGCGGGCTGCCGGGGAAAGGCGGGGGTTTGGCTGGAAACGCAGGTAGCATCTAGTGCCTCCCCATGGAGAGGGGAGGTAATTAGCGGAATTCCCCTTGCGAGGGAACACCTGTGACACCAGGCAGCTGCGTGGAGGGCGGCCCCGAACCTCCCCCACACAGTCACCCGTGTTCCGGAATTCTGAGTGTGGGGGGGTTGCTTCTTCTGTCTGCAGCACACGGGATCTCCTAGGAGCCCTTCGAGTGTCTTCCCCCAGTCCCTCCCAGTGCGGGCTGCCGGGGAAAGGAGGGGGTTGTGCTGGAAACGCAGGTAGAATCTAGTGCCTCCCCATGGACTGGGGAGGTAATTAGCGGACTACCCCCTGCCAGGGAACACCTGTGACACCAGGCAGCTGCGTGGAGGGCGGCCCCGAACCTCCCCCTCACAGTCACCCTTGTTCCGGATTTCTGAGTGTGGGGGGGTTCCTTCTTCTGTCTGCAGCACACGGGATCTCCTAGGAGCCCTTCGAGTGTCTTCCCCGAGTCCCTCCCAGTGCGGGCTGCCGGGGAAAGGCAGGGGTTTGGCTGGAAACGCAGGTAGCATCTAGTTCCTCCCCATGGAAAGGGGAGGATATTAGCGGACTTCCCCTTGCGAGGGAACACCTGTGACACCAGGAAGCTGCGTGTGGGGCGGCCCTAAACCTCCCCCAACTGTCATCCGTGTTCCGGAATTCTGAGTGTGGGGAGGTTCCGTCTTCTGTCTGCAGCACCCGGGTTCTCCTAGGAGCCATTCGAGTGTCTTCCCCCAGTCCCTCCCAGTGCGGGCTGCCGGGGAAAGGCGGGGGTTGGGCTGGAAAAGCAGGTAGCATCTAGTGCCTCCCCATGGACAAGGGAGATAATTAGCGGACTTCCCCCTGCCAGGGAACACCTGTGACACCAGGCAGCTGCGTGGAGAGCGGCCCCGAACCTCCCCCACACAGTCACCCGTGTTCCGGAATTCTGAGTGTGGGGAGGTTCCGTCTTCTGTCTGCAGCACCCGGGATCTCCTAGGAGCCCTTCGAGTGTCTTCCGCGAGTCCCTCCCAGTGCGGGCTGCCGGGGAAAGGCGGGGGTTGGGCTGGAAACGCAGGTAGCATCTAGTGCCTCCCCATGGACTGGGGAGGTAATTAGCGGACTACCCCCTGCCAGGGAACACCTGTGACACCAGGCAGCTGCGTGGAGGGCGGCCCCGAACCTCCCCCTCACAGTCACCCTTGTTCCGGATTTCTGAGTGTGGGGGGGTTCCTTCTTCTGTCTGCAGCACACGGGATCTCCTAGGAGCCCTTCGAGTGTCTTCCCCGAGTCCCTCCCAGTGCGGGCTGCCGGGGAAAGGCAGGGGTTTGGCTGGAAACGCAGGTAGCATCTAGTTCCTCCCCATGGACAGGGGAGGTAATTAGCGGACTTCGCCTTGCGAGGGAACACCTGTGACACCAGGAAGCTGCGTGTGGGGCGGCCCTAAACCTCCCCAACACAGTCATCCGTGTTCCGGAATTCTGAGTGTGGGGAGGTTCCGTCTTCTGTCTGCAGCACCCGGGTTCTCCTAGGAGCCATTCGAGTGTCTTCCCCGAGTCCCTCCCAGTGCGGGCTGCCGGGGAAAGGCGGGGGTTTGGCTGGAAACGCAGGTAGCATCTAGTGCCTCCCCATGGAGAGGGGAGGTAATTAGCGGAATTCCCCTTGCGAGGGAACACCTGTGACACCAGGCAGCTGCGTGGAGGGCGGCCCCGAACCTCCCCCACACAGTCACCCGTGTTCCGGAATTCTGAGTGTGGGGGGGTTGCTTCTTCTGTCTGCAGCACACGGGATCTCCTAGGAGCCCTTCGAGTGTCTTCCCCCAGTCCCTCCCAGTGCGGGCTGCCGGGGAAAGGAGGGGGTTGTGCTGGAAACGCAGGTAGAATCTAGTGCCTCCCCATGGACTGGGGAGGTAATTAGCGGACTACCCTCTGCCAGGGAACACCTGTGACACCAGGCAGCTGCGTGGAGGGCGGCCCCGAACCTCCCCCTCACAGTCACCCTTGTTCCGGATTTCTGAGTGTGGGGGGGTTCCTTCTTCTGTCTGCAGCACACGGGATCTCCTAGGAGCCCTTCGAGTGTCTTCCCCGAGTCCCTCCCAGTGCGGGCTGCCGGGGAAAGGCAGGGGTTTGGCTGGAAACGCAGGTAGCATCTAGTTCCTCCCCATGGACAGGGGAGGTAATTAGCGGACTTCCCTTTGCGAGGGAACACCTGTGACACCAGGAAGCTGCGTGTGGGGCGGCCCTAAACCTCCCCCACACAGTCATCCGTGTTCCGGAATTCTGAGTGTGGGGAGGTTCCGTCTTCTGTCTGCAGCACCCGGGTTCTCCTAGGAGCCCTTCGAGTGTCTTCCCCGAGTCCCTCCTAGTGCGGGCTGCCGGGGAAAGGCGGGGGTTTGGCTGGAAACGCAGGTAGCATCTAGTGCCTCCCCATGGACCAGGGAGGTAATTAGCGGACTTCCCCTTGCGAGGGAACACCTGTGACACAAGGCAGCTGCGTGGAGGGCGGCCCCGAACCTCCCCCACACAGTCAGCCGTGTTCCGGAATTCTGAGTGTGGGGAGGTTCCGTCTTCTGTCTGCAGCACCCGGGTTCTCCTAGGAGCCATTCGAGTGTCTTCCCCCAGTCCCTCCCAGTGCGGGCTGCCGGGGAAAGGCGGGGGTTGGGCTGGAAAAGCAGGTAGCATCTAGTGCCTCCCCATGGACAAGGGAGATAATTAGCGGACTTCCCCCTGCCAGGGAACACCTGTGACACCAGGCAGCTGCGTGGAGGGCGGCCCCGAACCTCCCCCACACAGTCACCCGTGTTCCGGAATTCTGAGTGTGGGGAGGTTCCGTCTTCTGTCTGCAGCACCCGGGATCTCCTAGGAGCCTTTCGAGTGTCTTCCCCGAGTCCCTCCCAGTGCGGGCTGCCGGGGAAAGGCGGGGGTTTGGCTGGAAACGCAGGTAGCATCTAGTGCCTCCTCATGGACAGGGGAGGTAATTAGCGGACATCACCCTGCCAGGGAACACCTGTGACACCAGGCAGCTGCGTGGATGGCGGCTCTGAACCTCCCCCTCACAGTCACCCTTGTTCCTGATTTCTGAGTGTGGGGGGGTTCCTTCTTCTGTCTGCTGCACACGGGATCTCCTAGGAGCCCTTCGAGTGTCTTCCCCGAGTCCCTCCCAGTGCGGGCTGCCGGGGAAAGGCGGGGGTTGGGCTGGAAAAGCAGGTAGCATCTAGTTCCTCCCCATGGACAGGGGAGGTAATTAGCGGACTACGCCCTGCCAGGGAACACCTGTGACACCAGGCAGCTGCGTGGAGGGCGGCCCCGAACCTCCCCCACACAGTCAGCCGTGTTCCGGAATTCTGAGTGTGGGGAGGTTCCGTCTTCTGTCTGCAGCACCCGGGTTCTCCTAGGAGCCATTCGAGTGTCTTCCCCCAGTCCCTCCCAGTGCGGGCTGCCGGGGAAAGGCGGGGGTTGGGCTGGAAAAGCAGGTAGCATCTAGTGCCTCCCCATGGACAAGGGAGATAATTAGCGGACTTCCCCCTGCCAGGGAACACCTGTGACACCAGGCAGCTGCGTGGAGGGCGGCCCCGAACCTCCCCCACACAGTCAGCCGTGTTCCGGAATTCTGAGTGTGGGGAGGTTCCGTCTTCTGTCTGCAGCACCCGGGATCTCCTAGGAGCCCTTCGAGTGTCTTCCCCGAGTCCCTCCCAGTGCGGGCTGCCGGGGAAAGGCGGGGGTTGGGCTGGAAACGCAGGTAGCATCTAGTGCCTCCTCATGGACATGGGAGGTAATTAGCGGACATCACCCTGGCAGGGAACACCTGTGACACCAGGCAGCTGCGTGGAGGGCGGCTCTGAACCTCCCCCTCACAGTCACCCGTGTTCCGGATTTCTGAGTGTGGGGGGGTTCCTTCTTCTGTCTGCAGCACACGGGATCTCCTAGGAGCCCTTCGAGTGTCTTCCCCGAGTCCCTCCCAGTGCGGGCTGCCGGGGAAAGGCGGGGGTTGGGCTGGAAAAGCAGGTAGCATCTAGTTCCTCCCCATGGACAGGGGAGGTAATTAGCGGACTACGCCCTGCCAGGGAACACCTGTGACACCAGGCAGCTGCGTGGAGGGCGGCCCCGAACCTCCCCCACACAGTCAGCCGTATTCCGGAATTCTGAGTGTGGGGAGGTTCCGTCTTCTGTCTGCAGCACCCGGGTTCTCCTAGGAGCCCTTCGAGTGTCTTCCCCGAGTCCCTCCCAGTGCGGGCTGCCGGGGAAAGGCGGGGGTTGGGCTGGAAACGCAGGTAGCATCTAGTGCCTCCTCATGGACAGGGGAGGTAATTAGCGGACATCACCCTGCCAGGGAACACCTGTGACACCAGGCAGCTGCGTGGAGGGCGGCTCTGAACCTCCCCCTCACAGTCACCCTTGTTCCGGATTTCTGAGTGTGGGGGGGTTCCTTCTTCTGTCTGCAGCACACGGGATCTCCTAGGAGCCCTTCGAGTGTCTTCCCCGAGTCCCTCCCAGTGCGGGCTGCCGGGGAAAGGCGGGGGTTGGGCTGGAAAAGCAGGTAGCATCTAGTTCCTCCCCATGGACAGGGGAGGTAATTAGCGGACTTCGCCTTGCGAGGGAACACCTGTGACACCAGGAAGCTGCGTGTGGGGCGGCCCTAAACCTCCCCAACACAGTCATCCGTGTTCCGGAATTCTGAGTGTGGGGAGGTTCCGTCTTCTGTCTGCAGCACCCGGGTTCTCCTAGGAGCCATTCGAGTGTCTTCCCCCAGTCCCTCCCAGTGCGGGCTGCCGGGGAAAGGCGGGGGTTGGGCTGGAAAAGCAGGTAGCATCTAGTGCCTCCCCATGGACAAGGGAGATAATTAGCGGACTTCCCCCTGCCAGGGAACACCTGTGACACCAGGCAGCTGCGTGGAGGGCGGCCCCGAACCTCCCCCACACAGTCACCCGTGTTCCGGAATTCTGAGTGTGGGGAGGTTCCGTCTTCTGTCTGCAGCACCCGGGATCTCCTAGGAGCCCTTCGAGTGTCTTCCCCGAGTCCCTCCCAGTGCGGGCTGCCGGGGAAAGGCGGGGGTTGGGCTGGAAACGCAGGTAGCATCTAGTGCCTCCTCATGGACAGGGGAGGTAATTAGCGGACATCACCCTGCCAGGGAACACCTGTGACACCAGGCAGCTGCGTGGAGGGCGGCTCTGAACCTCCCCCTCACAGTCACCCGTGTTCCGGATTTCTGAGTGTGGGGGGGTTCCTTCTTCTGTCTGCAGCACACGGGATCTCCTAGGAGCCCTTCGAGTGTCTTCCCCGAGTCCCTCCCAGTGCGGGCTGCCGGGGAAAGGCGGGGGTTGGGCTGGAAAAGCAGGTAGCATCTAGTGCCTCCCCATGGACAGGGGAGGTAATTAGCGGACTTCCCCTTGCGAGGGAACACCTGTGACACAAGGCAGCTGCGTGGAGGGCGGCCCCGAACCTCCCCCACACAGTCAGCCGTGTTCCGGAATTCTGAGTGTGGGGAGGTACCGTCTTCTGTCTGCAGCACCCGGGATCTCCTAGGAGCCCTTCGAGTGTCTTCCCCGAGTCCATCCCAGTGCGGGTTACCGGGGAAAGGCGGGGGTTGGGCTGGAAAAGCAGGTAGCATCTAGTGCCTCCCCCTGGACAGGGGAGGTAATTAACGGACTTCCCCCTGCCAGGGAACACCTGTGACACCAGGCAGCTGCGTGGAGGGCGGCCCCGAACCTCCCCCACACAGTCACCCGTGTTCCGGAATTCTGAGTGTGGGGAGGTTCCGTCTTCTGTCTGCAGCACCCGGGATCTCCTAGGAGCCCTTCGAGTGTCTTCCCCGAGTCCCTCCCAGTGCGGGCTACCGGGGAAAGGCGGGGGTTGGGCTGGAAAAGCAGGTAGCATCTAGTGCCTCCCCCTGGACAGGGGAGGTAATTAGCGGACTTCCCCTTGCGAGGGAACCCCTGTGACACCAGGCAGCTGCGTGGAGGGCGGCTCCGAACCTCCCCCACACAGTCATACGTGTTCCGGAATTCTGAGTGTGGGGGGGTTCCTTCTTCTGTCTGCAGCACACGGGATCTCCTAGGAGCCCTTCGAGTGTCTTCCCCCAGTCCCTCGCAGTGCGGGCTGCCGGGGAAAGGCGGGGGTTTGGCTGGAAACGCAGGTAGCATCTAGTTCCTCCCCATGGACCAGGGAGGTAATTAGCGGACTTCCCCTTGCGAGGGAACACCTGTGACACCAGGCAACTTCGTGGAGGGCGGCCCCAAACCTCCCCCACACAGTCGGCCGTGTTCCGGAATTCTGAGTGTGGGGAGGTTCCGTCTTCTGTCTGCAGCACCCGGGATCTCCTAGGAGCCCTTCGAGTGTCTTCCCCGAGTCCCTCCCAGTGCGGGCTACCGGGGAAAGGCGGGGGTTGGGCTGGAAAAGCAGGTAGCATCTAGTGCCTCCCCCTGGACAGGGGAGATATTTAGCGGACTTCCCCCTGCCAGGGAACACCTGTGACACCAGGCATCTTCTTGGAGGGCGGCCCCAAACCTCCCCCACACAGTCGGCCGTGTTCCGGAATTCTGAGTGTGGGGAGGTTCCGTCTTCTGTCTGCAGCACCCGGGATCTCCTAGGAGCCCTTCGAGTGTCTTCCCCGAGTCCCTCCCAGTGCGGGCTGCCGGGGAAAGGCGGGGGTTGGGCTGGAAACGCAGGTAGCATCTAGTGCCTCCCCCTGGACAGGGGAGGTAATTAACGGACTTCCCCTTGCGAGGGAACACCTGTGACACCAGGAAGCTGCGTGGAGGGCGGCCCTAAACTTCCCCACACAGTCACCCTTGTTCCGGAATTCTGAGTGTGGGGAGGTTCCGTCTTCTGTCTGCAGCACCCGGGTTCTCCTAGGAGCCCTTCGATTGTCTTCCCCCAGTCCCTCCCAGTGCGGGCTGCCGGGGAAAGGTGAGGGTTGGGCTGGAAAAGCAGGTAGCATCTAGTGCCTCCCCCTGGACAGGGGAGGTAATTAGTGGACATCACCCTGCCAGGGAACACCTGTGACACCAGGCAGCTGCGTGGAGGGCGGCTCTGAACCTCCCCCTCACAGTCACCCTTGTTCCGGATTTCTGAGTGTGGGGGGGTTCCTTCTTCTGTCTGCAGCACACGGGATCTCCTGGTAGCCATTCGAGTGTCTTCCCCGAGTCCCTCCCAGTGCGGGCTGCCGGGGAAAGGCGGGGGTTTGGCTGGAAACGCAGGTAGCATCTAGTGCCTCCCCATGGACAGGGGAGGTAATTAGCGGACTTCCCCTTGCGAGGGAACACCTGTGACACAAGGCAGCTGCGTGGAGGACGGCCCCGAACCTCCCCCACACAGTCAGCCGTGTTCCGGAATTCTGAGTGTGGGGAGGTACCGTCTTCTGTCTGCAGCACCCGGGATCTCCTAGGAGCCCTTCGAGTGTCTTCCCCGAGTCCATCCCAGTGCGGGCTACCGGGGAAAGGCGGGGGTTGGGCTGGAAAAGCAGGTAGCATCTAGTGCCTCCCCCTGGACAGGGGAGGTAATTAACGGACTTCCCCCTGCCAGGGAACACCTGTGACACCAGGCAGCTGCGTGGAGGGCGGCCCCGAACCTCCCCCACACAGTCACCCGTGTTCCGGAATTCTGAGTGTGGGGAGGTTCCGTCTTCTGTCTGCAGCACCCGGGATCTCCTAGGAGCCCTTCGAGTGTCTTCCCCGAGTCCCTCCCAGTGCGGGCTACCGGGGAAAGGCGGGGGTTGGGCTGGAAAAGCAGGTAGCATCTAGTTCCTCCCCATGGACAGGGTAGGTAATTAGCGGACTACCCCCTGCCAGGGAACACCTGTGACACCAGGCAGCTGCGTGGAGGGCGGCCCCGAACCTCCCCCACACAGTCAGCCGTGTTCCGGAATTCTGAGTGTGGGGAGGTTCCGTCTTCTGTCTGCAGCACCCAGGTTCTCCTAGGAGCCCTTCGAGTGTCTTCCCCGAGTCCCTCCCAGTGCGGGCTGCCGGGGAAATGCGGGGGTTTGGCTGGAAACGCAGGTAGCATCTAGTGCCTCCTCATGGACAAGGGAGGTAATTAGCGGACATCACCCTGCCAGGGAACACCTGTGACACCAGGCAGCTGCGTGGAGGGCGGCTCTGAACCTCCCCCTCACAGTCACCCGTGTTCCGGATTTCTGAGTGTGGGGGGGGTCCTTCTTCTGTCTGCAGCACACGGGATCTCCTAGGAGCCCTTCGAGTGTCTTCCCCGAGTCCTTCCCAGTGCGGGCTGCCGGGGAAGGCGGGGGTTGGGCTGGAAACGCAGGTAGCATCTAGTGCCTCCCCATGGACAAGGGAGATAATTAGCGGACTTCCCCCTGCCAGGGAACACCTGTGACACCAGGCAGCTGCGTGGAGGGCGGCCCCGAACCTCCCCCACACAGTCACCCGTGTTCCGGAATTCTGAGTGTGGGGAGGTTCCGTCTTCTGTCTGCAGCACCCGGGATCTCCTAGGAGCCCTTCGAGTGTCTTCCCCGAGTCCCTCCCAGTGCGGGCTGCCGGGGAAAGGCGGGGGTTGGGCTGGAAACGCAGGTAGCATCTAGTGCCTCCTTATGGACAGGGGAGGTAATTAGCGGACATCACCCTGCCAGGGAACACCTGTGACACCAGGCAGCTGCGTGGAGGGCGGCTCTGAACCTCCCCCTCACAGTCACCCGTGTTCCGGATTTCTGAGTGTGGGGGGGTTCCTTCTTCTGTCTGCAGCACACGGGATCTCCTAGGAGCCCTTCGAGTGTCTTCCCCGAGTCCCTCCCAGTGCGGGCTGCCGGGGAAAGGCGGGGGTTGGGCTGGAAACGCTGGTAGCATCTAGTTCCTCCCCATGGACAGGGGAGGTAATTAGCGGACTACGCCCTGCCAGGGAACACCTGTGACACCAGGCAGCTGCGTGGAGGGCGGCCCCGAACCTCCCCCACACAGTCAGCCGTATTCCGGAATTCTGAGTGTGGGGAGGTTCCGTCTTCTGTCTGCAGCACCCGGGTTCTCCTAGGAGCCCTTCGAGTGTCTTCCCCGAGTCCCTCCTAGTGCGGGCTGCCGGGGAAAGGCGGGGGTTGGGCTGGAAACGCAGGTAGCATCTAGTGCCTCCCCATGGACCAGGGAGGTAATTAGCGGACTTCCCCTTGCGAGGGAACACCTGTGACACAAGGCAGCTGCGTGGAGGGCGGCCCCGAACCTCCCCCACACAGTCAGCCGTGTTCCGGAATTCTGAGTGTGGGGAGGTTCCGTCTTCTGTCTGCAGCACCCGGGTTCTCCTAGGAGCCATTCGAGTGTCTTCCCCCAGTCCCTCCCAGTGCGGGCTGCCGGGGAAAGGCGGGGGTTGGGCTGGAAAAGCAGGTAGCATCTAGTGCCTCCCCATGGACAAGGGAGATAATTAGCGGACTTCCCCCTGCCAGGGAACACCTGTGACACCAGGCAGCTGCGTGGAGGGCGGCTCTGAACCTCCCCCTCACAGTCACCCGTGTTCCGGATTTCTGAGTGTGGGGGGGTTCCTTCTTCTGTCTGCAGCACACGGGATCTCCTAGGAGCCCTTCGAGTGTCTTCCCCGAGTCCCTCCCAGTGCGGGCTGCCGGGGAAAGGCGGGGGTTGGGCTGGAAAAGCAGGTAGCATCTAGTTCCTCCCCATGGACAGGGGAGGTAATTAGCGGACTACGCCCTGCCAGGGAACACCTGTGACACCAGGCAGCTGCGTGGAGGGCGGCCCCGAACCTCCCCCACACAGTCAGCCGTGTTCCGGAATTCTGAGTGTGGGGAGGTTCCGTCTTCTGTCTGCAGCACCCGGGTTCTCCTAGGAGCCATTCGAGTGTCTTCCCCCAGTCCCTCCCAGTGCGGGCTGCCGGGGAAAGGCGGGGGTTTGGCTGGAAACGCAGGTAGCATCTAGTGCCTCCCCATGGACAAGGGAGATAATTAGCGGACTTCCCCCTGCCAGGGAACACCTGTGACACCAGGCAGCTGCGTGGAGGGCGGCTCTGAACCTCCCCCTCACAGTCACCCGTGTTCCGGATTTCTGAGTGTGGGGGGGTTCCTTCTTCTGTCTGCAGCACACGGGATCTCCTAGGAGCCCTTCGAGTGTCTTCCCCGAGTCCCTCCCAGTGCGGGCTGCCGGGGAAAGGCGGGGGTTGGGCTGGAAAAGCAGGTAGCATCTAGTTCCTCCCCATGGACAGGGGAGGTAATTAGCGGACTACGCCCTGCCAGGGAACACCTGTGACACCAGGCAGCTGCGTGGAGGGCGGCCCCGAACCTCCCCCACACAGTCAGCCGTGTTCCGGAATTCTGAGTGTGGGGAGGTTCCGTCTTCTGTCTGCAGCACCCGGGTTCTCCTAGGAGCCATTCGAGTGTCTTCCCCCAGTCCCTCCCAGTGCGGGCTGCCGGGGAAAGGCGGGGGTTTGGCTGGAAACGCAGGTAGCATCTAGTGCCTCCCCATGGAGAGGGGAGGTAATTAGCGGAATTCCCCTTGCGAGGGAACACCTGTGACACCAGGCAGCTGCGTGGAGGGCGGCCCCGAACCTCCCCTACACAGTCACCCGTGTTCCGGAATTCTGAGTGTGGGGGGTTCCTTCTTCTGTCTGCAGCACACGGGATCTCCTAGGAGCCCTTCGAGTGTCTTCCCCGAGTCCCTCTCAGTGCGGGCTGCCGGGGAAAGGCGGGGGTTGGGCTGGAAAAGCAGGTAGCATCTAGTGCCTCCCCCTGGACAGGGGAGGTAATTAGCGGACTTCCCCTTGCGAGGGAACCCCTGTGACACCAGGCAGCTGCGTGGAGGGCGGCTCCGAACCTCCCCCACACAGTCATACGTGTTCCGGAATTCTGAGTGTGGGGGGGTTCCTTCTTCTGTCTGCAGCACACGGGATCTCCTAGGAGCCCTTCGAGTGTCTTCCCCCAGTCCCTCGCTGTGCGGGCTGCCGGGGAAAGGCGGGGGTTTGGCTGGAAACGCAGGTAGCATCTAGTGCCTCCCCATGGACCAGGGAGGTAATTAGCGGACTTCCCCTTGCGAGGGAACACCTGTGACACCAGGCATCTTCGTGGAGGGCGGCCCCAAACCTCCCCCACACAGTCGGCCGTGTTCCGGAATTCTGAGTGTGGGGAGGTTCCGTCTTCTGTCTGCAGCACCCGGGATCTCCTAGGAGCCCTTCGAGTGTCTTCCCCGAGTCCCTCCCAGTGCGGGCTACCGGGGAAAGGCGGGGGTTGGGCTGGAAACGCAGGTAGCATCTAGTGCCTCCCCCTGGACAGGGGAGGTAATTAACGGACTTCCCCTTGCGAGGGAACACCTGTGACACCAGGAAGCTGCGTGGAGGGCGGCCCTAAACTTCCCCACACAGTCACCCTTGTTCCGGAATTCTGAGTGTGGGGAGGTTCCGTCTTCTGTCTGCAGCACCCGGGTTCTCCTAGGAGCCCTTCGATTGTCTTCCCCCAGTCCCTCCCAGTGCGGGCTGCCGGGGAAAGGTGAGGGTTGGGCTGGAAAAGCAGGTAGCATCTAGTGCCTCCCCCTGGACAGGGGAGGTAATTAGTGGACATCACCCTGCCAGGGAACACCTGTGACACCAGGCAGCTGCGTGGAGGGCGGCTCTGAACCTCCCCCTCACAGTCACCCTTGTTCCGGATTTCTGAGTGTGGGGGGGTTCCTTCTTCTGTCTGCAGCACACGGGATCTCCTGGGAGCCATTCGAGTGTCTTCCCCGAGTCCCTCCCAGTGCGGGCTGCCGGGGAAAGGCGGGGGTTTGGCTGGAAACGCAGGTAGCATCTAGTGCCTCCCCATGGACAGGGGAGGTAATTAGCGGACTTCCCCTTGCGAGGGAACACCTGTGACACAAGGCAGCTGCGTGGAGGGCGGCCCCGAACCTCCCCCACACAGTCAGCCGTGTTCCGGAATTCTGAGTGTGGGGAGGTACCGTCTTCTGTCTGCAGCACCCGGGATCTCCTAGGAGCCCTTCGAGTGTCTTCCCCGAGTCCATCCCAGTGCGGGTTACCGGGGAAAGGCGGGGGTTGGGCTGGAAAAGCAGGTAGCATCTAGTGCCTCCCCCTGGACAGGGGAGGTAATTAACGGACTTCCCCCTGCCAGGGAACACCTGTGACACCAGGCAGCTGCGTGGAGGGCGGCCCCGAACCTCCCCCACACAGTCACCCGTGTTCCGGAATTCTGAGTGTGGGGAGGTTCCGTCTTCTGTCTGCAGCACCCGGGATCTCCTAGGAGCCCTTCGAGTGTCTTCCCCGAGTCCCTCCCAGTGCGGGCTACCGGGGAAAGGCGGGGGTTGGGCTGGAAAAGCAGGTAGCATCTAGTGCCTCCCCCTGGACAGGGGAGGTAATTAGCGGACTTCCCCTTGCGAGGGAACCCCTGTGACACCAGGCAGCTGCGTGGAGGGCGGCTCCGAACCTCCCCCACACAGTCATACGTGTTCCGGAATTCTGAGTGTGGGGGGGTTCCTTCTTCTGTCTGCAGCACACGGGATCTCCTAGGAGCCCTTCGAGTGTCTTCCCCCAGTCCCTCGCAGTGCGGGCTGCCGGGGAAAGGCGGGGGTTTGGCTGGAAACGCAGGTAGCATCTAGTTCCTCCCCATGGACCAGGGAGGTAATTAGCGGACTTCCCCTTGCGAGGGAACACCTGTGACACCAGGCATCTTCGTGGAGGGCGGCCCCAAACCTCCCCCACACAGTCGGCCGTGTTCCGGAATTCTGAGTGTGGGGAGGTTCCGTCTTCTGTCTGCAGCACCCGGGATCTCCTAGGAGCCCTTCGAGTGTCTTCCCCGAGTCCCTCCCAGTGCGGGCTACCGGGGAAAGGCGGGGGTTGGGCTGGAAAAGCAGGTAGCATCTAGTGCCTCCCCCTGGACAGGGGAGATATTTAGCGGACTTCCCCCTGCCAGGGAACACCTGTGACACCAGGCATCTTCTTGGAGGGCGGCCCCAAACCTCCCCCACACAGTCGGCCGTGTTCCGGAATTCTGAGTGTGGGGAGGTTCCGTCTTCTGTCTGCAGCACCCGGGATCTCCTAGGAGCCCTTCGAGTGTCTTCCCCGAGTCCCTCCCAGTGCGGGCTGCCGGGGAAAGGCGGGGGTTGGGCTGGAAACGCAGGTAGCATCTAGTGCCTCCCCCTGGACAGGGGAGGTAATTAACGGACTTCCCCTTGCGAGGGAACACCTGTGACACCAGGAAGCTGCGTGGAGGGCGGCCCTAAACTTCCCCACACAGTCACCCTTGTTCCGGAATTCTGAGTGTGGGGAGGTTCCGTCTTCTGTCTGCAGCACCCGGGTTCTCCTAGGAGCCCTTCGATTGTCTTCCCCCAGTCCCTCCCAGTGCGGGCTGCCGGGGAAAGGTGAGGGTTGGGCTGGAAAAGCAGGTAGCATCTAGTGCCTCCCCCTGGACAGGGGAGGTAATTAGTGGACATCACCCTGCCAGGGAACACCTGTGACACCAGGCAGCTGCGTGGAGGGCGGCTCTGAACCTCCCCCTCACAGTCACCCTTGTTCCGGATTTCTGAGTGTGGGGGGGTTCCTTCTTCTGTCTGCAGCACACGGGATCTCCTGGGAGCCATTCGAGTGTCTTCCCCGAGTCCCTCCCAGTGCGGGCTGCCGGGGAAAGGCGGGGGTTTGGCTGGAAACGCAGGTAGCATCTAGTGCCTCCCCATGGACAGGGGAGGTAATTAGCGGACTTCCCCTTGCGAGGGAACACCTGTGACACAAGGCAGCTGCGTGGAGGGCGGCCCCGAACCTCCCCCACACAGTCAGCCGTGTTCCGGAATTCTGAGTGTGGGGAGGTACCGTCTTCTGTCTGCAGCACCCGGGATCTCCTAGGAGCCCTTCGAGTGTCTTCCCCGAGTCCATCCCAGTGCGGGCTACCGGGGAAAGGCGGGGGTTGGGCTGGAAAAGCAGGTAGCATCTAGTGCCTCCCCCTGGACAGGGGAGGTAATTAACGGACTTCCCCCTGCCAGGGAACACCTGTGACACCAGGCAGCTGCGTGGAGGGCGGCCCCGAACCTCCCCCACACAGTCACCCGTGTTCCGGAATTCTGAGTGTGGGGAGGTTCCGTCTTCTGTCTGCAGCACCCGGGATCTCCTAGGAGCCCTTCGAGTGTCTTCCCCGAGTCCCTCCCAGTGCGGGCTACCGGGGAAAGGCGGGGGTTGGGCTGGAAAAGCAGGTAGCATCTAGTTCCTCCCCATGGACAGGGTAGGTAATTAGCGGACTACCCCCTGCCAGGGAACACCTGTGACACCAGGCAGCTGCGTGGAGGGCGGCCCCGAACCTCCCCCACACAGTCAGCCGTGTTCCGGAATTCTGAGTGTGGGGAGGTTCCGTCTTCTGTCTGCAGCACCCAGGTTCTCCTAGGAGCCCTTCGAGTGTCTTCCCCGAGTCCCTCCCAGTGCGGGCTGCCGGGGAAATGCGGGGGTTTGGCTGGAAACGCAGGTAGCATCTAGTGCCTCCTCATGGACAGGGGAGGTAATTAGCGGACATCACCCTGCCAGGGAACACCTGTGACACCAGGCAGCTGCGTGGAGGGCGGCTCTGAACCTCCCCCTCACAGTCACCCGTGTTCCGGATTTCTGAGTGTGGGGGGGTTCCTTCTTCTGTCTGCAGCACACGGGATCTCCTAGGAGCCCTTCGAGTGTCTTCCCCGAGTCCCTCCCAGTGCGGGCTGCCGGGGAAAGGCGGGGGTTTGGCTGGAAACGCAGGTAGCATCTAGTGCCTCCCCATGGAGAGGGGAGGTAATTAGCGGAATTCCCCTTGCGAGGGAACACCTGTGACACCAGGCAGCTGCGTGGAGGGCGGCCCCGAACCTCCCCCACACAGTCACACGTGTTCCGGAATTCTGAGTGTGGGGGGGTTCCTTCTTCTGTCTGCAGCACACGGGATCTCCTAGGAGCCCTTCGAGTGTCTTCCCCCAGTCCCTCCCAGTGCGGGCTGCCGGGGAAAGGAGGGGGTTGTGCTGGAAACGCAGGTAGCATCTAGTGCCTCCCCATGGACAAGGGAGATAATTAGCGGACTACCCCCTGCCAGGGAACACCTGTGACACCAGGCAGCTGCGTGGAGGGCGGCCCCGAACCTCCCCCACACAGTCACCCGTGTTCCGGAATTCTGAGTGTGGGGACGTTCCGTCTTCTGTCTGCAGCACCCGGGATCTCCTAGGAGCCCTTCGAGTGTCTTCCCCGAGTCCCTCCCAGTGCGGGCTGCCGGGGAAAGGCGGGGGTTTGGCTGGAAACGCAGGTAGTATCTAGTGCCTCCCCATGGACCAGGGAGGTAATTAGCGGACTTCCCCTTGCGAGGGAACACCTGTGACACAAGGCAGCTGCGTGGAGGGCGGCCCCGAACCTCCCCCACACAGTCAGCCGTGTTCCGGAATTCTGAGTGTGGGGAGGTTCCGTCTTCTGTCTGCAGCACCCGGGTTCTCCTAGGAGCCATTCGAGTGTCTTCCCCCAGTCCCTCCCAGTGCGGGCTGCCGGGGAAAGGCGGGGGTTGGGCTGGAAAAGCAGGTAGCATCTAGTGCCTCCCCATGGACAAGGGAGATAATTAGCGGACTTCCCCCTGCCAGGGAACACCTGTGACACCAGGCATCTTCGTGGAGGGCGGCCCCAAACCTCCCCCACACAGTCGGCCGTGTTCCGGAATTCTGAGTGTGGGGAGGTTCCGTCTTCTGTCTGCAGCACCCGGGATCTCCTAGGAGCCCTTCGAGTGTCTTCCCCGAGTCCCTCCCAGTGCGGGCTGCCGGGGAAAGGCGGGGGTTGGGCTGGAAACGCAGGTAGCATCTAGTGCCTCCTCATGGACAGGGGAGGTAATTAGCGGACATCACCCTGCCAGGGAACACCTGTGACACCAGGCAGCTGCGTGGAGGGCGGCTCTCAACCTCCCCCTCACAGTCACCCGTGTTCCGGATTTCTGAGTGTGGGGAGGTTCCGTCTTCTGTCTGCAGCACCCGGGTTCTCCTAGGAGCACTTCGAGTGTCTTCCCCCAGTCCCTCCCAGTGCGGGCTGCCGGGGAAAGGTGGGGGTTGGGCTGGAAAAGCAGGTAGCATCTAGTGCCTCCCCCTGGACAGGGGAGGTAATTAGTGGACATCACCCTGCCAGGGAACACCTGTGACACCAGGCAGCTGCGTGGAGGGCGGCTCTGAACCTCCCCCTCACAGTCACCCGTGTTCCGGATTTCTGAGTGTGGGGGGGTTCCTTTTTCTGTCTGCAGCACACGGGATCTCCTAGGAGCCCTTCGAGTGTCTTCCCCGAGTCCCTCCCAGTGCGGGCTGCCGGGGAAAGGCGGGGGTTGGGCTGGAAAAGCAGGTAGCATCTAGTTCCTCCCCATGGACAGGGGAGGTAATTAGCGGACTACGCCCTGCCAGGGAAAACCTGTGACACCAGGCAGCTGCGTGGAGGGCGGCCCCGAACCTCCCCCACACAGTCAGCCGTATTCCGGAATTCTGAGTGTGGGGAGGTTCCGTCTTCTGTCTGCAGCACCCGGGTTCTCCTAGGAGCCCTTCGAGTGTCTTCCCCGAGTCCCTCCCAGTGCGGGCTGCCGGGGAAAGGCGGGGGTTGGGCTGGAAACGCAGGTAGCATCTAGTGCCTCCTCATGGACAGGGGAGGTAATTAGCGGACATCACCCTGCCAGGGAACACCTGTGACACCAGGCAGCTGCGTGGAGGGCGGCTCTGAACCTCCCCCTCACAGTCACCCGTGTTCCGGATTTCTGAGTGTGGGGGGGTTCCTTCTTCTGTCTGCAGCACACGGGATCTCCTAGGAGCCCTTCGAGTGTCTTCCCCGAGTCCCTCCCAGTGCGGGCTGCCGGGGAAAGGCAGGGGTTTGGCTGGAAACGCAGGTAGCATCTAGTACCTCCCCATGGACAGGGGAGGTAATTAGCGGACTTCCCCTTGCGAGGGAACACCTGTGACACCAGGAAGCTGCGTGTGGGGCGGCCCTAAACCTCCCCCACACAGTCATCCGTGTTCCGGAATTCTGAGTGTGGGGAGGTTCCGTCTTCTGTCTGCAGCACCCGGGATCTCCTAGGAGCCCTTCGAGTGTCTTCCCCGAGTCCCTCCCAGTGCGGGCTACCGGGGAAAGGCGGGGGTTGGGCTGGAAAAGCAGGTAGCATCTAGTTCCTCCCCATGGACAGGGTAGGTAATTAGCGGACTACCCCCTGCCAGGGAACACCTGTGACACCAGGCAGCTGCGTGGAGGGCGGCCCCGAACCTCCCCCACACAGTCAGCCGTGTTCCGGAATTCTGAGTGTGGGGAGGTTCCGTCTTCTGTCTGCAGCACCCAGGTTCTCCTAGGAGCCCTTCGAGTGTCTTCCCCGAGTCCCTCCCAGTGCGGGCTGCCGGGGAAATGCGGGGGTTTGGCTGGAAACGCAGGTAGCATCTAGTGCCTCCTCATGGACAGGGGAGGTAATTAGCGGACATCACCCTGCCAGGGAACACCTGTGACACCAGGCAGCTGCGTGGAGGGCGGCTCTGAACCTCCCCCTCACAGTCACCCGTGTTCCGGATTTCTGAGTGTGGGGGGGTTCCTTCTTCTGTCTGCAGCACACGGGATCTCCTAGGAGCCCTTCGAGTGTCTTCCCCGAGTCCCTCCCAGTGCGGGCTGCCGGGGAAAGGCGGGGGTTTGGCTGGAAACGCAGGTAGCATCTAGTGCCTCCCCATGGAGAGGGGAGGTAATTAGCGGAATTCCCCTTGCGAGGGAACACCTGTGACACCAGGCAGCTGCGTGGAGGGCGGCCCCGAACCTCCCCCACACAGTCACACGTGTTCCGGAATTCTGAGTGTGGGGGGGTTCCTTCTTCTGTCTGCAGCACACGGGATCTCCTAGGAGCCCTTCGAGTGTCTTCCCCCAGTCCCTCCCAGTGCGGGCTGCCGGGGAAAGGAGGGGGTTGTGCTGGAAACGCAGGTAGCATCTAGTGCCTCCCCATGGACAAGGGAGATAATTAGCGGACTACCCCCTGCCAGGGAACACCTGTGACACCAGGCAGCTGCGTGGAGGGCGGCCCCGAACCTCCCCCACACAGTCACCCGTGTTCCGGAATTCTGAGTGTGGGGACGTTCCGTCTTCTGTCTGCAGCACCCGGGATCTCCTAGGAGCCCTTCGAGTGTCTTCCCCGAGTCCCTCCCAGTGCGGGCTGCCGGGGAAAGGCGGGGGTTTGGCTGGAAACGCAGGTAGTATCTAGTGCCTCCCCATGGACCAGGGAGGTAATTAGCGGACTTCCCCTTGCGAGGGAACACCTGTGACACAAGGCAGCTGCGTGGAGGGCGGCCCCGAACCTCCCCCACACAGTCAGCCGTGTTCCGGAATTCTGAGTGTGGGGAGGTTCCGTCTTCTGTCTGCAGCACCCGGGTTCTCCTAGGAGCCATTCGAGTGTCTTCCCCCAGTCCCTCCCAGTGCGGGCTGCCGGGGAAAGGCGGGGGTTGGGCTGGAAAAGCAGGTAGCATCTAGTGCCTCCCCATGGACAAGGGAGATAATTAGCGGACTTCCCCCTGCCAGGGAACACCTGTGACACCAGGCATCTTCGTGGAGGGCGGCCCCAAACCTCCCCCACACAGTCGGCCGTGTTCCGGAATTCTGAGTGTGGGGAGGTTCCGTCTTCTGTCTGCAGCACCCGGGATCTCCTAGGAGCCCTTCGAGTGTCTTCCCCGAGTCCCTCCCAGTGCGGGCTGCCGGGGAAAGGCGGGGGTTGGGCTGGAAACGCAGGTAGCATCTAGTGCCTCCTCATGGACAGGGGAGGTAATTAGCGGACATCACCCTGCCAGGGAACACCTGTGACACCAGGCAGCTGCGTGGAGGGCGGCTCTCAACCTCCCCCTCACAGTCACCCGTGTTCCGGATTTCTGAGTGTGGGGAGGTTCCGTCTTCTGTCTGCAGCACCCGGGTTCTCCTAGGAGCACTTCGAGTGTCTTCCCCCAGTCCCTCCCAGTGCGGGCTGCCGGGGAAAGGTGGGGGTTGGGCTGGAAAAGCAGGTAGCATCTAGTGCCTCCCCCTGGACAGGGGAGGTAATTAGTGGACATCACCCTGCCAGGGAACACCTGTGACACCAGGCAGCTGCGTGGAGGGCGGCTCTGAACCTCCCCCTCACAGTCACCCGTGTTCCGGATTTCTGAGTGTGGGGGGGTTCCTTTTTCTGTCTGCAGCACACGGGATCTCCTAGGAGCCCTTCGAGTGTCTTCCCCGAGTCCCTCCCAGTGCGGGCTGCCGGGGAAAGGCGGGGGTTGGGCTGGAAAAGCAGGTAGCATCTAGTTCCTCCCCATGGACAGGGGAGGTAATTAGCGGACTACGCCCTGCCAGGGAAAACCTGTGACACCAGGCAGCTGCGTGGAGGGCGGCCCCGAACCTCCCCCACACAGTCAGCCGTATTCCGGAATTCTGAGTGTGGGGAGGTTCCGTCTTCTGTCTGCAGCACCCGGGTTCTCCTAGGAGCCCTTCGAGTGTCTTCCCCGAGTCCCTCCCAGTGCGGGCTGCCGGGGAAAGGCGGGGGTTGGGCTGGAAACGCAGGTAGCATCTAGTGCCTCCTCATGGACAGGGGAGGTAATTAGCGGACATCACCCTGCCAGGGAACACCTGTGACACCAGGCAGCTGCGTGGAGGGCGGCTCTGAACCTCCCCCTCACAGTCACCCGTGTTCCGGATTTCTGAGTGTGGGGGGGTTCCTTCTTCTGTCTGCAGCACACGGGATCTCCTAGGAGCCCTTCGAGTGTCTTCCCCGAGTCCCTCCCAGTGCGGGCTGCCGGGGAAAGGCAGGGGTTTGGCTGGAAACGCAGGTAGCATCTAGTACCTCCCCATGGACAGGGGAGGTAATTAGCGGACTTCCCCTTGCGAGGGAACACCTGTGACACCAGGAAGCTGCGTGTGGGGCGGCCCTAAACCTCCCCCACACAGTCATCCGTGTTCCGGAATTCTGAGTGTGGGGAGGTTCCGTCTTCTGTCTGCAGCACCCGGGTTCTCCTAGGAGCCCTTCGAGTGTCTTCCCCGAGTCCCTCCTAGTGCGGGCTGCCGGGGAAAGGCGGGGGTTTGGCTGGAAACGCAGGTAGCATCTAGTGCCTCCCCATGGACCAGGGAGGTAATTAGCGGACTTCCCCTTGCGAGGGAACACCTGTGACACAAGGCAGCTGCGTGGAGGGCGGCCCCGAACCTCCCCCACACAGTCAGCCGTGTTCCGGAATTCTGAGTGTGGGGAGGTTCCGTCTTCTGTCTGCAGCACCCGGGTTCTCCTAGGAGCCATTCGAGTGTCTTCCCCCAGTCCCTCCCAGTGCGGGCTGCCGGGGAAATGCGGGGGTTGGGCTGGAAATGCAGGTAGCATCTAGTGCCTCCCCATGGACAAGGGAGATAATTAGCGGACTTCCCCCTGCCAGGGAACACCTGTGACACCAGGCAGCTGCGTGGAGGGCGGCCCCGAACCTCCCCCACACAGTCACCCGTGTTCCGGAATTCTGAGTGTGGGGAGGTTCCGTCTTCTGTCTGCAGCACCCGGGATCTCCTAGGAGCCCTTCGAGTGTCTTCCCCGAGTCACTCCCAGTGCGGGCTGCCGGGGAAAGGCAGGGGTTTGGCTGGAAACGCAGGTAGCATCTAGTACCTCCCCATGGACAGGGGAGGTAATTAGCGGACTTCCCCTTGCGAGGGAACACCTGTGACACCAGGAAGCTGCGTGTGGGGCGGCCCTAAACCTCCCCCACACAGTCATCCGTGTTCCGGAATTCTGAGTGTGGGGAGGTTCCGTCTTCTGTCTGCAGCACCCGGGATCTCCTAGGAGCCCTTCGAGTGTCTTCCCCGAGTCCCTCCCAGTGCGGGCTACCGGGGAAAGGCGGGGGTTGGGCTGGAAAAGCAGGTAGCATCTAGTTCCTCCCCATGGACAGGGTAGGTAATTAGCGGACTACCCCCTGCCAGGGAACACCTGTGACACCAGGCAGCTGCGTGGAGGGCGGCCCCGAACCTCCCCCACACAGTCAGCCGTGTTCCGGAATTCTGAGTGTGGGGAGGTTCCGTCTTCTGTCTGCAGCACCCAGGTTCTCCTAGGAGCCCTTCGAGTGTCTTCCCCGAGTCCCTCCCAGTGCGGGCTGCCGGGGAAATGCGGGGGTTTGGCTGGAAACGCAGGTAGCATCTAGTGCCTCCTCATGGACAGGGGAGGTAATTAGCGGACATCACCCTGCCAGGGAACACCTGTGACACCAGGCAGCTGCGTGGAGGGCGGCTCTGAACCTCCCCCTCACAGTCACCCGTGTTCCGGATTTCTGAGTGTGGGGGGGTTCCTTCTTCTGTCTGCAGCACACGGGATCTCCTAGGAGCCCTTCGAGTGTCTTCCCCGAGTCCCTCCCAGTGCGGGCTGCCGGGGAAAGGCGGGGGTTTGGCTGGAAACGCAGGTAGCATCTAGTGCCTCCCCATGGAGAGGGGAGGTAATTAGCGGAATTCCCCTTGCGAGGGAACACCTGTGACACCAGGCAGCTGCGTGGAGGGCGGCCCCGAACCTCCCCCACACAGTCACACGTGTTCCGGAATTCTGAGTGTGGGGGGGTTCCTTCTTCTGTCTGCAGCACACGGGATCTCCTAGGAGCCCTTCGAGTGTCTTCCCCCAGTCCCTCCCAGTGCGGGCTGCCGGGGAAAGGAGGGGGTTGTGCTGGAAACGCAGGTAGCATCTAGTGCCTCCCCATGGACAAGGGAGATAATTAGCGGACTACCCCCTGCCAGGGAACACCTGTGACACCAGGCAGCTGCGTGGAGGGCGGCCCCGAACCTCCCCCACACAGTCACCCGTGTTCCGGAATTCTGAGTGTGGGGACGTTCCGTCTTCTGTCTGCAGCACCCGGGATCTCCTAGGAGCCCTTCGAGTGTCTTCCCCGAGTCCCTCCCAGTGCGGGCTGCCGGGGAAAGGCGGGGGTTTGGCTGGAAACGCAGGTAGTATCTAGTGCCTCCCCATGGACCAGGGAGGTAATTAGCGGACTTCCCCTTGCGAGGGAACACCTGTGACACAAGGCAGCTGCGTGGAGGGCGGCCCCGAACCTCCCCCACACAGTCAGCCGTGTTCCGGAATTCTGAGTGTGGGGAGGTTCCGTCTTCTGTCTGCAGCACCCGGGTTCTCCTAGGAGCCATTCGAGTGTCTTCCCCCAGTCCCTCCCAGTGCGGGCTGCCGGGGAAAGGCGGGGGTTGGGCTGGAAAAGCAGGTAGCATCTAGTGCCTCCCCATGGACAAGGGAGATAATTAGCGGACTTCCCCCTGCCAGGGAACACCTGTGACACCAGGCATCTTCGTGGAGGGCGGCCCCAAACCTCCCCCACACAGTCGGCCGTGTTCCGGAATTCTGAGTGTGGGGAGGTTCCGTCTTCTGTCTGCAGCACCCGGGATCTCCTAGGAGCCCTTCGAGTGTCTTCCCCGAGTCCCTCCCAGTGCGGGCTGCCGGGGAAAGGCGGGGGTTGGGCTGGAAACGCAGGTAGCATCTAGTGCCTCCTCATGGACAGGGGAGGTAATTAGCGGACATCACCCTGCCAGGGAACACCTGTGACACCAGGCAGCTGCGTGGAGGGCGGCTCTCAACCTCCCCCTCACAGTCACCCGTGTTCCGGATTTCTGAGTGTGGGGAGGTTCCGTCTTCTGTCTGCAGCACCCGGGTTCTCCTAGGAGCACTTCGAGTGTCTTCCCCCAGTCCCTCCCAGTGCGGGCTGCCGGGGAAAGGTGGGGGTTGGGCTGGAAAAGCAGGTAGCATCTAGTGCCTCCCCCTGGACAGGGGAGGTAATTAGTGGACATCACCCTGCCAGGGAACACCTGTGACACCAGGCAGCTGCGTGGAGGGCGGCTCTGAACCTCCCCCTCACAGTCACCCGTGTTCCGGATTTCTGAGTGTGGGGGGGTTCCTTTTTCTGTCTGCAGCACACGGGATCTCCTAGGAGCCCTTCGAGTGTCTTCCCCGAGTCCCTCCCAGTGCGGGCTGCCGGGGAAAGGCGGGGGTTGGGCTGGAAAAGCAGGTAGCATCTAGTTCCTCCCCATGGACAGGGGAGGTAATTAGCGGACTACGCCCTGCCAGGGAAAACCTGTGACACCAGGCAGCTGCGTGGAGGGCGGCCCCGAACCTCCCCCACACAGTCAGCCGTATTCCGGAATTCTGAGTGTGGGGAGGTTCCGTCTTCTGTCTGCAGCACCCGGGTTCTCCTAGGAGCCCTTCGAGTGTCTTCCCCGAGTCCCTCCCAGTGCGGGCTGCCGGGGAAAGGCGGGGGTTGGGCTGGAAACGCAGGTAGCATCTAGTGCCTCCTCATGGACAGGGGAGGTAATTAGCGGACATCACCCTGCCAGGGAACACCTGTGACACCAGGCAGCTGCGTGGAGGGCGGCTCTGAACCTCCCCCTCACAGTCACCCGTGTTCCGGATTTCTGAGTGTGGGGGGGTTCCTTCTTCTGTCTGCAGCACACGGGATCTCCTAGGAGCCCTTCGAGTGTCTTCCCCGAGTCCCTCCCAGTGCGGGC
This sequence comes from Camelus bactrianus, assembly GCF_048773025.1. NCBI lineage: Eukaryota > Metazoa > Chordata > Mammalia > Artiodactyla > Camelidae > Camelus > Camelus bactrianus. The sequence continues at coordinate 832,759 of NC_133540.1, forward strand.
TGCCGGGGAAAGGCAGGGGTTTGGCTGGAAACGCAGGTAGCATCTAGTACCTCCCCATGGACAGGGGAGGTAATTAGCGGACTTCCCCTTGCGAGGGAACACCTGTGACACCAGGAAGCTGCGTGTGGGGCGGCCCTAAACCTCCCCCACACAGTCATCCGTGTTCCGGAATTCTGAGTGTGGGGAGGTTCCGTCTTCTGTCTGCAGCACCCGGGTTCTCCTAGGAGCCCTTCGAGTGTCTTCCCCGAGTCCCTCCTAGTGCGGGCTGCCGGGGAAAGGCGGGGGTTTGGCTGGAAACGCAGGTAGCATCTAGTGCCTCCCCATGGACCAGGGAGGTAATTAGCGGACTTCCCCTTGCGAGGGAACACCTGTGACACAAGGCAGCTGCGTGGAGGGCGGCCCCGAACCTCCCCCACACAGTCAGCCGTGTTCCGGAATTCTGAGTGTGGGGAGGTTCCGTCTTCTGTCTGCAGCACCCGGGTTCTCCTAGGAGCCATTCGAGTGTCTTCCCCCAGTCCCTCCCAGTGCGGGCTGCCGGGGAAATGCGGGGGTTGGGCTGGAAAAGCAGGTAGCATCTAGTGCCTCCCCATGGACAAGGGAGATAATTAGCGGACTTCCCCCTGCCAGGGAACACCTGTGACACCAGGCAGCTGCGTGGAGGGCGGCCCCGAACCTCCCCCACACAGTCACCCGTGTTCCGGAATTCTGAGTGTGGGGAGGTTCCGTCTTCTGTCTGCAGCACCCGGGATCTCCTAGGAGCCCTTCGAGTGTCTTCCCCGAGTCACTCCCAGTGCGGGCTGCCGGGGAAAGGCGGGGGTTGGGCTGGAAACGCAGGTAGCATCTAGTGCCTCCTCATGGACAGGGGAGGTAATTAGCGGACATCACCCTGGCAGGGAACACCTGTGACACCAGGCAGCTGCGTGGAGGGCGGCTCTGAACCTCCCCCTCACAGTCACCCGTGTTCCGGATTTCTGAGTGTGGGGGGGGTCCTTCTTCTGTCTGCAGCACACGGGATCTCCTAGGAGCCCTTCGAGTGTCTTCCCCGAGTCCTTCCCAGTGCGGGCTGCCGGGGAAGGCGGGGGTTGGGCTGGAAACGCAGGTAGCATCTAGTGCCTCCCCATGGACAAGGGAGATAATTAGCGGACTTCCCCCTGCCAGGGAACACCTGTGACACCAGGCAGCTGCGTGGAGGGCGGCCCCGAACCTCCCCCACACAGTCACCCGTGTTCCGGAATTCTGAGTGTGGGGAGGTTCCGTCTTCTGTCTGCAGCACCCGGGATGTCCTAGGAGCCCTTCGAGTGTCTTCCCCGAGTCCCTCCCAGTGCGGGCTGCCGGGGAAAGGCGGGGGTTGGGCTGGAAACGCAGGTAGCATCTAGTGCCTCCTTATGGACAGGGGAGGTAATTAGCGGACATCACCCTGCCAGGGAACACCTGTGACACCAGGCAGCTGCGTGGAGGGCGGCTCTGAACCTCCCCCTCACAGTCACCCGTGTTCCGGATTTCTGAGTGTGGGGGGGTTCCTTCTTCTGTCTGCAGCACACGGGATCTCCTAGGAGCCCTTCGAGTGTCTTCCCCGAGTCCCTCCCAGTGCGGGCTGCCGGGGAAAGGCGGGGGTTGGGCTGGAAACGCTGGTAGCATCTAGTTCCTCCCCATGGACAGGGGAGGTAATTAGCGGACTACGCCCTGCCAGGGAACACCTGTGACACCAGGCAGCTGCGTGGAGGGCGGCCCCGAACCTCCCCCACACAGTCAGCCGTATTCCGGAATTCTGAGTGTGGGGAGGTTCCGTCTTCTGTCTGCAGCACCCGGGTTCTCCTAGGCGCCCTTCGAGTGTCTTCCCCGAGTCCCTCCCAGTGCGGGCTGCCGGGGAAAGGTGGGGGTTGGGCTGGAAAAGCAGGTAGCATCTAGTGCCTCCCCCTGGACAGGGGAGGTAATTAGTGGACATCACCCTGCCAGGGAACACCTGTGACACCAGGCAGCTGCGTGGAGGGCGGCTCTGAACCTCCCCCTCACAGTCACCCTTGTTCCGGATTTCTGAGTGTGGGGGGGTTCCTTCTTCTGTCTGCAGCACACGGGATTTCCTAGGAGCCCTTCGAGTGTCTTCCCCGAGTCCCTCACAGTGCGGGCTGTTGGGGAAAGGCGGGGGTTTGGCTGGAAACGCAGGTAGCATCTAGTTCCTCCCCATGGACAGGGGAGGTAATTAGCGGACTTCTCCTTGCGAGGGAACACCTGTGACACCAGGAAGCTGCGTGGGGGGCGGCCCTAAACCTCCCCCACACAGTCATCCGTATTCCGGAATTCTGAGTGTGGGGAGGTTCCGTCTTCTGTCTGCAGCACCCGGGTTCTCCTAGGAGCCCTACGAGTGTCTTCCCCGATTCCCTCCCAGTGCGGGCTGCCGGGGAAAGGCGGGGGTTTGGCTGGAAACGCAGGTAGCATCTAGTGCCTCCCCATGGAGCGGGGAGGTAATTAGCGGAATTCCCCTTGCGAGGGAACACCTGTGACACCAGGCAGCTGCGTGGAGGGCGGCCCCGAACCTCCCCCACACAGTCACCCGTGTTCCGGAATTCTGAGTGTGGGGGGGTTGCTTCTTCTGTCTGCAGCACACGGGATCTCCTAGGAGCCCTTCGAGTGTCTTCCCCCAGTCCCTCCCAGTGCGGGCTGCCGGGGAAAGGAGGGGGTTGTGCTGGAAACGCAGGTAGAATCTAGTGCCTCCCCATGGACTGGGGAGGTAATTAGCGGACTACCCCCTGCCAGGGAACACCTGTGACACCAGGCAGCTGCGTGGAGGGCGGCCCCGAACCTCCCCCTCACAGTCACCCTTGTTCCGGATTTCTGAGTGTGGGGGGGTTCCTTCTTCTGTCTGCAGCACACGGGATCTCCTAGGAGCCCTTCGAGTGTCTTCCCCGAGTCCCTCCCAGTGCGGGCTGCCGGGGAAAGGCAGGGGTTTGGCTGGAAACGCAGGTAGCATCTAGTTCCTCCCCATGGACAGGGGAGGTAATTAGCGGAATTCCCCTTGCGAGGGAACACCTGTGACACCAGGAAGCTGCGTGTGGGGCGGCCCTAAACCTCCCCCACACAGTCATCCGTGTTCCGGAATTCTGAGTGTGGGGAGGTTCCGTCTTCTGTCTGCAGCACCCGGGTTCTCCTAGGAGCCCTTCGAGTGTCTTCCCCGAGTCCCTCCTAGTGCGGGCTGCCGGGGAAAGGCGGGGGTTGGGCTGGAAACGCAGGTAGCATCTAGTGCCTCCCCATGGACCAGGGAGGTAATTAGCGGACTTCCCCTTGCGAGGGAACACCTGTGACACAAGGCAGCTGCGTGGAGGGCGGCCCCGAACCTCCCCCACACAGTCAGCCGTGTTCCGGAATTCTGAGTGTGGGGAGGTTCCGTCTTCTGTCTGCAGCACACGGGATCTCCTAGGAGCCCTTCGAGTGTCTTCCCCGAGTCCCTCCCAGTGCGGGCTGCCGGGGAAAGGCGGGGGTTGGGCTGGAAAAGCAGGTAGCATCTAGTTCCTCCCCATGGACAGGGGAGGTAATTAGCGGACTACGCCCTGCCAGGGAACACCTGTGACACCAGGCAGCTGCGTGGAGGGCGGCCCCGAACCTCCCCCACACAGTCAGCCGTGTTCCGGAATTCTGAGTGTGGGGAGGTTCCGTCTTCTGTCTGCAGCACCCGGGTTCTCCTAGGAGCCATTCGAGTGTCTTCCCCCAGTCCCTCCCAGTGCGGGCTGCCGGGGAAAGGCGGGGGTTTGGCTGGAAACGCAGGTAGCATCTAGTGCCTCCCCATGGAGAGGGGAGGTAATTAGCGGAATTCCCCTTGCGAGGGAACACCTGTGACACCAGGCAGCTGCGTGGAGGGCGGCCCCGAACCTCCCCTACACAGTCACCCGTGTTCCGGAATTCTGAGTGTGGGGGGTTCCTTCTTCTGTCTGCAGCACACGGGATCTCCTAGGAGCCCTTCGAGTGTCTTCCCCGAGTCCCTCTCAGTGCGGGCTGCCGGGGAAAGGCGGGGGTTGGGCTGGAAAAGCAGGTAGCATCTAGTGCCTCCCCCTGGACAGGGGAGGTAATTAGCGGACTTCCCCTTGCGAGGGAACCCCTGTGACACCAGGCAGCTGCGTGGAGGGCGGCTCCGAACCTCCCCCACACAGTCATACGTGTTCCGGAATTCTGAGTGTGGGGGGGTTCCTTCTTCTGTCTGCAGCACACGGGATCTCCTAGGAGCCCTTCGAGTGTCTTCCCCCAGTCCCTCGCAGTGCGGGCTGCCGGGGAAAGGCGGGGGTTTGGCTGGAAACGCAGGTAGCATCTAGTGCCTCCCCATGGACCAGGGAGGTATTTAGCGGACTTCCCCTTGCGAGGGAACACCTGTGACACCAGGCATCTTCGTGGAGGGCGGCCCCAAACCTCCCCCACACAGTCGGCCGTGTTCCGGAATTCTGAGTGTGGGGAGGTTCCGTCTTCTGTCTGCAGCACCCGGGATCTCCTAGGAGCCCTTCGAGTGTCTTCCCCGAGTCCCTCCCAGTGCGGGCTACCGGGGAAAGGCGGGGGTTGGGCTGGAAAAGCAGGTAGCATCTAGTGCCTCCCCCTGGACAGGGGAGATATTTAGCGGACTTCCCCCTGCCAGGGAACACCTGTGACACCAGGCATCTTCTTGGAGGGCGGCCCCAAACCTCCCCCACACAGTCGGCCGTGTTCCGGAATTCTGAGTGTGGGGAGGTTCCGTCTTCTGTCTGCAGCAACCGGGATCTCCTAGGAGCCCTTCGAGTGTCTTCCCCGAGTCCCTCCCAGTGCGGGCTGCCGGGGAAAGGCGGGGGTTGGGCTGGAAACGCAGGTAGCATCTAGTGCCTCCCCCTGGACAGGGGAGGTAATTAACGGACTTCCCCTTGCGAGGGAACACCTGTGACACCAGGAAGCTGCGTGGAGGGCGGCCCTAAACTTCCCCACACAGTCACCCTTGTTCCGGAATTCTGAGTGTGGGGAGGTTCCGTCTTCTGTCTGCAGCACCCGGGTTCTCCTAGGAGCCCTTCGATTGTCTTCCCCCAGTCCCTCCCAGTGCGGGCTGCCGGGGAAAGGTGAGGGTTGGGCTGGAAAAGCAGGTAGCATCTAGTGCCTCCCCCTGGACAGGGGAGGTAATTAGTGGACATCACCCTGCCAGGGAACACCTGTGACACCAGGCAGCTGCGTGGAGGGCGGCTCTGAACCTCCCCCTCACAGTCACCCTTGTTCCGGATTTCTGAGTGTGGGGGGGTTCCTTCTTCTGTCTGCAGCACACGGGATCTCCTGGGAGCCATTCGAGTGTCTTCCCCGAGTCCCTCCCAGTGCGGGCTGCCGGGGAAAGGCGGGGGTTTGGCTGGAAACGCAGGTAGCATCTAGTGCCTCCCCATGGACAGGGGAGGTAATTAGCGGACTTCCCCTTGCGAGGGAACACCTGTGACACAAGGCAGCTGCGTGGAGGGCGGCCCCGAACCTCCCCCACACAGTCAGCCGTGTTCCGGAATTCTGAGTGTGGGGAGGTACCGTCTTCTGTCTGCAGCACCCGGGATCTCCTAGGAGCCCTTCGAGTGTCTTCCCCGAGTCCATCCCAGTGCGGGCTACCGGGGAAAGGCGGGGGTTGGGCTGGAAAAGCAGGTAGCATCTAGTGCCTCCCCCTGGACAGGGGAGGTAATTAACGGACTTCCCCCTGCCAGGGAACACCTGTGACACCAGGCAGCTGCGTGGAGGGCGGCCCCGAACCTCCCCCACACAGTCACCCGTGTTCCGGAATTCTGAGTGTGGGGAGGTTCCGTCTTCTGTCTGCAGCACCCGGGATCTCCTAGGAGCCCTTCGAGTGTCTTCCCCGAGTCCCTCCCAGTGCGGGCTACCGGGGAAAGGCGGGGGTTGGGCTGGAAAAGCAGGTAGCATCTAGTGCCTCCCCATGGACAAGGGAGATAATTAGCGGACTTCCCCCTGCCAGGGAACACCTGTGACACCAGGCAGCTGCGTGGAGGGCGGCCCCGAACCTCCCCCACACAGTCACCCGTGTTCCGGAATTCTGAGTGTGGGGAGGTTCCGTCTTCTGTCTGCAGCACCCGGGATCTCCTAGGAGCCCTTCGAGTGTCTTCCCCGAGTCCCTCCCAGTGCGGGCTGCCGGGGAAAGGCGGGGGTTGGGCTGGAAACGCAGGTAGCATCTAGTGCCTCCTCATGGACAGGGGAGGTAATTAGCGGACATCACCCTGGCAGGGAACACCTGTGACACCAGGCAGCTGCGTGGAGGGCGGCTCTGAACCTCCCCCTCACAGTCACCCGTGTTCCGGATTTCTGAGTGTGGGGGGGGTCCTTCTTCTGTCTGCAGCACACGGGATCTCCTAGGAGCCCTTCGAGTGTCTTCCCCGAGTCCTTCCCAGTGCGGGCTGCCGGGGAAGGCGGGGGTTGGGCTGGAAACGCAGGTAGCATCTAGTGCCTCCCCATGGACAAGGGAGATAATTAGCGGACTTCCCCCTGCCAGGGAACACCTGTGACACCAGGCAGCTGCGTGGAGGGCGGCCCCGAACCTCCCCCACACAGTCACCCGTGTTCCGGAATTCTGAGTGTGGGGAGGTTCCGTCTTCTGTCTGCAGCACCCGGGATCTCCTAGGAGCCCTTCGAGTGTCTTCCCCGAGTCCCTCCCAGTGCGGGCTGCCGGGGAAAGGCGGGGGTTGGGCTGGAAACGCAGGTAGCATCTAGTGCCTCCTTATGGACAGGGGAGGTAATTAGCGGACATCACCCTGCCAGGGAACACCTGTGACACCAGGCAGCTGCGTGGAGGGCGGCTCTGAACCTCCCCCTCACAGTCACCCGTGTTCCGGATTTCTGAGTGTGGGGGGGTTCCTTCTTCTGTCTGCAGCACACGGGATCTCCTAGGAGCCCTTCGAGTGTCTTCCCCGAGTCCCTCCCAGTGCGGGCTGCCGGGGAAAGGCGGGGGTTGGGCTGGAAACGCTGGTAGCATCTAGTTCCTCCCCATGGACAGGGGAGGTAATTAGCGGACTACGCCCTGCCAGGGAACACCTGTGACACCAGGCAGCTGCGTGGAGGGCGGCCCCGAACCTCCCCCACACAGTCAGCCGTATTCCGGAATTCTGAGTGTGGGGAGGTTCCGTCTTCTGTCTGCAGCACCCGGGTTCTCCTAGGCGCCCTTCGAGTGTCTTCCCCGAGTCCCTCCCAGTGCGGGCTGCCGGGGAAAGGTGGGGGTTGGGCTGGAAAAGCAGGTAGCATCTAGTGCCTCCCCCTGGACAGGGGAGGTAATTAGTGGACATCACCCTGCCAGGGAACACCTGTGACACCAGGCAGCTGCGTGGAGGGCGGCTCTGAACCTCCCCCTCACAGTCACCCTTGTTCCGGATTTCTGAGTGTGGGGGGGTTCCTTCTTCTGTCTGCAGCACACGGGATTTCCTAGGAGCCCTTCGAGTGTCTTCCCCGAGTCCCTCACAGTGCGGGCTGCTGGGGAAAGGCGGGGGTTTGGCTGGAAACGCAGGTAGCATCTAGTTCCTCCCCATGGACAGGGGAGGTAATTAGCGGACTTCTCCTTGCGAGGGAACACCTGTGACACCAGGAAGCTGCGTGGGGGGCGGCCCTAAACCTCCCCCACACAGTCATCCGTATTCCGGAATTCTGAGTGTGGGGAGGTTCCGTCTTCTGTCTGCAGCACCCGGGTTCTCCTAGGAGCCCTACGAGTGTCTTCCCCGATTCCCTCCCAGTGCGGGCTGCCGGGGAAAGGCGGGGGTTTGGCTGGAAACGCAGGTAGCATCTAGTGCCTCCCCATGGAGCGGGGAGGTAATTAGCGGAATTCCCCTTGCGAGGGAACACCTGTGACACCAGGCAGCTGCGTGGAGGGCGGCCCCGAACCTCCCCCACACAGTCACCCGTGTTCCGGAATTCTGAGTGTGGGGGGGTTGCTTCTTCTGTCTGCAGCACACGGGATCTCCTAGGAGCCCTTCGAGTGTCTTCCCCCAGTCCCTCCCAGTGCGGGCTGCCGGGGAAAGGAGGGGGTTGTGCTGGAAACGCAGGTAGAATCTAGTGCCTCCCCATGGACTGGGGAGGTAATTAGCGGACTACCCCCTGCCAGGGAACACCTGTGACACCAGGCAGCTGCGTGGAGGGCGGCCCCGAACCTCCCCCTCACAGTCACCCTTGTTCCGGATTTCTGAGTGTGGGGGGGTTCCTTCTTCTGTCTGCAGCACACGGGATCTCCTAGGAGCCCTTCGAGTGTCTTCCCCGAGTCCCTCCCAGTGCGGGCTGCCGGGGAAAGGCAGGGGTTTGGCTGGAAACGCAGGTAGCATCTAGTTCCTCCCCATGGACAGGGGAGGTAATTAGCGGAATTCCCCTTGCGAGGGAACACCTGTGACACCAGGAAGCTGCGTGTGGGGCGGCCCTAAACCTCCCCCACACAGTCATCCGTGTTCCGGAATTCTGAGTGTGGGGAGGTTCCGTCTTCTGTCTGCAGCACCCGGGTTCTCCTAGGAGCCCTTCGAGTGTCTTCCCCGAGTCCCTCCTAGTGCGGGCTGCCGGGGAAAGGCGGGGGTTGGGCTGGAAACGCAGGTAGCATCTAGTGCCTCCCCATGGACCAGGGAGGTAATTAGCGGACTTCCCCTTGCGAGGGAACACCTGTGACACAAGGCAGCTGCGTGGAGGGCGGCCCCGAACCTCCCCCACACAGTCAGCCGTGTTCCGGAATTCTGAGTGTGGGGAGGTTCCGTCTTCTGTCTGCAGCACACGGGATCTCCTAGGAGCCCTTCGAGTGTCTTCCCCGAGTCCCTCCCAGTGCGGGCTGCCGGGGAAAGGCGGGGGTTGGGCTGGAAAAGCAGGTAGCATCTAGTTCCTCCCCATGGACAGGGGAGGTAATTAGCGGACTACGCCCTGCCAGGGAACACCTGTGACACCAGGCAGCTGCGTGGAGGGCGGCCCCGAACCTCCCCCACACAGTCAGCCGTGTTCCGGAATTCTGAGTGTGGGGAGGTTCCGTCTTCTGTCTGCAGCACCCGGGTTCTCCTAGGAGCCATTCGAGTGTCTTCCCCCAGTCCCTCCCAGTGCGGGCTGCCGGGGAAAGGCGGGGGTTTGGCTGGAAACGCAGGTAGCATCTAGTGCCTCCCCATGGAGAGGGGAGGTAATTAGCGGTATTCCCCTTGCGAGGGAACACCTGTGACACCAGGCAGCTGCGTGGAGGGCGGCCCCGAACCTCCCCTACACAGTCACCCGTGTTCCGGAATTCTGAGTGTGGGGGGTTCCTTCTTCTGTCTGCAGCACACGGGATCTCCTAGGAGCCCTTCGAGTGTCTTCCCCGAGTCCCTCTCAGTGCGGGCTGCCGGGGAAAGGCGGGGGTTGGGCTGGAAAAGCAGGTAGCATCTAGTGCCTCCCCCTGGACAGGGGAGGTAATTAGCGGACTTCCCCTTGCGAGGGAACCCCTGTGACACCAGGCAGCTGCGTGGAGGGCGGCTCCGAACCTCCCCCACACAGTCATACGTGTTCCGGAATTCTGAGTGTGGGGGGGTTCCTTCTTCTGTCTGCAGCACACGGGATCTCCTAGGAGCCCTTCGAGTGTCTTCCCCCAGTCCCTCGCAGTGCGGGCTGCCGGGGAAAGGCGGGGGTTTGGCTGGAAACGCAGGTAGCATCTAGTGCCTCCCCATGGACCAGGGAGGTAATTAGCGGACTTCCCCTTGCGAGGGAACACCTGTGACACCAGGCATCTTCGTGGAGGGCGGCCCCAAACCTCCCCCACACAGTCGGCCGTGTTCCGGAATTCTGAGTGTGGGGAGGTTCCGTCTTCTGTCTGCAGCACCCGGGATCTCCTAGGAGCCCTTCGAGTGTCTTCCCCGAGTCCCTCCCAGTGCGGGCTACCGGGGAAAGGCGGGGGTTGGGCTGGAAAAGCAGGTAGCATCTAGTGCCTCCCCCTGGACAGGGGAGATATTTAGCGGACTTCCCCCTGCCAGGGAACACCTGTGACACCAGGCATCTTCTTGGAGGGCGGCCCCAAACCTCCCCCACACAGTCGGCCGTGTTCCGGAATTCTGAGTGTGGGGAGGTTCCGTCTTCTGTCTGCAGCAACCGGGATCTCCTAGGAGCCCTTCGAGTGTCTTCCCCGAGTCCCTCCCAGTGCGGGCTGCCGGGGAAAGGCGGGGGTTGGGCTGGAAACGCAGGTAGCATCTAGTGCCTCCCCCTGGACAGGGGAGGTAATTAACGGACTTCCCCTTGCGAGGGAACACCTGTGACACCAGGAAGCTGCGTGGAGGGCGGCCCTAAACTTCCCCACACAGTCACCCTTGTTCCGGAATTCTGAGTGTGGGGAGGTTCCGTCTTCTGTCTGCAGCACCCGGGTTCTCCTAGGAGCCCTTCGATTGTCTTCCCCCAGTCCCTCCCAGTGCGGGCTGCCGGGGAAAGGTGAGGGTTGGGCTGGAAAAGCAGGTAGCATCTAGTGCCTCCCCCTGGACAGGGGAGGTAATTAGTGGACATCACCCTGCCAGGGAACACCTGTGACACCAGGCAGCTGCGTGGAGGGCGGCTCTGAACCTCCCCCTCACAGTCACCCTTGTTCCGGATTTCTGAGTGTGGGGGGGTTCCTTCTTCTGTCTGCAGCACACGGGATCTCCTGGGAGCCATTCGAGTGTCTTCCCCGAGTCCCTCCCAGTGCGGGCTGCCGGGGAAAGGCGGGGGTTTGGCTGGAAACGCAGGTAGCATCTAGTGCCTCCCCATGGACAGGGGAGGTAATTAGCGGACTTCCCCTTGCGAGGGAACACCTGTGACACAAGGCAGCTGCGTGGAGGGCGGCCCCGAACCTCCCCCACACAGTCAGCCGTGTTCCGGAATTCTGAGTGTGGGGAGGTACCGTCTTCTGTCTGCAGCACCCGGGATCTCCTAGGAGCCCTTCGAGTGTCTTCCCCGAGTCCATCCCAGTGCGGGCTACCGGGGAAAGGCGGGGGTTGGGCTGGAAAAGCAGGTAGCATCTAGTGCCTCCCCCTGGACAGGGGAGGTAATTAACGGACTTCCCCCTGCCAGGGAACACCTGTGACACCAGGCAGCTGCGTGGAGGGCGGCCCCGAACCTCCCCCACACAGTCACCCGTGTTCCGGAATTCTGAGTGTGGGGAGGTTCCGTCTTCTGTCTGCAGCACCCGGGATCTCCTAGGAGCCCTTCGAGTGTCTTCCCCGAGTCCCTCCCAGTGCGGGCTACCGGGGAAAGGCGGGGGTTGGGCTGGAAAAGCAGGTAGCATCTAGTGCCTCCCCCTGGACAGGGGAGGTAATTAGCGGACTTCCCCTTGCGAGGGAACCCCTGTGACACCAGGCAGCTGCGTGGAGGGCGGCTCCGAACCTCCCCCACACAGTCATACGTGTTCCGGAATTCTGAGTGTGGGGGGGTTCCTTCTTCTGTCTGCAGCACACGGGATCTCCTAGGAGCCCTTCGAGTGTCTTCCCCCAGTCCCTCGCAGTGCGGGCTGCCGGGGAAAGGCGGGGGTTTGGCTGGAAACGCAGGTAGCATCTAGTGCCTCCCCATGGACCAGGGAGGTAATTAGCGGACTTCCCCTTGCGAGGGAACACCTGTGACACCAGGCATCTTCGTGGAGGGCGGCCCCAAACCTCCCCCACACAGTCGGCCGTGTTCCGGAATTCTGAGTGTGGGGAGGTTCCGTCTTCTGTCTGCAGCACCCGGGATCTCCTAGGAGCCCTTCGAGTGTCTTCCCCGAGTCCCTCCCAGTGCGGGCTACCGGGGAAAGGCGGGGGTTGGGCTGGAAAAGCAGGTAGCATCTAGTGCCTCCCCCTGGACAGGGGAGATATTTAGCGGACTTCCCCCTGCCAGGGAACACCTGTGACACCAGGCATCTTCTTGGAGGGCGGCCCCAAACCTCCCCCACACAGTCGGCCGTGTTCCGGAATTCTGAGTGTGGGGAGGTTCCGTCTTCTGTCTGCAGCACCCGGGATCTCCTAGGAGCCCTTCGAGTGTCTTCCCCGAGTCCCTCCCAGTGCGGGCTGCCGGGGAAAGGCGGAGGTTGGGCTGGAAACGCAGGTAGCATCTAGTGCCTCCCCCTGGACAGGGGAGGTAATTAACGGACTTCCCCTTGCGAGGGAACACCTGTGACACCAGGAAGCTGCGTGGAGGGCGGCCCTAAACTTCCCCACACAGTCACCCTTGTTCCGGAATTCTGAGTGTGGGGAGGTTCCGTCTTCTGTCTGCAGCACCCGGGTTCTCCTAGGAGCCCTTCGATTGTCTTCCCCCAGTCCCTCCCAGTGCGGGCTGCCGGGGAAAGGTGAGGGTTGGGCTGGAAAAGCAGGTAGCATCTAGTGCCTCCCCCTGGACAGGGGAGGTAATTAGTGGACATCACCCTGCCAGGGAACACCTGTGACACCAGGCAGCTTCGTGGAGGGCGGCTCTGAACCTCCCCCTCACAGTCACCCTTGTTCCGGATTTCTGAGTGTGGGGGGGTTCCTTCTTCTGTCTGCAGCACACGGGATCTCCTGGGAGCCATTCGAGTGTCTTCCCCGAGTCCCTCCCAGTGCGGGCTGCCGGGGAAAGGCGGGGGTTTGGCTGGAAACGCAGGTAGCATCTAGTGCCTCCCCATGGACAGGGGAGGTAATTAGCGGACTTCCCCTTGCGAGGGAACACCTGTGACACAAGGCAGCTGCGTGGAGGGCGGCCCCGAACCTCCCCCACACAGTCAGCCGTGTTCCGGAATTCTGAGTGTGGGGAGGTACCGTCTTCTGTCTGCAGCACCCGGGATCTCCTAGGAGCCCTTCGAGTGTCTTCCCCGAGTCCATCCCAGTGCGGGCTACCGGGGAAAGGCGGGGGTTGGGCTGGAAAAGCAGGTAGCATCTAGTGCCTCCCCCTGGACAGGGGAGGTAATTAACGGACTTCCCCCTGCCAGGGAACACCTGTGACACCAGGCAGCTGCGTGGAGGGCGGCCCCGAACCTCCCCCACACAGTCACCCGTGTTCCGGAATTCTGAGTGTGGGGAGGTTCCGTCTTCTGTCTGCAGCACCCGGGATCTCCTAGGAGCCCTTCGAGTGTCTTCCCCGAGTCCCTCCCAGTGCGGGCTACCGGGGAAAGGCGGGGGTTGGGCTGGAAAAGCAGGTAGCATCTAGTTCCTCCCCATGGACAGGGTAGGTAATTAGCGGACTACCCCCTGCCAGGGAACACCTGTGACACCAGGCAGCTGCGTGGAGGGCGGCCCCGAACCTCCCCCACACAGTCAGCCGTGTTCCGGAATTCTGAGTGTGGGGAGGTTCCGTCTTCTGTCTGCAGCACCCAGGTTCTCCTAGGAGCCCTTCGAGTGTCTTCCCCGAGTCCCTCCCAGTGCGGGCTGCCGGGGAAATGCGGGGGTTTGGCTGGAAACGCAGGTAGCATCTAGTGCCTCCTCATGGACAGGGGAGGTAATTAGCGGACATCACCCTGGCAGGGAACACCTGTGACACCAGGCAGCTGCGTGGAGGGCGGCTCTGAACCTCCCCCTCACAGTCACCCGTGTTCCGGATTTCTGAGTGTGGGGGGGTTCCTTCTTCTGTCTGCAGCACACGGGATCTCCTAGGAGCCCTTCGAGTGTCTTCCCCGAGTCCCTCCCAGTGCGGGCTGCCGGGGAAAGGCGGGGGTTTGGCTGGAAACGCAGGTAGCATCTAGTGCCTCCCCATGGAGAGGGGAGGTAATTAGCGGAATTCCCCTTGCGAGGGAACACCTGTGACACCAGGCAGCTGCGTGGAGGGCGGCCCCGAAACTCCCCCACACAGTCACCCGTGTTCCGGAATTCTGAGTGTGGGGGGGTTCCTTCTTCTGTCTGCAGCACACGGGATCTCCTAGGAGCCCTTCGAGTGTCTTCCCCCAGTCCCTCCCAGTGCGGGCTGCCGGGGAAAGGTGGGGGTTGGGCTGGAAACGCAGGTAGCATCTAGTTCCTCCCCATGGACAGGGGAGGTAATTAGCGGACTACCCCCTGCCAGGGAACACCTGTGACACCAGGCAGCTGCGTGGAGGGCGGCCCCGAACCTCCCCCACACAGTCAGCCGTATTCCGGAATTCTGAGTGTGGGGAGGTTCCGTCTTCTGTCTGCAGCACCCGGGTTCTCCTAGGAGCCCTTCGAGTGTCTTCCCCGAGTCCCTCCCAGTGCGGGCTGCCGGGGAAAGGCGGGGGTTTGGCTGGAAACGCAGGTAGCATCTAGTGCCTCCCCATGGAGCGGGGAGGTAATTAGCGGAATTCCCCTTGCGAGGGAACACCTGTGACACCAGGCAGCTGCGTGGAGGGCGGCCCCGAACCTCCCCCACACAGTCACCCGTGTTCCGGAATTCTGAGTGTGGGGGGGTTGCTTCTTCTGTCTGCAGCACACGGGATCTCCTAGGAGCCCTTCGAGTGTCTTCCCCCAGTCCCTCCCAGTGCGGGCTGCCGGGGAAAGGAGGGGGTTGTGCTGGAAACGCAGGTAGAATCTAGTGCCTCCCCATGGACTGGGGAGGTAATTAGCGGACTACCCCCTGCCAGGGAACACCTGTGACACCAGGCAGCTGCGTGGAGGGCGGCCCCGAACCTCCCCCTCACAGTCACCCTTGTTCCGGATTTCTGAGTGTGGGGGGGTTCCTTCTTCTGTCTGCAGCACACGGGATCTCCTAGGAGCCCTTCGAGTGTCTTCCCCGAGTCCCTCCCAGTGCGGGCTGCCGGGGAAAGGCAGGGGTTTGGCTGGAAACGCAGGTAGCATCTAGTTCCTCCCCATGGACAGGGGAGGTAATTAGCGGACTTCCCCTTGCGAGGGAACACCTGTGACACCAGGAAGCTGCGTGTGGGGCGGCCCTAAACCTCCCCCACACAGTCATCCGTGTTCCGGAATTCTGAGTGTGGGGAGGTTCCGTCTTCTGTCTGCAGCACCCGGGTTCTCCTAGGAGCCCTTCGAGTGTCTTCCCCGAGTCCCTCCTACTGCGGGCTGCCGGGGAAAGGCGGGGGTTGGGCTGGAAACGCAGGTAGCATCTAGTGCCTCCCCATGGACCAGGGAGGTAATTAGCGGACTTCCCCTTGCGAGGGAACACCTGTGACACAAGGCAGCTGCGTGGAGGGCGGCCCCGAACCTCCCCCACACAGTCAGCCGTGTTCCGGAATTCTGAGTGTGGGGAGGTTCCGTCTTCTGTCTGCAGCACCCGGGTTCTCCTAGGAGCCATTCGAGTGTCTTCCCCCAGTCCCTCCCAGTGCGGGCTGCCGGGGAAAGGCGGGGGTTGGGCTGGAAAAGCAGGTAGCATCTAGTGCCTCCCCATGGACAAGGGAGATAATTAGCGGACTTCCCCCTGCCAGGGAACACCTGTGACACCAGGCAGCTGCGTGGAGGGCGGCCCCGAACCTCCCCCACACAGTCACCCGTGTTCCGGAATTCTGAGTGTGGGGAGGTTCCGTCTTCTGTCTGCAGCACCCGGGATCTCCTAGGAGCCCTTCGAGTGTCTTCCCCGAGTCCCTCCCAGTGCGGGCTGCCGGGGAAAGGCGGGGGTTGGGCTGGAAACGCAGGTAGCATCTAGTGCCTCCTCATGGACAGGGGAGGTAATTAGCGGACATCACCCTGCCAGGGAACACCTGTGACACCAGGCAGCTGCGTGGAGGGCGGCTCTGAACCTCCCCCTCACAGTCACCCGTGTTCCGGATTTCTGAGTGTGGGGGGGTTCCTTCTTCTGTCTGCAGCACACGGGATCTCCTAGGAGCCCTTCGAGTGTCTTCCCCGAGTCCCTCCCAGTGCGGGCTGCCGGGGAAAGGCGGGGGTTGGGCTGGAAAAGCAGGTAGCATCTAGTTCCTCCCCATGGACAGGGGAGGTAATTAGCGGACTACGCCCTGCCAGGGAACACCTGTGACACCAGGCAGCTGCGTGGAGGGCGGCCCCGAACCTCCCCCACACAGTCAGCCGTGTTCCGGAATTCTGAGTGTGGGGAGGTTCCGTCTTCTGTCTGCAGCACCCGGGTTCTCCTAGGAGCCATTCGAGTGTCTTCCCCCAGTCCCTCCCAGTGCGGGCTGCCGGGGAAAGGCGGGGGTTTGGCTGGAAACGCAGGTAGCATCTAGTGCCTCCCCATGGAGAGGGGAGGTAATTAGCGGAATTCCCCTTGCGAGGGAACACCTGTGACACCAGGCAGCTGCGTGGAGGGCGGCCCCGAACCTCCCCTACACAGTCACCCGTGTTCCGGAATTCTGAGTGTGGGGGGTTCCTTCTTCTGTCTGCAGCACACGGGATCTCCTAGGAGCCCTTCGAGTGTCTTCCCCGAGTCCCTCTCAGTGCGGGCTGCCGGGGAAAGGCGGGGGTTGGGCTGGAAAAGCAGGTAGCATCTAGTGCCTCCCCCTGGACAGGGGAGGTAATTAGCGGACTTCCCCTTGCGAGGGAACCCCTGTGACACCAGGCAGCTGCGTGGAGGGCGGCTCCGAACCTCCCCCACACAGTCATACGTGTTCCGGAATTCTGAGTGTGGGGGGGTTCCTTCTTCTGTCTGCAGCACACGGGATCTCCTAGGAGCCCTTCGAGTGTCTTCCCCCAGTCCCTCGCATTGCGGGCTGCCGGGGAAAGGCGGGGGTTTGGCTGGAAACGCAGGTAGCATCTAGTGCCTCCCCATGGACCAGGGAGGTAATTAGCGGACTTCCCCTTGCGAGGGAACACCTGTGACACCAGGCATCTTCGTGGAGGGCGGCCCCAAACCTCCCCCACACAGTCGGCCGTGTTCCGGAATTCTGAGTGTGGGGAGGTTCCGTTTTCTGTCTGCAGCACCCGGGATCTCCTAGGAGCCCTTCGAGTGTCTTCCCCGAGTCCCTCCCAGTGCGGGCTACCGGGGAAAGGCGGGGGTTGGGCTGGAAAAGCAGGTAGCATCTAGTGCCTCCCCCTGGACAGGGGAGATATTTAGCGGACTTCCCCCTGCCAGGGAACACCTGTGACACCAGGCATCTTCTTGGAGGGCGGCCCCAAACCTCCCCCACACAGTCGGCCGTGTTCCGGAATTCTGAGTGTGGGGAGGTTCCGTCTTCTGTCTGCAGCACCCGGGATCTCCTAGGAGCCCTTCGAGTGTCTTCCCCGAGTCCCTCCCAGTGCGGGCTGCCGGGGAAAGGCGGGGGTTGGGCTGGAAACGCAGGTAGCATCTAGTGCCTCCCCCTGGACAGGGGAGGTAATTAACGGACTTCCCCTTGCGAGGGAACACCTGTGACACCAGGAAGCTGCGTGGAGGGCGGCCCTAAACTTCCCCACACAGTCACCCTTGTTCCGGAATTCTGAGTGTGGGGAGGTTCCGTCTTCTGTCTGCAGCACCCGGGTTCTCCTAGGAGCCCTTCGAGTGTCTTCCCCGAGTCCCTCCCAGTGCGGGCTGCCGGGGAAAGGCGGGGGTTGGACTGGAAACGCAGGTAGCATCTAGTGCCTCCTCATGGACAGGGGAGGTAATTAGCGGACATCACCCTGCCAGGGAACACCTGTGACACCAGGCAGCTGCGTGGAGGGCGGCTCTGAACCTCCCACTCACAGTCACCCGTGTTCCGGATTTCTGAGTGTGGGGAGGTTCCGTCTTCTGTCTGCAGCACCCGGGTTCTCCTAGGAGCCATTCGAGTGTCTTCCCCCAGTCCCTCCCAGTGCGGGCTGCCGGGGAAAGGCGGGGGTTGGGCTGGAAAAGCAGGTAGCATCTAGTGCCTCCCCATGGACAAGGGAGATAATTAGCGGACTTCCCCCTGCCAGGGAACACCTGTGACACCAGGCAGCTGCGTGGAGGGCGGCCCCGAACCTCCCCCACACAGTCACCCGTGTTCCGGAATTCTGAGTGTGGGGAGGTTCCGTCTTCTGTCTGCAGCACCCGGGATCTCCTAGGAGCCCTTCGAGTGTCTTCCCCGAGTCCCTCCCAGTGCGGGCTGCCGGGGAAAGGCGGGGGTTGGGCTGGAAACGCAGGTAGCATCTAGTGCCTCCTCATGGACAGGGGAGGTAATTAGCGGACATCACCCTGCCAGGGAATACCTGTGACACCAGGCAGCTGCGTGGAGGGCGGCTCTGAACCTCCCCCTCACAGTCACCCGTGTTCCGGATTTCTGAGTGTGGGGGGGTTCCTTCTTCTGTCTGCAGCACACGGGATCTCCTAGGAGCCCTTCGAGTGTCTTCCCCGAGTCCCTCCCAGTGCGGGCTGCCGGGGAAAGGCGGGGGTTGGGCTGGAAAAGCAGGTAGCATCTAGTTCCTCCCCATGGACAGGGGAGGTAATTAGCGGACTTCCCCTTGCGAGGGAACACCTGTGACACCAGGAAGCTGCGTGGGGGGCGGCCCTAAACCTCCCCCACACAGTCATCCGTATTCCGGAATTCTGAGTGTGGGGAGGTTCCGTCTTCTGTCTGCAGCACCCGGGTTCTCCTAGGAGCCCTTCGAGTGTCTTCCCCGAGTCCCTCCCAGTGCGGGCTGCCGGGGAAAGGCGGGGGTTTGGCTGGAAACGCAGGTAGCATCTAGTGCCTCCCCATGGAGAGGGGAGGTAATTAGCGGAATTCCCCTTGCGAGGGAACACCTGTGACACCAGGCAGCTGCGTGGAGGGCGGCCCCGAACCTCCCCCACACAGTCACCCGTGTTCCGGAATTCTGAGTGTGGGGGGGTTGCTTCTTCTGTCTGCAGCACACGGGATCTCCTAGGAGCCCTTCGAGTGTCTTCCCCCAGTCCCTCCCAGTGCGGGCTGCCGGGGAAAGGAGGGGGTTGTGCTGGAAACGCAGGTAGAATCTAGTGCCTCCCCATGGACTGGGGAGGTAATTAGCGGACTACCCCCTGCCAGGGAACACCTGTGACACCAGGCAGCTGCGTGGAGGGCGGCCCCGAACCTCCCCCTCACAGTCACCCTTGTTCCGGATTTCTGAGTGTGGGGGGGTTCCTTCTTCTGTCTGCAGCACACGGGATCTCCTAGGAGCCCTTCGAGTGTCTTCCCCGAGTCCCTCCCAGTGCGGGCTGCCGGGGAAAGGCAGGGGTTTGGCTGGAAACGCAGGTAGCATCTAGTTCCTCCCCATGGAAAGGGGAGGATATTAGCGGACTTCCCCTTGCGAGGGAACACCTGTGACACCAGGAAGCTGCGTGTGGGGCGGCCCTAAACCTCCCCCACACTGTCATCCGTGTTCCGGAATTCTGAGTGTGGGGAGGTTCCGTCTTCTGTCTGCAGCACCCGGGTTCTCCTAGGAGCCATTCGAGTGTCTTCCCCCAGTCCCTCCCAGTGCGGGCTGCCGGGGAAAGGCGGGGGTTGGGCTGGAAAAGCAGGTAGCATCTAGTGCCTCCCCATGGACAAGGGAGATAATTAGCGGACTTCCCCCTGCCAGGGAACACCTGTGACACCAGGCAGCTGCGTGGAGAGCGGCCCCGAACCTCCCCCACACAGTCACCCGTGTTCCGGAATTCTGAGTGTGGGGAGGTTCCGTCTTCTGTCTGCAGCACCCGGGATCTCCTAGGAGCCCTTCGAGTGTCTTCCCCGAGTCCCTCCCAGTGCGGGCTGCCGGGGAAAGGCGGGGGTTGGGCTGGAAACGCAGGTAGCATCTAGTGCCTCCCCATGGACTGGGGAGGTAATTAGCGGACTACCCCCTGCCAGGGAACACCTGTGACACCAGGCAGCTGCGTGGAGGGCGGCCCCGAACCTCCCCCTCACAGTCACCCTTGTTCCGGATTTCTGAGTGTGGGGGGGTTCCTTCTTCTGTCTGCAGCACACGGGATCTCCTAGGAGCCCTTCGAGTGTCTTCCCCGAGTCCCTCCCAGTGCGGGCTGCCGGGGAAAGGCAGGGGTTTGGCTGGAAACGCAGGTAGCATCTAGTTCCTCCCCATGGACAGGGGAGGTAATTAGCGGACTTCGCCTTGCGAGGGAACACCTGTGACACCAGGAAGCTGCGTGTGGGGCGGCCCTAAACCTCCCCAACACAGTCATCCGTGTTCCGGAATTCTGAGTGTGGGGAGGTTCCGTCTTCTGTCTGCAGCACCCGGGTTCTCCTAGGAGCCATTCGAGTGTCTTCCCCCAGTCCCTCCCAGTGCGGGCTGCCGGGGAAAGGCGGGGGTTGGGCTGGAAAAGCAGGTAGCATCTAGTGCCTCCCCATGGACAAGGGAGATAATTAGCGGACTTCCCCCTGCCAGGGAACACCTGTGACACCAGGCAGCTGCGTGGAGGGCGGCCCCGAACCTCCCCCACACAGTCACCCGTGTTCCGGAATTCTGAGTGTGGGGAGGTTCCGTCTTCTGTCTGCAGCACCCGGGATCTCCTAGGAGCCCTTCGAGTGTCTTCCCCGAGTCCCTCCCAGTGCGGGCTGCCGGGGAAAGGCGGGGGTTGGGCTGGAAACGCAGGTAGCATCTAGTGCCTCCTCATGGACAGGGGAGGTAATTAGCGGACATCACCCTGCCAGGGAACACCTGTGACACCAGGCAGCTGCGTGGAGGGCGGCTCTGAACCTCCCCCTCACAGTCACCCGTGTTCCGGATTTCTGAGTGTGGGGGGGTTCCTTCTTCTGTCTGCAGCACACGGGATCTCCTAGGAGCCCTTCGAGTGTCTTCCCCGAGTCCCTCCCAGTGCGGGCTGCCGGGGAAAGGCGGGGGTTGGGCTGGAAAAGCAGGTAGCATCTAGTTCCTCCCCATGGACAGGGGAGGTAATTAGCGGACTACGCCCTGCCAGGGAACACCTGTGACACCAGGCAGCTGCGTGGAGGGCGGCCCCGAACCTCCCCCACACAGTCAGCCGTGTTCCGGAATTCTGAGTGTGGGGAGGTTCCGTCTTCTGTCTGCAGCACCCGGGTTCTCCTAGGAGCCATTCGAGTGTCTTCCCCCAGTCCCTCCCAGTGCGGGCTGCCGGGGAAAGGCGGGGGTTGGGCTGGAAAAGCAGGTAGCATCTAGTGCCTCCCCATGGACAAGGGAGATAATTAGCAGACTTCCCCCTGCCAGGGAACACCTGTGACACCAGGCAGCTGCGTGGAGGGCGGCCCCGAACCTCCCCCACACAGTCACCCGTGTTCCGGAATTCTGAGTGTGGGGAGGTTCCGTCTTCTGTCTGCAGCACCCGGGATCTCCTAGGGGCCCTTCGAGTGTCTTCCCCGAGTCCCTCCCAGTGCGGGCTGCCGGGGAAAGGCGGGGGTTGGGCTGGAAACGCAGGTAGCATCTAGTGCCTCCTCATGGACAGGGGAGGTAATTAGCGGACATCACCCTGGCAGGGAACACCTGTGACACCAGGCAGCTGCGTGGAGGGCGGCTCTGAACCTCCCCCTCACAGTCACCCGTGTTCCGGATTTCTGAGTGTGGGGGGGTTCCTTCTTCTGTCTGCAGCACACGGGATCTCCTAGGAGCCCTTCGAGTGTCTTCCCCGAGTCCCTCCCAGTGCGGGCTGCCGGGGAAAGGCGGGGGTTGGGCTGGAAAAGCAGGTAGCATCTAGTTCCTCCCCATGGACAGGGGAGGTAATTAGCGGACTACCCCCTGCCAGGGAACACCTGTGACACCAGGCAGCTGCGTGGAGGGCGGCCCCGAACCTCCCCCACACAGTCAGCCGTATTCCGGAATTCTGAGTGTGGGGAGGTTCCGTCTTCTGTCTGCAGCACCCGGGTTCTCCTAGGAGCCCTTCGAGTGTCTTCCCCGAGTCCCTCCCAGTGCGGGCTGCCAGGGAAAGGCGGGGGTTGGGCTGGAAACGCAGGTAGCATCTAGTGCCTCCTCATGGACAGGGGAGGTAATTAGCGGACATCACCCTGCCAGGGAACACCTGTGACACCAGGCAGCTGCGTGGAGTGCGGCTCTGAACCTCCCCCTCACAGTCACCCGTGTTCCGGATTTCTGAGTGTGGGGGGGTTCCTTCTTCTGTCTGCAGCACACGGGATCTCCTAGGAGCCCTTCGAGTGTCTTCCCCGAGTCCCTCCCAGTGCGGGCTGCCGGGGAAAGGCGGGGGTTGGGCTGGAAAAGCAGGTAGCATCTAGTGCCTCCCCATGGACAAGGGAGATAATTAGCGGACTTCCCCCTGCCAGGGAACACCTGTGACACCAGGCAGCTGCGTGGAGGGCGGCCCCGAACCTCCCCCACACAGTCACCCGTGTTCCGGAATTCTGAGTGTGGGGAGGTTCCGTCTTCTGTCTGCAGCACCCGGGATCTCCTAGGAGCCCTTCGAGTGTCTTCCCCGAGTCCCTCCCAGTGCGGGCTGCCGGGGAAAGGCGGGGGTTGGGCTGGAAAAGCAGGTAGCATCTAGTGCCTCCCCCTGGACAGGGGAAGTAATTAGCGGACATCCCCCTGCCAGGGAACACCTGTGACACCAGGCAGCTGCGTGTAGGGCGGCCACGAACCTCCCCCACACAGTCACCCGTGTTCCGGAATTCTGAGTGTGGGGAGGTTCCGTCTTCTGTCTGCAGCACACGGGATCTCCTAGGAGCCCTTCGAGTGTCTTCCCCGAGTCCCTCCCAGTGCGGGCTGCCGGGGAAAGGCGGGGGTTGGGCTGGAAAAGCAGGTAGCATCTAGTTCCTCCCCATGGACAGGGGAGGTAATTAGCGGACTACGCCCTGCCAGGGAACACCTGTGACACCAGGCAGCTGCGTGGAGGGCGGCCCCGAACCTCCCCCACACAGTCAGCCGTGTTCCGGAATTCTGAGTGTGGGGAGGTTCCGTCTTCTGTCTGCAGCACCCGGGTTCTCCTAGGAGCCATTCGAGTGTCTTCCCCCAGTCCCTCCCAGTGCGGGCTGCCGGGGAAAGGCGGGGGTTGGGCTAGAAAAGCAGGTAGCATCTAGTGCCTCCCCATGGACAAGGGAGATAATTAGCGGACTTCCCCCTGCCAGGGAACACCTGTGACACCAGGCAGCTGCGTGGAGGGCGGCCCCGAACCTCCCCCACACAGTCAGCCGTGTTCCAGAATTCTGAGTGTGGGGAGGTTCCGTCTTCTATCTGCAGCACCCGGGTTCTCCTAGGAGCCCTTCGAGTGTCTTCCCCGAGTCCCTCCCAGTGCGGGCAGCCGGGGAAAGTCGGGGGTTTGGCTGGAAACGCAGGTAGCATCTAGTGCCTCCCCATGGACAGGGGAGGTAATTAGCGGACTTCCCCTTGCGAGGGAACACCTGTGACACCAGGAAGCTGCGTGGGGGGCGGCCCTAAACCTCCCCCACACAGTCATCCGTGTTCCGGAATTCTGAGTGTGGGGAGGTTCCGTCTTCTGTCTGCAGCACCCGGGTTCTCCTAGGAGCCCTTCGAGTGTGTTCCCCGAGTCCCTCCCTGTGCGGGCGGCCGGGGAAAGGCAGGGGTTGGGCTGGAAACGCAGGTAGCATCTAGTGCCTCCCCATGGACAGGGGAGGTAATTAGCGGACTACCCCCTGCCAGGGAACACCTGTGACACCAGGCAGCTGCGTGGAGGGCGGCCCCGAACCTCCCCCACACAGTCAGCCGTATTCTGGAATTCTGAGTGTGGGGAGGTTCCGTCTTCTGTCTGCAGCACCCGGGTTCTCCTAGGAGCCCTTCGAGTGTCTTCCCCGAGTCCCTCCCAGTGCGGGCTGCCGGGGAAAGGCGGGGGTTGGACTGGAAACGCAGGTAGCATCTAGTGCCTCCTCATGGACAGGGGAGGTAATTAGCGGACATCACCCTGCCAGGGAACACCTGTGACACCAGGCAGCTGCGTGGAGGGCGGCTCTGAACCTCCCACTCACAGTCACCCGTGTTCCGGATTTCTGAGTGTGGGGAGGTTCCGTCTTCTGTCTGCAGCACCCGGGTTCTCCTAGGAGACATTCGAGTGTCTTCCCCCAGTCCCTCCCAGTGCGGGCTGCCGGGGAAAGGCGGGGGTTGGGCTGGAAAAGCAGGTAGCATCTAGTGCCTCCCCATGGACAAGGGAGATAATTAGCGGACTTCCCCCTGCCAGGGAACACCTGTGACACCAGGCAGCTGCGTGGAGGGCGGCCCCGAACCTCCCCCACACAGTCACCCGTGTTCCGGAATTCTGAGTGTGGGGAGGTTCCGTCTTCTGTCTGCAGCACCCGGGATCTCCTAGGAGCCCTTCGAGTGTCTTCCCCGAGTCCCTCCCAGTGCGGGCTGCCGGGGAAAGGCGGGGGTTGGGCTGGAAACGCAGGTAGCATCTAGTGCCTCCTCATGGACAGGGGAGGTAATTAGCGGACATCAACCTGCCAGGGAATACCTGTGACACCAGGCAGCTGCGTGGAGGGCGGCTCTGAACCTCCCCCTCACAGTCACCCGTGTTCCGGATTTCTGAGTGTGGGGGGGTTCCTTCTTCTGTCTGCAGCACACGGGATCTCCTAGGAGCCCTTCGAGTGTCTTCCCCGAGTCCCTCCCAGTGCGGGCTGCCGGGGAAAGGCGGGGGTTGGGCTGGAAAAGCAGGTAGCATCTAGTTCCTCCCCATGGACAGGGGAGGTAATTAGCGGACTTCCCCTTGCGAGGGAACACCTGTGACACCAGGAAGCTGCGTGGGGGGCGGCCCTAAACCTCCCCCACACAGTCATCCGTATTCCGGAATTCTGAGTGTGGGGAGGTTCCGTCTTCTGTCTGCAGCACCCGGGTTCTCCTAGGAGCCCTTCGAGTGTCTTCCCCGAGTCCCTCCCAGTGCGGGCTGCCGGGGAAAGGCGGGGGTTTGGCTGGAAACGCAGGTAGCATCTAGTGCCTCCCCATGGAGAGGGGAGGTAATTAGCGGAATTCCCCTTGCGAGGGAACACCTGTGACACCAGGCAGCTGCGTGGAGGGCGGCCCCGAACCTCCCCCACACAGTCACCCGTGTTCCGGAATTCTGAGTGTGGGGGGGTTGCTTCTTCTGTCTGCAGCACACGGGATCTCCTAGGAGCCCTTCGAGTGTCTTCCCCCAGTCCCTCCCAGTGCGGGCTGCCGGGGAAAGGAGGGGGTTGTGCTGGAAACGCAGGTAGAATCTAGTGCCTCCCCATGGACTGGGGAGGTAATTAGCGGACTACCCCCTGCCAGGGAACACCTGTGACACCAGGCAGCTGCGTGGAGGGCGGCCCCGAACCTCCCCCTCACAGTCACCCTTGTTCCGGATTTCTGAGTGTGGGGGGGTTCCTTCTTCTGTCTGCAGCACACGGGATCTCCTAGGAGCCCTTCGAGTGTCTTCCCCGAGTCCCTCCCAGTGCGGGCTGCCGGGGAAAGGCAGGGGTTTGGCTGGAAACGCAGGTAGCATCTAGTTCCTCCCCATGGAAAGGGGAGGATATTAGCGGACTTCCCCTTGCGAGGGAACACCTGTGACACCAGGAAGCTGCGTGTGGGGCGGCCCTAAACCTCCCCCAACTGTCATCCGTGTTCCGGAATTCTGAGTGTGGGGAGGTTCCGTCTTCTGTCTGCAGCACCCGGGTTCTCCTAGGAGCCATTCGAGTGTCTTCCCCCAGTCCCTCCCAGTGCGGGCTGCCGGGGAAAGGCGGGGGTTGGGCTGGAAAAGCAGGTAGCATCTAGTGCCTCCCCATGGACAAGGGAGATAATTAGCGGACTTCCCCCTGCCAGGGAACACCTGTGACACCAGGCAGCTGCGTGGAGAGCGGCCCCGAACCTCCCCCACACAGTCACCCGTGTTCCGGAATTCTGAGTGTGGGGAGGTTCCGTCTTCTGTCTGCAGCACCCGGGATCTCCTAGGAGCCCTTCGAGTGTCTTCCCCGAGTCCCTCCCAGTGCGGGCTGCCGGGGAAAGGCGGGGGTTGGGCTGGAAACGCAGGTAGCATCTAGTGCCTCCCCATGGACTGGGGAGGTAATTAGCGGACTACCCCCTGCCAGGGAACACCTGTGACACCAGGCAGCTGCGTGGAGGGCGGCCCCGAACCTCCCCCTCACAGTCACCCTTGTTCCGGATTTCTGAGTGTGGGGGGGTTCCTTCTTCTGTCTGCAGCACACGGGATCTCCTAGGAGCCCTTCGAGTGTCTTCCCCGAGTCCCTCCCAGTGCGGGCTGCCGGGGAAAGGCAGGGGTTTGGCTGGAAACGCAGGTAGCATCTAGTTCCTCCCCATGGACAGGGGAGGTAATTAGCGGACTTCGCCTTGCGAGGGAACACCTGTGACACCAGGAAGCTGCGTGTGGGGCGGCCCTAAACCTCCCCAACACAGTCATCCGTGTTCCGGAATTCTGAGTGTGGGGAGGTTCCGTCTTCTGTCTGCAGCACCCGGGTTCTCCTAGGAGCCATTCGAGTGTCTTCCCCGAGTCCCTCCCAGTGCGGGCTGCCGGGGAAAGGCGGGGGTTTGGCTGGAAACGCAGGTAGCATCTAGTGCCTCCCCATGGAGAGGGGAGGTAATTAGCGGAATTCCCCTTGCGAGGGAACACCTGTGACACCAGGCAGCTGCGTGGAGGGCGGCCCCGAACCTCCCCCACACAGTCACCCGTGTTCCGGAATTCTGAGTGTGGGGGGGTTGCTTCTTCTGTCTGCAGCACACGGGATCTCCTAGGAGCCCTTCGAGTGTCTTCCCCCAGTCCCTCCCAGTGCGGGCTGCCGGGGAAAGGAGGGGGTTGTGCTGGAAACGCAGGTAGAATCTAGTGCCTCCCCATGGACTGGGGAGGTAATTAGCGGACTACCCTCTGCCAGGGAACACCTGTGACACCAGGCAGCTGCGTGGAGGGCGGCCCCGAACCTCCCCCTCACAGTCACCCTTGTTCCGGATTTCTGAGTGTGGGGGGGTTCCTTCTTCTGTCTGCAGCACACGGGATCTCCTAGGAGCCCTTCGAGTGTCTTCCCCGAGTCCCTCCCAGTGCGGGCTGCCGGGGAAAGGCAGGGGTTTGGCTGGAAACGCAGGTAGCATCTAGTTCCTCCCCATGGACAGGGGAGGTAATTAGCGGACTTCCCTTTGCGAGGGAACACCTGTGACACCAGGAAGCTGCGTGTGGGGCGGCCCTAAACCTCCCCCACACAGTCATCCGTGTTCCGGAATTCTGAGTGTGGGGAGGTTCCGTCTTCTGTCTGCAGCACCCGGGTTCTCCTAGGAGCCCTTCGAGTGTCTTCCCCGAGTCCCTCCTAGTGCGGGCTGCCGGGGAAAGGCGGGGGTTTGGCTGGAAACGCAGGTAGCATCTAGTGCCTCCCCATGGACCAGGGAGGTAATTAGCGGACTTCCCCTTGCGAGGGAACACCTGTGACACAAGGCAGCTGCGTGGAGGGCGGCCCCGAACCTCCCCCACACAGTCAGCCGTGTTCCGGAATTCTGAGTGTGGGGAGGTTCCGTCTTCTGTCTGCAGCACCCGGGTTCTCCTAGGAGCCATTCGAGTGTCTTCCCCCAGTCCCTCCCAGTGCGGGCTGCCGGGGAAAGGCGGGGGTTGGGCTGGAAAAGCAGGTAGCATCTAGTGCCTCCCCATGGACAAGGGAGATAATTAGCGGACTTCCCCCTGCCAGGGAACACCTGTGACACCAGGCAGCTGCGTGGAGGGCGGCCCCGAACCTCCCCCACACAGTCACCCGTGTTCCGGAATTCTGAGTGTGGGGAGGTTCCGTCTTCTGTCTGCAGCACCCGGGATCTCCTAGGAGCCTTTCGAGTGTCTTCCCCGAGTCCCTCCCAGTGCGGGCTGCCGGGGAAAGGCGGGGGTTTGGCTGGAAACGCAGGTAGCATCTAGTGCCTCCTCATGGACAGGGGAGGTAATTAGCGGACATCACCCTGCCAGGGAACACCTGTGACACCAGGCAGCTGCGTGGATGGCGGCTCTGAACCTCCCCCTCACAGTCACCCTTGTTCCTGATTTCTGAGTGTGGGGGGGTTCCTTCTTCTGTCTGCTGCACACGGGATCTCCTAGGAGCCCTTCGAGTGTCTTCCCCGAGTCCCTCCCAGTGCGGGCTGCCGGGGAAAGGCGGGGGTTGGGCTGGAAAAGCAGGTAGCATCTAGTTCCTCCCCATGGACAGGGGAGGTAATTAGCGGACTACGCCCTGCCAGGGAACACCTGTGACACCAGGCAGCTGCGTGGAGGGCGGCCCCGAACCTCCCCCACACAGTCAGCCGTGTTCCGGAATTCTGAGTGTGGGGAGGTTCCGTCTTCTGTCTGCAGCACCCGGGTTCTCCTAGGAGCCATTCGAGTGTCTTCCCCCAGTCCCTCCCAGTGCGGGCTGCCGGGGAAAGGCGGGGGTTGGGCTGGAAAAGCAGGTAGCATCTAGTGCCTCCCCATGGACAAGGGAGATAATTAGCGGACTTCCCCCTGCCAGGGAACACCTGTGACACCAGGCAGCTGCGTGGAGGGCGGCCCCGAACCTCCCCCACACAGTCAGCCGTGTTCCGGAATTCTGAGTGTGGGGAGGTTCCGTCTTCTGTCTGCAGCACCCGGGATCTCCTAGGAGCCCTTCGAGTGTCTTCCCCGAGTCCCTCCCAGTGCGGGCTGCCGGGGAAAGGCGGGGGTTGGGCTGGAAACGCAGGTAGCATCTAGTGCCTCCTCATGGACATGGGAGGTAATTAGCGGACATCACCCTGGCAGGGAACACCTGTGACACCAGGCAGCTGCGTGGAGGGCGGCTCTGAACCTCCCCCTCACAGTCACCCGTGTTCCGGATTTCTGAGTGTGGGGGGGTTCCTTCTTCTGTCTGCAGCACACGGGATCTCCTAGGAGCCCTTCGAGTGTCTTCCCCGAGTCCCTCCCAGTGCGGGCTGCCGGGGAAAGGCGGGGGTTGGGCTGGAAAAGCAGGTAGCATCTAGTTCCTCCCCATGGACAGGGGAGGTAATTAGCGGACTACGCCCTGCCAGGGAACACCTGTGACACCAGGCAGCTGCGTGGAGGGCGGCCCCGAACCTCCCCCACACAGTCAGCCGTATTCCGGAATTCTGAGTGTGGGGAGGTTCCGTCTTCTGTCTGCAGCACCCGGGTTCTCCTAGGAGCCCTTCGAGTGTCTTCCCCGAGTCCCTCCCAGTGCGGGCTGCCGGGGAAAGGCGGGGGTTGGGCTGGAAACGCAGGTAGCATCTAGTGCCTCCTCATGGACAGGGGAGGTAATTAGCGGACATCACCCTGCCAGGGAACACCTGTGACACCAGGCAGCTGCGTGGAGGGCGGCTCTGAACCTCCCCCTCACAGTCACCCTTGTTCCGGATTTCTGAGTGTGGGGGGGTTCCTTCTTCTGTCTGCAGCACACGGGATCTCCTAGGAGCCCTTCGAGTGTCTTCCCCGAGTCCCTCCCAGTGCGGGCTGCCGGGGAAAGGCGGGGGTTGGGCTGGAAAAGCAGGTAGCATCTAGTTCCTCCCCATGGACAGGGGAGGTAATTAGCGGACTTCGCCTTGCGAGGGAACACCTGTGACACCAGGAAGCTGCGTGTGGGGCGGCCCTAAACCTCCCCAACACAGTCATCCGTGTTCCGGAATTCTGAGTGTGGGGAGGTTCCGTCTTCTGTCTGCAGCACCCGGGTTCTCCTAGGAGCCATTCGAGTGTCTTCCCCCAGTCCCTCCCAGTGCGGGCTGCCGGGGAAAGGCGGGGGTTGGGCTGGAAAAGCAGGTAGCATCTAGTGCCTCCCCATGGACAAGGGAGATAATTAGCGGACTTCCCCCTGCCAGGGAACACCTGTGACACCAGTCAGCTGCGTGGAGGGCGGCCCCGAACCTCCCCCACACAGTCACCCGTGTTCCGGAATTCTGAGTGTGGGGAGGTTCCGTCTTCTGTCTGCAGCACCCGGGATCTCCTAGGAGCCCTTCGAGTGTCTTCCCCGAGTCCCTCCCAGTGCGGGCTGCCGGGGAAAGGCGGGGGTTGGGCTGGAAACGCAGGTAGCATCTAGTGCCTCCTCATGGACAGGGGAGGTAATTAGCGGACATCACCCTGCCAGGGAACACCTGTGACACCAGGCAGCTGCGTGGAGGGCGGCTCTGAACCTCCCCCTCACAGTCACCCGTGTTCCGGATTTCTGAGTGTGGGGGGGTTCCTTCTTCTGTCTGCAGCACACGGGATCTCCTAGGAGCCCTTCGAGTGTCTTCCCCGAGTCCCTCCCAGTGCGGGCTGCCGGGGAAAGGCGGGGGTTGGGCTGGAAAAGCAGGTAGCATCTAGTTCCTCCCCATGGACAGGGGAGGTAATTAGCGGACTACGCCCTGCCAGGGAACACCTGTGACACCAGGCAGCTGCGTGGAGGGCGGCCCCGAACCTCCCCCACACAGTCAGCCGTGTTCCGGAATTCTGAGTGTGGGGAGGTTCCGTCTTCTGTCTGCAGCACCCGGGTTCTCCTAGGAGCCATTCGAGTGTCTTCCCCCAGTCCCTCCCAGTGCGGGCTGCCGGGGAAAGGCGGGGGTTGGGCTGGAAAAGCAGGTAGCATCTAGTGCCTCCCCATGGACAAGGGAGATAATTAGCAGACTTCCCCCTGCCAGGGAACACCTGTGACACCAGGCAGCTGCGTGGAGGGCGGCCCCGAACCTCCCCCACACAGTCACCCGTGTTCCGGAATTCTGAGTGTGGGGAGGTTCCGTCTTCTGTCTGCAGCACCCGGGATCTCCTAGGAGCCCTTCGAGTGTCTTCCCCGAGTCCCTCCCAGTGCGGGCTGCCGGGGAAAGGCGGGGGTTGGGCTGGAAACGCAGGTAGCATCTAGTGCCTCCTCATGGACAGGGGAGGTAATTAGCGGACATCACCCTGGCAGGGAACACCTGTGACACCAGGCAGCTGCGTGGAGGGCGGCTCTGAACCTCCCCCTCACAGTCACCCGTGTTCCGGATTTCTGAGTGTGGGGGGGTTCCTTCTTCTGTCTGCAGCACACGGGATCTCCTAGGAGCCCTTCGAGTGTCTTCCCCGAGTCCCTCCCAGTGCGGGCTGCCGGGGAAAGGCGGGGGTTGGGCTGGAAAAGCAGGTAGCATCTAGTTCCTCCCCATGGACAGGGGAGGTAATTAGCGGACTACCCCCTGCCAGGGAACACCTGTGACACCAGGCAGCTGCGTGGAGGGCGGCCCCGAACCTCCCCCACACAGTCAGCCGTATTCCGGAATTCTGAGTGTGGGGAGGTTCCGTCTTCTGTCTGCAGCACCCGGGTTCTCCTAGGAGCCCTTCGAGTGTCTTCCCCGAGTCCCTCCCAGTGCGGGCTGCCAGGGAAAGGCGGGGGTTGGGCTGGAAACGCAGGTAGCATCTAGTGCCTCCTCATGGACAGGGGAGGTAATTAGCGGACATCACCCTGCCAGGGAACACCTGTGACACCAGGCAGCTGCGTGGAGTGCGGCTCTGAACCTCCCCCTCACAGTCACCCGTGTTCCGGATTTCTGAGTGTGGGGGGGTTCCTTCTTCTGTCTGCAGCACACGGGATCTCCTAGGAGCCCTTCGAGTGTCTTCCCCGAGTCCCTCCCAGTGCGGGCTGCCGGGGAAAGGCGGGGGTTGGGCTGGAAAAGCAGGTAGCATCTAGTGCCTCCCCATGGACAAGGGAGATAATTAGCGGACTTCCCCCTGCCAGGGAACACCTGTGACACCAGGCAGCTGCGTGGAGGGCGGCCCCGAACCTCCCCCACACAGTCACCCGTGTTCCGGAATTCTGAGTGTGGGGAGGTTCCGTCTTCTGTCTGCAGCACCCGGGATCTCCTAGGAGCCCTTCGAGTGTCTTCCCCGAGTCCCTCCCAGTGCGGGCTGCCGGGGAAAGGCGGGGGTTGGGCTGGAAAAGCAGGTAGCATCTAGTGCCTCCCCCTGGACAGGGGAAGTAATTAGCGGACATCCCCCTGCCAGGGAACACCTGTGACACCAGGCAGCTGCGTGTAGGGCGGCCACGAACCTCCCCCACACAGTCACCCGTGTTCCGGAATTCTGAGTGTGGGGAGGTTCCGTCTTCTGTCTGCAGCACACGGGATCTCCTAGGAGCCCTTCGAGTGTCTTCCCCGAGTCCCTCCCAGTGCGGGCTGCCGGGGAAAGGCGGGGGTTGGGCTGGAAAAGCAGGTAGCATCTAGTTCCTCCCCATGGACAGGGGAGGTAATTAGCGGACTACGCCCTGCCAGGGAACACCTGTGACACCAGGCAGCTGCGTGGAGGGCGGCCCCGAACCTCCCCCACACAGTCAGCCGTGTTCCGGAATTCTGAGTGTGGGGAGGTTCCGTCTTCTGTCTGCAGCACCCGGGTTCTCCTAGGAGCCATTCGAGTGTCTTCCCCCAGTCCCTCCCAGTGCGGGCTGCCGGGGAAAGGCGGGGGTTGGGCTAGAAAAGCAGGTAGCATCTAGTGCCTCCCCATGGACAAGGGAGATAATTAGCGGACTTCCCCCTGCCAGGGAACACCTGTGACACCAGGCAGCTGCGTGGAGGGCGGCCCCGAACCTCCCCCACACAGTCAGCCGTGTTCCAGAATTCTGAGTGTGGGGAGGTTCCGTCTTCTATCTGCAGCACCCGGGTTCTCCTAGGAGCCCTTCGAGTGTCTTCCCCGAGTCCCTCCCAGTGCGGGCTGCCGGGGAAAGTCGGGGGTTTGGCTGGAAACGCAGGTAGCATCTAGTGCCTCCCCATGGACAGGGGAGGTAATTAGCGGACTTCCCCTTGCGAGGGAACACCTGTGACACCAGGAAGCTGCGTGGGGGGCGGCCCTAAACCTCCCCCACACAGTCATCCGTGTTCCGGAATTCTGAGTGTGGGGAGGTTCCGTCTTCTGTCTGCAGCACCCGGGTTCTCCTAGGAGCCCTTCGAGTGTGTTCCCCGAGTCCCTCCCTGTGCGGGCGGCCGGGGAAAGGCAGGGGTTGGGCTGGAAACGCAGGTAGCATCTAGTGCCTCCCCATGGACAGGGGAGGTAATTAGCGGACTACCCCCTGCCAGGGAACACCTGTGACACCAGGCAGCTGCGTGGAGGGCGGCCCCGAACCTCCCCCACACAGTCAGCCGTATTCTGGAATTCTGAGTGTGGGGAGGTTCCGTCTTCTGTCTGCAGCACCCAGGTTCTCCTAGGAGCCCTTCGAGTGTCTTCCCCGAGTCCCTCCCAGTGCGGGCTGCCGGGGAAAGGCGGGGGTTGGACTGGAAACGCAGGTAGCATCTAGTGCCTCCTCATGGACAGGGGAGGTAATTAGCGGACATCACCCTGCCAGGGAACACCTGTGACACCAGGCAGCTGCGTGGAGGGCGGCTCTGAACCTCCCACTCACAGTCACCCGTGTTCCGGATTTCTGAGTGTGGGGAGGTTCCGTCTTCTGTCTGCAGCACCCGGGTTCTCCTAGGAGCCATTCGAGTGTCTTCCCCCAGTCCCTCCCAGTGCGGGCTGCCGGGGAAAGGCGGGGGTTGGGCTGGAAAAGCAGGTAGCATCTAGTGCCTCCCCATGGACAAGGGAGATAATTAGCGGACTTCCCCCTGCCAGGGAACACCTGTGACACCAGGCAGCTGCGTGGAGGGCGGCCCCGAACCTCCCCCACACAGTCACCCGTGTTCCGGAATTCTGAGTGTGGGGAGGTTCCGTCTTCTGTCTGCAGCACCCGGGATCTCCTAGGAGCCCTTCGAGTGTCTTCCCCGAGTCCCTCCCAGTGCGGGCTGCCGGGGAAAGGCGGGGGTTGGGCTGGAAACGCAGGTAGCATCTAGTGCCTCCTCATGGACAGGGGAGGTAATTAGCGGACATCAACCTGCCAGGGAATACCTGTGACACCAGGCAGCTGCGTGGAGGGCGGCTCTGAAACTCCCCCTCACAGTCACCCGTGTTCCGGATTTCTGAGTGTGGGGGGGTTCCTTCTTCTGTCTGCAGCACACGGGATCTCCTAGGAGCCCTTCGAGTGTCTTCCCCGAGTCCCTCCCAGTGCGGGCTGCCGGGGAAAGGCGGGGGTTGGGCTGGAAAAGCAGGTAGCATCTAGTTCCTCCCCATGGACAGGGGAGGTAATTAGCGGACTTCCCCTTGCGAGGGAACACCTGTGACACCAGGAAGCTGCGTGGGGGGCGGCCCTAAACCTCCCCCACACAGTCATCCGTATTCCGGAATTCTGAGTGTGGGGAGGTTCCGTCTTCTGTCTGCAGCACCCGGGTTCTCCTAGGAGCCCTTCGAGTGTCTTCCCCGAGTCCCTCCCAGTGCGGGCTGCCGGGGAAAGGCGGGGGTTTGGCTGGAAACGCAGGTAGCATCTAGTGCCTCCCCATGGAGAGGGGAGGTAATTAGCGGAATTCCCCTTGCGAGGGAACACCTGTGACACCAGGCAGCTGCGTGGAGGGCGGCCCCGAACCTCCCCCACACAGTCACCCGTGTTCCGGAATTCTGAGTGTGGGGGGGTTGCTTCTTCTGTCTGCAGCACACGGGATCTCCTAGGAGCCCTTCGAGTGTCTTCCCCCAGTCCCTCCCAGTGCGGGCTGCCGGGGAAAGGAGGGGGTTGTGCTGGAAACGCAGGTAGAATCTAGTGCCTCCCCATGGACTGGGGAGGTAATTAGCGGACTACCCCCTGCCAGGGAACACCTGTGACACCAGGCAGCTGCGTGGAGGGCGGCCCCGAACCTCCCCCTCACAGTCACCCTTGTTCCGGATTTCTGAGTGTGGGGGGGTTCCTTCTTCTGTCTGCAGCACACGGGATCTCCTAGGAGCCCTTCGAGTGTCTTCCCCGAGTCCCTCCCAGTGCGGGCTGCCGGGGAAAGGCAGGGGTTTGGCTGGAAACGCAGGTAGCATCTAGTTCCTCCCCATGGACAGGGGAGGTAATTAGCGGACTTCGCCTTGCGAGGGAACACCTGTGACACCAGGAAGCTGCGTGTGGGGCGGCCCTAAACCTCCCCAACACAGTCATCCGTGTTCCGGAATTCTGAGTGTGGGGAGGTTCCGTCTTCTGTCTGCAGCACCCGGGTTCTCCTAGGAGCCATTCGAGTGTCTTCCCCGAGTCCCTCCCAGTGCGGGCTGCCGGGGAAAGGCGGGGGTTTGGCTGGAAACGCAGGTAGCATCTAGTGCCTCCCCATGGAGAGGGGAGGTAATTAGCGGAATTCCCCTTGCGAGGGAACACCTGTGACACCAGGCAGCTGCGTGGAGGGCGGCCCCGAACCTCCCCCACACAGTCACCCGTGTTCCGGAATTCTGAGTGGTGGGGGGTTGCTTCTTCTGTCTGCAGCACACGGGATCTCCTAGGAGCCCTTCGAGTGTCTTCCCCCAGTCCCTCCCAGTGCGGGCTGCCGGGGAAAGGAGGGGGTTGTGCTGGAAACGCAGGTAGAATCTAGTGCCTCCTCATGGACAGGGGAGGTAATTAGCGGACATCACCCTGCCAGGGAACACCTGTGACACCAGGCAGCTGCGTGGAGTGCGGCTCTGAACCTCCCCCTCACAGTCACCCGTGTTCCGGATTTCTGAGTGTGGGGGGGTTCCTTCTTCTGTCTGCAGCACACGGGATCTCCTAGGAGCCCTTCGAGTGTCTTCCCCGAGTCCCTCCCAGTGCGGGCTGCCGGGGAAAGGCGGGGGTTTGGCTGGAAACGCAGGTAGCATCTAGTGCCTCCCCATGGAGAGGGGAGGTAATTAGCGGAATTCCCCTTGCGAGGGAACACCTGTGACACCAGGCAGCTGCGTGGAGGGCGGCCCCGAACCTCCCCCACACAGTCACCCGTGTTCCGGAATTCTGAGTGTGGGGGGGTTGCTTCTTCTGTCTGCAGCACACGGGATCTCCTAGGAGCCCTTCGAGTGTCTTCCCCCAGTCCCTCCCAGTGCGGGCTGCCGGGGAAAGGAGGGGGTTGTGCTGGAAACGCAGGTAGAATCTAGTGCCTCCTCATGGACAGGGGAGGTAATTAGCGGACATCACCCTGCCAGGGAACACCTGTGACACCAGGCAGCTGCGTGGAGTGCGGCTCTGAACCTCCCCCTCACAGTCACCCGTGTTCCGGATTTCTGAGTGTGGGGGGGTTCCTTCTTCTGTCTGCAGCACACGGGATCTCCTAGGAGCCCTTCGAGTGTCTTCCCCGAGTCCCTCCCAGTGCGGGCTGCCGGGGAAAGGCGGGGGTTGGGCTGGAAAAGCAGGTAGCATCTAGTGCCTCCCCATGGACAAGGGAGATAATTAGCGGACTTCCCCATGCCAGGGAACACCTGTGACACCAGGCAGCTGCGTGGAGGGCGGCCCCGAACCTCCCCCACACAGTCACCCGTGTTCCGGAATTCTGAGTGTGGGGAGGTTCCGTCTTCTGTCTGCAGCACCCGGGATCTCCTAGGAGCCCTTCGAGTGTCTTCCCCGAGTCCCTCCCAGTGCGGGCTGCCGGGGAAAGGCGGGGGTTGGGCTGGAAAAGCAGGTAGCATCTAGTGCCTCCCCCTGGACAGGGGAAGTAATTAGCGGACATCCCCCTGCCAGGGAACACCTGTGACACCAGGCAGCTGCGTGTAGGGCGGCCACGAACCTCCCCCACACAGTCACCCGTGTTCCGGAATTCTGAGTGTGGGGAGGTTCCGTCTTCTGTCTGCAGCACACGGGATCTCCTAGGAGCCCTTCGAGTGTCTTCCCCGAGTCCCTCCCAGTGCGGGCTGCCGGGGAAAGGCGGGGGTTGGGCTGGAAAAGCAGGTAGCATCTAGTTCCTCCCCATGGACAGGGGAGGTAATTAGCGGACTACGCCCTGCCAGGGAACACCTGTGACACCAGGCAGCTGCGTGGAGGGCGGCCCCGAACCTCCCCCACACAGTCAGCCGTGTTCCGGAATTCTGAGTGTGGGGAGGTTCCGTCTTCTGTCTGCAGCACCCGGGTTCTCCTAGGAGCCATTCGAGTGTCTTCCCCCAGTCCCTCCCAGTGCGGGCTGCCGGGGAAAGGCGGGGGTTGGGCTAGAAAAGCAGGTAGCATCTAGTGCCTCCCCATGGACAAGGGAGATAATTAGCGGACTTCCCCCTGCCAGGGAACACCTGTGACACCAGGCAGCTGCGTGGAGGGAGGCCCCGAACCTCCCCCACACAGTCAGCCGTGTTCCAGAATTCTGAGTGTGGGGAGGTTCCGTCTTCTATCTGCAGCACCCGGGTTCTCCTTGGAGCCCTTCGAGTGTCTTCCCCGAGTCCCTCCCAGTGCGGGCTGCCGGGGAAAGTCGGGGGTTTGGCTGGAAACGCAGGTAGCATCTAGTGCCTCCCCATGGACAGGGGAGGTAATTAGCGGACTTCCCCTTGCGAGGGAACACCTGTGACACCAGGAAGCTGCGTGGGGGGCGGCCCTAAACCTCCCCCACACAGTCATCCGTGTTCCGGAATTCTGAGTGTGGGGAGGTTCCGTCTTCTGTCTGCAGCACCCGGGTTCTCCTAGGAGCCCTTCGAGTGTGTTCCCCGAGTCCCTCCCTGTGCGGGCGGCCGGGGAAAGGCAGGGGTTGGGCTGGAAACGCAGGTAGCATCTAGTGCCTCCCCATGGACAGGGGAGGTAATTAGCGGACTACCCCCTGCCAGGGAACACCTGTGACACCAGGCAGCTGCGTGGAGGGCGGCCCCGAACCTCCCCCACACAGTCAGCCGTATTCTGGAATTCTGAGTGTGGGGAGGTTCCGTCTTCTGTCTGCAGCACCCAGGTTCTCCTAGGAGCCCTTCGAGTGTCTTCCCCGAGTCCCTCCCAGTGCGGGCTGCCGGGGAAAGGCGGGGGTTGGACTGGAAACGCAGGTAGCATCTAGTGCCTCCTCATGGACAGGGGAGGTAATTAGCGGACATCACCCTGCCAGGGAACACCTGTGACACCAGGCAGCTGCGTGGAGGGCGGCTCTGAACCTCCCACTCACAGTCACCCGTGTTCCGGATTTCTGAGTGTGGGGAGGTTCCGTCTTCTGTCTGCAGCACCCGGGTTCTCCTAGGAGCCATTCGAGTGTCTTCCCCCAGTCCCTCCCAGTGCGGGCTGCCGGGGAAAGGCGGGGGTTGGGCTGGAAAAGCAGGTAGCATCTAGTGCCTCCCCATGGACAAGGGAGATAATTAGCGGACTTCCCCCTGCCAGGGAACACCTGTGACACCAGGCAGCTGCGTGGAGGGCGGCCCCGAACCTCCCCCACACAGTCACCCGTGTTCCGGAATTCTGAGTGTGGGGAGGTTCCGTCTTCTGTCTGCAGCACCCGGGATCTCCTAGGAGCCCTTCGAGTGTCTTCCCCGAGTCCCTCCCAGTGCGGGCTGCCGGGGAAAGGCGGGGGTTGGGCTGGAAACGCAGGTAGCATCTAGTGCCTCCTCATGGACAGGGGAGGTAATTAGCGGACATCAACCTGCCAGGGAATACCTGTGACACCAGGCAGCTGCGTGGAGGGCGGCTCTGAACCTCCCCCTCACAGTCACCCGTGTTCCGGATTTCTGAGTGTGGGGGGGTTCCTTCTTCTGTCTGCAGCACACGGGATCTCCTAGGAGCCCTTCGAGTGTCTTCCCCGAGTCCCTCCCAGTGCGGGCTGCCGGGGAAAGGCGGGGGTTGGGCTGGAAAAGCAGGTAGCATCTAGTTCCTCCCCATGGACAGGGGAGGTAATTAGCGGACTTCCCCTTGCGAGGGAACACCTGTGACACCAGGAAGCTGCGTGGGGGGCGGCCCTAAACCTCCCCCACACAGTCATCCGTATTCCGGAATTCTGAGTGTGGGGAGGTTCCGTCTTCTGTCTGCAGCACCCGGGTTCTCCTAGGAGCCCTTCGAGTGTCTTCCCCGAGTCCCTCCCAGTGCGGGCTGCCGGGGAAAGGCGGGGGTTTGGCTGGAAACGCAGGTAGCATCTAGTGCCTCCCCATGGAGAGGGGAGGTAATTAGCGGAATTCCCCTTGCGAGGGAACACCTGTGACACCAGGCAGCTGCGTGGAGGGCGGCCCCGAACCGCCCCCACACAGTCACCCGTGTTCCGGAATTCTGAGTGTGGGGGGGTTGCTTCTTCTGTCTGCAGCACACGGGATCTCCTAGGAGCCCTTCGAGTGTCTTCCCCCAGTCCCTCCCAGTGCGGGCTGCCGGGGAAAGGAGGGGGTTGTGCTGGAAACGCAGGTAGAATCTAGTGCCTCCCCATGGACTGGGGAGGTAATTAGCGGACTACCCCCTGCCAGGGAACACCTGTGACACCAGGCAGCTGCGTGGAGGGCGGCCCCGAACCTCCCCCTCACAGTCACCCTTGTTCCGGATTTCTGAGTGTGGGGGGGTTCCTTCTTCTGTCTGCAGCACACGGGATCTCCTAGGAGCCCTTCGAGTGTCTTCCCCGAGTCCCTCCCAGTGCGGGCTGCCGGGGAAAGGCAGGGGTTTGGCTGGAAACGCAGGTAGCATCTAGTTCCTCCCCATGGAAAGGGGAGGATATTAGCGGACTTCCCCTTGCGAGGGAACACCTGTGACACCAGGAAGCTGCGTGTGGGGCGGCCCTAAACCTCCCCCAACTGTCATCCGTGTTCCGGAATTCTGAGTGTGGGGAGGTTCCGTCTTCTGTCTGCAGCACCCGGGTTCTCCTAGGAGCCATTCGAGTGTCTTCCCCCAGTCCCTCCCAGTGCGGGCTGCCGGGGAAAGGCGGGGGTTGGGCTGGAAAAGCAGGTAGCATCTAGTGCCTCCCCATGGACAAGGGAGATAATTAGCGGACTTCCCCCTGCCAGGGAACACCTGTGACACCAGGCAGCTGCGTGGAGAGCGGCCCCGAACCTCCCCCACACAGTCACCCGTGTTCCGGAATTCTGAGTGTGGGGAGGTTCCGTCTTCTGTCTGCAGCACCCGGGATCTCCTAGGAGCCCTTCGAGTGTCTTCCCCGAGTCCCTCCCAGTGCGGGCTGCCGGGGAAAGGCGGGGGTTGGGCTGGAAACGCAGGTAGCATCTAGTGCCTCCCCATGGACTGGGGAGGTAATTAGCGGACTACCCCCTGCCAGGGAACACCTGTGACACCAGGCAGCTGCGTGGAGGGCGGCCCCGAACCTCCCCCTCACAGTCACCCTTGTTCCGGATTTCTGAGTGTGGGGGGGTTCCTTCTTCTGTCTGCAGCACACGGGATCTCCTAGGAGCCCTTCGAGTGTCTTCCCCGAGTCCCTCCCAGTGCGGGCTGCCGGGGAAAGGCAGGGGTTTGGCTGGAAACGCAGGTAGCATCTAGTTCCTCCCCATGGACAGGGGAGGTAATTAGCGGACTTCGCCTTGCGAGGGAACACCTGTGACACCAGGAAGCTGCGTGTGGGGCGGCCCTAAACCTCCCCAACACAGTCATCCGTGTTCCGGAATTCTGAGTGTGGGGAGGTTCCGTCTTCTGTCTGCAGCACCCGGGTTCTCCTAGGAGCCATTCGAGTGTCTTCCCCGAGTCCCTCCCAGTGCGGGCTGCCGGGGAAAGGCGGGGGTTTGGCTGGAAACGCAGGTAGCATCTAGTGCCTCCCCATGGAGAGGGGAGGTAATTAGCGGAATTCCCCTTGCGAGGGAACACCTGTGACACCAGGCAGCTGCGTGGAGGGCGGCCCCGAACCTCCCCCACACAGTCACCCGTGTTCCGGAATTCTGAGTGTGGGGGGGTTGCTTCTTCTGTCTGCAGCACACGGGATCTCCTAGGAGCCCTTCGAGTGTCTTCCCCCAGTCCCTCCCAGTGCGGGCTGCCGGGGAAAGGAGGGGGTTGTGCTGGAAACGCAGGTAGAATCTAGTGCCTCCCCATGGACTGGGGAGGTAATTAGCGGACTACCCCCTGCCAGGGAACACCTGTGACACCAGGCAGCTGCGTGGAGGGCGGCCCCGAACCTCCCCCTCACAGTCACCCTTGTTCCGGATTTCTGAGTGTGGGGGGGTTCCTTCTTCTGTCTGCAGCACACGGGATCTCCTAGGAGCCCTTCGAGTGTCTTCCCCGAGTCCCTCCCAGTGCGGGCTGCCGGGGAAAGGCAGGGGTTTGGCTGGAAACGCAGGTAGCATCTAGTTCCTCCCCATGGACAGGGGAGGTAATTAGCGGACTTCCCTTTGCGAGGGAACACCTGTGACACCAGGAAGCTGCGTGTGGGGCGGCCCTAAACCTCCCCCACACAGTCATCCGTGTTCCGGAATTCTGAGTGTGGGGAGGTTCCGTCTTCTGTCTGCAGCACCCGGGTTCTCCTAGGAGCCCTTCGAGTGTCTTCCCCGAGTCCCTCCTAGTGCGGGCTGCCGGGGAAAGGCGGGGGTTTGGCTGGAAACGCAGGTAGCATCTAGTGC
This sequence comes from Camelus bactrianus, assembly GCF_048773025.1. NCBI lineage: Eukaryota > Metazoa > Chordata > Mammalia > Artiodactyla > Camelidae > Camelus > Camelus bactrianus. Next base: position 873,496 of record NC_133540.1, read on the forward strand.
CTCCCCATGGACCAGGGAGGTAATTAGCGGACTTCCCCTTGCGAGGGAACACCTGTGACACAAGGCAGCTGCGTGGAGGGCGGCCCCGAACCTCCCCCACACAGTCAGCCGTGTTCCGGAATTCTGAGTGTGGGGAGGTTCCTTCTTCTGTCTGCAGCACCCGGGTTCTCCTAGGAGCCATTCGAGTGTCTTCCCCCAGTCCCTCCCAGTGCGGGCTCCCGGGGAAAGGCGGGGGTTGGGCTGGAAAAGCAGGTAGCATCTAGTGCCTCCCCATGGACAAGGGAGATAATTAGCGGACTTCCCCCTGCCAGGGAACACCTGTGACACCAGGCAGCTGCGTGGAGGGCGGCCCCGAACCTCCCCCACACAGTCACCCGTGTTCCGGAATTCTGAGTGTGGGGAGGTTCCGTCTTCTGTCTGCAGCACCCGGGATCTCCTAGGAGCCCTTCGAGTGTCTTCCCCGAGTCCCTCCCAGTGCGGGCTGCCGGGGAAAGGCGGGGGTTTGGCTGGAAACGCAGGTAGCATCTAGTGCCTCCTCATGGACAGGGGAGGTAATTAGCGGACATCACCCTGCCAGGGAACACCTGTGACACCAGGCAGCTGCGTGGATGGCGGCTCTGAACCTCCCCCTCACAGTCACCCTTGTTCCTGATTTCTGAGTGTGGGGGGGTTCCTTCTTCTGTCTGCTGCACACGGGATCTCCTAGGAGCCCTTCGAGTGTTTTCCCCGAGTCCCTCCCAGTGCGGGCTGCCGGGGAAAGGCGGGGGTTGGGCTGGAAAAGCAGGTAGCATCTAGTTCCTCCCCATGGACAGGGGAGGTAATTAGCGGACTACGCCCTGCCAGGGAACACCTGTGACACCAGGCAGCTGCGTGGAGGGCGGCCCCGAACCTCCCCCACACAGTCAGCCGTGTTCCGGAATTCTGAGTGTGGGGAGGTTCCGTCTTCTGTCTGCAGCACCCGGGTTCTCCTAGGAGCCATTCGAGTGTCTTCCCCCAGTCCCTCCCAGTGCGGGCTGCCGGGGAAAGGCGGGGGTTGGGCTGGAAAAGCAGGTAGCATCTAGTGCCTCCCCATGGACAAGGGAGATAATTAGCGGACTTCCCCCTGCCAGGGAACACCTGTGACACCAGGCAGCTGCGTGGAGGGCGGCCCCGAACCTCCCCCACACAGTCAGCCGTGTTCCGGAATTCTGAGTGTGGGGAGGTTCCGTCTTCTGTCTGCAGCACCCGGGATCTCCTAGGAGCCCTTCGAGTGTCTTCCCCGAGTCCCTCCCAGTGCGGGCTGCCGGGGAAAGGCGGGGGTTGGGCTGGAAACGCAGGTAGCATCTAGTGCCTCCTCATGGACATGGGAGGTAATTAGCGGACATCACCCTGGCAGGGAACACCTGTGACACCAGGCAGCTGCGTGGAGGGCGGCCCTGAACCTCCCCCTCACAGTCACCCGTGTTCCGGATTTCTGAGTGTGGGGGGGTTCCTTCTTCTGTCTGCAGCACACGGGATCTCCTAGGAGCCCTTCGAGTGTCTTCCCCGAGTCCCTCCCAGTGCGGGCTGCCGGGGAAAGGCGGGGGTTGGGCTGGAAAAGCAGGTAGCATCTAGTTCCTCCCCATGGACAGGGGAGGTAATTAGCGGACTACGCCCTGCCAGGGAACACCTGTGACACCAGGCAGCTGCGTGGAGGGCGGCCCCGAACCTCCCCCACACAGTCAGCCGTATTCCGGAATTCTGAGTGTGGGGAGGTTCCGTCTTCTGTCTGCAGCACCCGGGTTCTCCTAGGAGCCCTTCGAGTGTCTTCCCCGAGTCCCTCCCAGTGCGGGCTGCCGGGGAAAGGCGGGGGTTGGGCTGGAAACGCAGGTAGCATCTAGTGCCTCCTCATGGACAGGGGAGGTAATTAGCGGACATCACCCTGCCAGGGAACACCTGTGACACCAGGCAGCTGCGTGGAGGGCGGCTCTGAACCTCCCCCTCACAGTCACCCTTGTTCCGGATTTCTGAGTGTGGGGGGGTTCCTTCTTCTGTCTGCAGCACACGGGATCTCCTAGGAGCCCTTCGAGTGTCTTCCCCGAGTCTCTCCCAGTGCGGGCTGCCGGGGAAAGGCGGGGGTTGGGCTGGAAAAGCAGGTAGCATCTAGTGCCTCCCCATGGACAAGGGAGATAATTAGCGGACTTCCCCCTGCCAGGGAACACCTGTGACACCAGGCAGCTGCGTGGAGGGCGGCCCCGAACCTCCCCCACACAGTCACCCGTGTTCCGGAATTCTTAGTGTGGGGAGGTTCCGTCTTCTGTCTGCAGCACCGGGGATCTCCTAGGAGCCCTTCGAGTGTCTTCCCCGAGTCCCTCCCAGTGCGGGCTGCCGGGGAAAGGCGGGGGTTGGGCTGGAAAAGCAGGTAGCATCTAGTGCCTCCCCCTGGACAGGGGAGGTAATTAGCGGACATCCGCCTGCCAGGGAACACCTGTGACACCAGGCAGCTGCGTGTAGGGCGGCCACGAACCTCCCCCACACAGTCACCCGTGTTCCGGAATTCTGAGTGTGGGGAGGTTCCGTCTTCGGTCTGCAGCACACGGGATCTCCTAGGAGCCCTTCGAGTGTCTTCCCCGAGTCCCTCCCAGTGCGGGCTGCCGGGGAAAGGCGGGGGTTGGGCTGGAAAAGCAGGTAGCATCTAGTTCCTCCCCATGGACAGGGGAGGTAATTAGCGGACTACGCCCTGCCAGGGAACACCTGTGACACCAGGCAGCTGCGTGGAGGGCGGCCCCGAACCTCCCCCACACAGTCAGCCGTGTTCCGGAATTCTGAGTGTGGGGAGGTTCCGTCTTCTGTCTGCAGCACCCGGGTTCTCCTGGGAGCCATTCGAGTGTCTTCCCCCAGTCCCTCCCAGTGCGGGCTGCCGGGGAAAGGCTGGGGTTGGGCTAGAAAAGCAGGTAGCATCTAGTGCCTCCCCATGGACAAGGGAGATAATTAGCGGACTTCCCCCTGCCAGGGAACACCTGTGACACCAGGCAGCTGCGTGGAGGGCGGCCCCGAACCTCCCCCACACAGTCACCCGTGTTCCGGAATTCTGAGTGTGGGGAGGTTCCGTCTTCTGTCTGCAGCACCCGGGATCTCCTAGGAGCCCTTCGAGTGACTTCCCCGAGTCCCTCCCAGTGCGGGCTGCCGGGGAAAGGCGGGGGTTGGGCTGGAAACGCAGGTAGCATCTAGTGCCTCCTCATGGACAGGGGAGGTAATTAGCGGACATCACCCTGCCAGGGAACACCTGTGACACCAGGCAGCTGCGTGGAGGGCGGCTCTGAACCTCCCCCTCACAGTCACACGTGTTCCGGATTTCTGAGTGTGGGGGGGTTCCTTCTTCTGTCTGCAGCACACGGGATCTCCTAGGAGCCCTTCGAGTGTCTTCCCCGAGTCCCTCCCAGTGCGGGCTGCCGGGGAAAGCGGGGGTTGGGCTGGAAACGCAGGTAGCATCTAGTTCCTCCCCATGGACAGGGGAGGAAATTAGCGGACTACGCCCTGCCAGGGAACACCTGTGACACCAGGCAGCTGCGTGGAGGGCGGCCCCGAACCTCCCCCACACAGTCAGCCGTATTCCGGAATTCTGAGTGTGGGGAGGTTCCGTCTTCTGTCTGCAGCACCCGGGTTCTCCTAGGAGCCCTTCGAGTGTCTTCCCCGAGTCCCTCCCAGTGCGGGCTGCCGGGGAAAGGTGGGGGTTGGGCTGGAAATGCAGGTAGCATCTAGTGCCTCCCCCTGGACAGGGGAGGTAATTAGTGGACATCACCCTGCCAGGGAACACCTGTGACACCAGGCAGCTGCGTGGAGGGCGGCTCTGAACCTCCCCCTCACAGTCACCCTTGTTCCGGATTTCTGAGTGTGGGGGGGTTCCTTCTTCTGTCTGCAGCACACGGGATCTCCTAGGAGCCCTTCGAGTGTCTTCCCCGAGTCCCTCACAGTGCGGGCTGCTGGGGAAAGGCGGGGGTTGGGCTGGAAACGCAGGTAGCATCTAGTTCCTCCCCATGGACAGGGGAGGTAATTAGCGGACTTCCCCTTGCGAGGGAACACCTGTGACACCAGGAAGCTGCGTGGGGGGCGGCCCTAAACCTCCCCCACACAGTCATCCGTATTTCGGGATTCTGAGTTTGGGGAGGTTCCGTCTTCTGTCTGCAGCACCCGGGTTCTCCTAGGAGCCCTTCGAGTGTCTTCCCCGAGTCCCTCCCAGTGCGGGCTGCCGGGGAAAGGCGGGGGTTTGGCTGGAAACGCAGGTAGCATCTAGTGCCTCCCCATGGAGAGGGGAGGTAATTAGCGGAATTCCCCTTGCGAGGGAACACCTGTGACACCAGGCAGCTGCGTGGAGGGCGGCCCCGAACCTCCCCCTCACAGTCACCCTTGTTCCGGATTTCTGAGTGTGGGGGGGTTCCTTCTTCTGTCTGCAGCACACGGGATCTCCTAGGAGCCCTTCGAGTGTCTTCCCCGAGTCCCTCCCAGTGCGGGCTGCCGGGGAAAGGCAGGGGTTTGGCTGGAAACGCAGGTAGCATCTAGTTCCTCCCCATGGACAGGGGAGGTAATTAGCGGACTTCCCCTTGCGAGGGAACACCTGTGACACCAGGAAGCTGCGTGTGGGGCGGCCCTAAACCTCCCCCACACAGTCATCCGTGTTCCGGAATTCTGAGTGTGGGGAGGTTCCGTCTTCTGTCTGCAGCACCCGGGTTCTCCTAGGAGCCCTTCGAGTGTCTTCCCCGAGTCCCTCCTAGTGCGGTCTGCCGGGGAAAGGCGGGGGTTTGGCTGGAAACGCAGGTAGCATCTAGTGCCTCCCCATGGACCAGGGAGGAAATTAGCGGACTTCCCCTTGCGAGGGAACACCTGTGACACAAGGCAGCTGCGTGGAGGGCGGCCCCGAACCTCCCCCACACAGTCAGCCGTGTTCCGGAATTCTGAGTGTGGGGAGGTTCCGTCTTCTGTCTGCAGCACCCGGGTTCTCCTAGGAGCCATTCGAGTGTCTTCCCCCAGTCCCTCCCAGTGCGGGCTGCCGGGGAAAGGCGGGGGTTGGGCTGGAAAAGCAGGTAGCATCTAGTGCCTCCCCATGGACAAGGGAGATAATTAGCGGACTTCCCCCTGCCAGGGAACACCTGTGACACCAGGCAGCTGCGTGGAGGGCGGCCCCGAACCTCCCCCACACAGTCACCCGTGTTCCGGAATTCTGAGTGTGGGGAGGTTCCGTCTTCTGTCTGCAGCACCCGGGATCGCCTAGGAGCCCTTCGAGTGTCTTCCCCGAGTCCCTCCCAGTGCGGGCTGCCGGGGAAAGGCGGGGGTTGGGCTGGAAACGCAGGTAGCATCTAGTGCCTCCTCATGGACAGGGGAGGTAATTAGCGGACATCACCCTGGCAGGGAACACCTGTGACACCAGGCAGCTGCGTGGAGGGCGGCTCTGAACCTCCCCCTCACAGTCACCCGTGTTCCGGATTTCTGAGTGTGGGGGGGTTCCTTCTTCTGTCTGCAGCACACGGGATCTCCTAGGAGCCCTTCGAGTGTCTTCCCCGAGTCCCTCCCAGTGCGGGCGGCCGGGGAAAGGCGGGGGTTGGGCTGGAAACGCAGGTAGCATCTAGTGCCTCCCCATGGACAGGGGAGGTAATTAGCGGACTACCCCCTGCCAGGGAACACCTGTGACACCAGGCAGCTGCGTGGGGGGCGGCCCTAAACCTCCCCCACACAGTCATCCGTATTTCGGAATTCTGAGTTTGGGGAGGTTCCGTCTTCTGTCTGCAGCACCCGGGTTCTCCTAGGAGCCCTTCGAGTGTCTTCCCCGAGTCCCTCCCAGTGCGGGCTGCCGGGGAAAGGCGGGGGTTTGGCTGGAAACGCAGGTAGCATCTAGTGCCTCCCCATGGACCAGGGAGGTAATTAGCGGACTTCCCCTTGCGAGGGAACACCTGTGACACAAGGCAGCTGCGTGGAGGGCGGCCCCGAACCTCCCCCACACAGTCAGCCGTGTTCCGGAATTCTGAGTGTGGGGAGGTTCCGTCTTCTGTCTGCAGCACCCGGGTTCTCCTAGGAGCCATTCGAGTGTCTTCCCCCAGTCCCTCCCAGAGCGGGCTGCCGGGGAAAGGCGGGGGTTGGGCTGGAAACGCAGGTAGCATCTAGTGCCTCCCCATGGACAAGGGAGATAATTAGCGGACTTCCCCCTGCCAGGGAACACCTGTGACACCAGGCATCTTCGTGGAGGGCGGCCCCAAACCTCCCCCACACAGTCGGCCGTGTTCCGGAATTCTGAGTGTGGGGAGGTTCCGTCTTCTTTCTGCAGCACCCGGGATCTCCTAGGAGCCCTTCGAGGGTCTTCCCCGAGTCCCTCCCAGTGCGGGCTGCCGGGGAAAGGCGGGGGTTGGGCTGGAAACGCAGGTAGCATCTAGTGCCTCCTCATGGACAGAGGAGGTAATTAGCGGACTTCCCCCTGCGAGGGAACACCTGTGACACCAGGAAGTTGCGTGGGGGCGGCCCTAAACCTCACACACAGTCAGCCCTGTTCCGGAATTCTGAGTGTGGGGAGGTTACGTCTTCTGTCTGCAGCACCCGGGATCTCCTAGGAGCCCTTCGAGTGTCTTCCCCCAGTCCCTCCCAGTGCGGGCTGCCGGGGAAAGGAGGGGGTTGTGCTGGAAACGCTGGTAGCATCTAGTGCCTCCCCATGGACTGGGGAGGTAATTAGCGGACTACCCCCTGCCAGGGAACACCTGTGACACAAGGCAGCTGCGTGGAGGGCGGCCCCGAACCTCCCCCACACAGTCAACCGTGTTCCGGAATTCTGAGTGTGGGGAGGTTCCGTCTTCTGTCTGCAGCACCCGGGATCTCCTAGGAGCCCTTCGAGTGTCTTCCCCGAGTCCATCCCAGTGCGGGCTACCGGGGAAAGGCGGGGGTTGGGCTGGAAAAGCAGGTAGCATCTAGTGCCTCCCCCTGGACAGGGGAGGTAATTAACGGACTTCCCCCTGCCAGGGAACACCTGTGACACCAGGCAGCTGCGTGGAGGGCGGCCCCGAACCTCCCCCACACAGTCACTCGTGTTCCGGAATTCTGAGTGTGGGGAGGTTCCGTCTTCTGTCTGCAGCACCCGGGATCTCCTAGGAGCCCTTCGAGTGTCTTCCCCGAGTCCATCCCAGTGCGGGCTACCGGGGAAAGGCGGGGGTTGGGCTGGAAAAGCAGGTAGCATCTAGTGCCTCCCCCTGGACAGGGGAGGTAATTAACGGACTTCCCCCTGCCAGGGAACACCTGTGACACCAGGCAGCTGCGTGGAGGGCGGCCCCGAACCTCCCCCACACAGTCACTCGTGTTCCGGAATTCTGAGTGTGGGGAGGTTCCGTCTTCTGTCTGCAGCACCCGGGATCTCCTAGGAGCCCTTCGAGTGTCTTCCCCGAGTCCCTCCCAGTGCGGCCTACCGGGGAAAGGCGGGGGTTGGGCTGGAAAAGCAGGTAGCATCTAGTTCCTCCCCATGGACAGGGGAGGTAATTAGCGGACTACCCCCTGCCAGGGAACACCTGTGACACCAGGCAGCTGCGTGGAGGGCGGCCCCGAACCTCCCCCACACAGTCAGCCGTGTTCCGGAATTCTGAGTGTGGGGAGGTTCCGTCTTCTGTCTGCAGCACCCAGGTTCTCCTAGGAGCCCTTCGAGTGTCTTCCCCGAGTCCCTCCCAGTGCGGGCTGCCGGGGAAAGGCGGGGGTTTGGCTGGAAACGCAGGTAGCATCTAGTGCCTCCCCATGGACCAGGGAGGTAATTAGCGGACTTCCCCTTGCGAGGGAACACCTGTGACACAAGGCAGCTGCGTGGAGGGCGGCCCCGAACCTCCCCCACACAGTCAGCCGTGTTCCGGAATTCTGAGTGTGGGGAGGTTCCGTCTTCTGTCTGCAGCACCCGGGTTCTCCTAGGAGCCATTCGAGTGTCTTCCCCCAGTCCCTCCCAGTGCGGGCTGCCGGGGAAAGGCGGGGGTTGGGCTGGAAAAGCAGGTAGCATCTAGTGCCTCCCCATGGACAAGGGAGATAATTAGCGGACTTCCCCCTGCCAGGGAACACCTGTGACACCAGGCATCTTCGTGGAGGGCGGCCCCAAACCTCCCCCACACAGTCGGCCGTGTTCCGGAATTCTGAGTGAGGGGAGGTTCCGTCTTCTGTCTGCAGCACCCGGGATCTCCTAGGAGCCCTTCGAGTGTCTTCACCGAGTCCCTCCCAGTGCGGGCTGCCGGGGAAAGGCGGGGGTTGGGCTGGAAACGCAGGTAGCATCTAGTGCCTCCTCATGGACAGGGGAGGTAATTAGCGGACATCACCCTGGCAGGGAACACCTGTGACACCAGGCAGCTGCGTGGAGGGCGGCTCTGAACCTCCCCCTCACAGTCACCCGTGTTCCGGATTTCTGAGTGTGGGGGGGTTCCTTCTTCTGTCTGCAGCACACGGGATCTCCTAGGAGCCCTTCGAGTGTCTTCCCCGAGTCCCTCCCAGTGCGGGCTGCCGGGGAAAGGCGGGGGTTGGGCTGGAAAAGCAGGTAGCATCTAGTTCCTCCCCATGGACAGGGGAGGTAATTAGCGGACTACCTCCTGCCAGGGAACACCTGTGACACCAGGCAGCTGCGTGGAGGGCGGCCCCGAACCTCCCCCACACAGTTAGCCGTATTCCGGAATTCTGAGTGTGGGGAGGTTCCGTCTTCTGTCTGCAGCACCCGGGATCTCCTAGGAGCCCTTCGAGTGTCTTCCCCGAGTCCCTCCCAGTGCGGGCTGCCGGGGAAAGGCGGGGGTTTGGCTGGAAACGCAGGTAGCATCTAGTGCCTCCCCATGGAGAGGGGAGGTAATTAGCGGAATTCCCCTTGCCAGGGAACACCTGTGACACCAGGCAGCTGCGTGGAGGGCGGCCCCGAACCTCCCCCACACAGTCACCCGTGTTCCGGAATTCTGAGTGTGGGGGGGTTCCTTCTTCTGTCTGCAGCACACGGGATCTCCTAGGAGCCCTTCGAGTGTCTTCCCCCAGTCCCTCCCAGTGCGGGCTGCCGGGGAAAGGAGGGGGTTGTGCTGGAAACGCAGGTAGCATCTAGTGCCTCCCCATGGACTGGAGAGGTAATTAGCGGACTACCCCCTGCCAGGGAACACCTGTGACACCAGGCAGCTGCGTGGAGGGCGGCCCCGAACCTCCCCCACACAGTCAACCGTGTTCCGGAATTCTGAGTGTGGGGAGGTTCCGTCTTCTGTCTGCAGCACCCGGGATCTCCTGGGAGCCCTTCGAGTGTCTTCCCCGAGTACCTCCCAGTGCGGGCTGCCTGGGAAAGTCGGGGGTTGGGCTGGAAAAGCAGGTAGCATCTAGTGCCTCCCCCTGGACAGGGGAGGTAATTAGCGGACTTCCCCTTGCGAGGGAACACCTGTGACACAAGGCAGCTTCGTGGAGGGCGGCCCCGAACCTCCCCCACACAGTCAGCCGTGTTCCGGAATTCTGAGTGTGGGGAGGTACCGTCTTCTGTCTGCAGCACCCGGGATCTCCTAGGAGCCCTTCGAGTGTCTTCCCCGAGTCCATCCCAGTGCGGGCTACCGGGGAAAGGCGGGGGTTGGGCTGGAAAAGCAGGTAGCATCTAGTGCCTCCCCCTGGACAGGGGAGGTAATTAACGGACTTCCCCCTGCCAGGGAACACCTGTGACACCAGGCAGCTGCGTGGAGGGCGGCCCCGAACCTCCCCCACACAGTCACCCGTGTTCCGGTATTCTGAGTGTGCGGAGGTTCCGTCTTCTGTCTGCAGCACCCGGGATCTCCTAGGAGCCCTTCGAGTGTCTTCCCCGAGTACCTCCCAGTGCTGGCTGCCGGGGAAAGTCGGGGGTTGGGCTGGAAAAGCAGGTAGCATCTAGTGCCTCCCCCTGGACAGGGGAGGTAATTAGCGGACTTCCCCTTGCGAGGGAACACCTGTGACACAAGGCAGCTGCGTGGAGGGCGGCCCCGAACCTCCCCCACACAGTCAGCCGTGTTCCGGAATTCTGAGTGTGGGGAGGTACCGTCTTCTGTCTGCAGCACCCGGGATCTCCTAGGAGCCCTTCGAGTGTCTTCCCCGAGTCCATCCCAGTGCGGGCTACCGGGGAAAGGTGGGGGTTGGGCTGGAAAAGCAGGTAGCATCTAGTGCCTCCCCCTGGACAGGGGAGGTAATTAACGGACTTCCCCCTGCCAGGGAACACCTGTGACACCAGGCAGCTGCGTGGAGGGCGGCCCCGAACCTCCCCCACACAGTCACCCGTGTTCCGGAATTCTGAGTGTGGGGAGGTTCCGTCTTCTGTCTGCAGCACCCGGGTTCTCCTAGGAGCCATTCGAGTGTCTTCCCCCAGTCCCTCCCAGTGCGGGCTGCCGGGGAAAGGCGGGGGTTGGGCTGGAAATGCAGGTAGCATCTAGTGCCTCCCCATGGACAAGGGAGATAATTAGCGGACTTCCCCCTGCCAGGGAACACCTGTGACACCAGGCATCTTCGTGGAGGGCGGCCCCAAACCTCCCCCACACAGTCGGCCGTGTTCCGGAATTCTGAGTGTGGGGAGGTTCCGTCTTCTGTCTGCAGCACCCGGGATCTCCTAGGAGCCCTTCGAGTGTCTTCCCCGAGTCCCTCTCAGTGCGGGCTGCCGGGGAAAGGCGGGGGTTGGGTTGGAAACGCAGGTAGCATCTAGTGCCTCCTCATGGACAGGGGAGGTAATTAGCGGACATCACCCTGCCAGGGAACACCTGTGACACCAGGCAGCTGCGTGGAGGGCGGCTCTGAACCTCCCCCTCACAGTCACCCGTGTTCCGGATTTCTGAGTGTGGGGGGGTTCCTTCTTCTGTCTGCAGCACACGGGATCTCCTAGGAGCCCTTCGAGTGTCTTCCCCGAGTACCTCCCAGTGCGTGCTGCCGGGGAAAGGCGGGGGTTGGGCTGGAAAAGCTGGTAGCATCTAGTTCCTCCCCATGGACAGGGGAGGTAATTAGCGGACTACCCCCTGCCAGGGAACACCTGTGACACCAGGCAGCTGCGTGGAGGGCGGCCCCGAACCTCCCCCACACAGTCAGCCGTGTTCCAGAATTCTGAGTGTGGGGAGGTTCCGTCTTCTGTCTGCAGCACCCGGGTTCTCCTAGGAGCCCTTCGAGTGTCTTCCCCGAGTCCCTCCCTGTGCGGGCTGCCGGGGAAAGGCGGGGGTTTGGCTGGAAACGCAGGTAGCATCTAGTGCCTCCCCATGGACAGGGGAGGTAATTAGCGGACTTCCCCTTGCGAGGGAACACCTGTGACACCAGGAAGCTGCGTGGGGGGCGGCCATAAACCTCCCCCACACAGTCATCCGTGTTCCGGAATTCTGAGTGTGGGGAGGTTCCGTCTTCTGTCTGCAGCACCCGGATTCTCCTAGGAGCCCTTCGAGTGTCTTCCCCGCGTCCCTCCCTGTGCGGGCGGCCGGGGAAAGGCGGGGGTTCGGCTGGAAACTCAGGTAGCATCTAGTGCCTCCTCATGGACAGGGGAGGTAATTAGCGGACATCACCCTGCCAGGGAACATCTGTGACACCAGGCAGCTGCGTGGAGGGCGGCTCTTAACCTCCCCCTCACAGTCACCCGTGTTCCGGATTTCTGAGTGTGGGGGGGTTCCTTCTTCTGTCTGCAGCACACGGGATCTCCTAGGAGCCCTTCGAGTGTCTTCCCCGAGTCCCTCACAGTGCGGGCTGCTGGGGAAAGGCGGGGGTTTGGCTGGAAACGCAGGTAGCATCTAGTTCCTCCCCATGGACAGGGGAGGTAATTAGCGGACTTCTCCTTGCGAGGGAACACCTGTGACACCAGGAAGCTGCGTGGGGGGCGGCCCTAAACCTCCCCCACACAGTCATCCGTATTCCGGAATTCTGAGTGTGGGGAGGTTCCGTCTTCTGTCTGCAGCACCCGGGTTCTCCTAGGAGCCCTACGAGTGTCTTCCCCGATTCCCTCCCAGTGCGGGCTGCCGGGGAAAGGCGGGGGTTTGGCTGGAAACGCAGGTAGCATCTAGTGCCTCCCCATGGAGCGGGGAGGTAATTAGCGGAATTCCCCTTGCGAGGGAACACCTGTGACACCAGGCAGCTGCGTGGAGGGCGGCCCCGAACCTCCCCCACACAGTCACCCGTGTTCCGGAATTCTGAGTGTGGGGGGGTTGCTTCTTCTGTCTGCAGCACACGGGATCTCCTAGGAGCCCTTCGAGTGTCTTCCCCCAGTCCCTCCCAGTGCGGGCTGCCGGGGAAAGGAGGGGGTTGTGCTGGAAACGCAGGTAGAATCTAGTGCCTCCCCATGGACTGGGGAGGTAATTAGCGGACTACCCCCTGCCAGGGAACACCTGTGACACCAGGCAGCTGCGTGGAGGGCGGCCCCGAACCTCCCCCTCACAGTCACCCTTGTTCCGGATTTCTGAGTGTGGGGGGGTTCCTTCTTCTGTCTGCAGCACACGGGATCTCCTAGGAGCCCTTCGAGTGTCTTCCCGAGTCCCTCCCAGTGCGGGCTGCCGGGGAAAGGCAGGGGTTTGGCTGGAAACGCAGGTAGCATCTAGTTCCTCCCCATGGACAGGGGAGGTAATTAGCGGAATTCCCCTTGCGAGGGAACACCTGTGACACCAGGAAGCTGCGTGTGGGGCGGCCCTAAACCTCCCCCACACAGTCATCCGTGTTCCGGAATTCTGAGTGTGGGGAGGTTCCGTCTTCTGTCTGCAGCACCCGGGTTCTCCTAGGAGCCCTTCGAGTGTCTTCCCCGAGTCCCTCCTAGTGCGGGCTGCCGGGGAAAGGCGGGGGTTGGGCTGGAAACGCAGGTAGCATCTAGTGCCTCCCCATGGACCAGGGAGGTAATTAGCGGACTTCCCCTTGCGAGGGAACACCTGTGACACAAGGCAGCTGCGTGGAGGGCGGCCCCGAACCTCCCCCACACAGTCACCCGTGTTCCGGAATTCTGAGTGTGGGGAGGTTCCGTCTTCTGTCTGCAGCACACGGGATCTCCTAGGAGCCCTTCGAGTGTCTTCCCCGAGTCCCTCCCAGTGCGGGCTGCCGGGGAAAGGCGGGGGTTGGGCTGGAAAAGCAGGTAGCATCTAGTTCCTCCCCATGGACAGGGGAGGTAATTAGCGGACTACGCCCTGCCAGGGAACACCTGTGACACCAGGCAGCTGCGTGGAGGGCGGCCCCGAACCTCCCCCACACAGTCAGCCGTGTTCCGGAATTCTGAGTGTGGGGAGGTTCCGTCTTCTGTCTGCAGCACCCGGGTTCTCCTAGGAGCCATTCGAGTGTCTTCCCCCAGTCCCTCCCAGTGCGGGCTGCCGGGGAAAGGCGGGGGTTTGGCTGGAAACGCAGGTAGCATCTAGTGCCTCCCCATGGAGAGGGGAGGTAATTAGCGGAATTCCCCTTGCGAGGGAACACCTGTGACACCAGGCAGCTGCGTGGAGGGCGGCCCCGAACCTCCCCTACACAGTCACCCGTGTTCCGGAATTCTGAGTGTGGGGGGTTCCTTCTTCTGTCTGCAGCACACGGGATCTCCTAGGAGCCCTTCGAGTGTCTTCCCCGAGTCCCTCTCAGTGCGGGCTGCCGGGGAAAGGCGGGGGTTGGGCTGGAAAAGCAGGTAGCATCTAGTGCCTCCCCCTGGACAGGGGAGGTAATTAGCGGACTTCCCCTTGCGAGGGAACCCCTGTGACACCAGGCAGCTGCGTGGAGGGCGGCTCCGAACCTCCCCCACACAGTCATACGTGTTCCGGAATTCTGAGTGTGGGGGGGTTCCTTCTTCTGTCTGCAGCACACGGGATCTCCTAGGAGCCCTTCGAGTGTCTTCCCCCAGTCCCTCGCAGTGCGGGCTGCCGGGGAAAGGCGGGGGTTTGGCTGGAAACGCAGGTAGCATCTAGTGCCTCCCCATGGACCAGGGAGGTAATTAGCGGACTTCCCCTTGCGAGGGAACACCTGTGACACCAGGCATCTTCGTGGAGGGCGGCCCCAAACCTCCCCCACACAGTCGGCCGTGTTCCGGAATTCTGAGTGTGGGGAGGTTCCGTCTTCTGTCTGCAGCACCCGGGATCTCCTAGGAGCCCTTCGAGTGTCTTCCCCGAGTCCCTCCCAGTGCGGGCTACCGGGGAAAGGCGGGGGTTGGGCTGGAAAAGCAGGTAGCATCTAGTGCCTCCCCCTGGACAGGGGAGATATTTAGCGGACTTCCCCCTGCCAGGGAACACCTGTGACACCAGGCATCTTCTTGGAGGGCGGCCCCAAACCTCCCCCACACAGTCGGCCGTGTTCCGGAATTCTGAGTGTGGGGAGGTTCCGTCTTCTGTCTGCAGCAACCGGGATCTCCTAGGAGCCCTTCGAGTGTCTTCCCCGAGTCCCTCCCTGTGCGGGCTGCCGGGGAAAGGCGGGGGTTGGGCTGGAAACGCAGGTAGCATCTAGTGCCTCCCCCTGGACAGGGGAGGTAATTAACGGACTTCCCCTTGCGAGGGAACACCTGTGACACCAGGAAGCTGCGTGGAGGGCGGCCCTAAACTTCCCCACACAGTCACCCTTGTTCCGGAATTCTGAGTGTGGGGAGGTTCCGTCTTCTGTCTGCAGCACCCGGGTTCTCCTAGGAGCCCTTCGATTGTCTTCCCCCAGTCCCTCCCAGTGCGGGCTGCCGGGGAAAGGTGAGGGTTGGGCTGGAAAAGCAGGTAGCATCTAGTGCCTCCCCCTGGACAGGGGAGGTAATTAGTGGACATCACCCTGCCAGGGAACACCTGTGACACCAGGCAGCTGCGTGGAGGGCGGCTCTGAACCTCCCCCTCACAGTCACCCTTGTTCCGGATTTCTGAGTGTGGGGGGGTTCCTTCTTCTGTCTGCAGCACACGGGATCTCCTGGGAGCCATTCGAGTGTCTTCCCCGAGTCCCTCCCAGTGCGGGCTGCCGGGGAAAGGCGGGGGTTTGGCTGGAAACGCAGGTAGCATCTAGTGCCTCCCCATGGACAGGGGAGGTAATTAGCGGACTTCCCCTTGCGAGGGAACACCTGTGACACAAGGCAGCTGCGTGGAGGGCGGCCCCGAACCTCCCCCACACAGTCAGCCGTGTTCCGGAATTCTGAGTGTGGGGAGGTACCGTCTTCTGTCTGCAGCACCCGGGATCTCCTAGGAGCCCTTCGAGTGTCTTCCCCGAGTCCATCCCAGTGCGGGCTACCGGGGAAAGGCGGGGGTTGGGCTGGAAAAGCAGGTAGCATCTAGTGCCTCCCCCTGGACAGGGGAGGTAATTAACGGACTTCCCCCTGCCAGGGAACACCTGTGACACCAGGCAGCTGCGTGGAGGGCGGCCCCGAACCTCCCCCACACAGTCACCCGTGTTCCGGAATTCTGAGTGTGGGGAGGTTCCGTCTTCTGTCTGCAGCACCCGGGATCTCCTAGGAGCCCTTCGAGTGTCTTCCCCGAGTCCCTCCCAGTGCGGGCTACCGGGGAAAGGCGGGGGTTGGGCTGGAAAAGCAGGTAGCATCTAGTGCCTCCCCCTGGACAGGGGAGGTAATTAGCGGACTTCCCCTTGCGAGGGAACCCCTGTGACACCAGGCAGCTGCGTGGAGGGCGGCTCCGAACCTCCCCCACACAGTCATACGTGTTCCGGAATTCTGAGTGTGGGGGGGTTCCTTCTTCTGTCTGCAGCACACGGGATCTCCTAGGAGCCCTTCGAGTGTCTTCCCCCAGTCCCTCGCAGTGCGGGCTGCCGGGGAAAGGCGGGGGTTTGGCTGGAAACGCAGGTAGCATCTAGTGCCTCCCCATGGACCAGGGAGGTAATTAGCGGACTTCCCCTTGCGAGGGAACACCTGTGACACCAGGCATCTTCGTGGAGGGCGGCCCCAAACCTCCCCCACACAGTCGGCCGTGTTCCGG
Source organism: Camelus bactrianus (assembly GCF_048773025.1). NCBI lineage: Eukaryota > Metazoa > Chordata > Mammalia > Artiodactyla > Camelidae > Camelus > Camelus bactrianus. The sequence continues at coordinate 889,302 of NC_133540.1, forward strand.
AATTCTGAGTGTGGGGAGGTTCCGTCTTCTGTCTGCAGCACCCGGGATCTCCTAGGAGCCCTTCGAGTGTCTTCCCCGAGTCCCTCCCAGTGCGGGCTACCGGGGAAAGGCGGGGGTTGGGCTGGAAAAGCAGGTAGCATCTAGTGCCTCCCCCTGGACAGGGGAGATATTTAGCGGACTTCCCCCTGCCAGGGAACACCTGTGACACCAGGCATCTTCTTGGAGGGCGGCCCCAAACCTCCCCCACACAGTCGGCCGTGTTCCGGAATTCTGAGTGTGGGGAGGTTCCGTCTTCTGTCTGCAGCACCCGGGATCTCCTAGGAGCCCTTCGAGTGTCTTCCCCGAGTCCCTCCCAGTGCGGGCTGCCGGGGAAAGGCGGAGGTTGGGCTGGAAACGCAGGTAGCATCTAGTGCCTCCCCCTGGACAGGGGAGGTAATTAACGGACTTCCCCTTGCGAGGGAACACCTGTGACACCAGGAAGCTGCGTGGAGGGCGGCCCTAAACTTCCCCACACAGTCACCCTTGTTCCGGAATTCTGAGTGTGGGGAGGTTCCGTCTTCTGTCTGCAGCACCCGGGTTCTCCTAGGAGCCCTTCGATTGTCTTCCCCCAGTCCCTCCCAGTGCGGGCTGCCGGGGAAAGGTGAGGGTTGGGCTGGAAAAGCAGGTAGCATCTAGTGCCTCCCCCTGGACAGGGGAGGTAATTAGTGGACATCACCCTGCCAGGGAACACCTGTGACACCAGGCAGCTTCGTGGAGGGCGGCTCTGAACCTCCCCCTCACAGTCACCCTTGTTCCGGATTTCTGAGTGTGGGGGGGTTCCTTCTTCTGTCTGCAGCACACGGGATCTCCTGGGAGCCATTCGAGTGTCTTCCCCGAGTCCCTCCCAGTGCGGGCTGCCGGGGAAAGGCGGGGGTTTGGCTGGAAACGCAGGTAGCATCTAGTGCCTCCCCATGGACAGGGGAGGTAATTAGCGGACTTCCCCTTGCGAGGGAACACCTGTGACACAAGGCAGCTGCGTGGAGGGCGGCCCCGAACCTCCCCCACACAGTCAGCCGTGTTCCGGAATTCTGAGTGTGGGGAGGTACCGTCTTCTGTCTGCAGCACCCGGGATCTCCTAGGAGCCCTTCGAGTGTCTTCCCCGAGTCCATCCCAGTGCGGGCTACCGGGGAAAGGCGGGGGTTGGGCTGGAAAAGCAGGTAGCATCTAGTGCCTCCCCCTGGACAGGGGAGGTAATTAACGGACTTCCCCCTGCCAGGGAACACCTGTGACACCAGGCAGCTGCGTGGAGGGCGGCCCCGAACCTCCCCCACACAGTCACCCGTGTTCCGGAATTCTGAGTGTGGGGAGGTTCCGTCTTCTGTCTGCAGCACCCGGGATCTCCTAGGAGCCCTTCGAGTGTCTTCCCCGAGTCCCTCCCAGTGCGGGCTACCGGGGAAAGGCGGGGGTTGGGCTGGAAAAGCAGGTAGCATCTAGTTCCTCCCCATGGACAGGGTAGGTAATTAGCGGACTACCCCCTGCCAGGGAACACCTGTGACACCAGGCAGCTGCGTGGAGGGCGGCCCCGAACCTCCCCCACACAGTCAGCCGTGTTCCGGAATTCTGAGTGTGGGGAGGTTCCGTCTTCTGTCTGCAGCACCCAGGTTCTCCTAGGAGCCCTTCGAGTGTCTTCCCCGAGTCCCTCCCAGTGCGGGCTGCCGGGGAAATGCGGGGGTTTGGCTGGAAACGCAGGTAGCATCTAGTGCCTCCTCATGGACAGGGGAGGTAATTAGCGGACATCACCCTGCCAGGGAACACCTGTGACACCAGGCAGCTGCGTGGAGGGCGGCTCTGAACCTCCCCCTCACAGTCACCCGTGTTCCGGATTTCTGAGTGTGGGGGGGTTCCTTCTTCTGTCTGCAGCACACGGGATCTCCTAGGAGCCCTTCGAGTGTCTTCCCCGAGTCCCTCCCAGTGCGGGCTGCCGGGGAAAGGCGGGGGTTTGGCTGGAAACGCAGGTAGCATCTAGTGCCTCCCCATGGAGAGGGGAGGTAATTAGCGGAATTCCCCTTGCGAGGGAACACCTGTGACACCAGGCAGCTGCGTGGAGGGCGGCCCCGAAACTCCCCCACACAGTCACCCGTGTTCCGGAATTCTGAGTGTGGGGGGGTTCCTTCTTCTGTCTGCAGCACACGGGATCTCCTAGGAGCCCTTCGAGTGTCTTCCCCCAGTCCCTCCCAGTGCGGGCTGCCGGGGAAAGGTGGGGGTTGGGCTGGAAACGCAGGTAGCATCTAGTGCCTCCTCATGGACAGGGGAGGTAATTAGCGGACATCACCCTGCCAGGGAACACCTGTGACACCAGGCAGCTGCGTGGAGGGCGGCTCTCAACCTCCCCCTCACAGTCACCCGTGTTCCGGATTTCTGAGTGTGGGGAGGTTCCGTCTTCTGTCTGCAGCACCCGGGTTCTCCTAGGAGCACTTCGAGTGTCTTCCCCCAGTCCCTCCCAGTGCGGGCTGCCGGGGAAAGGTGGGGGTTGGGCTGGAAAAGCAGGTAGCATCTAGTGCCTCCCCCTGGACAGGGGAGGTAATTAGTGGACATCACCCTGCCAGGGAACACCTGTGACACCAGGCAGCTGCGTGGAGGGCGGCTCTGAACCTCACCCTCACAGTCACCCGTGTTCCGGATTTCTGAGTGTGGGGGGGTTCCTTTTTCTGTCTGCAGCACACGGGATCTCCTAGGAGCCCTTCGAGTGTCTTCCCCGAGTCCCTCCCAGTGCGGGCTGCCGGGGAAAGGCGGGGGTTGGGCTGGAAAAGCAGGTAGCATCTAGTTCCTCCCCATGGACAGGGGAGGTAATTAGCGGACTACGCCCTGCCAGGGAACACCTGTGACACCAGGCAGCTGCGTGGAGGGCGGCCCCGAACCTCCCCCACACAGTCAGCCGTATTCCGGAATTCTGAGTGTGGGGAGGTTCCGTCTTCTGTCTGCAGCACCCGGGTTCTCCTAGGAGCCCTTCGAGTGTCTTCCCCGAGTCCCTCCCAGTGCGGGCTGCCGGGGAAAGGCGGGGGTTGGGCTGGAAACGCAGGTAGCATCTAGTGCCTCCTCATGGACAGGGGAGGTAATTAGCGGACATCACCCTGCCAGGGAACACCTGTGACACCAGGCAGCTGCGTGGAGGGCGGCTCTGAACCTCCCCCTCACAGTCAACCGTGTTCCGGATTTCTGAGTGTGGGGGGGTTCCTTCTTCTGTCTGCAGCACACGGGATCTCCTAGGAGCCCTTCGAGTGTCTTCCCCGAGTCCCTCCCAGTGCGGGCTGCCGGGGAAAGGCGGGGGTTGGGCTGGAAAAGCAGGTAGAATCTAGTGCCTCCCCATGGACAAGGGAGATAATTAGCGGACTTCCCCCTGCCAGGGAACACCTGTGACACCAGGCAGCTGCGTGGAGGGCGGCCCCGAACCTCCCCCACACAGTCACCCGTGTTCCGGGATTCTGAGTGTGGGGAGGTTCCGTCTTCTGTCTGCAGCACCCGGGATCTCCTAGGAGCCCTTCGAGTGTCTTCCCCGAGTCCCTCCCAGTGCGGGCTGCCGGGGAAAGGCGGGGGTTGGGCTGGAAAAGCAGGTAGCATCTAGTGCCTCCCCCTGGACAGGGGAGGTAATTAGCGGACATCCCCCTGCCAGGGAACACCTGTGACACCAGGCAGCTGCGTGTAGGGCGGCCACGAACCTCCCCCACACAGTCACCCGTGTTCCGGAAATCTGAGTGTGGGGAGGTTCCGTCTTCTGTCTGCAGCACACGGGATCTCCTAGGAGCCCTTCGAGTGTCTTCCCCGAGTCCCTCCCAGTGCGGGCTGCCGGGGAAAGGCGGGGGTTGGGCTGGAAAAGCAGGTAGCATCTAGTTCCTCCCCATGGACAGGGGAGGTAATTAGCGGACTACGCCCTGCCAGGGAACACCTGTGACACCAGGCAGCTGCGTGGAGGGCGGCCCCGAACCTCCCCCACACAGTCAGCCGTGTTCCGGAATTCTGAGTGTGGGGAGGTTCCGTCTTCTGTCTGCAGCACCCGGGTTCTCCTAGGAGCCATTCGAGTGTCTTCCCCCAGTCCCTCCCAGTGCGGGCTGCCGGGGAAAGGCGGGGGTTGGGCTAGAAAAGCAGGTAGCATCTAGTGCCTCCCCATGGACAAGGGAGATAATTAGCGGACTTCCCCCTGCCAGGGAACACCTGTGACACCAGGCAGCTGCGTGGAGGGCGGCCCCGAACCTCCCCCACACAGTCACCCGTGTTCCGGAATTCTGAGTGTGGGGAGGTTCCGTCTTCTGTCTGCAGCACCCGGGATCTCCTAGGAGCCCTTCGAGTGTCTTCCCCGAGTCCCTCCCAGTGCGGGCTGCCGGGGAAAGGCGGGGGTTGGGCTGGAAACGCAGGTAGCATCTAGTGCCTCCTCATGGACAGGGGAGGTAATTAGCGGACATCACCCTGCCAGGGAACACCTGTGACACCAGGCAGCTGCGTGGAGGGCGGCTCTGAACCTCCCCCTCACAGTCACCCGTGTTCCGGATTTCTGAGTGTGGGGGGGTTCCTTCTTCTGTCTGCAGCACACGGGATCTCCTAGGAGCCCTTCGAGTGTCTTCCCCGAGTCCCTCCCAGTGCGGGCTGCCGGGGAAAGGCGGGGGTTGGGCTGGAAACGCTGGTAGCATCTAGTTCCTCCCCATGGACAGGGGAGGTAATTAGCGGACTACGCCCTGCCAGGGAACACCTGTGACACCAGGCAGCTGCGTGGAGGGCGGCCCCGAACCTCCCCCACACAGTCAGCCGTATTCCGGAATTCTGAGTGTGGGGAGGTTCCGTCTTCTGTCTGCAGCACCCGGGTTCTCCTAGGAGCCCTTCGAGTGTCTTCCCCGAGTCCCTCCCAGTGCGGGCTGCCGGGGAAAGGTGGGGGTTGGGCTGGAAAAGCAGGTAGCATCTAGTGCCTCCCCCTGGACAGGGGAGGTAATTAGTGGACATCACCCTGCCAGGGAACACCTGTGACACCAGGCAGCTGCGTGGAGGGCGGCTCTGAACCTCCCCATCACAGTCACCCTTGTTCCGGATTTCTGAGTGTGGGGGGGTTCCTTCTTCTGTCTGCAGCACACGGGATCTCCTAGGAGCCCTTCGAGTGTCTTCCCCGAGTCCCTCACAGTGCGGGCTGCTGGGGAAAGGCGGGGGTTTGGCTGGAAACGCAGGTAGCATCTAGTTCCTCCCCATGGACAGGGGAGGTAATTAGCGGACTTCTCCTTGCGAGGGAACACCTGTGACACCAGGAAGCTGCGTGGGGGGCGGCCCTAAACCTCCCCCACACAGTCATCCGTATTCCGGAATTCTGAGTGTGGGGAGGTTCCGTCTTCTGTCTGCAGCACCCGGGTCCTCCTAGGAGCCCTACGAGTGTCTTCCCCGATTCCCTCCCAGTGCGGGCTGCCGGGGAAAGGCGGGGGTTTGGCTGGAAACGCAGGTAGCATCTAGTGCCTCCCCATGGAGCGGGGAGGTAATTAGCGGAATTCCCCTTGCGAGGGAACACCTGTGACACCAGGCAGCTGCGTGGAGGGCGGCTCTGAACCTCCCCCTCACAGTCACCCGTGTTCCGGATTTCTGAGTGTGGGGGGGTTCCGTCTTCTGTCTGCAGCACCCAGGTTCTCCTAGGAGCCCTTCGAGTGTCTTCCCCGAGTCCCTCCCAGTGCGGGCTGCCGGGGAAAGGCGGGGGTTTGGCTGGAAACGCAGGTAGCATCTAGTGCCTCCCCATGGACCAGGGAGGTAATTAGCGGACTTCCCCTTGCGAGGGAACACCTGTGACACAAGGCAGCTGCGTGGAGGGCGGCCCCGAACCTCCCCCACACAGTCAGCCGTGTTCCGGAATTCTGAGTGTGGGGAGGTTCCGTCTTCTGTCTGCAGCACCCGGGTTCTCCTAGGAGCCATTCGAGTGTCTTCCCCCAGTCCCTCCCAGTGCGGGCTGCCGGGGAAAGGCGGGGGTTGGGCTGGAAAAGCAGGTAGCATCTAGTGCCTCCCCATGGACAAGGGAGATAATTAGCGGACTTCCCCCTGCCAGGGAACACCTGTGACACCAGGCATCTTCGCGGAGGGCGGCCCCAAACCTCCCCCACACAGTCGGCCGTGTTCCGGAATTCTGAGTGTGGGGAGGTTCCGTCTTCTGTCTGCAGCACCCGGGATCTCCTAGGAGCCCTTCGAGTGTCTTCCCCGAGTCCCTCTCAGTGCGGGCTGCCGGGGAAAGGCGGGGGTTGGGTTGGAAACGCAGGTAGCATCTAGTGCCTCCTCATGGACAGGGGAGGTAATTAGCGGACATCACCCTGCCAGGGAACACCTGTGACACCAGGCAGCTGCGTGGAGGGCGGCTCTGAACCTCCCCCTCACAGTCACCCGTGTTCCGGATTTCTGAGTGTGGGGGGGTTCCTTCTTCTGTCTGCAGCACACGGGATCTCCTAGGAGCCCTTCGAGTGTCTTCCCCGAGTACCTCCCAGTGCGTGCTGCCGGGGAAAGGCGGGGGTTGGGCTGGAAAAGCAGGTAGCATCTAGTTCCTCCCCATGGACAGGGGAGGTAATTAGCGGACTACCCCCTGCCAGGGAACACCTGTGACACCAGGCAGCTGCGTGGAGGGCGGCCCCGAACCTCCCCCACACAGTCAGCCGTATTCCGGAATTCTGAGTGTGGGGAGGTTCCGTCTTCTGTCTGCAGCACCCGGGTTCTCCTAGGAGCCCTTCGAGTGTCTTCCCCGAGTCCCTCCCAGTGCGGGCTGCCGGGGAAAGGCGGGGGTTTGGCTGGAAACGCAGGTAGCATCTAGTGCCTCCCCATGGAGCGGGGAGGTAATTAGCGGAATTCCCCTTGCGAGGGAACACCTGTGACACCAGGCAGCTGCGTGGAGGGCGGCCCCGAACCTCCCCCACACAGTCACCCGTGTTCCGGAATTCTGAGTGTGGGGGGGTTGCTTCTTCTGTCTGCAGCACACGGGATCTCCTAGGAGCCCTTCGAGTGTCTTCCCCCAGTCCCTCCCAGTGCGGGCTGCCGGGGAAAGGAGGGGGTTGTGCTGGAAACGCAGGTAGAATCTAGTGCCTCCCCATGGACTGGGGAGGTAATTAGCGGACTACCCCCTGCCAGGGAACACCTGTGACACCAGGCAGCTGCGTGGAGGGCGGCCCCGAACCTCCCCCTCACAGTCACCCTTGTTCCGGATTTCTGAGTGTGGGGGGGTTCCTTCTTCTGTCTGCAGCACACGGGATCTCCTAGGAGCCCTTCGAGTGTCTTCCCCGAGTCCCTCCCAGTGCGGGCTGCCGGGGAAAGGCAGGGGTTTGGCTGGAAACGCAGGTAGCATCTAGTTCCTCCCCATGGACAGGGGAGGTAATTAGCGGACTTCCCCTTGCGAGGGAACACCTGTGACACCAGGAAGCTGCGTGTGGGGCGGCCCTAAACCTCCCCCACACAGTCATCCGTGTTCCGGAATTCTGAGTGTGGGGAGGTTCCGTCTTCTGTCTGCAGCACCCGGGTTCTCCTAGGAGCCCTTCGAGTGTCTTCCCCGAGTCCCTCCTACTGCGGGCTGCCGGGGAAAGGCGGGGGTTGGGCTGGAAACGCAGGTAGCATCTAGTGCCTCCCCATGGACCAGGGAGGTAATTAGCGGACTTCCCCTTGCGAGGGAACACCTGTGACACAAGGCAGCTGCGTGGAGGGCGGCCCCGAACCTCCCCCACACAGTCAGCCGTGTTCCGGAATTCTGAGTGTGGGGAGGTTCCGTCTTCTGTCTGCAGCACCCGGGTTCTCCTAGGAGCCATTCGAGTGTCTTCCCCCAGTCCCTCCCAGTGCGGGCTGCCGGGGAAAGGCGGGGGTTGGGCTGGAAAAGCAGGTAGCATCTAGTGCCTCCCCATGGACAAGGGAGATAATTAGCGGACTTCCCCCTGCCAGGGAACACCTGTGACACCAGGCAGCTGCGTGGAGGGCGGCCCCGAACCTCCCCCACACAGTCACCCGTGTTCCGGAATTCTGAGTGTGGGGAGGTTCCGTCTTCTGTCTGCAGCACCCGGGATCTCCTAGGAGCCCTTCGAGTGTCTTCCCCGAGTCCCTCCCAGTGCGGGCTGCCGGGGAAAGGCGGGGGTTGGGCTGGAAACGCAGGTAGCATCTAGTGCCTCCTCATGGACAGGGGAGGTAATTAGCGGACATCACCCTGCCAGGGAACACCTGTGACACCAGGCAGCTGCGTGGAGGGCGGCTCTGAACCTCCCCCTCACAGTCACCCGTGTTCCGGATTTCTGAGTGTGGGGGGGTTCCTTCTTCTGTCTGCAGCACACGGGATCTCCTAGGAGCCCTTCGAGTGTCTTCCCCGAGTCCCTCCCAGTGCGGGCTGCCGGGGAAAGGCGGGGGTTTGGCTGGAAAAGCAGGTAGCATCTAGTTCCTCCCCATGGACAGGGGAGGTAATTAGCGGACTACGCCCTGCCAGGGAACACCTGTGACACCAGGCAGCTGCGTGGAGGGCGGCCCCGAACCTCCCCCACACAGTCAGCCGTGTTCCGGAATTCTGAGTGTGGGGAGGTTCCGTCTTCTGTCTGCAGCACCCGGGTTCTCCTAGGAGCCATTCGAGTGTCTTCCCCCAGTCCCTCCCAGTGCGGGCTGCCGGGGAAAGGCGGGGGTTTGGCTGGAAACGCAGGTAGCATCTAGTGCCTCCCCATGGAGAGGGGAGGTAATTAGCGGAATTCCCCTTGCGAGGGAACACCTGTGACACCAGGCAGCTGCGTGGAGGGCGGCCCCGAACCTCCCCTACACAGTCACCCGTGTTCCGGAATTCTGAGTTTGGGGGGTTCCTTCTTCTGTCTGCAGCACACGGGATCTCCTAGGAGCCCTTCGAGTGTCTTCCCCGAGTCCCTCTCAGTGCGGGCTGCCGGGGAAAGGCGGGGGTTGGGCTGGAAAAGCAGGTAGCATCTAGTGCCTCCCCCTGGACAGGGGAGGTAATTAGCGGACTTCCCCTTGCGAGGGAACCCCTGTGACACCAGGCAGCTGCGTGGAGGGCGGCTCCGAACCTCCCCCACACAGTCATACGTGTTCCGGAATTCTGAGTGTGGGGGGGTTCCTTCTTCTGTCTGCAGCACACGGGATCTCCTAGGAGCCCTTCGAGTGTCTTCCCCCAGTCCCTCGCAGTGCGGGCTGCCGGGGAAAGGCGGGGGTTTGGCTGGAAACGCAGGTAGCATCTAGTGCCTCCCCATGGACCAGGGAGGTAATTAGCGGACTTCCCCTTGCGAGGGAACACCTGTGACACCAGGCATCTTCGTGGAGGGCGGCCCCAAACCTCCCCCACACAGTCGGCCGTGTTCCGGAATTCTGAGTGTGGGGAGGTTCCGTCTTCTGTCTGCAGCACCCGGGATCTCCTAGGAGCCCTTCGAGTGTCTTCCCCGAGTCCCTCCCAGTGCGGGCTACCGGGGAAAGGCGGGGGTTGGGCTGGAAAAGCAGGTAGCATCTACTGCCTCCCCCTGGACAGGGGAGATATTTAGCGGACTTCCCCCTGCCAGGGAACACCTGTGACACCAGGCATCTTCTTGGAGGGCGGCCCCAAACCTCCCCCACACAGTCGGCCGTGTTCCGGAATTCTGAGTGTGGGGAGGTTCCGTCTTCTGTCTGCAGCACCCGGGATCTCCTAGGAGCCCTTCGAGTGTCTTCCCCGAGTCCCTCCCAGTGCGGGCTGCCGGGGAAAGGCGGGGGTTGGGCTGGAAACGCAGGTAGCATCTAGTGCCTCCCCCTGGACAGGGGAGGTAATTAACGGACTTCCCCTTGCGAGGGAACACCTGTGACACCAGGAAGCTGCGTGGAGGGCGGCCCTAAACTTCCCCACACAGTCACCCTTGTTCCGGAATTCTGAGTGTGGGGAGGTTCCGTCTTCTGTCTGCAGCACCCGGGTTCTCCTAGGAGCCCTTCGAGTGTCTTCCCCGAGTCCCTCCCAGTGCGGGCTGCCGGGGAAAGGCGGGGGTTGGACTGGAAACGCAGGTAGCATCTAGTGCCTCCTCATGGACAGGGGAGGTAATTAGCGGACATCACCCTGCCAGGGAACACCTGTGACACCAGGCAGCTGCGTGGAGGGCGGCTCTGAACCTCCCACTCACAGTCACCCGTGTTCCGGATTTCTGAGTGTGGGGAGGTTCCGTCTTCTGTCTGCAGCACCCGGGTTCTCCTAGGAGCCATTCGAGTGTCTTCCCCCAGTCCCTCCCAGTGCGGGCTGCCGGGGAAAGGCGGGGGTTGGGCTGGAAAAGCAGGTAGCATCTAGTGCCTCCCCATGGACAAGGGAGATAATTAGCGGACTTCCCCCTGCCAGGGAACACCTGTGACACCAGGCAGCTGCGTGGAGGGCGGCCCCGAACCTCCCCCACACAGTCACCAGTGTTCCGGAATTCTGAGTGTGGGGAGGTTCCGTCTTCTGTCTGCAGCACCCGGGATCTCCTAGGAGCCCTTCGAGTGTCTTCCCCGAGTCCCTCCCAGTGCGGGCTGCCGGGGAAAGGCGGGGGTTGGGCTGGAAACGCAGGTAGCATCTAGTGCCTCCTCATGGACAGGGGAGGTAATTAGCGGACATCACCCTGCCAGGGAATACCTGTGACACTAGGCAGCTGCGTGGAGGGCGGCTCTGAACCTCCCCCTCACAGTCACCCGTGTTCCGGATTTCTGAGTGTGGGGGGGTTCCTTCTTCTGTCTGCAGCACACGGGATCTCCTAGGAGCCCTTCGAGTGTCTTCCCCGAGTCCCTCCCAGTGCGGGCTGCCGGGGAAAGGCGGGGGTTGGGCTGGAAAAGCAGGTAGCATCTAGTTCCTCCCCATGGACAGGGGAGGTAATTAGCGGACTTCCCCTTGCGAGGGAACACCTGTGACACCAGGAAGCTGCGTGGGGGGCGGCCCTAAACCTCCCCCACACAGTCATCCGTATTCCGGAATTCTGAGTGTGGGGAGGTTCCGTCTTCTGTCTGCAGCACCCGGGTTCTCCTAGGAGCCCTTCGAGTGTCTTCCCCGAGTCCCTCCCAGTGCGGGCTGCCGGGGAAAGGCGGGGGTTTGGCTGGAAACGCAGGTAGCATCTAGTGCCTCCCCATGGAGAGGGGAGGTAATTAGCGGAATTCCCCTTGCGAGGGAACACCTGTGACACCAGGCAGCTGCGTGGAGGGCGGCCCCGAACCTCCCCCACACAGTCACCCGTGTTCCGGAATTCTGAGTGTGGGGGGGTTGCTTCTTCTGTCTGCAGCACACGGGATCTCCTAGGAGCCCTTCGAGTGTCTTCCCCCAGTCCCTCCCAGTGCGGGCTGCCGGGGAAAGGAGGGGGTTGTGCTGGAAACGCAGGTAGAATCTAGTGCCTCCCCATGGACTGGGGAGGTAATTAGCGGACTACCCCCTGCCAGGGAACACCTGTGACACCAGGCAGCTGCGTGGAGGGCGGCCCCGAACCTCCCCCTCACAGTCACCCTTGTTCCGGATTTCTGAGTGTGGGGGGGTTCCTTCTTCTGTCTGCAGCACACGGGATCTCCTAGGAGCCCTTCGAGTGTCTTCCCCGAGTCCCTCCCAGTGCGGGCTGCCGGGGAAAGGCAGGGGTTTGGCTGGAAACGCAGGTAGCATCTAGTTCCTCCCCATGGAAAGGGGAGGATATTAGCGGACTTCCCCTTGCGAGGGAACACCTGTGACACCAGGAAGCTGCGTGTGGGGCGGCCCTAAACCTCCCCCACACTGTCATCCGTGTTCCGGAATTCTGAGTGTGGGGAGGTTCCGTCTTCTGTCTGCAGCACCCGGGTTCTCCTAGGAGCCATTCGAGTGTCTTCCCCCAGTCCCTCCCAGTGCGGGCTGCCGGGGAAAGGCGGGGGTTGGGCTGGAAAAGCAGGTAGCATCTAGTGCCTCCCCATGGACAAGGGAGATAATTAGCGGACTTCCCCCTGCCAGGGAACACCTGTGACACCAGGCAGCTGCGTGGAGAGCGGCCCCGAACCTCCCCCACACAGTCACCCGTGTTCCGGAATTCTGAGTGTGGGGAGGTTCCGTCTTCTGTCTGCAGCACCCGGGATCTCCTAGGAGCCCTTCGAGTGTCTTCCCCGAGTCCCTCCCAGTGCGGGCTGCCGGGGAAAGGCGGGGGTTGGGCTGGAAACGCAGGTAGCATCTAGTGCCTCCCCATGGACTGGGGAGGTAATTAGCGGACTACCCCCTGCCAGGGAACACCTGTGACACCAGGCAGCTGCGTGGAGGGCGGCCCCGAACCTCCCCCTCACAGTCACCCTTGTTCCGGATTTCTGAGTGTGGGGGGGTTCCTTCTTCTGTCTGCAGCACACGGGATCTCCTAGGAGCCCTTCGAGTGTCTTCCCCGAGTCCCTCCCAGTGCGGGCTGCCGGGGAAAGGCAGGGGTTTGGCTGGAAACGCAGGTAGCATCTAGTTCCTCCCCATGGACAGGGGAGGTAATTAGCGGACTTCGCCTTGCGAGGGAACACCTGTGACACCAGGAAGCTGCGTGTGGGGCGGCCCTAAACCTCCCCAACACAATCATCCGTGTTCCGGAATTCTGAGTGTGGGGAGGTTCCGTCTTCTGTCTGCAGCACCCGGGTTCTCCTAGGAGCCATTCGAGTGTCTTCCCCCAGTCCCTCCCAGTGCGGGCTGCCGGGGAAAGGCGGGGGTTGGGCTGGAAAAGCAGGTAGCATCTAGTGCCTCCCCATGGACAAGGGAGATAATTAGCGGACTTCCCCCTGCCAGGGAACACCTGTGACACCAGGCAGCTGCGTGGAGGGCGGCCCCGAACCTCCCCCACACAGTCACCCGTGTTCCGGAATTCTGAGTGTGGGGAGGTTCCGTCTTCTGTCTGCAGCACCCGGGATCTCCTAGGAGCCCTTCGAGTGTCTTCCCCGAGTCCCTCCCAGTGCGGGCTGCCGGGGAAAGGCGGGGGTTGGGCTGGAAACGCAGGTAGCATCTAGTGCCTCCTCATGGACAGGGGAGGTAATTAGCGGACATCACCCTGCCAGGGAACACCTGTGACACCAGGCAGCTGCGTGGAGGGCGGCTCTGAACCTCCCCCTCACAGTCACCCGTGTTCCGGATTTCTGAGTGTGGGGGGGTTCCTTCTTCTGTCTGCAGCACACGGGATCTCCTAGGAGCCCTTCGAGTGTCTTCCCCGAGTCCCTCCCAGTGCGGGCTGCCGGGGAAAGGCGGGGGTTGGGCTGGAAAAGCAGGTAGCATCTAGTTCCTCCCCATGGACAGGGGAGGTAATTAGCGGACTACGCCCTGCCAGGGAACACCTGTGACACCAGGCAGCTGCGTGGAGGGCGGCCCCGAACCTCCCCCACACAGTCAGCCGTGTTCCGGAATTCTGAGTGTGGGGAGGTTCCGTCTTCTGTCTGCAGCACCCGGGTTCTCCTAGGAGCCATTCGAGTGTCTTCCCCCAGTCCCTCCCAGTGCGGGCTGCCGGGGAAAGGCGGGGGTTGGGCTGGAAAAGCAGGTAGCATCTAGTGCCTCCCCATGGACAAGGGAGATAATTAGCAGACTTCCCCCTGCCAGGGAACACCTGTGACACCAGGCAGCTGCGTGGAGGGCGGCCCCGAACCTCCCCCACACAGTCACCCGTGTTCCGGAATTCTGAGTGTGGGGAGGTTCCGTCTTCTGTCTGCAGCACCCGGGATCTCCTAGGGGCCCTTCGAGTGTCTTCCCCGAGTCCCTCCCAGTGCGGGCTGCCGGGGAAAGGCGGGGGTTGGGCTGGAAACGCAGGTAGCATCTAGTGCCTCCTCATGGACAGGGGAGGTAATTAGCGGACATCACCCTGGCAGGGAACACCTGTGACACCAGGCAGCTGCGTGGAGGGCGGCTCTGAACCTCCCCCTCACAGTCACCCGTGTTCCGGATTTCTGAGTGTGGGGGGGTTCCTTCTTCTGTCTGCAGCACACGGGATCTCCTAGGAGCCCTTCGAGTGTCTTCCCCGAGTCCCTCCCAGTGCGGGCTGCCGGGGAAAGGCGGGGGTTGGGCTGGAAAAGCAGGTAGCATCTAGTTCCTCCCCATGGACAGGGGAGGTAATTAGCGGACTACCCCCTGCCAGGGAACACCTGTGACACCAGGCAGCTGCGTGGAGGGCGGCCCCGAACCTCCCCCACACAGTCAGCCGTATTCCGGAATTCTGAGTGTGGGGAGGTTCCGTCTTCTGTCTGCAGCACCCGGGTTCTCCTAGGAGCCCTTCGAGTGTCTTCCCCGAGTCCCTCCCAGTGCGGGCTGCCAGGGAAAGGCGGGGGTTGGGCTGGAAACGCAGGTAGCATCTAGTGCCTCCTCATGGACAGGGGAGGTAATTAGCGGACATCACCCTGCCAGGGAACACCTGTGACACCAGGCAGCTGCGTGGAGTGCGGCTCTGAACCTCCCCCTCACAGTCACCCGTGTTCCGGATTTCTGAGTGTGGGGGGGTTCCTTCTTCTGTCTGCAGCACACGGGATCTCCTAGGAGCCCTTCGAGTGTCTTCCCCGAGTCCCTCCCAGTGCGGGCTGCCGGGGAAAGGCGGGGGTTGGGCTGGAAAAGCAGGTAGCATCTAGTGCCTCCCCATGGACAAGGGAGATAATTAGCGGACTTCCCCCTGCCAGGGAACACCTGTGACACCAGGCAGCTGCGTGGAGGGCGGCCCCGAACCTCCCCCACACAGTCACCCGTGTTCCGGAATTCTGAGTGTGGGGAGGTTCCGTCTTCTGTCTGCAGCACCCGGGATCTCCTAGGAGCCCTTCGAGTGTCTTCCCCGAGTCCCTCCCAGTGCGGGCTGCCGGGGAAAGGCGGGGGTTGGGCTGGAAAAGCAGGTAGCATCTAGTGCCTCCCCCTGGACAGGGGAAGTAATTAGCGGACATCCCCCTGCCAGGGAACACCTGTGACACCAGGCAGCTGCGTGTAGGGCGGCCACGAACCTCCCCCACACAGTCACCCGTGTTCCGGAATTCTGAGTGTGGGGAGGTTCCGTCTTCTGTCTGCAGCACACGGGATCTCCTAGGAGCCCTTCGAGTGTCTTCCCCGAGTCCCTCCCAGTGCGGGCTGCCGGGGAAAGGCGGGGGTTGGGCTGGAAAAGCAGGTAGCATCTAGTTCCTCCCCATGGACAGGGGAGGTAATTAGCGGACTACGCCCTGCCAGGGAACACCTGTGACACCAGGCAGCTGCGTGGAGGGCGGCCCCGAACCTCCCCCACACAGTCAGCCGTGTTCCGGAATTCTGAGTGTGGGGAGGTTCCGTCTTCTGTCTGCAGCACCCGGGTTCTCCTAGGAGCCATTCGAGTGTCTTCCCCCAGTCCCTCCCAGTGCGGGCTGCCGGGGAAAGGCGGGGGTTGGGCTAGAAAAGCAGGTAGCATCTAGTGCCTCCCCATGGACAAGGGAGATAATTAGCGGACTTCCCCCTGCCAGGGAACACCTGTGACACCAGGCAGCTGCGTGGAGGGCGGCCCCGAACCTCCCCCACACAGTCAGCCGTGTTCCAGAATTCTGAGTGTGGGGAGGTTCCGTCTTCTATCTGCAGCACCCGGGTTCTCCTAGGAGCCCTTCTAGTGTCTTCCCCGAGTCCCTCCCAGTGCGGGCTGCCGGGGAAAGTCGGGGGTTTGGCTGGAAACGCAGGTAGCATCTAGTGCCTCCCCATGGACAGGGGAGGTAATTAGCGGACTTCCCCTTGCGAGGGAACACCTGTGACACCAGGAAGCTGCGTGGGGGGCGGCCCTAAACCTCCCCCACACAGTCATCCGTGTTCCGGAATTCTGAGTGTGGGGAGGTTCCGTCTTCTGTCTGCAGCACCCGGGTTCTCCTAGGAGCCCTTCGAGTGTGTTCCCCGAGTCCCTCCCTGTGCGGGCGGCCGGGGAAAGGCAGGGGTTGGGCTGGAAACGCAGGTAGCATCTAGTGCCTCCCCATGGACAGGGGAGGTAATTAGCGGACTACCCCCTGCCAGGGAACACCTGTGACACCAGGCAGCTGCGTGGAGGGCGGCCCCGAACCTCCCCCACACAGTCAGCCGTATTCTGGAATTCTGAGTGTGGGGAGGTTCCGTCTTCTGTCTGCAGCACCCGGGTTCTCCTAGGAGCCCTTCGAGTGTCTTCCCCGAGTCCCTCCCAGTGCGGGCTGCCGGGGAAAGGCGGGGGTTGGACTGGAAACGCAGGTAGCATCTAGTGCCTCCTCATGGACAGGGGAGGTAATTAGCGGACATCACCCTGCCAGGGAACACCTGTGACACCAGGCAGCTGCGTGGAGGGCGGCTCTGAACCTCCCACTCACAGTCACCCGTGTTCCGGATTTCTGAGTGTGGGGAGGTTCCGTCTTCTGTCTGCAGCACCCGGGTTCTCCTAGGAGCCATTCGAGTGTCTTCCCCCAGTCCCTCCCAGTGCGGGCTGCCGGGGAAAGGCGGGGGTTGGGCTGGAAAAGCAGGTAGCATCTAGTGCCTCCCCATGGACAAGGGAGATAATTAGCGGACTTCCCCCTGCCAGGGAACACCTGTGACACCAGGCAGCTGCGTGGAGGGCGGCCCCGAACCTCCCCCACACAGTCACCCGTGTTCCGGAATTCTGAGTGTGGGGAGGTTCCGTCTTCTGTCTGCAGCACCCGGGATCTCCTAGGAGCCCTTCGAGTGTCTTCCCCGAGTCCCTCCCAGTGCGGGCTGCCGGGGAAAGGCGGGGGTTGGGCTGGAAACGCAGGTAGCATCTAGTGCCTCCTCATGGACAGGGGAGGTAATTAGCGGACATCAACCTGCCAGGGAATACCTGTGACACCAGGCAGCTGCGTGGAGGGCGGCTCTGAACCTCCCCCTCACAGTCACCCGTGTTCCGGATTTCTGAGTGTGGGGGGGTTCCTTCTTCTGTCTGCAGCACACGGGATCTCCTAGGAGCCCTTCGAGTGTCTTCCCCGAGTCCCTCCCAGTGCGGGCTGCCGGGGAAAGGCGGGGGTTGGGCTGGAAAAGCAGGTAGCATCTAGTTCCTCCCCATGGACAGGGGAGGTAATTAGCGGACTTCCCCTTGCGAGGGAACACCTGTGACACCAGGAAGCTGCGTGGGGGGCGGCCCTAAACCTCCCCCACACAGTCATCCGTATTCCGGAATTCTGAGTGTGGGGAGGTTCCGTCTTCTGTCTGCAGCACCCGGGTTCTCCTAGGAGCCCTTCGAGTGTCTTCCCCGAGTCCCTCCCAGTGCGGGCTGCCGGGGAAAGGCGGGGGTTTGGCTGGAAACGCAGGTAGCATCTAGTGCCTCCCCATGGAGAGGGGAGGTAATTAGCGGAATTCCCCTTGCGAGGGAACACCTGTGACACCAGGCAGCTGCGTGGAGGGCGGCCCCGAACCTCCCCCACACAGTCACCCGTGTTCCGGAATTCTGAGTGTGGGGGGGTTGCTTCTTCTGTCTGCAGCACACGGGATCTCCTAGGAGCCCTTCGAGTGTCTTCCCCCAGTCCCTCCCAGTGCGGGCTGCCGGGGAAAGGAGGGGGTTGTGCTGGAAACGCAGGTAGAATCTAGTGCCTCCCCATGGACTGGGGAGGTAATTAGCGGACTACCCCCTGCCAGGGAACACCTGTGACACCAGGCAGCTGCGTGGAGGGCGGCCCCGAACCTCCCCCTCACAGTCACCCTTGTTCCGGATTTCTGAGTGTGGGGGGGTTCCTTCTTCTGTCTGCAGCACACGGGATCTCCTAGGAGCCCTTCGAGTGTCTTCCCCGAGTCCCTCCCAGTGCGGGCTGCCGGGGAAAGGCAGGGGTTTGGCTGGAAACGCAGGTAGCATCTAGTTCCTCCCCATGGAAAGGGGAGGATATTAGCGGACTTCCCCTTGCGAGGGAACACCTGTGACACCAGGAAGCTGCGTGTGGGGCGGCCCTAAACCTCCCCCAACTGTCATCCGTGTTCCGGAATTCTGAGTGTGGGGAGGTTCCGTCTTCTGTCTGCAGCACCCGGGTTCTCCTAGGAGCCATTCGAGTGTCTTCCCCCAGTCCCTCCCAGTGCGGGCTGCCGGGGAAAGGCGGGGGTTGGGCTGGAAAAGCAGGTAGCATCTAGTGCCTCCCCATGGACAAGGGAGATAATTAGCGG
The DNA here is from genome assembly GCF_048773025.1 of Camelus bactrianus. Lineage (NCBI taxonomy): Eukaryota > Metazoa > Chordata > Mammalia > Artiodactyla > Camelidae > Camelus > Camelus bactrianus. The sequence goes on from NC_133540.1 coordinate 907,297, forward strand.
ACTTCCCCCTGCCAGGGAACACCTGTGACACCAGGCAGCTGCGTGGAGAGCGGCCCCGAACCTCCCCCACACAGTCACCCGTGTTCCGGAATTCTGAGTGTGGGGAGGTTCCGTCTTCTGTCTGCAGCACCCGGGATCTCCTAGGAGCCCTTCGAGTGTCTTCCCCGAGTCCCTCCCAGTGCGGGCTGCCGGGGAAAGGCGGGGGTTGGGCTGGAAACGCAGGTAGCATCTAGTGCCTCCCCATGGACTGGGGAGGTAATTAGCGGACTACCCCCTGCCAGGGAACACCTGTGACACCAGGCAGCTGCGTGGAGGGCGGCCCCGAACCTCCCCCTCACAGTCACCCTTGTTCCGGATTTCTGAGTGTGGGGGGGTTCCTTCTTCTGTCTGCAGCACACGGGATCTCCTAGGAGCCCTTCGAGTGTCTTCCCCGAGTCCCTCCCAGTGCGGGCTGCCGGGGAAAGGCAGGGGTTTGGCTGGAAACGCAGGTAGCATCTAGTTCCTCCCCATGGACAGGGGAGGTAATTAGCGGACTTCGCCTTGCGAGGGAACACCTGTGACACCAGGAAGCTGCGTGTGGGGCGGCCCTAAACCTCCCCAACACAGTCATCCGTGTTCCGGAATTCTGAGTGTGGGGAGGTTCCGTCTTCTGTCTGCAGCACCCGGGTTCTCCTAGGAGCCATTCGAGTGTCTTCCCCGAGTCCCTCCCAGTGCGGGCTGCCGGGGAAAGGCGGGGGTTTGGCTGGAAACGCAGGTAGCATCTAGTGCCTCCCCATGGAGAGGGGAGGTAATTAGCGGAATTCCCCTTGCGAGGGAACACCTGTGACACCAGGCAGCTGCGTGGAGGGCGGCCCCGAACCTCCCCCACACAGTCACCCGTGTTCCGGAATTCTGAGTGTGGGGGGGTTGCTTCTTCTGTCTGCAGCACACGGGATCTCCTAGGAGCCCTTCGAGTGTCTTCCCCCAGTCCCTCCCAGTGCGGGCTGCCGGGGAAAGGAGGGGGTTGTGCTGGAAACGCAGGTAGAATCTAGTGCCTCCCCATGGACTGGGGAGGTAATTAGCGGACTACCCTCTGCCAGGGAACACCTGTGACACCAGGCAGCTGCGTGGAGGGCGGCCCCGAACCTCCCCCTCACAGTCACCCTTGTTCCGGATTTCTGAGTGTGGGGGGGTTCCTTCTTCTGTCTGCAGCACACGGGATCTCCTAGGAGCCCTTCGAGTGTCTTCCCCGAGTCCCTCCCAGTGCGGGCTGCCGGGGAAAGGCAGGGGTTTGGCTGGAAACGCAGGTAGCATCTAGTTCCTCCCCATGGACAGGGGAGGTAATTAGCGGACTTCCCTTTGCGAGGGAACACCTGTGACACCAGGAAGCTGCGTGTGGGGCGGCCCTAAACCTCCCCCACACAGTCATCCGTGTTCCGGAATTCTGAGTGTGGGGAGGTTCCGTCTTCTGTCTGCAGCACCCGGGTTCTCCTAGGAGCCCTTCGAGTGTCTTCCCCGAGTCCCTCCTAGTGCGGGCTGCCGGGGAAAGGCGGGGGTTTGGCTGGAAACGCAGGTAGCATCTAGTGCCTCCCCATGGACCAGGGAGGTAATTAGCGGACTTCCCCTTGCGAGGGAACACCTGTGACACAAGGCAGCTGCGTGGAGGGCGGCCCCGAACCTCCCCCACACAGTCAGCCGTGTTCCGGAATTCTGAGTGTGGGGAGGTTCCGTCTTCTGTCTGCAGCACCCGGGTTCTCCTAGGAGCCATTCGAGTGTCTTCCCCCAGTCCCTCCCAGTGCGGGCTGCCGGGGAAAGGCGGGGGTTGGGCTGGAAAAGCAGGTAGCATCTAGTGCCTCCCCATGGACAAGGGAGATAATTAGCGGACTTCCCCCTGCCAGGGAACACCTGTGACACCAGGCAGCTGCGTGGAGGGCGGCCCCGAACCTCCCCCACACAGTCACCCGTGTTCCGGAATTCTGAGTGTGGGGAGGTTCCGTCTTCTGTCTGCAGCACCCGGGATCTCCTAGGAGCCCTTCGAGTGTCTTCCCCGAGTCCCTCCCAGTGCGGGCTGACGGGGAAAGGCGGGGGTTTGGCTGGAAACGCAGGTAGCATCTAGTGCCTCCTCATGGACAGGGGAGGTAATTAGCGGACATCACCCTGCCAGGGAACACCTGTGACACCAGGCAGCTGCGTGGATGGCGGCTCTGAACCTCCCCCTCACAGTCACCCTTGTTCCTGATTTCTGAGTGTGGGGGGGTTCCTTCTTCTGTCTGCTGCACACGGGATCTCCTAGGAGCCCTTCGAGTGTCTTCCCCGAGTCCCTCCCAGTGCGGGCTGCCGGGGAAAGGCGGGGGTTGGGCTGGAAAAGCAGGTAGCATCTAGTTCCTCCCCATGGACAGGGGAGGTAATTAGCGGACTACGCCCTGCCAGGGAACACCTGTGACACCAGGCAGCTGCGTGGAGGGCGGCCCCGAACCTCCCCCACACAGTCAGCCGTGTTCCGGAATTCTGAGTGTGGGGAGGTTCCGTCTTCTGTCTGCAGCACCCGGGTTCTCCTAGGAGCCATTCGAGTGTCTTCCCCCAGTCCCTCCCAGTGCGGGCTGCCGGGGAAAGGCGGGGGTTGGGCTGGAAAAGCAGGTAGCATCTAGTGCCTCCCCATGGACAAGGGAGATAATTAGCGGACTTCCCCCTGCCAGGGAACACCTGTGACACCAGGCAGCTGCGTGGAGGGCGGCCCCGAACCTCCCCCACACAGTCAGCCGTGTTCCGGAATTCTGAGTGTGGGGAGGTTCCGTCTTCTGTCTGCAGCACCCGGGATCTCCTAGGAGCCCTTCGAGTGTCTTCCCCGAGTCCCTCCCAGTGCGGGCTGCCGGGGAAAGGCGGGGGTTGGGCTGGAAACGCAGGTAGCATCTAGTGCCTCCTCATGGACATGGGAGGTAATTAGCGGACATCACCCTGGCAGGGAACACCTGTGACACCAGGCAGCTGCGTGGAGGGCGGCTCTGAACCTCCCCCTCACAGTCACCCGTGTTCCGGATTTCTGAGTGTGGGGGGGTTCCTTCTTCTGTCTGCAGCACACGGGATCTCCTAGGAGCCCTTCGAGTGTCTTCCCCGAGTCCCTCCCAGTGCGGGCTGCCGGGGAAAGGCGGGGGTTGGGCTGGAAAAGCAGGTAGCATCTAGTTCCTCCCCATGGACAGGGGAGGTAATTAGCGGACTACGCCCTGCCAGGGAACACCTGTGACACCAGGCAGCTGCGTGGAGGGCGGCCCCGAACCTCCCCCACACAGTCAGCCGTATTCCGGAATTCTGAGTGTGGGGAGGTTCCGTCTTCTGTCTGCAGCACCCGGGTTCTCCTAGGAGCCCTTCGAGTGTCTTCCCCGAGTCCCTCCCAGTGCGGGCTGCCGGGGAAAGGCGGGGGTTGGGCTGGAAACGCAGGTAGCATCTAGTGCCTCCTCATGGACAGGGGAGGTAATTAGCGGACATCACCCTGCCAGGGAACACCTGTGACACCAGGCAGCTGCGTGGAGGGCGGCTCTGAACCTCCCCCTCACAGTCACCCTTGTTCCGGATTTCTGAGTGTGGGGGGGTTCCTTCTTCTGTCTGCAGCACACGGGATCTCCTAGGAGCCCTTCGAGTGTCTTCCCCGAGTCCCTCCCAGTGCGGGCTGCCGGGGAAAGGCGGGGGTTGGGCTGGAAAAGCAGGTAGCATCTAGTTCCTCCCCATGGACAGGGGAGGTAATTAGCGGACTTCGCCTTGCGAGGGAACACCTGTGACACCAGGAAGCTGCGTGTGGGGCGGCCCTAAACCTCCCCAACACAGTCATCCGTGTTCCGGAATTCTGAGTGTGGGGAGGTTCCGTCTTCTGTCTGCAGCACCCGGGTTCTCCTAGGAGCCATTCGAGTGTCTTCCCCCAGTCCCTCCCAGTGCGGGCTGCCGGGGAAAGGCGGGGGTTGGGCTGGAAAAGCAGGTAGCATCTAGTGCCTCCCCATGGACAAGGGAGATAATTAGCGGACTTCCCCCTGCCAGGGAACACCTGTGACACCAGGCAGCTGCGTGGAGGGCGGCCCCGAACCTCCCCCACACAGTCACCCGTGTTCCGGAATTCTGAGTGTGGGGAGGTTCCGTCTTCTGTCTGCAGCACCCGGGATCTCCTAGGAGCCCTTCGAGTGTCTTCCCCGAGTCCCTCCCAGTGCGGGCTGCCGGGGAAAGGCGGGGGTTGGGCTGGAAACGCAGGTAGCATCTAGTGCCTCCTCATGGACAGGGGAGGTAATTAGCGGACATCACCCTGCCAGGGAACACCTGTGACACCAGGCAGCTGCGTGGAGGGCGGCTCTGAACCTCCCCCTCACAGTCACCCGTGTTCCGGATTTCTGAGTGTGGGGGGGTTCCTTCTTCTGTCTGCAGCACACGGGATCTCCTAGGAGCCCTTCGAGTGTCTTCCCCGAGTCCCTCCCAGTGCGGGCTGCCGGGGAAAGGCGGGGGTTGGGCTGGAAAAGCAGGTAGCATCTAGTTCCTCCCCATGGACAGGGGAGGTAATTAGCGGACTACGCCCTGCCAGGGAACACCTGTGACACCAGGCAGCTGCGTGGAGGGCGGCCCCGAACCTCCCCCACACAGTCAGCCGTGTTCCGGAATTCTGAGTGTGGGGAGGTTCCGTCTTCTGTCTGCAGCACCCGGGTTCTCCTAGGAGCCATTCGAGTGTCTTCCCCCAGTCCCTCCCAGTGCGGGCTGCCGGGGAAAGGCGGGGGTTGGGCTGGAAAAGCAGGTAGCATCTAGTGCCTCCCCATGGACAAGGGAGATAATTAGCAGACTTCCCCCTGCCAGGGAACACCTGTGACACCAGGCAGCTGCGTGGAGGGCGGCCCCGAACCTCCCCCACACAGTCACCCGTGTTCCGGAATTCTGAGTGTGGGGAGGTTCCGTCTTCTGTCTGCAGCACCCGGGATCTCCTAGGAGCCCTTCGAGTGTCTTCCCCGAGTCCCTCCCAGTGCGGGCTGCCGGGGAAAGGCGGGGGTTGGGCTGGAAACGCAGGTAGCATCTAGTGCCTCCTCATGGACAGGGGAGGTAATTAGCGGACATCACCCTGCCAGGGAACACCTGTGACACCAGGCAGCTGCGTGGAGGGCGGCTCTGAACCTCCCCCTCACAGTCACCCGTGTTCCGGATTTCTGAGTGTGGGGGGGTTCCTTCTTCTGTCTGCAGCACACGGGATCTCCTAGGAGCCCTTCGAGTGTCTTCCCCGAGTCCCTCCCAGTGCGGGCTGCCGGGGAAAGGCGGGGGTTGGGCTGGAAACGCTGGTAGCATCTAGTTCCTCCCCATGGACAGGGGAGGTAATTAGCGGACTACGCCCTGCCAGGGAACACCTGTGACACCAGGCAGCTGCGTGGAGGGCGGCCCCGAACCTCCCCCACACAGTCAGCCGTATTCCGGAATTCTGAGTGTGGGGAGGTTCCGTCTTCTGTCTGCAGCACCCGGGTTCTCCTAGGCGCCCTTCGAGTGTCTTCCCCGAGTCCCTCCCAGTGCGGGCTGCCGGGGAAAGGTGGGGGTTGGGCTGGAAAAGCAGGTAGCATCTAGTGCCTCCCCCTGGACAGGGGAGGTAATTAGTGGACATCACCCTGCCAGGGAACACCTGTGACACCAGGCAGCTGCGTGGAGGGCGGCTCTGAACCTCCCCCTCACAGTCACCCTTGTTCCGGATTTCTGAGTGTGGGGGGGTTCCTTCTTCTGTCTGCAGCACACGGGATTTCCTAGGAGCCCTTCGAGTGTCTTCCCCGAGTCCCTCACAGTGCGGGCTGCTGGGGAAAGGCGGGGGTTTGGCTGGAAACGCAGGTAGCATCTAGTTCCTCCCCATGGACAGGGGAGGTAATTAGCGGACTTCTCCTTGCGAGGGAACACCTGTGACACCAGGAAGCTGCGTGGGGGGCGGCCCTAAACCTCCCCCACACAGTCATCCGTATTCCGGAATTCTGAGTGTGGGGAGGTTCCGTCTTCTGTCTGCAGCACCCGGGTTCTCCTAGGAGCCCTACGAGTGTCTTCCCCGATTCCCTCCCAGTGCGGGCTGCCGGGGAAAGGCGGGGGTTTGGCTGGAAACGCAGGTAGCATCTAGTGCCTCCCCATGGAGCGGGGAGGTAATTAGCGGAATTCCCCTTGCGAGGGAACACCTGTGACACCAGGCAGCTGCGTGGAGGGCGGCCCCGAACCTCCCCCACACAGTCACCCGTGTTCCGGAATTCTGAGTGTGGGGGGGTTGCTTCTTCTGTCTGCAGCACACGGGATCTCCTAGGAGCCCTTCGAGTGTCTTCCCCCAGTCCCTCCCAGTGCGGGCTGCCGGGGAAAGGAGGGGGTTGTGCTGGAAACGCAGGTAGAATCTAGTGCCTCCCCATGGACTGGGGAGGTAATTAGCGGACTACCCCCTGCCAGGGAACACCTGTGACACCAGGCAGCTGCGTGGAGGGCGGCCCCGAACCTCCCCCTCACAGTCACCCTTGTTCCGGATTTCTGAGTGTGGGGGGGTTCCTTCTTCTGTCTGCAGCACACGGGATCTCCTAGGAGCCCTTCGAGTGTCTTCCCCGAGTCCCTCCCAGTGCGGGCTGCCGGGGAAAGGCAGGGGTTTGGCTGGAAACGCAGGTAGCATCTAGTTCCTCCCCATGGACAGGGGAGGTAATTAGCGGAATTCCCCTTGCGAGGGAACACCTGTGACACCAGGAAGCTGCGTGTGGGGCGGCCCTAAACCTCCCCCACACAGTCATCCGTGTTCCGGAATTCTGAGTGTGGGGAGGTTCCGTCTTCTGTCTGCAGCACCCGGGTTCTCCTAGGAGCCCTTCGAGTGTCTTCCCCGAGTCCCTCCTAGTGCGGGCTGCCGGGGAAAGGCGGGGGTTGGGCTGGAAACGCAGGTAGCATCTAGTGCCTCCCCATGGACCAGGGAGGTAATTAGCGGACTTCCCCTTGCGAGGGAACACCTGTGACACAAGGCAGCTGCGTGGAGGGCGGCCCCGAACCTCCCCCACACAGTCAGCCGTGTTCCGGAATTCTGAGTGTGGGGAGGTTCCGTCTTCTGTCTGCAGCACACGGGATCTCCTAGGAGCCCTTCGAGTGTCTTCCCCGAGTCCCTCCCAGTGCGGGCTGCCGGGGAAAGGCGGGGGTTGGGCTGGAAAAGCAGGTAGCATCTAGTTCCTCCCCATGGACAGGGGAGGTAATTAGCGGACTACGCCCTGCCAGGGAACACCTGTGACACCAGGCAGCTGCGTGGAGGGCGGCCCCGAACCTCCCCCACACAGTCAGCCGTGTTCCGGAATTCTGAGTGTGGGGAGGTTCCGTCTTCTGTCTGCAGCACCCGGGTTCTCCTAGGAGCCATTCGAGTGTCTTCCCCCAGTCCCTCCCAGTGCGGGCTGCCGGGGAAAGGCGGGGGTTTGGCTGGAAACGCAGGTAGCATCTAGTGCCTCCCCATGGAGAGGGGAGGTAATTAGCGGAATTCCCCTTGCGAGGGAACACCTGTGACACCAGGCAGCTGCGTGGAGGGCGGCCCCGAACCTCCCCTACACAGTCACCCGTGTTCCGGAATTCTGAGTGTGGGGGGTTCCTTCTTCTGTCTGCAGCACACGGGATCTCCTAGGAGCCCTTCGAGTGTCTTCCCCGAGTCCCTCTCAGTGCGGGCTGCCGGGGAAAGGCGGGGGTTGGGCTGGAAAAGCAGGTAGCATCTAGTGCCTCCCCCTGGACAGGGGAGGTAATTAGCGGACTTCCCCTTGCGAGGGAACCCCTGTGACACCAGGCAGCTGCGTGGAGGGCGGCTCCGAACCTCCCCCACACAGTCATACGTGTTCCGGAATTCTGAGTGTGGGGGGGTTCCTTCTTCTGTCTGCAGCACACGGGATCTCCTAGGAGCCCTTCGAGTGTCTTCCCCCAGTCCCTCGCAGTGCGGGCTGCCGGGGAAAGGCGGGGGTTTGGCTGGAAACGCAGGTAGCATCTAGTGCCTCCCCATGGACCAGGGAGGTAATTAGCGGACTTCCCCTTGCGAGGGAACACCTGTGACACCAGGCATCTTCGTGGAGGGCGGCCCCAAACCTCCCCCACACAGTCGGCCGTGTTCCGGAATTCTGAGTGTGGGGAGGTTCCGTCTTCTGTCTGCAGCACCCGGGATCTCCTAGGAGCCCTTCGAGTGTCTTCCCCGAGTCCCTCCCAGTGCGGGCTACCGGGGAAAGGCGGGGGTTGGGCTGGAAAAGCAGGTAGCATCTAGTGCCTCCCCCTGGACAGGGGAGATATTTAGCGGACTTCCCCCTGCCAGGGAACACCTGTGACACCAGGCATCTTCTTGGAGGGCGGCCCCAAACCTCCCCCACACAGTCGGCCGTGTTCCGGAATTCTGAGTGTGGGGAGGTTCCGTCTTCTGTCTGCAGCAACCGGGATCTCCTAGGAGCCCTTCGAGTGTCTTCCCCGAGTCCCTCCCTGTGCGGGCTGCCGGGGAAAGGCGGGGGTTGGGCTGGAAACGCAGGTAGCATCTAGTGCCTCCCCCTGGACAGGGGAGGTAATTAACGGACTTCCCCTTGCGAGGGAACACCTGTGACACCAGGAAGCTGCGTGGAGGGCGGCCCTAAACTTCCCCACACAGTCACCCTTGTTCCGGAATTCTGAGTGTGGGGAGGTTCCGTCTTCTGTCTGCAGCACCCGGGTTCTCCTAGGAGCCCTTCGATTGTCTTCCCCCAGTCCCTCCCAGTGCGGGCTGCCGGGGAAAGGTGAGGGTTGGGCTGGAAAAGCAGGTAGCATCTAGTGCCTCCCCCTGGACAGGGGAGGTAATTAGTGGACATCACCCTGCCAGGGAACACCTGTGACACCAGGCAGCTGCGTGGAGGGCGGCTCTGAACCTCCCCCTCACAGTCACCCTTGTTCCGGATTTCTGAGTGTGGGGGGGTTCCTTCTTCTGTCTGCAGCACACGGGATCTCCTGGGAGCCATTCGAGTGTCTTCCCCGAGTCCCTCCCAGTGCGGGCTGCCGGGGAAAGGCGGGGGTTTGGCTGGAAACGCAGGTAGCATCTAGTGCCTCCCCATGGACAGGGGAGGTAATTAGCGGACTTCCCCTTGCGAGGGAACACCTGTGACACAAGGCAGCTGCGTGGAGGGCGGCCCCGAACCTCCCCCACACAGTCAGCCGTGTTCCGGAATTCTGAGTGTGGGGAGGTACCGTCTTCTGTCTGCAGCACCCGGGATCTCCTAGGAGCCCTTCGAGTGTCTTCCCCGAGTCCATCCCAGTGCGGGCTACCGGGGAAAGGCGGGGGTTGGGCTGGAAAAGCAGGTAGCATCTAGTGCCTCCCCCTGGACAGGGGAGGTAATTAACGGACTTCCCCCTGCCAGGGAACACCTGTGACACCAGGCAGCTGCGTGGAGGGCGGCCCCGAACCTCCCCCACACAGTCACCCGTGTTCCGGAATTCTGAGTGTGGGGAGGTTCCGTCTTCTGTCTGCAGCACCCGGGATCTCCTAGGAGCCCTTCGAGTGTCTTCCCCGAGTCCCTCCCAGTGCGGGCTACCGGGGAAAGGCGGGGGTTGGGCTGGAAAAGCAGGTAGCATCTAGTGCCTCCCCCTGGACAGGGGAGGTAATTAGCGGACTTCCCCTTGCGAGGGAACCCCTGTGACACCAGGCAGCTGCGTGGAGGGCGGCTCCGAACCTCCCCCACACAGTCATACGTGTTCCGGAATTCTGAGTGTGGGGGGGTTCCTTCTTCTGTCTGCAGCACACGGGATCTCCTAGGAGCCCTTCGAGTGTCTTCCCCCAGTCCCTCGCAGTGCGGGCTGCCGGGGAAAGGCGGGGGTTTGGCTGGAAACGCAGGTAGCATCTAGTGCCTCCCCATGGACCAGGGAGGTAATTAGCGGACTTCCCCTTGCGAGGGAACACCTGTGACACCAGGCATCTTCGTGGAGGGCGGCCCCAAACCTCCCCCACACAGTCGGCCGTGTTCCGGAATTCTGAGTGTGGGGAGGTTCCGTCTTCTGTCTGCAGCACCCGGGATCTCCTAGGAGCCCTTCGAGTGTCTTCCCCGAGTCCCTCCCAGTGCGGGCTACCGGGGAAAGGCGGGGGTTGGGCTGGAAAAGCAGGTAGCATCTAGTGCCTCCCCCTGGACAGGGGAGATATTTAGCGGACTTCCCCCTGCCAGGGAACACCTGTGACACCAGGCATCTTCTTGGAGGGCGGCCCCAAACCTCCCCCACACAGTCGGCCGTGTTCCGGAATTCTGAGTGTGGGGAGGTTCCGTCTTCTGTCTGCAGCACCCGGGATCTCCTAGGAGCCCTTCGAGTGTCTTCCCCGAGTCCCTCCCAGTGCGGGCTGCCGGGGAAAGGCGGAGGTTGGGCTGGAAACGCAGGTAGCATCTAGTGCCTCCCCCTGGACAGGGGAGGTAATTAACGGACTTCCCCTTGCGAGGGAACACCTGTGACACCAGGAAGCTGCGTGGAGGGCGGCCCTAAACTTCCCCACACAGTCACCCTTGTTCCGGAATTCTGAGTGTGGGGAGGTTCCGTCTTCTGTCTGCAGCACCCGGGTTCTCCTAGGAGCCCTTCGATTGTCTTCCCCCAGTCCCTCCCAGTGCGGGCTGCCGGGGAAAGGTGAGGGTTGGGCTGGAAAAGCAGGTAGCATCTAGTGCCTCCCCCTGGACAGGGGAGGTAATTAGTGGACATCACCCTGCCAGGGAACACCTGTGACACCAGGCAGCTTCGTGGAGGGCGGCTCTGAACCTCCCCCTCACAGTCACCCTTGTTCCGGATTTCTGAGTGTGGGGGGGTTCCTTCTTCTGTCTGCAGCACACGGGATCTCCTGGGAGCCATTCGAGTGTCTTCCCCGAGTCCCTCCCAGTGCGGGCTGCCGGGGAAAGGCGGGGGTTTGGCTGGAAACGCAGGTAGCATCTAGTGCCTCCCCATGGACAGGGGAGGTAATTAGCGGACTTCCCCTTGCGAGGGAACACCTGTGACACAAGGCAGCTGCGTGGAGGGCGGCCCCGAACCTCCCCCACACAGTCAGCCGTGTTCCGGAATTCTGAGTGTGGGGAGGTACCGTCTTCTGTCTGCAGCACCCGGGATCTCCTAGGAGCCCTTCGAGTGTCTTCCCCGAGTCCATCCCAGTGCGGGCTACCGGGGAAAGGCGGGGGTTGGGCTGGAAAAGCAGGTAGCATCTAGTGCCTCCCCCTGGACAGGGGAGGTAATTAACGGACTTCCCCCTGCCAGGGAACACCTGTGACACCAGGCAGCTGCGTGGAGGGCGGCCCCGAACCTCCCCCACACAGTCACCCGTGTTCCGGAATTCTGAGTGTGGGGAGGTTCCGTCTTCTGTCTGCAGCACCCGGGATCTCCTAGGAGCCCTTCGAGTGTCTTCCCCGAGTCCCTCCCAGTGCGGGCTACCGGGGAAAGGCGGGGGTTGGGCTGGAAAAGCAGGTAGCATCTAGTTCCTCCCCATGGACAGGGTAGGTAATTAGCGGACTACCCCCTGCCAGGGAACACCTGTGACACCAGGCAGCTGCGTGGAGGGCGGCCCCGAACCTCCCCCACACAGTCAGCCGTGTTCCGGAATTCTGAGTGTGGGGAGGTTCCGTCTTCTGTCTGCAGCACCCAGGTTCTCCTAGGAGCCCTTCGAGTGTCTTCCCCGAGTCCCTCCCAGTGCGGGCTGCCGGGGAAATGCGGGGGTTTGGCTGGAAACGCAGGTAGCATCTAGTGCCTCCTCATGGACAGGGGAGGTAATTAGCGGACATCACCCTGCCAGGGAACACCTGTGACACCAGGCAGCTGCGTGGAGGGCGGCTCTGAACCTCCCCCTCACAGTCACCCGTGTTCCGGATTTCTGAGTGTGGGGGGGTTCCTTCTTCTGTCTGCAGCACACGGGATCTCCTAGGAGCCCTTCGAGTGTCTTCCCCGAGTCCCTCCCAGTGCGGGCTGCCGGGGAAAGGCGGGGGTTTGGCTGGAAACGCAGGTAGCATCTAGTGCCTCCCCATGGAGAGGGGAGGTAATTAGCGGAATTCCCCTTGCGAGGGAACACCTGTGACACCAGGCAGCTGCGTGGAGGGCGGCCCCGAAACTCCCCCACACAGTCACCCGTGTTCCGGAATTCTGAGTGTGGGGGGGTTCCTTCTTCTGTCTGCAGCACACGGGATCTCCTAGGAGCCCTTCGAGTGTCTTCCCCCAGTCCCTCCCAGTGCGGGCTGCCGGGGAAAGGTGGGGGTTGGGCTGGAAACGCAGGTAGCATCTAGTGCCTCCTCATGGACAGGGGAGGTAATTAGCGGACATCACCCTGCCAGGGAACACCTGTGACACCAGGCAGCTGCGTGGAGGGCGGCTCTCAACCTCCCCCTCACAGTCACCCGTGTTCCGGATTTCTGAGTGTGGGGAGGTTCCGTCTTCTGTCTGCAGCACCCGGGTTCTCCTAGGAGCACTTCGAGTGTCTTCCCCCAGTCCCTCCCAGTGCGGGCTGCCGGGGAAAGGTGGGGGTTGGGCTGGAAAAGCAGGTAGCATCTAGTGCCTCCCCCTGGACAGGGGAGGTAATTAGTGGACATCACCCTGCCAGGGAACACCTGTGACACCAGGCAGCTGCGTGGAGGGCGGCTCTGAACCTCACCCTCACAGTCACCCGTGTTCCGGATTTCTGAGTGTGGGGGGGTTCCTTTTTCTGTCTGCAGCACACGGGATCTCCTAGGAGCCCTTCGAGTGTCTTCCCCGAGTCCCTCCCAGTGCGGGCTGCCGGGGAAAGGCGGGGGTTGGGCTGGAAAAGCAGGTAGCATCTAGTTCCTCCCCATGGACAGGGGAGGTAATTAGCGGACTACGCCCTGCCAGGGAACACCTGTGACACCAGGCAGCTGCGTGGAGGGCGGCCCCGAACCTCCCCCACACAGTCAGCCGTATTCCGGAATTCTGAGTGTGGGGAGGTTCCGTCTTCTGTCTGCAGCACCCGGGTTCTCCTAGGAGCCCTTCGAGTGTCTTCCCCGAGTCCCTCCCAGTGCGGGCTGCCGGGGAAAGGCGGGGGTTGGGCTGGAAACGCAGGTAGCATCTAGTGCCTCCTCATGGACAGGGGAGGTAATTAGCGGACATCACCCTGCCAGGGAACACCTGTGACACCAGGCAGCTGCGTGGAGGGCGGCTCTGAACCTCCCCCTCACAGTCAACCGTGTTCCGGATTTCTGAGTGTGGGGGGGTTCCTTCTTCTGTCTGCAGCACACGGGATCTCCTAGGAGCCCTTCGAGTGTCTTCCCCGAGTCCCTCCCAGTGCGGGCTGCCGGGGAAAGGCGGGGGTTGGGCTGGAAAAGCAGGTAGAATCTAGTGCCTCCCCATGGACAAGGGAGATAATTAGCGGACTTCCCCCTGCCAGGGAACACCTGTGACACCAGGCAGCTGCGTGGAGGGCGGCCCCGAACCTCCCCCACACAGTCACCCGTGTTCCGGGATTCTGAGTGTGGGGAGGTTCCGTCTTCTGTCTGCAGCACCCGGGATCTCCTAGGAGCCCTTCGAGTGTCTTCCCCGAGTCCCTCCCAGTGCGGGCTGCCGGGGAAAGGCGGGGGTTGGGCTGGAAAAGCAGGTAGCATCTAGTGCCTCCCCCTGGACAGGGGAGGTAATTAGCGGACATCCCCCTGCCAGGGAACACCTGTGACACCAGGCAGCTGCGTGTAGGGCGGCCACGAACCTCCCCCACACAGTCACCCGTGTTCCGGAAATCTGAGTGTGGGGAGGTTCCGTCTTCTGTCTGCAGCACACGGGATCTCCTAGGAGCCCTTCGAGTGTCTTCCCCGAGTCCCTCCCAGTGCGGGCTGCCGGGGAAAGGCGGGGGTTGGGCTGGAAAAGCAGGTAGCATCTAGTTCCTCCCCATGGACAGGGGAGGTAATTAGCGGACTACGCCCTGCCAGGGAACACCTGTGACACCAGGCAGCTGCGTGGAGGGCGGCCCCGAACCTCCCCCACACAGTCAGCCGTGTTCCGGAATTCTGAGTGTGGGGAGGTTCCGTCTTCTGTCTGCAGCACCCGGGTTCTCCTAGGAGCCATTCGAGTGTCTTCCCCCAGTCCCTCCCAGTGCGGGCTGCCGGGGAAAGGCGGGGGTTGGGCTAGAAAAGCAGGTAGCATCTAGTGCCTCCCCATGGACAAGGGAGATAATTAGCGGACTTCCCCCTGCCAGGGAACACCTGTGACACCAGGCAGCTGCGTGGAGGGCGGCCCCGAACCTCCCCCACACAGTCACCCGTGTTCCGGAATTCTGAGTGTGGGGAGGTTCCGTCTTCTGTCTGCAGCACCCGGGATCTCCTAGGAGCCCTTCGAGTGTCTTCCCCGAGTCCCTCCCAGTGCGGGCTGCCGGGGAAAGGCGGGGGTTGGGCTGGAAACGCAGGTAGCATCTAGTGCCTCCTCATGGACAGGGGAGGTAATTAGCGGACATCACCCTGCCAGGGAACACCTGTGACACCAGGCAGCTGCGTGGAGGGCGGCTCTGAACCTCCCCCTCACAGTCACCCGTGTTCCGGATTTCTGAGTGTGGGGGGGTTCCTTCTTCTGTCTGCAGCACACGGGATCTCCTAGGAGCCCTTCGAGTGTCTTCCCCGAGTCCCTCCCAGTGCGGGCTGCCGGGGAAAGGCGGGGGTTGGGCTGGAAACGCTGGTAGCATCTAGTTCCTCCCCATGGACAGGGGAGGTAATTAGCGGACTACGCCCTGCCAGGGAACACCTGTGACACCAGGCAGCTGCGTGGAGGGCGGCCCCGAACCTCCCCCACACAGTCAGCCGTATTCCGGAATTCTGAGTGTGGGGAGGTTCCGTCTTCTGTCTGCAGCACCCGGGTTCTCCTAGGAGCCCTTCGAGTGTCTTCCCCGAGTCCCTCCCAGTGCGGGCTGCCGGGGAAAGGTGGGGGTTGGGCTGGAAAAGCAGGTAGCATCTAGTGCCTCCCCCTGGACAGGGGAGGTAATTAGTGGACATCACCCTGCCAGGGAACACCTGTGACACCAGGCAGCTGCGTGGAGGGCGGCTCTGAACCTCCCCATCACAGTCACCCTTGTTCCGGATTTCTGAGTGTGGGGGGGTTCCTTCTTCTGTCTGCAGCACACGGGATCTCCTAGGAGCCCTTCGAGTGTCTTCCCCGAGTCCCTCACAGTGCGGGCTGCTGGGGAAAGGCGGGGGTTTGGCTGGAAACGCAGGTAGCATCTAGTTCCTCCCCATGGACAGGGGAGGTAATTAGCGGACTTCTCCTTGCGAGGGAACACCTGTGACACCAGGAAGCTGCGTGGGGGGCGGCCCTAAACCTCCCCCACACAGTCATCCGTATTCCGGAATTCTGAGTGTGGGGAGGTTCCGTCTTCTGTCTGCAGCACCCGGGTCCTCCTAGGAGCCCTACGAGTGTCTTCCCCGATTCCCTCCCAGTGCGGGCTGCCGGGGAAAGGCGGGGGTTTGGCTGGAAACGCAGGTAGCATCTAGTGCCTCCCCATGGAGCGGGGAGGTAATTAGCGGAATTCCCCTTGCGAGGGAACACCTGTGACACCAGGCAGCTGCGTGGAGGGCGGCTCTGAACCTCCCCCTCACAGTCACCCGTGTTCCGGATTTCTGAGTGTGGGGGGGTTCCGTCTTCTGTCTGCAGCACCCAGGTTCTCCTAGGAGCCCTTCGAGTGTCTTCCCCGAGTCCCTCCCAGTGCGGGCTGCCGGGGAAAGGCGGGGGTTTGGCTGGAAACGCAGGTAGCATCTAGTGCCTCCCCATGGACCAGGGAGGTAATTAGCGGACTTCCCCTTGCGAGGGAACACCTGTGACACAAGGCAGCTGCGTGGAGGGCGGCCCCGAACCTCCCCCACACAGTCAGCCGTGTTCCGGAATTCTGAGTGTGGGGAGGTTCCGTCTTCTGTCTGCAGCACCCGGGTTCTCCTAGGAGCCATTCGAGTGTCTTCCCCCAGTCCCTCCCAGTGCGGGCTGCCGGGGAAAGGCGGGGGTTGGGCTGGAAAAGCAGGTAGCATCTAGTGCCTCCCCATGGACAAGGGAGATAATTAGCGGACTTCCCCCTGCCAGGGAACACCTGTGACACCAGGCATCTTCGCGGAGGGCGGCCCCAAACCTCCCCCACACAGTCGGCCGTGTTCCGGAATTCTGAGTGTGGGGAGGTTCCGTCTTCTGTCTGCAGCACCCGGGATCTCCTAGGAGCCCTTCGAGTGTCTTCCCCGAGTCCCTCTCAGTGCGGGCTGCCGGGGAAAGGCGGGGGTTGGGTTGGAAACGCAGGTAGCATCTAGTGCCTCCTCATGGACAGGGGAGGTAATTAGCGGACATCACCCTGCCAGGGAACACCTGTGACACCAGGCAGCTGCGTGGAGGGCGGCTCTGAACCTCCCCCTCACAGTCACCCGTGTTCCGGATTTCTGAGTGTGGGGGGGTTCCTTCTTCTGTCTGCAGCACACGGGATCTCCTAGGAGCCCTTCGAGTGTCTTCCCCGAGTACCTCCCAGTGCGTGCTGCCGGGGAAAGGCGGGGGTTGGGCTGGAAAAGCAGGTAGCATCTAGTTCCTCCCCATGGACAGGGGAGGTAATTAGCGGACTACCCCCTGCCAGGGAACACCTGTGACACCAGGCAGCTGCGTGGAGGGCGGCCCCGAACCTCCCCCACACAGTCAGCCGTATTCCGGAATTCTGAGTGTGGGGAGGTTCCGTCTTCTGTCTGCAGCACCCGGGTTCTCCTAGGAGCCCTTCGAGTGTCTTCCCCGAGTCCCTCCCAGTGCGGGCTGCCGGGGAAAGGCGGGGGTTTGGCTGGAAACGCAGGTAGCATCTAGTGCCTCCCCATGGAGCGGGGAGGTAATTAGCGGAATTCCCCTTGCGAGGGAACACCTGTGACACCAGGCAGCTGCGTGGAGGGCGGCCCCGAACCTCCCCCACACAGTCACCCGTGTTCCGGAATTCTGAGTGTGGGGGGGTTGCTTCTTCTGTCTGCAGCACACGGGATCTCCTAGGAGCCCTTCGAGTGTCTTCCCCCAGTCCCTCCCAGTGCGGGCTGCCGGGGAAAGGAGGGGGTTGTGCTGGAAACGCAGGTAGAATCTAGTGCCTCCCCATGGACTGGGGAGGTAATTAGCGGACTACCCCCTGCCAGGGAACACCTGTGACACCAGGCAGCTGCGTGGAGGGCGGCCCCGAACCTCCCCCTCACAGTCACCCTTGTTCCGGATTTCTGAGTGTGGGGGGGTTCCTTCTTCTGTCTGCAGCACACGGGATCTCCTAGGAGCCCTTCGAGTGTCTTCCCCGAGTCCCTCCCAGTGCGGGCTGCCGGGGAAAGGCAGGGGTTTGGCTGGAAACGCAGGTAGCATCTAGTTCCTCCCCATGGACAGGGGAGGTAATTAGCGGACTTCCCCTTGCGAGGGAACACCTGTGACACCAGGAAGCTGCGTGTGGGGCGGCCCTAAACCTCCCCCACACAGTCATCCGTGTTCCGGAATTCTGAGTGTGGGGAGGTTCCGTCTTCTGTCTGCAGCACCCGGGTTCTCCTAGGAGCCCTTCGAGTGTCTTCCCCGAGTCCCTCCTACTGCGGGCTGCCGGGGAAAGGCGGGGGTTGGGCTGGAAACGCAGGTAGCATCTAGTGCCTCCCCATGGACCAGGGAGGTAATTAGCGGACTTCCCCTTGCGAGGGAACACCTGTGACACAAGGCAGCTGCGTGGAGGGCGGCCCCGAACCTCCCCCACACAGTCAGCCGTGTTCCGGAATTCTGAGTGTGGGGAGGTTCCGTCTTCTGTCTGCAGCACCCGGGTTCTCCTAGGAGCCATTCGAGTGTCTTCCCCCAGTCCCTCCCAGTGCGGGCTGCCGGGGAAAGGCGGGGGTTGGGCTGGAAAAGCAGGTAGCATCTAGTGCCTCCCCATGGACAAGGGAGATAATTAGCGGACTTCCCCCTGCCAGGGAACACCTGTGACACCAGGCAGCTGCGTGGAGGGCGGCCCCGAACCTCCCCCACACAGTCACCCGTGTTCCGGAATTCTGAGTGTGGGGAGGTTCCGTCTTCTGTCTGCAGCACCCGGGATCTCCTAGGAGCCCTTCGAGTGTCTTCCCCGAGTCCCTCCCAGTGCGGGCTGCCGGGGAAAGGCGGGGGTTGGGCTGGAAACGCAGGTAGCATCTAGTGCCTCCTCATGGACAGGGGAGGTAATTAGCGGACATCACCCTGCCAGGGAACACCTGTGACACCAGGCAGCTGCGTGGAGGGCGGCTCTGAACCTCCCCCTCACAGTCACCCGTGTTCCGGATTTCTGAGTGTGGGGGGGTTCCTTCTTCTGTCTGCAGCACACGGGATCTCCTAGGAGCCCTTCGAGTGTCTTCCCCGAGTCCCTCCCAGTGCGGGCTGCCGGGGAAAGGCGGGGGTTGGGCTGGAAAAGCAGGTAGCATCTAGTTCCTCCCCATGGACAGGGGAGGTAATTAGCGGACTACGCCCTGCCAGGGAACACCTGTGACACCAGGCAGCTGCGTGGAGGGCGGCCCCGAACCTCCCCCACACAGTCAGCCGTGTTCCGGAATTCTGAGTGTGGGGAGGTTCCGTCTTCTGTCTGCAGCACCCGGGTTCTCCTAGGAGCCATTCGAGTGTCTTCCCCCAGTCCCTCCCAGTGCGGGCTGCCGGGGAAAGGCGGGGGTTTGGCTGGAAACGCAGGTAGCATCTAGTGCCTCCCCATGGAGAGGGGAGGTAATTAGCGGAATTCCCCTTGCGAGGGAACACCTGTGACACCAGGCAGCTGCGTGGAGGGCGGCCCCGAACCTCCCCTACACAGTCACCCGTGTTCCGGAATTCTGAGTTTGGGGGGTTCCTTCTTCTGTCTGCAGCACACGGGATCTCCTAGGAGCCCTTCGAGTGTCTTCCCCGAGTCCCTCTCAGTGCGGGCTGCCGGGGAAAGGCGGGGGTTGGGCTGGAAAAGCAGGTAGCATCTAGTGCCTCCCCCTGGACAGGGGAGGTAATTAGCGGACTTCCCCTTGCGAGGGAACCCCTGTGACACCAGGCAGCTGCGTGGAGGGCGGCTCCGAACCTCCCCCACACAGTCATACGTGTTCCGGAATTCTGAGTGTGGGGGGGTTCCTTCTTCTGTCTGCAGCACACGGGATCTCCTAGGAGCCCTTCGAGTGTCTTCCCCCAGTCCCTCGCAGTGCGGGCTGCCGGGGAAAGGCGGGGGTTTGGCTGGAAACGCAGGTAGCATCTAGTGCCTCCCCATGGACCAGGGAGGTAATTAGCGGACTTCCCCTTGCGAGGGAACACCTGTGACACCAGGCATCTTCGTGGAGGGCGGCCCCAAACCTCCCCCACACAGTCGGCCGTGTTCCGGAATTCTGAGTGTGGGGAGGTTCCGTCTTCTGTCTGCAGCACCCGGGATCTCCTAGGAGCCCTTCGAGTGTCTTCCCCGAGTCCCTCCCAGTGCGGGCTACCGGGGAAAGGCGGGGGTTGGGCTGGAAAAGCAGGTAGCATCTAGTGCCTCCCCCTGGACAGGGGAGATATTTAGCGGACTTCCCCCTGCCAGGGAACACCTGTGACACCAGGCATCTTCTTGGAGGGCGGCCCCAAACCTCCCCCACACAGTCGGCCGTGTTCCGGAATTCTGAGTGTGGGGAGGTTCCGTCTTCTGTCTGCAGCACCCGGGATCTCCTAGGAGCCCTTCGAGTGTCTTCCCCGAGTCCCTCCCAGTGCGGGCTGCCGGGGAAAGGCGGGGGTTGGGCTGGAAACGCAGGTAGCATCTAGTGCCTCCCCCTGGACAGGGGAGGTAATTAACGGACTTCCCCTTGCGAGGGAACACCTGTGACACCAGGAAGCTGCGTGGAGGGCGGCCCTAAACTTCCCCACACAGTCACCCTTGTTCCGGAATTCTGAGTGTGGGGAGGTTCCGTCTTCTGTCTGCAGCACCCGGGTTCTCCTAGGAGCCCTTCGAGTGTCTTCCCCGAGTCCCTCCCAGTGCGGGCTGCCGGGGAAAGGCGGGGGTTGGACTGGAAACGCAGGTAGCATCTAGTGCCTCCTCATGGACAGGGGAGGTAATTAGCGGACATCACCCTGCCAGGGAACACCTGTGACACCAGGCAGCTGCGTGGAGGGCGGCTCTGAACCTCCCACTCACAGTCACCCGTGTTCCGGATTTCTGAGTGTGGGGAGGTTCCGTCTTCTGTCTGCAGCACCCGGGTTCTCCTAGGAGCCATTCGAGTGTCTTCCCCCAGTCCCTCCCAGTGCGGGCTGCCGGGGAAAGGCGGGGGTTGGGCTGGAAAAGCAGGTAGCATCTAGTGCCTCCCCATGGACAAGGGAGATAATTAGCGGACTTCCCCCTGCCAGGGAACACCTGTGACACCAGGCAGCTGCGTGGAGGGCGGCCCCGAACCTCCCCCACACAGTCACCAGTGTTCCGGAATTCTGAGTGTGGGGAGGTTCCGTCTTCTGTCTGCAGCACCCGGGATCTCCTAGGAGCCCTTCGAGTGTCTTCCCCGAGTCCCTCCCAGTGCGGGCTGCCGGGGAAAGGCGGGGGTTGGGCTGGAAACGCAGGTAGCATCTAGTGCCTCCTCATGGACAGGGGAGGTAATTAGCGGACATCACCCTGCCAGGGAATACCTGTGACACCAGGCAGCTGCGTGGAGGGCGGCTCTGAACCTCCCCCTCACAGTCACCCGTGTTCCGGATTTCTGAGTGTGGGGGGGTTCCTTCTTCTGTCTGCAGCACACGGGATCTCCTAGGAGCCCTTCGAGTGTCTTCCCCGAGTCCCTCCCAGTGCGGGCTGCCGGGGAAAGGCGGGGGTTGGGCTGGAAAAGCAGGTAGCATCTAGTTCCTCCCCATGGACAGGGGAGGTAATTAGCGGACTTCCCCTTGCGAGGGAACACCTGTGACACCAGGAAGCTGCGTGGGGGGCGGCCCTAAACCTCCCCCACACAGTCATCCGTATTCCGGAATTCTGAGTGTGGGGAGGTTCCGTCTTCTGTCTGCAGCACCCGGGTTCTCCTAGGAGCCCTTCGAGTGTCTTCCCCGAGTCCCTCCCAGTGCGGGCTGCCGGGGAAAGGCGGGGGTTTGGCTGGAAACGCAGGTAGCATCTAGTGCCTCCCCATGGAGAGGGGAGGTAATTAGCGGAATTCCCCTTGCGAGGGAACACCTGTGACACCAGGCAGCTGCGTGGAGGGCGGCCCCGAACCTCCCCCACACAGTCACCCGTGTTCCGGAATTCTGAGTGTGGGGGGGTTGCTTCTTCTGTCTGCAGCACACGGGATCTCCTAGGAGCCCTTCGAGTGTCTTCCCCCAGTCCCTCCCAGTGCGGGCTGCCGGGGAAAGGAGGGGGTTGTGCTGGAAACGCAGGTAGAATCTAGTGCCTCCCCATGGACTGGGGAGGTAATTAGCGGACTACCCCCTGCCAGGGAACACCTGTGACACCAGGCAGCTGCGTGGAGGGCGGCCCCGAACCTCCCCCTCACAGTCACCCTTGTTCCGGATTTCTGAGTGTGGGGGGGTTCCTTCTTCTGTCTGCAGCACACGGGATCTCCTAGGAGCCCTTCGAGTGTCTTCCCCGAGTCCCTCCCAGTGCGGGCTGCCGGGGAAAGGCAGGGGTTTGGCTGGAAACGCAGGTAGCATCTAGTTCCTCCCCATGGAAAGGGGAGGATATTAGCGGACTTCCCCTTGCGAGGGAACACCTGTGACACCAGGAAGCTGCGTGTGGGGCGGCCCTAAACCTCCCCCACACTGTCATCCGTGTTCCGGAATTCTGAGTGTGGGGAGGTTCCGTCTTCTGTCTGCAGCACCCGGGTTCTCCTAGGAGCCATTCGAGTGTCTTCCCCCAGTCCCTCCCAGTGCGGGCTGCCGGGGAAAGGCGGGGGTTGGGCTGGAAAAGCAGGTAGCATCTAGTGCCTCCCCATGGACAAGGGAGATAATTAGCGGACTTCCCCCTGCCAGGGAACACCTGTGACACCAGGCAGCTGCGTGGAGAGCGGCCCCGAACCTCCCCCACACAGTCACCCGTGTTCCGGAATTCTGAGTGTGGGGAGGTTCCGTCTTCTGTCTGCAGCACCCGGGATCTCCTAGGAGCCCTTCGAGTGTCTTCCCCGAGTCCCTCCCAGTGCGGGCTGCCGGGGAAAGGCGGGGGTTGGGCTGGAAACGCAGGTAGCATCTAGTGCCTCCCCATGGACTGGGGAGGTAATTAGCGGACTACCCCCTGCCAGGGAACACCTGTGACACCAGGCAGCTGCGTGGAGGGCGGCCCCGAACCTCCCCCTCACAGTCACCCTTGTTCCGGATTTCTGAGTGTGGGGGGGTTCCTTCTTCTGTCTGCAGCACACGGGATCTCCTAGGAGCCCTTCGAGTGTCTTCCCCGAGTCCCTCCCAGTGCGGGCTGCCGGGGAAAGGCAGGGGTTTGGCTGGAAACGCAGGTAGCATCTAGTTCCTCCCCATGGACAGGGGAGGTAATTAGCGGACTTCGCCTTGCGAGGGAACACCTGTGACACCAGGAAGCTGCGTGTGGGGCGGCCCTAAACCTCCCCAACACAATCATCCGTGTTCCGGAATTCTGAGTGTGGGGAGGTTCCGTCTTCTGTCTGCAGCACCCGGGTTCTCCTAGGAGCCATTCGAGTGTCTTCCCCCAGTCCCTCCCAGTGCGGGCTGCCGGGGAAAGGCGGGGGTTGGGCTGGAAAAGCAGGTAGCATCTAGTGCCTCCCCATGGACAAGGGAGATAATTAGCGGACTTCCCCCTGCCAGGGAACACCTGTGACACCAGGCAGCTGCGTGGAGGGCGGCCCCGAACCTCCCCCACACAGTCACCCGTGTTCCGGAATTCTGAGTGTGGGGAGGTTCCGTCTTCTGTCTGCAGCACCCGGGATCTCCTAGGAGCCCTTCGAGTGTCTTCCCCGAGTCCCTCCCAGTGCGGGCTGCCGGGGAAAGGCGGGGGTTGGGCTGGAAACGCAGGTAGCATCTAGTGCCTCCTCATGGACAGGGGAGGTAATTAGCGGACATCACCCTGCCAGGGAACACCTGTGACACCAGGCAGCTGCGTGGAGGGCGGCTCTGAACCTCCCCCTCACAGTCACCCGTGTTCCGGATTTCTGAGTGTGGGGGGGTTCCTTCTTCTGTCTGCAGCACACGGGATCTCCTAGGAGCCCTTCGAGTGTCTTCCCCGAGTCCCTCCCAGTGCGGGCTGCCGGGGAAAGGCGGGGGTTGGGCTGGAAAAGCAGGTAGCATCTAGTTCCTCCCCATGGACAGGGGAGGTAATTAGCGGACTACGCCCTGCCAGGGAACACCTGTGACACCAGGCAGCTGCGTGGAGGGCGGCCCCGAACCTCCCCCACACAGTCAGCCGTGTTCCGGAATTCTGAGTGTGGGGAGGTTCCGTCTTCTGTCTGCAGCACCCGGGTTCTCCTAGGAGCCATTCGAGTGTCTTCCCCCAGTCCCTCCCAGTGCGGGCTGCCG
Organism: Camelus bactrianus; assembly: GCF_048773025.1. Lineage (NCBI taxonomy): Eukaryota > Metazoa > Chordata > Mammalia > Artiodactyla > Camelidae > Camelus > Camelus bactrianus. The sequence continues at coordinate 930,625 of NC_133540.1, forward strand.
GGGAAAGGCGGGGGTTGGGCTGGAAAAGCAGGTAGCATCTAGTGCCTCCCCATGGACAAGGGAGATAATTAGCAGACTTCCCCCTGCCAGGGAACACCTGTGACACCAGGCAGCTGCGTGGAGGGCGGCCCCGAACCTCCCCCACACAGTCACCCGTGTTCCGGAATTCTGAGTGTGGGGAGGTTCCGTCTTCTGTCTGCAGCACCCGGGATCTCCTAGGGGCCCTTCGAGTGTCTTCCCCGAGTCCCTCCCAGTGCGGGCTGCCGGGGAAAGGCGGGGGTTGGGCTGGAAACGCAGGTAGCATCTAGTGCCTCCTCATGGACAGGGGAGGTAATTAGCGGACATCACCCTGGCAGGGAACACCTGTGACACCAGGCAGCTGCGTGGAGGGCGGCTCTGAACCTCCCCCTCACAGTCACCCGTGTTCCGGATTTCTGAGTGTGGGGGGGTTCCTTCTTCTGTCTGCAGCACACGGGATCTCCTAGGAGCCCTTCGAGTGTCTTCCCCGAGTCCCTCCCAGTGCGGGCTGCCGGGGAAAGGCGGGGGTTGGGCTGGAAAAGCAGGTAGCATCTAGTTCCTCCCCATGGACAGGGGAGGTAATTAGCGGACTACCCCCTGCCAGGGAACACCTGTGACACCAGGCAGCTGCGTGGAGGGCGGCCCCGAACCTCCCCCACACAGTCAGCCGTATTCCGGAATTCTGAGTGTGGGGAGGTTCCGTCTTCTGTCTGCAGCACCCGGGTTCTCCTAGGAGCCCTTCGAGTGTCTTCCCCGAGTCCCTCCCAGTGCGGGCTGCCAGGGAAAGGCGGGGGTTGGGCTGGAAACGCAGGTAGCATCTAGTGCCTCCTCATGGACAGGGGAGGTAATTAGCGGACATCACCCTGCCAGGGAACACCTGTGACACCAGGCAGCTGCGTGGAGTGCGGCTCTGAACCTCCCCCTCACAGTCACCCGTGTTCCGGATTTCTGAGTGTGGGGGGGTTCCTTCTTCTGTCTGCAGCACACGGGATCTCCTAGGAGCCCTTCGAGTGTCTTCCCCGAGTCCCTCCCAGTGCGGGCTGCCGGGGAAAGGCGGGGGTTGGGCTGGAAAAGCAGGTAGCATCTAGTGCCTCCCCATGGACAAGGGAGATAATTAGCGGACTTCCCCCTGCCAGGGAACACCTGTGACACCAGGCAGCTGCGTGGAGGGCGGCCCCGAACCTCCCCCACACAGTCACCCGTGTTCCGGAATTCTGAGTGTGGGGAGGTTCCGTCTTCTGTCTGCAGCACCCGGGATCTCCTAGGAGCCCTTCGAGTGTCTTCCCCGAGTCCCTCCCAGTGCGGGCTGCCGGGGAAAGGCGGGGGTTGGGCTGGAAAAGCAGGTAGCATCTAGTGCCTCCCCCTGGACAGGGGAAGTAATTAGCGGACATCCCCCTGCCAGGGAACACCTGTGACACCAGGCAGCTGCGTGTAGGGCGGCCACGAACCTCCCCCACACAGTCACCCGTGTTCCGGAATTCTGAGTGTGGGGAGGTTCCGTCTTCTGTCTGCAGCACACGGGATCTCCTAGGAGCCCTTCGAGTGTCTTCCCCGAGTCCCTCCCAGTGCGGGCTGCCGGGGAAAGGCGGGGGTTGGGCTGGAAAAGCAGGTAGCATCTAGTTCCTCCCCATGGACAGGGGAGGTAATTAGCGGACTACGCCCTGCCAGGGAACACCTGTGACACCAGGCAGCTGCGTGGAGGGCGGCCCCGAACCTCCCCCACACAGTCAGCCGTGTTCCGGAATTCTGAGTGTGGGGAGGTTCCGTCTTCTGTCTGCAGCACCCGGGTTCTCCTAGGAGCCATTCGAGTGTCTTCCCCCAGTCCCTCCCAGTGCGGGCTGCCGGGGAAAGGCGGGGGTTGGGCTAGAAAAGCAGGTAGCATCTAGTGCCTCCCCATGGACAAGGGAGATAATTAGCGGACTTCCCCCTGCCAGGGAACACCTGTGACACCAGGCAGCTGCGTGGAGGGCGGCCCCGAACCTCCCCCACACAGTCAGCCGTGTTCCAGAATTCTGAGTGTGGGGAGGTTCCGTCTTCTATCTGCAGCACCCGGGTTCTCCTAGGAGCCCTTCTAGTGTCTTCCCCGAGTCCCTCCCAGTGCGGGCTGCCGGGGAAAGTCGGGGGTTTGGCTGGAAACGCAGGTAGCATCTAGTGCCTCCCCATGGACAGGGGAGGTAATTAGCGGACTTCCCCTTGCGAGGGAACACCTGTGACACCAGGAAGCTGCGTGGGGGGCGGCCCTAAACCTCCCCCACACAGTCATCCGTGTTCCGGAATTCTGAGTGTGGGGAGGTTCCGTCTTCTGTCTGCAGCACCCGGGTTCTCCTAGGAGCCCTTCGAGTGTGTTCCCCGAGTCCCTCCCTGTGCGGGCGGCCGGGGAAAGGCAGGGGTTGGGCTGGAAACGCAGGTAGCATCTAGTGCCTCCCCATGGACAGGGGAGGTAATTAGCGGACTACCCCCTGCCAGGGAACACCTGTGACACCAGGCAGCTGCGTGGAGGGCGGCCCCGAACCTCCCCCACACAGTCAGCCGTATTCTGGAATTCTGAGTGTGGGGAGGTTCCGTCTTCTGTCTGCAGCACCCGGGTTCTCCTAGGAGCCCTTCGAGTGTCTTCCCCGAGTCCCTCCCAGTGCGGGCTGCCGGGGAAAGGCGGGGGTTGGACTGGAAACGCAGGTAGCATCTAGTGCCTCCTCATGGACAGGGGAGGTAATTAGCGGACATCACCCTGCCAGGGAACACCTGTGACACCAGGCAGCTGCGTGGAGGGCGGCTCTGAACCTCCCACTCACAGTCACCCGTGTTCCGGATTTCTGAGTGTGGGGAGGTTCCGTCTTCTGTCTGCAGCACCCGGGTTCTCCTAGGAGCCATTCGAGTGTCTTCCCCCAGTCCCTCCCAGTGCGGGCTGCCGGGGAAAGGCGGGGGTTGGGCTGGAAAAGCAGGTAGCATCTAGTGCCTCCCCATGGACAAGGGAGATAATTAGCGGACTTCCCCCTGCCAGGGAACACCTGTGACACCAGGCAGCTGCGTGGAGGGCGGCCCCGAACCTCCCCCACACAGTCACCCGTGTTCCGGAATTCTGAGTGTGGGGAGGTTCCGTCTTCTGTCTGCAGCACCCGGGATCTCCTAGGAGCCCTTCGAGTGTCTTCCCCGAGTCCCTCCCAGTGCGGGCTGCCGGGGAAAGGCGGGGGTTGGGCTGGAAACGCAGGTAGCATCTAGTGCCTCCTCATGGACAGGGGAGGTAATTAGCGGACATCAACCTGCCAGGGAATACCTGTGACACCAGGCAGCTGCGTGGAGGGCGGCTCTGAACCTCCCCCTCACAGTCACCCGTGTTCCGGATTTCTGAGTGTGGGGGGGTTCCTTCTTCTGTCTGCAGCACACGGGATCTCCTAGGAGCCCTTCGAGTGTCTTCCCCGAGTCCCTCCCAGTGCGGGCTGCCGGGGAAAGGCGGGGGTTGGGCTGGAAAAGCAGGTAGCATCTAGTTCCTCCCCATGGACAGGGGAGGTAATTAGCGGACTTCCCCTTGCGAGGGAACACCTGTGACACCAGGAAGCTGCGTGGGGGGCGGCCCTAAACCTCCCCCACACAGTCATCCGTATTCCGGAATTCTGAGTGTGGGGAGGTTCCGTCTTCTGTCTGCAGCACCCGGGTTCTCCTAGGAGCCCTTCGAGTGTCTTCCCCGAGTCCCTCCCAGTGCGGGCTGCCGGGGAAAGGCGGGGGTTTGGCTGGAAACGCAGGTAGCATCTAGTGCCTCCCCATGGAGAGGGGAGGTAATTAGCGGAATTCCCCTTGCGAGGGAACACCTGTGACACCAGGCAGCTGCGTGGAGGGCGGCCCCGAACCTCCCCCACACAGTCACCCGTGTTCCGGAATTCTGAGTGTGGGGGGGTTGCTTCTTCTGTCTGCAGCACACGGGATCTCCTAGGAGCCCTTCGAGTGTCTTCCCCCAGTCCCTCCCAGTGCGGGCTGCCGGGGAAAGGAGGGGGTTGTGCTGGAAACGCAGGTAGAATCTAGTGCCTCCCCATGGACTGGGGAGGTAATTAGCGGACTACCCCCTGCCAGGGAACACCTGTGACACCAGGCAGCTGCGTGGAGGGCGGCCCCGAACCTCCCCCTCACAGTCACCCTTGTTCCGGATTTCTGAGTGTGGGGGGGTTCCTTCTTCTGTCTGCAGCACACGGGATCTCCTAGGAGCCCTTCGAGTGTCTTCCCCGAGTCCCTCCCAGTGCGGGCTGCCGGGGAAAGGCAGGGGTTTGGCTGGAAACGCAGGTAGCATCTAGTTCCTCCCCATGGAAAGGGGAGGATATTAGCGGACTTCCCCTTGCGAGGGAACACCTGTGACACCAGGAAGCTGCGTGTGGGGCGGCCCTAAACCTCCCCCAACTGTCATCCGTGTTCCGGAATTCTGAGTGTGGGGAGGTTCCGTCTTCTGTCTGCAGCACCCGGGTTCTCCTAGGAGCCATTCGAGTGTCTTCCCCCAGTCCCTCCCAGTGCGGGCTGCCGGGGAAAGGCGGGGGTTGGGCTGGAAAAGCAGGTAGCATCTAGTGCCTCCCCATGGACAAGGGAGATAATTAGCGGACTTCCCCCTGCCAGGGAACACCTGTGACACCAGGCAGCTGCGTGGAGAGCGGCCCCGAACCTCCCCCACACAGTCACCCGTGTTCCGGAATTCTGAGTGTGGGGAGGTTCCGTCTTCTGTCTGCAGCACCCGGGATCTCCTAGGAGCCCTTCGAGTGTCTTCCCCGAGTCCCTCCCAGTGCGGGCTGCCGGGGAAAGGCGGGGGTTGGGCTGGAAACGCAGGTAGCATCTAGTGCCTCCCCATGGACTGGGGAGGTAATTAGCGGACTACCCCCTGCCAGGGAACACCTGTGACACCAGGCAGCTGCGTGGAGGGCGGCCCCGAACCTCCCCCTCACAGTCACCCTTGTTCCGGATTTCTGAGTGTGGGGGGGTTCCTTCTTCTGTCTGCAGCACACGGGATCTCCTAGGAGCCCTTCGAGTGTCTTCCCCGAGTCCCTCCCAGTGCGGGCTGCCGGGGAAAGGCAGGGGTTTGGCTGGAAACGCAGGTAGCATCTAGTTCCTCCCCATGGACAGGGGAGGTAATTAGCGGACTTCGCCTTGCGAGGGAACACCTGTGACACCAGGAAGCTGCGTGTGGGGCGGCCCTAAACCTCCCCAACACAGTCATCCGTGTTCCGGAATTCTGAGTGTGGGGAGGTTCCGTCTTCTGTCTGCAGCACCCGGGTTCTCCTAGGAGCCATTCGAGTGTCTTCCCCGAGTCCCTCCCAGTGCGGGCTGCCGGGGAAAGGCGGGGGTTTGGCTGGAAACGCAGGTAGCATCTAGTGCCTCCCCATGGAGAGGGGAGGTAATTAGCGGAATTCCCCTTGCGAGGGAACACCTGTGACACCAGGCAGCTGCGTGGAGGGCGGCCCCGAACCTCCCCCACACAGTCACCCGTGTTCCGGAATTCTGAGTGTGGGGGGGTTGCTTCTTCTGTCTGCAGCACACGGGATCTCCTAGGAGCCCTTCGAGTGTCTTCCCCCAGTCCCTCCCAGTGCGGGCTGCCGGGGAAAGGAGGGGGTTGTGCTGGAAACGCAGGTAGAATCTAGTGCCTCCCCATGGACTGGGGAGGTAATTAGCGGACTACCCTCTGCCAGGGAACACCTGTGACACCAGGCAGCTGCGTGGAGGGCGGCCCCGAACCTCCCCCTCACAGTCACCCTTGTTCCGGATTTCTGAGTGTGGGGGGGTTCCTTCTTCTGTCTGCAGCACACGGGATCTCCTAGGAGCCCTTCGAGTGTCTTCCCCGAGTCCCTCCCAGTGCGGGCTGCCGGGGAAAGGCAGGGGTTTGGCTGGAAACGCAGGTAGCATCTAGTTCCTCCCCATGGACAGGGGAGGTAATTAGCGGACTTCCCTTTGCGAGGGAACACCTGTGACACCAGGAAGCTGCGTGTGGGGCGGCCCTAAACCTCCCCCACACAGTCATCCGTGTTCCGGAATTCTGAGTGTGGGGAGGTTCCGTCTTCTGTCTGCAGCACCCGGGTTCTCCTAGGAGCCCTTCGAGTGTCTTCCCCGAGTCCCTCCTAGTGCGGGCTGCCGGGGAAAGGCGGGGGTTTGGCTGGAAACGCAGGTAGCATCTAGTGCCTCCCCATGGACCAGGGAGGTAATTAGCGGACTTCCCCTTGCGAGGGAACACCTGTGACACAAGGCAGCTGCGTGGAGGGCGGCCCCGAACCTCCCCCACACAGTCAGCCGTGTTCCGGAATTCTGAGTGTGGGGAGGTTCCGTCTTCTGTCTGCAGCACCCGGGTTCTCCTAGGAGCCATTCGAGTGTCTTCCCCCAGTCCCTCCCAGTGCGGGCTGCCGGGGAAAGGCGGGGGTTGGGCTGGAAAAGCAGGTAGCATCTAGTGCCTCCCCATGGACAAGGGAGATAATTAGCGGACTTCCCCCTGCCAGGGAACACCTGTGACACCAGGCAGCTGCGTGGAGGGCGGCCCCGAACCTCCCCCACACAGTCACCCGTGTTCCGGAATTCTGAGTGTGGGGAGGTTCCGTCTTCTGTCTGCAGCACCCGGGATCTCCTAGGAGCCCTTCGAGTGTCTTCCCCGAGTCCCTCCCAGTGCGGGCTGCCGGGGAAAGGCGGGGGTTTGGCTGGAAACGCAGGTAGCATCTAGTGCCTCCTCATGGACAGGGGAGGTAATTAGCGGACATCACCCTGCCAGGGAACACCTGTGACACCAGGCAGCTGCGTGGATGGCGGCTCTGAACCTCCCCCTCACAGTCACCCTTGTTCCTGATTTCTGAGTGTGGGGGGGTTCCTTCTTCTGTCTGCTGCACACGGGATCTCCTAGGAGCCCTTCGAGTGTCTTCCCCGAGTCCCTCCCAGTGCGGGCTGCCGGGGAAAGGCGGGGGTTGGGCTGGAAAAGCAGGTAGCATCTAGTTCCTCCCCATGGACAGGGGAGGTAATTAGCGGACTACGCCCTGCCAGGGAACACCTGTGACACCAGGCAGCTGCGTGGAGGGCGGCCCCGAACCTCCCCCACACAGTCAGCCGTGTTCCGGAATTCTGAGTGTGGGGAGGTTCCGTCTTCTGTCTGCAGCACCCGGGTTCTCCTAGGAGCCATTCGAGTGTCTTCCCCCAGTCCCTCCCAGTGCGGGCTGCCGGGGAAAGGCGGGGGTTGGGCTGGAAAAGCAGGTAGCATCTAGTGCCTCCCCATGGACAAGGGAGATAATTAGCGGACTTCCCCCTGCCAGGGAACACCTGTGACACCAGGCAGCTGCGTGGAGGGCGGCCCCGAACCTCCCCCACACAGTCAGCCGTGTTCCGGAATTCTGAGTGTGGGGAGGTTCCGTCTTCTGTCTGCAGCACCCGGGATCTCCTAGGAGCCCTTCGAGTGTCTTCCCCGAGTCCCTCCCAGTGCGGGCTGCCGGGGAAAGGCGGGGGTTGGGCTGGAAACGCAGGTAGCATCTAGTGCCTCCTCATGGACATGGGAGGTAATTAGCGGACATCACCCTGGCAGGGAACACCTGTGACACCAGGCAGCTGCGTGGAGGGCGGCTCTGAACCTCCCCCTCACAGTCACCCGTGTTCCGGATTTCTGAGTGTGGGGGGGTTCCTTCTTCTGTCTGCAGCACACGGGATCTCCTAGGAGCCCTTCGAGTGTCTTCCCCGAGTCCCTCCCAGTGCGGGCTGCCGGGGAAAGGCGGGGGTTGGGCTGGAAAAGCAGGTAGCATCTAGTTCCTCCCCATGGACAGGGGAGGTAATTAGCGGACTACGCCCTGCCAGGGAACACCTGTGACACCAGGCAGCTGCGTGGAGGGCGGCCCCGAACCTCCCCCACACAGTCAGCCGTATTCCGGAATTCTGAGTGTGGGGAGGTTCCGTCTTCTGTCTGCAGCACCCGGGTTCTCCTAGGAGCCCTTCGAGTGTCTTCCCCGAGTCCCTCCCAGTGCGGGCTGCCGGGGAAAGGCGGGGGTTGGGCTGGAAACGCAGGTAGCATCTAGTGCCTCCTCATGGACAGGGGAGGTAATTAGCGGACATCACCCTGCCAGGGAACACCTGTGACACCAGGCAGCTGCGTGGAGGGCGGCTCTGAACCTCCCCCTCACAGTCACCCTTGTTCCGGATTTCTGAGTGTGGGGGGGTTCCTTCTTCTGTCTGCAGCACACGGGATCTCCTAGGAGCCCTTCGAGTGTCTTCCCCGAGTCCCTCCCAGTGCGGGCTGCCGGGGAAAGGCGGGGGTTGGGCTGGAAAAGCAGGTAGCATCTAGTTCCTCCCCATGGACAGGGGAGGTAATTAGCGGACTTCGCCTTGCGAGGGAACACCTGTGACACCAGGAAGCTGCGTGTGGGGCGGCCCTAAACCTCCCCAACACAGTCATCCGTGTTCCGGAATTCTGAGTGTGGGGAGGTTCCGTCTTCTGTCTGCAGCACCCGGGTTCTCCTAGGAGCCATTCGAGTGTCTTCCCCCAGTCCCTCCCAGTGCGGGCTGCCGGGGAAAGGCGGGGGTTGGGCTGGAAAAGCAGGTAGCATCTAGTGCCTCCCCATGGACAAGGGAGATAATTAGCGGACTTCCCCCTGCCAGGGAACACCTGTGACACCAGGCAGCTGCGTGGAGGGCGGCCCCGAACCTCCCCCACACAGTCACCCGTGTTCCGGAATTCTGAGTGTGGGGAGGTTCCGTCTTCTGTCTGCAGCACCCGGGATCTCCTAGGAGCCCTTCGAGTGTCTTCCCCGAGTCCCTCCCAGTGCGGGCTGCCGGGGAAAGGCGGGGGTTGGGCTGGAAACGCAGGTAGCATCTAGTGCCTCCTCATGGACAGGGGAGGTAATTAGCGGACATCACCCTGCCAGGGAACACCTGTGACACCAGGCAGCTGCGTGGAGGGCGGCTCTGAACCTCCCCCTCACAGTCACCCGTGTTCCGGATTTCTGAGTGTGGGGGGGTTCCTTCTTCTGTCTGCAGCACACGGGATCTCCTAGGAGCCCTTCGAGTGTCTTCCCCGAGTCCCTCCCAGTGCGGGCTGCCGGGGAAAGGCGGGGGTTGGGCTGGAAAAGCAGGTAGCATCTAGTTCCTCCCCATGGACAGGGGAGGTAATTAGCGGACTACGCCCTGCCAGGGAACACCTGTGACACCAGGCAGCTGCGTGGAGGGCGGCCCCGAACCTCCCCCACACAGTCAGCCGTGTTCCGGAATTCTGAGTGTGGGGAGGTTCCGTCTTCTGTCTGCAGCACCCGGGTTCTCCTAGGAGCCATTCGAGTGTCTTCCCCCAGTCCCTCCCAGTGCGGGCTGCCGGGGAAAGGCGGGGGTTGGGCTGGAAAAGCAGGTAGCATCTAGTGCCTCCCCATGGACAAGGGAGATAATTAGCAGACTTCCCCCTGCCAGGGAACACCTGTGACACCAGGCAGCTGCGTGGAGGGCGGCCCCGAACCTCCCCCACACAGTCACCCGTGTTCCGGAATTCTGAGTGTGGGGAGGTTCCGTCTTCTGTCTGCAGCACCCGGGATCTCCTAGGAGCCCTTCGAGTGTCTTCCCCGAGTCCCTCCCAGTGCGGGCTGCCGGGGAAAGGCGGGGGTTGGGCTGGAAACGCAGGTAGCATCTAGTGCCTCCTCATGGACAGGGGAGGTAATTAGCGGACATCACCCTGGCAGGGAACACCTGTGACACCAGGCAGCTGCGTGGAGGGCGGCTCTGAACCTCCCCCTCACAGTCACCCGTGTTCCGGATTTCTGAGTGTGGGGGGGTTCCTTCTTCTGTCTGCAGCACACGGGATCTCCTAGGAGCCCTTCGAGTGTCTTCCCCGAGTCCCTCCCAGTGCGGGCTGCCGGGGAAAGGCGGGGGTTGGGCTGGAAAAGCAGGTAGCATCTAGTTCCTCCCCATGGACAGGGGAGGTAATTAGCGGACTACCCCCTGCCAGGGAACACCTGTGACACCAGGCAGCTGCGTGGAGGGCGGCCCCGAACCTCCCCCACACAGTCAGCCGTATTCCGGAATTCTGAGTGTGGGGAGGTTCCGTCTTCTGTCTGCAGCACCCGGGTTCTCCTAGGAGCCCTTCGAGTGTCTTCCCCGAGTCCCTCCCAGTGCGGGCTGCCAGGGAAAGGCGGGGGTTGGGCTGGAAACGCAGGTAGCATCTAGTGCCTCCTCATGGACAGGGGAGGTAATTAGCGGACATCACCCTGCCAGGGAACACCTGTGACACCAGGCAGCTGCGTGGAGTGCGGCTCTGAACCTCCCCCTCACAGTCACCCGTGTTCCGGATTTCTGAGTGTGGGGGGGTTCCTTCTTCTGTCTGCAGCACACGGGATCTCCTAGGAGCCCTTCGAGTGTCTTCCCCGAGTCCCTCCCAGTGCGGGCTGCCGGGGAAAGGCGGGGGTTGGGCTGGAAAAGCAGGTAGCATCTAGTGCCTCCCCATGGACAAGGGAGATAATTAGCGGACTTCCCCCTGCCAGGGAACACCTGTGACACCAGGCAGCTGCGTGGAGGGCGGCCCCGAACCTCCCCCACACAGTCACCCGTGTTCCGGAATTCTGAGTGTGGGGAGGTTCCGTCTTCTGTCTGCAGCACCCGGGATCTCCTAGGAGCCCTTCGAGTGTCTTCCCCGAGTCCCTCCCAGTGCGGGCTGCCGGGGAAAGGCGGGGGTTGGGCTGGAAAAGCAGGTAGCATCTAGTGCCTCCCCCTGGACAGGGGAAGTAATTAGCGGACATCCCCCTGCCAGGGAACACCTGTGACACCAGGCAGCTGCGTGTAGGGCGGCCACGAACCTCCCCCACACAGTCACCCGTGTTCCGGAATTCTGAGTGTGGGGAGGTTCCGTCTTCTGTCTGCAGCACACGGGATCTCCTAGGAGCCCTTCGAGTGTCTTCCCCGAGTCCCTCCCAGTGCGGGCTGCCGGGGAAAGGCGGGGGTTGGGCTGGAAAAGCAGGTAGCATCTAGTTCCTCCCCATGGACAGGGGAGGTAATTAGCGGACTACGCCCTGCCAGGGAACACCTGTGACACCAGGCAGCTGCGTGGAGGGCGGCCCCGAACCTCCCCCACACAGTCACCCGTGTTCCGGAATTCTGAGTGTGGGGAGGTTCCGTCTTCTGTCTGCAGCACCCGGGTTCTCCTAGGAGCCATTCGAGTGTCTTCCCCCAGTCCCTCCCAGTGCGGGCTGCCGGGGAAAGGCGGGGGTTGGGCTAGAAAAGCAGGTAGCATCTAGTGCCTCCCCATGGACAAGGGAGATAATTAGCGGACTTCCCCCTGCCAGGGAACACCTGTGACACCAGGCAGCTGCGTGGAGGGCGGCCCCGAACCTCCCCCACACAGTCAGCCGTGTTCCAGAATTCTGAGTGTGGGGAGGTTCCGTCTTCTATCTGCAGCACCCGGGTTCTCCTAGGAGCCCTTCGAGTGTCTTCCCCGAGTCCCTCCCAGTGCGGGCTGCCGGGGAAAGTCGGGGGTTTGGCTGGAAACGCAGGTAGCATCTAGTGCCTCCCCATGGACAGGGGAGGTAATTAGCGGACTTCCCCTTGCGAGGGAACACCTGTGACACCAGGAAGCTGCGTGGGGGGCGGCCCTAAACCTCCCCCACACAGTCATCCGTGTTCCGGAATTCTGAGTGTGGGGAGGTTCCGTCTTCTGTCTGCAGCACCCGGGTTCTCCTAGGAGCCCTTCGAGTGTGTTCCCCGAGTCCCTCCCTGTGCGGGCGGCCGGGGAAAGGCAGGGGTTGGGCTGGAAACGCAGGTAGCATCTAGTGCCTCCCCATGGACAGGGGAGGTAATTAGCGGACTACCCCCTGCCAGGGAACACCTGTGACACCAGGCAGCTGCGTGGAGGGCGGCCCCGAACCTCCCCCACACAGTCAGCCGTATTCTGGAATTCTGAGTGTGGGGAGGTTCCGTCTTCTGTCTGCAGCACCCAGGTTCTCCTAGGAGCCCTTCGAGTGTCTTCCCCGAGTCCCTCCCAGTGCGGGCTGCCGGGGAAAGGCGGGGGTTGGACTGGAAACGCAGGTAGCATCTAGTGCCTCCTCATGGACAGGGGAGGTAATTAGCGGACATCACCCTGCCAGGGAACACCTGTGACACCAGGCAGCTGCGTGGAGGGCGGCTCTGAACCTCCCACTCACAGTCACCCGTGTTCCGGATTTCTGAGTGTGGGGAGGTTCCGTCTTCTGTCTGCAGCACCCGGGTTCTCCTAGGAGCCATTCGAGTGTCTTCCCCCAGTCCCTCCCAGTGCGGGCTGCCGGGGAAAGGCGGGGGTTGGGCTGGAAAAGCAGGTAGCATCTAGTGCCTCCCCATGGACAAGGGAGATAATTAGCGGACTTCCCCCTGCCAGGGAACACCTGTGACACCAGGCAGCTGCGTGGAGGGCGGCCCCGAACCTCCCCCACACAGTCACCCGTGTTCCGGAATTCTGAGTGTGGGGAGGTTCCGTCTTCTGTCTGCAGCACCCGGGATCTCCTAGGAGCCCTTCGAGTGTCTTCCCCGAGTCCCTCCCAGTGCGGGCTGCCGGGGAAAGGCGGGGGTTGGGCTGGAAACGCAGGTAGCATCTAGTGCCTCCTCATGGACAGGGGAGGTAATTAGCGGACATCAACCTGCCAGGGAATACCTGTGACACCAGGCAGCTGCGTGGAGGGCGGCTCTGAACCTCCCCCTCACAGTCACCCGTGTTCCGGATTTCTGAGTGTGGGGGGGTTCCTTCTTCTGTCTGCAGCACACGGGATCTCCTAGGAGCCCTTCGAGTGTCTTCCCCGAGTCCCTCCCAGTGCGGGCTGCCGGGGAAAGGCGGGGGTTGGGCTGGAAAAGCAGGTAGCATCTAGTTCCTCCCCATGGACAGGGGAGGTAATTAGCGGACTTCCCCTTGCGAGGGAACACCTGTGACACCAGGAAGCTGCGTGGGGGGCGGCCCTAAACCTCCCCCACACAGTCATCCGTATTCCGGAATTCTGAGTGTGGGGAGGTTCCGTCTTCTGTCTGCAGCACCCGGGTTCTCCTAGGAGCCCTTCGAGTGTCTTCCCCGAGTCCCTCCCAGTGCGGGCTGCCGGGGAAAGGCGGGGGTTTGGCTGGAAACGCAGGTAGCATCTAGTGCCTCCCCATGGAGAGGGGAGGTAATTAGCGGAATTCCCCTTGCGAGGGAACACCTGTGACACCAGGCAGCTGCGTGGAGGGCGGCCCCGAACCTCCCCCACACAGTCACCCGTGTTCCGGAATTCTGAGTGTGGGGGGGTTGCTTCTTCTGTCTGCAGCACACGGGATCTCCTAGGAGCCCTTCGAGTGTCTTCCCCCAGTCCCTCCCAGTGCGGGCTGCCGGGGAAAGGAGGGGGTTGTGCTGGAAACGCAGGTAGAATCTAGTGCCTCCCCATGGACTGGGGAGGTAATTAGCGGACTACCCCCTGCCAGGGAACACCTGTGACACCAGGCAGCTGCGTGGAGGGCGGCCCCGAACCTCCCCCTCACAGTCACCCTTGTTCCGGATTTCTGAGTGTGGGGGGGTTCCTTCTTCTGTCTGCAGCACACGGGATCTCCTAGGAGCCCTTCGAGTGTCTTCCCCGAGTCCCTCCCAGTGCGGGCTGCCGGGGAAAGGCAGGGGTTTGGCTGGAAACGCAGGTAGCATCTAGTTCCTCCCCATGGACAGGGGAGGTAATTAGCGGACTTCGCCTTGCGAGGGAACACCTGTGACACCAGGAAGCTGCGTGTGGGGCGGCCCTAAACCTCCCCAACACAGTCATCCGTGTTCCGGAATTCTGAGTGTGGGGAGGTTCCGTCTTCTGTCTGCAGCACCCGGGTTCTCCTAGGAGCCATTCGAGTGTCTTCCCCGAGTCCCTCCCAGTGCGGGCTGCCGGGGAAAGGCGGGGGTTTGGCTGGAAACGCAGGTAGCATCTAGTGCCTCCCCATGGAGAGGGGAGGTAATTAGCGGAATTCCCCTTGCGAGGGAACACCTGTGACACCAGGCAGCTGCGTGGAGGGCGGCCCCGAACCTCCCCCACACAGTCACCCGTGTTCCGGAATTCTGAGTGTGGGGGGGTTGCTTCTTCTGTCTGCAGCACACGGGATCTCCTAGGAGCCCTTCGAGTGTCTTCCCCCAGTCCCTCCCAGTGCGGGCTGCCGGGGAAAGGAGGGGGTTGTGCTGGAAACGCAGGTAGAATCTAGTGCCTCCTCATGGACAGGGGAGGTAATTAGCGGACATCACCCTGCCAGGGAACACCTGTGACACCAGGCAGCTGCGTGGAGTGCGGCTCTGAACCTCCCCCTCACAGTCACCCGTGTTCCGGATTTCTGAGTGTGGGGGGGTTCCTTCTTCTGTCTGCAGCACACGGGATCTCCTAGGAGCCCTTCGAGTGTCTTCCCCGAGTCCCTCCCAGTGCGGGCTGCCGGGGAAAGGCGGGGGTTTGGCTGGAAACGCAGGTAGCATCTAGTGCCTCCCCATGGAGAGGGGAGGTAATTAGCGGAATTCCCCTTGCGAGGGAACACCTGTGACACCAGGCAGCTGCGTGGAGGGCGGCCCCGAACCTCCCCCACACAGTCACCCGTGTTCCGGAATTCTGAGTGTGGGGGGGTTGCTTCTTCTGTCTGCAGCACACGGGATCTCCTAGGAGCCCTTCGAGTGTCTTCCCCCAGTCCCTCCCAGTGCGGGCTGCCGGGGAAAGGAGGGGGTTGTGCTGGAAACGCAGGTAGAATCTAGTGCCTCCTCATGGACAGGGGAGGTAATTAGCGGACATCACCCTGCCAGGGAACACCTGTGACACCAGGCAGCTGCGTGGAGTGCGGCTCTGAACCTCCCCCTCACAGTCACCCGTGTTCCGGATTTCTGAGTGTGGGGGGGTTCCTTCTTCTGTCTGCAGCACACGGGATCTCCTAGGAGCCCTTCGAGTGTCTTCCCCGAGTCCCTCCCAGTGCGGGCTGCCGGGGAAAGGCGGGGGTTGGGCTGGAAAAGCAGGTAGCATCTAGTGCCTCCCCATGGACAAGGGAGATAATTAGCGGACTTCCCCCTGCCAGGGAACACCTGTGACACCAGGCAGCTGCGTGGAGGGCGGCCCCGAACCTCCCCCACACAGTCACCCGTGTTCCGGAATTCTGAGTGTGGGGAGGTTCCGTCTTCTGTCTGCAGCACCCGGGATCTCCTAGGAGCCCTTCGAGTGTCTTCCCCGAGTCCCTCCCAGTGCGGGCTGCCGGGGAAAGGCGGGGGTTGGGCTGGAAAAGCAGGTAGCATCTAGTGCCTCCCCCTGGACAGGGGAAGTAATTAGCGGACATCCCCCTGCCAGGGAACACCTGTGACACCAGGCAGCTGCGTGTAGGGCGGCCACGAACCTCCCCCACACAGTCACCCGTGTTCCGGAATTCTGAGTGTGGGGAGGTTCCGTCTTCTGTCTGCAGCACACGGGATCTCCTAGGAGCCCTTCGAGTGTCTTCCCCGAGTCCCTCCCAGTGCGGGCTGCCGGGGAAAGGCGGGGGTTGGGCTGGAAAAGCAGGTAGCATCTAGTTCCTCCCCATGGACAGGGGAGGTAATTAGCGGACTACGCCCTGCCAGGGAACACCTGTGACACCAGGCAGCTGCGTGGAGGGCGGCCCCGAACCTCCCCCACACAGTCAGCCGTGTTCCGGAATTCTGAGTGTGGGGAGGTTCCGTCTTCTGTCTGCAGCACCCGGGTTCTCCTAGGAGCCATTCGAGTGTCTTCCCCCAGTCCCTCCCAGTGCGGGCTGCCGGGGAAAGGCGGGGGTTGGGCTAGAAAAGCAGGTAGCATCTAGTGCCTCCCCATGGACAAGGGAGATAATTAGCGGACTTCCCCCTGCCAGGGAACACCTGTGACACCAGGCAGCTGCGTGGAGGGCGGCCCCGAACCTCCCCCACACAGTCAGCCGTGTTCCAGAATTCTGAGTGTGGGGAGGTTCCGTCTTCTATCTGCAGCACCCGGGTTCTCCTAGGAGCCCTTCGAGTGTCTTCCCCGAGTCCCTCCCAGTGCGGGCTGCCGGGGAAAGTCGGGGGTTTGGCTGGAAACGCAGGTAGCATCTAGTGCCTCCCCATGGACAGGGGAGGTAATTAGCGGACTTCCCCTTGCGAGGGAACACCTGTGACACCAGGAAGCTGCGTGGGGGGCGGCCCTAAACCTCCCCCACACAGTCATCCGTGTTCCGGAATTCTGAGTGTGGGGAGGTTCCGTCTTCTGTCTGCAGCACCCGGGTTCTCCTAGGAGCCCTTCGAGTGTGTTCCCCGAGTCCCTCCCTGTGCGGGCGGCCGGGGAAAGGCAGGGGTTGGGCTGGAAACGCAGGTAGCATCTAGTGCCTCCCCATGGACAGGGGAGGTAATTAGCGGACTACCCCCTGCCAGGGAACACCTGTGACACCAGGCAGCTGCGTGGAGGGCGGCCCCGAACCTCCCCCACACAGTCAGCCGTATTCTGGAATTCTGAGTGTGGGGAGGTTCCGTCTTCTGTCTGCAGCACCCAGGTTCTCCTAGGAGCCCTTCGAGTGTCTTCCCCGAGTCCCTCCCAGTGCGGGCTGCCGGGGAAAGGCGGGGGTTGGACTGGAAACGCAGGTAGCATCTAGTGCCTCCTCATGGACAGGGGAGGTAATTAGCGGACATCACCCTGCCAGGGAACACCTGTGACACCAGGCAGCTGCGTGGAGGGCGGCTCTGAACCTCCCACTCACAGTCACCCGTGTTCCGGATTTCTGAGTGTGGGGAGGTTCCGTCTTCTGTCTGCAGCACCCGGGTTCTCCTAGGAGCCATTCGAGTGTCTTCCCCCAGTCCCTCCCAGTGCGGGCTGCCGGGGAAAGGCGGGGGTTGGGCTGGAAAAGCAGGTAGCATCTAGTGCCTCCCCATGGACAAGGGAGATAATTAGCGGACTTCCCCCTGCCAGGGAACACCTGTGACACCAGGCAGCTGCGTGGAGGGCGGCCCCGAACCTCCCCCACACAGTCACCCGTGTTCCGGAATTCTGAGTGTGGGGAGGTTCCGTCTTCTGTCTGCAGCACCCGGGATCTCCTAGGAGCCCTTCGAGTGTCTTCCCCGAGTCCCTCCCAGTGCGGGCTGCCGGGGAAAGGCGGGGGTTGGGCTGGAAACGCAGGTAGCATCTAGTGCCTCCTCATGGACAGGGGAGGTAATTAGCGGACATCAACCTGCCAGGGAATACCTGTGACACCAGGCAGCTGCGTGGAGGGCGGCTCTGAACCTCCCCCTCACAGTCACCCGTGTTCCGGATTTCTGAGTGTGGGGGGGTTCCTTCTTCTGTCTGCAGCACACGGGATCTCCTAGGAGCCCTTCGAGTGTCTTCCCCGAGTCCCTCCCAGTGCGGGCTGCCGGGGAAAGGCGGGGGTTGGGCTGGAAAAGCAGGTAGCATCTAGTTCCTCCCCATGGACAGGGGAGGTAATTAGCGGACTTCCCCTTGCGAGGGAACACCTGTGACACCAGGAAGCTGCGTGGGGGGCGGCCCTAAACCTCCCCCACACAGTCATCCGTATTCCGGAATTCTGAGTGTGGGGAGGTTCCGTCTTCTGTCTGCAGCACCCGGGTTCTCCTAGGAGCCCTTCGAGTGTCTTCCCCGAGTCCCTCCCAGTGCGGGCTGCCGGGGAAAGGCGGGGGTTTGGCTGGAAACGCAGGTAGCATCTAGTGCCTCCCCATGGAGAGGGGAGGTAATTAGCGGAATTCCCCTTGCGAGGGAACACCTGTGACACCAGGCAGCTGCGTGGAGGGCGGCCCCGAACCTCCCCCACACAGTCACCCGTGTTCCGGAATTCTGAGTGTGGGGGGGTTGCTTCTTCTGTCTGCAGCACACGGGATCTCCTAGGAGCCCTTCGAGTGTCTTCCCCCAGTCCCTCCCAGTGCGGGCTGCCGGGGAAAGGAGGGGGTTGTGCTGGAAACGCAGGTAGAATCTAGTGCCTCCCCATGGACTGGGGAGGTAATTAGCGGACTACCCCCTGCCAGGGAACACCTGTGACACCAGGCAGCTGCGTGGAGGGCGGCCCCGAACCTCCCCCTCACAGTCACCCTTGTTCCGGATTTCTGAGTGTGGGGGGGTTCCTTCTTCTGTCTGCAGCACACGGGATCTCCTAGGAGCCCTTCGAGTGTCTTCCCCGAGTCCCTCCCAGTGCGGGCTGCCGGGGAAAGGCAGGGGTTTGGCTGGAAACGCAGGTAGCATCTAGTTCCTCCCCATGGAAAGGGGAGGATATTAGCGGACTTCCCCTTGCGAGGGAACACCTGTGACACCAGGAAGCTGCGTGTGGGGCGGCCCTAAACCTCCCCCAACTGTCATCCGTGTTCCGGAATTCTGAGTGTGGGGAGGTTCCGTCTTCTGTCTGCAGCACCCGGGTTCTCCTAGGAGCCATTCGAGTGTCTTCCCCCAGTCCCTCCCAGTGCGGGCTGCCGGGGAAAGGCGGGGGTTGGGCTGGAAAAGCAGGTAGCATCTAGTGCCTCCCCATGGACAAGGGAGATAATTAGCGGACTTCCCCCTGCCAGGGAACACCTGTGACACCAGGCAGCTGCGTGGAGAGCGGCCCCGAACCTCCCCCACACAGTCACCCGTGTTCCGGAATTCTGAGTGTGGGGAGGTTCCGTCTTCTGTCTGCAGCACCCGGGATCTCCTAGGAGCCCTTCGAGTGTCTTCCCCGAGTCCCTCCCAGTGCGGGCTGCCGGGGAAAGGCGGGGGTTGGGCTGGAAACGCAGGTAGCATCTAGTGCCTCCCCATGGACTGGGGAGGTAATTAGCGGACTACCCCCTGCCAGGGAACACCTGTGACACCAGGCAGCTGCGTGGAGGGCGGCCCCGAACCTCCCCCTCACAGTCACCCTTGTTCCGGATTTCTGAGTGTGGGGGGGTTCCTTCTTCTGTCTGCAGCACACGGGATCTCCTAGGAGCCCTTCGAGTGTCTTCCCCGAGTCCCTCCCAGTGCGGGCTGCCGGGGAAAGGCAGGGGTTTGGCTGGAAACGCAGGTAGCATCTAGTTCCTCCCCATGGACAGGGGAGGTAATTAGCGGACTTCGCCTTGCGAGGGAACACCTGTGACACCAGGAAGCTGCGTGTGGGGCGGCCCTAAACCTCCCCAACACAGTCATCCGTGTTCCGGAATTCTGAGTGTGGGGAGGTTCCGTCTTCTGTCTGCAGCACCCGGGTTCTCCTAGGAGCCATTCGAGTGTCTTCCCCGAGTCCCTCCCAGTGCGGGCTGCCGGGGAAAGGCGGGGGTTTGGCTGGAAACGCAGGTAGCATCTAGTGCCTCCCCATGGAGAGGGGAGGTAATTAGCGGAATTCCCCTTGCGAGGGAACACCTGTGACACCAGGCAGCTGCGTGGAGGGCGGCCCCGAACCTCCCCCACACAGTCACCCGTGTTCCGGAATTCTGAGTGTGGGGGGGTTGCTTCTTCTGTCTGCAGCACACGGGATCTCCTAGGAGCCCTTCGAGTGTCTTCCCCCAGTCCCTCCCAGTGCGGGCTGCCGGGGAAAGGAGGGGGTTGTGCTGGAAACGCAGGTAGAATCTAGTGCCTCCCCATGGACTGGGGAGGTAATTAGCGGACTACCCCCTGCCAGGGAACACCTGTGACACCAGGCAGCTGCGTGGAGGGCGGCCCCGAACCTCCCCCTCACAGTCACCCTTGTTCCGGATTTCTGAGTGTGGGGGGGTTCCTTCTTCTGTCTGCAGCACACGGGATCTCCTAGGAGCCCTTCGAGTGTCTTCCCCGAGTCCCTCCCAGTGCGGGCTGCCGGGGAAAGGCAGGGGTTTGGCTGGAAACGCAGGTAGCATCTAGTTCCTCCCCATGGACAGGGGAGGTAATTAGCGGACTTCCCTTTGCGAGGGAACACCTGTGACACCAGGAAGCTGCGTGTGGGGCGGCCCTAAACCTCCCCCACACAGTCATCCGTGTTCCGGAATTCTGAGTGTGGGGAGGTTGCGTCTTCTGTCTGCAGCACCCGGGTTCTCCTAGGAGCCCTTCGAGTGTCTTCCCCGAGTCCCTCCTAGTGCGGGCTGCCGGGGAAAGGCGGGGGTTTGGCTGGAAACGCAGGTAGCATCTAGTGCCTCCCCATGGACCAGGGAGGTAATTAGCGGACTTCCCCTTGCGAGGGAACACCTGTGACACAAGGCAGCTGCGTGGAGGGCGGCCCCGAACCTCCCCCACACAGTCAGCCGTGTTCCGGAATTCTGAGTGTGGGGAGGTTCCGTCTTCTGTCTGCAGCACCCGGGTTCTCCTAGGAGCCATTCGAGTGTCTTCCCCCAGTCCCTCCCAGTGCGGGCTCCCGGGGAAAGGCGGGGGTTGGGCTGGAAAAGCAGGTAGCATCTAGTGCCTCCCCATGGACAAGGGAGATAATTAGCGGACTTCCCCCTGCCAGGGAACACCTGTGACACCAGGCAGCTGCGTGGAGGGCGGCCCCGAACCTCCCCCACACAGTCACCCGTGTTCCGGAATTCTGAGTGTGGGGAGGTTCCGTCTTCTGTCTGCAGCACCCGGGATCTCCTAGGAGCCCTTCGAGTGTCTTCCCCGAGTCCCTCCCAGTGCGGGCTGCCGGGGAAAGGCGGGGGTTGGGCTGGAAACGCAGGTAGCATCTAGTGCCTCCTCATGGACAGGGGAGGTAATTAGCGGACATCACCCTGCCAGGGAACACCTGTGACACCAGGCAGCTGCGTGGATGGCGGCTCTGAACCTCCCCCTCACAGTCACCCTTGTTCCTGATTTCTGAGTGTGGGGGGGTTCCTTCTTCTGTCTGCTGCACACGGGATCTCCTAGGAGCCCTTCGAGTGTTTTCCCCGAGTCCCTCCCAGTGCGGGCTGCCGGGGAAAGGCGGGGGTTGGGCTGGAAAAGCAGGTAGCATCTAGTTCCTCCCCATGGACAGGGGAGGTAATTAGCGGACTACGCCCTGCCAGGGAACACCTGTGACACCAGGCAGCTGCGTGGAGGGCGGCCCCGAACCTCCCCCACACAGTCAGCCGTGTTCCGGAATTCTGAGTGTGGGGAGGTTCCGTCTTCTGTCTGCAGCACCCGGGTTCTCCTAGGAGCCATTCGAGTGTCTTCCCCCAGTCCCTCCCAGTGCGGGCTGCCGGGGAAAGGCGGGGGTTGGGCTGGAAAAGCAGGTAGCATCTAGTGCCTCCCCATGGACAAGGGAGATAATTAGCGGACTTCCCCCTGCCAGGGAACACCTGTGACACCAGGCAGCTGCGTGGAGGGCGGCCCCGAACCTCCCCCACACAGTCAGCCGTGTTCCGGAATTCTGAGTGTGGGGAGGTTCCGTCTTCTGTCTGCAGCACCCGGGATCTCCTAGGAGCCCTTCGAGTGTCTTCCCCGAGTCCCTCCCAGTGCGGGCTGCCGGGGAAAGGCGGGGGTTGGGCTGGAAACGCAGGTAGCATCTAGTGCCTCCTCATGGACATGGGAGGTAATTAGCGGACATCACCCTGGCAGGGAACACCTGTGACACCAGGCAGCTGCGTGGAGGGCGGCCCTGAACCTCCCCCTCACAGTCACCCGTGTTCCGGATTTCTGAGTGTGGGGGGGTTCCTTCTTCTGTCTGCAGCACACGGGATCTCCTAGGAGCCCTTCGAGTGTCTTCCCCGAGTCCCTCCCAGTGCGGGCTGCCGGGGAAAGGCGGGGGTTGGGCTGGAAAAGCAGGTAGCATCTAGTTCCTCCCCATGGACAGGGGAGGTAATTAGCGGACTACGCCCTGCCAGGGAACACCTGTGACACCAGGCAGCTGCGTGGAGGGCGGCCCCGAACCTCCCCCACACAGTCAGCCGTATTCCGGAATTCTGAGTGTGGGGAGGTTCCGTCTTCTGTCTGCAGCACCCGGGTTCTCCTAGGAGCCCTTCGAGTGTCTTCCCCGAGTCCCTCCCAGTGCGGGCTGCCGGGGAAAGGCGGGGGTTGGGCTGGAAACGCAGGTAGCATCTAGTGCCTCCTCATGGACAGGGGAGGTAATTAGCGGACATCACCCTGCCTGGGAACACCTGTGACACCAGGCAGCTGCGTGGAGGGCGGCTCTGAACCTCCCCCTCACAGTCACCCTTGTTCCGGATTTCTGAGTGTGGGGGGGTTCCTTCTTCTGTCTGCAGCACACGGGATCTCCTAGGAGCCCTTCGAGTGTCTTCCCCGAGTCTCTCCCAGTGCGGGCTGCCGGGGAAAGGCGGGGGTTGGGCTGGAAAAGCAGGTAGCATCTAGTGCCTCCCCATGGACAAGGGAGATAATTAGCGGACTTCCCCCTGCCAGGGAACACCTGTGACACCAGGCAGCTGCGTGGAGGGCGGCCCCGAACCTCCCCCACACAGTCACCCGTGTTCCGGAATTCTTAGTGTGGGGAGGTTCCGTCTTCTGTCTGCAGCACCGGGGATCTCCTAGGAGCCCTTCGAGTGTCTTCCCCGAGTCCCTCCCAGTGCGGGCTGCCGGGGAAAGGCGGGGGTTGGGCTGGAAAAGCAGGTAGCATCTAGTGCCTCCCCCTGGACAGGGGAGGTAATTAGCGGACATCCGCCTGCCAGGGAACACCTGTGACACCAGGCAGCTGCGTGTAGGGCGGCCACGAACCTCCCCCACACAGTCACCCGTGTTCCGGAATTCTGAGTGTGGGGAGGTTCCGTCTTCGGTCTGCAGCACACGGGATCTCCTAGGAGCCCTTCGAGTGTCTTCCCCGAGTCCCTCCCAGTGCGGGCTGCCGGGGAAAGGCGGGGGTTGGGCTGGAAAAGCAGGTAGCATCTAGTTCCTCCCCATGGACAGGGGAGGTAATTAGCGGACTACGCCCTGCCAGGGAACACCTGTGACACCAGGCAGCTGCGTGGAGGGCGGCCCCGAACCTCCCCCACACAGTCAGCCGTGTTCCGGAATTCTGAGTGTGGGGAGGTTCCGTCTTCTGTCTGCAGCACCCGGGTTCTCCTGGGAGCCATTCGAGTGCCTTCCCCCAGTCCCTCCCAGTGCGGGCTGCCGGGGAAAGGCTGGGGTTGGGCTAGAAAAGCAGGTAGCATCTAGTGCCTCCCCATGGACAAGGGAGATAATTAGCGGACTTCCCCCTGCCAGGGAACACCTGTGACACCAGGCAGCTGCGTGGAGGGCGGCCCCGAACCTCCCCCACACAGTCACCCGTGTTCCGGAATTCTGAGTGTGGGGAGGTTCCGTCTTCTGTCTGCAGCACCCGGGATCTCCTAGGAGCCCTTCGAGTGACTTCCCCGAGTCCCTCCCAGTGCGGGCTGCCGGGGAAAGGCGGGGGTTGGGCTGGAAACGCAGGTAGCATCTAGTGCCTCCTCATGGACAGGGGAGGTAATTAGCGGACATCACCCTGCCAGGGAACACCTGTGACACCAGGCAGCTGCGTGGAGGGCGGCTCTGAACCTCCCCCTCACAGTCACACGTGTTCCGGATTTCTGAGTGTGGGGGGGTTCCTTCTTCTGTCTGCAGCACACGGGATCTCCTAGGAGCCCTTCGAGTGTCTTCCCCGAGTCCCTCCCAGTGCGGGCTGCCGGGGAAAGCGGGGGTTGGGCTGGAAACGCAGGTAGCATCTAGTTCCTCCCCATGGACAGGGGAGGAAATTAGCGGACTACGCCCTGCCAGGGAACACCTGTGACACCAGGCAGCTGCGTGGAGGGCGGCCCCGAACCTCCCCCACACAGTCAGCCGTATTCCGGAATTCTGAGTGTGGGGAGGTTCCGTCTTCTGTCTGCAGCACCCGGGTTCTCCTAGGAGCCCTTCGAGTGTCTTCCCCGAGTCCCTCCCAGTGCGGGCTGCCGGGGAAAGGTGGGGGTTGGGCTGGAAATGCAGGTAGCATCTAGTGCCTCCCCCTGGACAGGGGAGGTAATTAGTGGACATCACCCTGCCAGGGAACACCTGTGACACCAGGCAGCTGCGTGGAGGGCGGCTCTGAACCTCCCCCTCACAGTCACCCTTGTTCCGGATTTCTGAGTGTGGGGGGGTTCCTTCTTCTGTCTGCAGCACACGGGATCTCCTAGGAGCCCTTCGAGTGTCTTCCCCGAGTCCCTCACAGTGCGGGCTGCTGGGGAAAGGCGGGGGTTTGGCTGGAAACGCAGGTAGCATCTAGTTCCTCCCCATGGACAGGGGAGGTAATTAGCGGACTTCCCCTTGCGAGGGAACACCTGTGACACCAGGAAGCTGCGTGGGGGGCGGCCCTAAACCTCCCCCACACAGTCATCCGTATTTCGGGATTCTGAGTTTGGGGAGGTTCCGTCTTCTGTCTGCAGCACCCGGGTTCTCCTAGGAGCCCTTCGAGTGTCTTCCCCGAGTCCCTCCCAGTGCGGGCTGCCGGGGAAAGGCAGGGGTTTGGCTGGAAACGCAGGTAGCATCTAGTTCCTCCCCATGGACAGGGGAGGTAATTAGCGGACTTCCCCTTGCGAGGGAACACCTGTGACACCAGGAAGCTGCGTGTGGGGCGGCCCTAAACCTCCCCCACACAGTCATCCGTGTTCCGGAATTCTGAGTGTGGGGAGGTTCCGTCTTCTGTCTGCAGCACCCGGGTTCTCCTAGGAGCCCTTCGAGTGTCTTCCCCGAGTCCCTCCTAGTGCGGTCTGCCGGGGAAAGGCGGGGGTTTGGCTGGAAACGCAGGTAGCATCTAGTGCCTCCCCATGGACCAGGGAGGAAATTAGCGGACTTCCCCTTGCGAGGGAACACCTGTGACACAAGGCAGCTGCGTGGAGGGCGGCCCCGAACCTCCCCCACACAGTCAGCCGTGTTCCGGAATTCTGAGTGTGGGGAGGTTCCGTCTTCTGTCTGCAGCACCCGGGTTCTCCTAGGAGCCATTCGAGTGTCTTCCCCCAGTCCCTCCCAGTGCGGGCTGCCGGGGAAAGGCGGGGGTTGGGCTGGAAAAGCAGGTAGCATCTAGTGCCTCCCCATGGACAAGGGAGATAATTAGCGGACTTCCCCCTGCCAGGGAACACCTGTGACACCAGGCAGCTGCGTGGAGGGCGGCCCCGAACCTCCCCCACACAGTCACCCGTGTTCCGGAATTCTGAGTGTGGGGAGGTTCCGTCTTCTGTCTGCAGCACCCGGGATCGCCTAGGAGCCCTTCGAGTGTCTTCCCCGAGTCCCTCCCAGTGCGGGCTGCCGGGGAAAGGCGGGGGTTGGGCTGGAAACGCAGGTAGCATCTAGTGCCTCCTCATGGACAGGGGAGGTAATTAGCGGACATCACCCTGGCAGGGAACACCTGTGACACCAGGCAGCTGCGTGGAGGGCGGCTCTGAACCTCCCCCTCACAGTCACCCGTGTTCCGGATTTCTGAGTGTGGGGGGGTTCCTTCTTCTGTCTGCAGCACACGGGATCTCCTAGGAGCCCTTCGAGTGTCTTCCCCGAGTCCCTCCCAGTGCGGGCGGCCGGGGAAAGGCGGGGGTTGGGCTGGAAACGCAGGTAGCATCTAGTGCCTCCCCATGGACAGGGGAGGTAATTAGCGGACTACCCCCTGCCAGGGAACACCTGTGACACCAGGCAGCTGCGTGGGGGGCGGCCCTAAACCTCCCCCACACAGTCATCCGTATTTCGGAATTCTGAGTTTGGGGAGGTTCCGTCTTCTGTCTGCAGCACCCGGGTTCTCCTAGGAGCCCTTCGAGTGTCTTCCCCGAGTCCCTCCCAGTGCGGGCTGCCGGGGAAAGGCGGGGGTTTGGCTGGAAACGCAGGTAGCATCTAGTGCCTCCCCATGGACCAGGGAGGTAATTAGCGGACTTCCCCTTGCGAGGGAACACCTGTGACACAAGGCAGCTGCGTGGAGGGCGGCCCCGAACCTCCCCCACACAGTCAGCCGTGTTCCGGAATTCTGAGTGTGGGGAGGTTCCGTCTTCTGTCTGCAGCACCCGGGTTCTCCTAGGAGCCATTCGAGTGTCTTCCCCCAGTCCCTCCCAGAGCGGGCTGCCGGGGAAAGGCGGGGGTTGGGCTGGAAACGAAGGTAGCATCTAGTGCCTCCCCATGGACAAGGGAGATAATTAGCGGACTTCCCCCTGCCAGGGAACACCTGTGACACCAGGCATCTTCGTGGAGGGCGGCCCCAAACCTCCCCCACACAGTCGGCCGTGTTCCGGAATTCTGAGTGTGGGGAGGTTCCGTCTTCTTTCTGCAGCACCCGGGATCTCCTAGGAGCCCTTCGAGGGTCTTCCCCGAGTCCCTCCCAGTGCGGGCTGCCGGGGAAAGGCGGGGGTTGGGCTGGAAACGCAGGTAGCATCTAGTGCCTCCTCATGGACAGGGGAGGTAATTAGCGGACTTCCCCCTGCGAGGGAACACCTGTGACACCAGGAAGTTGCGTGGGGGCGGCCCTAAACCTCACACACAGTCAGCCCTGTTCCGGAATTCTGAGTGTGGGGAGGTTACGTCTTCTGTCTGCAGCACCCGGGATCTCCTAGGAGCCCTTCGAGTGTCTTCCCCCAGTCCCTCCCAGTGCGGGCTGCCGGGGAAAGGAGGGGGTTGTGCTGGAAACGCTGGTAGCATCTAGTGCCTCCCCATGGACTGGGGAGGTAATTAGCGGACTACCCCCTGCCAGGGAACACCTGTGACACAAGGCAGCTGCGTGGAGGGCGGCCCCGAACCTCCCCCACACAGTCAACCGTGTTCCGGAATTCTGAGTGTGGGGAGGTTCCGTCTTCTGTCTGCAGCACCCGGGATCTCCTAGGAGCCCTTCGAGTGTCTTCCCCGAGTCCATCCCAGTGCGGGCTACCGGGGAAAGGCGGGGGTTGGGCTGGAAAAGCAGGTAGCATCTAGTGCCTCCCCCTGGACAGGGGAGGTAATTAACGGACTTCCCCCTGCCAGGGAACACCTGTGACACCAGGCAGCTGCGTGGAGGGCGGCCCCGAACCTCCCCCACACAGTCACTCGTGTTCCGGAATTCTGAGTGTGGGGAGGTTCCGTCTTCTGTCTGCAGCACCCGGGATCTCCTAGGAGCCCTTCGAGTGTCTTCCCCGAGTCCATCCCAGTGCGGGCTACCGGGGAAAGGCGGGGGTTGGGCTGGAAAAGCAGGTAGCATCTAGTGCCTCCCCCTGGACAGGGGAGGTAATTAACGGACTTCCCCCTGCCAGGGAACACCTGTGACACCAGGCAGCTGCGTGGAGGGCGGCCCCGAACCTCCCCCACACAGTCACTCGTGTTCCGGAATTCTGAGTGTGGGGAGGTTCCGTCTTCTGTCTGCAGCACCCGGGATCTCCTAGGAGCCCTTCGAGTGTCTTCCCCGAGTCCCTCCCAGTGCGGCCTACCGGGGAAAGGCGGGGGTTGGGCTGGAAAAGCAGGTAGCATCTAGTTCCTCCCCATGGACAGGGGAGGTAATTAGCGGACTACCCCCTGCCAGGGAACACCTGTGACACCAGGCAGCTGCGTGGAGGGCGGCCCCGAACCTCCCCCACACAGTCAGCCGTGTTCCGGAATTCTGAGTGTGGGGAGGTTCCGTCTTCTGTCTGCAGCACCCAGGTTCTCCTAGGAGCCCTTCGAGTGTCTTCCCCGAGTCCCTCCCAGTGCGGGCTGCCGGGGAAAGGCGGGGGTTTGGCTGGAAACGCAGGTAGCATCTAGTGCCTCCCCATGGACCAGGGAGGTAATTAGCGGACTTCCCCTTGCGAGGGAACACCTGTGACACAAGGCAGCTGCGTGGAGGGCGGCCCCGAACCTCCCCCACACAGTCAGCCGTGTTCCGGAATTCTGAGTGTGGGGAGGTTCCGTCTTCTGTCTGCAGCACCCGGGTTCTCCTAGGAGCCATTCGAGTGTCTTCCCCCAGTCCCTCCCAGTGCGGGCTGCCGGGGAAAGGCGGGGGTTGGGCTGGAAAAGCAGGTAGCATCTAGTGCCTCCCCATGGACAAGGGAGATAATTAGCGGACTTCCCCCTGCCAGGGAACACCAGTGACACCAGGCATCTTCGTGGAGGGCGGCCCCAAACCTCCCCCACACAGTCGGCCGTGTTCCGGAATTCTGAGTGAGGGGAGGTTCCGTCTTCTGTCTGCAGCACCCGGGATCTCCTAGGAGCCCTTCGAGTGTCTTCACCGAGTCCCTCCCAGTGCGGGCTGCCGGGGAAAGGCGGGGGTTGGGCTGGAAACGCAGGTAGCATCTAGTGCCTCCTCATGGACAGGGGAGGTAATTAGCGGACATCACCCTGGCAGGGAACACCTGTGACACCAGGCAGCTGCGTGGAGGGCGGCTCTGAACCTCCCCCTCACAGTCACCCGTGTTCCGGATTTCTGAGTGTGGGGGGGTTCCTTCTTCTGTCTGCAGCACACGGGATCTCCTAGGAGCCCTTCGAGTGTCTTCCCCGAGTCCCTCCCAGTGCGGGCTGCCGGGGAAAGGCGGGGGTTGGGCTGGAAAAGCAGGTAGCATCTAGTTCCTCCCCATGGACAGGGGAGGTAATTAGCGGACTACCTCCTGCCAGGGAACACCTGTGACACCAGGCAGCTGCGTGGAGGGCGGCCCCGAACCTCCCCCACACAGTTAGCCGTATTCCGGAATTCTGAGTGTGGGGAGGTTCCGTCTTCTGTCTGCAGCACCCGGGATCTCCTAGGAGCCCTTCGAGTGTCTTCCCCGAGTCCCTCCCAGTGCGGGCTGCCGGGGAAAGGCGGGGGTTTGGCTGGAAACGCAGGTAGCATCTAGTGCCTCCCCATGGAGAGGGGAGGTAATTAGCGGAATTCCCCTTGCGAGGGAACACCTGTGACACCAGGCAGCTGCGTGGAGGGCGGCCCCGAACCTCCCCCACACAGTCACCCGTGTTCCGGAATTCTGAGTGTGGGGGGGTTCCTTCTTCTGTCTGCAGCACACGGGATCTCCTAGGAGCCCTTCGAGTGTCTTCCCCCAGTCCCTCCCAGTGCGGGCTGCCGGGGAAAGGAGGGGGTTGTGCTGGAAACGCAGGTAGCATCTAGTGCCTCCCCATGGACTGGAGAGGTAATTAGCGGACTACCCCCTGCCAGGGAACACCTGTGACACCAGGCAGCTGCGTGGAGGGCGGCCCCGAACCTCCCCCACACAGTCAACCGTGTTCCGGAATTCTGAGTGTGGGGAGGTTCCGTCTTCTGTCTGCAGCACCCGGGATCTCCTGGGAGCCCTTCGAGTGTCTTCCCCGAGTACCTCCCAGTGCGGGCTGCCTGGGAAAGTCGGGGGTTGGGCTGGAAAAGCAGGTAGCATCTAGTGCCTCCCCCTGGACAGGGGAGGTAATTAGCGGACTTCCCCTTGCGAGGGAACACCTGTGACACAAGGCAGCTTCGTGGAGGGCGGCCCCGAACCTCCCCCACACAGTCAGCCGTGTTCCGGAATTCTGAGTGTGGGGAGGTACCGTCTTCTGTCTGCAGCACCCGGGATCTCCTAGGAGCCCTTCGAGTGTCTTCCCCGAGTCCATCCCAGTGCGGGCTACCGGGGAAAGGCGGGGGTTGGGCTGGAAAAGCAGGTAGCATCTAGTGCCTCCCCCTGGACAGGGGAGGTAATTAACGGACTTCCCCCTGCCAGGGAACACCTGTGACACCAGGCAGCTGCGTGGAGGGCGGCCCCGAACCTCCCCCACACAGTCACCCGTGTTCCGGTATTCTGAGTGTGCGGAGGTTCCGTCTTCTGTCTGCAGCACCCGGGATCTCCTAGGAGCCCTTCGAGTGTCTTCCCCGAGTACCTCCCAGTGCTGGCTGCCGGGGAAAGTCGGGGGTTGGGCTGGAAAAGCAGGTAGCATCTAGTGCCTCCCCCTGGACAGGGGAGGTAATTAGCGGACTTCCCCTTGCGAGGGAACACCTGTGACACAAGGCAGCTGCGTGGAGGGCGGCCCCGAACCTCCCCCACACAGTCAGCCGTGTTCCGGAATTCTGAGTGTGGGGAGGTACCGTCTTCTGTCTGCAGCACCCGGGATCTCCTAGGAGCCCTTCGAGTGTCTTCCCCGAGTCCATCCCAGTGCGGGCTACCGGGGAAAGGTGGGGGTTGGGCTGGAAAAGCAGGTAGCATCTAGTGCCTCCCCCTGGACAGGGGAGGTAATTAACGGACTTCCCCCTGCCAGGGAACACCTGTGACACCAGGCAGCTGCGTGGAGGGCGGCCCCGAACCTCCCCCACACAGTCACCCGTGTTCCGGAATTCTGAGTGTGGGGAGGTTCCGTCTTCTGTCTGCAGCACCCGGGTTCTCCTAGGAGCCATTCGAGTGTCTTCCCCCAGTCCCTCCCAGTGCGGGCTGCCGGGGAAAGGCGGGGGTTGGGCTGGAAATGCAGGTAGCATCTAGTGCCTCCCCATGGACAAGGGAGATAATTAGCGGACTTCCCCCTGCCAGGGAACACCTGTGACACCAGGCATCTTCGTGGAGGGCGGCCCCAAACCTCCCCCACACAGTCGGCCGTGTTCCGGAATTCTGAGTGTGGGGAGGTTCCGTCTTCTGTCTGCAGCACCCGGGATCTCCTAGGAGCCCTTCGAGTGTCTTCCCCGAGTCCCTCTCAGTGCGGGCTGCCGGGGAAAGGCGGGGGTTGGGTTGGAAACGCAGGTAGCATCTAGTGCCTCCTCATGGACAGGGGAGGTAATTAGCGGACATCACCCTGCCAGGGAACACCTGTGACACCAGGCAGCTGCGTGGAGGGCGGCTCTGAACCTCCCCCTCACAGTCACCCGTGTTCCGGATTTCTGAGTGTGGGGGGGTTCCTTCTTCTGTCTGCAGCACACGGGATCTCCTAGGAGCCCTTCGAGTGTCTTCCCCGAGTACCTCCCAGTGCGTGCTGCCGGGGAAAGGCGGGGGTTGGGCTGGAAAAGCTGGTAGCATCTAGTTCCTCCCCATGGACAGGGGAGGTAATTAGCGGACTACCCCCTGCCAGGGAACACCTGTGACACCAGGCAGCTGCGTGGAGGGCGGCCCCGAACCTCCCCCACACAGTCAGCCGTGTTCCAGAATTCTGAGTGTGGGGAGGTTCCGTCTTCTGTCTGCAGCACCCGGGTTCTCCTAGGAGCCCTTCGAGTGTCTTCCCCGAGTCCCTCCCTGTGCGGGCTGCCGGGGAAAGGCGGGGGTTTGGCTGGAAACGCAGGTAGCATCTAGTGCCTCCCCATGGACAGGGGAGGTAATTAGCGGACTTCCCCTTGCGAGGGAACACCTGTGACACCAGGAAGCTGCGTGGGGGGCGGCCATAAACCTCCCCCACACAGTCATCCGTGTTCCGGAATTCTGAGTGTGGGGAGGTTCCGTCTTCTGTCTGCAGCACCCGGGTTCTCCTAGGAGCCCTTCGAGTGTCTTCCCCGCGTCCCTCCCTGTGCGGGCGGCCGGGGAAAGGCGGGGGTTCGGCTGGAAACTCAGGTAGCATCTAGTGCCTCCTCATGGACAGGGGAGGTAATTAGCGGACATCACCCTGCCAGGGAACATCTGTGACACCAGGCAGCTGCGTGGAGGGCGGCTCTTAACCTCCCCCTCACAGTCACCCGTGTTCCGGATTTCTGAGTGTGGGGGGGTTCCTTCTTCTGTCTGCAGCACACGGGATCTCCTAGGAGCCCTTCGAGTGTCTTCCCCGAGTCCCTCCCAGTGCGGGCTGCCGGGGAAAGGCGGGGGTTGGGCTGGAAAAGCAGGTAGCATCTAGTTCCTCCCCATGGACAGGGGAGGTAATTAGCGGACTACCCCCTGCCAGGGAAAACCTGTGACACCAGGAAGCTGCGTGGAGGGCGGCCCCGAACCTCCCCCACACAGTCAGCCGTATTCCGGAATTCTGAGTGTGGGGAGGTTCCGTCTTCTGTCTGCAGCACCCGGGTTCTCCTAGGAGCCCTTCGAGTGTCTTCCCCGAGTCCCTCCCAGTGCGGGCTGCCGGGGAAAGGCGGGGGTTTGGCTGGAAACGCAGGTAGCATCTAGTGCCTCCCCATGGAGAGGGGAGGTAATTAGCGGAATTCCCCTTGCGAGGGAACACCTGTGACACCAGGCAGCTGCGTGGAGGGCGGCCCCGAACCTCCCCCACACAGTCACCCGTGTTCCGGAATTCTGAGTGTGGGGGGGTTCCTTCTTCTGTCTGCAGCACACGGGATCTCCTAGGAGCCCTTCGAGTGTCTTCCCCGAGTCCCTCCCAGTGCGGGCTGCCGGGGAAAGGCGGGGGTTGGGCTGGAAAAGCAGGTAGCATCTAGTGCCTCCCCCTGGACAGGGGAGGTAATTAGCGGACTACCCCCTGCCAGGGAACACCTGTGACACCAGGCAGCTGCGTGGAGGGCGGCCCCGAACCTCCCCTACACAGTCAGCCGTGTTCCGGAATTCTGAGTGTGGGGAGGTTCCGTCTTCTGTCTGCAGCACCCAGGTTCTCCTAGGAGCCCTTCGAGTGTCTTCCCCGAGTCCCTCCCAGTGCGGGATGCCGGGGAAAGGCGGGGGTTTGGCTGGAAACGCAGGTAGCATCTAGTGCCTCCCCATGGACCAGGGAGGTAATTAGCGGACTTCCCCTTGCGAGGGAACACCTGTGACACCAGGCAGCTGCGTGGAGGGCGGCCCCGAACCTCCCCCACACAGTCACCCGTGTTCCGGAATTCTGAGTGTGGGGGGGTTCCTTCTTCTGTCTGCAGCACACGGGATCTCCTAGGAGCCCTTCGAGTGTCTTCCCCGAGTCCCTCCCAGTGCGGGCTGCCGGGGAAAGGCGGGGGTTTGGCTGGAAAAGCAGGTAGCATCTAGTGCCTCCCCCTGGACAGGGGAGGTAATTAACGGACTTCCCCCTGCCAGGGAACACCTGTGACACCAGGCAGCTGCGTGGAGGGCGGCCCCGAACTTCCCCCACACAGTCACCCGTGTTCCGGAATTCTGAGTGTGGGGAGGTACCGTCTTCTGTCTGCAGCACCCGGGATCTCCTAGGAGCCCTTCGAGTGTCTTCCCCGAGTCCCTCCCAGTGTGGGCTACCGGGGAAAGGCGGGGGTTGGGCTGGAAAAGCAGGTAGCATCTAGTTCCTCCCCATGGACAGGGGAGGTAATTAGCGGACTACCCCCTGCCAGGGAACACCTGTGACACCAGGCAGCTGCGTGGAGGGCGGCCCCGAACCTCCCCCACACAGTCAGCCGTGTTCCGGAATTCTGAGTGTGGGGAGGTTCCGTCTTCTGTCTGCAGCACCCAGGTTCTCCTAGGAGCCCTTCGAGTGTCTTCCCCGAGTCCCTCCCAGTGCGGGCTGCCGGGGAAAGGCGGGGGTTTGGCTGGAAACGCAGGTAGCATCTAGTGCCTCCCCATGGACCTGGGAGGTAATTAGCGGACTTCCCCTTGCGAGGGAACACCTGTGACACAAGGCAGCTGCGTGGAGGGCGGCCCCGAAACTCCCCCACACAGTCAGCCGTGTTCCGGAATTCTGAGTGTGGGGAGGTTCCGTCTTCTGTCTGCAGAACCCGGGTTCTCCTAGGAGCCATTCGAGTGTCTTCCCCCAGTCCCTCCCAGTGCGGGCTGCAGGGGAAAGGCGGGGGTTGGGCTGGAAAAGCAGGTAGCATCTAGTGCCTCCCCATGGACAAGGGAGATAATTAGCGGTCTTCCCCCTGCCAGGGAACACCTGTGACACCAGGCATCTTCGTGGAGGGCGGCCCCAAACCTCCCCCACACAGTCGGCCGTGTTCCGGAATTCTGAGTGTGGGGAGGTTCCGTCTTCTGTCTGCAGCACCCGGGATCTCCTAGGAGCCCTTCGAGTGTCTTCCCCGAGTCCCTCTCAGTGCGGGCTGCCGGGGAAAGGCGGGGGTTGGGTTGGAAACGCAGGTAGCATCTAGTGCCTCCTCATGGACAGGGGAGGTAATTAGCGGACATCACCCTGCCAGGGAACACCTGTGACACCAGGCAGCTGCGTGGAGGGCGGCTCTGAACCTCCCCCTCACAGTCACCCGTGTTCCGGATTTCTGAGTGTGGGGGGGTTCCTTCTTCTGTCTGCAGCACACGGGATCTCCTAGGAGCCCTTCGAGTGTCTTCCCCGAGTACCTCCCAGTGCGTGCTGCCGGGGAAAGGCGGGGGTTGGGCTGGAAAAGCAGGTAGCATCTAGTTCCTCCCCATGGACAGGGGAGGTAATTAGCGGACTACCCCCTGCCAGGGAACACCTGTGACACCAGGCAGCTGCGTGGAGGGCGGCCCCGAACCTCCCCCACACAGTCAGCCGTATTCCGGAATTCTGAGTGTGGGGAGGTTCCGTCTTCTGTCTGCAGCACCCGGGTTCTCCTAGGAGCCCTTCGAGTGTCTTCCCCGAGTCCCTCCCAGTGCGGGCTGCCGGGGAAAGGCGGGGGTTGGGCTGGAAACGCAGGTAGCATCTAGTGCCTCCTCATGGACAGGGGAGGTAATTAGCGGACATCACCCTGGCAGGGAACACCTGTGACACCAGGCAGCTGCGTGGAGGGCGGCTCTGAACCTCCCCCTCACAGTCACCCGTGTTCCGGATTTCTGAGTGTGGGGGGGTTCCTTCTTCTGTCTGCAGCACACGGGATCTCCTAGGAGCCCTTCGAGTGTCTTCCCCGAGTCCCTCCCAGTGCGGGCTGCCGGGGAAAGGCGGGGGTTGGGCTGGAAAAGCAGGTAGCATCTAGTTCCTCCCCATGGACAGGGGAGGTAATTAGCGGACTACCTCCTGCCAGGGAACACCTGTGACACCAGGCAGCTGCGTGGAGGGCGGCCCCGAACCTCCCCCACACAGTTAGCCGTATTCCGGAATTCTGAGTGTGGGGAGGTTCCGTCTTCTGTCTGCAGCACCCGGGATCTCCTAGGAGCCCTTCGAGTGTCTTCCCCGAGTCCCTCCCAGTGCGGGCTGCCGGGGAAAGGCGGGGGTTTGGCTGGAAACGCAGGTAGCATCTAGTGCCTCCCCATGGAGAGGGGAGGTAATTAGCGGAATTCCCCTTGCGAGGGAACACCTGTGACACCAGGCAGCTGCGTGGAGGGCGGCCCCGAACCTCCCCCACACAGTCACCCGTGTTCCGGAATTCTGAGTGTGGGGGGGTTCCTTCTTCTGTCTGCAGCACACGGGATCTCCTAGGAGCCCTTCGAGTGTCTTCCCCCAGTCCCTCCCAGTGCGGGCTGCCGGGGAAAGGAGGGGGTTGTGCTGGAAACGCAGGTAGCATCTAGTGCCTCCCCATGGACTGGAGAGGTAATTAGCGGACTACCCCCTGCCAGGGAACACCTGTGACACCAGGCAGCTGCGTGGAGGGCGGCCCCGAACCTCCCCCACACAGTCAACCGTGTTCCGGAATTCTGAGTGTGGGGAGGTTCCGTCTTCTGTCTGCAGCACCCGGGATCTCCTGGGAGCCCTTCGAGTGTCTTCCCCGAGTACCTCCCAGTGCGGGCTGCCTGGGAAAGTCGGGGGTTGGGCTGGAAAAGCAGGTAGCATCTAGTGCCTCCCCCTGGACAGGGGAGGTAATTAGCGGACTTCCCCTTGCGAGGGAACACCTGTGACACAAGGCAGCTTCGTGGAGGGCGGCCCCGAACCTCCCCCACACAGTCAGCCGTGTTCCGGAATTCTGAGTGTGGGGAGGTACCGTCTTCTGTCTGCAGCACCCGGGATCTCCTAGGAGCCCTTCGAGTGTCTTCCCCGAGTCCATCCCAGTGCGGGCTACCGGGGAAAGGCGGGGGTTGGGCTGGAAAAGCAGGTAGCATCTAGTGCCTCCCCCTGGACAGGGGAGGTAATTAACGGACTTCCCCCTGCCAGGGAACACCTGTGACACCAGGCAGCTGCGTGGAGGGCGGCCCCGAACCTCCCCCACACAGTCACCCGTGTTCCGGAATTCTGAGTGTGCGGAGGTTCCGTCTTCTGTCTGCAGCACCCGGGATCTCCTAGGAGCCCTTCGAGTGTCTTCCCCGAGTACCTCCCAGTGCTGGCTGCCGGGGAAAGTCGGGGGTTGGGCTGGAAAAGCAGGTAGCATCTAGTGCCTCCCCCTGGACAGTGGAGGTAATTAGCGGACTTCCCCTTGCGAGGGAACACCTGTGACACAAGGCAGCTGCGTGGAGGGCGGCCCCGAACCTCCCCCACACAGTCAGCCGTGTTCCGGAATTCTGAGTGTGGGGAGGTACCGTCTTCTGTCTGCAGCACCCGGGATCTCCTAGGAGCCCTTCGAGTGTCTTCCCCGAGTCCATCCCAGTGCGGGCTACCGGGGAAAGGTGGGGGTTGGGCTGGAAAAGCAGGTAGCATCTAGTGCCTCCCCCTGGACAGGGGAGGTAATTAACGGACTTCCCCCTGCCAGGGAACACCTGTGACACCAGGCAGCTGCGTGGAGGGCGGCCCCGAACCTCCCCCACACAGTCACCCGTGTTCCGGAATTCTGAGTGTGGGGAGGTTCCGTCTTCTGTCTGCAGCACCCGGGTTCTCCTAGGAGCCATTCGAGTGTCTTCCCCCAGTCCCTCCCAGTGCGGGCTGCCGGGGAAAGGCGGGGGTTGGGCTGGAAAAGCAGGTAGCATCTAGTGCCTCCCCATGGACAAGGGAGATAATTAGCGGACTTCCCCCTGCCAGGGAACACCTGTGACACCAGGCATCTTCGTGGAGGGCGGCCCCAAACCTCCCCCACACAGTCGGCCGTGTTCCGGAATTCTGAGTGTGGGGAGGTTCCGTCTTCTGTCTGCAGCACCCGGGATCTCCTAGGAGCCCTTCGAGTGTCTTCCCCGAGTCCCTCTCAGTGCGGGCTGCCGGGGAAAGGCGGGGGTTGGGTTGGAAACGCAGGTAGCATCTAGTGCCTCCTCATGGACAGGGGAGGTAATTAGCGGACATCACCCTGCCAGGGAACACCTGTGACACCAGGCAGCTGCGTGGAGGGCGGCTCTGAACCTCCCCCTCACAGTCACCCGTGTTCCGGATTTCTGAGTGTGGGGGGGTTCCTTCTTCTGTCTGCAGCACACGGGATCTCCTAGGAGCCCTTCGAGTGTCTTCCCCGAGTACCTCCCAGTGCGTGCTGCCGGGGAAAGGCGGGGGTTGGGCTGGAAAAGCTGGTAGCATCTAGTTCCTCCCCATGGACAGGGGAGGTAATTAGCGGACTACCCCCTGCCAGGGAACACCTGTGACACCAGGCAGCTGCGTGGAGGGCGGCCCCGAACCTCCCCCACACAGTCAGCCGTGTTCCAGAATTCTGAGTGTGGGGAGGTTCCGTCTTCTCTCTGCAGCACCCGGGTTCTCCTAGGAGCCCTTCGAGTGTCTTCCCCGAGTCCCTCCCTGTGCGGGCTGCCGGGGAAAGGCGGGGGTTTGGCTGGAAACGCAGGTAGCATCTAGTGCCTCCCCATGGACAGGGGAGGTAATTAGCGGACTTCCCCTTGCGAGGGAACACCTGTGACACCAGGAATCTGCGTGGGGGGCGGCCATAAACCTCCCCCACACAGTCATCCGTGTTCCGGAATTCTGAGTGTGGGGAGGTTCCGTCTTCTGTCTGCAGCACCCGGGTTCTCCTAGGAGCCCTTCGAGTGTCTTCCCCGCGTCCCTCCCTGTGCGGGCGGCCGGGGAAAGGCGGGGGTTGGGCTGGAAACGCAGGTAGCATCTAGTGCCTCCTCATGGACAGGGGAGGTAATTAGCGGACATCACCCTGCCAGGGAACATCTGTGACACCAGGCAGCTGCGTGGAGGGCGGCTCTTAACCTCCCCATCACAGTCACCCTTGTTCCGGATTTCTGAGTGTGGGGGGGTTCCTTCTTCTGTCTGCAGCACACGGGATCTCCTAGGAGCCCTTCGAGTGTCTTCCCCGAGTCCCTCCCAGTGCGGGCTGCCGGGGAAAGGCGGGGGTTGGGCTGGAAAAGCAGGTAGCATCTAGTTCCTCCCCATGGACAGGGGAGGTAATTAGCGGACTACCCCCTGCCAGGGAAAACCTGTGACACCAGGAAGCTGCGTGGAGGGCGGCCCCGAACCTCCCCCACACAGTCAGCCGTATTCCGGAATTCTGAGTGTGGGGAGGTTCCGTCTTCTGTCTGCAGCACCCGGGTTCTCCTAGGAGCCCTTCGAGTGTCTTCCCCGAGTCCCTCCCAGTGCGGGCTGCCGGGGAAAGGCGGGGGTTTGGCTGGAAACGCAGGTAGCATCTAGTGCCTCCCCATGGAGAGGGGAGGTAATTAGCGGAATTCCCCTTGCGAGGGAACACCTGTGACACCAGGCAGCTGCGTGGAGGTCGGCCCCGAACCTCCCCCACACAGTCACCCGTGTTCCGGAATTCTGAGTGTGGGGGGGTTCCTTCTTCTGTCTGCAGCACACGGGATCTCCTAGGAGCCCTTCGAGTGTCTTCCCCGAGTCCCTCCCAGTGCGGGCTGCCGGGGAAAGGCGGGGGTTGGGCTGGAAAAGCAGGTAGCATCTAGTGCCTCCCCCTGGACAGGGGAGGTAATTAACGGACTTCCCCCTGCCAGGGAACACCTGTGACACCAGGCAGCTGCGTGGAGGGCGGCCCCGAACCTCCCCCACACAGTCACCCGTGTTCCGGAATTCTGAGTGTGGGGAGGTACCGTCTTCTGTCTGCAGCACCCGGGATCTCCTAGGAGCCCTTCGAGTGTCTTCCCCGAGTCCCTCCCAGTGCGGGCTACCGGGGAAAGGCGGGGGTTGGGCTGGAAAAGCAGGTAGCATCTAGTTCCTCCCCATGGACAGGGGAGGTAATTAGCGGACTACCCCCTGCCAGGGAACACCTGTGACACCAGGCAGCTGCGTGGAGGGCGGCCCCGAACCACCCCTACACAGTCAGCCGTGTTCCGGAATTCTGAGTGTGGGGAGGTTCCGTCTTCTGTCTGCAGCACCCAGGTTCTCCTAGGAGCCCTTCGAGTGTCTTCCCCGAGTCCCTCCCAGTGCGGGATGCCGGGGAAAGGCGGGGGTTTGGCTGGAAACGCAGGTAGCATCTAGTGCCTCCCCATGGACCAGGGAGGTAATTAGCGGACTTCCCCTTGCGAGGGAACACCTGTGACACCAGGCAGCTGCGTGGAGGGCGGCCCCGAACCTCCCCCACACAGTCACCCGTGTTCCGGAATTCTGAGTGTGGGGGGGTTCCTTCTTCTGTCTGCAGCACACGGGATCTCCTAGGAGCCCTTCGAGTGTCTTCCCCGAGTCCCTCCCAGTGCGGGCTGCCGGGGAAAGGCGGGGGTTTGGCTGGAAAAGCAGGTAGCATCTAGTGCCTCCCCCTGGACAGGGGAGGTAATTAACGGACTTCCCCCTGCCAGGGAACACCTGTGACACCAGGCAGCTGCGTGGAGGGCGGCCCCGAACTTCCCCCACACAGTCACCCGTGTTCCGGAATTCTGAGTGTGGGGAGGTACCGTCTTCTGTCTGCAGCACCCGGGATCTCCTAGGAGCCCTTCGAGTGTCTTCCCCGAGTCCCTCCCAGTGTGGGCTACCGGGGAAAGGCGGGGGTTGGGCTGGAAAAGCAGGTAGCATCTAGTTCCTCCCCATGGACAGGGGAGGTAATTAGCGGACTACCCCCTGCCAGGGAACACCTGTGACACCAGGCAGCTGCGTGGAGGGCGGCCCCGAACCTCCCCCACACAGTCAGCCGTGTTCCGGAATTCTGAGTGTGGGGAGGTTCCGTCTTCTGTCTGCAGCACCCAGGTTCTCCTAGGAGCCCTTCGAGTGTCTTCCCCGAGTCCCTCCCAGTGCGGGCTGCCGGGGAAAGGCGGGGGTTTGGCTGGAAACGCAGGTAGCATCTAGTGCCTCCCCATGGACCAGGGAGGTAATTAGCGGACTTCCCCTTGCGAGGGAACACCTGTGACACAAGGCAGCTGCGTGGAGGGCGGCCCCGAAACTCCCCCACACAGTCAGCCGTGTTCCGGAATTCTGAGTGTGGGGAGGTTCCGTCTTCTGTCTGCAGCACCCGGGTTCTCCTAGGAGCCATTCGAGTGTCTTCCCCCAGTCCCTCCCAGTGCGGGCTGCAGGGGAAAGGCGGGGGTTGGGCTGGAAAAGCAGGTAGCATCTAGTGCCGCCCCATGGACAAGGGAGATAATTAGCGGTCTTCCCCCTGCCAGGGAACACCTGTGACACCAGGCATCTTCGTGGAGGGCGGCCCCAAACCTCCCCCACACAGTCGGCCGTGTTCCGGAATTCTGAGTGTGGGGAGGTTCCGTCTTCTGTCTGCAGCACCCGGGATCTCCTAGGAGCCCTTCGAGTGTCTTCCCCGAGTCCCTCTCAGTGCGGGCTGCCGGGGAAAGGCGGGGGTTGGGTTGGAAACGCAGGTAGCATCTAGTGCCTCCTCATGGACAGGGGAGGTAATTAGCGGACATCACCCTGCCAGGGAACACCTGTGACACCAGGCAGCTGCGTGGAGGGCGGCTCTGAACCTCCCCCTCACAGTCACCCGTGTTCCGGATTTCTGAGTGTGGGGGGGTTCCTTCTTCTGTCTGCAGCACACGGGATCTCCTAGGAGCCCTTCGAGTGTCTTCCCCGAGTACCTCCCAGTGCGTGCTGCCGGGGAAAGGCGGGGGTTGGGCTGGAAAAGCAGGTAGCATCTAGTTCCTCCCCATGGACAGGGGAGGTAATTAGCGGACTACCCCCTGCCAGGGAACACCTGTGACACCAGGCAGCTGCGTGGAGGGCGGCCCCGAACCTCCCCCACACAGTCAGCCGTATTCCGGAATTCTGAGTGTGGGGAGGTTCCGTCTTCTGTCTGCAGCACCCGGGTTCTCCTAGGAGCCCTTCGAGTGTCTTCCCCGAGTCCCTCCCAGTGCGGGCTGCCGGGGAAAGGCGGGGGTTTGGCTGGAAACGCAGGTAGCATCTAGTGCCTCCCCATGGAGAGGGGAGGTAATTAGCGGAATTCCCCTTGCGAGGGAACACCTGTGACACCAGGCAGCTGCGTGGAGGTCGGCCCCGAACCTCCCCCACACAGTCACCCGTGTTCCGGAATTCTGAGTGTGGGGGGGTTCCTTCTTCTGTCTGCAGCACACGGGATCTCCTAGGAGCCCTTCGAGTGTCTTCCCCCAGTCCCTCCCAGTGCGGGCCGCCGGGGAAAGGAGGGGGTTGTGCTGGAAACGCAGGTAGCATCTAGTGCCTCCCCCTGGACAGGGGAGGTAATTAGCGGACTTCCCCTTGCGAGGGAACACCTGTGACACAAGGCAGCTGCGTGGAGGGCGGCCCCGAACCTCCCCCACACAGTCAGCCGTGTTCCGGAATTCTGAGTGTGGGGAGGTACCGTCTTCTGTCTGCAGCACCCGGGATCTCCTAGGAGCCCTTCGAGTGTCTTCCCCGAGTCCATCCCAGTGCGGGCTGCCGGGGAAAGGCGGGGGTTTGGCTGGAAACGCAGGTAGCATCTAGTGCCTCCCCATGGACCAGGGAGGTAATTAGCGGACTTCCCCTTGCGAGGGAACACCTGTGACACAAGGCAGCTGCGTGGAGGGCGGCCCCGAACCTCCCCCACACAGTCAGCCGTGTTCCGGAATTCTGAGTGTGGGGAGGTTCCGTCTTCTGTCTGCAGCACCCGGGTTCTCCTAGGAGCCATTCGAGTGTCTTCCCCCAGTCCCTCCCAGTGCGGGCTGCCGGGGAAAGGCGGGGGTTGGGCTGGAAAAGCAGGTAGCATCTAGTGCCTCCCCATGGACAAGGGAGATAATTAGCGGACTTCCCCCTGCCAGGGAACACCTGTGACACCAGGCATCTTCGTGGAGGGCGGCCCCAAACCTCCCCCACACAGTCGGCCGTGTTCCGGAATTCTGAGTGTGGGGAGGTTCCGTCTTCTGTCTGCAGCACCCGGGATCACCTAGGAGCCCTTCGAGTGTCTTCCCCGAGTCCCTCTCAGTGCGGGCTGCCGGGGAAAGGCGGGGGTTCGGTTGGAAACGCAGGTAGCATCTAGTGCCTCCTCATGGACAGGGGAGGTAATTAGCGGACATCACCCTGCCAGGGAACACCTGTGACACCAGGCAGCTGCGTGGAGGGCGGCTCTGAACCTCCCCCTCACAGTCACCCGTGTTCCGGATTTCTGAGTGTGGGGGGGTTCCTTCTTCTGTCTGCAGCACACGGGATCTCCTAGGAGCCCTTCGAGTGTCTTCCCCGAGTACCTCCCAGTGCGTGCTGCCGGGGAAAGGCGGGGGTTGGGCTGGAAAAGCAGGTAGCATCTAGTTCCTCCCCATGGACAGGGGAGGTAATTAGCGGACTACCCCCTGCCAGGGAACACCTGTGACACCAGGCAGCTGCGTGGAGGGCGGCCCCGAACCTCCCCCACACAGTCAGCCGTATTCCGGAATTCTGAGTGTGGGGAGGTTCCGTCTTCTGTCTGCAGCACCCGGGTTCTCCTAGGAGCCCTTCGAGTGTCTTCCCCGAGTCCCTCCCAGTGCGGGCTGCCGGGGAAAGGCGGGGGTTTGGCTGGAAACGCAGGTAGCATCTAGTGCCTCCCCATGGAGAGGGGAGGTAATTAGCGGAATTCCCCTTGCGAGGGAACACCTGTGACACCAGGCAGCTGCGTGGAGGTCGGCCCCGAACCTCCCCCACACAGTCAACCGTGTTCCGGAATTCTGAGTGTGGGGGGGTTCCTTCTTCTGTCTGCAGCACACGGGATCTCCTAGGAGCCCTTCGAGTGTCTTCCCCCAGTCCCTCCCAGTGCGGGCTGCCGGGGAAAGGAGGGGGTTGTGCTGGAAGCGCAGGTAGCATCTAGTGCCTCCCCCTGGACAGGGGAGGTAATTAGAGGACTTCCCCTTGCGAGGGAACACCTGTGACACAAGGCAGCTGCGTGGAGGGCGGCCCCGAACCTCCCCCACACAGTCAGCCGTGTTCCGGAATTCTGAGTGTGGGGAGGTACCGTCTTCTGTCTGCAGAACCCGGGATCTCCTAGGAGCCCTTCGAGTGTCTTCCCCGAGTCCATCCCAGTGCGGGCTACCGGGGAAAGACGGGGGTTGGGCTGGAAAAGCAGGTAGCATCTAGTTCCTCCCCATGGACAGGGGAGGTAATTAGCGGACTACCCCCTGCCAGGGAACACCTGTGACACCAGGCAGCTGCGTGGAGGGCGGCCCCGAACCTCCCCCACACAGTCAACCGTGTTCCGGAATTCTGAGTGTGGGGAGGTTCCGTCTTCTGTATGCAGCACCCGGGATCTCCTAGGAGCCCTTCGAGTGTCTTCCCCGAGTACCTCCCAGTGCGGGCTGCCGGGGAAAGGCGGGGGTTGGGCTGGAAAAGCAGGTAGCATCTAGTGCCTCCCCCTGGACAGGGGAGGTAATTAGCGGACTTCCCCTTGCGAGGGAACACCTGTGACACCAGGCAGCTGCGTGGAGGGCGGCCCCGAACCTCCCCCACACAGTCAGCCGTGTTCTGGAATTCTGAGTGTGGGGAGGTACCGTCTTCTGTCTGCAGCACCCGGGATCTCCTAGGAGCCCTTCGAGTGTCTTCCCCGAGTCCATCCCAGTGCGGGCTACCGGGGAAAGGCGGGGGTTGGGCTGGAAAAGCAGGTAGCATCTAGTTCCTCCCCATGGACAGGGGAGGTAATTAGCGGACTACCCCCTGCCAGGGAACACCTGTGACACCAGGCAGCTGCGTGGAGGGCGGCCCCGAACCTCCCCCACACAGTCAGCCGTATTCCGGAATTCTGAGTGTGGGGAGGTTCCGTCTTCTGTCTGCAGCACCCGGGTTCTCCTAGGAGCCCTTCGAGTGTCTTCCCCGAGTCCCTCTCAGTGCGGGCTGCCGGGGAAAGGCGGGGGTTGGGTTGGAAACGCAGGTAGCATCTAGTGCCTCCTCATGGACAGGGGAGGTAATTAGCGGACATCACCCTGCC
Organism: Camelus bactrianus; assembly: GCF_048773025.1. Classification (NCBI taxonomy): domain Eukaryota; kingdom Metazoa; phylum Chordata; class Mammalia; order Artiodactyla; family Camelidae; genus Camelus; species Camelus bactrianus. The sequence goes on from NC_133540.1 coordinate 974,065, forward strand.
AGGGAACACCTGTGACACCAGGCAGCTGCGTGGAGGGCGGCTCTGAACCTCCCCCTCACAGTCACCCGTGTTCCGGATTTCTGAGTGTGGGGGGGTTCCTTCTTCTGTCTGCAGCACACGGGATCTCCTAGGAGCCCTTCGAGTGTCTTCCCCGAGTACCTCCCTGTGCGTGCTGCCGGGGAAAGGCGGGGGTTGGGCTGGAAAAGCAGGTAGCATCTAGTTCCTCCCCATGGACAGGGGAGGTAATTAGCGGACTACCCCCTGCCAGGGAACACCTGTGACACCAGGCAGCTGCGTGGAGGGCGGCCCCGAACCTCCCCCACACAGTCAGCCGTATTCCGGAATTCTGAGTGTGGGGAGGTTCCGTCTTCTGTCTGCAGCACCCGGGTTCTCCTAGGAGCCCTTCGAGTGTCTTCCCCGAGTCCCTCCCAGTGCGGGCTGCCGGGGAAAGGCGGGGGTTTGGCTGGAAACGCAGGTAGCATCTAGTGCCTCCCCATGGAGAGGGGAGGTAATTAGCGGAATTCCCCTTGCGAGGGAACACCTGTGACACCAGGCAGCTGCGTGGAGGTCGGCCCCGAACCTCCCCCACACAGTCACCCGTGTTCAGGAATTCTGAGTGTGGGGGGGTTCCTTCTTCTGTCTGCAGCACACGGGATCTCCTAGGAGCCCTTCGAGTGTCTTCCCACAGTCCCTCCCAGTGCGGGCTGCCGGGGAAAGGAGGGGGTTGTGCTGGAAGCGCAGGTAGCATCTAGTGCCTCCCCCTGGACAGGGGAGGTAATTAGCGGACTTCCCCTTGCGAGGGAACACCTGTGACACAAGGCAGCTGCGTGGAGGGCGGCCCCGAACCTCCCCCACACAGTCAGCCGTGTTCCGGAATTCTGAGTGTGGGGAGGTACCGTCTTCTGTCTGCAGCACCCGGGATCTCCTAGGAGCCCTTCGAGTGTCTTCCCCGAGTCCATCCCAGTGCGGGCAACCGGGGAAAGGCGGGGGTTGGGCTGGAAAAGCAGGTAGCATCTAGTTCCTACCCATGGACAGGGGAGGTAATTAGCGGACTACCCCCTGCCAGGGAACACCTGTGACACCAGGCAGCTGCGTGGAGGGCGGCCCCGAACCTCCCCCACACAGTCAACCGTGTTCAGGAATTCTGAGTGTGGGGAGGTTCCGTCTTCTGTCTGCAGCACCCGGGATCTCCTAGGAGCCCTTCGAGTGTCTTCCCCGAGTACCTCCCAGTGCGGGCTGCCGGGGAAAGTCGGGGGTTGGGCTGGAAAAGCAGGTAGCATCTAGTGCCTCCCCCTGGACAGGGGAGGTATTTAGCGGACTTCCCCTTGCGAGGGAACACCTGTGACACAAGGCAGCTGCGTGGAGGGCGGCCCCGAACCTCCCCCACACAGTCAGCCGTGTTCTGGAATTCTGAGTGTGGGGAGGTACCGTCTTCTGTCTGCAGCACCCGGGATCTCCTAGGAGCCCTTCGAGTGTCTTCCCCGAGTCCATCCCAGTGCGGGCTACCGGGGAAAGGCGGGGGTTGGGCTGGAAAAGCAGGTAGCATCTAGTTCCTCCCCATGGACAGGGGAGGTAATTAGCGGACTACCCCCTGCCAGGGAACACCTGTGACAGCAGGCAGCTGCGTGGAGGGCGGCCCCGAACCTCCCCCACACAGTCAGCCGTATTCCGGAATTCTGAGTGTGGGGAGGTTCCGTCTTCTGTCTGCAGCACCCGGGTTCTCCTAGGAGCCCTTCGAGTGTCTTCCCAGAGTCCCTCCCAGTGCGGGCTGCCGGGGAAAGGCGGGGGTTTGGCTGGAAACGCAGGTAGCATCTAGTGCCTCCCCATGGAGAGGGGAGGTAATTAGCGGAATTCCCCTTGCGAGGGAACACCTGTGACACCAGGCAGCTGAGTGGAGGGCGGCCACGAACCTCCCCCACACAGTCACACGTGTTCCGGAATTCTGAGTGTGGGGGGGTTCCTTCTTCTGTCTGCAGCACACGGGATCTCCTAGGAGCCCTTCGAGTGTCTTCCCCCAGTCCCTCCCAGTGCGGGCTGCCGGGGAAAGGCGGGGGTTGGGCTGGAAAAGCTGGTAGCATCTAGTGCCTCCCCATGGACAGGGGAGGTAATTAGCGGACTACCCCCTGCCAGGGAACACCTGTGACACCAGGCAGCTGCGTGGAGGGCGGCCCCGAACCTCCCCCACACAGTCAGCCGTGTTCCAGAATTCTGAGTGTGGGGAGGTTCCGTCTTCTGTCTGCAGCACCCGGGTTCTCCTAGGAGCCCTTCGAGTGTCTTCCCCGAGTCCCTCCCTGTGCGGGCTGCCGGGGAAATGCGGGGGTTTGGCTGGAAACGCAGGTAGCATCTAGTGCCTCCCCATGGACAGGGGAGGTAATTAGCGGACTTCCCCTTGCGAGGGAACACCTGTGACACCAGGAAGCTGCGTGGGGGGTGGCCATAAACCTCCCCCACACAGTCATCCGTGTTCCGGAATTCTGAGTGTGGGGAGGTTCCGTCTTCTGTCTGCAGCACCCGGGTTCTCCTAGGAGCCCTTCGAGTGTTTTCCCCGCGTCCCTCCCTGTGCGGGCGGCCGGGGAAAGGCGGGGGTTGGGCTGGAAACGTAGGTAGCATCTAGTGCCTCCTCATGGACAGGGGAGGTAATTAGCGGACATCACCCTGCCAGGGAACATCTGTGACACCAGGCAGCTGCGTGGAGGGCGGCTCTTAACCTCCCCCTCACAGTCACCCGTGTTCCGGATTTCTGAGTGTGGGGGGGTTCCTTCTTCTGTCTGCAGCACACGGGATCTCCTAGGAGCCCTTCGAGTGTCTTCCCCGAGTCCCTCCCAGTGCGGGCTGCCGGGGAAAGGCGGGGGTTGGGCTGGAAAAGCAGGTAGCATCTAGTTCCTCCCCATGGACAGGGGAGGTAATTAGCGGACTACCCCCTGCCAGGGAACACCTGTGACACCAGGAAGCTGCGTGGAGGGCGGCCCCGAACCTCCCCCACACAGTCAGCCGTATTCCGGAATTCTGAGTGTGGGGAGGTTCCGTCTTCTGTCTGCAGCACCCGGGTTCTCCTAGGAGCCCTTCGAGTGTCTTCCCCGAGTCCCTCCCATTGCGGGCTGCCGGGGAAAGGCGGGGGTTTGGCTGGAAACGCAGGTAGCATCTAGTGCCTCCCCATGGAGAGGGCAGGTAATTAGCGGAATTCCCCTTGCGAGGGAACACCTGTGACACCAGGCAGCTGCGTGGAGGGCGGCCCCGAACCTCCCCCACACAGTCACACGTGTTCCGGAATTCTGAGTGTGGGGGGGTTCCTTCTTCTGTCTGCAGCACACGGGATCTCCTAGGAGCCCTTCGAGTGTCTTCCCCGAGTCCCTCCCAGTGCGGGCTGCCGGGGAAAGGCGGGGGTTGGGCTGGAAAAGCAGGTAGCATCTAGTGCCTCCCCCTGGACAGGGGAGGTAATTAACGGACTTCCCCCTGCCAGGGAACACCTGTGACACCAGGCAGCTGCGTGGAGGGCGGCCCCGAACCTCCCCCACACAGTCAGCCGTGTTCCGGTATTCTGAGTGTGGGGAGGTACCGTCTTCTGTCTGCAGCACCCGGGATCTCCTAGGAGCCCTTCGAGTGTCTTCCCCGAGTCCCTCCCAGTGCGGGCTACCGGGGAAAGGCGGGGGTTGGGCTGGAAAAGCAGGTAGCATCTAGTTCCTCCCCATGGACAGGGGAGGTAATTAGCGGACTACCCCCTGCCAGGGAACACCTGTGACACCAGGCAGCTGCGTGGAGGGCGGCCCCGAACCTCCCCAACACAGTCAGCCGTGTTCCGGAATTCTGAGTGTGGGGAGGTTCCGTCTTCTGTCTGCAGCACCCAGGTTCTCCTAGGAGCCCTTCGAGTGTCTTCCCCGAGTCCCTCCCAGTGCGGGATGCCGGGGAAAGGCGGGGGTTTGGCTGGAAACGCAGGTAGCATCTAGTGCCTCCCCATGGACCAGGGAGGTAATTAGCGGACTTCCCCTTGCGAGGGAACACCTGTGACACCAGGCAGCTGCGTGGAGGGCGGCCCAGAACCTCCCCCACACAGTCACCCGTGTTCCGGAATTCTGAGTGTGGGGGGGTTCCTTCTTCTGTCTGCAGCACACGGGATCTCCTAGGAGCCCTTCGAGTGTCTTCCCCGAGTCCCTCCCAGTGCGGGCTGCCGGGGAAAGGCGGGGGTTGGGCTGGAAAAGCAGGTAGCATCTAGTGCCTCCCCCTGGACAGGGGAGGTAATTAACGGACTTCCCCCTGCCAGGGAACACCTGTGACACCAGGCAGCTGCGTGGAGGGCGGCCCCGAACTTCCCCCACACAGTCACACGTGTTCCGGAATTCTGAGTGTGGGGAGGTACCGTCTTCTGTCTGCAGCACCCGGGATCTCCTAGGAGCCCTTCGAGGGTCTTCCCCGAGTCCCTCCCAGTGCGGGCTACCGGGGAAAGGCGGGGGTTGGGCTGGAAAAGCAGGTAGCATCTAGTTCCTCCCCATGGACAGGGGAGGTAATTAGCGGACTACCCCCTGCCAGGGAACACCTGTGACACCAGGCAGCTGCGTGGAGGGCGGCCCCGAACCTCCCCCACACAGTCAGCCGTGTTCCGGAATTCTGAGTGTGGGGAGGTTCCGTCTTCTGTCTGCAGCACCCAGGTTCTCCTAGGAGCCCTTCGAGTGTCTTCCCCGAGTCCCTCCCAGTGCGGGCTGCCGGGGAAAGGCGGGGGTTTGGCTGGAAACGCAGGTAGCATCTAGTGCCTCCCCATGGACCAGGGAGGTAATTAGCGGACTTCCCCTTGCGAGGGAACACCTGTGACACAAGGCAGCTGCGTGGAGGGCGGCCCCGAACCTCCCCCACACAGTCAGCCGTGTTCCGGAATTCTGAGTGTGGGGAGGTTCCGTCTTCTGTCTGCAGCACCCGGGTTCTCCTAGGAGCCATTCGAGTGTCTTCCCCCAGTCCCTCCCAGTGCGGGCTGCAGGGGAAAGGCGGGGGTTGGGCTGGAAAAGCAGGTAGCATCTAGTGCCTCCCCATGGACAAGGGAGATAATTAGCGGTCTTCCCCCTGCCAGGGAACACCTGTGACACCAGGCATCTTCGTGGAGGGCGGCCCCAAACCTCCCCCACACAGTCGGCCGTGTTCCGGAATTCTGAGTGTGGGGAGGTTCCGTCTTCTGTCTGCAGCACCCGGGATCTCCTAGGAGCCCTTCGAGTGTCTTCCACGAGTCCCTCTCAGTGCGGGCTGCCGGGGAAAGGCGGGGGTTGGGTTGGAAACGCAGGTAGCATCTAGTGCCTCCTCATGGACAGGGGAGGTAATTAGCGGACATCACCCTGCCAGGGAACACCTGTGACACCAGGCAGCTGCGTGGAGGGCGGCTCTGAACCTCCCCCTCACAGTCACCCGTGTTCCGGATTTCTGAGTGTGGGGGGGTTCCTTCTTCTGTCTGCAGCACACGGGATCTCCTAGGAGCCCTTCGAGTGTCTTCCCCCAGTCCCTCCCAGTGCGGGCTGCAGGGGAAAGGCGGGGGTTGGGCTGGAAAAGCAGGTAGCATCTAGTGCCTCCCCATGGACAAGGGAGATAATTAGCGGTCTTCCCCCTGCCAGGGAACACCTGTGACACCAGGCATCTTCGTGGAGGGCGGCCCCAAACCTCCCCCACACAGTCGGCCGTGTTCCGGAATTCTGAGTGTGGGGAGGTTCCGTCTTCTGTCTGCAGCACCCGGGATCTAATAGGAGCCCTTCGAGTGTCTTCCCCGAGTCCCTCTCAGTGCGGGCTGCCGGGGAAAGGCGGGGGTTGGGTTGGAAACGCAGGTAGCATCTAGTGCCTCCTCATGGACAGGGGAGGTAATTAGCGGACATCACCCTGCCAGGGAACACCTGTGACACCAGGCAGCTGCGTGGAGGGCGGCTCTGAACCTCCCCCTCACAGTCACCCGTGTTCCGGATTTCTGAGTGTGGGGGGGTTCCTTCTTCTGTCTGCAGCACACGGGATCTCCTAGGAGCCCTTCGAGTGTCTTCCCCCAGTCCCTCCCAGTGCGGGCTGCCGGAGAAAGGAGGGGGTTGTGCTGGAAGCGCAGGTAGCATCTAGTGCCTCCCCCTGGACAGGGGAGGTAATTAGCGGACTTCCCCTTGCGAGGGAACACCTGTGACACAAGGCAGCTGCGTGGAGGGCGGCCCCGAACCTCCCCCACACAGTCAGCCGTGTTCCGGAATTCTGAGTGTGGGGAGGTACCGTCTTCTGTCTGCAGCACCCGGGATCTCCTAGGAGCCCTTCGAGTGTCTTCCCCGAGTCCATCCCAGTGCGGGCTGCCGGGGAAAGGCGGGGGTTGGGCTGGAAACGCAGGTAGCATCTAGTGCCTCCCCATGGAGAGGGGAGGTAATTAGCGGAATTCCCCTTGCGATGGAACACCTGTGACACCAGGCAGCTGCGTGGAGGGCGGCCCCGAACCTCCCCCACACAGTCACCCGTGTTCCGGAATTCTGAGTGTGGGGGGGTTCCTTCTTCTGTCTGCAGCACACGGGATCTCCTAGGAGCCCTTCGAGTGTCTTCCCCCAGTCCCTCCCAGTGCGGGCTGCCGGGGAAAGGCGGGGGTTGGGCTGGAAAAGCAGGTAGCATCTAGTGCCTCCCCATGGACAGGGGAGGTAATTAGCGGACTAACCCCTGCCAGGGAACACCTGTGACACCAGGCAGCTGCGTGGAGGGCGGCCCCGAACCTCCCCCACACAGTCAGCCGTGTTCCAGAATTCTGAGTGTGGGGAGGTTCCGTCTTCTATCTGCAGCACCCGGGTTCTCCTAGGAGCCCTTCGAGTGTGTTCCCCGAGTCCCTCCCTGTGCGGGCTGCCGGGGAAAGGCAGGGGTTGGGCTGGAAACGCAGGTAGCATCTAGTGCCTCCCCATGGACAGGGGAGGTAATTAGCGGACTACCCCCTGCCAGGGAACACCTGTGACACCAGGCAGCTGCGTGGAGGGCGGCCCCGAACCTCCCCCACACAGTCAGCCGTATTCCGGAATTCTGAGTGTGGGGAGGTTCCGTCTTCTGTCTACAGCACCCGGGTTCTCCTAGGAGCCATTCGAGTGTCTTCCCCCAGTACCTCCCAGTGCGGGCTGCCGGGGAAAGGCGGGGGTTGGGCTGGAAAAGCAGGTAGCATCTAGTGCCTCCCCATGGACAAGGGAGATAATTAGCGGACTTCCCCCTGCCAGGGAACACCTGTGACACCAGGCATCTTCATGGAGGGCGGCCCCAAACCTCCCCCACACAGTCGGCCGTGTTCCGGAATTCTGAGTGTGGGGAGGTTCCGTCTTCTGTCTGCAGCACCCGGGATCTCCTAGGAGCCCTTCGAGTGTCTTCCCCGAGTCCCTCTCAGTGCGGGCTGCCGGGGAAAGGCGGGGGTTGGGTTGGAAACGCAGGTAGCATCTAGTGCCTCCTCATGGACAGGGGAGGTAATTAGCGGACATCACCCTGCCAGGGAACACCTGTGACACCAGGCAGCTGCGTGGAGGGCGGCTCTGAACCTCCCCCTCACAGTCACCCGTGTTCCGGATTTCTGAGTGTGGGGGGGTTCCTTCTTCTGTCTGCAGCACACGGGATCTCCTAGGAGCCATTCGAGTGTCTTCCCCGAGTACCTCCCAGTGCGTGCTGCCGGGGAAAGGCGGGGGTTGGGCTGGAAAAGCAGGTAGCATCTAGTTCCTCCCCATGGACAGGGGAGGTAATTAGCGGACTACCCCCTGCCAGGGAACACCTGTGACACCAGGCAGCTGCGTGGAGGGCGGCCCCGAACCTCCCCCACACAGTCAGCCGTATTCCGGAATTCTGAGTGTGGGGAGGTTCCGTCTTCTGTCTGCAGCACCCGGGTTCTCCTAGGAGCCCTTCGAGTGTCTTCCCCGAGTCCCTCCCAGTGCGGGCTGCCGGGGAAAGGCGGGGGTTTGGCTGGAAACGCAGGTAGCATCTAGTGCCTCCCCATGGAGAGGGGAGGTAATTAGCGGAATTCCCCTTGCGAGGGAACACCTGTGACACCAGGCAGCTGCGTGGAGGTCGGCCCCGAACCTCCCCCACACAGTCACCCGTGTTCCGGAATTCTGAGTGTGGGGGGTTCCTTCTTCTGTCTGCAGCACACGGGATCTCCTAGGAGCCCTTCGAGTGTCTTCCCCCAGTCCCTCCCATTGCGGGCTGCCGGGGAAAGGAGGGGGTTGTGCTGGAAGCGCAGGTAGCATCTAGTGCCTCCCCCTGGACAGGGGAGGTAATTAGCGGACTTCCCCTTGCGAGGGAACACCTGTGACACAAGGCAGCTGCGTGGAGGGCGGCCCCGAACCTCCCCCACACAGTCAGCCGTGTTCCGGAATTCTGAGTGTGGGGAGGTACCGTCTTCTGTCTGCAGCACCCGGGATCTCCTAGGAGCCCTTCGAGTGTCTTCCCCGAGTCCATCCCAGTGCGGGCTACCGGGGAAAGGCGGGGGTTGGGCTGGAAAAGCAGGTAGCATCTAGTTCCTCCCCATGGACAGGGGAGGTAATTAGCGGACTACCCCCTGCCAGGGAACACCTGTGACACCAGGCAGCTGCGTGGAGGGCGGCCCCGAACCTCCCCCACACAGTCAACCGTGTTCCGGAATTCTGAGTGTGGGGAGGTTCCGTCTTCTGTCTGCAGCACCCGGGATCTCCTAGGAGCCCTTCGAGTGTCTTCCCCGAGTACCTCCCAGTGCGGGCTGCCGGGGAAAGTCGGGGGTTGGGCTGGAAAAGCAGGTAGCATCTAGTGCCTCCCCCTGGACAGGGGAGGTAATTAGCGGACTTCCCCTTGCGAGGGAACACCTGTGACACAAGGCAGCTGCGTGGAGGGCGGCCCCGAACCTCCCCCAAACAGTCAGCCGTGTTCTGGAATTCTGAGTGTGGGGAGGTTCCGTCTTCTGTCTGCAGCACCCGGGTTCTCCTAGGAGCCCTTCGAGTGTGTTCCCCGAGTCCCTCCCTGTGCGGGCGGCCGGGGAAATGCGGGCGTTGGGCTGGAAACGCAGGTAGCATCTAGTTCCTCCTCATGGACAGGGGAGGTAATTAGCGGACATCACCCTGCCAGGGAACATCTGTGACACCAGGCAGCTGCGTGGAGGGCGGCTCTGAACCTCCCCCTCACAGTCACCCGTGTTCCGGATTTCTGAGTGTGGGGGGGTTCCTTCTTCTGTCTGCAGCACACGGGATCTCCTAGGAGCCATTCGAGTGTCTTCCCCGAGTACCTCCCAGTGCGTGCTGCCGGGGAAAGGCGGGGGTTGGGCTGGAAAAGCAGGTAGCATCTAGTTCCTCCCCATGGACAGGGGAGGTAATTAGCGGACTACCCCCTGCCAGGGAACACCTGTGACACCAGGCAGCTGCGTGGAGGGCGGCCCCGAACCTCCCCCACACAGTCAGCCGTATTCCGGAATTCTGAGTGTGGGGAGGTTCCGTCTTCTGTCTGCAGCACCCGGGTTCTCCTAGGAGCCCTTCGAGTGTCTTCCCCGAGTCCCTCCCAGTGCGGGCTGCCGGGGAAAGGCGGGGGTTTGGCTGGAAACGCAGGTAGCATCTAGTGCCTCCCCATGGAGAGGGGAGGTAATTAGCGGAATTCCCCTTGCGAGGGAACACCTGTGACACCAGGCAGCTGCGTGGAGGTCGGCCCCGAACCTCCCCCACACAGTCACCCGTGTTCCGGAATTCTGAGTGTGGGGGGTTCCTTCTTCTGTCTGCAGCACACGGGATCTCCTAGGAGCCCTTCGAGTGTCTTCCCCCAGTCCCTCCCATTGCGGGCTGCCGGGGAAAGGAGGGGGTTGTGCTGGAAGCGCAGGTAGCATCTAGTGCCTCCCCCTGGACAGGGGAGGTAATTAGCGGACTTCCCCTTGCGAGGGAACACCTGTGACACAAGGCAGCTGCGTGGAGGGCGGCCCCGAACCTCCCCCACACAGTCAGCCGTGTTCCGGAATTCTGAGTGTGGGGAGGTACCGTCTTCTGTCTGCAGCACCCGGGATCTCCTAGGAGCCCTTCGAGTGTCTTCCCCGAGTCCATCCCAGTGCGGGCTACCGGGGAAAGGCGGGGGTTGGGCTGGAAAAGCAGGTAGCATCTAGTTCCTCCCCATGGACAGGGGAGGTAATTAGCGGACTACCCCCTGCCAGGGAACACCTGTGACACCAGGCAGCTGCGTGGAGGGCGGCCCCGAACCTCCCCCACACAGTCAACCGTGTTCCGGAATTCTGAGTGTGGGGAGGTTCCGTCTTCTGTCTGCAGCACCCGGGATCTCCTAGGAGCCCTTCGAGTGTCTTCCCCGAGTACCTCCCAGTGCGGGCTGCCGGGGAAAGTCGGGGGTTGGGCTGGAAAAGCAGGTAGCATCTAGTGCCTCCCCCTGGACAGGGGAGGTAATTAGCGGACTTCCCCTTGCGAGGGAACACCTGTGACACAAGGCAGCTGCGTGGAGGGCGGCCCCGAACCTCCCCCAAACAGTCAGCCGTGTTCTGGAATTCTGAGTGTGGGGAGGTTCCGTCTTCTGTCTGCAGCACCCGGGTTCTCCTAGGAGCCCTTCGAGTGTGTTCCCCGAGTCCCTCCCTGTGCGGGCGGCCGGGGAAAGGCGGGCGTTGGGCTGGAAACGCAGGTAGCATCTAGTTCCTCCTCATGGACAGGGGAGGTAATTAGCGGACATCACCCTGCCAGGGAACATCTGTGACACCAGGCAGCTGCGTGGAGGGCGGCTCTTAACCTCCCCCTCACAGTCACCCGTGTTCCGGATTTCTGAGTGTGGGGGGGTTCCTTCTTCTGTCTGCAGCACACGGGATCTCCTAGGAGCCCTTCGAGTGTCTTCCCCGAGTCCCTCCCAGTGCGGGCTGCCGGGGAAAGGCGGGGGTTGGGCTGGAAAAGCAGGTAGCATCTAGTTCCTCTCCATGGACAGGGGAGGTAATTAGCGGACTACCCCCTGCCAGGGAACACCTGTGACACCAGGAAGCTGCGTGGAGGGCGGCCCCGAACCTCCCCCACACAGTCAGCCGTATTCCGGAATTCTGAGTGTGGGGAGGTTCCGTCTTCTGTCTGCAGCACCCGGGTTCTCCTAGGAGCCCTTCGAGTGTCTTCCCCGGGTCCCTCCCAGTGCGGGCTGCCGGGGAAAGGCGGGGGTTTGGCTGGAAACGCAGGTAGCATCTAGTGCCTCCCCATGGACAGGGGAGGTAATTAGCGGACTTCCCCTTGCGAGGGAACACCTGTGACACCAGGAAGCTGCGTGGGGGGCGGCCCTAAACCTCCCCCACACAGTCATCCGTGTTCCGGAATTCTGAGTGTGGGGAGGTTCCGTCTTCTGTCTGCAGCACCAAGGTTCTCCTAGGAGCCCTTCGAGTGTGTTCCCCGCGTCCCTCCCTGTGCGGGCGGTCGGGGAAAGGCGGGGGTTGGGCTGGAAACGCAGGTAGCATCTAGTGCCTCCTCATGGACAGGGGAGGTAATTAGCGGACATCACCCTGCCAGGGAACATCTGTGACACCAGGCAGCTGCGTGGAGGGCGGCTCTTAACCTCCCCCTCACAGTCACCCGTGTTCCGGATTTCTGAGTGTGGGGGGGTTCCTTCTTCTGTCTGCAGCACACGGGATCTCCTAGGAGCCCTTCGAGTGTCTTCCCCGAGTCCCTCCCAGTGCGGGCTGCCGGGGAAAGGCGGGGGTTTGGCTGGAAAAGCAGGTAGCATCTAGTTCCTCCCCATGGACAGGGGAGGTAATTAGCGGACTACCCCCTGCCAGGGAACACCTGTGACACCAGGAAGCTGCGTGGAGGGCGGCCCCGAACCTCCCCCACACAGTCAGCCGTATTCCGGAATTCTGAGTGTGGGGAGGTTCCGTCTTCTGTCTGCAGCACCCGGGTTCTCCTAGGAGCCCTTCGAGTGTCTTCCCCGAGTCCCTCCCAGTGCGGGCTGCCGGGGAAAGGCGGGGGTTTGGCTGGAAACGCAGGTAGCATCTAGTGCCTCCCCATGGAGAGGGGAGGTAATTAGCGGAATTCCCCTTGCGAGGGAACACCTGTGACACCAGGCAGCTGCGTGGAGGGCGGCCCCGAACCTCCCCCACACAGTCACCCGTGTTCCGGAATTCTGAGTGTGGGGGGGTTCCTTCTTCTGTCTGCAGCACACGGGATCTCCTAGGAGCCCTTCGAGTGTCTTCCCCCAGTCCCTCCCAGTGCGGGCTGCCGGGGAAAGGAGGGGGTTGTGCTGGAAGCGCAGGTAGCATCTAGTGCCTCCCCCTGGACAGGGGAGGTAATTAGCGGACTTCCCCTTGCGAGGGAACACCTGTGACACAAGGCAGCTGCGTGGAGGGCGGCCCCGAACCTCCCCCACACAGTCAGCCGTGTTCCGGAATTCTGAGTGTGGGGAGGTACCGTCTTCTGTCTGCAGCACCCGGGATCTCCTAGGAGCCCTTCGAGTGTCTTCCCCGAGTCCATCCCAGTGCGGGCTACCGGGGAAAGGCGGGGGTTGGGCTGGAAAAGCAGGTAGCATCTAGTTCCTCCCTATGGACAGGGGAGGTAATTAGCGGACTACCCCCTGTCAGGGAACACCTGTGACACCAGGCAGCTGCGTGGAGGGCGGCCCCGAACCTCCCCCACACAGTCAACCGTGTTCCGGAATTCTGAGTGTGGGGAGGTTCCGTCTTCTGTCTGCAGCACCCGGGATCTCCTAGGAGCCCTTCGAGTGTCTTCCCCGAGTACCTCCCAGTGCGGGCTGCCGGGGAAAGTCGGGGGTTGGGCTGGAAAAGCAGGTAGCATCTAGTGCCTCCCCCTGGACAGGGGAGGTAATTAGCGGACTTCCCCTTGCGAGGGAACACCTGTGACACAAGGCAGCTGCGTGGAGGGCGGCCTCGAACCTTCCCCACACAGTCAGCCGTGTTCTGGAATTCTGAGTGTGGGGAGGTACCGTCTTCTGTCTGCAGCACCCGGGATCTCCTAGGAGCCTTTCGAGTGTCTTCCCCGAGTCCATCCCAGTGCGGGCTACCGGGGAAAGGCGGGGGTTGGGCTGGAAAAGCAGGTAGCATCTAGTTCCTCCCCATGGACAGGGGAGGTAATTAGCGGACTACCCCCTGCCAGGGAACACCTGTGACACCAGGCAGCTGCGTGGAGGGCGGCCCCGAACCTCCCCCACACAGTCAGCCGTATTCCGGAATTCTGAGTGTGGGGAGGTTCCGTCTTCTGTCTGCAGCACCCGGGTTCTCCTAGGAGCCCTTCGAGTGTCTTCCCCGAGTCCCTCCCAGTGCGGGCTGCCGGGGAAAGGCGGGGGTTTGGCTGGAAACGCAGGTAGCATCTAGTGCCTCCCCATGGAGAGGGGAGGTAATTAGCGGAATTCCCCTTGCGAGGGAACACCTGTGACACCAGGCAGCTGCGTGGAGGGCGGCCACGAACCTCCCCCACACAGTCACCCGTGTTCCGGAATTCTGAGTGTGGGGGGGTTCCTTCTTCTGTCTGCAGCACACGGGATCTCCTAGGAGCCCTTCGAGTGTCTTCCCCCAGTCCCTCCCAGTGCGGGCTGCCGGGGAAAGGCGGGGGTTGGGCTGGAAACGCAGGTAGCATCTAGTGCCTCCCCATGGACAGGGGAGGTAATTAGCGGACATCCCCTTGCGAGGGAACACCTGTGACACCAGGAAGCTGCGTGGGGGGCGGCCCTAAACCTCCCCCACACAGTCATCCGTGTTGCGGAATTCTGAGTGTGGGGAGGTTCCGTCTTCTGTATGCAGCACCCGGGTTCTCCTAGGAGCACTTCGAGTGTGTTCCCCGAGTCCCTCCCTGTGCGGGCGGCCGGGGAAAGGCGGGGGTTGGGCTGGAAACGCAGGTAGCATCTAGTGCCTCCTCATGGACAGGGGAGGTAATTAGCGGACATCACCCTGCCAGGGAACATCTGTGACACCAGGCAGCTGCGTGGAGGGCGGCTCTTAACCTCCCCCTCACAGTCACCCGTGTTCCGGATTTCTGAGTGTGGGGGGGTTCCTTCTTCTGTCTGCAGCACACGGGATCTCCTAGGAGCCCTTCGAGTGTCTTCCCCGAGTCCCTCCCTGTGCGGGCTGCCGGGGAAAGGCGGGGGTTGGGCTGGAAAAGCAGGTAGCATCTAGTTCCTCCCCATGGACAGGGGAGGTAATTAGCGGACTACCCCCTGCCAGGGAACACCTGTGACACCAGGAAGCTGCGTGGAGGGCGGCCCCGAACCTCCCCCACACAGTCAGCCGTATTCCGGAATTCTGAGTGTGGGGAGGTTCCGTCTTCTGTCTGCAGCACCCGGGTTCTCCTAGGAGCCCTTCGAGTGTCTTCCCCGAGTCCCTCCCAGTGCGGGCTGCCGGGGAAAGGCGGGGGTTTGGCTGGAAACGCAGGTAGCATCTAGTGCCTCCCCATGGACAGGGGAGGTAATTAGCGGACTTCCCCTTGCGAGGGAACACCTGTGACACCAGGAAGCTGCGTGGGGGGCGGCCCTAAACCTCCCCCACACAGTCATCCGTGTTCCGGAATTCTGAGTGTGGGGAGGAACCGTCTTCTGTCTGCAGCACCCGGGTTCTCCTAGGAGCCCTTCGAGTGTGTTCCCCGCGTCCCTCCCTGTGCGGGCGGCCGGGGAAAGGCGGGGGTTGGGCTGGAAACGCAGGTAGCATCTAGTGCCTCCTCATGGACAGGGGAGGTAATTAGCGGACATCACCCTGCCAGGGAACATCTGTGACACCAGGCAGCTGCGTGGAGGGCGGCTCTTAACCTCCCCCTCACAGTCACCCGTGTTCCGGATTTCTGAGTGTGGGGGGGTTCCTTCTTCTGTCTGCAGCACACGGGATCTCCTAGGAGCCCTTCGAGTGTCTTCCCCGAGTCCCTCCCAGTGCGGGCTGCCGGGGAAAGGCGGGGGTTGGGCTGGAAAAGCAGGTAGCATCTAGTGCCTCCCCCTGGACAGGGGAGGTAATTAGCGGACTTCCCCTTGCGATGGAACCCCTGTGACACCAGGCAGCTGCGTGGAGGGCGGCTCCGAACCTCCCCCACACAGTCATACGTGTTCTGGAATTCTGAGTGTGGGGGGGTTCCTTCTTCTGTCTGCAGCACACGGGATCTCCCAGGAGCCCTTCGAGTGTCTTCCCCCAGTCCCTCCCAGTGCGGGCTGCCGGGGAAAGGCGGGGGTTGGGCTGGAAAAGCAGGTAGGATCTAGTGCCTCCCCTTGGACGGGGGAGGTAATTAGCGGACTACCCCCTGCCAGGGAACACCTGTGACACCAGGCAGCTGCGTGGAGGGCGGCCCCGAACCTCCCCCACACAGTCAGCCGTGTTCCAGAATTCTGAGTGTGGGGAGGTTCCGTCTTCTATCTGCAGCACCCGGGTTCTCCTAGGAGCCCTTCGAGTGTCTTCCCCGAGTCCCTCCCAGTGCGGGCTGCCGGGGAAAGGCGGGGGTTTGGCTGGAAACGCAGGTAGCATCTAGTGCCTCCCCATGGACAGGGGAGGTAATTAGCGGACTTCCCCTTGCGAGGGAACACCTGTGACACCAGGAAGCTGCGTGGGGGGCGGCCCTAAACCTCCCCCACACAGTCATCCGTGTTCCGGAATTCTGAGTGTGGGGAGGTTCCGTCTTCTGTCTGCAGCACCCGGGTTCTCCTAGGAGCCCTTCGAGTGTGTTCCCCGAGTCCCTCCCTGTGCGGGCGGCCGGGGAAAGGCAGGGGTTAGGCTGGAAACGCAGGTAGCATCTAGTGCCTCCCCATGGACAGGGGAGGTAATTAGCGGACTACCCCCTGCCAGGGAACACCTGTGACACCAGGCAGCTGCGTGGAGGGCTGCCCCAAACCTCCCCCACACAGTCGGCCGTGTTCCGGAATTCTGAGTGTGGGGAGGTTCCGTCTTCTGTCTGCAGCACCCGGGATCTCCTAGGAGCCCTTCGAGTGTCTTCCCCGAGTCCCTCCCAATGCGGGCTGCCGGGGAAAGGCGGGGGTTAGGCTGGAAAAGCAGGTAGCATCTAGTGCCTCCTCATGGACAGGGGAGGTAATTAGCGGACATCACCCTGCCAGGGAACACCTGTGACACCAGGCAGCTGCGTGGAGGGCGGCTCTGAAACTCCCCCTCACAGTCACCCGTGTTCCGGATTTCTGAGTGTGGGGAGGTTCCGTCTTCTGTCTGCAGCACCCGGGTTCTCCTAGGAGCCATTCGAGTGTCTTCCCCCAGTCCCTCCCAGTGCGGGCTGCCGGGGAAAGGCGGGGGTTGGGCTGGAAAAGCAGGTAGCATCTAGTGCCTCCCCATGGACAAGGGAGATAATTAGCGGACTTCCCCCTGCCAGGGAACACCTGTGACACCAGGCAGCTGCGTGGAGGGCGGCCCCGAATCTCCCCCACACAGTCACCCGTGTTCCGGAATTCTGAGTGTGGGGAGGTTCCGTCTTCTGTCTGCAGCACCCTGGATCTCCTAGGAGCCCTTCGAGTGTCTTCCCCGAGTCCCTCCCAGTGCGGGCTGCCGGGGAAAGGCGGGGGTTGGGCTGGAAAAGCAGGTAGCATCTAGTGCCTCCCCATGGACAAGGGAGATAATTAGCGGACTTCCCCCTGCCAGGGAACACCTGTGACACCAGGCAGCTGCGTGGAGGGCGGCCCTAAACTTCCCCACACAGTCACCCTTGTTCCGGAATTCTGAGTGTGGGGAGGTTCCGTCTTCTGTCTGCAGCACCCGGTTTCTCCTAGGAGCCCTTCGAGTGTCTTCCCCCAGTCCCTCCCAGTGCGGGCTGCCGGGGAAAGGTGGGGGTTGGGCTGGAAAAGCAGGTAGCATCTAGTGCCTCCCCCTGGACAGGGGAGGTAATTAGTGGACATCACCCTGCCAGGGAACACCTGTGACACCAGGCAGCTGCGTGGAGGGCGGCTCTGAACCTCCCCCTCACAGTCACCCTTTTTCCGGATTTCTGAGTGTGGGGGGGTTCCTTCTTCTGTCTGCAGCACACGGGATCTCCTGGGAGCCCTTCGAGTGTCTTCCCCGAATCCCTCCCAGTGCGGGCTGCTGGGGAAAGGCGGGGGTTTGGCTGGAAACGCAGGTAGCATCTAGTTCCTCCCCATGGACAGGGGAGGTAATTAGCGGACTTCCCCTTGCGAGGGAACACCTGTGACACCAGGAAGCTGCGTGGGGGGCGGCCCTAAACCTCCCCCACACAGTCATCCGTATTCCGGAATTCTGAGTGTGGGGAGGTTCCGTCTTCTGTCTGCAGCACCCGGGTTCTCCTAGGAGCCCTTCGAGTGTCTTCCCCGAGTCCCTCCCAGTGCGGGCTGCCGGGGAAAGGCGGGGGTTTGGCTGGAAACGCAGGTAGCATCTAGTGCCTCCCCATGGAGAGGGGAGGTAATTAGCGGAATTCCCCTTGCGAGGGAACACCTGTGACACCAGGCAGCTGCGTGGAGGGCGGCCCTGAAACTCCCCCACACAGTCACCCGTGTTCCGGAATTCTGAGTGTGGGGGGGTTGCTTCTTCTGTCTGCAGCACACGGGATCTCCTAGGAGCCCTTCGAGTGTCTTCCCCCAGTCCCTCCCAGTGCGGGCTGCCGGGGAAAGGAGGGGGTTGTGCTGGAAACGCAGGTAGAATCTAGTGCCTCCCCATGGACTGGGGAGGTAATTAGCGGACTACCCCCTGCCAGGGAACACCTGTGACACCAGGCAGCTGCGTGGAGGGCGGCCCCGAACCTCCCCCTCACAGTCACCCTTGTTCCGGATTTCTGAGTGTGGGGAGGTTCCGTCTTCTGTCTGCAGCACCCGGGTTCTCCTAGGAGCCATTCGAGTGTCTTCCCCCAGTCCCTCCCAGTGCGGGCTGCCGGGGAATGGCGGGGGTTGGGCTGGAAAAGCAGGTAGCATCTAGTGCCTCCCCATGGACAAGGGAGATAATTAGCGGACTTCCCCCTGCCAGGGAACACCTGTGACACCAGGCAGCTGCGTGGAGGGCGGCCCCGAATCTCCCCCACACAGTCACCCGTGTTCCGGAATTCTGAGTGTGGGGAGGTTCCGTCTTCTGTCTGCAGCACCCGGGATCTCCTAGGAGCCCTTCGAGTGTCTTCCCCGAGTCCCTCCCAGTGCGGGCTGCCGGGGAAAGGCGGGGGTTGGGCTGGAAAAGCAGGTAGCATCTAGTGCCTCCCCATGGACAAGGGAGATAATTAGCGGACTTCCCCCTGCCAGGGAACACCTGTGACACCAGGCAGCTGCGTGGAGGGCGGCCCTAAACTTCCCCACACAGTCACCCTTGTTCCGGAATTCTGAGTGTGGGGAGGTTCCGTCTTCTGTCTGCAGCACCCGGTTTCTCCTAGGAGCCCTTCGAGTGTCTTCCCCCAGTCCCTCCCAGTGCGGGCTGCCGGGGAAAGGTGGGGGTTGGGCTGGAAAAGCAGGTAGAATCTAGTGCCTCCCCCTGGACAGGGGAGGTAATTAGTGGACATCACCCTGCCAGGGAACACCTGTGACACCAGGCAGCTGCGTGGAGGGCGGCTCTGAACCTCCCCCTCACAGTCAACCTTTTTCCGGATTTCTGAGTGTGGGGGGGTTCCTTCTTCTGTCTGCAGCACACGGGATCTCCTGGGAGCCCTTCGAGTGTCTTCCCCGAGTCCCTCCCAGTGCGGGCTGCTGGGGAAAGGCGGGGGTTTGGCTGGAAACGCAGGTAGCATCTAGTTCCTCCCCATGGACAGGGGAGGTAATTAGCGGACTTCCCCTTGCGAGGGAACACCTGTGACACCAGGAAGCTGCGTGGGGGGCGGCCCTAAACCTCCCCCACACAGTCATCCGTATTCCGGAATTCTGAGTGTGGGGAGGTTCCGTCTTCTGTCTGCAGCACCCGGGTTCTCCTAGGAGCCCTTCGAGTGTCTTCCCCGAGTCCCTCCCAGTGCGGGCTGCCGGGGAAAGGCGGGGGTTTGGCTGGAAACGCAGGTAGCATCTAGTGCCTCCCCATGGAGAGGGGAGGTAATTAGCGGAATTCCCCTTGCGAGGGAACACCTGTGACACCAGGCAGCTGCGTGGAGGGCGGCCCTGAACCTCCCCCACACAGTCACCCGTGTTCCGGAATTCTGAGTGTGGGGGGGTTGCTTCTTCTGTCTGCAGCACACGGGATCTCCTAGGAGCCCTTCGAATGTCTTCCCCCAGTCCCTCCCAGTGCGGGCTGCCGGGGAAAGGAGGGGGTTGTGCTGGAAACGCAGGTAGAATCTAGTGCCTCCCCATGGACTGGGGAGGCAATTAGCGGACTACCCCCTGCCAGGGAACACCTGTGACAGCAGGCAGCTGCGTGGAGGGCGGCCCCGAACCTCCCCCTCACAGTCACCCTTGTTCCGGATTTCTGAGTGTGGGGAGGTTCCGTCTTCTGTCTGCAGCACCCGGGTTCTCCTAGGAGCCATTCGAGTGTCTTCCCCCAGTCCCTCCCAGTGCGGGTTGCCGGGGAAAGGCGGGGGTTGGGCTGGAAAAGCAGGTAGCATCTAGTGCCTCCCCATGGACAAGGGAGATAATTAGCGGACTTCCCCCTGCCTGGGAACACCTGTGACACCAGGCAGCTGCGTGGAGGGCGGCCCCGAACCTCCCCCACACAGTCACCCGTGTTCCGGAATTCTGAGTGTGGGGAGGTTCCGTCTTCTGTCTGCAGCACCCGGGATCTCCTAGGAGCCCTTCGAGTGTCTTCCCCGAGTCCCTCCCAGTGCGGGCTGCCGGGGAAAGGCGGGGGTTGGGCTGGAAACGCAGGTAGCATCTAGTGCCTCCTCATGGACAGGGGAGGTAATTAGCGGACATCACCTTGCCAGGGAACACCTGTGACACCAGGCAGCTGCGTGGAGGGCGGCTCTGAACCTCCCCCTCACAGTCACCCGTGTTCCGGATTTCTGAGTGTGGGGGGGTTCCTTCTTCTGTCTGCAGCACACGGGATCTCCTAGGAGCCCTTCGAGTGTCTTCCCCGAGTCCCTCCCAGTGCGGGCTGCCGGGGAAAGGCGGGGGTTGGGCTGGAAAAGCAGGTAGCATCTAGTTCCTCCCCATGGACAGGGGAGGTAATTAGCGGACTACGCCCTGCCAGGGAACACCTGTGACACCAGGCAGCTGCGTGGAGGGCGGCCCCGAACCTCCCCCACACAGTCAGCCGTGTTCCGGAATTCTGAGTTTGGGGAGGTTCCGTCTTCTGTCTGCAGCACCCGGGTTCTCCTAGGAGCCATTCGAGTGTCTTCCCCCAGTCCCTCCCAGTGCGGGCTGCCGGGGAAAGGCGGGGGTTGGGCTGGAAAAGCAGGTAGCATCTAGTGCCTCCCCATGGACAAGGGAGATAATTAGCGGACTTCCCCCTGCCAGGGAACACCTGTGACACCAGGCAGCTGCGTGGAGGGCGGCCCCGAACCTCCCCCACACAGTCACCCGTGTTCCGGAATTCTGAGTGTGGGGAGGTTCCGTCTTCTGTCTGCAGCACCCGGGATCTCCTAGGAGCCCTTCGAGTGTCTTCCCCGAGTCCCTCCCAGTGCGGGCTGCCGGGGAAAGGCGGGGGTTGGGCTGGAAACGCAGGTAGCATCTAGTGCCTCCTCATGGACAGGGGAGGTAATTAGCGGACATCACCCTGGCAGGGAACACCTGTGACACCAGGCAGCTGCGTGGAGGGCGGCTCTGAACCTCCCCCTCACAGTCACCCGTGTTCCGGATTTCTGAGTGTGGGGGGGTTCCTTCTTCTGTCTGCAGCACACGGGATCTCCTAGGAGCCCTTCGAGTGTCTTCCCCGAGTCCCTCCCAGTGCGGGCTGCCGGGGAAAGGCGGGGGTTGGGCTGGAAAAGCAGGTAGCATCTAGTTCCTCCCCATGGACAGGGGAGGTAATTAGCGGACTACGCCCTGCCAGGGAACACCTGTGACACCAGGCAGCTGCGTGGAGGGCGGCCCCGAACCTCCCCCACACAGTCAGCCGTATTCCGGAATTCTGAGTGTGGGGAGGTTCCGTCTTCTGTCTGCAGCACCCGGGTTCTCCTAGGAGCCCTTCGAGTGTCTTCCCCGAGTCCCTCCCAGTGCGGGCTGCCGGGGAAAGGTGGGGGTTGGGCTGGAAAAGCAGGTAGCATCTAGTGCCTCCCCCTGGACAGGGGAGGTAATTAGTGGACATCACCCTGCCAGGGAACACCTGTGACACCAGGCAGCTGCGTGGAGGGCGGCTCTGAACCTCCCCCTCACAGTCACCCTTGTTCCGGATTTCTGAGTGTGGGGGGGTTCCTTCTTCTGTCTGCAGCACACGGGATCTCCTAGGAGCCCTTCGAGTGTCTTCCCCGAGTCCCTCACAGTGCGGGCTGCTGGGGAAAGGCGGGGGTTTGGCTGGAAACGCAGGTAGCATCTAGTTCCTCCCCATGGACATGGGAGGTAATTAGCGGACTTCCCCTTGCGAGGGAACACCTGTGACACCAGGAAGCTGCGTGGGGGGCGGCCCTAAACCTCCCCCACACAGTCACCCGTGTTCCGGAATTCTGAGTGTGGGGGGGTTGCTTCTTCTGTCTGCAGCACACGGGATCTCCTAGGAGCCCTTCGAGTGTCTTCCCCCATTCCCTCCCAGTGCGGGCTGCCGGGGAAAGGAGGGGGTTGTGCTGGAAACGCAGGTAGAATCTAGTGCCTCCCCATGGACTGGGGAGGTAATTAGCGGACTACCCCCTGCCAGGGAACACCTGTGACACCAGGCAGCTGCGTGGAGGGCGGCTCTGAACCTCCCCCTCACAGTCACCCGTGTTCCGGATTTCTGAGTGTGGGGGGGTTCCTTCTTCTGTCTGCAGCACACGGGATCTCCTAGGAGCCATTCGAGTGTCTTCCCCGAGTACCTCCCAGTGCGTGCTGCCGGGGAAAGGCGGGGGTTGGGCTGGAAAAGCAGGTAGCATCTAGTTCCTCCCCATGGACAGGGGAGGTAATTAGCGGACTACCCCCTGCCAGGGAACACCTGTGACACCAGGCAGCTGCGTGGAGAGCGGCCCCGAACCTCCCCCACACAGTCAGCCGTATTCCGGAATTCTGAGTGTGGGGAGGTTCCGTCTTCTGTCTGCAGCACCCGGGTTCTCCTAGGAGCCCTTCGAGTGTCTTCCCCGAGTCCCTCCCAGTGCGGGCTGCCGGGGAAAGGCGGGGGTTTGGCTGGAAACGCAGGTAGCATCTAGTGCCTCCCCATGGAGAGGGGAGGTAATTAGCGGAATTCCCCTTGCGAGGGAACACCGGTGACACCAGGCAGCTGCGTGGAGGTCGGCCCCGAACCTCCCCCACACAGTCACCCGTGTTCCGGAATTCTGAGTGTGGGGGGTTCCTTCTTCTGTCTGCAGCACACGGGATCTCCTAGGAGCCCTTCGAGTGTCTTCCCCCAGTCCCTCCCATTGCGGGCTGCCGGGGAAAGGAGGGGGTTGTGCTGGAAGCGCAGGTAGCATCTAGTGCCTCCCCCTGGACAGGGGAGGTAATTAGCGGACTTCCCCTTGCGAGGGAACACCTGTGACACAAGGCAGCTGCGTGGAGGGCGGCCCCGAACCTCCCCCACACAGTCAGCCGTGTTCCGGAATTCTGAGTGTGGGGAGGTACCGTCTTCTGTCTGCAGCACCCGGGATCTCCTAGGAGCCCTTCGAGTGTCTTCCCCGAGTCCATCCCAGTGCGGGCTACCGGGGAAAGGCGGGGGTTGGGCTGGAAAAGCAGGTAGCATCTAGTTCCTCCCCATGGACAGGGGAGGTAATTAGCGGACTACCCCCTGCCAGGGAACACCTGTGACACCAGGCAGCTGCGTGGAGGGCGGCCCCGAACCTCCCCCACACAGTCAACCGTGTTCCGGAATTCTGAGTGTGGGGAGGTTCCGTCTTCTGTCTGCAGCACCCGGGATCTCCTAGGAGCCCTTCGAGTGTCTTCCCCGAGTACCTCCCAGTGCGGGCTGCCGGGGAAAGTCGGGGGTTGGGCTGGAAAAGCAGGTAGCATCTAGTGCCTCCCCCTGGACAGGGGAGGTAATTAGCGGACTTCCCCTTGCGAGGGAACACCTGTGACACAAGGCAGCTGCGTGGAGGGCGGCCCCGAACCTCCCCCACACAGTCAGCCGTGTTCTGGAATTCTGAGTGTGGGGAGGTTCCGTCTTCTGTCTGCAGCACCCGGGTTCTCCTAGGAGCCCTTCGAGTGTGTTCCCCGAGTCCCTCCCTGTGCGGGCGGCCGGGGAAAGGCGGGGGTTGGGCTGGAAACGCAGGTAGCATCTAGTGCCTCCTCATGGACAGGGGAGGTAATTAGCGGACATCACCCTGCCAGGGAACATCTGTGACACCAGGCAGCTGCGTGGAGGGCGGCTCTTAACCTCCCCCTCACAGTCACCCGTGTTCCGGATTTTTGAGTGTGGGGGGGTTCCTTCTTCTGTCTGCAGCACACGGGATCTCCTAGGAGCCCTTCGAGTGTCTTCCCCGAGTCCCTCCCAGTGCGGGCTGCCGGGGAAAGGCGGGGGTTTGGCTGGAAATGCAGGTAGCATCTAGTGCCTCCCCATGGACAGGGGAGGTAATTAGCGGACTTCCCCTTGCGAGGGAACACCTGTGACACCAGGAAGCTGCGTGGGGGGCGGCCCTAAACCTCCCCCACACAGTCATCCGTGTTCCGGAATTCTGAGTGTGGGGAGGTTCCGTCTTCTGTCTGCAGCACCAAGGTTCTCCTAGGAGCCCTTCGAGTGTGTTCCCCGCGTCCCTCCCTGTGCGGGCGGTCGGGGAAAGGCGGGGGTTGGGCTGGAAACGCAGGTAGCATCTAGTGCCTCCTCATGGACAGGGGAGGTAATTAGCGGACATCACCCTGCCAGGGAACATCTGTGACACCAGGCAGCTGCGTGGAGGGCGGCTCTTAACCTCCCCCTCACAGTCACCCGTGTTCCGGATTTCTGAGTGTGGGGGGGTTCCTTCTTCTGTCTGCAGCACACGGGATCTCCTAGGAGCCCTTCGAGTGTCTTCCCCGAGTCCCTCCCAGTGCGGGCTGCCGGGGAAAGGCGGGGGTTTGGCTGGAAAAGCAGGTAGCATCTAGTTCCTCCCCATGGACAGGGGAGGTAATTAGCGGACTACCCCCTGCCAGGGAACACCTGTGACACCAGGAAGCTGCGTGGAGGGCGGCCCCGAACCTCCCCCACACAGTCAGCCGTATTCCGGAATTCTGAGTGTGGGGAGGTTCCGTCTTCTGTCTGCAGCACCCGGGATCTCCTAGGAGCCCTTCGAGTGTCTTCCCCGAGTCCCTCTCAGTGCGGGCTGCCGGGGAAAGGCGGGGGTTGGGTTGGAAACGCAGGTAGCATCTAGTGCCTCCTCATGGACAGGGGAGGTAATTAGCGGACATCACCCTGCCAGGGAACACCTGTGACACCAGGCAGCTGCGTGGAGGGCGGCTCTGAACCTCCCCCTCACAGTCACCCGTGTTCCGGATTTCTGAGTGTGGGGGGGTTCCTTCTTCTGTCTGCAGCACACGGGATCTCCTAGGAGCCCTTCGAGTGTCTTCCCCGAGTACCTCCCAGTGCGTGCTGCCGGGGAAAGGCGGGGGTTGGGCTGGAAAAGCAGGTAGCATCTAGTTCCTCCCCATGGACAGGGGAGGTAATTAGCGGACTACCCCCTGCCAGGGAACACCTGTGACACCAGGCAGCTGCGTGGAGGGCGGCCCCGAACCTCCCCCACACAGTCAGCCGTATTCCGGAATTCTGAGTGTGGGGAGGTTCCGTCTTCTGTCTGCAGCACCCGGGTTCTCCTAGGAGCCCTTCGAGTGTCTTCCCCGAGTCCCTCCCAGTGCGGGCTGCCGGGGAAAGGCGGGGGTTTGGCTGGAAACGCAGGTAGCATCTAGTGCCTCCCCATGGAGAGGGGAGGTAATTAGCGGAATTCCCCTTGCGAGGGAACACCTGTGACACCAGGCAGCTACGTGGAGGTCGGCCCCGAACCTCCCCCACACAGTCACCCGTGTTCCGGAATTCTGAGTGTGGGGGGGTTCCTTCTTCTGTCTGCAGCACACGGGATCTCCTAGGAGCCCTTCGAGTGTCTTCCCCCAGTCCCTCCCAGTGCGGGCTGCCGGGGAAAGGAGGGGGTTGTGCTGGAAGCGCAGGTAGCATCTAGTGCCTCCCCCTGGACAGGGGAGGTAATTAGCGGACTTCCCCTTGCGAGGGAACACCTGTGACACAAGGCAGCTGCGTGGAGGGCGGCCCCGAACCTCCCCCACACAGTCAGCCGTGTTCCGGAATTCTGAGTGTGGGGAGGTACCGTCTTCTGTCTGCAGCACCCGGGATCTCCTAGGAGCCCTTCGAGTGTCTTCCCCGAGTCCATCCCAGTGCGGGCTACCGGGGAAAGGCGGGGGTTGGGCTGGAAAAGCAGGTAGCATCTAGTTCCTCCCCATGGACAGGGGAGGTAATTAGCGGACTACCCCCTGCCAGGGAACACCTGTGACACCAGGCAGCTGCGTGGAGGGCGGCCCCGAACCTACCCCACACAGTCAACCATGTTCCGGAATTCTGAGTGTGGGGAGGTTCCGTCTTCTGTCTGCAGCACCCGGGATCTCCTAGGAGCCCTTCGAGTGTCTTCCCCGAGTACCTCCCAGTGCGGGCTGCCGGGGAAAGTCGGGGGTTGGGCTGGAAAAGCAGGTAGCATCTAGTGCCTCCCCCTGGACAGGGGAGGTAATTAGCGGACTTCCCCTTGCGAGGGAACACCTGTGACACAAGGCAGCTGCGTGGAGGGCGGCCTCGAACCTCCCCCACACAGTCAGCCGTGTTCTGGAATTCTGAGTGTGGGGAGGTACCGTCTTCTGTCTGCAGCACCCGGGATCTCCTAGGAGCCTTTCGAGTGTCTTCCCCGAGTCCATCCCAGTGCGGGCTACCGGGGAAAGGCGGGGGTTGGGCTGGAAAAGCAGGTAGCATCTAGTTCCTCCCCATGGACAGGGGAGGTAATTAGCGGACTACCCCCTGCCAGGGAACACCTGTGACACCAGGCAGCTGCGTGGAGGGCGGCCCCGAACCTCCCCCACACAGTCAGCCGTATTCCGGAATTCTGAGTGTGGGGAGGTTCCGTCTTCTGTCTGCAGCACCCGGGTTCTCCTAGGAGCCCTTCGAGTGTCTTCCCCGAGTCCCTCCCAGTGCGGGCTGCCGGGGAAAGGCGGGGGTTTGGCTGGAAACGCAGGTAGCATCTAGTGCCTCCCCATGGAGAGGGGAGGTAATTAGCGGAATTCCCCTTGCGAGGGAACACCTGTGACACCAGGCAGCTGCGTGGAGGGCGGCCCCGAACCTCCCCCACACAGTCACCCGTGTTCCAGAATTCTGAGTGTGGGGGGGTTCCTTCTTCTGTCTGCAGCACACGGGATCTCCTAGGAGCCCTTCGAGTGTCTTCCCCCAGTCCCTCCCAGTGCGGGCTGCCGGGGAAAGGCGGGGGTTGGGCTGGAAAAGCAGGTAGCATCTAGTGCCTCCCCATGGACAGGGGAGGTAATTAGCGGACTACCCCCTGCCAGGGAACACCTGTGACACAAGGCAGCTGCGTGGAGGGCGGCCCCGAACCTCCCCCACACAGTCAGCCGTGTTCCAGAATTCTGAGTGTGGGGAGGTTCCGTCTTCTGTCTGCAGCACCCGGGTTCTCCTAGGAGCCCTTCGAGTGTCTTCCCCGAGTCCCTCCCAGTGCGGGCTGCCGGGGAAAGGCGGGGGTTTGGCTGGAAACGCAGGTAGCATCTAGTGCCTCCCCATGGACAGGGGAGGTAATTAGCGGACTTCCCCTTGCGAGGGAACACCTGTGACACCAGGCAGCTGCGTGGAGGGCGGCCCCGAACCTCCCCCACACAGTCACACGTGTTCCGGAATTCTGAGTGTGGGGGGGTTCCTTCTTCTGTCTGCAGCACACGGGATCTCCTAGGAGCCCTTCGAGTGTCTTCCCCGAGTCCCTCCCAGTGCGGGCTGCCGGGGAAAGGCGGGGGTTGGGCTGGAAAAGCAGGTAGCATCTAGTGCCTCCCCCTGGACAGGGGAGGTAATTAGCGGAATTCCCCTTGCGATGGAACCCCTGTGAAACCAGGCAGCTGCGTGGAGCGCGGCTCCGAACCTCCCCCACACAGTCATACGTGTTCTGGAATTCTGAGTGTGGGGGGGTTCCTTCTTCTGTCTGCAGCACACGGGATCTCCCAGGAGCCCTTCGAGTGTCTTCCCCCAGTCCCTCCCAGTGCGGGCTGCCGGGGAAAGGCGGGGGTTGGGCTGGAAAAGCAGGTAGCATCTAGTGCCTCCCCATGGACAGGGGAGGTAATTAGCGGACTACCCCCTGCCAGGGAACACCTGTGACACCAGGCAGCTGCGTGGAGGGCGGCCCCGAACCTCCCCCACACAGTCAGCCGTGTTCCAGAATTCTGAGTGTGGGGAGGTTCCGTCTTCTATCTGCAGCACCCGGGTTCTCCTAGGAGCCCTTCGAGTGTCTTCCCCGAGTCCCTCCCAGTGCGGGCTGCAGGGGAAAGGCGGGGGTTTGGCTGGAAACGCAGGTAGCATCTAGTGCCTCCCCATGGACAGGGGAGGTAATTAGCGGACTTCCCCTTGCGAGGGAACACCTGTGACACCAGGAACCTGCGTGGGGGGCGGAACTAAACCTCCCCCACACAGTCATCCGTGTTCCGGAATTCTGAGTGTGGGGAGGTTCCGTCTTCTGTCTGCAGCACCCGGGTTCTCCTAGGAGCCCTTCGAGTGTGTTCCCCGAGTCCCTCCCTGTGCGGGCGGCCGGGGAAAGGCAGGGGTTAGGCTGGAAACGCAGGTAGCATCTAGTGCCTCCCCATGGACAGGGGAGGTAATTAGCGGACTACCCCCTGCCAGGGAACACCTGTGACACCAGGCAGCTGCGTGGAGGGCGGCCCCGAACCTCCCCCACACAGTCAGCCGTATTCCGGAATTCTGAGTGTGGGGAGGTTCCGTCTTCTGTCTGCAGCACCCGGGTTCTCCTAGGAGCCCTTCGAGTGTCTTCCCCGAGTCCCTCCCAGTGCGGGCTGCCGGGGAAAGGCGGGGGTTTGGCTGGAAACGCAGGTAGCATCTAGTGCCTCCCCATGGACAAGGGAGATAATTAGCGGACTTCCCCCTGCCAGGGAACACCTGTGACACCAGGCATCTTCGTGGAGGGCGGCCCCAAACCTCCCCCACACAGTCGGCCGTGTTCCGGAATTCTGAGTGTGGGGAGGTTCCGTCTTCTGTCTGCAGCACCCGGGTTCTCCTAGGAGACATTCGAGTGTCTTCCCCCAGTCCCTCCCAGTGCGGGCTGCCGGGGAAAGGCGGGGGTTGGGCTGGAAAAGCAGGTAGCATCTAGTGAATCCCCATGGACAAGGGAGATAATTAGCGGACTTCCCCCTGCCAGGGAACACCTGTGACACCAGGCAGCTGCGTGGAGGGCGGCCCCGAATCTCCCCCACACAGTCACCCGTGTTCCGGAATTCTGAGTGTGGGGAGGTTCCGTCTTCTGTCTGCAGCACCCTGGATCTCCTAGGAGCCCTTCGAGTGTCTTCCCCGAGTCCCTCCCAGTGCGGGCTGCCGGGGAAAGGCGGGGGTTGGGCTGGAAAAGCAGGTAGCATCTAGTGCCTCCCCATGGACAAGGGAGATAATTAGCGGACTTCCCCCAGCCAGGGAACACCTGTGACACCAGGCAGCTGCGTGGAGGGCGGCCCTAAACTTCCCCACACAGTCACCCTTGTTCCGGAATTCTGAGTGTGGGGAGGTTCCGTCTTCTGTCTGCAGCACCCGGTTTCTCCTAGGAGCCCTTCGAGTGTCTTCCCC
Source organism: Camelus bactrianus (assembly GCF_048773025.1). NCBI lineage: Eukaryota > Metazoa > Chordata > Mammalia > Artiodactyla > Camelidae > Camelus > Camelus bactrianus. The sequence continues at coordinate 1,002,674 of NC_133540.1, forward strand.
CAGTCCCTCCCAGTGCGGGCTGCCGGGGAAAGGTGGGGGTTGGGCTGGAAAAGCAGGTAGCATCTAGTGCCTCCCCCTGGACAGGGGAGGTAATTAGTGGACATCACCCTGCCAGGGAACACCTGTGACACCAGGCAGCTGCGTGGAGGGCGGCTGTGAACCTCCCCCTCACAGTCACCCTTTTTCCGGATTTCTGAGTGTGGGGGGGTTCCTTCTTCTGTCTGCAGCACACGGGATCTCTTGGGAGCCCTTCGAGTGTCTTCCCCGAGTCCCTCCCAGTGCGGGCTGCCGGGGAAAGGCGGGGGTTTGGCTGGAAACGCAGGTAGCATCTAGTGCCTCCCCATGGAGAGGGGAGGTAATTAGCGGAATTCCCCTTGCGAGGGAACACCTGTGACACCAGGCAGCTGCGTGGAGGGCGGCCCTGAACCTCCCCCACACAGTCACCCGTGTTCCGGAATTCTGAGTGTGGGGGGGTTGCTTCTTCTGTCTGCAGCACACGGGATCTCCTAGGAGCCCTTCGAGTGTCTTCCCCCAGTCCCTCCCAGTGCGGGCTGCCGGGGAAAGGAGGGGGTTGTGCTGGAAACGCAGGTAGAATCTAGTGCCTCCCCATGGACTGGGGAGGTAATTAGCGGACTACCCCCTGCCAGGGAACACCTGTGACACCAGGCAGCTGCGTGGAGGGCGGCCCCGAACCTCCCCCTCACAGTCACCCTTGTTCCGGATTTCTGAGTGTGGGGAGGTTCCGTCTTCTGTCTGCAGCACCCGGGTTCTCCTAGGAGCCATTCGAGTGTCTTCCCCCAGTCCCTCCCAGTGCGGGTTGCCGGGGAAAGGCGGGGGTTGGGCTGGAAAAGCAGGTAGCATCTAGTGCCTCCCCATGGACAAGGGAGATAATTAGCGGACTTCCCCCTGCCAGGGAACACCTGTGACACCAGGCATCTTCGTGGAGGGCGGCCCCAAACCTCCCCCACACAGTCGGCCGTGTTCCGGAATTCTGAGTGTGGGGAGGTTCCGTCTTCTGTCTGCAGCACCCGGGATCTCCTAGGAGCCCTTTGAGTGTCTTCCCCGAGTCCCTCCCAATGCGGGCTGCCGGGGAAAGGCGGGGGTTGGGCTGGAAACGCAGGTAGCATCTAGTGCCTCCTCATGGACAGGGGAGGTAATTAGCGGACATCACCCTGCCAGGGAACACCTGTGACACCAGGCAGCTGCGTGGAGGGCGGCTCTGAAACTCCCCCTCACAGTCACAAGTGTTCCGGATTTCTGAGTGTGGGGAGGTTCCGTCTTCTGTCTGCAGCACCCGGGTTCTCCTAGGAGCCATTCGAGTGTCTTCCCCCAGTCCCTCCCAGTGCGGGCTGCCGGGGAAAGGCGGGGGTTGGGCTGGAAAAGCAGGTAGCATCTAGTGCCTCCCCATGGACAAGGGAGATAATTAGCGGACTTCCCCCTGCCAGGGAACACCTGTGACACCAGGCAGCTGCGTGGAGGGCGGCCCCGAATCTCCCCTACACAGTCACCCGTGTTCCGGAATTCTGAGTGTGGGGAGGTTCCGTCTTCTGTCTGCAGCACCCGGGATCTCCTAGGAGCCCTTCGAGTGTCTTCCCCGAGTCCCTCCCAGTGCGGGCTGCCGGGGAAAGGCGGGGGTTGGGCTGGAAAAGCAGGTAGCATCTAGTGCCTCCCCATGGACAAGGGAGATAATTAGCGGACTACCCCCTGCCAGGGAACACCTGTGACACCAGGCAGCTGCGTGGAGGGCGGCCCCGAACCTCCCCCACACAGTCACCCGTGTTCCGGAATTCTGAGTGTGGGGACGTTCCGTCTTCTGTCTGCAGCACCCGGGATCTCCTAGGAGCCCTTCGAGTGTCTTCCCCGAGTCCCTCCCAGTGCGGGCTGCCGGGGAAAGGCGGGGGTTTGGCTGGAAACGCAGGTAGTATCTAGTGCCTCCCCATGGACCAGGGAGGTAATTAGCGGACTTCCCCTTGCGAGGGAACACCTGTGACACAAGGCAGCTGCGTGGAGGGCGGCCCCGAACCTCCCCCACACAGTCAGCCGTGTTCCGGAATTCTGAGTGTGGGGAGGTTCCGTCTTCTGTCTGCAGCACCCGGGTTCTCCTAGGAGCCATTCGAGTGTCTTCCCCCAGTCCCTCCCAGTGCGGGCTGCCGGGGAAAGGCGGGGGTTGGGCTGGAAAAGCAGGTAGCATCTAGTGCCTCCCCATGGACAAGGGAGATAATTAGCGGACTTCCCCCTGCCAGGGAACACCTGTGACACCAGGCATCTTCGTGGAGGGCGGCCCCAAACCTCCCCCACACAGTCGGCCGTGTTCCGGAATTCTGAGTGTGGGGAGGTTCCGTCTTCTGTCTGCAGCACCCGGGATCTCCTAGGAGCCCTTCGAGTGTCTTCCCCGAGTCCCTCCCAGTGCGGGCTGCCGGGGAAAGGCGGGGGTTGGGCTGGAAACGCAGGTAGCATCTAGTGCCTCCTCATGGACAGGGGAGGTAATTAGCGGACATCACCCTGCCAGGGAACACCTGTGACACCAGGCAGCTGCGTGGAGGGCGGCTCTCAACCTCCCCCTCACAGTCACCCGTGTTCCGGATTTCTGAGTGTGGGGAGGTTCCGTCTTCTGTCTGCAGCACCCGGGTTCTCCTAGGAGCACTTCGAGTGTCTTCCCCCAGTCCCTCCCAGTGCGGGCTGCCGGGGAAAGGTGGGGGTTGGGCTGGAAAAGCAGGTAGCATCTAGTGCCTCCCCCTGGACAGGGGAGGTAATTAGTGGACATCACCCTGCCAGGGAACACCTGTGACACCAGGCAGCTGCGTGGAGGGCGGCTCTGAACCTCCCCCTCACAGTCACCCGTGTTCCGGATTTCTGAGTGTGGGGGGGTTCCTTTTTCTGTCTGCAGCACACGGGATCTCCTAGGAGCCCTTCGAGTGTCTTCCCCGAGTCCCTCCCAGTGCGGGCTGCCGGGGAAAGGCGGGGGTTGGGCTGGAAAAGCAGGTAGCATCTAGTTCCTCCCCATGGACAGGGGAGGTAATTAGCGGACTACGCCCTGCCAGGGAAAACCTGTGACACCAGGCAGCTGCGTGGAGGGCGGCCCCGAACCTCCCCCACACAGTCAGCCGTATTCCGGAATTCTGAGTGTGGGGAGGTTCCGTCTTCTGTCTGCAGCACCCGGGTTCTCCTAGGAGCCCTTCGAGTGTCTTCCCCGAGTCCCTCCCAGTGCGGGCTGCCGGGGAAAGGCGGGGGTTGGGCTGGAAACGCAGGTAGCATCTAGTGCCTCCTCATGGACAGGGGAGGTAATTAGCGGACATCACCCTGCCAGGGAACACCTGTGACACCAGGCAGCTGCGTGGAGGGCGGCTCTGAACCTCCCCCTCACAGTCACCCGTGTTCCGGATTTCTGAGTGTGGGGGGGTTCCTTCTTCTGTCTGCAGCACACGGGATCTCCTAGGAGCCCTTCGAGTGTCTTCCCCGAGTCCCTCCCAGTGCGGGCTGCCGGGGAAAGGCAGGGGTTTGGCTGGAAACGCAGGTAGCATCTAGTACCTCCCCATGGACAGGGGAGGTAATTAGCGGACTTCCCCTTGCGAGGGAACACCTGTGACACCAGGAAGCTGCGTGTGGGGCGGCCCTAAACCTCCCCCACACAGTCATCCGTGTTCCGGAATTCTGAGTGTGGGGAGGTTCCGTCTTCTGTCTGCAGCACCCGGGATCTCCTAGGAGCCCTTCGAGTGTCTTCCCCGAGTCCCTCCCAGTGCGGGCTACCGGGGAAAGGCGGGGGTTGGGCTGGAAAAGCAGGTAGCATCTAGTTCCTCCCCATGGACAGGGTAGGTAATTAGCGGACTACCCCCTGCCAGGGAACACCTGTGACACCAGGCAGCTGCGTGGAGGGCGGCCCCGAACCTCCCCCACACAGTCAGCCGTGTTCCGGAATTCTGAGTGTGGGGAGGTTCCGTCTTCTGTCTGCAGCACCCAGGTTCTCCTAGGAGCCCTTCGAGTGTCTTCCCCGAGTCCCTCCCAGTGCGGGCTGCCGGGGAAATGCGGGGGTTTGGCTGGAAACGCAGGTAGCATCTAGTGCCTCCTCATGGACAGGGGAGGTAATTAGCGGACATCACCCTGCCAGGGAACACCTGTGACACCAGGCAGCTGCGTGGAGGGCGGCTCTGAACCTCCCCCTCACAGTCACCCGTGTTCCGGATTTCTGAGTGTGGGGGGGTTCCTTCTTCTGTCTGCAGCACACGGGATCTCCTAGGAGCCCTTCGAGTGTCTTCCCCGAGTCCCTCCCAGTGCGGGCTGCCGGGGAAAGGCGGGGGTTTGGCTGGAAACGCAGGTAGCATCTAGTGCCTCCCCATGGAGAGGGGAGGTAATTAGCGGAATTCCCCTTGCGAGGGAACACCTGTGACACCAGGCAGCTGCGTGGAGGGCGGCCCCGAACCTCCCCCACACAGTCACACGTGTTCCGGAATTCTGAGTGTGGGGGGGTTCCTTCTTCTGTCTGCAGCACACGGGATCTCCTAGGAGCCCTTCGAGTGTCTTCCCCCAGTCCCTCCCAGTGCGGGCTGCCGGGGAAAGGAGGGGGTTGTGCTGGAAACGCAGGTAGCATCTAGTGCCTCCCCATGGACAAGGGAGATAATTAGCGGACTACCCCCTGCCAGGGAACACCTGTGACACCAGGCAGCTGCGTGGAGGGCGGCCCCGAACCTCCCCCACACAGTCACCCGTGTTCCGGAATTCTGAGTGTGGGGACGTTCCGTCTTCTGTCTGCAGCACCCGGGATCTCCTAGGAGCCCTTCGAGTGTCTTCCCCGAGTCCCTCCCAGTGCGGGCTGCCGGGGAAAGGCGGGGGTTTGGCTGGAAACGCAGGTAGTATCTAGTGCCTCCCCATGGACCAGGGAGGTAATTAGCGGACTTCCCCTTGCGAGGGAACACCTGTGACACAAGGCAGCTGCGTGGAGGGCGGCCCCGAACCTCCCCCACACAGTCAGCCGTGTTCCGGAATTCTGAGTGTGGGGAGGTTCCGTCTTCTGTCTGCAGCACCCGGGTTCTCCTAGGAGCCATTCGAGTGTCTTCCCCCAGTCCCTCCCAGTGCGGGCTGCCGGGGAAAGGCGGGGGTTGGGCTGGAAAAGCAGGTAGCATCTAGTGCCTCCCCATGGACAAGGGAGATAATTAGCGGACTTCCCCCTGCCAGGGAACACCTGTGACACCAGGCATCTTCGTGGAGGGCGGCCCCAAACCTCCCCCACACAGTCGGCCGTGTTCCGGAATTCTGAGTGTGGGGAGGTTCCGTCTTCTGTCTGCAGCACCCGGGATCTCCTAGGAGCCCTTCGAGTGTCTTCCCCGAGTCCCTCCCAGTGCGGGCTGCCGGGGAAAGGCGGGGGTTGGGCTGGAAACGCAGGTAGCATCTAGTGCCTCCTCATGGACAGGGGAGGTAATTAGCGGACATCACCCTGCCAGGGAACACCTGTGACACCAGGCAGCTGCGTGGAGGGCGGCTCTCAACCTCCCCCTCACAGTCACCCGTGTTCCGGATTTCTGAGTGTGGGGAGGTTCCGTCTTCTGTCTGCAGCACCCGGGTTCTCCTAGGAGCACTTCGAGTGTCTTCCCCCAGTCCCTCCCAGTGCGGGCTGCCGGGGAAAGGTGGGGGTTGGGCTGGAAAAGCAGGTAGCATCTAGTGCCTCCCCCTGGACAGGGGAGGTAATTAGTGGACATCACCCTGCCAGGGAACACCTGTGACACCAGGCAGCTGCGTGGAGGGCGGCTCTGAACCTCCCCCTCACAGTCACCCGTGTTCCGGATTTCTGAGTGTGGGGGGGTTCCTTTTTCTGTCTGCAGCACACGGGATCTCCTAGGAGCCCTTCGAGTGTCTTCCCCGAGTCCCTCCCAGTGCGGGCTGCCGGGGAAAGGCGGGGGTTGGGCTGGAAAAGCAGGTAGCATCTAGTTCCTCCCCATGGACAGGGGAGGTAATTAGCGGACTACGCCCTGCCAGGGAAAACCTGTGACACCAGGCAGCTGCGTGGAGGGCGGCCCCGAACCTCCCCCACACAGTCAGCCGTATTCCGGAATTCTGAGTGTGGGGAGGTTCCGTCTTCTGTCTGCAGCACCCGGGTTCTCCTAGGAGCCCTTCGAGTGTCTTCCCCGAGTCCCTCCCAGTGCGGGCTGCCGGGGAAAGGCGGGGGTTGGGCTGGAAACGCAGGTAGCATCTAGTGCCTCCTCATGGACAGGGGAGGTAATTAGCGGACATCACCCTGCCAGGGAACACCTGTGACACCAGGCAGCTGCGTGGAGGGCGGCTCTGAACCTCCCCCTCACAGTCACCCGTGTTCCGGATTTCTGAGTGTGGGGGGGTTCCTTCTTCTGTCTGCAGCACACGGGATCTCCTAGGAGCCCTTCGAGTGTCTTCCCCGAGTCCCTCCCAGTGCGGGCTGCCGGGGAAAGGCAGGGGTTTGGCTGGAAACGCAGGTAGCATCTAGTACCTCCCCATGGACAGGGGAGGTAATTAGCGGACTTCCCCTTGCGAGGGAACACCTGTGACACCAGGAAGCTGCGTGTGGGGCGGCCCTAAACCTCCCCCACACAGTCATCCGTGTTCCGGAATTCTGAGTGTGGGGAGGTTCCGTCTTCTGTCTGCAGCACCCGGGTTCTCCTAGGAGCCCTTCGAGTGTCTTCCCCGAGTCCCTCCTAGTGCGGGCTGCCGGGGAAAGGCGGGGGTTTGGCTGGAAACGCAGGTAGCATCTAGTGCCTCCCCATGGACCAGGGAGGTAATTAGCGGACTTCCCCTTGCGAGGGAACACCTGTGACACAAGGCAGCTGCGTGGAGGGCGGCCCCGAACCTCCCCCACACAGTCAGCCGTGTTCCGGAATTCTGAGTGTGGGGAGGTTCCGTCTTCTGTCTGCAGCACCCGGGTTCTCCTAGGAGCCATTCGAGTGTCTTCCCCCAGTCCCTCCCAGTGCGGGCTGCCGGGGAAATGCGGGGGTTGGGCTGGAAAAGCAGGTAGCATCTAGTGCCTCCCCATGGACAAGGGAGATAATTAGCGGACTTCCCCCTGCCAGGGAACACCTGTGACACCAGGCAGCTGCGTGGAGGGCGGCCCCGAACCTCCCCCACACAGTCACCCGTGTTCCGGAATTCTGAGTGTGGGGAGGTTCCGTCTTCTGTCTGCAGCACCCGGGATCTCCTAGGAGCCCTTCGAGTGTCTTCCCCGAGTCACTCCCAGTGCGGGCTGCCGGGGAAAGGCGGGGGTTGGGCTGGAAACGCAGGTAGCATCTAGTGCCTCCTCATGGACAGGGGAGGTAATTAGCGGACATCACCCTGGCAGGGAACACCTGTGACACCAGGCAGCTGCGTGGAGGGCGGCTCTGAACCTCCCCCTCACAGTCACCCGTGTTCCGGATTTCTGAGTGTGGGGGGGGTCCTTCTTCTGTCTGCAGCACACGGGATCTCCTAGGAGCCCTTCGAGTGTCTTCCCCGAGTCCTTCCCAGTGCGGGCTGCCGGGGAAGGCGGGGGTTGGGCTGGAAACGCAGGTAGCATCTAGTGCCTCCCCATGGACAAGGGAGATAATTAGCGGACTTCCCCCTGCCAGGGAACACCTGTGACACCAGGCAGCTGCGTGGAGGGCGGCCCCGAACCTCCCCCACACAGTCACCCGTGTTCCGGAATTCTGAGTGTGGGGAGGTTCCGTCTTCTGTCTGCAGCACCCGGGATCTCCTAGGAGCCCTTCGAGTGTCTTCCCCGAGTCCCTCCCAGTGCGGGCTGCCGGGGAAAGGCGGGGGTTGGGCTGGAAACGCAGGTAGCATCTAGTGCCTCCTTATGGACAGGGGAGGTAATTAGCGGACATCACCCTGCCAGGGAACACCTGTGACACCAGGCAGCTGCGTGGAGGGCGGCTCTGAACCTCCCCCTCACAGTCACCCGTGTTCCGGATTTCTGAGTGTGGGGGGGTTCCTTCTTCTGTCTGCAGCACACGGGATCTCCTAGGAGCCCTTCGAGTGTCTTCCCCGAGTCCCTCCCAGTGCGGGCTGCCGGGGAAAGGCGGGGGTTGGGCTGGAAACGCTGGTAGCATCTAGTTCCTCCCCATGGACAGGGGAGGTAATTAGCGGACTACGCCCTGCCAGGGAACACCTGTGACACCAGGCAGCTGCGTGGAGGGCGGCCCCGAACCTCCCCCACACAGTCAGCCGTATTCCGGAATTCTGAGTGTGGGGAGGTTCCGTCTTCTGTCTGCAGCACCCGGGTTCTCCTAGGCGCCCTTCGAGTGTCTTCCCCGAGTCCCTCCCAGTGCGGGCTGCCGGGGAAAGGTGGGGGTTGGGCTGGAAAAGCAGGTAGCATCTAGTGCCTCCCCCTGGACAGGGGAGGTAATTAGTGGACATCACCCTGCCAGGGAACACCTGTGACACCAGGCAGCTGCGTGGAGGGCGGCTCTGAACCTCCCCCTCACAGTCACCCTTGTTCCGGATTTCTGAGTGTGGGGGGGTTCCTTCTTCTGTCTGCAGCACACGGGATTTCCTAGGAGCCCTTCGAGTGTCTTCCCCGAGTCCCTCACAGTGCGGGCTGCTGGGGAAAGGCGGGGGTTTGGCTGGAAACGCAGGTAGCATCTAGTTCCTCCCCATGGACAGGGGAGGTAATTAGCGGACTTCTCCTTGCGAGGGAACACCTGTGACACCAGGAAGCTGCGTGGGGGGCGGCCCTAAACCTCCCCCACACAGTCATCCGTATTCCGGAATTCTGAGTGTGGGGAGGTTCCGTCTTCTGTCTGCAGCACCCGGGTTCTCCTAGGAGCCCTACGAGTGTCTTCCCCGATTCCCTCCCAGTGCGGGCTGCCGGGGAAAGGCGGGGGTTTGGCTGGAAACGCAGGTAGCATCTAGTGCCTCCCCATGGAGCGGGGAGGTAATTAGCGGAATTCCCCTTGCGAGGGAACACCTGTGACACCAGGCAGCTGCGTGGAGGGCGGCCCCGAACCTCCCCCACACAGTCACCCGTGTTCCGGAATTCTGAGTGTGGGGGGGTTGCTTCTTCTGTCTGCAGCACACGGGATCTCCTAGGAGCCCTTCGAGTGTCTTCCCCCAGTCCCTCCCAGTGCGGGCTGCCGGGGAAAGGAGGGGGTTGTGCTGGAAACGCAGGTAGAATCTAGTGCCTCCCCATGGACTGGGGAGGTAATTAGCGGACTACCCCCTGCCAGGGAACACCTGTGACACCAGGCAGCTGCGTGGAGGGCGGCCCCGAACCTCCCCCTCACAGTCACCCTTGTTCCGGATTTCTGAGTGTGGGGGGGTTCCTTCTTCTGTCTGCAGCACACGGGATCTCCTAGGAGCCCTTCGAGTGTCTTCCCCGAGTCCCTCCCAGTGCGGGCTGCCGGGGAAAGGCAGGGGTTTGGCTGGAAACGCAGGTAGCATCTAGTTCCTCCCCATGGACAGGGGAGGTAATTAGCGGAATTCCCCTTGCGAGGGAACACCTGTGACACCAGGAAGCTGCGTGTGGGGCGGCCCTAAACCTCCCCCACACAGTCATCCGTGTTCCGGAATTCTGAGTGTGGGGAGGTTCCGTCTTCTGTCTGCAGCACCCGGGTTCTCCTAGGAGCCCTTCGAGTGTCTTCCCCGAGTCCCTCCTAGTGCGGGCTGCCGGGGAAAGGCGGGGGTTGGGCTGGAAACGCAGGTAGCATCTAGTGCCTCCCCATGGACCAGGGAGGTAATTAGCGGACTTCCCCTTGCGAGGGAACACCTGTGACACAAGGCAGCTGCGTGGAGGGCGGCCCCGAACCTCCCCCACACAGTCAGCCGTGTTCCGGAATTCTGAGTGTGGGGAGGTTCCGTCTTCTGTCTGCAGCACACGGGATCTCCTAGGAGCCCTTCGAGTGTCTTCCCCGAGTCCCTCCCAGTGCGGGCTGCCGGGGAAAGGCGGGGGTTGGGCTGGAAAAGCAGGTAGCATCTAGTTCCTCCCCATGGACAGGGGAGGTAATTAGCGGACTACGCCCTGCCAGGGAACACCTGTGACACCAGGCAGCTGCGTGGAGGGCGGCCCCGAACCTCCCCCACACAGTCAGCCGTGTTCCGGAATTCTGAGTGTGGGGAGGTTCCGTCTTCTGTCTGCAGCACCCGGGTTCTCCTAGGAGCCATTCGAGTGTCTTCCCCCAGTCCCTCCCAGTGCGGGCTGCCGGGGAAAGGCGGGGGTTTGGCTGGAAACGCAGGTAGCATCTAGTGCCTCCCCATGGAGAGGGGAGGTAATTAGCGGAATTCCCCTTGCGAGGGAACACCTGTGACACCAGGCAGCTGCGTGGAGGGCGGCCCCGAACCTCCCCTACACAGTCACCCGTGTTCCGGAATTCTGAGTGTGGGGGGTTCCTTCTTCTGTCTGCAGCACACGGGATCTCCTAGGAGCCCTTCGAGTGTCTTCCCCGAGTCCCTCTCAGTGCGGGCTGCCGGGGAAAGGCGGGGGTTGGGCTGGAAAAGCAGGTAGCATCTAGTGCCTCCCCCTGGACAGGGGAGGTAATTAGCGGACTTCCCCTTGCGAGGGAACCCCTGTGACACCAGGCAGCTGCGTGGAGGGCGGCTCCGAACCTCCCCCACACAGTCATACGTGTTCCGGAATTCTGAGTGTGGGGGGGTTCCTTCTTCTGTCTGCAGCACACGGGATCTCCTAGGAGCCCTTCGAGTGTCTTCCCCCAGTCCCTCGCAGTGCGGGCTGCCGGGGAAAGGCGGGGGTTTGGCTGGAAACGCAGGTAGCATCTAGTGCCTCCCCATGGACCAGGGAGGTAATTAGCGGACTTCCCCTTGCGAGGGAACACCTGTGACACCAGGCATCTTCGTGGAGGGCGGCCCCAAACCTCCCCCACACAGTCGGCCGTGTTCCGGAATTCTGAGTGTGGGGAGGTTCCGTCTTCTGTCTGCAGCACCCGGGATCTCCTAGGAGCCCTTCGAGTGTCTTCCCCGAGTCCCTCCCAGTGCGGGCTACCGGGGAAAGGCGGGGGTTGGGCTGGAAAAGCAGGTAGCATCTAGTGCCTCCCCCTGGACAGGGGAGATATTTAGCGGACTTCCCCCTGCCAGGGAACACCTGTGACACCAGGCATCTTCTTGGAGGGCGGCCCCAAACCTCCCCCACACAGTCGGCCGTGTTCCGGAATTCTGAGTGTGGGGAGGTTCCGTCTTCTGTCTGCAGCAACCGGGATCTCCTAGGAGCCCTTCGAGTGTCTTCCCCGAGTCCCTCCCAGTGCGGGCTGCCGGGGAAAGGCGGGGGTTGGGCTGGAAACGCAGGTAGCATCTAGTGCCTCCCCCTGGACAGGGGAGGTAATTAACGGACTTCCCCTTGCGAGGGAACACCTGTGACACCAGGAAGCTGCGTGGAGGGCGGCCCTAAACTTCCCCACACAGTCACCCTTGTTCCGGAATTCTGAGTGTGGGGAGGTTCCGTCTTCTGTCTGCAGCACCCGGGTTCTCCTAGGAGCCCTTCGATTGTCTTCCCCCAGTCCCTCCCAGTGCGGGCTGCCGGGGAAAGGTGAGGGTTGGGCTGGAAAAGCAGGTAGCATCTAGTGCCTCCCCCTGGACAGGGGAGGTAATTAGTGGACATCACCCTGCCAGGGAACACCTGTGACACCAGGCAGCTGCGTGGAGGGCGGCTCTGAACCTCCCCCTCACAGTCACCCTTGTTCCGGATTTCTGAGTGTGGGGGGGTTCCTTCTTCTGTCTGCAGCACACGGGATCTCCTGGGAGCCATTCGAGTGTCTTCCCCGAGTCCCTCCCAGTGCGGGCTGCCGGGGAAAGGCGGGGGTTTGGCTGGAAACGCAGGTAGCATCTAGTGCCTCCCCATGGACAGGGGAGGTAATTAGCGGACTTCCCCTTGCGAGGGAACACCTGTGACACAAGGCAGCTGCGTGGAGGGCGGCCCCGAACCTCCCCCACACAGTCAGCCGTGTTCCGGAATTCTGAGTGTGGGGAGGTACCGTCTTCTGTCTGCAGCACCCGGGATCTCCTAGGAGCCCTTCGAGTGTCTTCCCCGAGTCCATCCCAGTGCGGGCTACCGGGGAAAGGCGGGGGTTGGGCTGGAAAAGCAGGTAGCATCTAGTGCCTCCCCCTGGACAGGGGAGGTAATTAACGGACTTCCCCCTGCCAGGGAACACCTGTGACACCAGGCAGCTGCGTGGAGGGCGGCCCCGAACCTCCCCCACACAGTCACCCGTGTTCCGGAATTCTGAGTGTGGGGAGGTTCCGTCTTCTGTCTGCAGCACCCGGGATCTCCTAGGAGCCCTTCGAGTGTCTTCCCCGAGTCCCTCCCAGTGCGGGCTACCGGGGAAAGGCGGGGGTTGGGCTGGAAAAGCAGGTAGCATCTAGTGCCTCCCCATGGACAAGGGAGATAATTAGCGGACTTCCCCCTGCCAGGGAACACCTGTGACACCAGGCAGCTGCGTGGAGGGCGGCCCCGAACCTCCCCCACACAGTCACCCGTGTTCCGGAATTCTGAGTGTGGGGAGGTTCCGTCTTCTGTCTGCAGCACCCGGGATCTCCTAGGAGCCCTTCGAGTGTCTTCCCCGAGTCCCTCCCAGTGCGGGCTGCCGGGGAAAGGCGGGGGTTGGGCTGGAAACGCAGGTAGCATCTAGTGCCTCCTCATGGACAGGGGAGGTAATTAGCGGACATCACCCTGGCAGGGAACACCTGTGACACCAGGCAGCTGCGTGGAGGGCGGCTCTGAACCTCCCCCTCACAGTCACCCGTGTTCCGGATTTCTGAGTGTGGGGGGGGTCCTTCTTCTGTCTGCAGCACACGGGATCTCCTAGGAGCCCTTCGAGTGTCTTCCCCGAGTCCTTCCCAGTGCGGGCTGCCGGGGAAGGCGGGGGTTGGGCTGGAAACGCAGGTAGCATCTAGTGCCTCCCCATGGACAAGGGAGATAATTAGCGGACTTCCCCCTGCCAGGGAACACCTGTGACACCAGGCAGCTGCGTGGAGGGCGGCCCCGAACCTCCCCCACACAGTCACCCGTGTTCCGGAATTCTGAGTGTGGGGAGGTTCCGTCTTCTGTCTGCAGCACCCGGGATCTCCTAGGAGCCCTTCGAGTGTCTTCCCCGAGTCCCTCCCAGTGCGGGCTGCCGGGGAAAGGCGGGGGTTGGGCTGGAAACGCAGGTAGCATCTAGTGCCTCCTTATGGACAGGGGAGGTAATTAGCGGACATCACCCTGCCAGGGAACACCTGTGACACCAGGCAGCTGCGTGGAGGGCGGCTCTGAACCTCCCCCTCACAGTCACCCGTGTTCCGGATTTCTGAGTGTGGGGGGGTTCCTTCTTCTGTCTGCAGCACACGGGATCTCCTAGGAGCCCTTCGAGTGTCTTCCCCGAGTCCCTCCCAGTGCGGGCTGCCGGGGAAAGGCGGGGGTTGGGCTGGAAACGCTGGTAGCATCTAGTTCCTCCCCATGGACAGGGGAGGTAATTAGCGGACTACGCCCTGCCAGGGAACACCTGTGACACCAGGCAGCTGCGTGGAGGGCGGCCCCGAACCTCCCCCACACAGTCAGCCGTATTCCGGAATTCTGAGTGTGGGGAGGTTCCGTCTTCTGTCTGCAGCACCCGGGTTCTCCTAGGCGCCCTTCGAGTGTCTTCCCCGAGTCCCTCCCAGTGCGGGCTGCCGGGGAAAGGTGGGGGTTGGGCTGGAAAAGCAGGTAGCATCTAGTGCCTCCCCCTGGACAGGGGAGGTAATTAGTGGACATCACCCTGCCAGGGAACACCTGTGACACCAGGCAGCTGCGTGGAGGGCGGCTCTGAACCTCCCCCTCACAGTCACCCTTGTTCCGGATTTCTGAGTGTGGGGGGGTTCCTTCTTCTGTCTGCAGCACACGGGATTTCCTAGGAGCCCTTCGAGTGTCTTCCCCGAGTCCCTCACAGTGCGGGCTGCTGGGGAAAGGCGGGGGTTTGGCTGGAAACGCAGGTAGCATCTAGTTCCTCCCCATGGACAGGGGAGGTAATTAGCGGACTTCTCCTTGCGAGGGAACACCTGTGACACCAGGAAGCTGCGTGGGGGGCGGCCCTAAAGCTCCCCCACACAGTCATCCGTATTCCGGAATTCTGAGTGTGGGGAGGTTCCGTCTTCTGTCTGCAGCACCCGGGTTCTCCTAGGAGCCCTACGAGTGTCTTCCCCGATTCCCTCCCAGTGCGGGCTGCCGGGGAAAGGCGGGGGTTTGGCTGGAAACGCAGGTAGCATCTAGTGCCTCCCCATGGAGCGGGGAGGTAATTAGCGGAATTCCCCTTGCGAGGGAACACCTGTGACACCAGGCAGCTGCGTGGAGGGCGGCCCCGAACCTCCCCCACACAGTCACCCGTGTTCCGGAATTCTGAGTGTGGGGGGGTTGCTTCTTCTGTCTGCAGCACACGGGATCTCCTAGGAGCCCTTCGAGTGTCTTCCCCCAGTCCCTCCCAGTGCGGGCTGCCGGGGAAAGGAGGGGGTTGTGCTGGAAACGCAGGTAGAATCTAGTGCCTCCCCATGGACTGGGGAGGTAATTAGCGGACTACCCCCTGCCAGGGAACACCTGTGACACCAGGCAGCTGCGTGGAGGGCGGCCCCGAACCTCCCCCTCACAGTCACCCTTGTTCCGGATTTCTGAGTGTGGGGGGGTTCCTTCTTCTGTCTGCAGCACACGGGATCTCCTAGGAGCCCTTCGAGTGTCTTCCCCGAGTCCCTCCCAGTGCGGGCTGCCGGGGAAAAGCAGGGGTTTGGCTGGAAACGCAGGTAGCATCTAGTTCCTCCCCATGGACAGGGGAGGTAATTAGCGGAATTCCCCTTGCGAGGGAACACCTGTGACACCAGGAAGCTGCGTGTGGGGCGGCCCTAAACCTCCCCCACACAGTCATCCGTGTTCCGGAATTCTGAGTGTGGGGAGGTTCCGTCTTCTGTCTGCAGCACCCGGGTTCTCCTAGGAGCCCTTCGAGTGTCTTCCCCGAGTCCCTCCTAGTGCGGGCTGCCGGGGAAAGGCGGGGGTTGGGCTGGAAACGCAGGTAGCATCTAGTGCCTCCCCATGGACCAGGGAGGTAATTAGCGGACTTCCCCTTGCGAGGGAACACCTGTGACACAAGGCAGCTGCGTGGAGGGCGGCCCCGAACCTCCCCCACACAGTCAGCCGTGTTCCGGAATTCTGAGTGTGGGGAGGTTCCGTCTTCTGTCTGCAGCACACGGGATCTCCTAGGAGCCCTTCGAGTGTCTTCCCCGAGTCCCTCCCAGTGCGGGCTGCCGGGGAAAGGCGGGGGTTGGGCTGGAAAAGCAGGTAGCATCTAGTTCCTCCCCATGGACAGGGGAGGTAATTAGCGGACTACGCCCTGCCAGGGAACACCTGTGACACCAGGCAGCTGCGTGGAGGGCGGCCCCGAACCTCCCCCACACAGTCAGCCGTGTTCCGGAATTCTGAGTGTGGGGAGGTTCCGTCTTCTGTCTGCAGCACCCGGGTTCTCCTAGGAGCCATTCGAGTGTCTTCCCCCAGTCCCTCCCAGTGCGGGCTGCCGGGGAAAGGCGGGGGTTTGGCTGGAAACGCAGGTAGCATCTAGTGCCTCCCCATGGAGAGGGGAGGTAATTAGCGGAATTCCCCTTGCGAGGGAACACCTGTGACACCAGGCAGCTGCGTGGAGGGCGGCCCCGAACCTCCCCTACACAGTCACCCGTGTTCCGGAATTCTGAGTGTGGGGGGTTCCTTCTTCTGTCTGCAGCACACGGGATCTCCTAGGAGCCCTTCGAGTGTCTTCCCCGAGTCCCTCTCAGTGCGGGCTGCCGGGGAAAGGCGGGGGTTGGGCTGGAAAAGCAGGTAGCATCTAGTGCCTCCCCCTGGACAGGGGAGGTAATTAGCGGACTTCCCCTTGCGAGGGAACCCCTGTGACACCAGGCAGCTGCGTGGAGGGCGGCTCCGAACCTCCCCCACACAGTCATACGTGTTCCGGAATTCTGAGTGTGGGGGGGTTCCTTCTTCTGTCTGCAGCACACGGGATCTCCTAGGAGCCCTTCGAGTGTCTTCCCCCAGTCCCTCGCAGTGCGGGCTGCCGGGGAAAGGCGGGGGTTTGGCTGGAAACGCAGGTAGCATCTAGTGCCTCCCCATGGACCAGGGAGGTAATTAGCGGACTTCCCCTTGCGAGGGAACACCTGTGACACCAGGCATCTTCGTGGAGGGCGGCCCCAAACCTCCCCCACACAGTCGGCCGTGTTCCGGAATTCTGAGTGTGGGGAGGTTCCGTCTTCTGTCTGCAGCACCCGGGATCTCCTAGGAGCCCTTCGAGTGTCTTCCCCGAGTCCCTCCCAGTGCGGGCTACCGGGGAAAGGCGGGGGTTGGGCTGGAAAAGCAGGTAGCATCTAGTGCCTCCCCCTGGACAGGGGAGATATTTAGCGGACTTCCCCCTGCCAGGGAACACCTGTGACACCAGGCATCTTCTTGGAGGGCGGCCCCAAACCTCCCCCACACAGTCGGCCGTGTTCCGGAATTCTGAGTGTGGGGAGGTTCCGTCTTCTGTCTGCAGCAACCGGGATCTCCTAGGAGCCCTTCGAGTGTCTTCCCCGAGTCCCTCCCAGTGCGGGCTGCCGGGGAAAGGCGGGGGTTGGGCTGGAAACGCAGGTAGCATCTAGTGCCTCCCCCTGGACAGGGGAGGTAATTAACGGACTTCCCCTTGCGAGGGAACACCTGTGACACCAGGAAGCTGCGTGGAGGGCGGCCCTAAACTTCCCCACACAGTCACCCTTGTTCCGGAATTCTGAGTGTGGGGAGGTTCCGTCTTCTGTCTGCAGCACCCGGGTTCTCCTAGGAGCCCTTCGATTGTCTTCCCCCAGTCCCTCCCAGTGCGGGCTGCCGGGGAAAGGTGAGGGTTGGGCTGGAAAAGCAGGTAGCATCTAGTGCCTCCCCCTGGACAGGGGAGGTAATTAGTGGACATCACCCTGCCAGGGAACACCTGTGACACCAGGCAGCTGCGTGGAGGGCGGCTCTGAACCTCCCCCTCACAGTCACCCTTGTTCCGGATTTCTGAGTGTGGGGGGGTTCCTTCTTCTGTCTGCAGCACACGGGATCTCCTGGGAGCCATTCGAGTGTCTTCCCCGAGTCCCTCCCAGTGCGGGCTGCCGGGGAAAGGCGGGGGTTTGGCTGGAAACGCAGGTAGCATCTAGTGCCTCCCCATGGACAGGGGAGGTAATTAGCGGACTTCCCCTTGCGAGGGAACACCTGTGACACAAGGCAGCTGCGTGGAGGGCGGCCCCGAACCTCCCCCACACAGTCAGCCGTGTTCCGGAATTCTGAGTGTGGGGAGGTACCGTCTTCTGTCTGCAGCACCCGGGATCTCCTAGGAGCCCTTCGAGTGTCTTCCCCGAGTCCATCCCAGTGCGGGCTACCGGGGAAAGGCGGGGGTTGGGCTGGAAAAGCAGGTAGCATCTAGTGCCTCCCCCTGGACAGGGGAGGTAATTAACGGACTTCCCCCTGCCAGGGAACACCTGTGACACCAGGCAGCTGCGTGGAGGGCGGCCCCGAACCTCCCCCACACAGTCACCCGTGTTCCGGAATTCTGAGTGTGGGGAGGTTCCGTCTTCTGTCTGCAGCACCCGGGATCTCCTAGGAGCCCTTCGAGTGTCTTCCCCGAGTCCCTCCCAGTGCGGGCTACCGGGGAAAGGCGGGGGTTGGGCTGGAAAAGCAGGTAGCATCTAGTGCCTCCCCCTGGACAGGGGAGGTAATTAGCGGACTTCCCCTTGCGAGGGAACCCCTGTGACACCAGGCAGCTGCGTGGAGGGCGGCTCCGAACCTCCCCCACACAGTCATACGTGTTCCGGAATTCTGAGTGTGGGGGGGTTCCTTCTTCTGTCTGCAGCACACGGGATCTCCTAGGAGCCCTTCGAGTGTCTTCCCCCAGTCCCTCGCAGTGCGGGCTGCCGGGGAAAGGCGGGGGTTTGGCTGGAAACGCAGGTAGCATCTAGTGCCTCCCCATGGACCAGGGAGGTAATTAGCGGACTTCCCCTTGCGAGGGAACACCTGTGACACCAGGCATCTTCGTGGAGGGCGGCCCCAAACCTCCCCCACACAGTCGGCCGTGTTCCGGAATTCTGAGTGTGGGGAGGTTCCGTCTTCTGTCTGCAGCACCCGGGATCTCCTAGGAGCCCTTCGAGTGTCTTCCCCGAGTCCATCCCAGTGCGGGCTACCGGGGAAAGGCGGGGGTTGGGCTGGAAAAGCAGGTAGCATCTAGTGCCTCCCCCTGGACAGGGGAGGTAATTAACGGACTTCCCCCTGCCAGGGAACACCTGTGACACCAGGCAGCTGCGTGGAGGGCGGCCCCGAACCTCCCCCACACAGTCACCCGTGTTCCGGAATTCTGAGTGTGGGGAGGTTCCGTCTTCTGTCTGCAGCACCCGGGATCTCCTAGGAGCCCTTCGAGTGTCTTCCCCGAGTCCCTCCCAGTGCGGGCTACCGGGGAAAGGCGGGGGTTGGGCTGGAAAAGCAGGTAGCATCTAGTTCCTCCCCATGGACAGGGTAGGTAATTAGCGGACTACCCCCTGCCAGGGAACACCTGTGACACCAGGCAGCTGCGTGGAGGGCGGCCCCGAACCTCCCCCACACAGTCAGCCGTGTTCCGGAATTCTGAGTGTGGGGAGGTTCCGTCTTCTGTCTGCAGCACCCAGGTTCTCCTAGGAGCCCTTCGAGTGTCTTCCCCGAGTCCCTCCCAGTGCGGGCTGCCGGGGAAATGCGGGGGTTTGGCTGGAAACGCAGGTAGCATCTAGTGCCTCCTCATGGACAGGGGAGGTAATTAGCGGACATCACCCTGCCAGGGAACACCTGTGACACCAGGCAGCTGCGTGGAGGGCGGCTCTGAACCTCCCCCTCACAGTCACCCGTGTTCCGGATTTCTGAGTGTGGGGGGGTTCCTTCTTCTGTCTGCAGCACACGGGATCTCCTAGGAGCCCTTCGAGTGTCTTCCCCGA
This sequence comes from Camelus bactrianus, assembly GCF_048773025.1. Taxonomy (NCBI): domain Eukaryota; kingdom Metazoa; phylum Chordata; class Mammalia; order Artiodactyla; family Camelidae; genus Camelus; species Camelus bactrianus. The sequence continues at coordinate 1,021,556 of NC_133540.1, forward strand.
GTCCCTCCCAGTGCGGGCTGCCGGGGAAAGGCGGGGGTTTGGCTGGAAACGCAGGTAGCATCTAGTGCCTCCCCATGGAGAGGGGAGGTAATTAGCGGAATTCCCCTTGCGAGGGAACACCTGTGACACCAGGCAGCTGCGTGGAGGGCGGCCCCGAAACTCCCCCACACAGTCACCCGTGTTCCGGAATTCTGAGTGTGGGGGGGTTCCTTCTTCTGTCTGCAGCACACGGGATCTCCTAGGAGCCCTTCGAGTGTCTTCCCCCAGTCCCTCCCAGTGCGGGCTGCCGGGGAAAGGTGGGGGTTGGGCTGGAAACGCAGGTAGCATCTAGTGCCTCCTCATGGACAGGGGAGGTAATTAGCGGACATCACCCTGCCAGGGAACACCTGTGACACCAGGCAGCTGCGTGGAGGGCGGCTCTCAACCTCCCCCTCACAGTCACCCGTGTTCCGGATTTCTGAGTGTGGGGAGGTTCCGTCTTCTGTCTGCAGCACCCGGGTTCTCCTAGGAGCACTTCGAGTGTCTTCCCCCAGTCCCTCCCAGTGCGGGCTGCCGGGGAAAGGTGGGGGTTGGGCTGGAAAAGCAGGTAGCATCTAGTGCCTCCCCCTGGACAGGGGAGGTAATTAGTGGACATCACCCTGCCAGGGAACACCTGTGACACCAGGCAGCTGCGTGGAGGGCGGCTCTGAACCTCACCCTCACAGTCACCCGTGTTCCGGATTTCTGAGTGTGGGGGGGTTCCTTTTTCTGTCTGCAGCACACGGTATCTCCTAGGAGCCCTTCGAGTGTCTTCCCCGAGTCCCTCCCAGTGCGGGCTGCCGGGGAAAGGCGGGGGTTGGGCTGGAAAAGCAGGTAGCATCTAGTTCCTCCCCATGGACAGGGGAGGTAATTAGCGGACTACGCCCTGCCAGGGAACACCTGTGACACCAGGCAGCTGCGTGGAGGGCGGCCCCGAACCTCCCCCACACAGTCAGCCGTATTCCGGAATTCTGAGTGTGGGGAGGTTCCGTCTTCTGTCTGCAGCACCCGGGTTCTCCTAGGAGCCCTTCGAGTGTCTTCCCCGAGTCCCTCCCAGTGCGGGCTGCCGGGGAAAGGCGGGGGTTGGGCTGGAAACGCAGGTAGCATCTAGTGCATCCTCATGGACAGGGGAGGTAATTAGCGGACATCACCCTGCCAGGGAACACCTGTGACACCAGGCAGCTGCGTGGAGGGCGGCTCTGAACCTCCCCCTCACAGTCAACCGTGTTCCGGATTTCTGAGTGTGGGGGGGTTCCTTCTTCTGTCTGCAGCACACGGGATCTCCTAGGAGCCCTTCGAGTGTCTTCCCCGAGTCCCTCCCAGTGCGGGCTGCCGGGGAAAGGCGGGGGTTGGGCTGGAAAAGCAGGTAGAATCTAGTGCCTCCCCATGGACAAGGGAGATAATTAGCGGACTTCCCCCTGCCAGGGAACACCTGTGACACCAGGCAGCTGCGTGGAGGGCGGCCCCGAACCTCCCCCACACAGTCACCCGTGTTCCGGGATTCTGAGTGTGGGGAGGTTCCGTCTTCTGTCTGCAGCACCCGGGATCTCCTAGGAGCCCTTCGAGTGTCTTCCCCGAGTCCCTCCCAGTGCGGGCTGCCGGGGAAAGGCGGGGGTTGGGCTGGAAAAGCAGGTAGCATCTAGTGCCTCCCCCTGGACAGGGGAGGTAATTAGCGGACATCCCCCTGCCAGGGAACACCTGTGACACCAGGCAGCTGCGTGTAGGGCGGCCACGAACCTCCCCCACACAGTCACCCGTGTTCCGGAAATCTGAGTGTGGGGAGGTTCCGTCTTCTGTCTGCAGCACACGGGATCTCCTAGGAGCCCTTCGAGTGTCTTCCCCGAGTCCCTCCCAGTGCGGGCTGCCGGGGAAAGGCGGGGGTTGGGCTGGAAAAGCAGGTAGCATCTAGTTCCTCCCCATGGACAGGGGAGGTAATTAGCGGACTACGCCCTGCCAGGGAACACCTGTGACACCAGGCAGCTGCGTGGAGGGCGGCCCCGAACCTCCCCCACACAGTCAGCCGTGTTCCGGAATTCTGAGTGTGGGGAGGTTCCGTCTTCTGTCTGCAGCACCCGGGTTCTCCTAGGAGCCATTCGAGTGTCTTCCCCCAGTCCCTCCCAGTGCGGGCTGCCGGGGAAAGGCGGGGGTTGGGCTAGAAAAGCAGGTAGCATCTAGTGCCTCCCCATGGACAAGGGAGATAATTAGCGGACTTCCCCCTGCCAGGGAACACCTGTGACACCAGGCAGCTGCGTGGAGGGCGGCCCCGAACCTCCCCCACACAGTCACCCGTGTTCCGGAATTCTGAGTGTGGGGAGGTTCCGTCTTCTGTCTGCAGCACCCGGGATCTCCTAGGAGCCCTTCGAGTGTCTTCCCCGAGTCCCTCCCAGTGCGGGCTGCCGGGGAAAGGCGGGGGTTGGGCTGGAAAAGCAGGTAGCATCTAGTGCCTCCTCATGGACAGGGGAGGTAATTAGCGGACATCACCCTGCCAGGGAACACCTGTGACACCAGGCAGCTGCGTGGAGGGCGGCTCTGAACCTCCCCCTCACAGTCACCCGTGTTCCGGATTTCTGAGTGTGGGGGGGTTCCTTCTTCTGTCTGCAGCACACGGGATCTCCTAGGAGCCCTTCGAGTGTCTTCCCCGAGTCCCTCCCAGTGCGGGCTGCCGGGGAAAGGCGGGGGTTGGGCTGGAAACGCTGGTAGCATCTAGTTCCTCCCCATGGACAGGGGAGGTAATTAGCGGACTACGCCCTGCCAGGGAACACCTGTGACACCAGGCAGCTGCGTGGAGGGCGGCCCCGAACCTCCCCCACACAGTCAGCCGTATTCCGGAATTCTGAGTGTGGGGAGGTTCCGTCTTCTGTCTGCAGCACCCGGGTTCTCCTAGGAGCCCTTCGAGTGTCTTCCCCGAGTCCCTCCCAGTGCGGGCTGCCGGGGAAAGGTGGGGGTTGGGCTGGAAAAGCAGGTAGCATCTAGTGCCTCCCCCTGGACAGGGGAGGTAATTAGTGGACATCACCCTGCCAGGGAACACCTGTGACACCAGGCAGCTGCGTGGAGGGCGGCTCTGAACCTCCCCATCACAGTCACCCTTGTTCCGGATTTCTGAGTGTGGGGGGGTTCCTTCTTCTGTCTGCAGCACACGGGATCTCCTAGGAGCCCTTCGAGTGTCTTCCCCGAGTCCCTCACAGTGCGGGCTGCTGGGGAAAGGCGGGGGTTTGGCTGGAAACGCAGGTAGCATCTAGTTCCTCCCCATGGACAGGGGAGGTAATTAGCGGACTTCTCCTTGCGAGGGAACACCTGTGACACCAGGAAGCTGCGTGGGGGGCGGCCCTAAACCTCCCCCACACAGTCATCCGTATTCCGGAATTCTGAGTGTGGGGAGGTTCCGTCTTCTGTCTGCAGCACCCGGGTCCTCCTAGGAGCCCTACGAGTGTCTTCCCCGATTCCCTCCCAGTGCGGGCTGCCGGGGAAAGGCGGGGGTTTGGCTGGAAACGCAGGTAGCATCTAGTGCCTCCCCATGGAGCGGGGAGGTAATTAGCGGAATTCCCCTTGCGAGGGAACACCTGTGACACCAGGCAGCTGCGTGGAGGGCGGCTCTGAACCTCCCCCTCACAGTCACCCGTGTTCCGGATTTCTGAGTGTGGGGGGGTTCCGTCTTCTGTCTGCAGCACCCAGGTTCTCCTAGGAGCCCTTCGAGTGTCTTCCCCGAGTCCCTCCCAGTGCGGGCTGCCGGGGAAAGGCGGGGGTTTGGCTGGAAACGCAGGTAGCATCTAGTGCCTCCCCATGGACCAGGGAGGTAATTAGCGGACTTCCCCTTGCGAGGGAACACCTGTGACACAAGGCAGCTGCGTGGAGGGCGGCCCCGAACCTCCCCCACACAGTCAGCCGTGTTCCGGAATTCTGAGTGTGGGGAGGTTCCGTCTTCTGTCTGCAGCACCCGGGTTCTCCTAGGAGCCATTCGAGTGTCTTCCCCCAGTCCCTCCCAGTGCGGGCTGCCGGGGAAAGGCGGGGGTTGGGCTGGAAAAGCAGGTAGCATCTAGTGCCTCCCCATGGACAAGGGAGATAATTAGCGGACTTCCCCCTGCCAGGGAACACCTGTGACACCAGGCATCTTCGCGGAGGGCGGCCCCAAACCTCCCCCACACAGTCGGCCGTGTTCCGGAATTCTGAGTGTGGGGAGGTTCCGTCTTCTGTCTGCAGCACCCGGGATCTCCTAGGAGCCCTTCGAGTGTCTTCCCCGAGTCCCTCTCAGTGCGGGCTGCCGGGGAAAGGCGGGGGTTGGGTTGGAAACGCAGGTAGCATCTAGTGCCTCCTCATGGACAGGGGAGGTAATTAGCGGACATCACCCTGCCAGGGAACACCTGTGACACCAGGCAGCTGCGTGGAGGGCGGCTCTGAACCTCCCCCTCACAGTCACCCGTGTTCCGGATTTCTGAGTGTGGGGGGGTTCCTTCTTCTGTCTGCAGCACACGGGATCTCCTAGGAGCCCTTCGAGTGTCTTCCCCGAGTACCTCCCAGTGCGTGCTGCCGGGGAAAGGCGGGGGTTGGGCTGGAAAAGCAGGTAGCATCTAGTTCCTCCCCATGGACAGGGGAGGTAATTAGCGGACTACCCCCTGCCAGGGAACACCTGTGACACCAGGCAGCTGCGTGGAGGGCGGCCCCGAACCTCCCCCACACAGTCAGCCGTATTCCGGAATTCTGAGTGTGGGGAGGTTCCGTCTTCTGTCTGCAGCACCCGGGTTCTCCTAGGAGCCCTTCGAGTGTCTTCCCCGAGTCCCTCCCAGTGCGGGCTGCCGGGGAAAGGCGGGGGTTTGGCTGGAAACGCAGGTAGCATCTAGTGCCTCCCCATGGAGCGGGGAGGTAATTAGCGGAATTCCCCTTGCGAGGGAACACCTGTGACACCAGGCAGCTGCGTGGAGGGCGGCCCCGAACCTCCCCCACACAGTCACCCGTGTTCCGGAATTCTGAGTGTGGGGGGGTTGCTTCTTCTGTCTGCAGCACACGGGATCTCCTAGGAGCCCTTCGAGTGTCTTCCCCCAGTCCCTCCCAGTGCGGGCTGCCGGGGAAAGGAGGGGGTTGTGCTGGAAACGCAGGTAGAATCTAGTGCCTCCCCATGGACTGGGGAGGTAATTAGCGGACTACCCCCTGCCAGGGAACACCTGTGACACCAGGCAGCTGCGTGGAGGGCGGCCCCGAACCTCCCCCTCACAGTCACCCTTGTTCCGGATTTCTGAGTGTGGGGGGGTTCCTTCTTCTGTCTGCAGCACACGGGATCTCCTAGGAGCCCTTCGAGTGTCTTCCCCGAGTCCCTCCCAGTGCGGGCTGCCGGGGAAAGGCAGGGGTTTGGCTGGAAACGCAGGTAGCATCTAGTTCCTCCCCATGGACAGGGGAGGTAATTAGCGGACTTCCCCTTGCGAGGGAACACCTGTGACACCAGGAAGCTGCGTGTGGGGCGGCCCTAAACCTCCCCCACACAGTCATCCGTGTTCCGGAATTCTGAGTGTGGGGAGGTTCCGTCTTCTGTCTGCAGCACCCGGGTTCTCCTAGGAGCCCTTCGAGTGTCTTCCCCGAGTCCCTCCTACTGCGGGCTGCCGGGGAAAGGCGGGGGTTGGGCTGGAAACGCAGGTAGCATCTAGTGCCTCCCCATGGACCAGGGAGGTAATTAGCGGACTTCCCCTTGCGAGGGAACACCTGTGACACAAGGCAGCTGCGTGGAGGGCGGCCCCGAACCTCCCCCACACAGTCAGCCGTGTTCCGGAATTCTGAGTGTGGGGAGGTTCCGTCTTCTGTCTGCAGCACCCGGGTTCTCCTAGGAGCCATTCGAGTGTCTTCCCCCAGTCCCTCCCAGTGCGGGCTGCCGGGGAAAGGCGGGGGTTGGGCTGGAAAAGCAGGTAGCATCTAGTGCCTCCCCATGGACAAGGGAGATAATTAGCGGACTTCCCCCTGCCAGGGAACACCTGTGACACCAGGCAGCTGCGTGGAGGGCGGCCCCGAACCTCCCCCACACAGTCACCCGTGTTCCGGAATTCTGAGTGTGGGGAGGTTCCGTCTTCTGTCTGCAGCACCCGGGATCTCCTAGGAGCCCTTCGAGTGTCTTCCCCGAGTCCCTCCCAGTGCGGGCTGCCGGGGAAAGGCGGGGGTTGGGCTGGAAACGCAGGTAGCATCTAGTGCCTCCTCATGGACAGGGGAGGTAATTAGCGGACATCACCCTGCCAGGGAACACCTGTGACACCAGGCAGCTGCGTGGAGGGCGGCTCTGAACCTCCCCCTCACAGTCACCCGTGTTCCGGATTTCTGAGTGTGGGGGGGTTCCTTCTTCTGTCTGCAGCACACGGGATCTCCTAGGAGCCCTTCGAGTGTCTTCCCCGAGTCCCTCCCAGTGCGGGCTGCCGGGGAAAGGCGGGGGTTGGGCTGGAAAAGCAGGTAGCATCTAGTTCCTCCCCATGGACAGGGGAGGTAATTAGCGGACTACGCCCTGCCAGGGAACACCTGTGACACCAGGCAGCTGCGTGGAGGGCGGCCCCGAACCTCCCCCACACAGTCAGCCGTGTTCCGGAATTCTGAGTGTGGGGAGGTTCCGTCTTCTGTCTGCAGCACCCGGGTTCTCCTAGGAGCCATTCGAGTGTCTTCCCCCAGTCCCTCCCAGTGCGGGCTGCCGGGGAAAGGCGGGGGTTTGGCTGGAAACGCAGGTAGCATCTAGTGCCTCCCCATGGAGAGGGGAGGTAATTAGCGGAATTCCCCTTGCGAGGGAACACCTGTGACACCAGGCAGCTGCGTGGAGGGCGGCCCCGAACCTCCCCTACACAGTCACCCGTGTTCCGGAATTCTGAGTGTGGGGGGTTCCTTCTTCTGTCTGCAGCACACGGGATCTCCTAGGAGCCCTTCGAGTGTCTTCCCCGAGTCCCTCTCAGTGCGGGCTGCCGGGGAAAGGCGGGGGTTGGGCTGGAAAAGCAGGTAGCATCTAGTGCCTCCCCCTGGACAGGGGAGGTAATTAGCGGACTTCCCCTTGCGAGGGAACCCCTGTGACACCAGGCAGCTGCGTGGAGGGCGGCTCCGAACCTCCCCCACACAGTCATACGTGTTCCGGAATTCTGAGTGTGGGGGGGTTCCTTCTTCTGTCTGCAGCACACGGGATCTCCTAGGAGCCCTTCGAGTGTCTTCCCCCAGTCCCTCGCAGTGCGGGCTGCCGGGGAAAGGCGGGGGTTTGGCTGGAAACGCAGGTAGCATCTAGTGCCTCCCCATGGACCAGGGAGGTAATTAGCGGACTTCCCCTTGCGAGGGAACACCTGTGACACCAGGCATCTTCGTGGAGGGCGGCCCCAAACCTCCCCCACACAGTCGGCCGTGTTCCGGAATTCTGAGTGTGGGGAGGTTCCGTCTTCTGTCTGCAGCACCCGGGATCTCCTAGGAGCCCTTCGAGTGTCTTCCCCGAGTCCCTCCCAGTGCGGGCTACCGGGGAAAGGCGGGGGTTGGGCTGGAAAAGCAGGTAGCATCTAGTGCCTCCCCCTGGACAGGGGAGATATTTAGCGGACTTCCCCCTGCCAGGGAACACCTGTGACACCAGGCATCTTCTTGGAGGGCGGCCCCAAACCTCCCCCACACAGTCGGCCGTGTTCCGGAATTCTGAGTGTGGGGAGGTTCCGTCTTCTGTCTGCAGCACCCGGGATCTCCTAGGAGCCCTTCGAGTGTCTTCCCCGAGTCCCTCCCAGTGCGGGCTGCCGGGGAAAGGCGGGGGTTGGGCTGGAAACGCAGGTAGCATCTAGTGCCTCCCCCTGGACAGGGGAGGTAATTAACGGACTTCCCCTTGCGAGGGAACACCTGTGACACCAGGAAGCTGCGTGGAGGGCGGCCCTAAACTTCCCCACACAGTCACCCTTGTTCCGGAATTCTGAGTGTGGGGAGGTTCCGTCTTCTGTCTGCAGCACCCGGGTTCTCCTAGGAGCCCTTCGAGTGTCTTCCCCGAGTCCCTCCCAGTGCGGGCTGCCGGGGAAAGGCGGGGGTTGGACTGGAAACGCAGGTAGCATCTAGTGCCTCCTCATGGACAGGGGAGGTAATTAGCGGACATCACCCTGCCAGGGAACACCTGTGACACCAGGCAGCTGCGTGGAGGGCGGCTCTGAACCTCCCACTCACAGTCACCCGTGTTCCGGATTTCTGAGTGTGGGGAGGTTCCGTCTTCTGTCTGCAGCACCCGGGTTCTCCTAGGAGCCATTCGAGTGTCTTCCCCCAGTCCCTCCCAGTGCGGGCTGCCGGGGAAAGGCGGGGGTTGGGCTGGAAAAGCAGGTAGCATCTAGTGCCTCCCCATGGACAAGGGAGATAATTAGCGGACTTCCCCCTGCCAGGGAACACCTGTGACACCAGGCAGCTGCGTGGAGGGCGGCCCCGAACCTCCCCCACACAGTCACCCGTGTTCCGGAATTCTGAGTGTGGGGAGGTTCCGTCTTCTGTCTGCAGCACCCGGGATCTCCTAGGAGCCCTTCGAGTGTCTTCCCCGAGTCCCTCCCAGTGCGGGCTGCCGGGGAAAGGCGGGGGTTGGGCTGGAAACGCAGGTAGCATCTAGTGCCTCCTCATGGACAGGGGAGGTAATTAGCGGACATCACCCTGCCAGGGAATACCTGTGACACCAGGCAGCTGCGTGGAGGGCGGCTCTGAACCTCCCCCTCACAGTCACCCGTGTTCCGGATTTCTGAGTGTGGGGGGGTTCCTTCTTCTGTCTGCAGCACACGGGATCTCCTAGGAGCCCTTCGAGTGTCTTCCCCGAGTCCCTCCCAGTGCGGGCTGCCGGGGAAAGGCGGGGGTTGGGCTGGAAAAGCAGGTAGCATCTAGTTCCTCCCCATGGACAGGGGAGGTAATTAGCGGACTTCCCCTTGCGAGGGAACACCTGTGACACCAGGAAGCTGCGTGGGGGGCGGCCCTAAACCTCCCCCACACAGTCATCCGTATTCCGGAATTCTGAGTGTGGGGAGGTTCCGTCTTCTGTCTGCAGCACCCGGGTTCTCCTAGGAGCCCTTCGAGTGTCTTCCCCGAGTCCCTCCCAGTGCGGGCTGCCGGGGAAAGGCGGGGGTTTGGCTGGAAACGCAGGTAGCATCTAGTGCCTCCCCATGGAGAGGGGAGGTAATTAGCGGAATTCCCCTTGCGAGGGAACACCTGTGACACCAGGCAGCTGCGTGGAGGGCGGCCCCGAACCTCCCCCACACAGTCACCCGTGTTCCGGAATTCTGAGTGTGGGGGGGTTGCTTCTTCTGTCTGCAGCACACGGGATCTCCTAGGAGCCCTTCGAGTGTCTTCCCCCAGTCCCTCCCAGTGCGGGCTGCCGGGGAAAGGAGGGGGTTGTGCTGGAAACGCAGGTAGAATCTAGTGCCTCCCCATGGACTGGGGAGGTAATTAGCGGACTACCCCCTGCCAGGGAACACCTGTGACACCAGGCAGCTGCGTGGAGGGCGGCCCCGAACCTCCCCCTCACAGTCACCCTTGTTCCGGATTTCTGAGTGTGGGGGGGTTCCTTCTTCTGTCTGCAGCACACGGGATCTCCTAGGAGCCCTTCGAGTGTCTTCCCCGAGTCCCTCCCAGTGCGGGCTGCCGGGGAAAGGCAGGGGTTTGGCTGGAAACGCAGGTAGCATCTAGTTCCTCCCCATGGAAAGGGGAGGATATTAGCGGACTTCCCCTTGCGAGGGAACACCTGTGACACCAGGAAGCTGCGTGTGGGGCGGCCCTAAACCTCCCCCACACTGTCATCCGTGTTCCGGAATTCTGAGTGTGGGGAGGTTCCGTCTTCTGTCTGCAGCACCCGGGTTCTCCTAGGAGCCATTCGAGTGTCTTCCCCCAGTCCCTCCCAGTGCGGGCTGCCGGGGAAAGGCGGGGGTTGGGCTGGAAAAGCAGGTAGCATCTAGTGCCTCCCCATGGACAAGGGAGATAATTAGCGGACTTCCCCCTGCCAGGGAACACCTGTGACACCAGGCAGCTGCGTGGAGAGCGGCCCCGAACCTCCCCCACACAGTCACCCGTGTTCCGGAATTCTGAGTGTGGGGAGGTTCCGTCTTCTGTCTGCAGCACCCGGGATCTCCTAGGAGCCCTTCGAGTGTCTTCCCCGAGTCCCTCCCAGTGCGGGCTGCCGGGGAAAGGCGGGGGTTGGGCTGGAAACGCAGGTAGCATCTAGTGCCTCCCCATGGACTGGGGAGGTAATTAGCGGACTACCCCCTGCCAGGGAACACCTGTGACACCAGGCAGCTGCGTGGAGGGCGGCCCCGAACCTCCCCCTCACAGTCACCCTTGTTCCGGATTTCTGAGTGTGGGGGGGTTCCTTCTTCTGTCTGCAGCACACGGGATCTCCTAGGAGCCCTTCGAGTGTCTTCCCCGAGTCCCTCCCAGTGCGGGCTGCCGGGGAAAGGCAGGGGTTTGGCTGGAAACGCAGGTAGCATCTAGTTCCTCCCCATGGACAGGGGAGGTAATTAGCGGACTTCGCCTTGCGAGGGAACACCTGTGACACCAGGAAGCTGCGTGTGGGGCGGCCCTAAACCTCCCCAACACAGTCATCCGTGTTCCGGAATTCTGAGTGTGGGGAGGTTCCGTCTTCTGTCTGCAGCACCCGGGTTCTCCTAGGAGCCATTCGAGTGTCTTCCCCCAGTCCCTCCCAGTGCGGGCTGCCGGGGAAAGGCGGGGGTTGGGCTGGAAAAGCAGGTAGCATCTAGTGCCTCCCCATGGACAAGGGAGATAATTAGCGGACTTCCCCCTGCCAGGGAACACCTGTGACACCAGGCAGCTGCGTGGAGGGCGGCCCCGAACCTCCCCCACACAGTCACCCGTGTTCCGGAATTCTGAGTGTGGGGAGGTTCCGTCTTCTGTCTGCAGCACCCGGGATCTCCTAGGAGCCCTTCGAGTGTCTTCCCCGAGTCCCTCCCAGTGCGGGCTGCCGGGGAAAGGCGGGGGTTGGGCTGGAAACGCAGGTAGCATCTAGTGCCTCCTCATGGACAGGGGAGGTAATTAGCGGACATCACCCTGCCAGGGAACACCTGTGACACCAGGCAGCTGCGTGGAGGGCGGCTCTGAACCTCCCCCTCACAGTCACCCGTGTTCCGGATTTCTGAGTGTGGGGGGGTTCCTTCTTCTGTCTGCAGCACACGGGATCTCCTAGGAGCCCTTCGAGTGTCTTCCCCGAGTCCCTCCCAGTGCGGGCTGCCGGGGAAAGGCGGGGGTTGGGCTGGAAAAGCAGGTAGCATCTAGTTCCTCCCCATGGACAGGGGAGGTAATTAGCGGACTACGCCCTGCCAGGGAACACCTGTGACACCAGGCAGCTGCGTGGAGGGCGGCCCCGAACCTCCCCCACACAGTCAGCCGTGTTCCGGAATTCTGAGTGTGGGGAGGTTCCGTCTTCTGTCTGCAGCACCCGGGTTCTCCTAGGAGCCATTCGAGTGTCTTCCCCCAGTCCCTCCCAGTGCGGGCTGCCGGGGAAAGGCGGGGGTTGGGCTGGAAAAGCAGGTAGCATCTAGTGCCTCCCCATGGACAAGGGAGATAATTAGCAGACTTCCCCCTGCCAGGGAACACCTGTGACACCAGGCAGCTGCGTGGAGGGCGGCCCCGAACCTCCCCCACACAGTCACCCGTGTTCCGGAATTCTGAGTGTGGGGAGGTTCCGTCTTCTGTCTGCAGCACCCGGGATCTCCTAGGGGCCCTTCGAGTGTCTTCCCCGAGTCCCTCCCAGTGCGGGCTGCCGGGGAAAGGCGGGGGTTGGGCTGGAAACGCAGGTAGCATCTAGTGCTTCCTCATGGACAGGGGAGGTAATTAGCGGACATCACCCTGGCAGGGAACACCTGTGACACCAGGCAGCTGCGTGGAGGGCGGCTCTGAACCTCCCCCTCACAGTCACCCGTGTTCCGGATTTCTGAGTGTGGGGGGGTTCCTTCTTCTGTCTGCAGCACACGGGATCTCCTAGGAGCCCTTCGAGTGTCTTCCCCGAGTCCCTCCCAGTGCGGGCTGCCGGGGAAAGGCGGGGGTTGGGCTGGAAAAGCAGGTAGCATCTAGTTCCTCCCCATGGACAGGGGAGGTAATTAGCGGACTACCCCCTGCCAGGGAACACCTGTGACACCAGGCAGCTGCGTGGAGGGCGGCCCCGAACCTCCCCCACACAGTCAGCCGTATTCCGGAATTCTGAGTGTGGGGAGGTTCCGTCTTCTGTCTGCAGCACCCGGGTTCTCCTAGGAGCCCTTCGAGTGTCTTCCCCGAGTCCCTCCCCGTGCGGGCTGCCAGGGAAAGGCGGGGGTTGGGCTGGAAACGCAGGTAGCATCTAGTGCCTCCTCATGGACAGGGGAGGTAATTAGCGGACATCATCCTGCCAGGGAACACCTGTGACACCAGGCAGCTGCGTGGAGTGCGGCTCTGAACCTCCCCCTCACAGTCACCCGTGTTCCGGATTTCTGAGTGTGGGGGGGTTCCTTCTTCTGTCTGCAGCACACGGGATCTCCTAGGAGCCCTTCGAGTGTCTTCCCCGAGTCCCTCCCAGTGCGGGCTGCCGGGGAAAGGCGGGGGTTGGGCTGGAAAAGCAGGTAGCATCTAGTGCCTCCCCATGGACAAGGGAGATAATTAGCGGACTTCCCCCTGCCAGGGAACACCTGTGACACCAGGCAGCTGCGTGGAGGGCGGCCCCGAACCTCCCCCACACAGTCACCCGTGTTCCGGAATTCTGAGTGTGGGGAGGTTCCGTCTTCTGTCTGCAGCACCCGGGATCTCCTAGGAGCCCTTCGAGTGTCTTCCCCGAGTCCCTCCCAGTGCGGGCTGCCGGGGAAAGGCGGGGGTTGGGCTGGAAAAGCAGGTAGCATCTAGTGCCTCCCCCTGGACAGGGGAAGTAATTAGCGGACATCCCCCTGCCAGGGAACACCTGTGACACCAGGCAGCTGCGTGTAGGGCGGCCACGAACCTCCCCCACACAGTCACCCGTGTTCCGGAATTCTGAGTGTGGGGAGGTTCCGTCTTCTGTCTGCAGCACACGGGATCTCCTAGGAGCCCTTCGAGTGTCTTCCCCGAGTCCCTCCCAGTGCGGGCTGCCGGGGAAAGGCGGGGGTTGGGCTGGAAAAGCAGGTAGCATCTAGTTCCTCCCCATGGACAGGGGAGGTAATTAGCGGACTACGCCCTGCCAGGGAACACCTGTGACACCAGGCAGCTGCGTGGAGGGCGGCCCCGAACCTCCCCCACACAGTCAGCCGTGTTCCGGAATTCTGAGTGTGGGGAGGTTCCGTCTTCTGTCTGCAGCACCCGGGTTCTCCTAGGAGCCATTCGAGTGTCTTCCCCCAGTCCCTCCCAGTGCGGGCTGCCGGGGAAAGGCGGGGGTTGGGCTAGAAAAGCAGGTAGCATCTAGTGCCTCCCCATGGACAAGGGAGATAATTAGCGGACTTCCCCCTGCCAGGGAACACCTGTGACACCAGGCAGCTGCGTGGAGGGCGGCCCCGAACCTCCCCCACACAGTCAGCCGTGTTCCAGAATTCTGAGTGTGGGGAGGTTCCGTCTTCTATCTGCAGCACCCGGGTTCTCCTAGGAGCCCTTCGAGTGTCTTCCCCGAGTCCCTCCCAGTGCGGGCTGCCGGGGAAAGTCGGGGGTTTGGCTGGAAACGCAGGTAGCATCTAGTGCCTCCCCATGGACAGGGGAGGTAATTAGCGGACTTCCCCTTGCGAGGGAACACCTGTGACACCAGGAAGCTGCGTGGGGGGCGGCCCTAAACCTCCCCCACACAGTCATCCGTGTTCCGGAATTCTGAGTGTGGGGAGGTTCCGTCTTCTGTCTGCAGCACCCGGGTTCTCCTAGGAGCCCTTCGAGTGTGTTCCCCGAGTCCCTCCCTGTGCGGGCGGCCGGGGAAAGGCAGGGGTTGGGCTGGAAACGCAGGTAGCATCTAGTGCCTCCCCATGGACAGGGGAGGTAATTAGCGGACTACCCCCTGCCAGGGAACACCTGTGACACCAGGCAGCTGCGTGGAGGGCGGCCCCGAACCTCCCCCACACAGTCAGCCGTATTCTGGAATTCTGAGTGTGGGGAGGTTCCGTCTTCTGTCTGCAGCACCCGGGTTCTCCTAGGAGCCCTTCGAGTGTCTTCCCCGAGTCCCTCCCAGTGCGGGCTGCCGGGGAAAGGCGGGGGTTGGACTGGAAACGCAGGTAGCATCTAGTGCCTCCTCATGGACAGGGGAGGTAATTAGCGGACATCACCCTGCCAGGGAACACCTGTGACTCCAGGCAGCTGCGTGGAGGGCGGCTCTGAACCTCCCACTCACAGTCACCCGTGTTCCGGATTTCTGAGTGTGGGGAGGTTCCGTCTTCTGTCTGCAGCACCCGGGTTCTCCTAGGAGCCATTCGAGTGTCTTCCCCCAGTCCCTCCCAGTGCGGGCTGCCGGGGAAAGGCGGGGGTTGGGCTGGAAAAGCAGGTAGCATCTAGTGCCTCCCCATGGACAAGGGAGATAATTAGCGGACTTCCCCCTGCCAGGGAACACCTGTGACACCAGGCAGCTGCGTGGAGGGCGGCCCCGAACCTCCCCCACACAGTCACCCGTGTTCCGGAATTCTGAGTGTGGGGAGGTTCCGTCTTCTGTCTGCAGCACCCGGGATCTCCTAGGAGCCCTTCGAGTGTCTTCCCCGAGTCCCTCCCAGTGCGGGCTGCCGGGGAAAGGCGGGGGTTTGGCTGGAAACGCAGGTAGCATCTAGTGCCTCCCCATGGAGAGGGGAGGTAATTAGCGGAATTCCCCTTGCGAGGGAACACCTGTGACACCAGGCAGCTGCGTGGAGGGCGGCCCCGAACCTCCCCCACACAGTCACCCGTGTTCCGGAATTCTGAGTGTGGGGGGGTTGCTTCTTCTGTCTGCAGCACACGGGATCTCCTAGGAGCCCTTCGAGTGTCTTCCCCCAGTCCCTCCCAGTGCGGGCTGCCGGGGAAAGGAGGGGGTTGTGCTGGAAACGCAGGTAGAATCTAGTGCCTCCCCATGGACTGGGGAGGTAATTAGCGGACTACCCCCTGCCAGGGAACACCTGTGACACCAGGCAGCTGCGTGGAGGGCGGCCCCGAACCTCCCCCTCACAGTCACCCTTGTTCCGGATTTCTGAGTGTGGGGGGGTTCCTTCTTCTGTCTGCAGCACACGGGATCTCCTAGGAGCCCTTCGAGTGTCTTCCCCGAGTCCCTCCCAGTGCGGGCTGCCGGGGAAAGGCAGGGGTTTGGCTGGAAACGCAGGTAGCATCTAGTTCCTCCCCATGGAAAGGGGAGGATATTAGCGGACTTCCCCTTGCGAGGGAACACCTGTGACACCAGGAAGCTGCGTGTGGGGCGGCCCTAAACCTCCCCCAACTGTCATCCGTGTTCCGGAATTCTGAGTGTGGGGAGGTTCCGTCTTCTGTCTGCAGCACCCGGGTTCTCCTAGGAGCCATTCGAGTGTCTTCCCCCAGTCCCTCCCAGTGCGGGCTGCCGGGGAAAGGCGGGGGTTGGGCTGGAAAAGCAGGTAGCATCTAGTGCCTCCCCATGGACAAGGGAGATAATTAGCGGACTTCCCCCTGCCAGGGAACACCTGTGACACCAGGCAGCTGCGTGGAGAGCGGCCCCGAACCTCCCCCACACAGTCACCCGTGTTCCGGAATTCTGAGTGTGGGGAGGTTCCGTCTTCTGTCTGCAGCACCCGGGATCTCCTAGGAGCCCTTCGAGTGTCTTCCCCGAGTCCCTCCCAGTGCGGGCTGCCGGGGAAAGGCGGGGGTTGGGCTGGAAACGCAGGTAGCATCTAGTGCCTCCCCATGGACTGGGGAGGTAATTAGCGGACTACCCCCTGCCAGGGAACACCTGTGACACCAGGCAGCTGCGTGGAGGGCGGCCCCGAACCTCCCCCTCACAGTCACCCTTGTTCCGGATTTCTGAGTGTGGGGGGGTTCCTTCTTCTGTCTGCAGCACACGGGATCTCCTAGGAGCCCTTCGAGTGTCTTCCCCGAGTCCCTCCCAGTGCGGGCTGCCGGGGAAAGGCAGGGGTTTGGCTGGAAACGCAGGTAGCATCTAGTTCCTCCCCATGGACAGGGGAGGTAATTAGCGGACTTCGCCTTGCGAGGGAACACCTGTGACACCAGGAAGCTGCGTGTGGGGCGGCCCTAAACCTCCCCAACACAGTCATCCGTGTTCCGGAATTCTGAGTGTGGGGAGGTTCCGTCTTCTGTCTGCAGCACCCGGGTTCTCCTAGGAGCCATTCGAGTGTCTTCCCCGAGTCCCTCCCAGTGCGGGCTGCCGGGGAAAGGCGGGGGTTTGGCTGGAAACGCAGGTAGCATCTAGTGCCTCCCCATGGAGAGGGGAGGTAATTAGCGGAATTCCCCTTGCGAGGGAACACCTGTGACACCAGGCAGCTGCGTGGAGGGCGGCCCCGAACCTCCCCCACACAGTCACCCGTGTTCCGGAATTCTGAGTGTGGGGGGGTTGCTTCTTCTGTCTGCAGCACACGGGATCTCCTAGGAGCCCTTCGAGTGTCTTCCCCCAGTCCCTCCCAGTGCGGGCTGCCGGGGAAAGGAGGGGGTTGTGCTGGAAACGCAGGTAGAATCTAGTGCCTCCCCATGGACTGGGGAGGTAATTAGCGGACTACCCTCTGCCAGGGAACACCTGTGACACCAGGCAGCTGCGTGGAGGGCGGCCCCGAACCTCCCCCTCACAGTCACCCTTGTTCCGGATTTCTGAGTGTGGGGGGGTTCCTTCTTCTGTCTGCAGCACACGGGATCTCCTAGGAGCCCTTCGAGTGTCTTCCCCGAGTCCCTCCCAGTGCGGGCTGCCGGGGAAAGGCAGGGGTTTGGCTGGAAACGCAGGTAGCATCTAGTTCCTCCCCATGGACAGGGGAGGTAATTAGCGGACTTCCCTTTGCGAGGGAACACCTGTGACACCAGGAAGCTGCGTGTGGGGCGGCCCTAAACCTCCCCCACACAGTCATCCGTGTTCCGGAATTCTGAGTGTGGGGAGGTTCCGTCTTCTGTCTGCAGCACCCGGGTTCTCCTAGGAGCCCTTCGAGTGTCTTCCCCGAGTCCCTCCTAGTGCGGGCTGCCGGGGAAAGGCGGGGGTTTGGCTGGAAACGCAGGTAGCATCTAGTGCCTCCCCATGGACCAGGGAGGTAATTAGCGGACTTCCCCTTGCGAGGGAACACCTGTGACACAAGGCAGCTGCGTGGAGGGCGGCCCCGAACCTCCCCCACACAGTCAGCCGTGTTCCGGAATTCTGAGTGTGGGGAGGTTCCGTCTTCTGTCTGCAGCACCCGGGTTCTCCTAGGAGCCATTCGAGTGTCTTCCCCCAGTCCCTCCCAGTGCGGGCTGCCGGGGAAAGGCGGGGGTTGGGCTGGAAAAGCAGGTAGCATCTAGTGCCTCCCCATGGACAAGGGAGATAATTAGCGGACTTCCCCCTGCCAGGGAACACCTGTGACACCAGGCAGCTGCGTGGAGGGCGGCCCCGAACCTCCCCCACACAGTCACCCGTGTTCCGGAATTCTGAGTGTGGGGAGGTTCCGTCTTCTGTCTGCAGCACCCGGGATCTCCTAGGAGCCCTTCGAGTGTCTTCCCCGAGTCCCTCCCAGTGCGGGCTGCCGGGGAAAGGCGGGGGTTTGGCTGGAAACGCAGGTAGCATCTAGTGCCTCCTCATGGACAGGGGAGGTAATTAGCGGACATCACCCTGCCAGGGAACACCTGTGACACCAGGCAGCTGCGTGGATGGCGGCTCTGAACCTCCCCCTCACAGTCACCCTTGTTCCTGATTTCTGAGTGTGGGGGGGTTCCTTCTTCTGTCTGCTGCACACGGGATCTCCTAGGAGCCCTTCGAGTGTCTTCCCCGAGTCCCTCCCAGTGCGGGCTGCCGGGGAAAGGCGGGGGTTGGGCTGGAAAAGCAGGTAGCATCTAGTTCCTCCCCATGGACAGGGGAGGTAATTAGCGGACTACGCCCTGCCAGGGAACACCTGTGACACCAGGCAGCTGCGTGGAGGGCGGCCCCGAACCTCCCCCACACAGTCAGCCGTGTTCCGGAATTCTGAGTGTGGGGAGGTTCCGTCTTCTGTCTGCAGCACCCGGGTTCTCCTAGGAGCCATTCGAGTGTCTTCCCCCAGTCCCTCCCAGTGCGGGCTGCCGGGGAAAGGCGGGGGTTGGGCTGGAAAAGCAGGTAGCATCTAGTGCCTCCCCATGGACAAGGGAGATAATTAGCGGACTTCCCCCTGCCAGGGAACACCTGTGACACCAGGCAGCTGCGTGGAGGGCGGCCCCGAACCTCCCCCACACAGTCAGCCGTGTTCCGGAATTCTGAGTGTGGGGAGGTTCCGTCTTCTGTCTGCAGCACCCGGGATCTCCTAGGAGCCCTTCGAGTGTCTTCCCCGAGTCCCTCCCAGTGCGGGCTGCCGGGGAAAGGCGGGGGTTGGGCTGGAAACGCAGGTAGCATCTAGTGCCTCCTCATGGACATGGGAGGTAATTAGCGGACATCACCCTGGCAGGGAACACCTGTGACACCAGGCAGCTGCGTGGAGGGCGGCTCTGAACCTCCCCCTCACAGTCACCCGTGTTCCGGATTTCTGAGTGTGGGGGGGTTCCTTCTTCTGTCTGCAGCACACGGGATCTCCTAGGAGCCCTTCGAGTGTCTTCCCCGAGTCCCTCCCAGTGCGGGCTGCCGGGGAAAGGCGGGGGTTGGGCTGGAAAAGCAGGTAGCATCTAGTTCCTCCCCATGGACAGGGGAGGTAATTAGCGGACTACGCCCTGCCAGGTAACACCTGTGACACCAGGCAGCTGCGTGGAGGGCGGCCCCGAACCTCCCCCACACAGTCAGCCGTATTCCGGAATTCTGAGTGTGGGGAGGTTCCGTCTTCTGTCTGCAGCACCCGGGTTCTCCTAGGAGCCCTTCGAGTGTCTTCCCCGAGTCCCTCCCAGTGCGGGCTGCCGGGGAAAGGCGGGGGTTGGGCTGGAAACGCAGGTAGCATCTAGTGCCTCCTCATGGACAGGGGAGGTAATTAGCGGACATCACCCTGCCAGGGAACACCTGTGACACCAGGCAGCTGCGTGGAGGGCGGCTCTGAACCTCCCCCTCACAGTCACCCTTGTTCCGGATTTCTGAGTGTGGGGGGGTTCCTTCTTCTGTCTGCAGCACACGGGATCTCCTAGGAGCCCTTCGAGTGTCTTCCCCGAGTCCCTCCCAGTGCGGGCTGCCGGGGAAAGGCGGGGGTTGGGCTGGAAAAGCAGGTAGCATCTAGTTCCTCCCCATGGACAGGGGAGGTAATTAGCGGACTTCGCCTTGCGAGGGAACACCTGTGACACCAGGAAGCTGCGTGTGGGGCGGCCCTAAACCTCCCCAACACAGTCATCCGTGTTCCGGAATTCTGAGTGTGGGGAGGTTCCGTCTTCTGTCTGCAGCACCCGGGTTCTCCTAGGAGCCATTCGAGTGTCTTCCCCCAGTCCCTCCCAGTGCGGGCTGCCGGGGAAAGGCGGGGGTTGGGCTGGAAAAGCAGGTAGCATCTAGTGCCTCCCCATGGACAAGGGAGATAATTAGCGGACTTCCCCCTGCCAGGGAACACCTGTGACACCAGGCAGCTGCGTGGAGGGCGGCCCCGAACCTCCCCCACACAGTCACCCGTGTTCCGGAATTCTGAGTGTGGGGAGGTTCCGTCTTCTGTCTGCAGCACCCGGGATCTCCTAGGAGCCCTTCGAGTGTCTTCCCCGAGTCCCTCCCAGTGCGGGCTGCCGGGGAAAGGCGGGGGTTGGGCTGGAAACGCAGGTAGCATCTAGTGCCTCCTCATGGACAGGGGAGGTAATTAGCGGACATCACCCTGCCAGGGAACACCTGTGACACCAGGCAGCTGCGTGGAGGGCGGCTCTGAACCTCCCCCTCACAGTCACCCGTGTTCCGGATTTCTGAGTGTGGGGGGGTTCCTTCTTCTGTCTGCAGCACACGGGATCTCCTAGGAGCCCTTCGAGTGTCTTCCCCGAGTCCCTCCCAGTGCGGGCTGCCGGGGAAAGGCGGGGGTTGGGCTGGAAAAGCAGGTAGCATCTAGTTCCTCCCCATGGACAGGGGAGGTAATTAGCGGACTACGCCCTGCCAGGGAACACCTGTGACACCAGGCAGCTGCGTGGAGGGCGGCCCCGAACCTCCCCCACACAGTCAGCCGTGTTCCGGAATTCTGAGTGTGGGGAGGTTCCGTCTTCTGTCTGCAGCACCCGGGTTCTCCTAGGAGCCATTCGAGTGTCTTCCCCCAGTCCCTCCCAGTGCGGGCTGCCGGGGAAAGGCGGGGGTTGGGCTGGAAAAGCAGGTAGCATCTAGTGCCTCCCCATGGACAAGGGAGATAATTAGCAGACTTCCCCCTGCCAGGGAACACCTGTGACACCAGGCAGCTGCGTGGAGGGCGGCCCCGAACCTCCCCCACACAGTCACCCGTGTTCCGGAATTCTGAGTGTGGGGAGGTTCCGTCTTCTGTCTGCAGCACCCGGGATCTCCTAGGAGCCCTTCGAGTGTCTTCCCCGAGTCCCTCCCAGTGCGGGCTGCCGGGGAAAGGCGGGGGTTGGGCTGGAAACGCAGGTAGCATCTAGTGCCTCCTCATGGACAGGGGAGGTAATTAGCGGACATCACCCTGGCAGGGAACACCTGTGACACCAGGCAGCTGCGTGGAGGGCGGCTCTGAACCTCCCCCTCACAGTCACCCGTGTTCCGGATTTCTGAGTGTGGGGGGGTTCCTTCTTCTGTCTGCAGCACACGGGATCTCCTAGGAGCCCTTCGAGTGTCTTCCCCGAGTCCCTCCCAGTGCGGGCTGCCGGGGAAAGGCGGGGGTTGGGCTGGAAAAGCAGGTAGCATCTAGTTCCTCCCCATGGACAGGGGAGGTAATTAGCGGACTACCCCCTGCCAGGGAACACCTGTGACACCAGGCAGCTGCGTGGAGGGCGGCCCCGAACCTCCCCCACACAGTCAGCCGTATTCCGGAATTCTGAGTGTGGGGAGGTTCCGTCTTCTGTCTGCAGCACCCGGGTTCTCCTAGGAGCCCTTCGAGTGTCTTCCCCGAGTCCCTCCCAGTGCGGGCTGCCAGGGAAAGGCGGGGGTTGGGCTGGAAACGCAGGTAGCATCTAGTGCCTCCTCATGGACAGGGGAGGTAATTAGCGGACATCACCCTGCCAGGGAACACCTGTGACACCAGGCAGCTGCGTGGAGTGCGGCTCTGAACCTCCCCCTCACAGTCACCCGTGTTCCGGATTTCTGAGTGTGGGGGGGTTCCTTCTTCTGTCTGCAGCACACGGGATCTCCTAGGAGCCCTTCGAGTGTCTTCCCCGAGTCCCTCCCAGTGCGGGCTGCCGGGGAAAGGCGGGGGTTGGGCTGGAAAAGCAGGTAGCATCTAGTGCCTCCCCATGGACAAGGGAGATAATTAGCGGACTTCCCCCTGCCAGGGAACACCTGTGACACCAGGCAGCTGCGTGGAGGGCGGCCCCGAACCTCCCCCACACAGTCACCCGTGTTCCGGAATTCTGAGTGTGGGGAGGTTCCGTCTTCTGTCTGCAGCACCCGGGATCTCCTAGGAGCCCTTCGAGTGTCTTCCCCGAGTCCCTCCCAGTGCGGGCTGCCGGGGAAAGGCGGGGGTTGGGCTGGAAAAGCAGGTAGCATCTAGTGCCTCCCCCTGGACAGGGGAAGTAATTAGCGGACATCCCCCTGCCAGGGAACACCTGTGACACCAGGCAGCTGCGTGTAGGGCGGCCACGAACCTCCCCCACACAGTCACCCGTGTTCCGGAATTCTGAGTGTGGGGAGGTTCCGTCTTCTGTCTGCAGCACACGGGATCTCCTAGGAGCCCTTCGAGTGTCTTCCCCGAGTCCCTCCCAGTGCGGGCTGCCGGGGAAAGGCGGGGGTTGGGCTGGAAAAGCAGGTAGCATCTAGTTCCTCCCCATGGACAGGGGAGGTAATTAGCGGACTACGCCCTGCCAGGGAACACCTGTGACACCAGGCAGCTGCGTGGAGGGCGGCCCCGAACCTCCCCCACACAGTCAGCCGTGTTCCGGAATTCTGAGTGTGGGGAGGTTCCGTCTTCTGTCTGCAGCACCCGGGTTCTCCTAGGAGCCATTCGAGTGTCTTCCCCCAGTCCCTCCCAGTGCGGGCTGCCGGGGAAAGGCGGGGGTTGGGCTAGAAAAGCAGGTAGCATCTAGTGCCTCCCCATGGACAAGGGAGATAATTAGCGGACTTCCCCCTGCCAGGGAACACCTGTGACACCAGGCAGCTGCGTGGAGGGCGGCCCCGAACCTCCCCCACACAGTCAGCCGTGTTCCAGAATTCTGAGTGTGGGGAGGTTCCGTCTTCTATCTGCAGCACCCGGGTTCTCCTAGGAGCCCTTCGAGTGTCTTCCCCGAGTCCCTCTCAGTGCGGGCTGCGGGGAAAGTCGGGGGTTTGGCTGGAAACGCAGGTAGCATCTAGTGCCTCCCCATGGACAGGGGAGGTAATTAGCGGACTTCCCCTTGCGAGGGAACACCTGTGACACCAGGAAGCTGCGTGGGGGGCGGCCCTAAACCTCCCCCACACAGTCATCCGTGTTCCGGAATTCTGAGTGTGGGGAGGTTCCGTCTTCTGTCTGCAGCACCCGGGTTCTCCTAGGAGCCCTTCGAGTGTGTTCCCCGAGTCCCTCCCTGTGCGGGCGGCCGGGGAAAGGCAGGGGTTGGCTGGAAACGCAGGTAGCATCTAGTGCCTCCCCATGGACAGGGGAGGTAATTAGCGGACTACCCCCTGCCAGGGAACACCTGTGACACCAGGCAGCTGCGTGGAGGGCGGCCCCGAACCTCCCCCACACAGTCAGCCGTATTCTGGAATTCTGAGTGTGGGGAGGTTCCGTCTTCTGTCTGCAGCACCCAGGTTCTCCTAGGAGCCCTTCGAGTGTCTTCCCCGAGTCCCTCCCAGTGCGGGCTGCCGGGGAAAGGCGGGGGTTGGACTGGAAACGCAGGTAGCATCTAGTGCCTCCTCATGGACAGGGGAGGTAATTAGCGGACATCACCCTGCCAGGGAACACCTGTGACACCAGGCAGCTGCGTGGAGGGCGGCTCTGAACCTCCCACTCACAGTCACCCGTGTTCCGGATTTCTGAGTGTGGGGAGGTTCCGTCTTCTGTCTGCAGCACCCGGGTTCTCCTAGGAGCCATTCGAGTGTCTTCCCCCAGTCCCTCCCAGTGCGGGCTGCCGGGGAAAGGCGGGGGTTGGGCTGGAAAAGCAGGTAGCATCTAGTGCCTCCCCATGGACAAGGGAGATAATTAGCGGACTTCCCCCTGCCAGGGAACACCTGTGACACCAGGCAGCTGCGTGGAGGGCGGCCCCGAACCTCCCCCACACAGTCACCCGTGTTCCGGAATTCTGAGTGTGGGGAGGTTCCGTCTTCTGTCTGCAGCACCCGGGATCTCCTAGGAGCCCTTCGAGTGTCTTCCCCGAGTCCCTCCCAGTGCGGGCTGCCGGGGAAAGGCGGGGGTTGGGCTGGAAACGCAGGTAGCATCTAGTGCCTCCTCATGGACAGGGGAGGTAATTAGCGGACATCAACCTGCCAGGGAATACCTGTGACACCAGGCAGCTGCGTGGAGGGCGGCTCTGAACCTCCCCCTCACAGTCACCCGTGTTCCGGATTTCTGAGTGTGGGGGGGTTCCTTCTTCTGTCTGCAGCACACGGGATCTCCTAGGAGCCCTTCGAGTGTCTTCCCCGAGTCCCTCCCAGTGCGGGCTGCCGGGGAAAGGCGGGGGTTGGGCTGGAAAAGCAGGTAGCATCTAGTTCCTCCCCATGGACAGGGGAGGTAATTAGCGGACTTCCCCTTGCGAGGGAACACCTGTGACACCAGGAAGCTGCGTGGGGGGCGGCCCTAAACCTCCCCCACACAGTCATCCGTATTCCGGAATTCTGAGTGTGGGGAGGTTCCGTCTTCTGTCTGCAGCACCCGGGTTCTCCTAGGAGCCCTTCGAGTGTCTTCCCCGAGTCCCTCCCAGTGCGGGCTGCCGGGGAAAGGCGGGGGTTTGGCTGGAAACGCAGGTAGCATCTAGTGCCTCCCCATGGAGAGGGGAGGTAATTAGCGGAATTCCCCTTGCGAGGGAACACCTGTGACACCAGGCAGCTGCGTGGAGGGCGGCCCCGAACCTCCCCCACACAGTCACCCGTGTTCCGGAATTCTGAGTGTGGGGGGGTTGCTTCTTCTGTCTGCAGCACACGGGATCTCCTAGGAGCCCTTCGAGTGTCTTCCCCCAGTCCCTCCCAGTGCGGGCTGCCGGGGAAAGGAGGGGGTTGTGCTGGAAACGCAGGTAGAATCTAGTGCCTCCCCATGGACTGGGGAGGTAATTAGCGGACTACCCCCTGCCAGGGAACACCTGTGACACCAGGCAGCTGCGTGGAGGGCGGCCCCGAACCTCCCCCTCACAGTCACCCTTGTTCCGGATTTCTGAGTGTGGGGGGGTTCCTTCTTCTGTCTGCAGCACACGGGATCTCCTAGGAGCCCTTCGAGTGTCTTCCCCGAGTCCCTCCCAGTGCGGGCTGCCGGGGAAAGGCAGGGGTTTGGCTGGAAACGCAGGTAGCATCTAGTTCCTCCCCATGGACAGGGGAGGTAATTAGCGGACTTCGCCTTGCGAGGGAACACCTGTGACACCAGGAAGCTGCGTGTGGGGCGGCCCTAAACCTCCCCAACACAGTCATCCGTGTTCCGGAATTCTGAGTGTGGGGAGGTTCCGTCTTCTGTCTGCAGCACCCGGGTTCTCCTAGGAGCCATTCGAGTGTCTTCCCCGAGTCCCTCCCAGTGCGGGCTGCCGGGGAAAGGCGGGGGTTTGGCTGGAAACGCAGGTAGCATCTAGTGCCTCCCCATGGAGAGGGGAGGTAATTAGCGGAATTCCCCTTGCGAGGGAACACCTGTGACACCAGGCAGCTGCGTGGAGGGCGGCCCCGAACCTCCCCCACACAGTCACCCGTGTTCCGGAATTCTGAGTGTGGGGGGGTTGCTTCTTCTGTCTGCAGCACACGGGATCTCCTAGGAGCCCTTCGAGTGTCTTCCCCCAGTCCCTCCCAGTGCGGGCTGCCGGGGAAAGGAGGGGGTTGTGCTGGAAACGCAGGTAGAATCTAGTGCCTCCTCATGGACAGGGGAGGTAATTAGCGGACATCACCCTGCCAGGGAACACCTGTGACACCAGGCAGCTGCGTGGAGTGCGGCTCTGAACCTCCCCCTCACAGTCACCCGTGTTCCGGATTTCTGAGTGTGGGGGGGTTCCTTCTTCTGTCTGCAGCACACGGGATCTCCTAGGAGCCCTTCGAGTGTCTTCCCCGAGTCCCTCCCAGTGCGGGCTGCCGGGGAAAGGCGGGGGTTTGGCTGGAAACGCAGGTAGCATCTAGTGCCTCCCCATGGAGAGGGGAGGTAATTAGCGGAATTCCCCTTGCGAGGGAACACCTGTGACACCAGGCAGCTGCGTGGAGGGCGGCCCCGAACCTCCCCCACACAGTCACCCGTGTTCCGGAATTCTGAGTGTGGGGGGGTTGCTTCTTCTGTCTGCAGCACACGGGATCTCCTAGGAGCCCTTCGAGTGTCTTCCCCCAGTCCCTCCCAGTGCGGGCTGCCGGGGAAAGGAGGGGGTTGTGCTGGAAACGCAGGTAGAATCTAGTGCCTCCTCATGGACAGGGGAGGTAATTAGCGGACATCACCCTGCCAGGGAACACCTGTGACACCAGGCAGCTGCGTGGAGTGCGGCTCTGAACCTCCCCCTCACAGTCACCCGTGTTCCGGATTTCTGAGTGTGGGGGGGTTCCTTCTTCTGTCTGCAGCACACGGGATCTCCTAGGAGCCCTTCGAGTGTCTTCCCCGAGTCCCTCCCAGTGCGGGCTGCCGGGGAAAGGCGGGGGTTGGGCTGGAAAAGCAGGTAGCATCTAGTGCCTCCCCATGGACAAGGGAGATAATTAGCGGACTTCCCCCTGCCAGGGAACACCTGTGACACCAGGCAGCTGCGTGGAGGGCGGCCCCGAACCTCCCCCACACAGTCACCCGTGTTCCGGAATTCTGAGTGTGGGGAGGTTCCGTCTTCTGTCTGCAGCACCCGGGATCTCCTAGGAGCCCTTCGAGTGTCTTCCCCGAGTCCCTCCCAGTGCGGGCTGCCGGGGAAAGGCGGGGGTTGGGCTGGAAAAGCAGGTAACATCTAGTGCCTCCCCCTGGACAGGGGAAGTAATTAGCGGACATCCCCCTGCCAGGGAACACCTGTGACACCAGGCAGCTGCGTGTAGGGCGGCCACGAACCTCCCCCACACAGTCACCCGTGTTCCGGAATTCTGAGTGTGGGGAGGTTCCGTCTTCTGTCTGCAGCACACGGGATCTCCTAGGAGCCCTTCGAGTGTCTTCCCCGAGTCCCTCCCAGTGCGGGCTGCCGGGGAAAGGCGGGGGTTGGGCTGGAAAAGCAGGTAGCATCTAGTTCCTCCCCATGGACAGGGGAGGTAATTAGCGGACTACGCCCTGCCAGGGAACACCTGTGACACCAGGCAGCTGCGTGGAGGGCGGCCCCGAACCTCCCCCACACAGTCAGCCGTGTTCCGGAATTCTGAGTGTGGGGAGGTTCCGTCTTCTGTCTGCAGCACCCGGGTTCTCCTAGGAGCCATTCGAGTGTCTTCCCCCAGTCCCTCCCAGTGCGGGCTGCCGGGGAAAGGCGGGGGTTGGGCTAGAAAAGCAGGTAGCATCTAGTGCCTCCCCATGGACAAGGGAGATAATTAGCGGACTTCCCCCTGCCAGGGAACACCTGTGACACCAGGCAGCTGCGTGGAGGGCGGCCCCGAACCTCCCCCACACAGTCAGCCGTGTTCCAGAATTCTGAGTGTGGGGAGGTTCCGTCTTCTATCTGCAGCACCCGGGTTCTCCTAGGAGCCCTTCGAGTGTCTTCCCCGAGTCCCTCCCAGTGCGGGCTGCCGGGGAAAGTCGGGGGTTTGGCTGGAAACGCAGGTAGCATCTAGTGCCTCCCCATGGACAGGGGAGGTAATTAGCGGACTTCCCCTTGCGAGGGAACACCTGTGACACCAGGAAGCTGCGTGGGGGGCGGCCCTAAACCTCCCCCACACAGTCATCCGTGTTCCGGAATTCTGAGTGTGGGGAGGTTCCGTCTTCTGTCTGCAGCACCCGGGTTCTCCTAGGAGCCCTTCGAGTGTGTTCCCCGAGTCCCTCCCTGTGCGGGCGGCCGGGGAAAGGCAGGGGTTGGGCTGGAAACGCAGGTAGCATCTAGTGCCTCCCCATGGACAGGGGAGGTAATTAGCGGACTACCCCCTGCCAGGGAACACCTGTGACACCAGGCAGCTGCGTGGAGGGCGGCCCCGAACCTCCCCCACACAGTCAGCCGTATTCTGGAATTCTGAGTGTGGGGAGGTTCCGTCTTCTGTCTGCAGCACCCAGGTTCTCCTAGGAGCCCTTCGAGTGTCTTCCCCGAGTCCCTCCCAGTGCGGGCTGCCGGGGAAAGGCGGGGGTTGGACTGGAAACGCAGGTAGCATCTAGTGCCTCCTCATGGACAGGGGAGGTAATTAGCGGACATCACCCTGCCAGGGAACACCTGTGACACCAGGCAGCTGCGTGGAGGGCGGCTCTGAACCTCCCACTCACAGTCACCCGTGTTCCGGATTTCTGAGTGTGGGGAGGTTCCGTCTTCTGTCTGCAGCACCCGGGTTCTCCTAGGAGCCATTCGAGTGTCTTCCCCCAGTCCCTCCCAGTGCGGGCTGCCGGGGAAAGGCGGGGGTTGGGCTGGAAAAGCAGGTAGCATCTAGTGCCTCCCCATGGACAAGGGAGATAATTAGCGGACTTCCCCCTGCCAGGGAACACCTGTGACACCAGGCAGCTGCGTGGAGGGCGGCCCCGAACCTCCCCCACACAGTCACCCGTGTTCCGGAATTCTGAGTGTGGGGAGGTTCCGTCTTCTGTCTGCAGCACCCGGGATCTCCTAGGAGCCCTTCGAGTGTCTTCCCCGAGTCCCTCCCAGTGCGGGCTGCCGGGGAAAGGCGGGGGTTGGGCTGGAAACGCAGGTAGCATCTAGTGCCTCCTCATGGACAGGGGAGGTAATTAGCGGACATCAACCTGCCAGGGAATACCTGTGACACCAGGCAGCTGCGTGGAGGGCGGCTCTGAACCTCCCCCTCACAGTCACCCGTGTTCCGGATTTCTGAGTGTGGGGGGGTTCCTTCTTCTGTCTGCAGCACACGGGATCTCCTAGGAGCCCTTCGAGTGTCTTCCCCGAGTCCCTCCCAGTGCGGGCTGCCGGGGAAAGGCGGGGGTTGGGCTGGAAAAGCAGGTAGCATCTAGTTCCTCCCCATGGACAGGGGAGGTAATTAGCGGACTTCCCCTTGCGAGGGAACACCTGTGACACCAGGAAGCTGCGTGGGGGGCGGCCCTAAACCTCCCCCACACAGTCATCCGTATTCCGGAATTCTGAGTGTGGGGAGGTTCCGTCTTCTGTCTGCAGCACCCGGGTTCTCCTAGGAGCCCTTCGAGTGTCTTCCCCGAGTCCCTCCCAGTGCGGGCTGCCGGGGAAAGGCGGGGGTTTGGCTGGAAACGCAGGTAGCATCTAGTGCCTCCCCATGGAGAGGGGAGGTAATTAGCGGAATTCCCCTTGCGAGGGAACACCTGTGACACCAGGCAGCTGCGTGGAGGGCGGCCCCGAACCTCCCCCACACAGTCACCCGTGTTCCGGAATTCTGAGTGTGGGGGGGTTGCTTCTTCTGTCTGCAGCACACGGGATCTCCTAGGAGCCCTTCGAGTGTCTTCCCCCAGTCCCTCCCAGTGCGGGCTGCCGGGGAAAGGAGGGGGTTGTGCTGGAAACGCAGGTAGAATCTAGTGCCTCCCCATGGACTGGGGAGGTAATTAGCGGACTACCCCCTGCCAGGGAACACCTGTGACACCAGGCAGCTGCGTGGAGGGCGGCCCCGAACCTCCCCCTCACAGTCACCCTTGTTCCGGATTTCTGAGTGTGGGGGGGTTCCTTCTTCTGTCTGCAGCACACGGGATCTCCTAGGAGCCCTTCGAGTGTCTTCCCCGAGTCCCTCCCAGTGCGGGCTGCCGGGGAAAGGCAGGGGTTTGGCTGGAAACGCAGGTAGCATCTAGTTCCTCCCCATGGAAAGGGGAGGATATTAGCGGACTTCCCCTTGCGAGGGAACACCTGTGACACCAGGAAGCTGCGTGTGGGGCGGCCCTAAACCTCCCCCAACTGTCATCCGTGTTCCGGAATTCTGAGTGTGGGGAGGTTCCGTCTTCTGTCTGCAGCACCCGGGTTCTCCTAGGAGCCATTCGAGTGTCTTCCCCCAGTCCCTCCCAGTGCGGGCTGCCGGGGAAAGGCGGGGGTTGGGCTGGAAAAGCAGGTAGCATCTAGTGCCTCCCCATGGACAAGGGAGATAATTAGCGGACTTCCCCCTGCCAGGGAACACCTGTGACACCAGGCAGCTGCGTGGAGAGCGGCCCCGAACCTCCCCCACACAGTCACCCGTGTTCCGGAATTCTGAGTGTGGGGAGGTTCCGTCTTCTGTCTGCAGCACCCGGGATCTCCTAGGAGCCCTTCGAGTGTCTTCCCCGAGTCCCTCCCAGTGCGGGCTGCCGGGGAAAGGCGGGGGTTGGGCTGGAAACGCAGGTAGCATCTAGTGCCTCCCCATGGACTGGGGAGGTAATTAGCGGACTACCCCCTGCCAGGGAACACCTGTGACACCAGGCAGCTGCGTGGAGGTCGGCCCCGAACCTCCCCCTCACAGTCACCCTTGTTCCGGATTTCTGAGTGTGGGGGGGTTCCTTCTTCTGTCTGCAGCACACGGGATCTCCTAGGAGCCCTTCGAGTGTCTTCCCCGAGTCCCTCCCAGTGCGGGCTGCCGGGGAAAGGCAGGGGTTTGGCTGGAAACGCAGGTAGCATCTAGTTCCTCCCCATGGACAGGGGAGGTAATTAGCGGACTTCGCCTTGCGAGGGAACACCTGTGACACCAGGAAGCTGCGTGTGGGGCGGCCCTAAACCTCCCCAACACAGTCATCCGTGTTCCGGAATTCTGAGTGTGGGGAGGTTCCGTCTTCTGTCTGCAGCACCCGGGTTCTCCTAGGAGCCATTCGAGTGTCTTCCCCGAGTCCCTCCCAGTGCGGGCTGCCGGGGAAAGGCGGGGGTTTGGCTGGAAACGCAGGTAGCATCTAGTGCCTCCCCATGGAGAGGGGAGGTAATTAGCGGAATTCCCCTTGCGAGGGAACAC
This sequence comes from Camelus bactrianus, assembly GCF_048773025.1. NCBI lineage: Eukaryota > Metazoa > Chordata > Mammalia > Artiodactyla > Camelidae > Camelus > Camelus bactrianus. The sequence continues at coordinate 1,051,728 of NC_133540.1, forward strand.
CTGTGACACCAGGCAGCTGCGTGGAGGGCGGCCCCGAACCTCCCCCACACAGTCACCCGTGTTCCGGAATTCTGAGTGTGGGGGGGTTGCTTCTTCTGTCTGCAGCACACGGGATCTCCTAGGAGCCCTTCGAGTGTCTTCCCCCAGTCCCTCCCAGTGCGGGCTGCCGGGGAAAGGAGGGGGTTGTGCTGGAAACGCAGGTAGAATCTAGTGCCTCCCCATGGACTGGGGAGGTAATTAGCGGACTACCCCCTGCCAGGGAACACCTGTGACACCAGGCAGCTGCGTGGAGGGCGGCCCCGAACCTCCCCCTCACAGTCACCCTTGTTCCGGATTTCTGAGTGTGGGGGGGTTCCTTCTTCTGTCTGCAGCACACGGGATCTCCTAGGAGCCCTTCGAGTGTCTTCCCCGAGTCCCTCCCAGTGCGGGCTGCCGGGGAAAGGCAGGGGTTTGGCTGGAAACGCAGGTAGCATCTAGTTCCTCCCCATGGACAGGGGAGGTAATTAGCGGACTTCCCTTTGCGAGGGAACACCTGTGACACCAGGAAGCTGCGTGTGGGGCGGCCCTAAACCTCCCCCACACAGTCATCCGTGTTCCGGAATTCTGAGTGTGGGGAGGTTCCGTCTTCTGTCTGCAGCACCCGGGTTCTCCTAGGAGCCCTTCGAGTGTCTTCCCCGAGTCCCTCCTAGTGCGGGCTGCCGGGGAAAGGCGGGGGTTTGGCTGGAAACGCAGGTAGCATCTAGTGCCTCCCCATGGACCAGGGAGGTAATTAGCGGACTTCCCCTTGCGAGGGAACACCTGTGACACAAGGCAGCTGCGTGGAGGGCGGCCCCGAACCTCCCCCACACAGTCAGCCGTGTTCCGGAATTCTGAGTGTGGGGAGGTTCCGTCTTCTGTCTGCAGCACCCGGGTTCTCCTAGGAGCCATTCGAGTGTCTTCCCCCAGTCCCTCCCAGTGCGGGCTCCCGGGGAAAGGCGGGGGTTGGGCTGGAAAAGCAGGTAGCATCTAGTGCCTCCCCATGGACAAGGGAGATAATTAGCGGACTTCCCCCTGCCAGGGAACACCTGTGACACCAGGCAGCTGCGTGGAGGGCGGCCCCGAACCTCCCCCACACAGTCACCCGTGTTCCGGAATTCTGAGTGTGGGGAGGTTCCGTCTTCTGTCTGCAGCACCCGGGATCTCCTAGGAGCCCTTCGAGTGTCTTCCCCGAGTCCCTCCCAGTGCGGGCTGCCGGGGAAAGGCGGGGGTTTGGCTGGAAACGCAGGTAGCATCTAGTGCCTCCTCATGGACAGGGGAGGTAATTAGCGGACATCACCCTGCCAGGGAACACCTGTGACACCAGGCAGCTGCGTGGATGGCGGCTCTGAACCTCCCCCTCACAGTCACCCTTGTTCCTGATTTCTGAGTGTGGGGGGGTTCCTTCTTCTGTCTGCTGCACACGGGATCTCCTAGGAGCCCTTCGAGTGTTTTCCCCGAGTCCCTCCCAGTGCGGGCTGCCGGGGAAAGGCGGGGGTTGGGCTGGAAAAGCAGGTAGCATCTAGTTCCTCCCCATGGACAGGGGAGGTAATTAGCGGACTACGCCCTGCCAGGGAACACCTGTGACACCAGGCAGCTGCGTGGAGGGCGGCCCCGAACCTCCCCCACACAGTCAGCCGTGTTCCGGAATTCTGAGTGTGGGGAGGTTCCGTCTTCTGTCTGCAGCACCCGGGTTCTCCTAGAAGCCATTCGAGTGTCTTCCCCCAGTCCCTCCCAGTGCGGGCTGCCGGGGAAAGGCGGGGGTTGGGCTGGAAAAGCAGGTAGCATCTAGTGCCTCCCCATGGACAAGGGAGATAATTAGCGGACTTCCCCCTGCCAGGGAACACCTGTGACACCAGGCAGCTGCGTGGAGGGCGGCCCCGAACCTCCCCCACACAGTCAGCCGTGTTCCGGAATTCTGAGTGTGGGGAGGTTCCGTCTTCTGTCTGCAGCACCCGGGATCTCCTAGGAGCCCTTCGAGTGTCTTCCCCGAGTCCCTCCCAGTGCGGGCTGCCGGGGAAAGGCGGGGGTTGGGCTGGAAACGCAGGTAGCATCTAGTGCCTCCTCATGGACATGGGAGGTAATTAGCGGACATCACCCTGGCAGGGAACACCTGTGACACCAGGCAGCTGCGTGGAGGGCGGCCCTGAACCTCCCCCTCACAGTCACCCGTGTTCCGGATTTCTGAGTGTGGGGGGGTTCCTTCTTCTGTCTGCAGCACACGGGATCTCCTAGGAGCCCTTCGAGTGTCTTCCCCGAGTCCCTCCCAGTGCGGGCTGCCGGGGAAAGGCGGGGGTTGGGCTGGAAAAGCAGGTAGCATCTAGTTCCTCCCCATGGACAGGGGAGGTAATTAGCGGACTACGCCCTGCCAGGGAACACCTGTGACACCAGGCAGCTGCGTGGAGGGCGGCCCCGAACCTCCCCCACACAGTCAGCCGTATTCCGGAATTCTGAGTGTGGGGAGGTTCCGTCTTCTGTCTGCAGCACCCGGGTTCTCCTAGGAGCCCTTCGAGTGTCTTCCCCGAGTCCCTCCCAGTGCGGGCTGCCGGGGAAAGGCGGGGGTTGGGCTGGAAACGCAGGTAGCATCTAGTGCCTCCTCATGGACAGGGGAGGTAATTAGCGGACATCACCCTGCCAGGGAACACCTGTGACACCAGGCAGCTGCGTGGAGGGCGGCTCTGAACCTCCCCCTCACAGTCACCCTTGTTCCGGATTTCTGAGTGTGGGGGGGTTCCTTCTTCTGTCTGCAGCACACGGGATCTCCTAGGAGCCCTTCGAGTGTCTTCCCCGAGTCTCTCCCAGTGCGGGCTGCCGGGGAAAGGCGGGGGTTGGGCTGGAAAAGCAGGTAGCATCTAGTGCCTCCCCATGGACAAGGGAGATAATTAGCGGACTTCCCCCTGCCAGGGAACACCTGTGACACCAGGCAGCTGCGTGGAGGGCGGCCCCGAACCTCCCCCACACAGTCACCCGTGTTCCGGAATTCTTAGTGTGGGGAGGTTCCGTCTTCTGTCTGCAGCACCGGGGATCTCCTAGGAGCCCTTCGAGTGTCTTCCCCGAGTCCCTCCCAGTGCGGGCTGCCGGGGAAAGGCGGGGGTTGGGCTGGAAAAGCAGGTAGCATCTAGTGCCTCCCCCTGGACAGGGGAGGTAATTAGCGGACATCCGCCTGCCAGGGAACACCTGTGACACCAGGCAGCTGCGTGTAGGGCGGCCACGAACCTCCCCCACACAGTCACCCGTGTTCCGGAATTCTGAGTGTGGGGAGGTTCCGTCTTCGGTCTGCAGCACACGGGATCTCCTAGGAGCCCTTCGAGTGTCTTCCCCGAGTCCCTCCCAGTGCGGGCTGCCGGGGAAAGGCGGGGGTTGGGCTGGAAAAGCAGGTAGCATCTAGTTCCTCCCCATGGACAGGGGAGGTAATTAGCGGACTACGCCCTGCCAGGGAACACCTGTGACACCAGGCAGCTGCGTGGAGGGCGGCCCCGAACCTCCCCCACACAGTCAGCCGTGTTCCGGAATTCTGAGTGTGGGGAGGTTCCGTCTTCTGTCTGCAGCACCCGGGTTCTCCTGGGAGCCATTCGAGTGTCTTCCCCCAGTCCCTCCCAGTGCGGGCTGCCGGGGAAAGGCTGGGGTTGGGCTAGAAAAGCAGGTAGCATCTAGTGCCTCCCCATGGACAAGGGAGATAATTAGCGGACTTCCCCCTGCCAGGGAACACCTGTGACACCAGGCAGCTGCGTGGAGGGCGGCCCCGAACCTCCCCCACACAGTCACCCGTGTTCCGGAATTCTGAGTGTGGGGAGGTTCCGTCTTCTGTCTGCAGCACCCGGGATCTCCTAGGAGCCCTTCGAGTGACTTCCCCGAGTCCCTCCCAGTGCGGGCTGCCGGGGAAAGGCGGGGGTTGGGCTGGAAACGCAGGTAGCATCTAGTGCCTCCTCATGGACAGGGGAGGTAATTAGCGGACATCACCCTGCCAGGGAACACCTGTGACACCAGGCAGCTGCGTGGAGGGCGGCTCTGAACCTCCCCCTCACAGTCACACGTGTTCCGGATTTCTGAGTGTGGGGGGGTTCCTTCTTCTGTCTGCAGCACACGGGATCTCCTAGGAGCCCTTCGAGTGTCTTCCCCGAGTCCCTCCCAGTGCGGGCTGCCGGGGAAAGCGGGGGTTGGGCTGGAAACGCAGGTAGCATCTAGTTCCTCCCCATGGACAGGGGAGGAAATTAGCGGACTACGCCCTGCCAGGGAACACCTGTGACACCAGGCAGCTGCGTGGAGGGCGGCCCCGAACCTCCCCCACACAGTCAGCCGTATTCCGGAATTCTGAGTGTGGGGAGGTTCCGTCTTCTGTCTGCAGCACCCGGGTTCTCCTAGGAGCCCTTCGAGTGTCTTCCCCGAGTCCCTCCCAGTGCGGGCTGCCGGGGAAAGGTGGGGGTTGGGCTGGAAATGCAGGTAGCATCTAGTGCCTCCCCCTGGACAGGGGAGGTAATTAGTGGACATCACCCTGCCAGGGAACACCTGTGACACCAGGCAGCTGCGTGGAGGGCGGCTCTGAACCTCCCCCTCACAGTCACCCTTGTTCCGGATTTCTGAGTGTGGGGGGGTTCCTTCTTCTGTCTGCAGCACACGGGATCTCCTAGGAGCCCTTCGAGTGTCTTCCCCGAGTCCCTCACAGTGCGGGCTGCTGGGGAAAGGCGGGGGTTTGGCTGGAAACGCAGGTAGCATCTAGTTCCTCCCCATGGACAGGGGAGGTAATTAGCGGACTTCCCCTTGCGAGGGAACACCTGTGACACCAGGAAGCTGCGTGGGGGGCGGCCCTAAACCTCCCCCACACAGTCATCCGTATTTCGGGATTCTGAGTTTGGGGAGGTTCCGTCTTCTGTCTGCAGCACCCGGGTTCTCCTAGGAGCCCTTCGAGTGTCTTCCCCGAGTCCCTCCCAGTGCGGGCTGCCGGGGAAAGGCGGGGGTTTGGCTGGAAACGCAGGTAGCATCTAGTGCCTCCCCATGGAGAGGGGAGGTAATTAGCGGAATTCCCCTTGCGAGGGAACACCTGTGACACCAGGCAGCTGCGTGGAGGGCGGCCCCGAACCTCCCCCTCACAGTCACCCTTGTTCCGGATTTCTGAGTGTGGGGGGGTTCCTTCTTCTGTCTGCAGCACACGGGATCTCCTAGGAGCCCTTCGAGTGTCTTCCCCGAGTCCCTCCCAGTGCGGGCTGCCGGGGAAAGGCAGGGGTTTGGCTGGAAACGCAGGTAGCATCTAGTTCCTCCCCATGGACAGGGGAGGTAATTAGCGGACTTCCCCTTGCGAGGGAACACCTGTGACACCAGGAAGCTGCGTGTGGGGCGGCCCTAAACCTCCCCCACACAGTCATCCGTGTTCCGGAATTCTGAGTGTGGGGAGGTTCCGTCTTCTGTCTGCAGCACCCGGGTTCTCCTAGGAGCCCTTCGAGTGTCTTCCCCGAGTCCCTCCTAGTGCGGTCTGCCGGGGAAAGGCGGGGGTTTGGCTGGAAACGCAGGTAGCATCTAGTGCCTCCCCATGGACCAGGGAGGAAATTAGCGGACTTCCCCTTGCGAGGGAACACCTGTGACACAAGGCAGCTGCGTGGAGGGCGGCCCCGAACCTCCCCCACACAGTCAGCCGTGTTCCGGAATTCTGAGTGTGGGGAGGTTCCGTCTTCTGTCTGCAGCACCCGGGTTCTCCTAGGAGCCATTCGAGTGTCTTCCCCCAGTCCCTCCCAGTGCGGGCTGCCGGGGAAAGGCGGGGGTTGGGCTGGAAAAGCAGGTAGCATCTAGTGCCTCCCCATGGACAAGGGAGATAATTAGCGGACTTCCCCCTGCCAGGGAACACCTGTGACACCAGGCAGCTGCGTGGAGGGCGGCCCCGAACCTCCCCCACACAGTCACCCGTGTTCCGGAATTCTGAGTGTGGGGAGGTTCCGTCTTCTGTCTGCAGCACCCGGGATCGCCTAGGAGCCCTTCGAGTGTCTTCCCCGAGTCCCTCCCAGTGCGGGCTGCCGGGGAAAGGCGGGGGTTGGGCTGGAAACGCAGGTAGCATCTAGTGCCTCCTCATGGACAGGGGAGGTAATTAGCGGACATCACCCTGGCAGGGAACACCTGTGACACCAGGCAGCTGCGTGGAGGGCGGCTCTGAACCTCCCCCTCACAGTCACCCGTGTTCCGGATTTCTGAGTGTGGGGGGGTTCCTTCTTCTGTCTGCAGCACACGGGATCTCCTAGGAGCCCTTCGAGTGTCTTCCCCGAGTCCCTCCCAGTGCGGGCGGCCGGGGAAAGGCGGGGGTTGGGCTGGAAACGCAGGTAGCATCTAGTGCCTCCCCATGGACAGGGGAGGTAATTAGCGGACTACCCCCTGCCAGGGAACACCTGTGACACCAGGCAGCTGCGTGGGGGGCGGCCCTAAACCTCCCCCACACAGTCATCCGTATTTCGGAATTCTGAGTTTGGGGAGGTTCCGTCTTCTGTCTGCAGCACCCGGGTTCTCCTAGGAGCCCTTCGAGTGTCTTCCCCGAGTCCCTCCCAGTGCGGGCTGCCGGGGAAAGGCGGGGGTTTGGCTGGAAACGCAGGTAGCATCTAGTGCCTCCCCATGGACCAGGGAGGTAATTAGCGGACTTCCCCTTGCGAGGGAACACCTGTGACACAAGGCAGCTGCGTGGAGGGCGGCCCCGAACCTCCCCCACACAGTCAGCCGTGTTCCGGAATTCTGAGTGTGGGGAGGTTCCGTCTTCTGTCTGCAGCACCCGGGTTCTCCTAGGAGCCATTCGAGTGTCTTCCCCCAGTCCCTCCCAGAGCGGGCTGCCGGGGAAAGGCGGGGGTTGGGCTGGAAACGCAGGTAGCATCTAGTGCCTCCCCATGGACAAGGGAGATAATTAGCGGACTTCCCCCTGCCAGGGAACACCTGTGACACCAGGCATCTTCGTGGAGGGCGGCCCCAAACCTCCCCCACACAGTCGGCCGTGTTCCGGAATTCTGAGTGTGGGGAGGTTCCGTCTTCTTTCTGCAGCACCCGGGATCTCCTAGGAGCCCTTCGAGGGTCTTCCCCGAGTCCCTCCCAGTGCGGGCTGCCGGGGAAAGGCGGGGGTTGGGCTGGAAACGCAGGTAGCATCTAGTGCCTCCTCATGGACAGGGGAGGTAATTAGCGGACTTCCCCCTGCGAGGGAACACCTGTGACACCAGGAAGTTGCGTGGGGGCGGCCCTAAACCTCACACACAGTCAGCCCTGTTCCGGAATTCTGAGTGTGGGGAGGTTACGTCTTCTGTCTGCAGCACCCGGGATCTCCTAGGAGCCCTTCGAGTGTCTTCCCCCAGTCCCTCCCAGTGCGGGCTGCCGGGGAAAGGAGGGGGTTGTGCTGGAAACGCTGGTAGCATCTAGTGCCTCCCCATGGACTGGGGAGGTAATTAGCGGACTACCCCCTGCCAGGGAACACCTGTGACACAAGGCAGCTGCGTGGAGGGCGGCCCCGAACCTCCCCCACACAGTCAACCGTGTTCCGGAATTCTGAGTGTGGGGAGGTTCCGTCTTCTGTCTGCAGCACCCGGGATCTCCTAGGAGCCCTTCGAGTGTCTTCCCCGAGTCCATCCCAGTGCGGGCTACCGGGGAAAGGCGGGGGTTGGGCTGGAAAAGCAGGTATCATCTAGTGCCTCCCCCTGGACAGGGGAGGTAATTAACGGACTTCCCCCTGCCAGGGAACACCTGTGACACCAGGCAGCTGCGTGGAGGGCGGCCCCGAACCTCCCCCACACAGTCACTCGTGTTCCGGAATTCTGAGTGTGGGGAGGTTCCGTCTTCTGTCTGCAGCACCCGGGATCTCCTAGGAGCCCTTCGAGTGTCTTCCCCGAGTCCATCCCAGTGCGGGCTACCGGGGAAAGGCGGGGGTTGGGCTGGAAAAGCAGGTAGCATCTAGTGCCTCCCCCTGGACAGGGGAGGTAATTAACGGACTTCCCCCTGCCAGGGAACACCTGTGACACCAGGCAGCTGCGTGGAGGGCGGCCCCGAACCTCCCCCACACAGTCACTCGTGTTCCGGAATTCTGAGTGTGGGGAGGTTCCGTCTTCTGTCTGCAGCACCCGGGATCTCCTAGGAGCCCTTCGAGTGTCTTCCCCGAGTCCCTCCCAGTGCGGCCTACCGGGGAAAGGCGGGGGTTGGGCTGGAAAAGCAGGTAGCATCTAGTTCCTCCCCATGGACAGGGGAGGTAATTAGCGGACTACCCCCTGCCAGGGAACACCTGTGACACCAGGCAGCTGCGTGGAGGGCGGCCCCGAACCTCCCCCACACAGTCAGCCGTGTTCCGGAATTCTGAGTGTGGGGAGGTTCCGTCTTCTGTCTGCAGCACCCAGGTTCTCCTAGGAGCCCTTCGAGTGTCTTCCCCGAGTCCCTCCCAGTGCGGGCTGCCGGGGAAAGGCGGGGGTTTGGCTGGAAACGCAGGTAGCATCTAGTGCCTCCCCATGGACCAGGGAGGTAATTAGCGGACTTCCCCTTGCGAGGGAACACCTGTGACACAAGGCAGCTGCGTGGAGGGCGGCCCCGAACCTCCCCCACACAGTCAGCCATGTTCCGGAATTCTGAGTGTGGGGAGGTTCCGTCTTCTGTCTGCAGCACCCGGGTTCTCCTAGGAGCCATTCGAGTGTCTTCCCCCAGTCCCTCCCAGTGCGGGCTGCCGGGGAAAGGCGGGGGTTGGGCTGGAAAAGCAGGTAGCATCTAGTGCCTCCCCATGGACAAGGGAGATAATTAGCGGACTTCCCCCTGCCAGGGAACACCTGTGACACCAGGCATCTTCGTGGAGGGCGGCCCCAAACCTCCCCCACACAGTCGGCCGTGTTCCGGAATTCTGAGTGAGGGGAGGTTCCGTCTTCTGTCTGCAGCACCCGGGATCTCCTAGGAGCCCTTCGAGTGTCTTCACCGAGTCCCTCCCAGTGCGGGCTGCCGGGGAAAGGCGGGGGTTGGGCTGGAAACGCAGGTAGCATCTAGTGCCTCCTCATGGACAGGGGAGGTAATTAGCGGACATCACCCTGGCAGGGAACACCTGTGACACCAGGCAGCTGCGTGGAGGGCGGCTCTGAACCTCCCCCTCACAGTCACCCGTGTTCCGGATTTCTGAGTGTGGGGGGGTTCCTTCTTCTGTCTGCAGCACACGGGATCTCCTAGGAGCCCTTCGAGTGTCTTCCCCGAGTCCCTCCCAGTGCGGGCTGCCGGGGAAAGGCGGGGGTTGGGCTGGAAAAGCAGGTAGCATCTAGTTCCTCCCCATGGACAGGGGAGGTAATTAGCGGACTACCTCCTGCCAGGGAACACCTGTGACACCAGGCAGCTGCGTGGAGGGCGGCCCCGAACCTCCCCCACACAGTTAGCCGTATTCCGGAATTCTGAGTGTGGGGAGGTTCCGTCTTCTGTCTGCAGCACCCGGGATCTCCTAGGAGCCCTTCGAGTGTCTTCCCCGAGTCCCTCCCAGTGCGGGCTGCCGGGGAAAGGCGGGGGTTTGGCTGGAAACGCAGGTAGCATCTAGTGCCTCCCCATGGAGAGGGGAGGTAATTAGCGGAATTCCCCTTGCGAGGGAACACCTGTGACACCAGGCAGCTGCGTGGAGGGCGGCCCCGAACCTCCCCCACACAGTCACCCGTGTTCCGGAATTCTGAGTGTGGGGGGGTTCCTTCTTCTGTCTGCAGCACACGGGATCTCCTAGGAGCCCTTCGAGTGTCTTCCCCCAGTCCCTCCCAGTGCGGGCTGCCGGGGAAAGGAGGGGGTTGTGCTGGAAACGCAGGTAGCATCTAGTGCCTCCCCATGGACTGGAGAGGTAATTAGCGGACTACCCCCTGCCAGGGAACACCTGTGACACCAGGCAGCTGCGTGGAGTGCGGCCCCGAACCTCCCCCACACAGTCAACCGTGTTCCGGAATTCTGAGTGTGGGGAGGTTCCGTCTTCTGTCTGCAGCACCCGGGATCTCCTGGGAGCCCTTCGAGTGTCTTCCCCGAGTACCTCCCAGTGCGGGCTGCCTGGGAAAGTCGGGGGTTGGGCTGGAAAAGCAGGTAGCATCTAGTGCCTCCCCCTGGACAGGGGAGGTAATTAGCGGACTTCCCCTTGCGAGGGAACACCTGTGACACAAGGCAGCTTCGTGGAGGGCGGCCCCGAACCTCCCCCACACAGTCAGCCGTGTTCCGGAATTCTGAGTGTGGGGAGGTACCGTCTTCTGTCTGCAGCACCCGGGATCTCCTAGGAGCCCTTCGAGTGTCTTCCCCGAGTCCATCCCAGTGCGGGCTACCGGGGAAAGGCGGGGGTTGGGCTGGAAAAGCAGGTAGCATCTAGTGCCTCCCCCTGGACAGGGGAGGTAATTAACGGACTTCCCCCTGCCAGGGAACACCTGTGACACCAGGCAGCTGCGTGGAGGGCGGCCCCGAACCTCCCCCACACAGTCACCCGTGTTCCGGTATTCTGAGTGTGCGGAGGTTCCGTCTTCTGTCTGCAGCACCCGGGATCTCCTAGGAGCCCTTCGAGTGTCTTCCCCGAGTACCTCCCAGTGCTGGCTGCCGGGGAAAGTCGGGGGTTGGGCTGGAAAAGCAGGTAGCATCTAGTGCCTCCCCCTGGACAGGGGAGGTAATTAGCGGACTTCCCCTTGCGAGGGAACACCTGTGACACAAGGCAGCTGCGTGGAGGGCGGCCCCGAACCTCCCCCACACAGTCAGCCGTGTTCCGGAATTCTGAGTGTGGGGAGGTACCGTCTTCTGTCTGCAGCACCCGGGATCTCCTAGGAGCCCTTCGAGTGTCTTCCCCGAGTCCATCCCAGTGCGGGCTACCGGGGAAAGGTGGGGGTTGGGCTGGAAAAGCAGGTAGCATCTAGTGCCTCCCCCTGGACAGGGGAGGTAATTAACGGACTTCCCCCTGCCAGGGAACACCTGTGACACCAGGCAGCTGCGTGGAGGGCGGCCCCGAACCTCCCCCACACAGTCACCCGTGTTCCGGAATTCTGAGTGTGGGGAGGTTCCGTCTTCTGTCTGCAGCACCCGGGTTCTCCTAGGAGCCATTCGAGTGTCTTCCCCCAGTCCCTCCCAGTGCGGGCTGCCGGGGAAAGGCGGGGGTTGGGCTGGAAATGCAGGTAGCATCTAGTGCCTCCCCATGGACAAGGGAGATAATTAGCGGACTTCCCCCTGCCAGGGAACACCTGTGACACCAGGCATCTTCGTGGAGGGCGGCCCCAAACCTCCCCCACACAGTCGGCCGTGTTCCGGAATTCTGAGTGTGGGGAGGTTCCGTCTTCTGTCTGCAGCACCCGGGATCTCCTAGGAGCCCTTCGAGTGTCTTCCCCGAGTCCCTCTCAGTGCGGGCTGCCGGGGAAAGGCGGGGGTTGGGTTGGAAACGCAGGTAGCATCTAGTGCCTCCTCATGGACAGGGGAGGTAATTAGCGGACATCACCCTGCCAGGGAACACCTGTGACACCAGGCAGCTGCGTGGAGGGCGGCTCTGAACCTCCCCCTCACAGTCACCCGTGTTCCGGATTTCTGAGTGTGGGGGGGTTCCTTCTTCTGTCTGCAGCACACGGGATCTCCTAGGAGCCCTTCGAGTGTCTTCCCCGAGTACCTCCCAGTGCGTGCTGCCGGGGAAAGGCGGGGGTTGGGCTGGAAAAGCTGGTAGCATCTAGTTCCTCCCCATGGACAGGGGAGGTAATTAGCGGACTACCCCCTGCCAGGGAACACCTGTGACACCAGGCAGCTGCGTGGAGGGCGGCCCCGAACCTCCCCCACACAGTCAGCCGTGTTCCAGAATTCTGAGTGTGGGGAGGTTCCGTCTTCTGTCTGCAGCACCCGGGTTCTCCTAGGAGCCCTTCGAGTGTCTTCCCCGAGTCCCTCCCTGTGCGGGCTGCCGGGGAAAGGCGGGGGTTTGGCTGGAAACGCAGGTAGCATCTAGTGCCTCCCCATGGACAGGGGAGGTAATTAGCGGACTTCCCCTTGCGAGGGAACACCTGTGACACCAGGAAGCTGCGTGGGGGGCGGCCATAAACCTCCCCCACACAGTCATCCGTGTTCCGGAATTCTGAGTGTGGGGAGGTTCCGTCTTCTGTCTGCAGCACCCGGGTTCTCCTAGGAGCCCTTCGAGTGTCTTCCCCGCGTCCCTCCCTGTGCGGGCGGCCGGGGAAAGGCGGGGGTTCGGCTGGAAACTCAGGTAGCATCTAGTGCCTCCTCATGGACAGGGGAGGTAATTAGCGGACATCACCCTGCCAGGGAACATCTGTGACACCAGGCAGCTGCGTGGAGGGCGGCTCTTAACCTCCCCCTCACAGTCACCCGTGTTCCGGATTTCTGAGTGTGGGGGGGTTCCTTCTTCTGTCTGCAGCACACGGGATCTCCTAGGAGCCCTTCGAGTGTCTTCCCCGAGTCCCTCCCAGTGCGGGCTGCCGGGGAAAGGCGGGGGTTGGGCTGGAAAAGCAGGTAGCATCTAGTTCCTCCCCATGGACAGGGGAGGTAATTAGCGGACTACCCCCTGCCAGGGAAAACCTGTGACACCAGGAAGCTGCGTGGAGGGCGGCCCCGAACCTCCCCCACACAGTCAGCCGTATTCCGGAATTCTGAGTGTGGGGAGGTTCCGTCTTCTGTCTGCAGCACCCGGGTTCTCCTAGGAGCCCTTCGAGTGTCTTCCCCGAGTCCCTCCCAGTGCGGGCTGCCGGGGAAAGGCGGGGGTTTGGCTGGAAACGCAGGTAGCATCTAGTGCCTCCCCATGGAGAGGGGAGGTAATTAGCGGAATTCCCCTTGCGAGGGAACACCTGTGACACCAGGCAGCTGCGTGGAGGGCGGCCCCGAACCTCCCCCACACAGTCACCCGTGTTCCGGAATTCTGAGTGTGGGGGGGTTCCTTCTTCTGTCTGCAGCACACGGGATCTCCTAGGAGCCCTTCGAGTGTCTTCCCCGAGTCCCTCCCAGTGCGGGCTGCCGGGGAAAGGCGGGGGTTGGGCTGGAAAAGCAGGTAGCATCTAGTGCCTCCCCCTGGACAGGGGAGGTAATTAGCGGACTACCCCCTGCCAGGGAACACCTGTGACACCAGGCAGCTGCGTGGAGGGCGGCCCCGAACCTCCCCTACACAGTCAGCCGTGTTCCGGAATTCTGAGTGTGGGGAGGTTCCGTCTTCTGTCTGCAGCACCCAGGTTCTCCTAGGAGCCCTTCGAGTGTCTTCCCCGAGTCCCTCCCAGTGCGGGATGCCGGGGAAAGGCGGGGGTTTGGCTGGAAACGCAGGTAGCATCTAGTGCCTCCCCATGGACCAGGGAGGTAATTAGCGGACTTCCCCTTGCGAGGGAACACCTGTGACACCAGGCAGCTGCGTGGAGGGCGGCCCCGAACCTCCCCCACACAGTCACCCGTGTTCCGGAATTCTGAGTGTGGGGGGGTTCCTTCTTCTGTCTGCAGCACACGGGATCTCCTAGGAGCCCTTCGAGTGTCTTCCCCGAGTCCCTCCCAGTGCGGGCTGCCGGGGAAAGGCGGGGGTTTGGCTGGAAAAGCAGGTAGCATCTAGTGCCTCCCCCTGGACAGGGGAGGTAATTAACGGACTTCCCCCTGCCAGGGAACACCTGTGACACCAGGCAGCTGCGTGGAGGGCGGCCCCGAACTTCCCCCACACAGTCACCCGTGTTCCGGAATTCTGAGTGTGGGGAGGTACCGTCTTCTGTCTGCAGCACCCGGGATCTCCTAGGAGCCCTTCGAGTGTCTTCCCCGAGTCCCTCCCAGTGTGGGCTACCGGGGAAAGGCGGGGGTTGGGCTGGAAAAGCAGGTAGCATCTAGTTCCTCCCCATGGACAGGGGAGGTAATTAGCGGACTACCCCCTGCCAGGGAACACCTGTGACACCAGGCAGCTGCGTGGAGGGCGGCCCCGAACCTCCCCCACACAGTCAGCCGTGTTCCGGAATTCTGAGTGTGGGGAGGTTCCGTCTTCTGTCTGCAGCACCCAGGTTCTCCTAGGAGCCCTTCGAGTGTCTTCCCCGAGTCCCTCCCAGTGCGGGCTGCCGGGGAAAGGCGGGGGTTTGGCTGGAAACGCAGGTAGCATCTAGTGCCTCCCCATGGACCTGGGAGGTAATTAGCGGACTTCCCCTTGCGAGGGAACACCTGTGACACAAGGCAGCTGCGTGGAGGGCGGCCCCGAAACTCCCCCACACAGTCAGCCGTGTTCCGGAATTCTGAGTGTGGGGAGGTTCCGTCTTCTGTCTGCAGAACCCGGGTTCTCCTAGGAGCCATTCGAGTGTCTTCCCCCAGTCCCTCCCAGTGCGGGCTGCAGGGGAAAGGCGGGGGTTGGGCTGGAAAAGCAGGTAGCATCTAGTGCCTCCCCATGGACAAGGGAGATAATTAGCGGTCTTCCCCCTGCCAGGGAACACCTGTGACACCAGGCATCTTCGTGGAGGGCGGCCCCAAACCTCCCCCACACAGTCGGCCGTGTTCCGGAATTCTGAGTGTGGGGAGGTTCCGTCTTCTGTCTGCAGCACCCGGGATCTCCTAGGAGCCCTTCGAGTGTCTTCCCCGAGTCCCTCTCAGTGCGGGCTGCCGGGGAAAGGCGGGGGTTGGGTTGGAAACGCAGGTAGCATCTAGTGCCTCCTCATGGACAGGGGAGGTAATTAGCGGACATCACCCTGCCAGGGAACACCTGTGACACCAGGCAGCTGCGTGGAGGGCGGCTCTGAACCTCCCCCTCACAGTCACCCGTGTTCCGGATTTCTGAGTGTGGGGGGGTTCCTTCTTCTGTCTGCAGCACACGGGATCTCCTAGGAGCCCTTCGAGTGTCTTCCCCGAGTACCTCCCAGTGCGTGCTGCCGGGGAAAGGCGGGGGTTGGGCTGGAAAAGCAGGTAGCATCTAGTTCCTCCCCATGGACAGGGGAGGTAATTAGCGGACTACCCCCTGCCAGGGAACACCTGTGACACCAGGCAGCTGCGTGGAGGGCGGCCCCGAACCTCCCCCACACAGTCAGCCGTATTCCGGAATTCTGAGTGTGGGGAGGTTCCGTCTTCTGTCTGCAGCACCCGGGTTCTCCTAGGAGCCCTTCGAGTGTCTTCCCCGAGTCCCTCCCAGTGCGGGCTGCCGGGGAAAGGCGGGGGTTGGGCTGGAAACGCAGGTAGCATCTAGTGCCTCCTCATGGACAGGGGAGGTAATTAGCGGACATCACCCTGGCAGGGAACACCTGTGACACCAGGCAGCTGCGTGGAGGGCGGCTCTGAACCTCCCCCTCACAGTCACCCGTGTTCCGGATTTCTGAGTGTGGGGGGGTTCCTTCTTCTGTCTGCAGCACACGGGATCTCCTAGGAGCCCTTCGAGTGTCTTCCCCGAGTCCCTCCCAGTGCGGGCTGCCGGGGAAAGGCGGGGGTTGGGCTGGAAAAGCAGGTAGCATCTAGTTCCTCCCCATGGACAGGGGAGGTAATTAGCGGACTACCTCCTGCCAGGGAACACCTGTGACACCAGGCAGCTGCGTGGAGGGCGGCCCCGAACCTCCCCCACACAGTTAGCCGTATTCCGGAATTCTGAGTGTGGGGAGGTTCCGTCTTCTGTCTGCAGCACCCGGGATCTCCTAGGAGCCCTTCGAGTGTCTTCCCCGAGTCCCTCCCAGTGCGGGCTGCCGGGGAAAGGCGGGGGTTTGGCTGGAAACGCAGGTAGCATCTAGTGCCTCCCCATGGAGAGGGGAGGTAATTAGCGGAATTCCCCTTGCGAGGGAACACCTGTGACACCAGGCAGCTGCGTGGAGGGCGGCCCCGAACCTCCCCCACACAGTCACCCGTGTTCCGGAATTCTGAGTGTGGGGGGGTTCCTTCTTCTGTCTGCAGCACACGGGATCTCCTAGGAGCCCTTCGAGTGTCTTCCCCCAGTCCCTCCCAGTGCGGGCTGCCGGGGAAAGGAGGGGGTTGTGCTGGAAACGCAGGTAGCATCTAGTGCCTCCCCATGGACTGGAGAGGTAATTAGCGGACTACCCCCTGCCAGGGAACACCTGTGACACCAGGCAGCTGCGTGGAGGGCGGCCCCGAACCTCCCCCACACAGTCAACCGTGTTCCGGAATTCTGAGTGTGGGGAGGTTCCGTCTTCTGTCTGCAGCACCCGGGATCTCCTGGGAGCCCTTCGAGTGTCTTCCCCGAGTACCTCCCAGTGCGGGCTGCCTGGGAAAGTCGGGGGTTGGGCTGGAAAAGCAGGTAGCATCTAGTGCCTCCCCCTGGACAGGGGAGGTAATTAGCGGACTTCCCCTTGCGAGGGAACACCTGTGACACAAGGCAGCTTCGTGGAGGGCGGCCCCGAACCTCCCCCACACAGTCAGCCGTGTTCCGGAATTCTGAGTGTGGGGAGGTACCGTCTTCTGTCTGCAGCACCCGGGATCTCCTAGGAGCCCTTCGAGTGTCTTCCCCGAGTCCATCCCAGTGCGGGCTACCGGGGAAAGGCGGGGGTTGGGCTGGAAAAGCAGGTAGCATCTAGTGCCTCCCCCTGGACAGGGGAGGTAATTAACGGACTTCCCCCTGCCAGGGAACACCTGTGACACCAGGCAGCTGCGTGGAGGGCGGCCCCGAACCTCCCCCACACAGTCACCCGTGTTCCGGAATTCTGAGTGTGCGGAGGTTCCGTCTTCTGTCTGCAGCACCCGGGATCTCCTAGGAGCCCTTCGAGTGTCTTCCCCGAGTACCTCCCAGTGCTGGCTGCCGGGGAAAGTCGGGGGTTGGGCTGGAAAAGCAGGTAGCATCTAGTGCCTCCCCCTGGACAGGGGAGGTAATTAGCGGACTTCCCCTTGCGAGGGAACACCTGTGACACAAGGCAGCTGCGTGGAGGGCGGCCCCGAACCTCCCCCACACAGTCAGCCGTGTTCCGGAATTCTGAGTGTGGGGAGGTACCGTCTTCTGTCTGCAGCACCCGGGATCTCCTAGGAGCCCTTCGAGTGTCTTCCCCGAGTCCATCCCAGTGCGGGCTACCGGGGAAAGGTGGGGGTTGGGCTGGAAAAGCAGGTAGCATCTAGTGCCTCCCCCTGGACAGGGGAGGTAATTAACGGACTTCCCCCTGCCAGGGAACACCTGTGACACCAGGCAGCTGCGTGGAGGGCGGCCCCGAACCTCCCCCACACAGTCACCCGTGTTCCGGAATTCTGAGTGTGGGGAGGTTCCGTCTTCTGTCTGCAGCACCCGGGTTCTCCTAGGAGCCATTCGAGTGTCTTCCCCCAGTCCCTCCCAGTGCGGGCTGCCGGGGAAAGGCGGGGGTTGGGCTGGAAAAGCAGGTAGCATCTAGTGCCTCCCCATGGACAAGGGAGATAATTAGCGGACTTCCCCCTGCCAGGGAACACCTGTGACACCAGGCATCTTCGTGGAGGGCGGCCCCAAACCTCCCCCACACAGTCGGCCGTGTTCCGGAATTCTGAGTGTGGGGAGGTTCCGTCTTCTGTCTGCAGCACCCGGGATCTCCTAGGAGCCCTTCGAGTGTCTTCCCCGAGTCCCTCTCAGTGCGGGCTGCCGGGGAAAGGCGGGGGTTGGGTTGGAAACGCAGGTAGCATCTAGTGCCTCCTCATGGACAGGGGAGGTAATTAGCGGACATCACCCTGCCAGGGAACACCTGTGACACCAGGCAGCTGCGTGGAGGGCGGCTCTGAACCTCCCCCTCACAGTCACCCGTGTTCCGGATTTCTGAGTGTGGGGGGGTTCCTTCTTCTGTCTGCAGCACACGGGATCTCCTAGGAGCCCTTCGAGTGTCTTCCCCGAGTACCTCCCAGTGCGTGCTGCCGGGGAAAGGCGGGGGTTGGGCTGGAAAAGCTGGTAGCATCTAGTTCCTCCCCATGGACAGGGGAGGTAATTAGCGGACTACCCCCTGCCAGGGAACACCTGTGACACCAGGCAGCTGCGTGGAGGGCGGCCCCGAACCTCCCCCACACAGTCAGCCGTGTTCCAGAATTCTGAGTGTGGGGAGGTTCCGTCTTCTCTCTGCAGCACCCGGGTTCTCCTAGGAGCCCTTCGAGTGTCTTCCCCGAGTCCCTCCCTGTGCGGGCTGCCGGGGAAAGGCGGGGGTTTGGCTGGAAACGCAGGTAGCATCTAGTGCCTCCCCATGGACAGGGGAGGTAATTAGCGGACTTCCCCTTGCGAGGGAACACCTGTGACACCAGGAATCTGCGTGGGGGGCGGCCATAAACCTCCCCCACACAGTCATCCGTGTTCCGGAATTCTGAGTGTGGGGAGGTTCCGTCTTCTGTCTGCAGCACCCGGGTTCTCCTAGGAGCCCTTCGAGTGTCTTCCCCGCGTCCCTCCCTGTGCGGGCGGCCGGGGAAAGGCGGGGGTTGGGCTGGAAACGCAGGTAGCATCTAGTGCCTCCTCATGGACAGGGGAGGTAATTAGCGGACATCACCCTGCCAGGGAACATCTGTGACACCAGGCAGCTGCGTGGAGGGCGGCTCTTAACCTCCCCATCACAGTCACCCTTGTTCCGGATTTCTGAGTGTGGGGGGGTTCCTTCTTCTGTCTGCAGCACACGGGATCTCCTAGGAGCCCTTCGAGTGTCTTCCCCGAGTCCCTCCCAGTGCGGGCTGCCGGGGAAAGGCGGGGGTTGGGCTGGAAAAGCAGGTAGCATCTAGTTCCTCCCCATGGACAGGGGAGGTAATTAGCGGACTACCCCCTGCCAGGGAACACCTGTGACACCAGGAAGCTGCGTGGAGGGCGGCCCCGAACCTCCCCCACACAGTCAGCCGTATTCCGGAATTCTGAGTGTGGGGAGGTTCCGTCTTCTGTCTGCAGCACCCGGGTTCTCCTAGGAGCCCTTCGAGTGTCTTCCCCGAGTCCCTCCCAGTGCGGGCTGCCGGGGAAAGGCGGGGGTTTGGCTGGAAACGCAGGTAGCATCTAGTGCCTCCCCATGGAGAGGGGAGGTAATTAGCGGAATTCCCCTTGCGAGGGAACACCTGTGACACCAGGCAGCTGCGTGGAGGTCGGCCCCGAACCTCCCCCACACAGTCACCCGTGTTCCGGAATTCTGAGTGTGGGGGGGTTCCTTCTTCTGTCTGCAGCACACGGGATCTCCTAGGAGCCCTTCGAGTGTCTTCCCCGAGTCCCTCCCAGTGCGGGCTGCCGGGGAAAGGCGGGGGTTGGGCTGGAAAAGCAGGTAGCATCTAGTGCCTCCCCCTGGACAGGGGAGGTAATTAACGGACTTCCCCCTGCCAGGGAACACCTGTGACACCAGGCAGCTGCGTGGAGGGCGGCCCCGAACCTCCCCCACACAGTCACCCGTGTTCCGGAATTCTGAGTGTGGGGAGGTACCGTCTTCTGTCTGCAGCACCCGGGATCTCCTAGGAGCCCTTCGAGTGTCTTCCCCGAGTCCCTCCCAGTGCGGGCTACCGGGGAAAGGCGGGGGTTGGGCTGGAAAAGCAGGTAGCATCTAGTTCCTCCCCATGGACAGGGGAGGTAATTAGCGGACTACCCCCTGCCAGGGAACACCTGTGACACCAGGCAGCTGCGTGGAGGGCGGCCCCGAACCTCCCCTACACAGTCAGCCGTGTTCCGGAATTCTGAGTGTGGGGAGGTTCCGTCTTCTGTCTGCAGCACCCAGGTTCTCCTAGGAGCCCTTCGAGTGTCTTCCCCGAGTCCCTCCCAGTGCGGGCTGCCGGGGAAAGGCGGGGGTTTGGCTGGAAACGCAGGTAGCATCTAGTGCCTCCCCATGGACCAGGGAGGTAATTAGCGGACTTCCCCTTGCGAGGGAACACCTGTGACACCAGGCAGCTGCGTGGAGGGCGGCCCCGAACCTCCCCCACACAGTCACCCGTGTTCCGGAATTCTGAGTGTGGGGGGGTTCCTTCTTCTGTCTGCAGCACACGGGATCTCCTAGGAGCCCTTCGAGTGTCTTCCCCGAGTCCCTCCCAGTGCGGGCTGCCGGGGAAAGGCGGGGGTTTGGCTGGAAAAGCAGGTAGCATCTAGTGCCTCCCCCTGGACAGGGGAGGTAATTAACGGACTTCCCCCTGCCAGGGAACACCTGTGACACCAGGCAGCTGCGTGGAGGGCGGCCCCGAACTTCCCCCACACAGTCACCCGTGTTCCGGAATTCTGAGTGTGGGGAGGTACCGTCTTCTGTCTGCAGCACCCGGGATCTCCTAGGAGCCCTTCGAGTGTCTTCCCCGTGTCCCTCCCAGTGTGGGCTACCGGGGAAAGGCGGGGGTTGGGCTGGAAAAGCAGGTAGCATCTAGTTCCTCCCCATGGACAGGGGAGGTAATTAGCGGACTACCCCCTGCCAGGGAACACCTGTGACACCAGGCAGCTGCGTGGAGGGCGGCCCCGAACCTCCCCCACACAGTCAGCCGTGTTCCGGAATTCTGAGTGTGGGGAGGTTCCGTCTTCTGTCTGCAGCACCCAGGTTCTCCTAGGAGCCCTTCGAGTGTCTTCCCCGAGTCCCTCCCAGTGCGGGCTGCCGGGGAAAGGCGGGGGTTTGGCTGGAAACGCAGGTAGCATCTAGTGCCTCCCCATGGACCAGGGAGGTAATTAGCGGACTTCCCCTTGCGAGGGAACACCTGTGACACAAGGCAGCTGCGTGGAGGGCGGCCCCGAAACTCCCCCACACAGTCAGCCGTGTTCCGGAATTCTGAGTGTGGGGAGGTTCCGTCTTCTGTCTGCAGCACCCGGGTTCTCCTAGGAGCCATTCGAGTGTCTTCCCCCAGTCCCTCCCAGTGCGGGCTGCAGGGGAAAGGCGGGGGTTGGGCTGGAAAAGCAGGTAGCATCTAGTGCCGCCCCATGGACAAGGGAGATAATTAGCGGTCTTCCCCCTGCCAGGGAACACCTGTGACACCAGGCATCTTCGTGGAGGGCGGCCCCAAACCTCCCCCACACAGTCGGCCGTGTTCCGGAATTCTGAGTGTGGGGAGGTTCCGTCTTCTGTCTGCAGCACCCGGGATCTCCTAGGAGCCCTTCGAGTGTCTTCCCCGAGTCCCTCTCAGTGCGGGCTGCCGGGGAAAGGCGGGGGTTGGGTTGGAAACGCAGGTAGCATCTAGTGCCTCCTCATGGACAGGGGAGGTAATTAGCGGACATCACCCTGCCAGGGAACACCTGTGACACCAGGCAGCTGCGTGGAGGGCGGCTCTGAACCTCCCCCTCACAGTCACCCGTGTTCCGGATTTCTGAGTGTGGGGGGGTTCCTTCTTCTGTCTGCAGCACACGGGATCTCCTAGGAGCCCTTCGAGTGTCTTCCCCGAGTACCTCCCAGTGCGTGCTGCCGGGGAAAGGCGGGGGTTGGGCTGGAAAAGCAGGTAGCATCTAGTTCCTCCCCATGGACAGGGGAGGTAATTAGCGGACTACCCCCTGCCAGGGAACACCTGTGACACCAGGCAGCTGCGTGGAGGGCGGCCCCGAACCTCCCCCACACAGTCAGCCGTATTCCGGAATTCTGAGTGTGGGGAGGTTCCGTCTTCTGTCTGCAGCACCCGGGTTCTCCTAGGAGCCCTTCGAGTGTCTTCCCCGAGTCCCTCCCAGTGCGGGCTGCCGGGGAAAGGCGGGGGTTTGGCTGGAAACGCAGGTAGCATCTAGTGCCTCCCCATGGAGAGGGGAGGTAATTAGCGGAATTCCCCTTGCGAGGGAACACCTGTGACACCAGGCAGCTGCGTGGAGGTCGGCCCCGAACCTCCCCCACACAGTCACCCGTGTTCCGGAATTCTGAGTGTGGGGGGGTTCCTTCTTCTGTCTGCAGCACACGGGATCTCCTAGGAGCCCTTCGAGTGTCTTCCCCCAGTCCCTCCCAGTGCGGGCCGCCGGGGAAAGGAGGGGGTTGTGCTGGAAACGCAGGTAGCATCTAGTGCCTCCCCCTGGACAGGGGAGGTAATTAGCGGACTTCCCCTTGCGAGGGAACACCTGTGACACAAGGCAGCTGCGTGGAGGGCGGCCCCGAACCTCCCCCACACAGTCAGCCGTGTTCCGGAATTCTGAGTGTGGGGAGGTACCGTCTTCTGTCTGCAGCACCCGGGATCTCCTAGGAGCCCTTCGAGTGTCTTCCCCGAGTCCATCCCAGTGCGGGCTGCCGGGGAAAGGCGGGGGTTTGGCTGGAAACGCAGGTAGCATCTAGTGCCTCCCCATGGACCAGGGAGGTAATTAGCGGACTTCCCCTTGCGAGGGAACACCTGTGACACAAGGCAGCTGCGTGGAGGGCGGCCCCGAACCTCCCCCACACAGTCAGCCGTGTTCCGGAATTCTGAGTGTGGGGAGGTTCCGTCTTCTGTCTGCAGCACCCGGGTTCTCCTAGGAGCCATTCGAGTGTCTTCCCCCAGTCCCTCCCAGTGCGGGCTGCCGGGGAAAGGCGGGGGTTGGGCTGGAAAAGCAGGTAGCATCTAGTGCCTCCCCATGGACAAGGGAGATAATTAGCGGACTTCCCCCTGCCAGGGAACACCTGTGACACCAGGCATCTTCGTGGAGGGCGGCCCCAACCTCCCCCACACAGTCGGCCGTGTTCCGGAATTCTGAGTGTGGGGAGGTTCCGTCTTCTGTCTGCAGCACCCGGGATCACCTAGGAGCCCTTCGAGTGTCTTCCCCGAGTCCCTCTCAGTGCGGGCTGCCGGGGAAAGGCGGGGGTTCGGTTGGAAACGCAGGTAGCATCTAGTGCCTCCTCATGGACAGGGGAGGTAATTAGCGGACATCACCCTGCCAGGGAACACCTGTGACACCAGGCAGCTGCGTGGAGGGCGGCTCTGAACCTCCCCCTCACAGTCACCCGTGTTCCGGATTTCTGAGTGTGGGGGGGTTCCTTCTTCTGTCTGCAGCACACGGGATCTCCTAGGAGCCCTTCGAGTGTCTTCCCCGAGTACCTCCCAGTGCGTGCTGCCGGGGAAAGGCGGGGGTTGGGCTGGAAAAGCAGGTAGCATCTAGTTCCTCCCCATGGACAGGGGAGGTAATTAGCGGACTACCCCCTGCCAGGGAACACCTGTGACACCAGGCAGCTGCGTGGAGGGCGGCCCCGAACCTCCCCCACACAGTCAGCCGTATTCCGGAATTCTGAGTGTGGGGAGGTTCCGTCTTCTGTCTGCAGCACCCGGGTTCTCCTAGGAGCCCTTCGAGTGTCTTCCCCGAGTCCCTCCCAGTGCGGGCTGCCGGGGAAAGGCGGGGGTTTGGCTGGAAACGCAGGTAGCATCTAGTGCCTCCCCATGGAGAGGGGAGGTAATTAGCGGAATTCCCCTTGCGAGGGAACACCTGTGACACAAGGCAGCTGCGTGGAGGGCGGCCCCGAACCTCCCCCACACAGTCAGCCGTGTTCCGGAATTCTGAGTGTGGGGAGGTACCGTCTTCTGTCTGCAGAACCCGGGATCTCCTAGGAGCCCTTCGAGTGTCTTCCCCGAGTCCATCCCAGTGCGGGCTACCGGGGAAAGACGGGGGTTGGGCTGGAAAAGCAGGTAGCATCTAGTTCCTCCCCATGGACAGGGGAGGTAATTAGCGGACTACCCCCTGCCAGGGAACACCTGTGACACCAGGCAGCTGCGTGGAGGGCGGCCCCGAACCTCCCCCACACAGTCAACCGTGTTCCGGAATTCTGAGTGTGGGGAGGTTCCGTCTTCTGTATGCAGCACCCGGGATCTCCTAGGAGCCCTTCGAGTGTCTTCCCCGAGTACCTCCCAGTGCGGGCTGCCGGGGAAAGGCGGGGGTTGGGCTGGAAAAGCAGGTAGCATCTAGTGCCTCCCCCTGGACAGGGGAGGTAATTAGCGGACTTCCCCTTGCGAGGGAACACCTGTGACACCAGGCAGCTGCGTGGAGGGCGGCCCCGAACCTCCCCCACACAGTCAGCCGTGTTCTGGAATTCTGAGTGTGGGGAGGTACCGTCTTCTGTCTGCAGCACCCGGGATCTCCTAGGAGCCCTTCGAGTGTCTTCCCCGAGTCCATCCCAGTGCGGGCTACCGGGGAAAGGCGGGGGTTGGGCTGGAAAAGCAGGTAGCATCTAGTTCCTCCCCATGGACAGGGGAGGTAATTAGCGGACTACCCCCTGCCAGGGAACACCTGTGACACCAGGCAGCTGCGTGGAGGGCGGCCCCGAACCTCCCCCACACAGTCAGCCGTATTCCGGAATTCTGAGTGTGGGGAGGTTCCGTCTTCTGTCTGCAGCACCCGGGTTCTCCTAGGAGCCCTTCGAGTGTCTTCCCCGAGTCCCTCTCAGTGCGGGCTGCCGGGGAAAGGCGGGGGTTGGGTTGGAAACGCAGGTAGCATCTAGTGCCTCCTCATGGACAGGGGAGGTAATTAGCGGACATCACCCTGCCAGGGAACACCTGTGACACCAGGCAGCTGCGTGGAGGGCGGCTCTGAACCTCCCCCTCACAGTCACCCGTGTTCCGGATTTCTGAGTGTGGGGGGGTTCCTTCTTCTGTCTGCAGCACACGGGATCTCCTAGGAGCCCTTCGAGTGTCTTCCCCGAGTACCTCCCTTTGCGTGCTGCCGGGGAAAGGCGGGGGTTGGGCTGGAAAAGCAGGTAGCATCTAGTTCCTCCCCATGGACAGGGGAGGTAATTAGCGGACTACCCCCTGCCAGGGAACACCTGTGACACCAGGCAGCTGCGTGGAGGGCGGCCCCGAACCTCCCCCACACAGTCAGCCGTATTCCGGAATTCTGAGTGTGGGGAGGTTCCGTCTTCTGTCTGCAGCACCCGGGTTCTCCTAGGAGCCCTTCGAGTGTCTTCCCCGAGTCCCTCCCAGTGCGGGCTGCCGGGGAAAGGCGGGGGTTTGGCTGGAAACGCAGGTAGCATCTAGTGCCTCCCCATGGAGAGGGGAGGTAATTAGCGGAATTCCCCTTGCGAGGGAACACCTGTGACACCAGGCAGCTGCGTGGAGGTCGGCCCCGAACCTCCCCCACACAGTCACCCGTGTTCAGGAATTCTGAGTGTGGGGGGGTTCCTTCTTCTGTCTGCAGCACACGGGATCTCCTAGGAGCCCTTCGAGTGTCTTCCCACAGTCCCTCCCAGTGCGGGCTGCCGGGGAAAGGAGGGGGTTGTGCTGGAAGCGCAGGTAGCATCTAGTGCCTCCCCCTGGACAGGGGAGGTAATTAGCGGACTTCCCCTTGCGAGGGAACACCTGTGACACAAGGCAGCTGCGTGGACGGCGGCCCCGAACCTCCCCCACACAGTCAGCCGTGTTCCGGAATTCTGAGTGTGGGGAGGTACCGTCTTCTGTCTGCAGCACCCGGGATCTCCTAGGAGCCCTTCGAGTGTCTTCCCCGAGTCCATCCCAGTGCGGGCAACCGGGGAAAGGCGGGGGTTGGGCTGGAAAAGCAGGTAGCATCTAGTTCCTACCCATGGACAGGGGAGGTAATTAGCGGACTACCCCCTGCCAGGGAACACCTGTGACACCAGGCAGCTGCGTGGAGGGCGGCCCCGAACCTCCCCCACACAGTCAACCGTGTTCAGGAATTCTGAGTGTGGGGAGGTTCCGTCTTCTGTCTGCAGCACCCGGGATCTCCTAGGAGCCCTTCGAGTGTCTTCCCCGAGTACCTCCCAGTGCGGGCTGCCGGGGAAAGTCGGGGGTTGGGCTGGAAAAGCAGGTAGCATCTAGTGCCTCCCCCTGGACAGGGGAGGTATTTAGCGGACTTCCCCTTGCGAGGGAACACCTGTGACACAAGGCAGCTGCGTGGAGGGCGGCCCCGAACCTCCCCCACACAGTCAGCCGTGTTCTGGAATTCTGAGTGTGGGGAGGTACCGTCTTCTGTCTGCAGCACCCGGGATCTCCTAGGAGCCCTTCGAGTGTCTTCCCCGAGTCCATCCCAGTGCGGGCTACCGGGGAAAGGCGGGGGTTGGGCTGGAAAAGCAGGTAGCATCTAGTTCCTCCCCATGGACAGGGGAGGTAATTAGCGGACTACCCCCTGCCAGGGAACACCTGTGACAGCAGGCAGCTGCGTGGAGGGCGGCCCCGAACCTCCCCCACACAGTCAGCCGTATTCCGGAATTCTGAGTGTGGGGAGGTTCCGTCTTCTGTCTGCAGCACCCGGGTTCTCCTAGGAGCCCTTCGAGTGTCTTCCCCGAGTCCCTCCCTGTGCGGGCTGCCGGGGAAAGGCGGGGGTTTGGCTGGAAACGCAGGTAGCATCTAGTGCCTCCCCATGGACAGGGGAGGTAATTAGCGGACTTCCCCTTGCGAGGGAACACCTGTGACACCAGGAAGCTGCGTGGGGGGTGGCCATAAACCTCCCCCACACAGTCATCCGTGTTCCGGAATTCTGAGTGTGGGGAGGTTCCGTCTTCTGTCTGCAGCACCCGGGTTCTCCTAGGAGCCCTTCGAGTGTTTTCCCCGCGTCCCTCCCTGTGCGGGCGGCCGGGGAAAGGCGGGGGTTGGGCTGGAAACGTAGGTAGCATCTAGTGCCTCCTCATGGACAGGGGAGGTAATTAGCGGACATCACCCTGCCAGGGAACATCTGTGACACCAGGCAGCTGCGTGGAGGGCGGCTCTTAACCTCCCCCTCACAGTCACCCGTGTTCCGGATTTCTGAGTGTGGGGGGGTTCCTTCTTCTGTCTGCAGCACACGGGATCTCCTAGGAGCCCTTCGAGTGTCTTCCCCGAGTCCCTCCCAGTGCGGGCTGCCGGGGAAAGGCGGGGGTTGGGCTGGAAAAGCAGGTAGCATCTAGTTCCTCCCCATGGACAGGGGAGGTAATTAGCGGACTACCCCCTGCCAGGGAACACCTGTGACACCAGGAAGCTGCGTGGAGGGCGGCCCCGAACCTCCCCCACACAGTCAGCCGTATTCCGGAATTCTGAGTGTGGGGAGGTTCCGTCTTCTGTCTGCAGCACCCGGGTTCTCCTAGGAGCCCTTCGAGTGTCTTCCCCGAGTCCCTCCCAGTGCGGGCTGCCGGGGAAAGGCGGGGGTTTGGCTGGAAACGCAGGTAGCATCTAGTGCCTCCCCATGGAGAGGGCAGGTAATTAGCGGAATTCCCCTTGCGAGGGAACACCTGTGACACCAGGCAGCTGCGTGGAGGGCGGCCCCGAACCTCCCCCACACAGTCACACGTGTTCCGGAATTCTGAGTGTGGGGGGGTTCCTTCTTCTGTCTGCAGCACACGGGATCTCCTAGGAGCCCTTCGAGTGTCTTCCCCGAGTCCCTCCCAGTGCGGGCTGCCGGGGAAAGGCGGGGGTTGGGCTGGAAAAGCAGGTAGCATCTAGTGCCTCCCCCTGGACAGGGGAGGTAATTAACGGACTTCCCCCTGCCAGGGAACACCTGTGACACCAGGCAGCTGCGTGGAGGGCGGCCCCGAACCTCCCCCACACAGTCAGCCGTGTTCCGGAATTCTGAGTGTGGGGAGGTACCGTCTTCTGTCTGCAGCACCCGGGATCTCCTAGGAGCCCTTCGAGTGTCTTCCCCGAGTCCCTCCCAGTGCGGGCTACCGGGGAAAGGCGGGGGTTGGGCTGGAAAAGCAGGTAGCATCTAGTTCCTCCCCATGGACAGGGGAGGTAATTAGCGGACTACCCCCTGCCAGGGAACACCTGTGACACCAGGCAGCTGCGTGGAGGGCGGCCCCGAACCTCCCCCACACAGTCAGCCGTGTTCCGGAATTCTGAGTGTGGGGAGGTTCCGTCTTCTGTCTGCAGCACCCAGGTTCTCCTAGGAGCCCTTCGAGTGTCTTCCCCGAGTCCCTCCCAGTGCGGGATGCCGGGGAAAGGCGGGGGTTTGGCTGGAAACGCAGGTAGCATCTAGTGCCTCCCCATGGACCAGGGAGGTAATTAGCGGACTTCCCCTTGCGAGGGAACACCTGTGACACCAGGCAGCTGCGTGGAGGGCGGCCCAGAACCTCCCCCACACAGTCACCCGTGTTCCGGAATTCTGAGTGTGGGGGGGTTCCTTCTTCTGTCTGCAGCACACGGGATCTCCTAGGAGCCCTTCGAGTGTCTTCCCCGAGTCCCTCCCAGTGCGGGCTGCCGGGGAAAGGCGGGGGTTGGGCTGGAAAAGCAGGTAGCATCTAGTGCCTCCCCCTGGACAGGGGAGGTAATTAACGGACTTCCCCCTGCCAGGGAACACCTGTGACACCAGGCAGCTGCGTGGAGGGCGGCCCCGAACTTCCCCCACACAGTCACCCGTGTTCCGGAATTCTGAGTGTGGGGAGGTACCGTCTTCTGTCTGCAGCACCCGGGATCTCCTAGGAGCCCTTCGAGGGTCTTCCCCGAGTCCCTCCCAGTGCGGGCTACCGGGGAAAGGCGGGGGTTGGGCTGGAAAAGCAGGTAGCATCTAGTTCCTCCCCATGGACAGGGGAGGTAATTAGCGGACTACCCCCTGCCAGGGAACACCTGTGACACCAGGCAGCTGCGTGGAGGGCGGCCCCGAACCTCCCCCACACAGTCAGCCGTGTTCCGGAATTCTGAGTGTGGGGAGGTTCCGTCTTCTGTCTGCAGCACCCAGGTTCTCCTAGGAGCCCTTCGAGTGTCTTCCCCGAGTCCCTCCCAGTGCGGGCTGCCGGGGAAAGGCGGGGGTTTGGCTGGAAACGCAGGTAGCATCTAGTGCCTCCCCATGGACCAGGGAGGTAATTAGCGGACTTCCCCTTGCGAGGGAACACCTGTGACACAAGGCAGCTGCGTGGAGGGCGGCCCCGAACCTCCCCCACACAGTCAGCCGTGTTCCGGAATTCTGAGTGTGGGGAGGTTCCGTCTTCTGTCTGCAGCACCCGGGTTCTCCTAGGAGCCATTCGAGTGTCTTCCCCCAGTCCCTCCCAGTGCGGGCTGCAGGGGAAAGGCGGGGGTTGGGCTGGAAAAGCAGGTAGCATCTAGTGCCTCCCCATGGACAAGGGAGATAATTAGCGGTCTTCCCCCTGCCAGGGAACACCTGTGACACCAGGCATCTTCGTGGAGGGCGGCCCCAAACCTCCCCCACACAGTCGGCCGTGTTCCGGAATTCTGAGTGTGGGGAGGTTCCGTCTTCTGTCTGCAGCACCCGGGATCTCCTAGGAGCCGTTCGAGTGTCTTCCACGAGTCCCTCTCAGTGCGGGCTGCCGGGGAAAGGCGGGGGTTGGGTTGGAAACGCAGGTAGCATCTAGTGCCTCCTCATGGACAGGGGAGGTAATTAGCGGACATCACCCTGCCAGGGAACACCTGTGACACCAGGCAGCTGCGTGGAGGGCGGCTCTGAACCTCCCCCTCACAGTCACCCGTGTTCCGGATTTCTGAGTGTGGGGGGGTTCCTTCTTCTGTCTGCAGCACACGGGATCTCCTAGGAGCCCTTCGAGTGTCTTCCCCCAGTCCCTCCCAGTGCGGGCTGCAGGGGAAAGGCGGGGGTTGGGCTGGAAAAGCAGGTAGCATCTAGTGCCTCCCCATGGACAAGGGAGATAATTAGCGGTCTTCCCCCTGCCAGGGAACACCTGTGACACCAGGCATCTTCGTGGAGGGCGGCCCCAAACCTCCCCCACACAGTCGGCCGTGTTCCGGAATTCTGAGTGTGGGGAGGTTCCGTCTTCTGTCTGCAGCACCCGGGATCTAATAGGAGCCCTTCGAGTGTCTTCCCCGAGTCCCTCTCAGTGCGGGCTGCCGGGGAAAGGCGGGGGTTGGGTTGGAAACGCAGGTAGCATCTAGTGCCTCCTCATGGACAGGGGAGGTAATTAGCGGACATCACCCTGCCAGGGAACACCTGTGACACCAGGCAGCTGCGTGGAGGGCGGCTCTGAACCTCCCCCTCACAGTCACCCGTGTTCCGGATTTCTGAGTGTGGGGGGGTTCCTTCTTCTGTCTGCAGCACACGGGATCTCCTAGGAGCCCTTCGAGTGTCTTCCCCCAGTCCCTCCCAGTGCGGGCTGCCGGAGAAAGGAGGGGGTTGTGCTGGAAGCGCAGGTAGCATCTAGTGCCTCCCCCTGGACAGGGGAGGTAATTAGCGGACTTCCCCTTGCGAGGGAACACCTGTGACACAAGGCAGCTGCGTGGAGGGCGGCCCCGAACCTCCCCCACACAGTCAGCCGTGTTCCGGAATTCTGAGTGTGGGGAGGTACCGTCTTCTGTCTGCAGCACCCGGGATCTCCTAGGAGCCCTTCGAGTGTCTTCCCCGAGTCCATCCCAGTGCGGGCTGCCGGGGAAAGGCGGGGGTTGGGCTGGAAACGCAGGTAGCATCTAGTGCCTCCCCATGGAGAGGGGAGGTAATTAGCGGAATTCCCCTTGCGATGGAACACCTGTGACACCAGGCAGCTGCGTGGAGGGCGGCCCCGAACCTCCCCCACACAGTCACCCGTGTTCCGGAATTCTGAGTGTGGGGGGGTTCCTTCTTCTGTCTGCAGCACACGGGATCTCCTAGGAGCCCTTCGAGTGTCTTCCCCCAGTCCCTCCCAGTGCGGGCTGCCGGGGAAAGGCGGGGGTTGGGCTGGAAAAGCAGGTAGCATCTAGTGCCTCCCCATGGACAGGGGAGGTAATTAGCGGACTAACCCCTGCCAGGGAACACCTGTGACACCAGGCAGCTGCGTGGAGGGCGGCCCCGAACCTCCCCCACACAGTCAGCCGTGTTCCAGAATTCTGAGTGTGGGGAGGTTCCGTCTTCTATCTGCAGCACCCGGGTACTCCTAGGAGCCCTTCGAGTGTGTTCCCCGAGTCCCTCCCTGTGCGGGCTGCCGGGGAAAGGCAGGGGTTGGGCTGGAAACGCAGGTAGCATCTAGTGCCTCCCCATGGACAGGGGAGGTAATTAGCGGACTACCCCCTGCCAGGGAACACCTGTGACACCAGGCAGCTGCGTGGAGGGCGGCCCCGAACCTCCCCCACACAGTCAGCCGTATTCCGGAATTCTGAGTGTGGGGAGGTTCCGTCTTCTGTCTACAGCACCCGGGTTCTCCTAGGAGCCATTCGAGTGTCTTCCCCCAGTACCTCCCAGTGCGGGCTGCCGGGGAAAGGCGGGGGTTGGGCTGGAAAAGCAGGTAGCATCTAGTGCCTCCCCATGGACAAGGGAGATAATTAGCGGACTTCCCCCTGCCAGGGAACACCTGTGACACCAGGCATCTTCATGGAGGGCGGCCCCAAACCTCCCCCACACAGTCGGCCGTGTTCCGGAATTCTGAGTGTGGGGAGGTTCCGTCTTCTGTCTGCAGCACCCGGGATCTCCTAGGAGCCCTTCGAGTGTCTTCCCCGAGTCCCTCTCAGTGCGGGCTGCCGGGGAAAGGCGGGGGTTGGGTTGGAAACGCAGGTAGCATCTAGTGCCTCCTCATGGACAGGGGAGGTAATTAGCGGACATCACCCTGCCAGGGAACACCTGTGACACCAGGCAGCTGCGTGGAGGGCGGCTCTGAACCTCCCCCTCACAGTCACCCGTGTTCCGGATTTCTGAGTGTGGGGGGGTTCCTTCTTCTGTCTGCAGCACACGGGATCTCCTAGGAGCCATTCGAGTGTCTTCCCCGAGTACCTCCCAGTGCGTGCTGCCGGGGAAAGGCGGGGGTTGGGCTGGAAAAGCAGGTAGCATCTAGTTCCTCCCCATGGACAGGGGAGGTAATTAGCGGACTACCCCCTGCCAGGGAACACCTGTGACACCAGGCAGCTGCGTGGAGGGCGGCCCCGAACCTCCCCCACACAGTCAGCCGTATTCCGGAATTCTGAGTGTGGGGAGGTTCCGTCTTCTGTCTGCAGCACCCGGGTTCTCCTAGGAGCCCTTCGAGTGTCTTCCCCGAGTCCCTCCCAGTGCGGGCTGCCGGGGAAAGGCGGGGGTTTGGCTGGAAACGCAGGTAGCATCTAGTGCCTCCCCATGGAGAGGGGAGGTAATTAGCGGAATTCCCCTTGCGAGGGAACACCTGTGACACCAGGCAGCTGCGTGGAGGTCGGCCCCGAACCTCCCCCACACAGTCACCCGTGTTCCGGAATTCTGAGTGTGGGGGGTTCCTTCTTCTGTCTGCAGCACACGGGATCTCCTAGGAGCCCTTCGAGTGTCTTCCCCCAGTCCCTCCCATTGCGGGCTGCCGGGGAAAGGAGGGGGTTGTGCTGGAAGCGCAGGTAGCATCTAGTGCCTCCCCCTGGACAGCGGAGGTAATTAGCGGACTTCCCCTTGCGAGGGAACACCTGTGACACAAGGCAGCTGCGTGGAGGGCGGCCCCGAACCTCCCCCACACAGTCAGCCGTGTTCCGGAATTCTGAGTGTGGGGAGGTACCGTCTTCTGTCTGCAGCACCCGGGATCTCCTAGGAGCCCTTCGAGTGTCTTCCCCGAGTCCATCCCAGTGCGGGCTACCGGGGAAAGGCGGGGGTTGGGCTGGAAAAGCAGGTAGCATCTAGTTCCTCCCCATGGACAGGGGAGGTAATTAGCGGACTACCCCCTGCCAGGGAACACCTGTGACACCAGGCAGCTGCGTGGAGGGCGGCCCCGAACCTCCCCCACACAGTCAACCGTGTTCCGGAATTCTGAGTTTGGGGAGGTTCCGTCTTCTGTCTGCAGCACCCGGGATCTCCTAGGAGCCCTTCGAGTGTCTTCCCCGAGTACCTCCCAGTGCGGGCTGCCGGGGAAAGTCGGGGGTTGGGCTGGAAAAGCAGGTAGCATCTAGTGCCTCCCCCTGGACAGGGGAGGTAATTAGCGGACTTCCCCTTGCGAGGGAACACCTGTGACACAAGGCAGCTGCGTGGAGGGCGGCCCCGAACCTCCCCCAAACAGTCAGCCGTGTTCTGGAATTCTGAGTGTGGGGAGGTTCCGTCTTCTGTCTGCAGCACCCGGGTTCTCCTAGGAGCCCTTCGAGTGTGTTCCCCGAGTCCCTCCCTGTGCGGGCGGCCGGGGAAAGGCGGGCGTTGGGCTGGAAACGCAGGTAGCATCTAGTTCCTCCTCATGGACAGGGGAGGTAATTAGCGGACATCACCCTGCCAGGGAACATCTGTGACACCAGGCAGCTGCGTGGAGGGCGGCTCTGAACCTCCCCCTCACAGTCACCCGTGTTCCGGATTTCTGAGTGTGGGGGGGTTCCTTCTTCTGTCTGCAGCACACGGGATCTCCTAGGAGCCATTCGAGTGTCTTCCCCGAGTACCTCCCAGTGCGTGCTGCCGGGGAAAGGCGGGGGTTGGGCTGGAAAAGCAGGTAGCATCTAGTTCCTCCCCATGGACAGGGGAGGTAATTAGCGGACTACCCCCTGCCAGGGAACACCTGTGACACCAGGCAGCTGCGTGGAGGGCGGCCCCGAACCTCCCCCACACAGTCAGCCGTATTCCGGAATTCTGAGTGTGGGGAGGTTCCGTCTTCTGTCTGCAGCACCCGGGTTCTCCTAGGAGCCCTTCGAGTGTCTTCCCCGAGTCCCTCCCAGTGCGGGCTGCCGGGGAAAGGCGGGGGTTTGGCTGGAAACGCAGGTAGCATCTAGTGCCTCCCCATGGAGAGGGGAGGTAATTAGCGGAATTCCCCTTGCGAGGGAACACCTGTGACACCAGGCACCTGCGTGGAGGTCGGCCCCGAACCTCCCCCACACAGTCACCCGTGTTCCGGAATTCTGAGTGTGGGGGGTTCCTTCTTCTGTCTGCAGCACACGGGATCTCCTAGGAGCCCTTCGAGTGTCTTCCCCCAGTCCCTCCCATTGCGGGCTGCCGGGGAAAGGAGGGGGTTGTGCTGGAAGCGCAGGTAGCATCTAGTGCCTCCCCCTGGACAGGGGAGGTAATTAGCGGACTTCCCCTTGCGAGGGAACACCTGTGACACAAGGCAGCTGCGTGGAGGGCGGCCCCGAACCTCCCCCACACAGTCAGCCGTGTTCCGGAATTCTGAGTGTGGGGAGGTACCGTCTTCTGTCTGCAGCACCCGGGATCTCCTAGGAGCCCTTCGAGTGTCTTCCCCGAGTCCATCCCAGTGCGGGCTACCGGGGAAAGGCGGGGGTTGGGCTGGAAAAGCAGGTAGCATCTAGTTCCTCCCCATGGACAGGGGAGGTAATTAGCGGACTACCCCCTGCCAGGGAACACCTGTGACACCAGGCAGCTGCGTGGAGGGCGGCCCCGAACCTCCCCCACACAGTCAACCGTGTTCCGGAATTCTGAGTGTGGGGAGGTTCCGTCTTCTGTCTGCAGCACCCGGGATCTCCTAGGAGCCCTTCGAGTGTCTTCCCCGAGTACCTCCCAGTGCGGGCTGCCGGGGAAAGTCGGGGGTTGGGCTGGAAAAGCAGGTAGCATCTAGTGCCTCCCCCTGGACAGGGGAGGTAATTAGCGGACTTCCCCTTGCGAGGGAACACCTGTGACACAAGGCAGCTGCGTGGAGGGCGGCCCCGAACCTCCCCCAAACAGTCAGCCGTGTTCTGGAATTCTGAGTGTGGGGAGGTTCCGTCTTCTGTCTGCAGCACCCGGGTTCTCCTAGGAGCCCTTCGAGTGTGTTCCCCGAGTCCCTCCCTGTGCGGGCGGCCGGGGAAAGGCGGGCGTTGGGCTGGAAACGCAGGTAGCATCTAGTTCCTCCTCATGGACAGGGGAGGTAATTAGCGGACATCACCCTGCCAGGGAACATCTGTGACACCAGGCAGCTGCGTGGAGGGCGGCTCTTAACCTCCCCCTCACAGTCACCCGTGTTCCGGATTTCTGAGTGTGGGGGGGTTCCTTCTTCTGTCTGCAGCACACGGGATCTCCTAGGAGCCCTTCGAGTGTCTTCCCCGAGTCCCTCCCAGTGCGGGCTGCCGGGGAAAGGCGGGGGTTGGGCTGGAAAAGCAGGTAGCATCTAGTTCCTCCCCATGGACAGGGGAGGTAATTAGCGGACTACCCCCTGCCAGGGAACACCTGTGACACCAGGAAGCTGCGTGGAGGGCGGCCCCGAACCTCCCCCACACAGTCAGCCGTATTCCGGAATTCTGAGTGTGGGGAGGTTCCGTCTTCTGTCTGCAGCACCCGGGTTCTCCTAGGAGCCCTTCGAGTGTCTTCCCCGGGTCCCTCCCAGTGCGGGCTGCCGGGGAAAGGCGGGGGTTTTGCTGGAAACGCAGGTAGCATCTAGTGCCTCCCCATGGACAGGGGAGGTAATTAGCGGACTTCCCCTTGCGAGGGAACACCTGTGACACCAGGAAGCTGCGTGGGGGGCGGCCCTAAACCTCCCCCACACAGTCATCCGTGTTCCGGAATTCTGAGTGTGGGGAGGTTCCGTCTTCTGTCTGCAGCACCAAGGTTCTCCTAGGAGCCCTTCGAGTGTGTTCCCCGCGTCCCTCCCTGTGCGGGCGGTCGGGGAAAGGCGGGGGTTGGGCTGGAAACGCAGGTAGCATCTAGTGCCTCCTCATGGACAGGGGAGGTAATTAGCGGACATCACCCTGCCAGGGAACATCTGTGACACCAGGCAGCTGCGTGGAGGGCGGCTCTTAACCTCCCCCTCACAGTCACCCGTGTTCCGGATTTCTGAGTGTGGGGGGGTTCCTTCTTCTGTCTGCAGCACACGGGATCTCCTAGGAGCCCTTCGAGTGTCTTCCCCGAGTCCCTCCCAGTGCGGGCTGCCGGGGAAAGGCGGGGGTTTGGCTGGAAAAGCAGGTAGCATCTAGTTCCTCCCCATGGACAGGGGAGGTAATTAGCGGACTACCCCCTGCCAGGGAACACCTGTGACACCAGGAAGCTGCGTGGAGGGCGGCCCCGAACCTCCCCCACACAGTCAGCCGTATTCCGGAATTCTGAGTGTGGGGAGGTTCCGTCTTCTGTCTGCAGCACCCGGGTTCTCCTAGGAGCCCTTCGAGTGTCTTCCCCGAGTCCCTCCCAGTGCGGGCTGCCGGGGAAAGGCGGGGGTTTGGCTGGAAACGCAGGTAGCATCTAGTGCCTCCCCATGGAGAGGGGAGGTAATTAGCGGAATTCCCCTTGCGAGGGAACACCTGTGACACCAGGCAGCTGCGTGGAGGGCTGCCCCAAACCTCCCCCACACAGTCGGCCGTGTTCCGGAATTCTGAGTGTGGGGAGGTTCCGTCTTCTGTCTGCAGCACCCGGGATCTCCTAGGAGCCCTTCGAGTGTCTTCCCCGAGTCCCTCCCAATGCGGGCTGCCGGGGAAAGGCGGGGGTTAGGCTGGAAAAGCAGGTAGCATCTAGTGCCTCCTCATGGACAGGGGAGGTAATTAGCGGACATCACCCTGCCAGGGAACACCTGTGACACCAGGCAGCTGCGTGGAGGGCGGCTCTGAAACTCCCCCTCACAGTCACCCGTGTTCCGGATTTCTGAGTGTGGGGAGGTTCCGTCTTCTGTCTGCAGCACCCGGGTTCTCCTAGGAGCCATTCGAGTGTCTTCCCCCAGTCCCTCCCAGTGCGGGCTGCCGGGGAAAGGCGGGGGTTGGGCTGGAAAAGCAGGTAGCATCTAGTGCCTCCCCATGGACAAGGGAGATAATTAGCGGACTTCCCCCTGCCAGGGAACACCTGTGACACCAGGCAGCTGCGTGGAGGGCGGCCCCGAATCTCCCCCACACAGTCACCCGTGTTCCGGAATTCTGAGTGTGGGGAGGTTCCGTCTTCTGTCTGCAGCACCCTGGATCTCCTAGGAGCCCTTCGAGTGTCTTCCCCGAGTCCCTCCCAGTGCGGGCTGCCGGGGAAAGGCGGGGGTTGGGCTGGAAAAGCAGGTAGCATCTAGTGCCTCCCCATGGACAAGGGAGATAATTAGCGGACTTCCCCCTGCCAGGGAACACCTGTGACACCAGGCAGCTGCGTGGAGGGCGGCCCTAAACTTCCCCACACAGTCACCCTTGTTCCGGAATTCTGAGTGTGGGGAGGTTCCGTCTTCTGTCTGCAGCACCCGGTTTCTCCTAGGAGCCCTTCGAGTGTCTTCCCCCAGTCCCTCCCAGTGCGGGCTGCCGGGGAAAGGTGGGGGTTGGGCTGGAAAAGCAGGTAGCATCTAGTGCCTCCCCCTGGACAGGGGAGGTAATTAGTGGACATCACCCTGCCAGGGAACACCTGTGACACCAGGCAGCTGCGTGGAGGGCGGCTCTGAACCTCCCCCTCACAGTCACCCTTTTTCCGGATTTCTGAGTGTGGGGGGGTTCCTTCTTCTGTCTGCAGCACACGGGATCTCCTGGGAGCCCTTCGAGTGTCTTCCCCGAGTCCCTCCCAGTGCGGGCTGCTGGGGAAAGGCGGGGGTTTGGCTGGAAACGCAGGTAGCATCTAGTTCCTCCCCATGGACAGGGGAGGTAATTAGCGGACTTCCCCTTGCGAGGGAACACCTGTGACACCAGGAAGCTGCGTGGGGGGCGGCCCTAAACCTCCCCCACACAGTCATCCGTATTCCGGAATTCTGAGTGTGGGGAGGTTCCGTCTTCTGTCTGCAGCACCCGGGTTCTCCTAGGAGCCCTTCGAGTGTCTTCCCCGAGTCCCTCCCAGTGCGGGCTGCCGGGGAAAGGCGGGGGTTTGGCTGGAAACGCAGGTAGCATCTAGTGCCTCCCCATGGAGAGGGGAGGTAATTAGCGGAATTCCCCTTGCGAGGGAACACCTGTGACACCAGGCAGCTGCGTGGAGGGCGGCCCTGAAACTCCCCCACACAGTCACCCGTGTTCCGGAATTCTGAGTGTGGGGGGGTTGCTTCTTCTGTCTGCAGCACACGGGATCTCCTAGGAGCCCTTCGAGTGTCTTCCCCCAGTCCCTCCCAGTGCGGGCTGCCGGGGAAAGGAGGGGGTTGTGCTGGAAACGCAGGTAGAATCTAGTGCCTCCCCATGGACTGGGGAGGTAATTAGCGGACTACCCCCTGCCAGGGAACACCTGTGACACCAGGCAGCTGCGTGGAGGGCGGCCCCGAACCTCCCCCTCACAGTCACCCTTGTTCCGGATTTCTGAGTGTGGGGAGGTTCCGTCTTCTGTCTGCAGCACCCGGGTTCTCCTAGGAGCCATTCGAGTGTCTTCCCCCAGTCCCTCCCAGTGCGGGCTGCCGGGGAATGGCGGGGGTT
Source organism: Camelus bactrianus (assembly GCF_048773025.1). Classification (NCBI taxonomy): domain Eukaryota; kingdom Metazoa; phylum Chordata; class Mammalia; order Artiodactyla; family Camelidae; genus Camelus; species Camelus bactrianus. The sequence goes on from NC_133540.1 coordinate 1,089,411, forward strand.
GGGCTGGAAAAGCAGGTAGCATCTAGTGCCTCCCCATGGACAAGGGAGATAATTAGCGGACTTCCCCCTGCCAGGGAACACCTGTGACACCAGGCAGCTGCGTGGAGGGCGGCCCCGAATCTCCCCCACACAGTCACCCGTGTTCCGGAATTCTGAGTGTGGGGAGGTTCCGTCTTCTGTCTGCAGCACCCGGGATCTCCTAGGAGCCCTTCGAGTGTCTTCCCCGAGTCCCTCCCAGTGCGGGCTGCCGGGGAAAGGCGGGGGTTGGGCTGGAAAAGCAGGTAGCATCTAGTGCCTCCCCATGGACAAGGGAGATAATTAGCGGACTTCCCCCTGCCAGGGAACACCTGTGACACCAGGCAGCTGCGTGGAGGGCGGCCCTAAACTTCCCCACACAGTCACCCTTGTTCCGGAATTCTGAGTGTGGGGAGGTTCCGTCTTCTGTCTGCAGCACCCGGTTTCTCCTAGGAGCCCTTCGAGTGTCTTCCCCCAGTCCCTCCCAGTGCGGGCTGCCGGGGAAAGGTGGGGGTTGGGCTGGAAAAGCAGGTAGAATCTAGTGCCTCCCCCTGGACAGGGGAGGTAATTAGTGGACATCACCCTGCCAGGGAACACCTGTGACACCAGGCAGCTGCGTGGAGGGCGGCTCTGAACCTCCCCCTCACAGTCAACCTTTTTCCGGATTTCTGAGTGTGGGGGGGTTCCTTCTTCTGTCTGCAGCACACGGGATCTCCTGGGAGCCCTTCGAGTGTCTTCCCCGAGTCCCTCCCAGTGCGGGCTGCTGGGGAAAGGCGGGGGTTTGGCTGGAAACGCAGGTAGCATCTAGTTCCTCCCCATGGACAGGGGAGGTAATTAGCGGACTTCCCCTTGCGAGGGAACACCTGTGACACCAGGAAGCTGCGTGGGGGGCGGCCCTAAACCTCCCCCACACAGTCATCCGTATTCCGGAATTCTGAGTGTGGGGAGGTTCCGTCTTCTGTCTGCAGCACCCGGGTTCTCCTAGGAGCCCTTCGAGTGTCTTCCCCGAGTCCCTCCCAGTGCGGGCTGCCGGGGAAAGGCGGGGGTTTGGCTGGAAACGCAGGTAGCATCTAGTGCCTCCCCATGGAGAGGGGAGGTAATTAGCGGAATTCCCCTTGCGAGGGAACACCTGTGACACCAGGCAGCTGCGTGGAGGGCGGCCCTGAACCTCCCCCACACAGTCACCCGTGTTCCGGAATTCTGAGTGTGGGGGGGTTGCTTCTTCTGTCTGCAGCACACGGGATCTCCTAGGAGCCCTTCGAATGTCTTCCCCCAGTCCCTCCCAGTGCGGGCTGCCGGGGAAAGGAGGGGGTTGTGCTGGAAACGCAGGTAGAATCTAGTGCCTCCCCATGGACTGGGGAGGCAATTAGCGGACTACCCCCTGCCAGGGAACACCTGTGACAGCAGGCAGCTGCGTGGAGGGCGGCCCCGAACCTCCCCCTCACAGTCACCCTTGTTCCGGATTTCTGAGTGTGGGGAGGTTCCGTCTTCTGTCTGCAGCACCCGGGTTCTCCTAGGAGCCATTCGAGTGTCTTCCCCCAGTCCCTCCCAGTGCGGGTTGCCGGGGAAAGGCGGGGGTTGGGCTGGAAAAGCAGGTAGCATCTAGTGCCTCCCCATGGACAAGGGAGATAATTAGCGGACTTCCCCCTGCCAGGGAACACCTGTGACACCAGGCAGCTGCGTGGAGGGCGGCCCCGAACCTCCCCCACACAGTCACCCGTGTTCCGGAATTCTGAGTGTGGGGAGGTTCCGTCTTCTGTCTGCAGCACCCGGGATCTCCTAGGAGCCCTTCGAGTGTCTTCCCCGAGTCCCTCCCAGTGCGGGCTGCCGGGGAAAGGCGGGGGTTGGGCTGGAAACGCAGGTAGCATCTAGTGCCTCCTCATGGACAGGGGAGGTAATTAGCGGACATCACCTTGCCAGGGAACACCTGTGACACCAGGCAGCTGCGTGGAGGGCGGCTCTGAACCTCCCCCTCACAGTCACCCGTGTTCCGGATTTCTGAGTGTGGGGGGGTTCCTTCTTCTGTCTGCAGCACACGGGATCTCCTAGGAGCCCTTCGAGTGTCTTCCCCGAGTCCCTCCCAGTGCGGGCTGCCGGGGAAAGGCGGGGGTTGGGCTGGAAAAGCAGGTAGCATCTAGTTCCTCCCCATGGACAGGGGAGGTAATTAGCGGACTACGCCCTGCCAGGGAACACCTGTGACACCAGGCAGCTGCGTGGAGGGCGGCCCCGAACCTCCCCCACACAGTCAGCCGTGTTCCGGAATTCTGAGTTTGGGGAGGTTCCGTCTTCTGTCTGCAGCACCCGGGTTCTCCTAGGAGCCATTCGAGTGTCTTCCCCCAGTCCCTCCCAGTGCGGGCTGCCGGGGAAAGGCGGGGGTTGGGCTGGAAAAGCAGGTAGCATCTAGTGCCTCCCCATGGACAAGGGAGATAATTAGCGGACTTCCCCCTGCCAGGGAACACCTGTGACACCAGGCAGCTGCGTGGAGGGCGGCCCCGAACCTCCCCCACACAGTCACCCGTGTTCCGGAATTCTGAGTGTGGGGAGGTTCCGTCTTCTGTCTGCAGCACCCGGGATCTCCTAGGAGCCCTTCGAGTGTCTTCCCCGAGTCCCTCCCAGTGCGGGCTGCCGGGGAAAGGCGGGGGTTGGGCTGGAAACGCAGGTAGCATCTAGTGCCTCCTCATGGACAGGGGAGGTAATTAGCGGACATCACCCTGGCAGGGAACACCTGTGACACCAGGCAGCTGCGTGGAGGGCGGCTCTGAACCTCCCCCTCACAGTCACCCGTGTTCCGGATTTCTGAGTGTGGGGGGGTTCCTTCTTCTGTCTGCAGCACACGGGATCTCCTAGGAGCCCTTCGAGTGTCTTCCCCGAGTCCCTCCCAGTGCGGGCTGCCGGGGAAAGGCGGGGGTTGGGCTGGAAAAGCAGGTAGCATCTAGTTCCTCCCCATGGACAGGGGAGGTAATTAGCGGACTACGCCCTGCCAGGGAACACCTGTGACACCAGGCAGCTGCGTGGAGGGCGGCCCCGAACCTCCCCCACACAGTCAGCCGTATTCCGGAATTCTGAGTGTGGGGAGGTTCCGTCTTCTGTCTGCAGCACCCGGGTTCTCCTAGGAGCCCTTCGAGTGTCTTCCCCGAGTCCCTCCCATTGCGGGCTGCCGGGGAAAGGCGGGGGTTGGGCTGGAAACGCAGGTAGCATCTAGTGCCTCCTCATGGACAGGGGAGGTAATTAGCGGACATCACCCTGCCAGGGAACACCTGTGACACCAGGCAGCTGCGTGGAGGGCGGCTCTGAACCTCCCCCTCACAGTCACCCGTGTTCCGGATTTCTGAGTGTGGGGGGGTTCCTTCTTCTGTCTGCAGCACACGGGATCTCCTAGGAGCCCTTCGAGTGTCTTCCCCGAGTCCCTCCCAGTGCGGGCTGCCGGGGAAAGGCGGGGGTTGGGCTGGAAAAGCAGGTAGCATCTAGTGCCTCCCCATGGACAGGGGAGGTAATTAGCGGACATCCCCCTGCCAGGGAACACCTGTGACACCAGGCAGCTGCGTGTAGGGCGGCCACGAACCTCCCCCACACAGTCACCCGTGTTCCGGAATTCTGAGTGTGGGGAGGTTCCGTCTTCTGTCTGCAGCACACGGGATCTCCTAGGAGCCCTTCGAGTGTCTTCCCCGAGTCCCTCCCAGTGCGGGCTGCCGGGGAAAGGCGGGGGTTGGGCTGGAAAAGCAGGTAGCATCTAGTTCCTCCCCATGGACAGGGGAGGTAATTAGCGGAATACGCCCTGCCAGGGAACACCTGTGACACCAGGCAGCTGCGTGGAGGGCGGCCCCGAACCTCCCCCACACAGTCAGCCGTGTTCCGGAATTCTGAGTGTGGGGAGGTTCCGTCTTCTGTCTGCAGCACCCGGGTTCTCCTAGGAGCCATTCGAGTGTCTTCCCCCAGTCCCTCCCAGTGCGGGCTGCCGGGGAAAGGCGGGGGTTGGGCTAGAAAAGCAGGTAGCATCTAGTGCCTCCCCATGGACAAGGGAGATAATTAGCGGACTTCCCCCTGCCAGGGAACACCTGTGACACCAGGCAGCTGCGTGGAGGGCGGCCCCGAACCTCCCCCACACAGTCACCCGTGTTCCGGAATTCTGAGTGTGGGGAGGTTCCGTCTTCTGTCTGCAGCACCCGGGATCTCCTAGGAGCCCTTCGAGTGTCTTCCCCGAGTCCCTCCCAGTGCGGGCTGCCGGGGAAAGGCGGGGGTTGGGCTGGAAACGCAGGTAGTATCTAGTGCCTCCTCATGGACAGGGGAGGTAATTAGCGGACATCACCCTGCCAGGGAACACCTGTGACACCAGGCAGCTGCGTGGAGGGCGGCCCCGAACCTCCCCCACACAGTCAGCCGTATTCCGGAATTCTGAGTGTGGGGAGGTTCCGTCTTCTGTCTGCAGCACCCGGGTTCTCCTAGGAGCCCTTCGAGTGTCTTCCCCGAGTCCCTCCCAGTGCGGGCTGCCGGGGAAAGGTGGGGGTTGGGCTGGAAAAGCAGGTAGCATCTAGTGCCTCCCCCTGGACAGGGGAGGTAATTAGTGGACATCACCCTGCCAGGGAACACCTGTGACACCAGGCAGCTGCGTGGAGGGCGGCTCTGAACCTCCCCCTCACAGTCACCCTTGTTCCGGATTTCTGAGTGTGGGGGGGTTCCTTCTTCTGTCTGCAGCACACGGGATCTCCTAGGAGCCCTTCGAGTGTCTTCCCCGAGTCCCTCACAGTGCGGGCTGCTGGGGAAAGGCGGGGGTTTGGCTGGAAACGCAGGTAGCATCTAGTTCCTCCCCATGGACATGGGAGGTAATTAGCGGACTTCCCCTTGCGAGGGAACACCTGTGACACCAGGAAGCTGCGTGGGGGGCGGCCCTAAACCTCCCCCACACAGTCACCCGTGTTCCGGAATTCTGAGTGTGGGGGGGTTGCTTCTTCTGTCTGCAGCACACGGGATCTCCTAGGAGCCCTTCGAGTGTCTTCCCCCATTCCCTCCCAGTGCGGGCTGCCGGGGAAAGGAGGGGGTTGTGCTGGAAACGCAGGTAGAATCTAGTGCCTCCCCATGGACTGGGGAGGTAATTAGCGGACTACCCCCTGCCAGGGAACACCTGTGACACCAGGCAGCTGCGTGGAGGGCGGCCCCGAACCTCCCCCTCACAGTCACCCTTGTTCCGGATTTCTGAGTGTGGGGGGGTTCCTTCTTCTGTCTGCAGCACACGGGATCTCCTAGGAGCCCTTCGAGTGTCTTCCCCGAGTCCCTCCCAGTGCGGGCTGCCGGGGAAAGGCAGGGGTTTGGCTGGAAACGCAGGTAGCATCTAGTTCCTCCCCATGGACATGGGAGGTAATTAGCGGACTTCCCCTTGCGAGGGAACACCTGTGACACCAGGAAGCTGCGTGGGGGGCGGCCCTAAACCTCCCCCACACAGTCACCCGTGTTCCGGAATTCTGAGTGTGGGGGGGTTGCTTCTTCTGTCTGCAGCACACGGGATCTCCTAGGAGCCCTTCGAGTGTCTTCCCCCATTCCCTCCCAGTGCGGGCTGCCGGGGAAAGGAGGGGGTTGTGCTGGAAACGCAGGTAGAATCTAGTGCCTCCCCATGGACTGGGGAGGTAATTAGCGGACTACCCCCTGCCAGGGAACACCTGTGACACCAGGCAGCTGCGTGGAGGGCGGCTCTGAACCTCCCCCTCACAGTCACCCGTGTTCCGGATTTCTGAGTGTGGGGGGGTTCCTTCTTCTGTCTGCAGCACACGGGATCTCCTAGGAGCCATTCGAGTGTCTTCCCCGAGTACCTCCCAGTGCGTGCTGCCGGGGAAAGGCGGGGGTTGGGCTGGAAAAGCAGGTAGCATCTAGTTCCTCCCCATGGACAGGGGAGGTAATTAGCGGACTACCCCCTGCCAGGGAACACCTGTGACACCAGGCAGCTGCGTGGAGAGCGGCCCCGAACCTCCCCCACACAGTCAGCCGTATTCCGGAATTCTGAGTGTGGGGAGGTTCCGTCTTCTGTCTGCAGCACCCGGGTTCTCCTAGGAGCCCTTCGAGTGTCTTCCCCGAGTCCCTCCCAGTGCGGGCTGCCGGGGAAAGGCGGGGGTTTGGCTGGAAACGCAGGTAGCATCTAGTGCCTCCCCATGGAGAGGGGAGGTAATTAGCGGAATTCCCCTTGCGAGGGAACACCTGTGACACCAGGCAGCTGCGTGGAGGTCGGCCCCGAACCTCCCCCACACAGTCACCCGTGTTCCGGAATTCTGAGTGTGGGGGGTTCCTTCTTCTGTCTGCAGCACACGGGATCTCCTAGGAGCCCTTCGAGTGTCTTCCCCCAGTCCCTCCCATTGCGGGCTGCCGGGGAAAGGAGGGGGTTGTGCTGGAAGCGCAGGTAGCATCTAGTGCCTCCCCCTGGACAGGGGAGGTAATTAGCGGACTTCCCCTTGCGAGGGAACACCTGTGACACAAGGCAGCTGCGTGGAGGGCGGCCCCGAACCTCCCCCACACAGTCAGCCGTGTTCCGGAATTCTGAGTGTGGGGAGGTACCGTCTTCTGTCTGCAGCACCCGGGATCTCCTAGGAGCCCTTCGAGTGTCTTCCCCGAGTCCATCCCAGTGCGGGCTACCGGGGAAAGGCGGGGGTTGGGCTGGAAAAGCAGGTAGCATCTAGTTCCTCCCCATGGACAGGGGAGGTAATTAGCGGACTACCCCCTGCCAGGGAACACCTGTGACACCAGGCAGCTGCGTGGAGGGCGGCCCCGAACCTCCCCCACACAGTCAACCGTGTTCCGGAATTCTGAGTGTGGGGAGGTTCCGTCTTCTGTCTGCAGCACCCGGGATCTCCTAGGAGCCCTTCGAGTGTCTTCCCCGAGTACCTCCCAGTGCGGGCTGCCGGGGAAAGTCGGGGGTTGGGCTGGAAAAGCAGGTAGCATCTAGTGCCTCCCCCTGGACAGGGGAGGTAATTAGCGGACTTCCCCTTGCGAGGGAACACCTGTGACACAAGGCAGCTGCGTGGAGGGCGGCCCCGAACCTCCCCCACACAGTCAGCCGTGTTCTGGAATTCTGAGTGTGGGGAGGTTCCGTCTTCTGTCTGCAGCACCCGGGTTCTCCTAGGAGCCCTTCGAGTGTGTTCCCCGAGTCCCTCCCTGTGCGGGCGGCCGGGGAAAGGCGGGGGTTGGGCTGGAAACGCAGGTAGCATCTAGTGCCTCCTCATGGACAGGGGAGGTAATTAGCGGACATCACCCTGCCAGGGAACATCTGTGACACCAGGCAGCTGCGTGGAGGGCGGCTCTTAACCTCCCCCTCACAGTCACCCGTGTTCCGGATTTCTGAGTGTGGGGGGGTTCCTTCTTCTGTCTGCAGCACACGGGATCTCCTAGGAGCCCTTCGAGTGTCTTCCCCGAGTCCCTCCCAGTGCGGGCTGCCGGGGAAAGGCGGGGGTTTGGCTGGAAAAGCAGGTAGCATCTAGTGCCTCCCCATGGACAGGGGAGGTAATTAGCGGACTTCCCCTTGCGAGGGAACACCTGTGACACCAGGAAGCTGCGTGGGGGGCGGCCCTAAACCTCCCCCACACAGTCATCCGTGTTCCGGAATTCTGAGTGTGGGGAGGTTCCGTCTTCTGTCTGCAGCACCAAGGTTCTCCTAGGAGCCCTTCGAGTGTGTTCCCCGCGTCCCTCCCTGTGCGGGCGGTCGGGGAAAGGCGGGGGTTGGGCTGGAAACGCAGGTAGCATCTAGTGCCTCCTCATGGACAGGGGAGGTAATTAGCGGACATCCCCCTGCCAGGGAACACCTGTGACACCAGGCAGCTGCGTGTAGGGCGGCCACGAACCTCCCCCACACAGTCACCCGTGTTCCGGAATTCTGAGTGTGGGGAGGTTCCGTCTTCTGTCTGCAGCACACGGGATCTCCTAGGAGCCCTTCGAGTGTCTTCCCCGAGTCCCTCCCAGTGCGGGCTGCCGGGGAAAGGCGGGGGTTGGGCTGGAAAAGCAGGTAGCATCTAGTTCCTCCCCATGGACAGGGGAGGTAATTAGCGGAATACGCCCTGCCAGGGAACACCTGTGACACCAGGCAGCTGCGTGGAGGGCGGCCCCGAACCTCCCCCACACAGTCAGCCGTGTTCCGGAATTCTGAGTGTGGGGAGGTTCCGTCTTCTGTCTGCAGCACCCGGGTTCTCCTAGGAGCCATTCGAGTGTCTTCCCCCAGTCCCTCCCAGTGCGGGCTGCCGGGGAAAGGCGGGGGTTGGGCTAGAAAAGCAGGTAGCATCTAGTGCCTCCCCATGGACAAGGGAGATAATTAGCGGACTTCCCCCTGCCAGGGAACACCTGTGACACCAGGCAGCTGCGTGGAGGGCGGCCCCGAACCTCCCCCACACAGTCACCCGTGTTCCGGAATTCTGAGTGTGGGGAGGTTCCGTCTTCTGTCTGCAGCACCCGGGATCTCCTAGGAGCCCTTCGAGTGTCTTCCCCGAGTCCCTCCCAGTGCGGGCTGCCGGGGAAAGGCGGGGGTTGGGCTGGAAACGCAGGTAGTATCTAGTGCCTCCTCATGGACAGGGCAGGTAATTAGCGGACATCACCCTGCCAGGGAACACCTGTGACACCAGGCAGCTGCGTGGAGGGCGGCCCCGAACCTCCCCCACACAGTCAGCCGTATTCCGGAATTCTGAGTGTGGGGAGGTTCCGTCTTCTGTCTGCAGCACCCGGGTTCTCCTAGGAGCCCTTCGAGTGTCTTCCCCGAGTCCCTCCCAGTGCGGGCTGCCGGGGAAAGGTGGGGGTTGGGCTGGAAAAGCAGGTAGCATCTAGTGCCTCCCCATGGACAGGGGAGGTAATTAGTGGACATCACCCTGCCAGGGAACACCTGTGACACCAGGCAGCTGCGTGGAGGGCGGCTCTGAACCTCCCCCTCACAGTCACCCTTGTTCCGGATTTCTGAGTGTGGGGGGGTTCCTTCTTCTGTCTGCAGCACACGGGATCTCCTAGGAGCCCTTCGAGTGTCTTCCCCGAGTCCCTCACAGTGCGGGCTGCTGGGGAAAGGCGGGGGTTTGGCTGGAAACGCAGGTAGCATCTAGTTCCTCCCCATGGACATGGGAGGTAATTAGCGGACTTCCCCTTGCGAGGGAACACCTGTGACACCAGGAAGCTGCGTGGGGGGCGGCCCTAAACCTCCCCCACACAGTCACCCGTGTTCCGGAATTCTGAGTGTGGGGGGGTTGCTTCTTCTGTCTGCAGCACACGGGATCTCCTAGGAGCCCTTCGAGTGTCTTCCCCCATTCCCTCCCAGTGCGGGCTGCCGGGGAAAGGAGGGGGTTGTGCTGGAAACGCAGGTAGAATCTAGTGCCTCCCCATGGACTGGGGAGGTAATTAGCGGACTACCCCCTGCCAGGGAACACCTGTGACACCAGGCAGCTGCGTGGAGGGCGGCCCCGAACCTCCCCCTCACAGTCACCCTTGTTCCGGATTTCTGAGTGTGGGGGGGTTCCTTCTTCTGTCTGCAGCACACGGGATCTCCTAGGAGCCCTTCGAGTGTCTTCCCCGAGTCCCTCCCAGTGCGGGCTGCCGGGGAAAGGCAGGGGTTTGGCTGGAAACGCAGGTAGCATCTAGTTCCTCCCCATGGACATGGGAGGTAATTAGCGGACTTCCCCTTGCGAGGGAACACCTGTGACACCAGGAAGCTGCGTGGGGGGCGGCCCTAAACCTCCCCCACACAGTCACCCGTGTTCCGGAATTCTGAGTGTGGGGGGGTTGCTTCTTCTGTCTGCAGCACACGGGATCTCCTAGGAGCCCTTCGAGTGTCTTCCCCCATTCCCTCCCAGTGCGGGCTGCCGGGGAAAGGAGGGGGTTGTGCTGGAAACGCAGGTAGAATCTAGTGCCTCCCCATGGACTGGGGAGGTAATTAGCGGACTACCCCCTGCCAGGGAACACCTGTGACACCAGGCAGCTGCGTGGAGGGCGGCTCTGAACCTCCCCCTCACAGTCACCCGTGTTCCGGATTTCTGAGTGTGGGGGGGTTCCTTCTTCTGTCTGCAGCACACGGGATCTCCTAGGAGCCATTCGAGTGTCTTCCCCGAGTACCTCCCAGTGCGTGCTGCCGGGGAAAGGCGGGGGTTGGGCTGGAAAAGCAGGTAGCATCTAGTTCCTCCCCATGGACAGGGGAGGTAATTAGCGGACTACCCCCTGCCAGGGAACACCTGTGACACCAGGCAGCTGCGTGGAGAGCGGCCCCGAACCTCCCCCACACAGTCAGCCGTATTCCGGAATTCTGAGTGTGGGGAGGTTCCGTCTTCTGTCTGCAGCACCCGGGTTCTCCTAGGAGCCCTTCGAGTGTCTTCCCCGAGTCCCTCCCAGTGCGGGCTGCCGGGGAAAGGCGGGGGTTTGGCTGGAAACGCAGGTAGCATCTAGTGCCTCCCCATGGAGAGGGGAGGTAATTAGCGGAATTCCCCTTGCGAGGGAACACCTGTGACACCAGGCAGCTGCGTGGAGGTCGGCCCCGAACCTCCCCCACACAGTCACCCGTGTTCCGGAATTCTGAGTGTGGGGGGTTCCTTCTTCTGTCTGCAGCACACGGGATCTCCTAGGAGCCCTTCGAGTGTCTTCCCCCAGTCCCTCCCATTGCGGGCTGCCGGGGAAAGGAGGGGGTTGTGCTGGAAGCGCAGGTAGCATCTAGTGCCTCCCCCTGGACAGGGGAGGTAATTAGCGGACTTCCCCTTGCGAGGGAACACCTGTGACACAAGGCAGCTGCGTGGAGGGCGGCCCCGAACCTCCCCCACACAGTCAGCCGTGTTCCGGAATTCTGAGTGTGGGGAGGTACCGTCTTCTGTCTGCAGCACCCGGGATCTCCTAGGAGCCCTTCGAGTGTCTTCCCCGAGTCCATCCCAGTGCGGGCTACCGGGGAAAGGCGGGGGTTGGGCTGGAAAAGCAGGTAGCATCTAGTTCCTCCCCATGGACAGGGGAGGTAATTAGCGGACTACCCCCTGCCAGGGAACACCTGTGACACCAGGCAGCTGCGTGGAGGGCGGCCCCGAACCTCCCCCACACAGTCAACCGTGTTCCGGAATTCTGAGTGTGGGGAGGTTCCGTCTTCTGTCTGCAGCACCCGGGATCTCCTAGGAGCCCTTCGAGTGTCTTCCCCGAGTACCTCCCAGTGCGGGCTGCCGGGGAAAGTCGGGGGTTGGGCTGGAAAAGCAGGTAGCATCTAGTGCCTCCCCCTGGACAGGGGAGGTAATTAGCGGACTTCCCCTTGCGAGGGAACACCTGTGACACAAGGCAGCTGCGTGGAGGGCGGCCCCGAACCTCCCCCACACAGTCAGCCGTGTTCTGGAATTCTGAGTGTGGGGAGGTTCCGTCTTCTGTCTGCAGCACCCGGGTTCTCCTAGGAGCCCTTCGAGTGTGTTCCCCGAGTCCCTCCCTGTGCGGGCGGCCGGGGAAAGGCGGGGGTTGGGCTGGAAACGCAGGTAGCATCTAGTGCCTCCTCATGGACAGGGGAGGTAATTAGCGGACATCACCCTGCCAGGGAACATCTGTGACACCAGGCAGCTGCGTGGAGGGCGGCTCTTAACCTCCCCCTCACAGTCACCCGTGTTCCGGATTTCTGAGTGTGGGGGGGTTCCTTCTTCTGTCTGCAGCACACGGGATCTCCTAGGAGCCCTTCGAGTGTCTTCCCCGAGTCCCTCCCAGTGCGGGCTGCCGGGGAAAGGCGGGGGTTTGGCTGGAAAAGCAGGTAGCATCTAGTGCCTCCCCATGGACAGGGGAGGTAATTAGCGGACTTCCCCTTGCGAGGGAACACCTGTGACACCAGGAAGCTGCGTGGGGGGCGGCCCTAAACCTCCCCCACACAGTCATCCGTGTTCCGGAATTCTGAGTGTGGGGAGGTTCCGTCTTCTGTCTGCAGCACCAAGGTTCTCCTAGGAGCCCTTCGAGTGTGTTCCCCGCGTCCCTCCCTGTGCGGGCGGTCGGGGAAAGGCGGGGGTTGGGCTGGAAACGCAGGTAGCATCTAGTGCCTCCTCATGGACAGGGGAGGTAATTAGCGGACATCACCCTGCCAGGGAACATCTGTGACACCAGGCAGCTGCGTGGAGGGCGGCTCTTAACCTCCCCCTCACAGTCACCCGTGTTCCGGATTTCTGAGTGTGGGGGGGTTCCTTCTTCTGTCTGCAGCACACGGGATCTCCTAGGAGCCCTTCGAGTGTCTTCCCCGAGTCCCTCCCAGTGCGGGCTGCCGGGGAAAGGCGGGGGTTTGGCTGGAAAAGCAGGTAGCATCTAGTTCCTCCCCATGGACAGGGGAGGTAATTAGCGGACTACCCCCTGCCAGGGAACACCTGTGACACCAGGAAGCTGCGTGGAGGGCGGCCCCGAACCTCCCCCACACAGTCAGCCGTATTCCGGAATTCTGAGTGTGGGGAGGTTCCGTCTTCTGTCTGCAGCACCCGGGTTCTCCTAGGAGCCCTTCGAGTGTCTTCCCCGAGTCCCTCCCAGTGCGGGCTGCCGGGGAAAGGCGGGGGTTTGGCTGGAAACGCAGGTAGCATCTAGTGCCTCCCCATGGAGAGGGGAGGTAATTAGCGGAATTCCCCTTGCGAGGGAACACCTGTGACACCAGGCAGCTGCGTGGAGGGCGGCCCCGAACCTCCCCCACACAGTCACCCGTGTTCCGGAATTCTGAGTGTGGGGGGGTTCCTTCTTCTGTCTGCAGCACACGGGATCTCCTAGGAGCCCTTCGAGTGTCTTCCCCGAGTCCCTCCCAGTGCGGGCTGCCGGGGAAAGGCGGGGGTTGGGCTGGAAAAGCAGGTAGCATCTAGTGCCTCCCCCTAGACAGGGGAGGTAATTAGCGGACTTCCCCTTGCGATGGAACCCCTGTGACACCAGGCAGCTGCGTGGAGGGCGGCTCCGAACCTCCCCCACACAGTCATACGTGTTCCGGAATTCTGAGTGTGGGGGGGTTCCTTCTTCTGTCTGCAGCACACGGGATCTCCTAGGAGCCCTTCGAGTGTCTTCCCCCAGTCCCTCCCAGTGCGGGCTGCCGGGGAAAGGCGGGGGTTGGGCTGGAAAAGCAGGTAGCATCTAGTGCCTCCCCATGGACAGGGGAGGTAATTAGCGGACTACCCCCTGCCAGGGAACACCTGTGACACCAGGCAGCTGCGTGGAGGGCGGCCCCGAACCTCCCCCACACAGTCAGCCGTGTTCCGGAATTCTGAGTGTGGGGAGGTTCCGTCTTCTGTCTGCAGCACCCGGGTTCTCCTAGGAGCCATTCGAGTGTCTTCCCCCAGTCCCTCCCAGTGCGGGCTGCCGGGGAAAGGCGGGGGTTGGGCTGGAAAAGCAGGTAGCATCTAGTGCCTCCCCATGGACAAGGGAGATAATTAGCGGACTTCCCCCTGCCAGGGAACACCTGTGACACCAGGCATCTTCGTGGAGGGCGGCCCCAAACCTCCCCCACACAGTCGGCCGTGTTCCGGAATTCTGAGTGTGGGGAGGTTCCGTCTTCTGTCTGCAGCACCCGGGATCTCCTAGGAGCCCTTCGAGTGTCTTCCCCGAGTCCCTCTCAGTGCGGGCTGCCGGGGAAAGGCGGGGGTTGGGTTGGAAACGCAGGTAGCATCTAGTGCCTCCTCATGGACAGGGGAGGTAATTAGCGGACATCACCCTGCCAGGGAACACCTGTGACACCAGGCAGCTGCGTGGAGGGCGGCTCTGAACCTCCCCCTCACAGTCACCCGTGTTCCGGATTTCTGAGTGTGGGGGGGTTCCTTCTTCTGTCTGCAGCACACGGGATCTCCTAGGAGCCCTTCGAGTGTCTTCCCCGAGTACCTCCCAGTGCGTGCTGCCGGGGAAAGGCGGGGGTTGGGCTGGAAAAGCAGGTAGCATCTAGTTCCTCCCCATGGACAGGGGAGGTAATTAGCGGACTACCCCCTGCCAGGGAACACCTGTGACACCAGGCAGCTGCGTGGAGGGCGGCCCCGAACCTCCCCCACACAGTCAGCCGTATTCCGGAATTCTGAGTGTGGGGAGGTTCCGTCTTCTGTCTGCAGCACCCGGGTTCTCCTAGGAGCCCTTCGAGTGTCTTCCCCGAGTCCCTCCCAGTGCGGGCTGCCGGGGAAAGGCGGGGGTTTGGCTGGAAACGCAGGTAGCATCTAGTGCCTCCCCATGGAGAGGGGAGGTAATTAGCGGAATTCCCCTTGCGAGGGAACACCTGTGACACCAGGCAGCTACGTGGAGGTCGGCCCCGAACCTCCCCCACACAGTCACCCGTGTTCCGGAATTCTGAGTGTGGGGGGGTTCCTTCTTCTGTCTGCAGCACACGGGATCTCCTAGGAGCCCTTCGAGTGTCTTCCCCCAGTCCCTCCCAGTGCGGGCTGCCGGGGAAAGGAGGGGGTTGTGCTGGAAGCGCAGGTAGCATCTAGTGCCTCCCCCTGGACAGGGGAGGTAATTAGCGGACTTCCCCTTGCGAGGGAACACCTGTGACACAAGGCAGCTGCGTGGAGGGCGGCCCCGAACCTCCCCCACACAGTCAGCCGTGTTCCGGAATTCTGAGTGTGGGGAGGTACCGTCTTCTGTCTGCAGCACCCGGGATCTCCTAGGAGCCCTTCGAGTGTCTTCCCCGAGTCCATCCCAGTGCGGGCTACCGGGGAAAGGCGGGGGTTGGGCTGGAAAAGCAGGTAGCATCTAGTTCCTCCCCATGGACAGGGGAGGTAATTAGCGGACTACCCCCTGCCAGGGAACACCTGTGACACCAGGCAGCTGCGTGGAGGGCGGCCCCGAACCTACCCCACACAGTCAACCATGTTCCGGAATTCTGAGTGTGGGGAGGTTCCGTCTTCTGTCTGCAGCACCCGGGATCTCCTAGGAGCCCTTCGAGTGTCTTCCCCGAGTACCTCCCAGTGCGGGCTGCCGGGGAAAGTCGGGGGTTGGGCTGGAAAAGCAGGTAGCATCTAGTGCCTCCCCCTGGACAGGGGAGGTAATTAGCGGACTTCCCCTTGCGAGGGAACACCTGTGACACAAGGCAGCTGCGTGGAGGGCGGCCTCGAACCTCCCCCACACAGTCAGCCGTGTTCTGGAATTCTGAGTGTGGGGAGGTACCGTCTTCTGTCTGCAGCACCCGGGATCTCCTAGGAGCCTTTCGAGTGTCTTCCCCGAGTCCATCCCAGTGCGGGCTACCGGGGAAAGGCGGGGGTTGGGCTGGAAAAGCAGGTAGCATCTAGTTCCTCCCCATGGACAGGGGAGGTAATTAGCGGACTACCCCCTGCCAGGGAACACCTGTGACACCAGGCAGCTGCGTGGAGGGCGGCCCCGAACCTCCCCCACACAGTCAGCCGTATTCCGGAATTCTGAGTGTGGGGAGGTTCCGTCTTCTGTCTGCAGCACCCGGGTTCTCCTAGGAGCCCTTCGAGTGTCTTCCCCGAGTCCCTCCCAGTGCGGGCTGCCGGGGAAAGGCGGGGGTTTGGCTGGAAACGCAGGTAGCATCTAGTGCCTCCCCATGGAGAGGGGAGGTAATTAGCGGAATTCCCCTTGCGAGGGAACACCTGTGACACCAGGCAGCTGCGTGGAGGGCGGCCCCGAACCTCCCCCACACAGTCACCCGTGTTCCAGAATTCTGAGTGTGGGGGGGTTCCTTCTTCTGTCTGCAGCACACGGGATCTCCTAGGAGCCCTTCGAGTGTCTTCCCCCAGTCCCTCCCAGTGCGGGCTGCCGGGGAAAGGCGGGGGTTGGGCTGGAAAAGCAGGTAGCATCTAGTGCCTCCCCATGGACAGGGGAGGTAATTAGCGGACTACCCCCTGCCAGGGAACACCTGTGACACAAGGCAGCTGCGTGGAGGGCGGCCCCGAACCTCCCCCACACAGTCAGCCGTGTTCCAGAATTCTGAGTGTGGGGAGGTTCCGTCTTCTGTCTGCAGCACCCGGGTTCTCCTAGGAGCCCTTCGAGTGTCTTCCCCGAGTCCCTCCCAGTGCGGGCTGCCGGGGAAAGGCGGGGGTTTGGCTGGAAACGCAGGTAGCATCTAGTGCCTCCCCATGGACAGGGGAGGTAATTAGCGGACTTCCCCTTGCGAGGGAACACCTGTGACACCAGGAAGCTGCGTGGGGGGCGGCCCTAAACCTCCCCCACACAGTCATCCGTGTTCCGGAATTCTGAGTGTGGGGAGGAACCGTCTTCTGTCTGCAGCACCCGGGATCTCCTAGGAGCCCTTCGAGTGTCTTCCCCGAGTCCATCCCAGTGCGGGCTACCGGGGAAAGGCGGGGGTTGGGCTGGAAAAGCAGGTAGCATCTAGTTCCTCCCCATGGACAGGGGAGGTAATTAGCGGACTACCCCCTGCCAGGGAACACCTGTGACACCAGGCAGCTGCGTGGAGGGCGGCCCCGAACCTCCCCCACACAGTCAACCGTGTTCCGGAATTCTGAGTGTGGGGAGGTTCCGTCTTCTGTCTGCAGCACCCGGGATCTCCTAGGAGCCCTTCGAGTGTCTTCCCCGAGTACCTCCCAGTGCGGGCTGCCGGGGAAAGTCGGGGGTTGGGCTGGAAAAGCAGGTAGCATCTAGTGCCTCCCCCTGGACAGGGGAGGTAATTAGCGGACTTCCCCTTGCGAGGGAACACCTGTGACACAAGGCAGCTGCGTGGAGGGCGGCCCCGAACCTCCCCCACACAGTCAGCCGTGTTCTGGAATTCTGAGTGTGGGGAGGTTCCGTCTTCTGTCTGCAGCACCCGGGTTCTCCTAGGAGCCCTTCGAGTGTGTTCCCCGAGTCCCTCCCTGTGCGGGCGGCCGGGGAAAGGCGGGGGTTGGGCTGGAAACGCAGGTAGCATCTAGTGCCTCCTCATGGACAGGGGAGGTAATTAGCGGACATCACCCTGCCAGGGAACATCTGTGACACCAGGCAGCTGCGTGGAGGGCGGCTCTTAACCTCCCCCTCACAGTCACCCGTGTTCCGGATTTCTGAGTGTGGGGGGGTTCCTTCTTCTGTCTGCAGCACACGGGATCTCCTAGGAGCCCTTCGAGTGTCTTCCCCGAGTCCCTCCCAGTGCGGGCTGCCGGGGAAAGGCGGGGGTTTGGCTGGAAAAGCAGGTAGCATCTAGTGCCTCCCCATGGACAGGGGAGGTAATTAGCGGACTTCCCCTTGCGAGGGAACACCTGTGACACCAGGAAGCTGCGTGGGGGGCGGCCCTAAACCTCCCCCACACAGTCATCCGTGTTCCGGAATTCTGAGTGTGGGGAGGTTCCGTCTTCTGTCTGCAGCACCAAGGTTCTCCTAGGAGCCCTTCGAGTGTGTTCCCCGCGTCCCTCCCTGTGCGGGCGGTCGGGGAAAGGCGGGGGTTGGGCTGGAAACGCAGGTAGCATCTAGTGCCTCCTCATGGACAGGGGAGGTAATTAGCGGACATCACCCTGCCAGGGAACATCTGTGACACCAGGCAGCTGCGTGGAGGGCGGCTCTTAACCTCCCCCTCACAGTCACCCGTGTTCCGGATTTCTGAGTGTGGGGGGGTTCCTTCTTCTGTCTGCAGCACACGGGATCTCCTAGGAGCCCTTCGAGTGTCTTCCCCGAGTCCCTCCCAGTGCGGGCTGCCGGGGAAAGGCGGGGGTTTGGCTGGAAAAGCAGGTAGCATCTAGTTCCTCCCCATGGACAGGGGAGGTAATTAGCGGACTACCCCCTGCCAGGGAACACCTGTGACACCAGGAAGCTGCGTGGAGGGCGGCCCCGAACCTCCCCCACACAGTCAGCCGTATTCCGGAATTCTGAGTGTGGGGAGGTTCCGTCTTCTGTCTGCAGCACCCGGGTTCTCCTAGGAGCCCTTCGAGTGTCTTCCCCGAGTCCCTCCCAGTGCGGGCTGCCGGGGAAAGGCGGGGGTTTGGCTGGAAACGCAGGTAGCATCTAGTGCCTCCCCATGGAGAGGGGAGGTAATTAGCGGAATTCCCCTTGCGAGGGAACACCTGTGACACCAGGCAGCTGCGTGGAGGGCGGCCCCGAACCTCCCCCACACAGTCACCCGTGTTCCGGAATTCTGAGTGTGGGGGGGTTCCTTCTTCTGTCTGCAGCACACGGGATCTCCTAGGAGCCCTTCGAGTGTCTTCCCCGAGTCCCTCCCAGTGCGGGCTGCCGGGGAAAGGCGGGGGTTGGGCTGGAAAAGCAGGTAGCATCTAGTGCCTCCCCCTAGACAGGGGAGGTAATTAGCGGACTTCCCCTTGCGATGGAACCCCTGTGACACCAGGCAGCTGCGTGGAGGGCGGCTCCGAACCTCCCCCACACAGTCATACGTGTTCCGGAATTCTGAGTGTGGGGGGGTTCCTTCTTCTGTCTGCAGCACACGGGATCTCCTAGGAGCCCTTCGAGTGTCTTCCCCCAGTCCCTCCCAGTGCGGGCTGCCGGGGAAAGGCGGGGGTTGGGCTGGAAAAGCAGGTAGCATCTAGTGCCTCCCCATGGACAGGGGAGGTAATTAGCGGACTACCCCCTGCCAGGGAACACCTGTGACACCAGGCAGCTGCGTGGAGGGCGGCCCCGAACCTCCCCCACACAGTCAGCCGTGTTCCGGAATTCTGAGTGTGGGGAGGTTCCGTCTTCTGTCTGCAGCACCCGGGTTCTCCTAGGAGCCATTCGAGTGTCTTCCCCCAGTCCCTCCCAGTGCGGGCTGCCGGGGAAAGGCGGGGGTTGGGCTGGAAAAGCAGGTAGCATCTAGTGCCTCCCCATGGACAAGGGAGATAATTAGCGGACTTCCCCCTGCCAGGGAACACCTGTGACACCAGGCATCTTCGTGGAGGGCGGCCCCAAACCTCCCCCACACAGTCGGCCGTGTTCCGGAATTCTGAGTGTGGGGAGGTTCCGTCTTCTGTCTGCAGCACCCGGGATCTCCTAGGAGCCCTTCGAGTGTCTTCCCCGAGTCCCTCTCAGTGCGGGCTGCCGGGGAAAGGCGGGGGTTGGGTTGGAAACGCAGGTAGCATCTAGTGCCTCCTCATGGACAGGGGAGGTAATTAGCGGACATCACCCTGCCAGGGAACACCTGTGACACCAGGCAGCTGCGTGGAGGGCGGCTCTGAACCTCCCCCTCACAGTCACCCGTGTTCCGGATTTCTGAGTGTGGGGGGGTTCCTTCTTCTGTCTGCAGCACACGGGATCTCCTAGGAGCCCTTCGAGTGTCTTCCCCGAGTACCTCCCAGTGCGTGCTGCCGGGGAAAGGCGGGGGTTGGGCTGGAAAAGCAGGTAGCATCTAGTTCCTCCCCATGGACAGGGGAGGTAATTAGCGGACTACCCCCTGCCAGGGAACACCTGTGACACCAGGCAGCTGCGTGGAGGGCGGCCCCGAACCTCCCCCACACAGTCAGCCGTATTCCGGAATTCTGAGTGTGGGGAGGTTCCGTCTTCTGTCTGCAGCACCCGGGTTCTCCTAGGAGCCCTTCGAGTGTCTTCCCCGAGTCCCTCCCAGTGCGGGCTGCCGGGGAAAGGCGGGGGTTTGGCTGGAAACGCAGGTAGCATCTAGTGCCTCCCCATGGAGAGGGGAGGTAATTAGCGGAATTCCCCTTGCGAGGGAACACCTGTGACACCAGGCAGCTACGTGGAGGTCGGCCCCGAACCTCCCCCACACAGTCACCCGTGTTCCGGAATTCTGAGTGTGGGGGGGTTCCTTCTTCTGTCTGCAGCACACGGGATCTCCTAGGAGCCCTTCGAGTGTCTTCCCCCAGTCCCTCCCAGTGCGGGCTGCCGGGGAAAGGAGGGGGTTGTGCTGGAAGCGCAGGTAGCATCTAGTGCCTCCCCCTGGACAGGGGAGGTAATTAGCGGACTTCCCCTTGCGAGGGAACACCTGTGACACAAGGCAGCTGCGTGGAGGGCGGCCCCGAACCTCCCCCACACAGTCAGCCGTGTTCCGGAATTCTGAGTGTGGGGAGGTACCGTCTTCTGTCTGCAGCACCCGGGATCTCCTAGGAGCCCTTCGAGTGTCTTCCCCGAGTCCATCCCAGTGCGGGCTACCGGGGAAAGGCGGGGGTTGGGCTGGAAAAGCAGGTAGCATCTAGTTCCTCCCCATGGACAGGGGAGGTAATTAGCGGACTACCCCCTGCCAGGGAACACCTGTGACACCAGGCAGCTGCGTGGAGGGCGGCCCCGAACCTACCCCACACAGTCAACCATGTTCCGGAATTCTGAGTGTGGGGAGGTTCCGTCTTCTGTCTGCAGCACCCGGGATCTCCTAGGAGCCCTTCGAGTGTCTTCCCCGAGTACCTCCCAGTGCGGGCTGCCGGGGAAAGTCGGGGGTTGGGCTGGAAAAGCAGGTAGCATCTAGTGCCTCCCCCTGGACAGGGGAGGTAATTAGCGGACTTCCCCTTGCGAGGGAACACCTGTGACACAAGGCAGCTGCGTGGAGGGCGGCCTCGAACCTCCCCCACACAGTCAGCCGTGTTCTGGAATTCTGAGTGTGGGGAGGTACCGTCTTCTGTCTGCAGCACCCGGGATCTCCTAGGAGCCTTTCGAGTGTCTTCCCCGAGTCCATCCCAGTGCGGGCTACCGGGGAAAGGCGGGGGTTGGGCTGGAAAAGCAGGTAGCATCTAGTTCCTCCCCATGGACAGGGGAGGTAATTAGCGGACTACCCCCTGCCAGGGAACACCTGTGACACCAGGCAGCTGCGTGGAGGGCGGCCCCGAACCTCCCCCACACAGTCAGCCGTATTCCGGAATTCTGAGTGTGGGGAGGTTCCGTCTTCTGTCTGCAGCACCCGGGTTCTCCTAGGAGCCCTTCGAGTGTCTTCCCCGAGTCCCTCCCAGTGCGGGCTGCCGGGGAAAGGCGGGGGTTTGGCTGGAAACGCAGGTAGCATCTAGTGCCTCCCCATGGAGAGGGGAGGTAATTAGCGGAATTCCCCTTGCGAGGGAACACCTGTGACACCAGGCAGCTGCGTGGAGGGCGGCCCCGAACCTCCCCCACACAGTCACCCGTGTTCCAGAATTCTGAGTGTGGGGGGGTTCCTTCTTCTGTCTGCAGCACACGGGATCTCCTAGGAGCCCTTCGAGTGTCTTCCCCCAGTCCCTCCCAGTGCGGGCTGCCGGGGAAAGGCGGGGGTTGGGCTGGAAAAGCAGGTAGCATCTAGTGCCTCCCCATGGACAGGGGAGGTAATTAGCGGACTACCCCCTGCCAGGGAACACCTGTGACACAAGGCAGCTGCGTGGAGGGCGGCCCCGAACCTCCCCCACACAGTCAGCCGTGTTCCAGAATTCTGAGTGTGGGGAGGTTCCGTCTTCTGTCTGCAGCACCCGGGTTCTCCTAGGAGCCCTTCGAGTGTCTTCCCCGAGTCCCTCCCAGTGCGGGCTGCCGGGGAAAGGCGGGGGTTTGGCTGGAAACGCAGGTAGCATCTAGTGCCTCCCCATGGACAGGGGAGGTAATTAGCGGACTTCCCCTTGCGAGGGAACACCTGTGACACCAGGAAGCTGCGTGGGGGGCGGCCCTAAACCTCCCCCACACAGTCATCCGTGTTCCGGAATTCTGAGTGTGGGGAGGAACCGTCTTCTGTCTGCAGCACCCGGGTTCTCCTAGGAGCCCTTCGAGTGTGTTCCCCGCGTCCCTCCCTGTGCGGGCGGCCGGGGAAAGGCGGGGGTTGGGCTGGAAACGCAGGTAGCATCTAGTGCCTCCTCATGGACAGGGGAGGTAATTAGCGGACATCACCCTGCCAGGGAACATCTGTGACACCAGGCAGCTGCGTGGAGGGCGGCTCTTAACCTCCCCCTCACAGTCACCCGTGTTCCGTATTTCTGAGTGTGGGGGGTTCCTTCTTCTGTCTGCATCACACGGGATCTCCTAGGAGCCCTTCGAGTGTCTTCCCCGAGTCCCTCCCAGTGCGGGCTGCCGGGGAAAGGCGGGGGTTGGGCTGGAAAAGCAGGTAGCATCTAGTTCCTCCCCATGGACAGGGGAGGTAATTAGCGGACTACCCCCTGCCAGGGAACACCTGTGACACCAGGAAGCTGCGTGGAGGGCGGCCCCGAACCTCCCCCACACAGTCAGCCGTATTCCGGAATTCTGAGTGTGGGGAGGTTCCGTCTTCTGTCTGCAGCACCCGGGTTCTCCTAGGAGCCCTTCGAGTGTCTTCCCCGAGTCCCTCCCAGTGCGGGCTGCCGGGGAAAGGCGGGGGTTTGGCTGGAAACGCAGGTAGCATCTAGTGCCTCCCCATGGAGAGGGGAGGTAATTAGCGGAATTCCCCTTGCGAGGGAACACCTGTGACACCAGGCAGCTGCGTGGAGGGCGGCCCCGAACCTCCCCCACACAGTCACACGTGTTCCGGAATTCTGAGTGTGGGGGGGTTCCTTCTTCTGTCTGCAGCACACGGGATCTCCTAGGAGCCCTTCGAGTGTCTTCCCCGAGTCCCTCCCAGTGCGGGCTGCCGGGGAAAGGCGGGGGTTGGGCTGGAAAAGCAGGTAGCATCTAGTGCCTCCCCCTGGACAGGGGAGGTAATTAGCGGAATTCCCCTTGCGATGGAACCCCTGTGACACCAGGCAGCTGCGTGGAGCGCGGCTCCGAACCTCCCCCACACAGTCATACGTGTTCTGGAATTCTGAGTGTGGGGGGGTTCCTTCTTCTGTCTGCAGCACACGGGATCTCCCAGGAGCCCTTCGAGTGTCTTCCCCCAGTCCCTCCCAGTGCGGGCTGCCGGGGAAAGGCGGGGGTTGGGCTGGAAAAGCAGGTAGCATCTAGTGCCTCCCCATGGACAGGGGAGGTAATTAGCGGACTACCCCCTGCCAGGGAACACCTGTGACACCAGGCAGCTGCGTGGAGGGCGGCCCCGAACCTCCCCCACACAGTCAGCCGTGTTCCAGAATTCTGAGTGTGGGGAGGTTCCGTCTTCTATCTGCAGCACCCGGGTTCTCCTAGGAGCCCTTCGAGTGTCTTCCCCGAGTCCCTCCCAGTGCGGGCTGCAGGGGAAAGGCGGGGGTTTGGCTGGAAACGCAGGTAGCATCTAGTGCCTCCCCATGGACAGGGGAGGTAATTAGCGGACTTCCCCTTGCGAGGGAACACCTGTGACACCAGGAACCTGCGTGGGGGGCGGAACTAAACCTCCCCCACACAGTCATCCGTGTTCCGGAATTCTGAGTGTGGGGAGGTTCCGTCTTCTGTCTGCAGCACCCGGGTTCTCCTAGGAGCCCTTCGAGTGTGTTCCCCGAGTCCCTCCCTGTGCGGGCGGCCGGGGAAAGGCAGGGGTTAGGCTGGAAACGCAGGTAGCATCTAGTGCCTCCCCATGGACAGGGGAGGTAATTAGCGGACTACCCCCTGCCAGGGAACACCTGTGACACCAGGCAGCTGCGTGGAGGGCGGCCCCGAACCTCCCCCACACAGTCAGCCGTATTCCGGAATTCTGATTGTGGGGAGGTTCCGTCTTCTGTCTGCAGCACCCGGGTTCTCCTAGGAGCCCTTCGAGTGTCTTCCCCGAGTCCCTCCCAGTGCGGGCTGCCGGGGAAAGGCGGGGGTTTGGCTGGAAACGCAGGTAGCATCTAGTGCCTCCCCATGGACAAGGGAGATAATTAGCGGACTTCCCCCTGCCAGGGAACACCTGTGACACCAGGCATCTTCGTGGAGGGCGGCCCCAAACCTCCCCCACACAGTCGGCCGTGTTCCGGAATTCTGAGTGTGGGGAGGTTCCGTCTTCTGTCTGCAGCACCCGGGTTCTCCTAGGAGACATTCGAGTGTCTTCCCCCAGTCCCTCCCAGTGCGGGCTGCCGGGGAAAGGCGGGGGTTGGGCTGGAAAAGCAGGTAGCATCTAGTGAATCCCCATGGACAAGGGAGATAATTAGCGGACTTCCCCCTGCCAGGGAACACCTGTGACACCAGGCAGCTGCGTGGAGGGCGGCCCCGAATCTCCCCCACACAGTCACCCGTGTTCCGGAATTCTGAGTGTGGGGAGGTTCCGTCTTCTGTCTGCAGCACCCTGGATCTCCTAGGAGCCCTTCGAGTGTCTTCCCCGAGTCCCTCCCAGTGCGGGCTGCCGGGGAAAGGCGGGGGTTGGGCTGGAAAAGCAGGTAGCATCTAGTGCCTCCCCATGGACAAGGGAGATAATTAGCGGACTTCCCCCAGCCAGGGAACACCTGTGACACCAGGCAGCTGCGTGGAGGGCGGCCCTAAACTTCCCCACACAGTCACCCTTGTTCCGGAATTCTGAGTGTGGGGAGGTTCCGTCTTCTGTCTGCAGCACCCGGTTTCTCCTAGGAGCCCTTCGAGTGTCTTCCCCCAGTCCCTCCCAGTGCGGGCTGCCGGGGAAAGGTGGGGGTTGGGCTGGAAAAGCAGGTAGCATCTAGTGCCTCCCCCTGGACAGGGGAGGTAATTAGTGGACATCACCCTGCCAGGGAACACCTGTGACACCAGGCAGCTGCGTGGAGGGCGGCTGTGAACCTCCCCCTCACAGTCACCCTTTTTCCGGATTTCTGAGTGTGGGGGGGTTCCTTCTTCTGTCTGCAGCACACGGGATCTCTTGGGAGCCCTTCGAGTGTCTTCCCCGAGTCCCTCCCAGTGCGGGCTGCCGGGGAAAGGCGGGGGTTTGGCTGGAAACGCAGGTAGCATCTAGTGCCTCCCCATGGAGAGGGGAGGTAATTAGCGGAATTCCCCTTGCGAGGGAACACCTGTGACACCAGGCAGCTGCGTGGAGGGCGGCCCTGAACCTCCCCCACACAGTCACCCGTGTTCCGGAATTCTGAGTGTGGGGGGGTTGCTTCTTCTGTCTGCAGCACACGGGATCTCCTAGGAGCCCTTCGAGTGTCTTCCCCCAGTCCCTCCCAGTGCGGGCTGCCGGGGAAAGGAGGGGGTTGTGCTGGAAACGCAGGTAGAATCTAGTGCCTCCCCATGGACTGGGGAGGTAATTAGCGGACTACCCCCTGCCAGGGAACACCTGTGACACCAGGCAGCTGCGTGGAGGGCGGCCCCGAACCTCCCCCTCACAGTCACCCTTGTTCCGGATTTCTGAGTGTGGGGAGGTTCCGTCTTCTGTCTGCAGCACCCGGGTTCTCCTAGGAGCCATTCGAGTGTCTTCCCCCAGTCCCTCCCAGTGCGGGTTGCCGGGGAAAGGCGGGGGTTGGGCTGGAAAAGCAGGTAGCATCTAGTGCCTCCCCATGGACAAGGGAGATAATTAGCGGACTTCCCCCTGCCAGGGAACACCTGTGACACCAGGCATCTTCGTGGAGGGCGGCCCCAAACCTCCCCCACACAGTCGGCCGTGTTCCGGAATTCTGAGTGTGGGGAGGTTCCGTCTTCTGTCTGCAGCACCCGGGATCTCCTAGGAGCCCTTTGAGTGTCTTCCCCGAGTCCCTCCCAATGCGGGCTGCCGGGGAAAGGCGGGGGTTGGGCTGGAAACGCAGGTAGCATCTAGTGCCTCCTCATGGACAGGGGAGGTAATTAGCGGACATCACCCTGCCAGGGAACACCTGTGACACCAGGCAGCTGCGTGGAGGGCGGCTCTGAAACTCCCCCTCACAGTCACAAGTGTTCCGGATTTCTGAGTGTGGGGAGGTTCCGTCTTCTGTCTGCAGCACCCGGGTTCTCCTAGGAGCCATTCGAGTGTCTTCCCCCAGTCCCTCCCAGTGCGGGCTGCCGGGGAAAGGCGGGGGTTGGGCTGGAAAAGCAGGTAGCATCTAGTGCCTCCCCATGGACAAGGGAGATAATTAGCGGACTTCCCCCTGCCAGGGAACACCTGTGACACCAGGCAGCTGCGTGGAGGGCGGCCCCGAATCTCCCCTACACAGTCACCCGTGTTCCGGAATTCTGAGTGTGGGGAGGTTCCGTCTTCTGTCTGCAGCACCCGGGATCTCCTAGGAGCCCTTCGAGTGTCTTCCCCGAGTCCCTCCCAGTGCGGGCTGCCGGGGAAAGGCGGGGGTTGGGCTGGAAAAGCAGGTAGCATCTAGTGCCTCCCCATGGACAAGGGAGATAATTAGCGGACTTCCCCCTGCCAGGGAACACCTGTGACACCAGGCAGCTGCGTGGAGGGCGGCCCTAAACTTCCCCACACAGTCACCCTTGTTCCGGAATTCTGAGTGTGGGGAGGTTCCGTCTTCTGTCTGCAGCACCCGGTTTCTCCTAGGAGCCCTTCGAGTGTCTTCCCCCAGTCCCTCCCAGTGCGGGCTGCCGGGGAAAGGTGGGGGTTGGGCTGGAAAAGCAGGTAGCATCTAGTGCCTCCCCCTGGACAGGGGAGGTAATTAGTGGACATCACCCTGCCAGGGAACACCTGTGACACCAGGCAGCTGCGTGGAGGGCGGCTGTGAACCTCCCCCTCACAGTCACCCTTTTTCCGGATTTCTGAGTGTGGGGGGGTTCCTTCTTCTGTCTGCAGCACACGGGATCTCTTGGGAGCCCTTCGAGTGTCTTCCCCGAGTCCCTCCCAGTGCGGGCTGCCGGGGAAAGGCGGGGGTTTGGCTGGAAACGCAGGTAGCATCTAGTGCCTCCCCATGGAGAGGGGAGGTAATTAGCGGAATTCCCCTTGCGAGGGAACACCTGTGACACCAGGCAGCTGCGTGGAGGGCGGCCCTGAACCTCCCCCACACAGTCACCCGTGTTCCGGAATTCTGAGTGTGGGGGGGTTGCTTCTTCTGTCTGCAGCACACGGGATCTCCTAGGAGCCCTTCGAGTGTCTTCCCCCAGTCCCTCCCAGTGCGGGCTGCCGGGGAAAGGAGGGGGTTGTGCTGGAAACGCAGGTAGAATCTAGTGCCTCCCCATGGACTGGGGAGGTAATTAGCGGACTACCCCCTGCCAGGGAACACCTGTGACACCAGGCAGCTGCGTGGAGGGCGGCCCCGAACCTCCCCCTCACAGTCACCCTTGTTCCGGATTTCTGAGTGTGGGGAGGTTCCGTCTTCTGTCTGCAGCACCCGGGTTCTCCTAGGAGCCATTCGATTGTCTTCCCCCAGTCCCTCCCAGTGCGGGTTGCCGGGGAAAGGCGGGGGTTGGGCTGGAAAAGCAGGTAGCATCTAGTGCCTCCCCATGGACAAGGGAGATAATTAGCGGACTTCCCCCTGCCAGGGAACACCTGTGACACCAGGCATCTTCGTGGAGGGCGGCCCCAAACCTCCCCCACACAGTCGGCCGTGTTCCGGAATTCTGAGTGTGGGGAGGTTCCGTCTTCTGTCTGCAGCACCCGGGATCTCCTAGGAGCCCTTTGAGTGTCTTCCCCGAGTCCCTCCCAATGCGGGCTGCCGGGGAAAGGCGGGGGTTGGGCTGGAAACGCGGGTAGCATCTAGTGCCTCCTCATGGACAGGGGAGGTAATTAGCGGACATCACCCTGCCAGGGAACACCTGTGACACCAGGCAGCTGCGTGGAGGGCGGCTCTGAAACTCCCCCTCACAGTCACAAGTGTTCCGGATTTCTGAGTGTGGGGAGGTTCCGTCTTCTGTCTGCAGCACCCGGGTTCTCCTAGGAGCCATTCGAGTGTCTTCCCCCAGTCCCTCCCAGTGCGGGCTGCCGGGGAAAGGCGGGGGTTGGGCTGGAAAAGCAGGTAGCATCTAGTGCCTCCCCATGGACAAGGGAGATAATTAGCGGACTTCCCCCTGCCAGGGAACACCTGTGACACCAGGCAGCTGCGTGGAGGGCGGCCCCGAATCTCCCCCACACAGTCACCCGTGTTCCGGAATTCTGAGTGTGGGGAGGTTCCGTCTTCTGTCTGCAGCACCCGGGATCTCCTAGGAGCCCTTCGAGTGTCTTCCCCGAGTCCCTCCCAGTGCGGGCTGCCGGGGAAAGGCGGGGGTTGGGCTGGAAAAGCAGGTAGCATCTAGTGCCTCCCCATGGACAAGGGAGATAATTAGCGGACTTCCCCCTGCCAGGGAACACCTGTGACACCAGGCAGCTGCGTGGAGGGCGGCCCTAAACTTCCCCACACAGTCACCCTTGTTCCGGAATTCTGAGTGTGGGGAGGTTCCGTCTTCTGTCTGCAGCACCCGGTTTCTCCTAGGAGCCCTTCGAGTGTCTTCCCCCAGTCCCTCCCAGTGCGGGCTGCCGGGGAAAGGTGGGGGTTGGGCTGGAAAAGCAGGTAGCATCTAGTGCCTCCCCCTGGACAGGGGAGGTAATTAGTGGACATCACCCTGCCAGGGAACACCTGTGACACCAGGCAGCTGCGTGGAGGGCGGCTCTGAACCTCCCCCTCACAGTCACCCTTTTTCCGGATTTCTGAGTGTGGGGGGGTTCCTTCTTCTGTCTGCAGCACACGGGATCTCCTGGGAGCCCTTCGAGTGTCTTCCCCGAGTCCCTCCCAGTGCGGGCTGCTGGGGAAAGGCGGGGGTTTGGCTGGAAACGCAGGTAGCATCTAGTTCCTCCCCATGGACAGGGGAGGTAATTAGCGGACTTCCCCTTGCGAGGGAACACCTGTGACACCAGGAAGCTGCGTGGGGGGCGGCCCTAAACCTCCCCCACACAGTCATCCGTATTCCGGAATTCTGAGTGTGGGGAGGTTCCGTCTTCTGTCTGCAGCACCCGGGTTCTCCTAGGAGCCCTTCGAGTGTCTTCCCCGAGTCCCTCCCAGTGCGGGCTGCCGGGGAAAGGCGGGGGTTTGGCTGGAAACGCAGGTAGCATCTAGTGCCTCCCCATGGAGAGGGGAGGTAATTAGCGGAATTCCCCTTGCGAGGGAACACCTGTGACACCAGGCAGCTGCGTGGAGGGCGGCCCTGAACCTCCCCCACACAGTCACCCGTGTTCCGGAATTCTGAGTGTGGGGGGGTTGCTTCTTCTGTCTGCAGCACACGGGATCTCCTAGGAGCCCTTCGAGTGTCTTCCCCCAGTCCCTCCCAGTGCGGGCTGCCGGGGAAAGGAGGGGGTTGTGCTGGAAACGCAGGTAGAATCTAGTGCCTCCCCATGGACTGGGGAGGCAATTAGCGGACTACCCCCTGCCAGGGAACACCTGTGACACCAGGCAGCTGCGTGGAGGGCGGCCCCGAACCTCCCCCTCACAGTCACCCTTGTTCCGGATTTCTGAGTGTGGGGAGGTTCCGTCTTCTGTCTGCAGCACCCGGGTTCTCCTAGGAGCCATTCGAGTGTCTTCCCCCAGTCCCTCCCAGTGCGGGTTGCCGGGGAAAGGCGGGGGTTGGGCTGGAAAAGCAGGTAGCATCTAGTGCCTCCCCATGGACAAGGGAGATAATTAGCGGACTTCCCCCTGCCAGGGAACACCTGTGACACCAGGCAGCTGCGTGGAGGGCGGCCCCGAACCTCCCCCACACAGTCACCCGTGTTCCGGAATTCTGAGTGTGGGGAGGTTCCGTCTTCTGTCTGCAGCACCCGGGATCTCCTAGGAGCCCTTCGAGTGTCTTCCCCGAGTCCCTCCCAGTGCGGGCTGCCGGGGAAAGGCGGGGGTTGGGCTGGAAACCCAGGTAGCATCTAGTGCCTCCTCATGGACAGGGGAGGTAATTAGCGGACATCAGCTTGCCAGGGAACACCTGTGACACCAGGCAGCTGCGTGGAGGGCGGCTCTGAACCTCCCCCTCACAGTCACCCGTGTTCCGGATTTCTGAGTGTGGGGGGGTTCCTTCTTCTGTCTGCAGCACACGGGATCTCCTAGGAGCCCTTCGAGTGTCTTCCCCGAGTCCCTCCCAGTGCGGGCTGCCGGGGAAAGGCGGGGGTTGGGCTGGAAAAGCAGGTAGCATCTAGTTCCTCCCCATGGACAGGGGAGGAAATTAGCGGACTACGCCCTGCCAGGGAACACCTGTGACACCAGGCAGCTGCGTGGAGGGCGGCCCCGAACCTCCCCCACACAGTCAGCCGTGTTCCGGAATTCTGAGTTTGGGGAGGTTCCGTCTTCTGTCTGCAGCACCCGGGTTCTCCTAGGAGCCATTCGAGTGTCTTCCCCCAGTCCCTCCCAGTGCGGGCTGCCGGGGAAAGGCGGGGGTTGGGCTGGAAAAGCAGGTAGCATCTAGTGCCTCCCCATGGACAAGGGAGATAATTAGCGGACTTCCCCCTGCCAGGGAACACCTGTGACACCAGGCAGCTGCGTGGAGGGCGGCCCCGAACCTCCCCCACACAGTCACCCGTGTTCCGGAATTCTGAGTGTGGGGAGGTTCCGTCTTCTGTCTGCAGCACCCGGGATCTCCTAGGAGCCCTTCGAGTGTCTTCCCCGAGTCCCTCCCAGTGCGGGCTGCCGGGGAAAGGCGGGGGTTGGGCTGGAAACGCAGGTAGCATCTAGTGCCTCCTCATGGACAGGGGAGGTAATTAGCGGACATCACCCTGGCAGGGAACACCTGTGACACCAGGGAGCTGCGTGGAGGGCGGCTCTGAACCTCCCCCTCACAGTCACCCGTGTTCCGGATTTCTGAGTGTGGGGGGGTTCCTTCTTCTGTCTGCAGCACACGGGATCTCCTAGGAGCCCTTCGAGTGTCTTCCCCGAGTCCCTCCCAGTGCGGGCTGCCGGGGAAAGGCGGGGGTTGGGCTGGAAAAGCAGGTAGCATCTAGTTCCTCCCCATGGACAGGGGAGGTAATTAGCGGACTACGCCCTGCCAGGGAACACCTGTGACACCAGGCAGCTGCGTGGAGGGCGGCCCCGAACCTCCCCCACACAGTCAGCCGTATTCCGGAATTCTGAGTGTGGGGAGGTTCCGTCTTCTGTCTGCAGCACCCGGGTTCTCCTAGGAGCCCTTCGAGTGTCTTCCCCGAGTCCCTCCCATTGCGGGCTGCCGGGGAAAGGCGGGGGTTGGGCTGGAAACGCAGGTAGCATCTAGTGCCTCCTCATGGACAGGGGAGGTAATTAGCGGACATCACCCTGCCAGGGAACACCTGTGACACCAGGCAGCTGCGTGGAGGGCGGCCCCGAACCTCCCCCACACAGTCAGCCGTATTCCGGAATTCTGAGTGTGGGGAGGTTCCGTCTTCTGTCTGCAGCACCCGGGTTCTCCTAGGAGCCCTTCGAGTGTCTTCCCCCATTCCCTCCCAGTGCGGGCTGCCGGGGAAAGGAGGGGGTTGTGCTGGAAACGCAGGTAGAATCTAGTGCCTCCCCATGGACTGGGGAGGTAATTAGCGGACTACCCCCTGCCAGGGAACACCTGTGACACCAGGCAGCTGCGTGGAGGGCGGCCCCGATCCTCCCCCTCACAGTCACCCTTGTTCCGGATTTCTGAGTGTGGGGGGGTTCCTTCTTCTGTCTGCAGCACACGGGATCTCCTAGGAGCCCTTCGAGTGTCTTCCCCGAGTCCCTCCCAGTGCGGGCTGCCGGGGAAAGGCAGGGGTTTGGCTGGAAACGCAGGTAGCATCTAGTTCCTCCCCATGGACATGGGAGGTAATTAGCGGACTTCCCCTTGCGAGGGAACACCTGTGACACCAGGAAGCTGCGTGGGGGGCGGCCCTAAACCTCCCCCACACAGTCACCCGTGTTCCGGAATTCTGAGTGTGGGGGGGTTGCTTCTTCTGTCTGCAGCACACGGGATCTCCTAGGAGCCCTTCGAGTGTCTTCCCCCATTCCCTCCCAGTGCGGGCTGCCGGGGAAGGAGGGGGTTGTGCTGGAAACGCAGGTAGAATCTAGTGCCTCCCCATGGACTGGGGAGGTAATTAGCGGACTACCCCCTGCCAGGGAACACCTGTGACACCAGGCAGCTGCGTGGAGGGCGGCCCCGAACCTCCCCCTCACAGTCACACGTGTTCCGGATTTCTGAGTGTGGGGGGGTTCCTTCTTCTGTCTGCAGCACACGGGATCTCCTAGGAGCCCTTCGAGTGTCTTCCCCGAGTCCCTCCCAGTGCGGGCTGCCGGGGAAAGGCAGGGGTTTGGCTGGAAACGCAGGTAGCATCTAGTTCCTCCCCATGGACAGGGGAGGTAATTAGCGGACTTCCCCTTGCGAGGGAACACCTGTGACACCAGGAAGCTGCGTGTGGGGCGGCCCTAAACCTCCCCCACTCAGTCATCCGTGTTCCGGAATTCTGAGTGTGGGGAGGTTCCGTCTTCTGTCTGCAGCACCCGGGTTCTCCTAGGAGCCTTTCGAGTGTCTTCCCCGAGTCCCTCCTAGTGCGGGCTGCCGGGGAAAGGCGGGGGTTTGGCTGGAAACGCAGGTAGCATCTAGTGCCTCCCCATTGACCAGGGAGGTAATTAGCGGACTTCCCCTTGCGAGGGAACACCTGTGACACTAGGCAGCTGCGTGGAGGGCGGCCCCGAACCTCCCCCACACAGTCAGCCGTGTTCCGGAATTCTGAGTGTGAGGAGGTTCCGTCTTCTGTCTGCAGCACCCGGGTTCTCCTAGGAGCCATTAGAGTGTCTTCCCCCAGTCCCTCCCAGTGCGGGCTGCCGGGGAAAGGCGGGGGTTGGGCTGGAAAAGCAGGTAGCATCTAGTGCCTCCCCATGGACAAGGGAGATAATTAGCGGACTTCCCCCTGCCAGGGAACACCTGTGACACCAGGCAGCTGCGTGGAGGGCGGCCCCGAACCTCCCCCACACAGTCACCCGTGTTCCGGAATTCTGAGTGTGGGGAGGTTCCGTCTTCTGTCTGCAGCACCCGGGTTCTCCTAGGAGCCATTAGAGTGTCTTCCCCCAGTCCCTCCCAGTGCGGGCTGCCGGGGAAAGGCGGGGGTTGGGCTGGAAAAGCAGGTAGCATCTAGTGCCTCCCCATGGACAAGGGAGATAATTAGCGGACTTCCCCCTGCCAGGGAACACCTGTGACACCAGGCAGCTGCGTGGAGGGCGGCCCCGAACCTCCCCCACACAGTCACCCGTGTTCCGGAATTCTGAGTGTGGGGAGGTTCCGTCTTCTGTCTGCAGCACCCGGGAACTCCTAGGAGCCCTTCAAGTGTCTTCCCCGAGTCCCTCCCAGTGCGGGCTGCCGGGGAAAGGCGGGGGTTGGGCTGGAAACGCAGGTAGCATCTAGTGCCCCCTCATGGACAGGGGAGGTAATTAGCGGACATCACCCTGCCAGGGAACACCTGTGACACCAGGCAGCTGCGTGGAGGGCGGCTCTGAACCTCCCCCTCACAGTCACCCGTGTTCCGGATTTCTGAGTGTGGGGGGGTTCCTTCTTCTGTCTGCAGCACACGGGATCTCCTAGGAGCCCTTCGAGTGTCTTCCCCGAGTCCCTCCCAGTGCGGGCTGCCGGGGAAAGGCGGGGGTTGGGCTGGAAAAGCAGGTAGCATCTAGTTCCTCCCCATGGACAGGGGAGGTAATTAGCGGACTACGCCCTGCCAGGAAACACCTGTGACACCAGGCAGCTGCGTGGAGGGCGGCCCCGAACCTCCCCCACACAGTCAGCCGTGTTCCGGAATTCTGAGTGTGGGGAGGTTCCGTCTTCTGTCTGCAGCACCCGGGTTCCCCTAGGAGCCATTCGAGTGTCTTCCCACAGTCCCTCCCAGTGCGGGCTGCCGGGGAAAGGTGGGGGTTGGGCTGGAAAAGCAGGTAGCATCTAGTGCCTCCCCCTGGACAGGGGAGGTAATTAGTGGACATCACCCTGCCAGGGAACACCTGTGACACCAGGCAGCTGCGTGGAGGGCGGCTCTGAACCTCCCCCTCACAGTCACCCTTGTTCTGGATTTCTGAGTGTGGGGGGGTTCCTTCTTCTGTCTGCAGCACACGGGATCACCTAGGAGCCCTTCGAGTGTCTTCCCCGAGTCCCTCCCAGTGCGGGCTGCCGGGGAAAGGCGGGGGTTGGGCTGGAAAAGCAGGTAGCATCTAGTGCCTCCCCCTGGACAGGGGAGGTAATTAGTGGACATCACCCTGCCAGGGAACACCTGTGACACCAGGCAGCTGCGTGGAGGGCGGCTCTGAACCTCCCCCTCACAGTCACCCTTGTTCTGGATTTCTGAGTGTGGGGGGGTTCCTTCTTCTGTCTGCAGCACACGGGATCTCCTAGGAGCCCTTCGAGTGTCTTCCCCGAGTCCCTCCCAGTGCGGGCTGCCGGGGAAAGGCGGGGGTTGGGCTGGAAAAGCAGGTAGCATCTAGTGCCTCCCCCTGGACAGGGGAGGTAATTAGCGGACTTCCCCTTGCGAGGGAACCCCTGTGACACCAGGCAGCTGCGTGGAGGGCGGCTCCGAACCTCCCCCACACAGTCATACGTGTTCCGGGATTCTGAGTGTGGGGGGGTTCCTTCTTCTGTCTGCAGCACACGGGATCTCCTAGGAGCCCTTCGAGTGTCTTCCCCCAGTCCCTCCCTGTGCGGGCTGCCGGGGAAAGGCGGATTTTGGGCTGGAAAAGCAGGTAGCATCTAGTGCCTCCCCATGGACAGGGGAGGTAATTAGCGGACTACCCCCTGCCAGGGAACACCTGTGACACCAGGCAGCTGCGTGGAGGGCGGCCCCGAACCTCCCCCACACAGTCAGCCGTGTTCCAGAATTCTGAGTGTGGGGAGGTTCCGTCTTCTGTCTGCAGCACCCGGGTTCTCCTAGGAGCCCTTCGAGTGTCTTCCCCGAGTCCCTCCCAGTGCGGGCTGCCGGGGAATGGCGGGGGTTGGGCTGGAAACGCAGGTAGCATCTAGTGCCTCCCCATGGACAAGGGAGATAATTAGCGGACTTCCCCCTGCCAGGGAACACCTGTGACACCAGGCAACTTCGTGGAGGGCGGCCCCAAACCTCCCCCACACAGTCGGCCGTGTTCCGGAATTCTGAGTGTGGGGAGGTTCCGTCTTCTGTCTGCAGCACCCGGGATCTCCTAGGAGCCCTTCGAGTGTCTTCCCCGAGTCCCTCCCAGTGCGGGCTGCCGGGGAAAGGCGGGGGTTGGGCTGGAAACGCAGGTAGCATCTAGTGCCTCCTCATGGACAGGGGAGGTAATTAGGGGACATCACCCTGCCAGGGAACACCTGTGACACCAGGCAGCTGCGTGGAGGGCGGCTCTGAACCTCCCCCTCACAGTCACCCGTGTTCTGGATTTCTGAGTGTGGGGGGGTTCCTTCTTCTGTCTGCAGCACACGGGATCTCCTAGGAGCCCTTCGAGTGTCTTCCCCGAGTCCCTCCCAGTGCGGGCTGCCGGGGAAAGGCGGGGGTTTGGCTGGAAAAGCAGGTAGCATCTAGTGCCTCCCCATGGACAGGGGAGGTATTTAGCGGACTTCCCCTTGCGAGGGAACACCTGTGACACCAGGAAGCTGCGTGGGGGGCGGCCCTAAACCTCCCCCACACAGTCATCCGTGTTCCGGGATTCTGAGTGTGGGGAGGTTCCGTCTTCTGTCTGCAGCACCCGGGATCTCCTAGGAGCCCTTCGAGTGTGTTCCCCGAGTCCCTCCCTGTGCGGGCGGCCGGGGAAAGGCGGGGGTTGGGCTGGAAACGCAGGTAGCATCTAGTGCCTCCCCATGGACAGGGGAGGTAATTAGCGGACTACCCCCTGCCAGGGAACACCTGTGACACCAGGCAGCTGCGTGGAGGGCGGCCCCGAACCTCCCCCACACAGTCAGCCGTGTTCCGGAATTCTGAGTGTGGGGAGCTTCCGTCTTCTGTCTGCAGCACCCAGGTTCTCCTAGGAGCCCTTCGAGTGTCTTCCCCGAGTCCCTCCCAGTGCGGGCTGCCGGGGAAAGGCGGGGGTTTGGCTGGAAACGCAGGTAGCATCTAGTGCCTCCCCATGGACCAGGGAGGTAATTAGCGGACTTCCCCTTGCGAGGGAACACCTGTGACACAAGGCAGCTGCGTGGAGGGCGGCCCCGAACCTCCCCCACACAGTCAGCCGTGTTCCGGAATTCTGAGTGTGGGGAGGTACCGTCTTCTGTCTGCAGCACACGGGATCTCCTGGGAGCCCTTCGAGTGTCTTCCCCGAGTCCCTCCCAGTGCGGGCTGCTGGGGAAAGGCGGGGTTTGGGCTGGAAACGCAGGTAGCATCTAGTTCCTCCCCATGGACAGGGGAGGTAATTAGCGGACTTCCCCTTGCGAGGGAACACCTGTGACACCAGGAAGCTGCGTGGAGGGCGGCCCTAAACTTCCCCACACAGTCACCCTTGTTCCGGAATTCTGAGTGTGGAGAGGTTCCGTCTTCTGTCTGCAGCACCCGGGTTCTCCTAGGAGCCCTTCGAGTGTCTTCCCCCAGTCCCTCCCAGTGCGGGCTGCCGGGGAAAGGTGGGGGTTGGGCTGGAAAAGCAGGTAGCATCTAGTGCCTCCCCCTGGACAGGGGAGGTAATTAGTGAACATCACCCTGCCAGGGAACACCTGTGACACCAGGCAGCTGCGTGGAGGGCGGCTCTGAACCTCCCCCTCACAGTCACCCTTGTTCTGGATTTCTGAGTGTGGGGGGGTTCCTTCTTCTGTCTGCAGCACACGGGATCTCCTAGGAGCCCTTCGAGTGTCTTCCCCGAGTCCCTCCCAGTGCGGGCTGCCGGGGAAAGGCGGGGGTTGGGCTGGAAAAGCAGGTAGCATCTAGTGCCTCCCCCTGGACAGGGGAGGTAATTAGTGGACATCACCCTGCCAGGGAACACCTGTGACACTAGGCAGCTGCGTGGAGGGCGGCTCTGAACCTCCCCCTCACAGTCAGCCGTGTTCCTGAATTCTGAGTGTGGGGAGGTTCCGTCTTCTGTCTGCAGCACCCGGGTTCTCCTAGGAGCCCTTCGAGTGTCTTCCCCGAGTCCCTCCCAGTGCGGGCTGCCGGGGAAAGGCGGGGGTTGGGCTGGAAACGCAGGTAGCATCTAGTGCCTCCCCATGGACAAGGGAGATAATTAGCGGACTTCCCCCTGCCAGGGAACACCTGTGACACCAGGCAACTTCGTGGAGGGCGGCCCCAAACCTCCGCCACACAGTCGGCCGTGTTCCGGAATTCTGAGTGTGGGGAGGTTCCGTCTTCTGTCTGCAGCACCCGGGATCTCCTAGGAGCCCTTCGAGTGTCTTCCCCGAGTCCCTCCCAGTGCGGGCTGCCGGGGAAATGCGGGGGTTGGGCTGGAAACGCAGGTAGCATCTAGTGCCTCCTCATGGACAGGGGAGGTAATTAGCGGACATCACCCTGCCAGGGAACACCTGTGACACCAGGCAGCTGCGTGGAGGGCGGCTCTGAACCTCCCCCTCACAGTCACCCGTGTTCTGGATTTCTGAGTGTGGGGGGGTTCCTTCTTCTGTCTGCAGCACACGGGATCTCCTAGGAGCCCTTCGAGTGTCTTCCCCGAGTCCCTCCCAGTGCGGGCTGCCGGGGAAAGGCGGGGGTTGGGCTGGAAAAGCAGGTAGCATCTAGTTCCTCCCCATGGACAGGGGAGGTAATTAGCGGACTACGCCCTGCCAGGGAACACCTGTGACACCAGGCAGCTGCGTGGAGGGCGGCCCAGAACCTCCCCCACACAGTCAGCCGTATTCCGGAATTCTGAGTGTGGGGAGGTTCCGTCTTCTGTCTGCAGCACCCGGGTTCTCCTAGGAGCCCTTCGAGTGTCTTCCCCGAGTCCCTCCCAGTGCGGGCTGCCGGGGAAAGGCGGGGGTTTGGCTGGAAACGCAGGTAGCATCTAGTGCCTCCCCATGGAGAGGGGAGGTAATTAGCGGAATTCCCCTTGCGAGGGAACACCTGTGACACCAGGCAGCTGCGTGGAAGGCGGCTCCGAACCTCCCCCACACAGTCACCCGTGTTCCGGAATTCTGAGTGTGGGGGGGTTCCTTCTTCTGTCTGCAGCACACGGGATCTCCTAGGAGCCCTTCGAGTGTCTTCCCCGAGTCCCTCCCAGTGCGGGCTGCCGGGGAAAGGCGGGGGTTGGGCTGGAAAAGCAGGTAGCATCTAGTGCCTCCCCCTGGACAGGGGAGGTAATTAGCGGACTTCCCCTTGCGAGGGAACCCCTGTGACACCAGGCAGCTGCGTGGAGGGCGGCTCCGAACCTCCCCCACACAGTCATACGTGTTCCGGAATTCTGAGTGTGGGGGGGTTCCTTCTTCTGTCTGCAGCACACGGGATCACCTAGGAGCCCTTCGAGTGTCTTCCCCCAGTCCCTCCCAGTGCGGGCTGCCGGGGAAAGGCGGGGTTTGGGCTGGAAAAGCAGGTAGCATCTAGTGCCTCCCCATGGACAGGGGAGGTAATTAGCGGACTACCCCCTGCCAGGGAACACCTGTGACACCAGGCAGCTGCGTGGAGGGCGGCCCCGAACCTCCCCCACACAGTCAGCCGTGTTCCAGAATTCTGAGTGTGGGGAGGTTCCGTCTTCTGTCTGCAGCACCCGGGTTCTCCTAGGAGCCCTTCGAGTGTCTTCCCCGAGTCCCTCCCAGTGCGGGCTGCCGGGGAAAGGCGGGGGTTTGGCTGGAAACGCAGGTAGCATCTAGTGCCTCCCCATGGACAGGGGAGGTAATTAGCGGACTTCCCCTTGCGAGGGAACACCTGTGACACCAGGAAGCTGCGTGGGGGGCGGCCCTAAACCTCCCCCACACAGTCATCCGTGTTCCGGAATTCTGAGTGTGGGGAGGTTCCGTCTTCTGTCTGCAGCACCCGGGATCTCCTAGGAGCCCTTCGAGTGTGTTCCCCAAGTCCCTCCCTGTGCGGGCGGCCGGGGAAAGGCGGGGGTTGGGCTGGAAACGCAGGTAGCATCTAGTGCCTCCCCATGGACAGGGGAGGTAATTAGCGGACTACCCCCTGCCAGGGAACACCTGTGACACCAGGCAGCTGCGTGGAGGGCGGCCCCGAACCTCCCCCACACAGTCAGCCGTGTTCCGGAATTCTGAGTGTGGGGAGGTTCCGTCTTCTGTCTGCAGCACCCAGGTTCTCCTAGGAGCCCTTCGAGTGTCTTCCCCGAGTCCCTCCCAGTGCGGGCTGCCGGGGAAAGGCGGGGGTTTGGCTGGAAACGCAGGTAGCATCTAGTGCCTCCCCATGGACCAGGGAGGTAATTAGCGGACTTCCCCTTGCGAGGGAACACCTGTGACACAAGGCAGCTGCGTGGAGGGCGGCCCCGAACCTCCCCCACACAGTCAGCCGTGTTCCGGAATTCTGAGTGTGGGGAGGTACCGTCTTCTGTCTGCAGCACCCGGGATCTCCTAGGAGCCCTTCGAGTGTCTTCCCCGAGTCCATCCCAGTGCGGGCTACCGGGGAAAGGCGGGGGTTGGGCTGGAAAAGCAGGTTGCATCTAGTGCCTCCCCCTGGACAGGGGAGGTAATTAACGGACTTCCCCCTGCCAGGGAACACCTGTGACACCAGGCAGCTGCGTGGAGGGCGGCCCCGAACTTCCCCCACACAGTCACCCGTGTTCCGGAATTCTGAGTGTGGGGAGGTTCCGTCTTCTGTCTGCAGCACCCGGGATCTCCTAGGAGCCCTTCGAGTGTCTTCCCCGAGTCCCTCCCAGTGCGGGCTACCGGGGAAAGGCGGGGGTTGGGCTGGAAAAGCAGGTAGCATCTAGTTCCTCCCCATGGACAGGGTAGGTAATTAGCGGACTACCCCCTGCCAGGGAACACCTGTGACACCAGGCAGCTGCGTGGAGGGCGGCCCCGAACCTCCCCCACACAGTCAGCCGTGTTCCGGAATTCTGAGTGTGGGGAGGTTCCGTCTTCTGTCTGCAGCACCCAGGTTCTCCTAGGAGCCCTTCGAGTGTCTTCCCCGAGTCCCTCCCAGTGCGGGCTGCCGGGGAAAGGCGGGGGTTTGGCTGGAAACGCAGGTAGCATCTAGTGCCTCCCCATGGACCAGGGAGGTAAGTAGCGGAATTCCCCTTGCGAGGGAACACCTGTGACACAAGTCAGCTGCGTGGAGGGCGGCCCCGAACCTCCCCAACACAGTCAGCCGTGTTCCGGAATTCTGAGTGTGGGGAGGTTCCGTCTTCTGTCTGCAGCACCCGGGTTCTCCTAGGAGCCATTCGAGTGTCTTCCTCCAGTCCCTCCCAGTGCGGGCTACCGGGGAAAGTCGGGGTTGGGCTGGAAAAGCAGGTAGCATCTAGTGCCTCCCCATGGACAAGGGAGATAATTAGCGGACTTCCCCCTGCCAGGGAACACCTGTGACACCAGGCATCTTCGTGGATGGCGGCCCCAAACCTCCCCCACACAGTCGGCCGTGTTCCGGAATTCTGAGTGTGGGGAGGTTCCGTCTTCTGTCTGCAGCACCCGGGATCTCCTAGGAGCCCTTCGAGTGTCTTCCCCGAGTCCCTCCCAGTGCGGGCTGCCGGGGAAAGGCGGGGGTTGGGCTGGAAACGCAGGTAGCATCTAGTGCCTCCTCATGGACAGGGGAGGTAATTAGCGGACATCACCCTGCCAGGGAACACCTGTGACACCAGGCAGCTGCGTGGAGGGCGGCTCTGAACCTCCCCCTCACTGTCACCCGTGTTCCGGATTTCTGAGTGTGGGGGGGTTCCTTCTTCTGTCTGCAGCACACGGGATATCCTAGGAGCCCTTCGAGTGTCTTCCCCGAGTCCCTCCCAGTGCGGGCTGCCGGGGAAAGGCGGGGGTTGGGCTGGAAAAGCAGGTAGCATCTAGTTCCTCCCCATGGACAGGGGAGGTAATTAGCGGACTACCCCCTGCCAGGGAACACCTGTGACACCAGGCAGCTGCGTGGAGGGCGGCCCCGAACCTCCCCCACACAGTTAGCCGTATTCCGGAATTCTGAGTGTGGGGAGGTTCCGTCTTCTGTCTGCAGCACCCGGGATCTCCTAGGAGCCCTTCGAGTGTCTTCCCCGAGTCCCTCCCAGTGCGGGCTGCCGGGAAAAGGCGGGGGTTTGGCTGGAAACGCAGGTAGCATCTAGTGCCTCCCCATGGATAGGGGAGGTAATTAGCGGAATTCCCCTTGCGAGGGAACACCTGTGACACCAGGCAGCTGCGTGGAGGGCGGCCCCGAACCTCCCCCACACAGTCACCCGTGTTCCGGAATTCTGAGTGTGGGGGGGTTCCTTCTTCTGTCTGCAGCACACGGGATCTCCTAGGAGCCCTTCGAGTGTCTTCCCCCAGTCCCTCCCAGTGCGGGCTGCCGGGGAAAGGAGGGGGTTGTGCTGGAAACGCAGGTAGCATCTAGTGCCTCCCCATGGACTGGAGAGGTAATTAGCGGACTACCCCCTGCCAGGGAACACCTGTGACACCAGGCAGCTGCGTGGAGGGCGGCCCCGAACCTCCCCCACACAGTCAACCGTGTTCCGGAATTCTGAGTGTGGGGAGGTTCCGTCTTCTGTCTGCAGCACCCGGGATCTCCTGGGAGCCCTTCGAGTGTCTTCCCCGAGTACCTCCCAGTGCGGGCTGCCTGGGAAAGTCGGGGGTTGGGATGGAAAAGCAGGTAGCATCTAGTGCCTCCCCCTGGACAGGGGAGGTAATTAGCGGACTTCCCCTTGCGAGGGAACACCTGTGACACAAGGCAGCTTCGTGGAGGGCGGCCCCGAACCTCCCCCACACAGTCAGCCGTGTTCCGGAATTCTGAGTGTGGGGAGGTACCGTCTTCTGTCTGCAGCACCCGGGATCTCCTAGGAGCCCTTCGAGTGTCTTCCCCGAGTCCATCCCTGTGCGGGCTACCGGGGAAAGGCGGGGGTTGCGCTGGAAAAGCAGGTAGCATCTAGTGCCTCCCCCTGGACAGGGGAGGTAATTAACGGACTTCCCCCTGCCAGGGAACACCTGTGACACCAGGCAGCTGCGTGGAGGGCGGCCCCGAACCTCCCCCACACAGTCACCCGTGTTCCGGAATTCTGAGTGTGGGGAGGTTCCGTCTTCTGTCTGCAGCACCCGGGATCTCCTAGGAGCACTTCGAGTGTCTTCCCCGAGTACCTCCCAGTGCTGGCTGCCCGGGAAATTCGGGGGTTGGGCTGGAAAAGCAGGTAGCATCTAGTGCCTCCCCCTGGACAGGGGAGGTAATTAGCGGAATTCCCCTTGCGAGGGAACACCTGTGAAACAAGGCAGCTGCGTGGAGGGCGGCCCCGAACCTCCCCCACACAGTCAGCCGTGTTCTGGAATTCTGAGTGTGGGGAGGTACCGTCTTCTGTCTGCAGCACCCGGGATCTCCTAGGAGCCCTTCGAGTGTCTTCCCCGAGTCCATCCCAGTGCGTGCTGCCGGGGAAAGGCGGGGGTTGGGCTGGAAAAGCAGGTAGCATCTAGTTCCTCCCCATGGACAGGGGAGGTAATTAGCGGACTACCCCCTGCCAGGGAACACCTGTGACACCAGGCAGCTGCGTGGAGGGCGGCCCCGAACCTCCCCCACACAGTCAGCCGTATTCCGGAATTCTGAGTGTGGGGAGGTTCCGTCTTCTGTCTGCAGCACCCGGGTTCTCCTAGGAGCCCTTCGAGTGTCTTCCCCGAGTCCCTCCCAGTGCGGGCTGCCGGGGAAAGGCGGGGGTTTGGCTGGAAACGCAGGTAGCATCTAGTGCCTCCCCATGGAGAGGGGAGGTAATTAGCGGAATTCCCCTTGCGAGGGAACACCTGTGACACCAGGCAGCTGCGTGGAGGTCGGCCCCGAACCTACCCCACACAGTCACCCGTGTTCCGGAATTCTGAGTGTGGGGGGGTTCCTTCTTCTGTCTGCAGCACACGGGATCTCCTAGGAGCCCTTCGAGTGTCTTCCCCCAGTCCCTCCCAGTGCGGGCTGCCGGGGAAAGGAGGGGGTTGTGCTGGAAGCGCAGGTAGCATCTAGTGCCTCCCCCTGGACAGGGGAGGTAATTAGCGGACTTCCCCTTGCGAGGGAACACCTGTGACACAAGGCAGCTGCGTGGAGGGCGGCCCCGAACCTCCCCCACACAGTCAGCCATGTTCTGGAATTCTGAGTGTGGGGAGGTACCGTCTTCTGTCTGCAGCACCCGGGATCTCCTTGGAGCCCTTCGAGTGTCTTCCCCGAGTCCATCCCAGTGCGGGCTACCGGGGAAAGGCGGGGGTTGGGCTGGAAAAGCAGGTAGCATCTAGTTCCTCCCCATGGACAGGGGAGGTAATTAGCGGACTACCCCCTGCCAGGGAACACCTGTGACACCAGGCAGCTGCGTGGAGGGCGGCCCCGAACCTCCCCCACACAGTCAGCCGTATTCCGGAATTCTGAGTGTGGGGAGGTTCCGTCTTCTGTCTGCAGCACCCGGGTTCTCCTAGGAGCCCTTCGAGTGTCTTCCCCGAGTCCCTCCCAGTGCGGGCTGCCGGGGAAATGCGGGGGTTTGGCTGGAAACGCAGGTAGCATCTAGTGCCTCCCCATGGAGAGGGGAGGTAATTAGCGGAATTCCCCTTGCGAGGGAACACCTGTGACACCAGGCAGCTGCGTGGAGGGCGGCCCCGAACCTCCCCCACACAGTCACCCGTGTTCCGGAATTCTGAGTGTGGGGGGGTTCCTTCTTCTGTCTGCAGCACCCGGGATCTCCTAGGAGCCCTTCGAGTGTCTTCCCCCAGTCCCTCCCAGTGCGGGCTGCCGGGGAAAGGCGGGGGTTGGGCTGGAAATTCAGGTAGCATCTAGTGCCGCCCCATGGACAGGGGAGGTAATTAGCGGACTACCCCCTGCCAGGGAACACCTGTGACACCAGGCAGCTGCGTGGAGGGCGGCCCCGAACCTCCCCCACACAGTCAGCCGTGTTCCAGAATTCTGAGTGTGGGGAGGTTCCGTCTTCTGTCTGCAGCACCCGGGTTCTCCTAGGAGCCCTTCGAGTGTCTTCCCCGAGTCCCTCCCAGTGCGGGCTGCCGGGGAAAGGCGGGGGTTTGGCTGGAAACGCAGGTAGCATCTAGTGCCTCCCCATGGACAGGGGAGGTAATTAGCGGACTTCCCCTTGCGAGGGAACACCTGTGACACCAGGAAGCTGCGTGGGGGGCGGCCCTAAACCTCCCCCACACAGTCATCCGTGTTCCGGAATTCTGAGTGTGGGGAGGTTCCGTCTTCTGTCTGCAGCTCCCGGGTTCTCCTAGGAGCCCTTCGAGTGTGTTCCCCGCGTCCCTCCCTGTGCGGGCGGCCGGGGAAAGGCGGGGGTTGGGCTGGAAACGCAGGTAGCATCTAGTGCCTCCTCATGGACAGGGGAGGTAATTAGCGGACATCACCCTGCCAGGGAACATCTGTGACACCAGGCAGCTGCGTGGAGGGCGGCTCTTAACCTCCCCCTCACAGTCACCCGTGTTCCGGATTTCTGAGTGTGGGGGGGTTCCTTCTTCTGTCTGCAGCACACGGGATCTCCTAGGAGCCCTTCGAGTGTCTTCCCCGAGTCCCTCCCAGTGCGGGCTGCCGGGGAAAGGCGGGGGTTTGGCTGGAAACGCAGGTAGCATCTAGTGCCTCCCCATGGAGAGGGGAGGTAATTAGCGGAATTCCCCTTGCGAGGGAACACCTGTGACACCAGGCAGCTGCGTGGAGGGCGGCCCCGAACCTCCCCCACACAGTCACCCGTGTTCCGGAATTCTGAGTGTGGGGAGGTACCGTCTTCTGTCTGCAGAACCCGGGATCTCCTAGGAGCCCTTCGAGTGTCTTCCCCGAGTCCCTCCCAGTGCGGGCTACCGGGGAAAGGCGGGGGTTGGGCTGGAAAAGCAGGTAGCATCTAGTTCCTCCCCATGGACAGGGGAGGTAATTAGCGGACTACCCCCTGCCAGGGAACACCTGTGACACCAGGCATCTTCGTGGAGGGCGGCCCCGAACCTCCCCCACACAGTCAGCCGTGTT
Source organism: Camelus bactrianus (assembly GCF_048773025.1). Taxonomy (NCBI): domain Eukaryota; kingdom Metazoa; phylum Chordata; class Mammalia; order Artiodactyla; family Camelidae; genus Camelus; species Camelus bactrianus. Next base: position 1,133,701 of record NC_133540.1, read on the forward strand.
CCGGAATTCTGAGTGTGGGGAGGTTCCGTCTTCTGTCTGCAGCACCCAGGTTCTCCTAGGAGCCCTTCGAGTGTCTTCCCCGAGTCCCTCCCAGTGCGGGATGCCGGGGAAAGGCGGGGGTTTGGCTGGAAACGCAGGTAGCATCTAGTGCCTCCCCATGGACCAGGGAGGTAATTAGCGGACTTCCCCTTGCGAGGGAACACCTGTGACACCAGGCAGCTGCGTGGAGGGCGGCCCCGAACCTCCCCCACACAGTCACCCGTGTTCCGGAATTCTGAGTGTGGGGGGGTTCCTTCTTCTGTCTGCAGCACACGGGATCTCCTAGGAGCCCTTCGAGTGTCTTCCCCGAGTCCCTCCCAGTGCGGGCTGCCGGGGAAAGGCGGGGGTTGGGCTGGAAAAGCAGGTAGCATCTAGTGCCTCCCCCTGGACAGGGGAGGTAATTAACGGACTTCCCCCTGCCAGGGAACACCTGTGACACCAGGCAGCTGCGTGGAGGGCGGCCCCGAACCTCCCCCACACAGTCACCCGTGTTCCGGAATTCTGAGTGTGGGGAGGTACCGTCTTCTGTCTGCAGCACCCGGGATCTCCTAGGAGCCCTTCGAGTGTCTTCCCAGAGTCCCTCCCAGTGCGGGCTACCGGGGAAAGGCGGGGGTTGGGCTGGAAAAGCAGGTAGCATCTAGTTCCTCCCCATGGACAGGGGAGGTAATTAGCGGACTACCCCCTTCCAGGGAACACCTGTGACACCAGGCAGCTGCGTGGAGGGCGGCCCCGAACCTCCCCCACACAGTCAGCCGTGTTCCGGAATTCTGAGTGTGGGGAGGTTCCGTCTTCTGTCTGCAGCACCCAGGTTCTCCTAGGAGCCCTTCGAGTGTCTTCCCCGAGTCCCTCCCAGTGCGGGCTGCCGGGGAAAGGCGGGGGTTTGGCTGGAAACGCAGGTAGCATCTAGTGCCTCCCCATGGAGCAGGGAGGTAATTAGCGGACTTCCCCTTGCGAGGGAACACCTGTGACACAAGGCAGCTGCGTGGAGGGCGGCCCCGAACCTCCCCCACACAGTCAGCCGTGTTCCGGAATTCTGAGTGTGGGGAGGTTCCGTCTTCTGTCTGCAGCACCCGGGTTCTCCTAGGAGCCATTCGAGTGTCTTCCCCCAGTCCCTCCCAGTGCGGGCTGCAGGGGAAAGGCGGGGGTTGGGCTGGAAAAGCAGGTAGCATCTAGTGCCTCCCCATGGACAAGGGAGATAATTAGCGGACTTCCCCCTGCCAGGGAACACCTGTGACACCAGGCATCTTCGTGGAGGGCGGCCCCAAACCTCCCCCACACAGTCGGCCGTGTTCCGGAATTCTGAGTGTGGGGAGGTTCCGTCTTCTGTCTGCAGCACCCGGGATCTCCTAGGAGCCCTTCGAGTGTCTTCCCCGAGTCCCTCTCAGTGCGGGCTGCCGGGGAAAGGCGGGGGTTGGGTTGGAAACGCAGGTAGCATCTAGTGCCTCCTCATGGACAGGGGAGGTAATTAGCGGACATCACCCTGCCAGGGAACACCTGTGACACCAGGCAGCTGCGTGGAGGGCGGCTCTGAACCTCCCCCTCACAGTCACCCGTGTTCCGGATTTCTGAGTGTGGGGGGGTTCCTTCTTCTGTCTGCAGCACACGGGATCTCCTAGGAGCCCTTCGAGTGTCTTCCCCGAGTACCTCCCAGTGCGTGCTGCCGGGGAAAGGCGGGGGTTGGGCTGGAAAAGCAGGTAGCATCTAGTTCCTCCCCATGGACAGGGGAGGTAATTTGCGGACTACCCCCTGCCAGGGAACACCTGTGACACCAGGCAGCTGCGTGGAGGGCGGCCCCGAACCTCCCCCACAGAGTCAGCAGTATTCCGGAATTCTGAGTGTGGGGAGGTTCCGTCTTCTGTCTGCAGCACACGGGATCTCCTAGGAGCCCTTCGAGTGTCTTCCCCGAGTCCCTCCCAGTGCGGGCTGCCGGGGAAAGGCGGGGGTTTGGCTGGAAACGCAGGTAGCATCTAGTGCTTCCCCATGGAGGGGGGAGGTAATTAGCGGAATTCCCCTTGCGAGGGAACACCTGTGACACCAGGCAGCTGCGTGGAGGTCGGCCCCGAACCTCCCCCACACAGTCACCCGTGTTCCGGAATTCTGAGTGTGGGGGGGTTCCTTCTTCTGTCTGCAGCACACGGGATCTCCTAGGAGCCCTTCGAGTGTCTTCCCCCAGTCCCTCCCAGTGCGGGCTGCCGGGGAAAGGAGGGGGTTGTGCTGGAAGCGCAGGTAGCATCTAGTGCCTCCCCCTGGACAGGGGAGGTAATTAGCGGACTTCCCCTTGCGAGGGAACACCTGTGACACAAGGCAGCTGCGTGGAGGGCGGCCCCGAACCTCCCCCACACAGTCAGCCGTGTTCCGGAATTCTGAGTGTGGGGAGGTACTGTCTTCTGTCTGCAGCACCCGGGATCTCCTAGGAGCCCTTCGAGTGTCTTCCCCGAGTCCATCCCAGTGCGGGCTACCGGGGAAAGGCGGGGGTTGGGCTGGAAAAGCAGGTAGCATCTAGTTCCTCCCCATGGACAGGGGAGGTAATTAGCGGACTACCCCCTGCCAGGGAACACCTGTGACACCAGGCAGCTGCGTGGAGGGCGGCCCCGAACCTCCCCCACACAGTCAACCGTGTTCCGGAATTCTGAGTGTGGGGAGGTTCCGTCTTCTGTCTGCAGCACCCGGGATCTCCTAGGAGCCCTTCGAGTGTCTTCCCCGAGTACCTCCCAGTGCGGGCTGCCGGGGAAAGTCGGGGGTTGGGCTGGAAAAGCAGGTAGCATCTAGTGCCTCCCCCTGGACAGGGGAGGTAATTAGCGGACTTCCCCTTGCGAGGGAACACCTGTGACACAAGGCAGCTGCGTGGAGGGCGGCCCCGAACCTCCCCCACACAGTCAGCAGTGTTCTGGAATTCTGAGTGTGGGGAGGTACCGTCTTCTGTCTGCAGCACCCGGGATCTCCTAGGAGCCCTTCGAGTGTCTTCCCCGAGTCCATCCCAGTGCGGGCTACCGGGGAAAGGCGGGGGTTGGGCTGGAAAAGCAGGTAGCATCTAGTTCCTCCCCATGGACAGGGGAGGTAATTAGCGGACTACCCCCTGCCAGGGAACACCTGTGACACCAGGCAGCTGCGTGGAGGGCGGCCCCGAACCTCCCCCACACAGTCAGCCGTGTTCCGGAATTCTGAGTGTGGGGAGGTTCCGTCTTCTGTCTGCAGCACCCGGGTTCTCCTAGGAGCCATTCGAGTGTCTTCCCCGTGTCCCTCCCAGTGCGGGCTGCCGGGGAAAGGCGGGGGTTGGGCTGGAAAAGCAGGTAGCATCTAGTTCCTCCCCATGGACAGGGGAGGTAATTAGCGGACTACCCCCTGCCAGGGAACACCTGTGACACCAGGCAGCTGCGTGGAGGGCGGCCCCGAACCTCCCCCACACAGTTAGCCGTATTCCGGAATTCTGAGTGTGGGGAGGTTCCGTCTTCTGTCTGCAGCACCCGGGATCTCCTAGGAGCCCTTCGAGTGTCTTCCCCGAGTCCCTCCCAGTGCGGGCTGCCGGGGAAAGGCGGGGGTTTGGCTGGAAACGCAGGTAGCATCTAGTGCCTCCCCATGGAGAGGGGAGGTAATTAGCGGAATTCCCCTTGCGAGGGAACACCTGTGACACCAGGCAGCTGCGTGGAGCGCGGCCCCGAACCTCCCACACACAGTCACCCGTGTTCCGGAATTCTGAGTGTGGGGGGGTTCCTTCTTCTGTCTGCAGCACACGGGATCTCCTAGGAGCCCTTCGAGTGTCTTCCCTCAGTCCCTCCCAGTGCGGGCTGCCGGGGAAAGGAGGGGGTTGTGCTGGAAACGCAGGTAGCATCTAGTGCCTCCCCATGGACTGGAGAGGTAATTAGCGGACTACCCCCTTCCAGGGAACACCTGTGACACCAGGCAGCTGCGTGGAGGGCGGCCCAGAACCTCCCCCACACAGTCAACCGTGTTCCGGAATTCTGAGTGTGGGGAGGTTCCGTCTTCTGTCTGCAGCAACCGGGATCTCCTGGGAGCCCTTCGAGTGTCTTCCCCGAGTACCTCCCAGTGCGGGCTGCCTGGGAAAGTCGGGGGTTGGGTTGGAAAAGCAGGTAGCATCTAGTGCCTCCCCCTGGACAGGGGAGGTAATTAGCGGACTTCCCCTTGCGAGGGAACACCTGTGACACAAGGCAGCTTCGTGGAGGGCGGCCCCGAACCTCCCCCACACAGTCAGCCGTGTTCCGGAATTCTGAGTGTGGGGAGGTACCGTCTTCTGTCTGCAGCACCCGGGATCTCCTAGGAGCCCTTCGAGTGTCTTCCCCGAGTCCATCCCAGTGCGGGCTACCGGGGAAAGGCGGGGGTTGCGCTGGAAAAGCAGGTAGAATCTAGTGCCTCCCCCTGGACAGGGGAGGTAATTAACGGACTTCCCCCTGCCAGGGAACACCTGTGACACCAGGCAGCTGCGTGGAGGGCGGCCCCGAACCTCCCCCACACAGTCACCCGTGTTCCGGAATTCTGAGTGTGGGGAGGTTCCGTCTTCTGTCTGCAGCACCCGGGATCTCCTAGGAGCCCTTCGAGTGTCTTCCCCGAGTACCTCCCAGTGCTAGCTGCAGGGGAAAGTCGGGGGTTGGGCTGGAAAAGCAGGTAGCATCTAGTGCCTCCCCCTGGACAGGGGAGGTAATTAGCGGACTTCCCCTTGCGAGGGAACACCTGTGACACAAGGCAGCTGCGTGGAGGGCGGCCCCGAACCTCCCCCACACAGTCAGCCGTGTTCCGGATTTCTGAGTGTGGGGAGGTACCGTCTTCTGTCTGCAGCACCCGGGATCTCCTAGGAGCCCTTCGAGTGTCTTCCCCGAGTCCATCCCAGTGCGGGCTACCGGGGAAAGGCGGGGGTTGGGCTGGAAAAGCAGGTAGCATCTAGTGCCTCCCCCTGGACAGGGGAGGTAATTAACGGACTTCCCCCTGCCAGGGAACACCTGTGACACCAGGCAGCTGCGTGGAGGGCGGCCCCGAACCTCCCCCACACAGTCACCCGTGTTCCGGAATTCTGAGTGTGGGGAGGTACCGTCTTCTGTCTGCAGCACCCGGGATCTCCTAGGAGCCCTTCGAGTGTCTTCCCAGAGTCCCTCCCAGTGCGGGCTACCGGGGAAAGGCGGGGGTTGGGCTGGAAAAGCAGGTAGCATCTAGTTCCTCCCCATGGACAGGGGAGGTAATTAGCGGACTACCCCCTGCCAGGGAACACCTGTGACACCAGGCAGCTGCGTGGAGGGCGGCCCCGAACCTCCCCCACACAGTCAACCGTGTTCCGGAATTCTGAGTGTGGGGAGGTTCCGTCTTCTGTCTGCAGCACCCGGGATCTCCTAGGAGCCCTTCGAGTGTCTTCCCCGAGTACCTCCCAGTGCGGGCTGCCGGGGAAAGTCGGGGGTTGGGCTGGAAAAGCAGGTAGCATCTAGTGCCTCCCCCTGGACAGGGGAGGTAATTAGCGGACTTCCCCTTGCGAGGGAACACCTGTGACACAAGGCAGCTGCGTGGAGGGCGGCCCCGAACCTCCCCCACACAGTCAGCCGTGTTCTGGAATTCTGAGTGTGGGGAGGTTCCGTCTTCTGTCTGCAGCACCCGGGATCTCCTAGGAGCCCTTCGAGTGTCTTCCCCGAGTCCATCCCAGTGCGGGCTACCGGGGAAAGGCGGGGGTTGGGCTGGAAAAGCAGGTAGCATCTAGTTCCTCCCCATGGACAGGGGAGGTAATTAGCGGACTACCCCCTGCCAGGGAACACCTGTAACACCAGGCAGTTGCGTGGAGGGCGGCCCCGAACCTCCCCCACACAGTCAGCCGTATTCCGGAATTCTGAGTGTGGGGAGGTTCCGTCTTCTGTCTGCAGCACCCGGGTTCTCCTAGGAGCCCTTCGAGTGTCTTCCCCGAGTCCCTCCCAGTGCGGGCTGCCGGGGAAAGGCGGGGGTTTGGCTGGAAACGCAGGTAGCATCTAGTGCCTCCCCATGGAGAGGGGAGGTAATTAGCGGAATTCCCCTTGCGAGGGAACACCTGTGACACCAGGCAGCTGCGTGGAGGGCGGCCCCGAACCTCCCCCACACAGTCACCCGTGTTCCGGAATTCTGAGTGTGGGGGGGTTCCTTCTTCTGTCTGCAGCACACGGGATCTCCTAGGAGCCCTTCGAGTGTCTTCCCCCAGTCCCTCCCAGTGCGGGCTGCCGGGGAAAGGCGGGGGTTGGGCTGGAAAAGCAGGTAGCATCTAGTGCCTCCCCATGGACAGGGGAGGTAATTAGCGGACTACCCCCTGCCAGGGAACACCTGTGACACCAGGCAGCTGCGTGGAGGGCGGCCCCGAACCTCCCCCACACAGTCAGCCGTGTTCCAGAATTCTGAGTGTGGGGAGGTTCCGTCTTCTATCTGCAGCACCCGGGTTCTCCTAGGAGCCCTTCGAGTGTCTTCCCCGAGTCCCTCCCAGTGCGGGCTGCCGGGGAAAGGCGGGGGTTTGGCTGGAAACGCAGGTAGCATCTAGTGCCTCCCCATGGACAGGGGAGGTAATTAGCGGACTTCCCCTTGCGAGGGAACACCTGTGACACCAGGAAGCTGCGTGGGGGGCGGCCCTAAACCTCCCCCACACAGTCATCCGTGTTCCGGAATTCTGAGTGTGGGGAGGTTCCGTCTTCTGTCTGCAGCACCCGGGTTCTCCTAGGAGCCCTTCGAGTGTGTTCCCCGAGTCCCTCCCTGTGCGGGCGGCCGGGGAAAGGCAGGGGTTGGGCTGGAAACGCAGGTAGCATCTAGTGCCTCCCCATGGACAGGGGAGGTAATTAGCGGACTACCCCCTGCCAGGGAACACCTGTGACACCAGGCAGCTGCGTGGAGGGCGGCCCCGAACCTCCCCCACACAGTCAGCCGTATTCCGGAATTCTGAGTGTGGGGAGGTTCCGTCTTCTGTCTGCAGCACCCGGGTTCTCCTAGGAGCCCTTCGAGTGTCTTCCCCGAGTCCCTCCCAGTGCGGGCTGCCGGGGAAAGGCGGGGGTTTGGCTGGAAATGCAGGTAGCATCTAGTGCCTCCCCATGGACCAGGGAGGTAATTAGCGGACTTCCCCTTGCGAGGGAACACCTGTGACACAAGGCAGCTGCGTGGAGGGCGGCCCCGAACCTCCCCCACACAGTCAGCCGTGTTCCGGAATTCTGAGTGTGGGGAGGTTCCGTCTTCTGTCTGCAGCACCCGGGTTCTCCTAGGAGCCATTCGAGTGTCTTCCCCCAGTCCCTCCCATTGCGGGCTGCCGGGGAAAGGCGGGGGTTGGGCTGGAAAAGCAGGTAGCATCTAGTGCCTCCCCATGGACAAGGGAGATAATTAGCGGACTTCCCCCTGCCAGGGAACACCTGTGACACCAGGCATCTTCGTGGAGGGCGGCCCCAAACCTCCCCCATACAGTCGGCCGTGTTCCGGAATTCTGAGTGTGGGGAGGTACCGTCTTCTGTCTGCAGCACCCGGGATCTCCTAGGAGCCCTTCGAGTGTCTTCCCCGAGTCCCTCTCAGTGCGGGCTGCCGGGGAAAGGCGGGGGTTGGGTTGGAAACGCAGGTAGCATCTAGTGCCTCCTCATGGACAGGGGAGGTAATTAGCGGACATCACCCTGCCAGGGAACACCTGTGACACCAGGCAGCTGCGTGGAGGGCGGCTCTGAACCTCCCCCTCACAGTCACCCGTGTTCCGGATTTCTGAGTGTGGGGGGGTTCCTTCTTCTGTCTGCAGCACACGGGATCTCCTAGGAGCCCTTCGAGTGTCTTCCCCGAGTACCTCCCAGTGCGTGCTGCCGGGGAAAGGCGGGGGTTGGCCTGGAAAAGCAGGTAGCATCTAGTTCCTCCCCATGGACAGGGGAGGTAATTAGCGGACTACCCCCTGCCAGGGAACACCTGTGACACAAGGCAGCTGCGTGGAGGGCGGCCCCGAACCTCCCCCACACAGTCAGCCGTATTCCGGAATTCTGAGTGTGGGGAGGTTCCGTCTTCTGTCTGCAGCACCCGGGTTCTCCTAGGAGCCATTCGAGTGTCTTCCCCGAGTCCCTCCCAGTGCGGGCTGCCGGGGAAAGGCGGGGGTTGGGGTGGAAAAGCAGGTAGCATCTAGTTCCTCCCCATGGACAGGGGAGGTAATTAGCGGACTACCCCCTGCCAGGGAACACCTGTGACACCAGGAAGCTGCGTGGAGGGCGGCCCCGAACCTCCCCCACACAGTCAGCCGTATTCCGGAATTCTGAGTGTGGGGAGGTTCCGTCTTCTGTCTGCAGCACCCGGGTTCTCCTAGGAGCCCTTCGAGTGTCTTCCCCGAGTCCCTCCCAGTGCGGGCTGCCGGGGAAAGGCGGGGGTTTGGCTGGAAACGCAGGTAGCATCTAGTGCCTCCCCATGGACAGGGGAGGTAATTAGCGGACTTCCCCTTGCGAGGGAACACCTGTGACACCAGGAAGCTGCGTGGGGGGCGGCCTTAAACCTCCCCCACACAGTCATCCGTGTTCCGGAATTCTGAGTGTGGGGAGGTTCCGTCTTCTGTCTGCAGCACCCGGGTTCTCCTAGGAGCCCTTCGAGTGTGTTCCCCGCGTCCCTCCCTGTGCGGGCGGCCGGGGAAAGGCGGGGGTTGGGCTGGAAACGCAGGTAGCATCTAGTGCCTCCTCATGGACAGGGGAGGTAATTAGCGGACATCACCCTGCCAGGGAACACCTGTGACACCAGGCAGCTGCGTGGAGGGCGGCCCCGAAACTCCCCCACACAGTCAGCCGTGTTCCAGAATTCTGAGTGTGGGGAGGTTCCGTCTTCTATCTGCAGCACCCGGGTTCTCCTAGGAGCCCTTCGAGTGTCTTCCCCGAGTCCCTCCCAGTGCGGGCTGCCGGGGAAAGGCGGGGGTTTGGCTGGAAACGCAGGTAGCATCTAGTGCCTCCCCATGGACAGGGGAGGTAATTAGCGGACTTCCCCTTGCGAGGGAACACCTGTGACACCAGGAAGCTGCGTGGGGGGCGGCCCTAAACCTCCCCCACACAGTCATCCGTGTTCCGGAATTCTGAGTGTGGGGAGGTTCCGTCTTCTGTCTGCAGCACCCGGGTTCTCCTAGGAGCCCTTCGAGTGTGTTCCCCGAGTCCCTCCCTGTGCGGGCGGCCGGGGAAAGGCAGGGGTTGGGCTGGAAAAGCAGGTAGCATCTAGTGCCTCCCCATGGACAGGGGAGGTAATTAGCGGACTACCCCCTGCCAGGGAACACCTGTGACACCAGGCAGCTGCGTGGAGGGCGGCCCCGAACCTCCCCCACACAGTCAGCCGTATTCCGGAATTCTGAGTGTGGGGAGGTTCCGTCTTCTGTCTGCAGCACCCGGGTTGTCCTAGGAGCCCTTCGAGTGTCTTCCCCGAGTCCCTCCCAGTGCGGGCTGCCGGGGAAAGGCGGGGGTTTGGCTGGAAACGCAGGTAGCATCTAGTGCCTCCCCATGGACCAGGGAGGTAATTAGCGGAATTCCCCTTGCGAGGGAACACCTGTGACACAAGGCAGCTGCGTGGAGGGCGGCCCCGAACCTCCCCCACACAGTCAGCCGTGTTCCGGAATTCTGAGTGTGGGGAGGTTCCGTCTTCTGTCTGCAGCACCCGGGTTCTCCTAGGAGCCATTCGAGTGTCTTCCCCCAGTCCCTCCCATTGCGGGCTGCCGGGGAAAGGCGGGGGTTGGGCTGGAAAAGCAGGTAGCATCTAGTGCCTCCCCATGGACAAGGGAGATAATTAGCGGACTTCCCCCTGCCAGGGAACACCTGTGACACCAGGCATCTTCGTGGAGGGCGGCCCCAAACCTCCCCCACACAGTCGGCCGTGTTCCGGAATTCTGAGTGTGGGGAGGTACCGTCTTCTGTCTGCAGCACCCGGGATCTCCTAGGAGCCCTTCGAGTGTCTTCCCCGAGTCCCTCTCAGTGCGGGCTGCCGGGGAAAGGCGGGGGTTGGGTTGGAAACGCAGGTAGCATCTAGTGCCTCCTCATGGACAGGGGAGGTAATTAGCGGACATCACCCTGCCAGGGAACACCTGTGACACCAGGCAGCTGCGTGGAGGGCGGCTCTGAACCTCCCCCTCACAGTCACCCGTGTTCCGGATTTCTGAGTGTGGGGGGGTTCCTTCTTCTGTCTGCAGCACACGGGATCTCCTAGGAGCCCTTCGAGTGTCTTCCCCGAGTACCTCCCAGTGCGTGCTGCCGGGGAAAGGCGGGGGTTGGGCTGGAAAAGCAGGTAGCATCTAGTTCCTCCCCATGGACAGGGGAGGTAATTAGCGGACTACCCCCTGCCAGGGAACACCTGTGACACAAGGCAGCTGCGTGGAGGGCGGCCCCGAACCTCCCCCACACAGTCAGCCGTATTCCGGAATTCTGAGTGTGGGGAGGTTCCGTCTTCTGTCTGCAGCACCCGGGTTCTCCTAGGAGCCCTTCGAGTGTCTTCCCCGAGTCCCTCCCAGTGCGGGCTGCCGGGGAAAGGCGGGGGTTGGGGTGGAAAAGCAGGTAGCATCTAGTTCCTCCCCATGGACAGGGGAGGTAATTAGCGGACTACCCCCTGCCAGGGAACACCTGTGACACCAGGAAGCTGCGTGGAGGGCGGCCCCGAACCTCCCCCACACAGTCAGCCGTATTCCGGAATTCTGAGTGTGGGGAGGTTCCGACTTCTGTCTGCAGCACCCGGGTTCTCCTAGGAGCCCTTCGAGGGTCTTCCACGAGTTCCTGCCAGTGCGGGCTGCCGGGGAAAGGCGGGGGTTTGGCTGGAAACGCAGGTAGCCTCTAGTTCCTCCCCATGGACAGGGGAGGTAATTAGCGGACTTCCCCTTGCGAGGGAACACCTGTGACACCAGGAAGCTGCGTGGGGGGCGGCCCTAAACCTCCCCCACACAGTCATCCGTGTTCCGGAATTCTGAGTGTGGGGAGATTCCGTCTTCTGTCTGCAGCACCCGGGTTCTCCTAGGAGCCCTTCGAGTGTGTTCCCCGCGTCCCTCCCTGTGCGGGCGGCCGGGGAAAGGCGGGGGTTGGGCTGGAAACGCAGGTAGCATCTAGTGCCTCCTCATGGACAGGGGAGGTAATTAGCGGACATCACCCTGCCAGGGAACATCTGTGACACCAGGCAGCTGCGTGGAGGGCGGCTCTTAACCTCCCCCTCACAGTCACCCGTGTTCCGGATTTCTGAGTGTGGGGGGGTTCCTTCTTCTGTCTGCAGCACACGGGATCTCCTAGGAGCCCTTCGAGTGTCTTCCCCGAGTCCCTCCCAGTGCGGGCTGCCGGGGAAAGGCGGGGGTTGGGCTGGAAAAGCAGGTAGCATCTAGTTCCTCCCCATGGACAGGGGAGGTATTTAGCGGACTACCCCCTGCCAGGGAACACCTGTGACACCAGGAAGCTGCGTGGAGGGCGGCCCCGAACCTCCCCCACACAGTCAGCCGTATTCCGGAATTCTGAGTGTGGGGAGGTTCCGTCTTCTGTCTGCAGCACCCGGGTTCTCCTAGGAGCCCTTCGAGTGTCTTCCCCGAGTCCCTCCCAGTGCGGGCTGCCGGGGAAAGGCGGGGGTTGGGCTGGAAAAGCAGGTAGCATCTAGTGCCTCCCCCTGGACAGGGGAGGTAATTAGCGGACTTCCCCTTGCGATGGAACCCCTGTGACACCAGGCAGCTGCGTGGAGGGCGGCTCCGAACCTCCCCCACACAGTCATACGTGTTCCGGAATTCTGAGTGTGGGGGGGTTCCTTCTTCTGTCTGCAGCACACGGGATCTCCTAGGAGCCCTTCGAGTGTCTTCCCCCAGTCCCTCCCAGTGCGGGCTGCTGGGGAAAGGCGGGGGTTTGGCTGGAAACGCAGGTAGCATCTAGTGCCTCCCCATGGACAGGGGAGGTAATTAGCGGACTTCCCCTTGCGAGGGAACACCTGTGACACCAGGAAGCTGCGTGGGGGGCGGCCCTAAACCTCCCCCACACAGTCATCCGTGTTCCGGAATTCTGAGTGTGGGGAGGTTCCGTCTTCTGTCTGCAGCACCCGGGTTCTCCTAGGAGGCCTTCGAGTGTGTTCCCCGAGTCCCTCCCTGTGCGGGCGGCCGGGGAAAGGCAGGGGTTGGGCTGGAAACGCAGGTAGCATCTAGTGCCTCCCCATGGACAGGGGAGGTAATTAGCGGACTACCCCCTGCCAGGGAACACCTGTGACACCAGGCAGCTGCGTGGAGGGCGGCCCCGAACCTCCCCCACACAGTCAGCCGTATTCCGGAATTCTGAGTGTGGGGAGGTCCCGTCTTCTGTCTGCAGCACCCGGGTTCTCCTAGGAGCCCTTCGAGTGTCTTCCCCGAGTCCCTCCCAGTGCGGGCTGCCGGGGAAAGGCGGGGGTTTGGCTGGAAACGCAGGTAGCATCTAGTGCCTCCCCATGGACCAGGGAGGTAATTAGCGGACTTCCCCTTGCGAGGGAACACCTGTGACACAAGGAAGCTGCGTGGAGGGCGGCCCCGAACCTCCCCCACACAGTCAGCCGTGTTCCGGAATTCTGAGTGTGGGGAGGTTCCGTCTTCTGTCTGCAGCACCCGGGTTCTCCTAGGAGCCATTCGAGTGTCTTCCCCCAGTCCCTCCCAGTGCGGGCTGCCGGGGAAAGGCGGGGGTTGGGCTGGAAAAGCAGGTAGCATCTAGTGCCTCCCCATGGACAAGGGAGATAATTAGCGGACTTCCCCCTGCCAGGGAACACCTGTGACACCAGGCATCTTCGTGGAGGGCGGCCCCAAACCTCCCCCACACAGTCGGCCGTGTTCCGGAATTCTGAGTGTGGGGAGGTTCCGTCTTCTGTCTGCAGCACCCGGGATCTCCTAGGAGCCCTTCGAGTGTCTTCCCCGAGTCCCTCCCAGTGCGGGCTGCCGGGGAAAGGCGGGGGTTGGGCTGGAAACGCAGGTAGCATCTAGTGCCTCCTCATGGACAGGGGAGGTAATTAGCGGACATCACCCTGCCAGGGAACACCTGTGACACCAGGCAGCTGCGTGGAGGGCGGCTCTGAACCTACCCCTCACAGTCACCCGTGTTCCGGATTTCTGAGTGTGGGGAGGTTCCGTCTTCTGTCTGCAGCACCCGGGTTCTCCTAGGAGCCATTCGAGTGTCTTCCCACAGTCCCTCCCAGTGCGGGCTGCCGGGGAATGGCGGGGGTTGGGCTGGAAAAGCAGGTAGCATCTAGTGCCTCCCCATGGACAAGGGAGATAATTAGCGGACTTCCCCCTGCCAGGGAACACCTGTGACACCAGGCAGCTGCGTGGAGGGCGGCCCCGAACCTCCCACACACAGTCACCCGTGTTCCGGAATTCTGAGTGTGGGGAGGTTCCGTCTTCTGTCTGCAGCACCCGGGATCTCCTAGGAGCCCTTCGAGTGTCTTCCCCGAGTCCCTCCCAGTGCGGGCTGCCGGGGAAAGGCGGGGGTTGGGCTGGAAACGCAGGTAGCATCTAGTGCCTCCTCATGGACAGGGGAGGTAATTAGCGGACATCACCCTGCCAGGGAACACCTGTGACACCAGGCAGCTGCGTGGAGGGCGGCTCTGAACCTCCCCCTCACATTCACCCTTGTTCCGGATTTCTGAGTGTGGGGGGGTTCCTTCTTCTGTCTGCAGCACACGGGATCTCCTAGGAGCCCTTCGAGTGTCTTCCCCGAGTCCCTCCCAGTGCGGGCTGCCGGGGAAAGTCGGGGGTTGGGCTGGAAAAGCAGGTAGCATCTAGTTCCTCCCCATGGACAGGGGAGGTAATTAGCGGACTACGCCCTGCCAGGGAACACCTGTGACACCAGGCAGCTGCGTCGAGGGCGGCCCCGAACCTCCCCCACACAGTCAGCCGTGTTCCGGAATTCTGAGTGTGGGGAGGTTCCGTCTTCTGTCTGCAGCACCCGGGTTCTCCTAGGAGCCCTTCGAGTGTCTTCCCCGAGTCCCTCCCAGTGCGGGCTGCCGGGGAAAGGCGGGGGTTGGGCTGGAAAAGCAGGTAGCATCTAGTGCCTCCCCATGGACAAGGGAGATAATTAGCGGACTTCCCCCTGCCAGGGAACACCTGTGACACCAGGCAGCTGCGTGGAGGGCGGCCCCGAACCTCCCCCACACAGTCACCCGTGTTCCGGAATTCTGAGTGTGGGGAGGTTCCGTCTTCTGTCTGCAGCACCCGGGATCTCCTAGGAGCGCTTCGAGTGTCTTCCCCGAGTCCCTCCCAGTGCGGGCTGCCGGGGAAAGGCGGGGGTTGGGCTAGAAACGCAGGTAGCATCTAGTGCCTCCTCATGGACAGGGGAGGTAATTAGCGGACTTCCCCTTGCGAGGGAACACCTGTGACACCAGGAAGCTGCGTGGGGGGAGGCCCTAAACCTCCCCCACACAGTCATCCGTATTCCGGAATTCTGAGTGTGGGGAGGTTCCGTCTTCTGTCTGCAGCACCCGGGTTCTCCTAGGAGCCCTTCGAGTGTCTTCCCCGAGTCCCTCCCAGTGCGGGCTGCCGGGGAAAGGCGGGGGTTTGGCTGGAAACGCAGGTAGCATCTAGTGCCTCCCCATGGAGAGGGGAGGTAATTAGCGGAATTCCCCTTGCGAGGGAACACCTGTGACACCAGGCAGCTGCGTGGGGGGCGGCCCCGTACCTCCCCCACACAGTCACCCGTGTTCCGGAATTCTGAGTGTGGGGGGGTTCCTTCTTCTGTCTGCAGCACACGGGATCTCCTAGGAGCCCTTCGAGTGTCTTCCCCCAGTCCCTCCCAGTGCGGGCTGCCGGGGAAAGGAGGGGGTTGTGCTGGAAACGCAGGTAGAATCTAGTGCCTCCCCATGGACTGGGGAGGTAATTAGCGGACTACCCCCTGCCAGGGAACACCTGTGACACCAGGCAACTGCGTGGAGGGCGGCCCCGAACCTCCCCCTCACAGTCACCCTTGTTCCGGATTTCTGAGTGTGGGGGGGTTCCTTCTTCTGTCTGCAGCACACGGGATCTCCTAGGAGCCCTTCGAGTGTCTTCCCCGAGTCCCTCCCAGTGCGGGCTGCCGGGGAAAGGCAGGGGTTTGGCTGGAAACGCAGGTAGCATCTAGTTCCTCCCCATGGACAGGGGAGGTAATTAGCGGACTTCCCCTTGCGAGGGAACACCTGTGACACCAGGAAGCTGCGTGTGGGGCGGCCCTAAACCTCCCCCACACAGTCATCCGTGTTCCGGAATTCTGAGTGTGGGGAGGTTCCGTCTTCTGTCTGCAGCACCCGGGTTCTCCTAGGAGCCATTCGAGTGTCTTCCCCGAGTCCCTCCTAGTGCGGGCTGCCGGGGAAAGGCGGGGGTTGGGCTGGAAAAGCAGGTAGCATCTAGTGCCTCCCCATTTACAGGGGAGGTAATTAGCGGACTACCCCCTGCCAGGGAACACCTGTGACACCAGGCAGCTGCGTGGAGGGCGGCCCCGAACCTCCCCCACACAGTCAACCGTGTTCCGGAATTCTGAGTGTGGGGAGGTTCCGTCTTCTGTCTGCAGCACCCGGGTTCTCCTAGGAGCCCTTCGAGTGTCTTCCCCGAGTCCCTCCCAGTGCGGGCTGCCGGGGAAAGGCGGGGGTTTGGCTGGAAACGCAGGTAGCATCTAGTGCCTCCCCATGGAGAGGGGAGGTAATTAGCGGACTTCCCCTTGCGAGGGAACACCTGTGACACCAGGCAGCTGCGTGGGGGGCGGCCCCGTACCTCCCCCACACAGTCACCCGTGTTCCGGAATTCTGAGTGTGGGGGGGTTCCTTCTTCTGTCTGCAGCACACGGGATCTCCTAGGAGCCCTTCGAGTGTCTTCCCCCAGTCCCTCCCAGTGCGGGCTGCCGGGGAAAGGAGGGGGTTGTGCTGGAAACGCAGGTAGAATCTAGTGCCTCCCCATGGACTGGGGAGGTAATTAGCGGACTACCCCCTGCCAGGGAACACCTGTGACACCAGGCAGCTGCGTGGAGGGCGGCCCCGAACCTCCCCCTCACAGTCACCCTTGTTCCGGATTTCTGAGTGTGGGGTGGTTCCTTCTTCTGTCTGCAGCACACGGGATCTCCTAGGAGCCCTTCGAGTGTCTTCCCCGAGTCCCTCCCAGTGCGGGCTGCCGGGGAAAGGCAGGGGTTTGGCTGGAAACGCAGGTAGCATCTAGTTCCTCCCCATGGACAGGGGAGGTAATTAGCGGACTTCCCCTTGCGAGGGAACACCTGTGACACCAGGAAGCTGCGTGGGGGGCGGCCCTAAACCTCCCCCACACAGTCATCCGTGTTCCGGAATTCTGAGTGTGGGGAGATTCCGTCTTCTGTCTGCAGCACCCGGGTTCTCCTAGGAGCCCTTCGAGTGTGTTCCCCGCGTCCCTCCCTGTGCGGGCGGCCGGGGAAAGGCGGGGGTTGGGCTGGAAACGCAGGTAGCATCTAGTGCCTCCTCATGGACAGGGGAGGTAATTAGCGGACATCACCCTGCCAGGGAACATCTGTGACACCAGGCAGCTGCGTGGAGGGCGGCTCTTAACCTCCCCCTCACAGTCACCCGTGTTCCGGATTTCTGAGTGTGGGGGGGTTCCTTCTTCTGTCTGCAGCACACGGGATCTCCTAGGAGCCCTTCGAGTGTCTTCCCCGAGTCCCTCCCAGTGCGGGCTGCCGGGGAAAGGCGGGGGTTGGGCTGGAAAAGCAGGTAGCATCTAGTTCCTCCCCATGGACAGGGGAGGTAATTAGCGGACTACCCCCTGCCAGGGAACACCTGTGACACCAGGAAGCTGCGTGGAGGGCGGCCCCGAACCTCCCCCACACAGTCAGCCGTATTCCGGAATTCTGAGTGTGGGGAGGTTCCGTCTTCTGTCTGCAGCACCCGGGTTCTCCTAGGAGCCCTTCGAGTGTCTTCCCCGAGTCCCTCCCAGTGCGGGCTGCCGGGGAAAGGCGGGGGTTGGGCTGGAAAAGCAGGTAGCATCTAGTGCCTCCCCCTGGACAGGGGAGGTAATTAGCGGACTTCCCCTTGCGATGGAACCCCTGTGACACCAGGCAGCTGCGTGGAGGGCGGCTCCGAACCTCCCCCACACAGTCATACGTGTTCCGGAATTCTGAGTGTGGGGGGGTTCCTTCTTCTGTCTGCAGCACACGGGATCTCCTAGGAGCCCTTCGAGTGTCTTCCCCCAGTCCCTCCCAGTGCGGGCTGCTGGGGAAAGGCGGGGGTTTGGCTGGAAACGCAGGTAGCATCTAGTGCCTCCCCATGGACAGGGGAGGTAATTAGCGGACTTCCCCTTGCGAGGGAACACCTGTGACACCAGGAAGCTGCGTGGGGGGCGGCCCTAAACCTCCCCCACACAGTCATCCGTGTTCCGGAATTCTGAGTGTGGGGAGGTTCCGTCTTCTGTCTGCAGCACCCGGGTTCTCCTAGGAGGCCTTCGAGTGTGTTCCCCGAGTCCCTCCCTGTGCGGGCGGCCGGGGAAAGGCAGGGGTTGGGCTGGAAACGCAGGTAGCATCTAGTGCCTCCCCATGGACAGGGGAGGTAATTAGCGGACTACCCCCTGCCAGGGAACACCTGTGACACCAGGCAGCTGCGTGGAGGGCGGCCCCGAACCTCCCCCACACAGTCAGCCGTATTCCGGAATTCTGAGTGTGGGGAGGTCCCGTCTTCTGTCTGCAGCACCCGGGTTCTCCTAGGAGCCCTTCGAGTGTCTTCCCCGAGTCCCTCCCAGTGCGGGCTGCCGGGGAAAGGCGGGGGTTTGGCTGGAAACGCAGGTAGCATCTAGTGCCTCCCCATGGACCAGGGAGGTAATTAGCGGACTTCCCCTTGCGAGGGAACACCTGTGACACAAGGAAGCTGCGTGGAGGGCGGCCCCGAACCTCCCCCACACAGTCAGCCGTGTTCCGGAATTCTGAGTGTGGGGAGGTTCCGTCTTCTGTCTGCAGCACCCGGGTTCTCCTAGGAGCCATTCGAGTGTCTTCCCCCAGTCCCTCCCAGTGCGGGCTGCCGGGGAAAGGCGGGGGTTGGGCTGGAAAAGCAGGTAGCATCTAGTGCCTCCCCATGGACAAGGGAGATAATTAGCGGACTTCCCCCTGCCAGGGAACACCTGTGACACCAGGCATCTTCGTGGAGGGCGGCCCCAAACCTCCCCCACACAGTCGGCCGTGTTCCGGAATTCTGAGTGTGGGGAGGTTCCGTCTTCTGTCTGCAGCACCCGGGATCTCCTAGGAGCCCTTCGAGTGACTTCCCCGAGTCCCTCCCAGTGCGGGCTGCCGGGGAAAGGCGGGGGTTGGGCTGGAAACGCAGGTAGCATCTAGTGCCTCCTCATGGACAGGGGAGGTAATTAGCGGACATCACCCTGCCAGGGAACACCTGTGACACCAGGCAGCTGCGTGGAGGGCGGCTCTGAACCTACCCCTCACAGTCACCCGTGTTCCGGATTTCTGAGTGTGGGGAGGTTCCGTCTTCTGTCTGCAGCACCCGGGTTCTCCTAGGAGCCATTCGAGTGTCTTCCCACAGTCCCTCCCAGTGCGGGCTGCCGGGGAATGGCGGGGGTTGGGCTGGAAAAGCAGGTAGCATCTAGTGCCTCCCCATGGACAAGGGAGATAATTAGCGGACTTCCCCCTGCCAGGGAACACCTGTGACACCAGGCAGCTGCGTGGAGGGCGGCCCCGAACCTCCCACACACAGTCACCCGTGTTCCGGAATTCTGAGTGTGGGGAGGTTCCGTCTTCTGTCTGCAGCACCCGGGATCTCCTAGGAGCCCTTCGAGTGTCTTCCCCGAGTCCCTCCCAGTGCGGGCTGCCGGGGAAAGGCGGGGGTTGGGCTGGAAACGCAGGTAGCATCTAGTGCCTCCTCATGGACAGGGGAGGTAATTAGCGGACATCACCCTGCCAGGGAACACCTGTGACACCAGGCAGCTGCGTGGAGGGCGGCTCTGAACCTCCCCCTCACATTCACCCTTGTTCCGGATTTCTGAGTGTGGGGGGGTTCCTTCTTCTGTCTGCAGCACACGGGATCTCCTAGGAGCCCTTCGAGTGTCTTCCCCGAGTCCCTCCCAGTGCGGGCTGCCGGGGAAAGTCGGGGGTTGGGCTGGAAAAGCAGGTAGCATCTAGTTCCTCCCCATGGACAGGGGAGGTAATTAGCGGACTACGCCCTGCCAGGGAACACCTGTGACACCAGGCAGCTGCGTCGAGGGCGGCCCCGAACCTCCCCCACACAGTCAGCCGTGTTCCGGAATTCTGAGTGTGGGGAGGTTCCGTCTTCTGTCTGCAGCACCCGGGTTCTCCTAGGAGCCCTTCGAGTGTCTTCCCCGAGTCCCTCCCAGTGCGGGCTGCCGGGGAAAGGCGGGGGTTTGGCTGGAAACGCAGGTAGCATCTAGTGCCTCCCCATGGAGAGGGGAGGTAATTAGCGGAATTCCCCTTGCGAGGGAACACCTGTGACACCAGGCAGCTGCGTGGGGGGCGGCCCCGTACCTCCCCCACACAGTCACCCGTGTTCCGGAATTCTGAGTGTGGGGGGGTTCCTTCTTCTGTCTGCAGCACACGGGATCTCCTAGGAGCCCTTCGAGTGTCTTCCCCCAGTCCCTCCCAGTGCGGGCTGCCGGGGAAAGGAGGGGGTTGTGCTGGAAACGCAGGTAGAATCTAGTGCCTCCCCATGGACTGGGGAGGTAATTAGCGGACTACCCCCTGCCAGGGAACACCTGTGACACCAGGCAACTGCGTGGAGGGCGGCCCCGAACCTCCCCCTCACAGTCACCCTTGTTCCGGATTTCTGAGTGTGGGGGGGTTCCTTCTTCTGTCTGCAGCACACGGGATCTCCTAGGAGCCCTTCGAGTGTCTTCCCCGAGTCCCTCCCAGTGCGGGCTGCCGGGGAAAGGCAGGGGTTTGGCTGGAAACGCAGGTAGCATCTAGTTCCTCCCCATGGACAGGGGAGGTAATTAGCGGACTTCCCCTTGCGAGGGAACACCTGTGACACCAGGAAGCTGCGTGTGGGGCGGCCCTAAACCTCCCCCACACAGTCATCCGTGTTCCGGAATTCTGAGTGTGGGGAGGTTCCGTCTTCTGTCTGCAGCACCCGGGTTCTCCTAGGAGCCATTCGAGTGTCTTCCCCGAGTCCCTCCTAGTGCGGGCTGCCGGGGAAAGGCGGGGGTTGGGCTGGAAAAGCAGGTAGCATCTAGTGCCTCCCCATTTACAGGGGAGGTAATTAGCGGACTACCCCCTGCCAGGGAACACCTGTGACACCAGGCAGCTGCGTGGAGGGCGGCCCCGAACCTCCCCCACACAGTCAACCGTGTTCCGGAATTCTGAGTGTGGGGAGGTTCCGTCTTCTGTCTGCAGCACCCGGGTTCTCCTAGGAGCCCTTCGAGTGTCTTCCCCGAGTCCCTCCCAGTGCGGGCTGCCGGGGAAAGGCGGGGGTTTGGCTGGAAACGCAGGTAGCATCTAGTGCCTCCCCATGGAGAGGGGAGGTAATTAGCGGAATTCCCCTTGCGAGGGAACACCTGTGACACCAGGCAGCTGCGTGGGGGGCGGCCCCGTACCTCCCCCACACAGTCACCCGTGTTCCGGAATTCTGAGTGTGGGGGGGTTCCTTCTTCTGTCTGCAGCACACGGGATCTCCTAGGAGCCCTTCGAGTGTCTTCCCCCAGTCCCTCCCAGTGCGGGCTGCCGGGGAAAGGAGGGGGTTGTGCTGGAAACGCAGGTAGAATCTAGTGCCTCCCCATGTACTGGGGAGGTAATTAGCGGACTACCCCCTGCCAGGGAACACCTGTGACACCAGGCAGCTGCGTGGAGGGCGGCCCCGAACCTCCCCCTCACAGTCACCCTTGTTCCGGATTTCTGAGTGTGGGGTGGTTCCTTCTTCTGTCTGCAGCACACGGGATCTCCTAGGAGCCCTTCGAGTGTCTTCCCCGAGTCCCTCCCAGTGCGGGCTGCCGGGGAAAGGCAGGGGTTTGGCTGGAAACGCAGGTAGCATCTAGTTCCTCCCCATGGACAGGGGAGGTAATTAGCGGACTTCCCCTTGCGAGGGAACACCTGTGACACCAGGAAGCTGCGTGTGGGGCGGCCCTAAACCTCCCCCACACAGTCACCCGTGTTCCGGAATTCTGAGTGTGGGGAGGTTCCGTCTTCTGTCTGCAGCACCCGGGATCTCCTAGGAGCCCTTCGAGTGTCTTCCCCGAGTCCCTCCCAGTGCGGGCTGCCGGGGAAAGGCGGGGGTTGGGCTGGAAACGCAGGTAGCATCTAGTGCCTCCTCATGGACAGGGGAGGTAATTAGCGGACATCACCCTGGAAGGGAACACCTGTGACACCAGGCAGCTGCGTGGAGGGCGGCTCTGAACCTCCCCCTCACAGTCACCCGTGTTCCGGATTTCTGAGTGTGGGGGGGTTCCTTCTTCTGTCTGCAGCACACGGGATCTCCTAGGAGCCCTTCGAGTGTCTTCCCCGAGTCCCTCCCAGTGCGGGCTGCCGGGGAAAGGCGGGGGTTGGGCTGGAAAAGCAGGTAGCATCTAGTTACTCCCCATGGACGGGGGAGGTAATTAGCGGACTACGCCCTGCCAGGGAACACCTGTGACACCAGGCAGCTGCGTGGAGGGCGGCCCCGAACCTCCCCCACACAGTCAGCCGTATTCCGGAATTCTGAGTGTGGGGAGGTTCCGTCTTCTGTCTGCAGCACCCGGGTTCTCCTAGGAGCCCTTCGAGTGTCTTCCCCGAGTCCCTCCCAGTGCGGGCTGCCGGGGAAAGGCGGGGGTTGGGCTGGAAAAGCAGGTAGCATCTAGTGCCTCCCCATGGACAAGGGAGATAATTAGCGGACTTCCCCCTGCCAGGGAACACCTGTGACACCAGGCAGCTGCGTGGAGGGCGGCCCCGAACCTCCCCCACACAGTCACCCGTGTTCCGGAATTCTGAGTGTGGGGAGGTTCCGTCTTCTGTCTGCAGCACCCGGGATCTCCTAGGAGCGCTTCGAGTGTCTTCCCCGAGTCCCTCCCAGTGCGGGCTGCCGGGGAAAGGCGGGGGTTGGGCTGGAAACGCAGGTAGCATCTAGTGCCTCCTCATGGACAGGGGAGGTAATTAGCGGACTTCCCCTTGCGAGGGAACACCTGTGACACCAGGAAGCTGCGTGGGGGGAGGCCCTAAACCTCCCCCACACAGTCATCCGTATTCCGGAATTCTGAGTGTCGGGAGGTTCCGTCTTCTGTCTGCAGCACCCGGGTTCTCCTAGGAGCCCTTCGAGTGTCTTCCCCGAGTCCCTCCCAGTGCGGGCTGCCGGGGAAAGGCGGGGGTTTGGCTGGAAACGCAGGTAGCATCTAGTGCCTCCCCATGGAGAGGGGAGGTAATTAGCGGAATTCCCCTTGCGAGGGAACACCTGTGACACCAGGCAGCTGCGTGGGGGGCGGCCCCGTACCTCCCCCACACAGTCACCCGTGTTCCGGAATTCTGAGTGTGGGGGGGTTCCTTCTTCTGTCTGCAGCACACGGGATCTCCTAGGAGCCCTTCGAGTGTCTTCCCCCAGTCCCTCCCAGTGCGGGCTGCCGGGGAAAGGAGGGGGTTGTGCTGGAAACGCAGGTAGAATCTAGTGCCTCCCCATGGACTGGGGAGGTAATTAGCGGACTACCCCCTGCCAGGGAACACCTGTGACACCAGGCAGCTGCGTGGAGGGCGGCCCCGAACCTCCCCCTCACAGTCACCCTTGTTCCGGATTTCTGAGTGTGGGGGGGTTCCTTCTTCTGTCTGCAGCACACGGGATCTCCTAGGAGCCCTTCGAGTGTCTTCCCCGAGTCCCTCCCAGTGCGGGCTGCCGGGGAAAGGCAGGGGTTTGGCTGGAAACGCAGGTAGCATCTAGTTCCTCCCCATGGACAGGGGAGGTAATTAGCGGACTTCCCCTTGCGAGGGAACACCTGTGACACCAGGAAGCTGCGTGTGGGGCGGCCCTAAACCTCCCCCACACAGTCACCCGTGTTCCGGAATTCTGAGTGTGGGGAGGTTCCGTCTTCTGTCTGCAGCACCCGGGATCTCCTAGGAGCCCTTCGAGTGTCTTCCCCGAGTCCCTCCCAGTGCGGGCTGCCGGGGAAAGGCGGGGGTTGGGCTGGAAACGCAGGTAGCATCTAGTGCCTCCTCATGGACAGGGGAGGTAATTAGCGGACATCACCCTGGAAGGGAACACCTGTGACACCAGGCAGCTGTGTGGAGGGCGGCTCTGAACCTCCCCCTCACAGTCACCCGTGTTCCGGATTTCTGAGTGTGGGGGGGTTCCTTCTTCTGTCTGCAGCACACGGGATCTCCTAGGAGCCCTTCGAGTGTCTTCCCCGAGTCCCTCCCAGTGCGGGCTGCCGGGGAAAGGCGGGGGTTGGGCTGGAAAAGCAGGTAGCATCTAGTTCCTCCCCATGGACGGGGGAGGTAATTAGCGGACTACGCCCTGCCAGGGAACACCTGTGACACCAGGCAGCTGCGTGGAGGGCGGCCCCGAACCTCCCCCACACAGTCAGCCGTATTCCGGAATTCTGAGTGTGGGGAGGTTCCGTCTTCTGTCTGCAGCACCCGGGTTCTCCTAGGAGCCCTTCGAGTGTCTTCCCCGAGTCCCTCCCAGTGCGGGCTGCCGGGGAAAGGCGGGGGTTGGGCTGGAAACGCAGGTAGCATCTAGTGCCTCCTCATGGACAGGGGAGGTAATTAGCAGACATCACCCTGCCAGGGAACACCTGTGACACCAGGCAGCTGCGTGGAGGGTGGCTCTGAACCTCCCCCTCACAGTCACCCGTGTTCCGGATTTCTGAGTGTGGGGGGGTTCCTTCTTCTGTCTGCAGCACACGGGATCTCCTAGGAGCCCTTCGAGTGTCTTCCCCGAGTCCCTCCCAGTGCGGGCTGCCGGGGAAAGGCGGGGGTTGGGCTGGAAAAGCAGGTAGCATCTAGTGCCTCCCCATGGACAAGGGAGATAATTAGCGGACTTCCCCCTGCCAGGGAACACCTGTGACACCAGGCAGCTGCGTGGAGGGCGGCCCCGAACCTCCCCCACACAGTCACCCGTGTTCCGGAATTCTGAGTGTGGGGAGGTTCCGTCTTCTGTCTGCAGCACCCGGGATCTCCTAGGAGCCCTTCGAGTGTCTTCCCCGAGTCCCTCCCAGTGCGGGCTGCCGGGGAAAGGCGGGGGTTGGGCTGGAAAAGCAGGTAGCATCTAGTGCCTCCCCCTGGACAGGGGAGGTAATTAGCGGACATCCCCCTGCCAGGGAACACCTGTGACACAAGGCAGCTGCGTGTAGGGCGGCCCCGAACCTCCCCCACACAGTCACCCGTGTTCCGGAATTCTGAGTGTGGGGAGGTTCCGTCTTCTGTCTGCAGCACCCGGGATCTCCTAGGAGCCCTTCGAGTGTCTTCCCCGAGTCCCTCCCAGTGCGGGCTGCCGGGGAAAGGCGGGGGTTGGGCTGGAAACGCAGGTAGCATCTAGTGCCTCCTCATGGACAGGGGAGGTAATTAGCGGACATCACCCTGCCAGGGAACACCTGTGACACCAGGCAGCTGCGTGGAGGGCGGCTCTGAACCTCCCCCTCACAGTCACCCTTGTTCCGGATTTCTGAGTGTGGGGGGGTTCCTTCTTCTGTCTGCAGCACACGGGATCTCCTAGGAGCCCTTCGAGTGTCTTCCCCGAGTCCCTCACAGTGCGGGCTGCTGGGGAAAGGCGGGGGTTTGGCTGGAAACGCAGGTAGCATCTAGTTCCTCCCCATGGACAGGGGAGGTAATTAGCGGACTTCCCCTTGCGAGGGAACACCTGTGACACCAGGAAGCTGCGTGGGGGGCGGCCCTAAACCTCCCCCACACAGTCATCCGTATTCCGGAATTCTGAGTGTGGGGAGGTTCCGTCTTCTGTCTGCAGCACCCGGGTTCTCCTAGGAGCCCTTCGAGTGTCTTCCCCGAGTCCCTCCCAGTGCGGGCTGCCGGGGAAAGGCGGGGGTTTGGCTGGAAACGCAGGTAGCATCTAGTGCCTCCCCATGGAGAGGGGAGGTAATTAGCGGAATTCCCCTTGCGAGGGAACACCTGTGACACCAGGCAGCTGCGTGGAGGGCGGCCCCGAACCTCCCCCACACAGTCACCCGTGTTCCGGAATCCTGAGTGTGGGGGGGTTGCTTCTTCTGTCTGCAGCACACGGGATCTCCTAGGAGCCCTTCGAGTGTCTTCCCCCAGTCCCTCCCAGTGCGGGCTGCCGGGGAAAGGAGGGGGTTGTGCTGGAAACGCAGGTAGAATCTAGTGCCTCCCCATGGACTGGGGAGGTAATTAGCGGACTACCCCCTGCCAGGGAACACCTGTGACACCAGGCAGCTGCGTGGAGGGCGGCCCCGAACCTCCCCCTCACAGTCACCCTTGTTCCGGATTTCTGAGTGTGGGGGGGTTCCTTCTTCTGTCTGCAGCACACGGGATCTCCTAGGAGCCCTTCGAGTGTCTTCCCCGAGTCCCTCCCAGTGCGGGCTGCCGGGGAAAGGCAGGGGTTTGGCTGGAAACGCAGGTAGCATCTAGTTCCTCCCCATGGACAGGGGAGGTAATTAGCGGACTTCCCCTTGCGAGGGAACACCTGTGACACCAGGAAGCTGCGTGTGGGGCGGCCCTAAACCTCCCCCACACAGTCAACCGTGTTCCGGAATTCTGAGTGTGGGGAGGTTCCGTCTTCTGTCTGCAGCACCCGGGTTCTCCTAGGAGCCCTTCGAGTGTCTTCCCCGAGTCCCTCCTAGTGCGGGCTGCCGGGGAAAGGCGGGGGTTTGGCTGGAAACGCAGGTAGCATCTAGTGCCTCCCCATGGACCAGGGAGGTAATTAGCGGACTTCCCCTTGCGAGGGAACACCTCTGACACAAGGCAGCTGCGTGGAGGGCGGCCCCGAACCTCCCCCACACAGTCAGCCGTGTTCCGGAATTCTGAGTGTGGGGAGGTTCCGTCTTCTGTCTGCAGCACCCGGGTTCTCCTAGGAGCCATTCGAGTGTCTTCCCACAGTCCCTCCCAGTGCGGGCTGCCGGGGAAAGGCGGGGGTTGGGCTGGAAAAGCAGGTAGCATCTAGTGCCTCCCCATGGACAAGGGAGATAATTAGCGGACTTCCCCCTGCCAGGGAACACCTGTGACACCAGGCAGCTGCGTGGAGGGCGGCCCCGTACCTCCCCCACACAGTCACCCGTGTTCCGGAATTCTGAGTGTGGGGAGGTTCCGTCTTCTGTCTGCAGCACCCGGGATCTCCTAGGAGCCCTTCGAGTGTCTTCCCCGAGTCCCTCCCAGTGCGGGCTGCCGGGGAAAGGCGGGGGTTGGGCTGGAAACGCAGGTAGCATCTAGTGCCTCCTCATGGACAGGGGAGGTAATTAGCGGACATCACCCTGCCAGGGAACACCTGTGACACCAGGCAGCTGCGTGGAGGGCGGCTCTGAACCTCCCCCTCACAGTCACCCGTGTTCCGGATTTCTGAGTGTGGGGGGGTTCCTTCTTCTGTCTGCAGCACACGGGATCTCCTAGTAGCCCTTCGAGTGTCTTCCCCGAGTCCCTCCCAGTGCGGGCTGCCGGGGAAAGGCGGGGGTTGGGCTGGAAAAGCAGGTAGCATCTAGTTCCTCCCCATGGACAGGGGAGGTAATTAGCGGACTACGCCCTGCCAGGGAACACCTGTGACACCAGGCAGCTGCGTGGAGGGCGGCCCCGAACCTCCCCCACACAGTCAGCCGTGTTCCGGAATTCTGAGTGTGGGGAGGTTCCGTCTTCTGTCTGCAGCACCCGGGTTCTCCTAGGAGCCATTCGAGTGTCTTCCCCGAGTCCCTCAAAGTGCGGGCTGCCGGGGAAAGGCGGGGGTTGGGCTGGAAAAGCAGGTAGCATCTAGTGCCTCCCCATGGACAAGGGAGATAATTAGCGGACTTCCCCCTGCCAGGGAACACCTGTGACACCAGGCAGCTGCGTGGAGGGCGGCCCCGAATCTCCCCCACACAGTCACCCGTGTTCCGGAATTCTGAGTGTGGGGAGGTTCCGTCTTCTGTCTGCAGCACCCGGGATCTCCTAGGAGCCCTTCGAGTGTCTTCCCCGAGTCCCTCTCAGTGCGGGCTGCCGGGGAAAGGCGGGGGTTGGGCTGGAAACGCAGGTAGCAACTAGTGCCTCCTCATGGACAGGGGAGGTAATTAGCGGACATCACCCTGGCAGGGAACACCTGTGACACCAGGCAGCTGCGTGGAGGGCGGCTCTGAACCTCCCCCTCACAGTCACCCGTCTTCCGGATTTCTGAGTGTGGGGGGGTTCCTTCTTCTGTCTGCAGCACACGGGATCTCCTAGGAGCCCTTCGAGTGTCTTCCCCAAGTCCCTCCCAGTGCGGGCTGCCGGGGAAGGCGGGGGTTGGGCTGGAAACGCAGGTAGCATCTAGTTCCTCCCCATGGACAGGGGAGGTAATTAGCGGATTACGCCCTGCCAGGGAACACCTGTGACACCAGGCAGCTGCGTGGAGGGCGGCCCCGAACCTCCGCCACACAGTCAGCCGTATTCCGGAATTCTGAGTGTGGGGAGGTTCCGTCTTCTGTCTGCAGCACCCGGGTTCTCCTAGGAGCCCTTCGAGTGTCTTCCCCGAGTCCCTCCCAGTGCGGGCTGCCGGGGAAAGGCGGGGGTTTGGCTGGAAACGCAGGTAGCATCTAGTGCCTCCCCATGGAGAGGGGAGGTAATTAGCGGAATTCCCCTTGCGAGGGAACACCTGTGACACCAGGCAGCTGCGTGGAGGGCGGCCCCGAACCTCCCCCACACAGTCACCCGTGTTCCGGAATTCTGAGTGTGGGGGGTTCCTTCTTCTGTCTGCAGCACACGGGATCTCCTAGGAGCCCTTCGAGTGTCTTCCCCGAGTCCCTCTCAGTGCGGGCTGCCGGGGAAATGCGGGGGTTGGGCTGGAAAAGCAGGTAGCATCTAGTGCCTCCCCCTGGACATGGGAGGTAATTAGCGGACTTCCCCTTGCGAGGGAACCCCTGTGACACCAGGCAGCTGCGTGGAGAGCGTCTCCGAACCTCCCCCACACAGTCAGCCGTGTTCCGGAATTCTGAGTGTGGGGAGGATCCGTCTTCTGTCTGCAGCACCCGGGTTCTCCTAGGAGCCCTTCGAGTGTCTTCCCCCAGTCCCTCCCAGTGCGGGCTGCCGGGGAAAGGCGGGGGTTGGGCTGGAAAAGCAGGTAGCATCTAGTGCCTCCCCATGGACAAGGGAGATAATTAGCGGACTTCCCCCTGCCAGGGAACACCTGTGACACCAGGCATCTTCGTGGAGTGCGGCCCCAAACCTCCCCCACACAGTCGGCCGTGTTCCGGAATTCTGAGTGTGGGGAGGTTCCGTCTTCTGTCTGCAGCACCCGGGATCTCCTAGGAGCCCTTCGAGTGTCTTCCCCGAGTCCCTCCCAGTGCGGGCTACCGGGGAAAGGCGGGGGTTGGGCTGGAAAAGCAGGTAGCATCTAGTGCCTCCCCCTGGACAGGGGAGATAATTAGCGGACTTCCCCCTGCCAGGGAACACCTGTGACACCAGGCATCTTCGTGGAGGGCGGCCCCAAACCTCCCCCACACAGTCGGCCGTGTTCCGGAATTCTGAGTGTGGGGAGGTTCCGTCTTCTGTCTGCAGCACCCGGGATCTCCTAGGAGCCCTTCGAGTGTCTTCCCCGAGTCCCTCCCAGTGTGGGCTACCGGGGAAAGGCGGGGGTTGGGCTGGAAAAGCAGGTAGCATCTAGTGCCTCCCCCTGGACAGGGGAGATAATTAGCGGACTTCCCCCTGCCAGGGAACACCTGTGACACCAGGCATCTTCGTGGAGGGCGGCCCCAAACCTCCCCCACACAGTCGGCCGTGTTCCGGAATTCTGAGTGTGGGGAGGTTCCGTCTTCTGTCTGCAGCACCCGGGATCTCCTAGGAGCCCTTCGAGTGTCTTCCCCGAGTCCCTCCCAGTGCGGGCTACCGGGGAAAGGCGGGGGTTGGGCTGGAAAAGCAGGTAGCATCTAGTGCCTCCCCCTGGACAGGGGAGATATTTAGCGGACTTCCCCCTGCCAGGGAACACCTGTGACACCAGGCATCTTCGTGGAGGGCGGCCCCAAACCTCCCCCACACACTCGGCCGTGTTCCGGAATTCTGAGTGTGGGGAGGTTCCGTCTTCTGTCTGCAGCACCCGGGATCTCCTAGGAGCCCTTCGAGTGCCTTCCCCGAGTCCCTCTCTGTGCGGGCTGCCGGGGAAAGGCGGGGGTTGGGCTGGAAACGCAGGTAGCATCTAGTGCCTCCCCCTGGACAGGGGAGGTAATTAACGGACTTCCCCTTGCGAGGGAACACCTGTGACACCAGGAAGCTGCGTGGAGGGCGGCCCTAAACTTCCCCACACAGTCACCCTTGTTCCGGAATTCTGAGTGTGGGGAGGTTCCGTCTTCTGTCTGCAGCACCCGGGTTCTCCTAGGAGCACTTCGAGTGTCTTCCCCCAGTCCCTCCCAGTGCGGGCTGCCGGGGAAAGGTGGGGGTTGGGCTGG
This sequence comes from Camelus bactrianus, assembly GCF_048773025.1. Classification (NCBI taxonomy): domain Eukaryota; kingdom Metazoa; phylum Chordata; class Mammalia; order Artiodactyla; family Camelidae; genus Camelus; species Camelus bactrianus. The sequence continues at coordinate 1,163,087 of NC_133540.1, forward strand.
AAAAGCATGTAGCATCTAGTGCCTCCCCCTGGACAGGGGAGGTAATTAGTGGACATCACCCTGCCAGGGAACACCTGTGACACCAGGCAGCTGCGTGGAGGGCGGCTCTGAACCTCCCCCTCACAGTCACCCTTGTTCCGGATTTCTGAGTGTGGAGGGGTTCCTTCTTCTGTCTGCAGCACACGGGATCTCCTGGGAGCCCTTCGAGTGTCTTCCCCGAGTCCCTCCCAGTGCGGGCTGCTGGGGAAAGGCGGGGGTTTGGCTGGAAACGCAGGTAGCATCTAGTTCCTCCCCATGGACAGGGGAGGTAATTAGCGGACTTCCCCTTGCGAGGGAACACCTGTGACACCAGGAAGCTGCGTGGGGGCGGCCCTAAACCTCCCCCACACAGTCATCCGTATTCCGGAATTCTGAGTGTGGGGAGGTTCCGTCTTCTGTCTGCAGCACCCGGGTTCTCCTAGGAGCCCTTCGAGTGTCTTCCCCGAGTCCCTCCCATTACGGGCTGCCGGGGAAAGGCGGGGGTTTGGCTGGAAACGCAGGTAGCATCTAGTGCCTCCCCATGGAGAGGGGAGGTAATTAGCGGAATTCCCCTTGCGAGGGAACACCTATGACACCAGGCAGCTGCGTGGAGGGCGGCCCCGAACCTCCCCCTCACAGTCACCCTTGTTCCGGATTTCTGAGTGTGGGGGGGTTCCTTCTTCTGTCTGCAGCACACGGGATCTCCTAGGAGCCCTTCGAGTGTCTTCCCCGAGTCCCTCCCAGTGCGGGCTGCCGGGGAAATGCAGGGGTTTGGCTGGAAACGCAGGTAGCATCTAGTTCCTCCCCATGGACAGGGGAGGTAATTAGCGGACTTCCCCTTGCGAGGGAACACCTGTGACACCAGGAAGCTGCGTGTGGGGCGGCCCTAAACCTCCCCCACACAGTCATCCGTGTTCCGGAATTCTGAGTGTGGGGAGGTTCCGTCTTCTGTCTGCAGCACCCGGGTTCTCCTAGGAGCCCTTCGAGTGTCTTCCCCGAGTCCCTCCTTGTGCGGGCTGCCGGGGAAAGGCGGGGGTTTGGCTGGAAACGCAGGTAGCATCTAGTGCCTCCCCATGGACCAGGGAGGTAATTAGCGCACTTCCCCTTGCGAGGGAACACCTGTGACACAAGGCAGCTGCGTGGAGGGCGGCCCCGAACCTCCCCCACACAGTCAGCCGTGTTCCGGAATTCTGAGTGTGGGGAGGTTCCGTCTTCTGTCTGCAGCACCCGGGTTCTCCTAGGAGCCATTCGAGTGTCTTCCCCGAGTCCCTCCCAGTGCGGGCTGCCGGGGAAAGGCGGGGGTTGGGCTGGAAACGCAGGTAGCATCTAGTGCCTCCTCATGGACAGGGGAGGTAATTAGCGGACATCACCCTGGCAGGGAACACCTGTGACACCAGGCAGCTGCGTGGAGGGCGGCTCTGAACCTCCCCCTCACAGTCACCCGTGTTCCGGATTTCTGAGTGTGGGGGGGTTCCTTCTTCTGTCTGCAGCACACGGGATCTCCTAGGAGCCCTTCGAGTGTCTTCCCCGAGTCCCTCCCAGTGCGGGCTGCCGGGGAAAGGCGGGGGTTGGGCTGGAAAAGCAGGTAGCATCTAGTGCCTCCCCATGGACAAGGGAGATAATTAGCGGAATTCCCCCTGCCAGGGAACACCTGTGACACCAGGCAGCTGCGTGGAGGGCGGCCGCGAACCTCCCCCACACAGTCACCCGTGTTCCGGAATTCTGAGTGTGGGGAGGTTCCGTCTTCTGTCTGCAGCACCCGGGATCTCCTAGGAGCCCTTCGAGTGTCTTCCCCGAGTCCCTCCCAGTGCGGGCTGCCGGGGAAAGGCGGGGGTTGGGCTGGAAAAGCAGGTAGCATCTAGTGCCTCCCCCTGGACAGGGGAGGTAATTAGCGGACATCCCCCTGCCAGGGAACACCTGTGACACCAGGCAGCTGCGTGGAGGGCGGCCACGAACCTCCCCCACACAGTCACCCGTGTTCCGGAATTCTGAGTGTGGGGAGGTTCCGTCTTCTGTCTGCAGCACACGGGATCTCCTAGGAGCCCTTCGAGTGTCTTCCCCGAGTCCCTCCCAGTGCGGGCTGCCGGGGAAAGGCGGGGGTTGGGCTGGAAAAGCAGGTAGCATCTAGTTCCTCCCCATGGACAGGGGAGGTAATTAGCGGACTACGCCCTGCCAGGGAACACCTGTGACACCAGGCAGCTGCGTGGAGGGCGGCCCCGAACCTCCCCCACACAGTCAGCCGTGTTCCGGAATTCTGAGTGTGGGGAGGTTCCGTCTTCTGTCTGCAGCACCCGGGTTCTCCTAGGAGCCATTCGAGTGTCTTCCCCCAGTCCCTCCTAGTGCGGGCTGCCGGGGAAAGGCGGGGGTTGGGCTAGAAAAGCAGGTAGCATCTAGTGCCTCCCCATGGACAAGGGAGATAATTAGCGGACTTCCCCCTGCCTGGGAACACCTGTGACACCAGGCAGCTGCGTGGAGGGCGGCCCCGAACCTCCCCCACACAGTCACCCGTGTTCCGGAATTCTGAGTGTGGGGAGGTTCCGTCTTCTGTCTGCAGCACCCGGGATCTCCTAGGAGCCATTCGAGTGTCTTCCCCGAGTCCCTCCCAGTGCGGGCTGCCGGGGAAAGGCGGGGGTTTGGCTGGAAACGCAGGTAGCATCTAGTGCCTCCTCATGGACAGGGGAGGTAATTAGCGGACATTACCCTGCCAGGGAACACCTGTGACACCAGGCAGCTGCGTGGAGGGCGGCTCTGAACCTCCCCCTCACAGTCACACGTGTTCCGGATTTCTGAGTGTGGGGGGGTTCCTTCTTCTGTCTGCAGCACACGGGATCTCCTAGGAGCCCTTCGAGTGTCTTCCCCGAGTCCCTCCCAGTGCGGGCTGCCGGGGAAAGGCGGGGGTTGGGCTGGAAACGCAGGTAGCATCTAGTTCCTCCCCATGGACAGGGGAGGTAATTAGCGGACTACGCCCTGCCAGGGAACACCTGTGACACCAGGCAGCTGCGTGGAGGGCGGCCCCGAACCTCCCCCACACAGTCAGCCGTATTCCGGAATTCTGAGTGTGGGGAGGTTCCGTCTTCTGTCTGCAGCACCCGGGTTCTCCTAGGAGCCCTTCGAGTGTCTTCCCCGAGTCCCTCCCAGTGCGGGCTGCCGGGGAAAGGTGGGGGTTGGGCTGGAAAAGCAGGTAGCATCTAGGTCCTCCCCCTGGACAGGGGAGGTAATTAGTGGACATCACCCTGCCAGGGAACACCTGTGACACCAGGCAGCTGCGTGGAGGGCGGCTCTGAACCTCCCCCTCACAGTCACCCTTGTTCCGGATTTCTGAGTGTGGGGGGGTTCCTTCTTCTGTCTGCAGCACACGGGATCTCCTAGGAGCCCTTCGAGTGTCTTCCCCGAGTCCCTCACAGTGCGGGCTGCTGGGGAAAGGCGGGGGTTTGGCTGGAAACGCAGGTAGCATCTAGTTCCTCCACATGGACAGGGGAGGTAATTAGCGGACTTCCCCTTGCGAGGGAACACCTGTGACACCAGGAAGCTGCGTGGGGGGCGGCCCTAAACCTCCCCCACACAGTCATCCGTATTCCGGAATTCTGAGTGTGGGGAGGTTCCGTCTTCTGTCTGCAGCACCCGGGTTCTCCTAGGGGCCCTTCGAGTTTCTTCCCTGAGTCCCTCCCAGTGCGGGCTGCCGGGGAAAGGCGGGGGTTTGGCTGGAAACGCAGGTAGCATCTAGTGCCACCCCATGGAGAGGGGAGGTAATTAGCGGACTTCCCCTTGCGAGGGAACACCTGTGACACCAGGCAGCTGTGTGGAGGGGGGCCCCGAACCTCCCCCACACAGTCACCCGTGTTCCGGAATTCTGAGTGTGGGGGGGTTGCTTCTTCTGTCTGCAGCACACGGGATCTCCTAGGAGCCCTTCGAGTTTCTTCCCCCAGTCCCTCCCAGTGCGGGCTGCCGGGGAAAGGAGGGGGTTGTGCTGGAAACGCAGGTAGAATCTAGTGCCTCCCCATGGACTGGGGAGGTAATTAGCGGACTACCCCCTGCCAGGGAACACCTGTGACACCAGGCAGCTGCGTGGAGGGCGGCCCCGAACCTCCCCCTCACAGTCACCCTTGTTCCGGATTTCTGAGTGTGGTGGGGTTCCTTCTTCTGTCTGCAGCACACGGGATCTCCTGGGAGCCATTCGAGTGTCTTCCCCGAGTCCCTCCCAGTGCGGGCTGCTGGGGAAAGGCGGGGGTTTGGCTGGAAACGCAGGTAGCATCTAGTTCCTCCCCATGGACAGGGGAGGTAATTAGCGGACTTCCCCTTGCGAGGGAACACCTGTGACACCAGGAAGCTGCGTGGGGGCGGCCCTAAACCTCCCCCTCACAGTCACCCTTGTTCCGGATTTCTGAGTGTGGGGGGGTTCCTTCTTCTGTCTGCAGCACACGGGATCTCCTGGGAGCCCTTCGAGTGTCTTCCCCGAGTCCCTCCCAGTGCGGGCTGCTGGGGAAAGGCGGGGGTTTGGCTGGAAACGCAGGTAGCATCTAGTGCCACCCCATGGAGAGGGGAGGTAATTAGCGGACTTCCCCTTGCGAGGGAACACCTGTGACACCAGGCAGCTGTGTGGAGGGCGGCCCCGAACCTCCCCCTCACAGTCACCCTTGTTCCGGATTTCTGAGTGTGGGGGGGTTCCTTCTTCTGTCTGCAGCACACGGGATCTCCTAGGAGCCCTTCGAGTGTCTTCCCCGAGTCCCTCCCAGTGCGGGCTGCCGGGGAAATGCAGGGGTTTGGCTGGAAACGCAGGTAGCATCTAGTTCCTCCCCATGGACAGGGGAGGTAATTAGCGGACTTCCCCTTGCGAGGGAACACCTGTGACACCAGGAAGCTGCGTGTGGGGCGGCCCTAAACCTCCCCCACACAGTCATCCGTGTTCCGGAATTCTGAGTGTGGGGAGGTTCCGTCTTCTGTCTGCAGCACCCGGGTTCTCCTAGGAGCCCTTCGAGTGTCTTCCCCGAGTCCCTCCTTGTGCGGGCTGCCGGGGAAAGGCGGGGGTTTGGCTGGAAACGCAGGTAGCATCTAGTGCCTCCCCATGGACCAGGGAGGTAATTAGCGCACTTCCCCTTGCGAGGGAACACCTGTGACACAAGGCAGCTGCGTGGAGGGCGGCCCCGAAACTCCCCCACACAGTCAGCCGTGTTCCGGAATTCTGAGTGTGGGGAGGTTCCGTCTTCTGTCTGCAGCACCCGGGTTCTCCTAGGAGCCATTCGAGTGTCTTCCCCGAGTCCCTCCCAGTGCGGGCTGCCGGGGAAAGGCGGGGGTTGGGCTGGAAACGCAGGTAGCATCTAGTGCCTCCGCATGGACAGGGGAGGTAATTAGCGGACATCACCCTGGCAGGGAACACCTGTGACACCAGGCAGCTGCGTGGAGGGCGGCTCTGAACCTCCCACTCACAGTCACCCGTGTTCCGGATTTCTGAGTGTGGGGGGGTTCCTTCTTCTGTCTGCAGCACACGGGATCTCCTAGGAGCCTTTCGAGTGTCTTCCCCGAGTCCCTCCCAGTGCGGGCTGCCGGGGAAAGGCGGGGGTTGGGCTGGAAAAGCAGGTAGCATCTAGTTCCTCCCCATGGACAGGGGAGGTAATTAGCAGACTACGCCCTGCCAGGGAACACCTGTGACACCAGGCAGCTGCGTGGAGGGCGGCCCCGAACCTCCCCCACACAGTCAGCCGTATTCCGGAATTCTGAGTGTGGGGAGGTTCCGTCTTCTGTCTGCAGCACCCGGGTTCTCCTAGGAGCCCTTCGAGTGTCTTCCCCGAGTCCCTCCCAGTGCGGGCTGCCGGGGAAAGGCGGGGGTTGGGCTGGAAACGCAGGTAGCATCTAGTGCCTCCTCATGGACAGGGGAGGTAATTAGCGGACATCACCCTGCCAGGGAACACCTGTGACACCAGGCAGCTGAGTGGAGGGCGGCTCTGAACATCCCCCTCACAGTCACCCGTGTTCCGGATTTCTGAGTGTGGGGGGGTTCCTTCTTCTGACTGCAGCACACGGGATCTCCTAGGAGCCCTTCGAGTGTCTTCCCCGAGTCCCTCCCAGTGCGGGCTGCCGGGGAAAGTCGGGGGTTGGGCTGGAAAAGCAGGTAGCATCTAGTGCCTCCCCATGGACAAGGGAGATAATTAGCGGACTTCCCCCTGCCAGGGAACACCTGTGACACCAGGCAGCTGCGTGGAGGGCGGCCCCGAACCTCCCCCACACAGTCACCCGTGTTCCGGAATTCTGAGTGTGGGGAGGTTCCGTCTTCTGTCTGCAGCACCCGGGATCTCCTAGGAGCCCTTCGAGAGTCTTCCCCGAGTCCCTCCCAGTGCGGGCTGCCGGGGAAGGCGGGGGTTGGGCTGGAAAAGCAGGTAGCATCTAGTGCCTCCCCCTGGACAGGGGAGGTAATTAGCGGACATCCCCCTGCCAGGGAACACCTGTGACACCAGGCAGCTGCGTGTAGGGCGGCCACGAACCTCCCCCACACAGTCACCCGTGTTCCGGAATTCTGAGTGTGGGGAGGTTCCGTCTTCTGTCTGCAGCACACGGGATCTCCTAGGAGCCCTTCGAGTGTCTTCCCCGAGTCTCTCCCAGTGCGGGCTGCCGGGGAAAGGCGGGGGTTGGGCTGGAAAAGCAGGTAGCATCTAGTTCCTCCCCATGGACAGGGGAGGTAATTAGCGGACTACGCCCTGCCAGGGAACACCTGTGACACCAGGCAGCTGCGTGGAGGGCGGCCCCGAACCTCCCCCACACAGTCAGCCGTGTTCCGGAATTCTGAGTGTGGGGAGGTTCCGTCTTCTGTCTGCAGCACCCGGGTTCTCCTAGGAGCCATTCGAGTGTCTTCCCCCAGTCCCTCCTAGTGCGGGCTGCCGGGGAAAGGCGGGGGTTGGGCTAGAAAAGCAGGTAGCATCTAGTGCCTCCCCATGGACAAGGGAGATAATTAGCGGACTTCCCCCTGCCAGGGAACACCTGTGACACCAGGCAGCTGCGTGGAGGGCGGCCCCGAACCTCCCCCACACAGTCACCCGTGTTCCGGAATTCTGAGTGTGGGGAGGTTCCGTCTTCTGTCTGCAGCACCCGGGATCTCCTAGGAGCCCTTCGAGTGTCTTCCCCGAGTCCCTCCCAGTGCGGGCTGCCGGGGAAAGGCGGGGGTTTGGCTGGAAACGCAGGTAGCATCTAGTGCCTCCTCATGGACAGGGGAGGTAATTAGCGGACATTACCCTGCCAGGGAACACCTGTGACACCAGGCAGCTGCGTGGAGGGCGGCTCTGAACCTCCCCCTCACAGTCACACGTGTTCCGGATTTCTGAGTGTGGGGGGGTTCCTTCTTCTGTCTGCAGCACACGGGATCTCCTAGGAGCCCTTCGAGTGTCTTCCCCGAGTCCCTCCCAGTGCGGGCTGCCGGGGAAAGGCGGGGGTTGGGCTGGAAACGCAGGTAGCATCTAGTTCCTCCCCATGGACAGGGGAGGTAATTAGCGGACTACGCCCTGCCAGGGAACACCTGTGACACCAGGCAGCTGCGTGGAGGGCGGCCCCGAACCTCCCCCACACAGTCAGCCGTATTCCGGAATTCTGAGTGTGGGGAGGTTCCGTCTTCTGTCTGCAGCACCCGGGTTCTCCTAGGGGCCCTTCGAGTTTCTTCCCTGAGTCCCTCCCAGTGCGGGCTGCCGGGGAAAGGCGGGGGTTTGGCTGGAAACGCAGGTAGCATCTAGTGCCACCCCATGGAGAGGGGAGGTAATTAGCGGACTTCCCCTTGCGAGGGAACACCTGTGACACCAGGCAGCTGTGTGGAGGGGGGCCCCGAACCTCCCCCACACAGTCACCCGTGTTCCGGAATTCTGAGTGTGGGGGGGTTGCTTCTTCTGTCTGCAGCACACGGGATCTCCTAGGAGCCCTTCGAGTTTCTTCCCCCAGTCCCTCCCAGTGCGGGCTGCCGGGGAAAGGAGGGGGTTGTGCTGGAAACGCAGGTAGAATCTAGTGCCTCCACATGGACTGGGGAGGTAATTAGCGGACTACCCCCTGCCAGGGAACACCTGTGACACCAGGCAGCTGCGTGGAGGGCGGCCCCGAACCTCCCCCTCACAGTCACCCTTGTTCCGGATTTCTGAGTGTGGGGGGGTTCCTTCTTCTGTCTGCAGCACACGGGATCTCCTAGGAGCACTTCGAGTGTCTTCCCCGAGTCCCTCACAGTGCGGGCTGCCGGGGAAAGGCAGGGGTTTGGCTGGAAACGCAGGTAGCATCTAGTTCCTCCCCATGGACAGGGGAGGTAATTAGCGGACTTCCCCTTGCGAGGGAACACCTGTGACACCAGGAAGCTGCGTGTGGGGCGGCCCTAAACCTCCCCCACACAGTCATCCGTGTTCCGGAATTCTGAGTGTGGGGAGGTTCCGTCTTCTGTCTGCAGCACCCGGGTTCTCCTAGGAGCCATTCGAGTGTCTTCCCCCAGTCCCTCCCAGTGCGGGCTGCCGGGGAAAGGCGGGGGTTGGGCTGGAAAAGCAGGTAGCATCTAGTGCCTCCCCATGGACAAGGGAGATAATTAGCGGACTTCCCCCTGCCAGGGAACACCTGTGACACCAGGCAGCTGCGTGGAGGGCGGCCCCGAACCTCCCCCACACAGTCACCCGTGTTCCGGAATTCTGAGTGTGGGGAGGTTCCGTCTTCTGTCTGCAGCACCCGGGATCTCCTAGGAGCCCTTCGAGTGTCTTCCCCGAGTCCCTCCCAGTGCGGGCTGCCGGGGAAAGGCGGGGGTTGGGCTGGAAACGCAGGTAGCATCTAGTGCCTCCTCATGGACAGGGGAGGTAATTAGCGGACATCACCTTGGCAGGGAACACCTGTGACACCAGGCAGCTGCGTGGAGAGCGGCTCTGAACCTCCCCCTCACAGTCACCCGTGTTCCGGATTTCTGAGTGTGGGGGGGTTCCTTCTTCTGTCTGCAGCACACGGGATCTCCTAGGAGCCCTTCGAGTGTCTTCCCCGAGTCCCTCCCAGTGCGGGCTGCCGGGGAAGGCGGGGGTTGGGCTGGAAACGCAGGTAGCATCTAGTTCCTCCCCATGGACAGGGGAGGTAATTAGCGGACTACGCCCTGCCAGGGAACACCTGTGACACCAGGCAGCTGCGTGGAGGGCGGCCCCGAACCTCCCCCACACAGTCAGCCGTATTCCGGAATTCTGAGTGTGGGGAGGTTCCGTCTTCTGTCTGCAGCACCCGGGTTCTCCTAGGAGCCCTTCAAGTGTCTTCCCCGAGTCCCTCCCAGTGCGGGCTGCCGGGGAAAGGCGGGGGTTTGGCTGGAAACGCAGGTAGCATCTAGTGCCTCCCCATGGAGAGGGGAGGTATTTAGCGGAATTCCCCTTGCGAGGGAACACCTGTGACACCAGGCAGCTGCGTGGAGGGCGGCCCCGAACCTCCCCCACACAGTCACCCGTGTTCCGGAATTCTGAGTGTGGGGGGTTCCTTCTTCTGTCTGCAGCACACGGGATCTCCTAGGAGCCCTTCGAGTGTCTTCCCCGAGTCCCTCTCAGTGCGGGCTGCCGAGGAAAGGCGGGGGTTGGGCTGGAAAAGCAGGTAGCATCTAGTGCCTCCCCCTGGACAGGGGAGGTTGTTAGCGGACTTCCCCTTGCGAGGGAACCCCTGTGACACCAGGCAGCTGCGTGGAGGGCGGCTCCGAACCTCCCCCACACAGTCATACGTGTTCCGGAATTCTGAGTGTGGGGGGGTTCCTTCTTCTGTCTGCAGCACACGGGATCTCCAAGGAGCCCTTCGAGTGTCTTCCCCCAGTCCCTCCCAGTGCGGGCTGCCGGGGAAAGGCGGGGGTTTGGCTGGAAACGCAGGTAGCATCTAGTGCCTCCCCATCGACCAGGGAGGTAATTAGCGGACTTCCCCTTGCGAGGGAACACATGTGACACAAGGCAGCTGCGTGGAGGGCGGCCCCGAACCTCCCCCACACAGTCAGCCGTGTTCCGGAATTCTGAGTGTGGGGAGGATCCGTCTTCTGTCTGCAGCACCCGGGTTCTCCTAGGAGCCATTCGAGTGTCTTCCCCCAGTCCCTCCCAGTGCGGGCTGCCGGGGAAAGGCGGGGGTTGGGCTGGAAAAGCAGGTAGCATCTAGTGCCTCCCCATGGACAAGGGAGATAATTAGCGGACTTCCCCCTGCCAGGGAACACCTGTGACACCAGGCATCTTCGTGGAGGGCGGCCCCAAACCTCCCCCACACAGTCGGCCGTGTTCCGGAATTCTGAGTGTGGGGAGGTTCCGTCTTCTGTCTGCAGCACCCGGGTTCTCCTAGGAGCCATTCGAGTGTCTTCCCCCAGTCCCTCCCAGTGCGGGCTGCCGGGGAAAGGCGGGGGTTGGGCTGGAAAAGCAGGTAGCATCTAGTGCCTCCCCATGGACAAGGGAGATAATGAGCGGACTTCCCCCTGCCAGGGAACACCTGTGACACCAGGCAGCTGCGTGGAGGGCGGCCCCGAACCTCCCCCACACAGTCACCCGTGTTCCGGAATTCTGACTGTGGGGAGGTTCCGTCTTCTGTCTGCAGCACCCGGGATCTCCTAGGAGCCCTTCGAGTGTCTTCCCCGAGTCCCTCCCAGTGCGGGCTGCCGGGGAAAGGCGGGGGTTGGGCTGGAAACGCAGGTAGCATCTAGTGCCTCCTCATGGACAGGGGAGGTAATTAGCGGACATCACCCTGCCAGGGAACACCTGTGACACCAGGCAGCTGCGTGGATGGCGGCTCTGAACCTCCCCCTCACAGTCTCCCGTGTTCCGGATTTCTGAGTGTGGGGGGGTTCCTTCTTCTGTCTGCAGCACACGGGATCTTCTAGGAGCCCTTCGAGTGTCTTCCCCGAGTCCCTCCCAGTGCGGGATGCCGGGGAAAGGCGGGGGTTGGGCTGGAAAAGCAGGTAGCATCTAGTTCCTCCCCATGGACAGGGGAGGTAATTAGCGGACTACGCCCTGCCAGGGAACACCTGTGACACCAGGCAGCTGCGTGGAGGGCGGCCCCGAACCTCCCCCACACAGTCAGCCGTGTTCCGGAATTCTGAGTGTGGGGAGGTTCCGTCTTCTGTCTGCAGCACCCGGGTTCTCCTAGGAGCCATTCGAGTGTCTTCCCCCAGTCCCTCCCAGTGCGGGCTGCCGGGGAAAGGCGGGGGTTGGGCTGGAAAAGCAGGTAGCATCTAGTGCCTCCCCATGGACAAGGGAGATAATTAGCGGACTTCCCCCTGCCAGGGAACACCTGTGAAACCAGGCAGCTGCGTGGAGGGCGGCCCCGAACCTCCCCCACACAGTCACCCGTGTTCCGGAATTCTGAGTGTGGGGAGGTTCCGTCTTCTGTCTGCAGCAACCGGGATCTCCTAGGAGCCCTTCGAGTGTCTTCCCCGAGTCCCTCCCAGTGCGGGCTGCCGGGGAAAGGCGGGGGTTGGGCTGGAAAAGCAGGTAGCATCTAGTTCCTCCCCATGGACAGGGGAGGTAATTAGCGGAATACGCCCTGCCAGGGAACACCTGTGACACCAGGCAGCTGCGTGGAGGGCGGCCCCGAACCTCCCCCACACAGTCAGCCGTATTCCGGAATTCTGAGTGTGGGGAGGTTCCGTCTTCTGTCTGCAGCACCCGGGTTCTCCTAGGAGCCCTTCGAGTGTCTTCCCCGAGTCCCTCCCAGTGCGGGCTGCCGGGGAAAGGCGGGGGTTTGGCTGGAAACGCAGGTAGCATCTAGTGCCTCCCCATGGAAAGGGGAGGTAATTAGCGGAATTCCCCTTGCGAGGGAACACCTGTGACACCAGGCAGCTGCGTGGAGGGCGGCCCCGAACCTCCCCCACACAGTCACCCGTGTTCCGGAATTCTGAGTGTGGGGGGGTTCCTTCTTCTGTCTGCAGCACACGGGATCTCCTAGGAGCCCTTCGAGTGTCTTCCCCGAGTCCCTCCCAGTGCGGGCTGCCGGGGAAATGCGGGGGTTGGGCTGGAAAAGCAGGTAGCATCTAGTGCATCCCCATGGACAGGGGAGGTAATTAGCGGACTACCCACTGCCAGGGAACACCTGTGACACCAGGCAGCTGCGTGGAGGGCGGCCCCGAACCTCCCCCACACAGTCAGCCGTGTTCCAGAATTCTGAGTGTGGGGAGGTTCCGTCTTCTGTCTGCAGCACCCGGGTTCTCCTAGGAGCCCTTCGAGTGTCTTCCCCGAGTCCCTCCCAGTGCGGGCTGCCGGGGAAAGGCGGGGGTTTGGCTGGAAACGCAGGTAGCATCTAGTGCCTCCCCATGGACAGGGGAGGTAATTAGCGGACTTCCCCTTGCGAGGGAACACCTGTGACACCAGGAAGCTGCGTGGGGGGCGGCCCTAAACCTCCCCCACACAGTCATCCATGTTCCGGAATTCTGAGTGTGGGGAGGTTCCGTCTTCTGTCTGCAGCACCCGGGTTCTCCTAGGAGCCCTTCGAGTGTGTTCCCCGAGTCCCTCCCTGTGCGGGCGGCCGGGGAAAGGCGGGGGTTGGGCTGGAAACGCAGGTAGCATCTAGTGCCTCCCCATGGACAGGGGAGGTAATTAGCGGACTACCCCCTGCCAGGGAACACCTGTGACACCAGGCACCTGCGTGGAGGGCGGCCCCGAACCTCCCCCACACAGTCAGCCGTGTTCCGGAATTCTGAGTGTGGGGAGGTTCCGTCTTCTGTCTGCAGCACCCAGGTTCTCCTAGGAGCCCTTCGAGTGTCTTCCCCGAGTCCCTCCCAGTGCGGGCTGCCGGGGAAATGCGGGGGTTTGGCTGGAAACGCAGGTAGCATCTAGTGGCTCCCCATGGACCATGGAGGTAATTAGCGGACTTCCCCTTGCGAGGGAACACCTGTGACACAAGGCAGCTGCGTGGAGGGCGGCCCCGAACCTCCCCCACACAGTCACCCGTGTTCCGGAATTCTGAGTGTGGGGAGGTTCCGTCTTCTGTCTGCAGCACCCGGGTTCTCCTAATGGCCATTCGAGTGTCTTCCCCCAGTCCCTCCCAGTGCGGGCTGCCGGGGAAAGGCGGGGGTTGGGCTGGAAAAGCAGGTAGCATCTAGTGCCTCCCCATGGACAAGGGAGATAATTAGCGGACTTCCCCCTGCCAGGGAACACCTGTGACACCAGGCATCTTCGTGGAGGGCGGCCCCAAACCTCCCCCACACAGTCGGCCGTGTTCCGGAATTCTGAGTGTGGGGAGGTTCCGTCTTCTTTCTGCAGCACCCGGGATCTCCTAGGAGCCCTTCGAGTGTCTTCCCCGAGTCCCTCACAGTGCGGGCTGCCGGGGAAAGGCGGGGGTTGGGCTGGAAACGCAGGTAGCATCTAGTGCCTCCTCATGGACAGGGGAGGGAATTAGCGGACTTCCCCCTGCGAGGGAACACCTGTGACACCAGGAAGTTGCGTGGGGGCGGCCCTAAACCTCACCCACAGTCAGCCCTGTTCCGGAATTCTGAGTGTGGGGAGGTTACGTCTTCTGTCTGCAGTACCCGGGATCTCCTAGGAGCCCTTCGAGTGTCTTCCCCCAGTCCCTCCCAGTGCGGGCTGCCGGGGAAAGGAGGGGGTTGTGCTGGAAACGCAGGTAGCATCTAGTGCCTCCCCATGGACTGGGGAGGTAATTAGCGGACTACCCCCTGCCAGGGAACACCTGTGACACAAGGCAGCTGCGTGGAGGGCGGCCCCGAACCTCCCCCTCACAGTCAGCCGTGTTCCAGGATTCTGAGTGTGGGGAGGTTCCGTCTTCTGTCTGCAGCACCCGGGTTCTCCTAGGAGCCCTTCGAGTGTCTTCCCCGAGTCCCTCCCAGTGCGGGCTGCCGGGGAAAGGCGGGGGTTGGGCTGGAAACGCAGGTAGCATCTAGTGCCTCCTCATGGACAGGGGAGGTAATTAGCGGACATCACCTTGGCAGGGAACACCTGTGACACCAGGCAGCTGCGTGGAGGGCGGCTCTGAACCTCCCCCTCACAGTCACCCGTGTTCCGGATTTCTGAGTGTGGGGGGGTTCCTTCTTCTGTCTGCAGCACACGGGATCTCCTAGGAGCCCTTCGAGTGTCTTCCCCGAGTCCCTCCCAGTGCGGGCTGCCGGGGAAGGCGGGGGTTGGGCTGGAAACGCAGGTAGCATCTAGTTCCTCCCCATGGACAGGGGAGGTAATTAGCGGACTACGCCCTGCCAGGGAACACCTGTGACACCAGGCAGCTGCGTGGAGGGCGGCCCCGAACCTCCCCCACACAGTCAGCCGTATTCCGGAATTCTGAGTGTGGGGAGGTTCCGTCTTCTGTCTGCAGCACCCGGGTTCTCCTAGGAGCCCTTCGAGTGTCTTCCCCGAGTCCCTCCCAGTGCGGGCTGCCGGGGAAAGGCGGGGGTTTGGCTGGAAACGCAGGTAGCATCTAGTGCCTCCCCATGGAGAGGGGAGGTATTTAGCGGAATTCCCCTTGCGAGGGAAAACCTGTGACACCAGGCAGCTGCGTGGAGGGCGGCCCCGAACCTCCCCCACACAGTCACCCGTGTTCCGGAATTCTGAGTGTGGGGGGTTCCTTCTTCTGTCTGCAGCACACGGGATCTCCTAGGAGCCCTTCGAGTGTCTTCCCCGAGTCCCTCTCTGTGCGGGCTGCCGAGGAAAGGCGGGGGTTGGGCTGGAAAAGCAGGTAGCATCTAGTGCCTCCCCCTGGACAGGGGAGGTAATTAGCGGACTTCCCCTTGCGAGGGAACCCCTGTGACACAAGGCAGCTGCGTGGAGGGCGGCCCCGAACCTCCCCCACACAGTCAGCCGTGTTCCGGAATTCTGAGTGTGGGGAGGATCCGTCTTCTGTCTGCAGCACCCGGGTTCTCCTAGGAGCCATTCGAGTGTCTTCCCCCAGTCCCTCCCAGTGCGGGCTGCCGGGGAAAGGCGGGGGTTGGTCTGGAAAAGCAGGTAGCATCTAGTGCCTCCCCATGGACAAGGGAGATAATTAGCGGACTTCCCCCTGCCAGGGAACACCTGTGACACCAGGCATCTTCGTGGAGGGCGGCCCCAAACCTCCCCCACACAGTCGGCCGTGTTCCGGAATTCTGAGTGTGGGGAGGTTCCGTCTTCTGTCTGCAGCACCCGGGTTCTCCTAGGAGCCATTCGAGTGTCTTCCCCCAGTCCCTCCCAGTGCGGGCTGCCGGGGAAAGGCGGGGGTTGGGCTGGAAAAGCAGGTAGCATCTAGTGCCTCCCCATGGACAAGGGAGATAATGAGCGGACTTCCCCCTGCCAGGGAACACCTGTGACACCAGGCAGCTGCGTGGAGGGCGGCCCCGAACCTCCCCCACACAGTCAGCCGTGTTCCGGAATTCTGAGTGTGGGGAGGTACCGTCTTCTGTCTGCAGCACCCGGGATCTCCTAGGAGCCCTTCGAGTGTCTTCCCCGAGTCCATCCCAGTGCGGGCTACCGGGGAAAGGCGGGGGTTGGGCTGGAAAAGCAGGTAGCATCTAGTGCCTCCCCCTGGACAGGGGAGGTAATTAACGGACTTCCCCCTGCCAGGGAACACCTGTGACACCAGGCAGCTGCGTGGAGGGCGGCCCCGAACCTCCCCCACACAGTCACCCGTGTTCCGGAATTCTGAGTGTGGGGAGGTTCCATCTTCTGTCTGCAGCACACGGGATCTCCTAGGAGCCCTTCGAGTGTCTTCCCCGAGTCCCTCCCAGTGCGGGCTGCCGGGGAAAGGCGGGGGTTGGGCTGGAAAAGCAGGTAGCATCTAGTTCCTCCCCATGGACAGGGGAGGTAATTAGCGGACTACGCCCTGCCAGGGAACACCTGTGACACCAGGCAGCTGCGTGGAGGGCGGCCCCGAACCTCCCCCACACAGTCAGCCGTGTTCCGGAATTCTGAGTGTGGGGAGGTTCCGTCTTCTGTCTGCAGCACCCGGGTTCTCCTAGGAGCAATTCGAGGGTCTTCCCCCAGTCCCTCCCAGTGCGGGCTGCCGGGGAAAGGCGGGGGTTGGGCTGGAAACGCAGGTAGCATCTAGTGCCTCCTCATGGACAGGGGAGGTAATTAGCGGACATCACCCTGGCAGGGAACACCTGTGACACCAGGCAGCTGCGTGGAGGGCGGCTCTGAACCTCCCCCTCACAGTCACCCGTGTTCCGGATTTCTGAGTGTGGGGAGGTTCCGTCTTCTGTCTGCAGCACACGGGATCTCCTAGGAGCCCTTCGAGTGTCTTCCCCGAGTCCCTCTCAGTGCGGGCTGCCGGGGAAAGGCGGTGGTTGGGCTGGAAAAGCAGGTAGCATCTAGTGCCTCCCCCTGGACAGGGGAGGTAATTAGCGGAATTCCCCTTGCGAGGGAACCCCTGTGACACCAGGCAGCTGCGTGGAGGTCGGCTCCGAACCTCCCACACACAGTCAT
The DNA here is from genome assembly GCF_048773025.1 of Camelus bactrianus. Lineage (NCBI taxonomy): Eukaryota > Metazoa > Chordata > Mammalia > Artiodactyla > Camelidae > Camelus > Camelus bactrianus. The sequence continues at coordinate 1,179,433 of NC_133540.1, forward strand.
ACGTGTTCCGGAATTCTGAGTGTGGGGGGGTTCCTTCTTCTGTCTGCAGCACACGGGATCTCCTAGGAGCCCTTCGAGTGTCTTCCCCCAGTCCCTCGCAGTGCGGGCTGCCGGGGAAAGGCGGGGGTTTGGCTGGAAACGCAGGTAGCATCTAGTGCCTCCCCATGGACCAGGGAGGTAATTAGCGGACTTCCCCTTGCGAGGGAACACCTGTGACACCAGGCATCTTCGTGGAGGGCGGCCCCAAACCTCCCCCACACAGTCGGCCGTGTTCCGGAATTCTGAGTGTGGGGAGGTTCCGTCTTCTGTCTGCAGCACCCGGGATCTCCTAGGAGCCCTTCGAGTGTCTTCCCCGAGTCCCTCCCAGTGCGGGCTACCGGGGAAAGGCGGGGGTTGGGCTGGAAAAGCAGGTAGCATCTAGTTCCTCCCCATGGACAGGGGAGGTAATTAGCGGACTACGCCCTGCCAGGGAACACCTGTGACACCAGGCAGCTGCGTGGAGGGCGGCCCCGAACCTCCCCCACACAGTCAGCCGTGTTCCGGAATTCTGAGTGTGGGGAGGTTCCGTCTTCTGTCTGCAGCACCCGGGTTCTCCTAGGAGCAATTCGAGGGTCTTCCCCCAGTCCCTCCCAGTGCGGGCTGCCGGGGAAAGGCGGGGGTTGGGCTGGAAACGCAGGTAGCATCTAGTGCCTCCTCATGGACAGGGGAGGTAATTAGCGGACATCACCCTGGCAGGGAACACCTGTGACACCAGGCAGCTGCGTGGAGGGCGGCTCTGAACCTCCCCCTCACAGTCACCCGTGTTCCGGATTTCTGAGTGTGGGGAGGTTCCGTCTTCTGTCTGCAGCACACGGGATCTCCTAGGAGCCCTTCGAGTGTCTTCCCCGAGTCCCTCTCAGTGCGGGCTGCCGGGGAAAGGCGGTGGTTGGGCTGGAAAAGCAGGTAGCATCTAGTGCCTCCCCCTGGACAGGGGAGGTAATTAGCGGAATTCCCCTTGCGAGGGAACCCCTGTGACACCAGGCAGCTGCGTGGAGGGCGGCTCCGAACCTCCCACACACAGTCATACGTGTTCCGGAATTCTGAGTGTGGGGGGGTTCCTTCTTCTGTCTGCAGCACACGGGATCTCCTAGGAGCCCTTCGAGTGTCTTCCCCCAGTCCCTCGCAGTGCGGGCTGCCGGGGAAAGGCGGGGGTTTGGCTGGAAACGCAGGTAGCATCTAGTGCCTCCCCATGGACCAGGGAGGTAATTAGCGGACTTCCCCTTGCGAGGGAACACCTGTGACACCAGGCAGCTGCGTGGAGGGCGGCTCTGAACCTCCCCCTCACAGTCACCCGTGTTCCGGATTTCTGAGTGTGGGGAGGTTCCGTCTTCTGTCTGCAGCACACGGGATCTCCTAGGAGCCCTTCGAGTGTCTTCCCCGAGTCCCTCTCAGTGCGGGCTGCCGGGGAAAGGCGGTGGTTGGGCTGGAAAAGCAGGTAGCATCTAGTGCCTCCCCCTGGACAGGGGAGGTAATTAGCGGAATTCCCCTTGCGAGGGAACCCCTGTGACACCAGGCAGCTGCGTGGAGGTCGGCTCCGAACCTCCCACACACAGTCATACGTGTTCCGGAATTCTGAGTGTGGGGGGGTTCCTTCTTCTGTCTGCAGCACACGGGATCTCCTAGGAGCCCTTCGAGTGTCTTCCCCCAGTCCCTCGCAGTGCGGGCTGCCGGGGAAAGGCGGGGGTTTGGCTGGAAACGCAGGTAGCATCTAGTGCCTCCCCATGGACCAGGGAGGTAATTAGCGGACTTCCCCTTGCGAGGGAACACCTGTGACACCAGGCATCTTCGTGGAGGGCGGCCCCAAACCTCCCCCACACAGTCGGCCGTGTTCCGGAATTCTGAGTGTGGGGAGGTTCCGTCTTCTGTCTGCAGCACCCGGGATCTCCTAGGAGCCCTTCGAGTGTCTTCCCCGAGTCCCTCCCAGTGCGGGCTACCGGGGAAAGGCGGGGGTTGGGCTGGAAAAGCAGGTAGCATCTAGTTCCTCCCCATGGACAGGGGAGGTAATTAGCGGACTACGCCCTGCCAGGGAACACCTGTGACACCAGGCAGCTGCGTGGAGGGCGGCCCCGAACCTCCCCCACACAGTCAGCCGTGTTCCGGAATTCTGAGTGTGGGGAGGTTCCGTCTTCTGTCTGCAGCACCCGGGTTCTCCTAGGAGCAATTCGAGGGTCTTCCCCCAGTCCCTCCCAGTGCGGGCTGCCGGGGAAAGGCGGGGGTTGGGCTGGAAACGCAGGTAGCATCTAGTGCCTCCTCATGGACAGGGGAGGTAATTAGCGGACATCACCCTGGCAGGGAACACCTGTGACACCAGGCAGCTGCGTGGAGGGCGGCTCTGAACCTCCCCCTCACAGTCACCCGTGTTCCGGATTTCTGAGTGTGGGGAGGTTCCGTCTTCTGTCTGCAGCACACGGGATCTCCTAGGAGCCCTTCGAGTGTCTTCCCCGAGTCCCTCTCAGTGCGGGCTGCCGGGGAAAGGCGGTGGTTGGGCTGGAAAAGCAGGTAGCATCTAGTGCCTCCCCCTGGACAGGGGAGGTAATTAGCGGAATTCCCCTTGCGAGGGAACCCCTGTGACACCAGGCAGCTGCGTGGAGGGCGGCTCCGAACCTCCCACACACAGTCATACGTGTTCCGGAATTCTGAGTGTGGGGGGGTTCCTTCTTCTGTCTGCAGCACACGGGATCTCCTAGGAGCCCTTCGAGTGTCTTCCCCCAGTCCCTCGCAGTGCGGGCTGCCGGGGAAAGGCGGGGGTTTGGCTGGAAACGCAGGTAGCATCTAGTGCCTCCCCATGGACCAGGGAGGTAATTAGCGGACTTCCCCTTGCGAGGGAACACCTGTGACACCAGGCATCTTCGTGGAGGGCGGCCCCAAACCTCCCCCACACAGTCGGCCGTGTTCCGGAATTCTGAGTGTGGGGAGGTTCCGTCTTCTGTCTGCAGCACCCGGGATCTCCTAGGAGCCCTTCGAGTGTCTTCCCCGAGTCCCTCCCAGTGCGGGCTACCGGGGAAAGGCGGGGGTTGGGCTGGAAAAGCAGGTAGCATGTAGTGCCTCCCCCTGGACAGGGGAGATAATTAGCGGACTTCCCCCTGCCAGGGAACACCTGTGACACCTGGCATCTTCGTGGAGGGCGGCCGCAAACCTCCCCCACACAGTCGGCCGTGTTCCGGAATTCTGAGTGTGGGGAGGTTCCGTCTTCTGTCTGCAGCACCCGGGATCTCCTAGGAGCCCTTCGAGTGTCTTCCCCGAGTCCCTCCCAGTGCGGGCTACCGGGGAAAGGCGGGGGTTGGGCTGGAAAAGCAGGTAGCATCTAGTGCCTCCCCCTGGACAGGGGAGATAATTAGCGGACTTCCCCCTGCCAGGGAACACCTGTGACACCAGGCATCTTCGTGGAGGGCGGCCCCAAACCTCCCCCACACAGTCGGCCGTGTTCCGGAATTCTGAGTGTGGGGAGGTTCCGTCTTCTGTCTGCAGCACCCGGGATCTCCTAGGAGCCCTTCGAGTGTCTTCCCCGAGTCCCTCCCAGTGCGGGCTACCGGGGAAAGGCGGGGGTTGGGCTGGAAAAGCAGGTAGCATCTAGTGCCTCCCCCTGGACAGGGGAGATATTTAGCGGACTTCCCCCTGCCAGGGAACACCTGTGACACCAGGCATCTTCGTGGAGGGTGGCCCCAAACCTCCCCCACACAGTCGGCCGTGTTCCGGAATTCTGAGTGTGGGGAGGTTCCGTCTTCTGTCTGCAGCACCCGGGATCTCCTAGGAGCCCTTCGAGTGTCTTCCCCGAGTCCCTCCCAGTGCGGGCTGCCGGGGAAAGGCGGGGGTTGGGCTGGAAAAGCAGGTAGCATCTAGTGCCTCCCCCTGGACAGGGGAGATATTTAGCGGACTTCCCCCTGCCAGGGAACACCTGTGACACCAGGCATCTTCGTGGAGGGCGGCCCCAAACCTCCCCCACACAGTCGGCCGTGTTCCGGAATTCTGAGTGTGGGGAGGTTCCGTCTTCTGTCTGCAGCACCCGGGATCTCCTAGGAGCCCTTCGAGTGTCTTCCCCGAGTCCCTCCCAGTGCGGGCTGCCGGGGAAAGCCGGGGGTTGGGCTGGAAACGCAGGTAGCATCTAGTGCCTCCCCCTGGACAGGGGAGGTAATTAACGGACTTCCCCTTGCGAGGGAACACCTGTGACACCAGGAAGCTGCGTGGAGGGCGGCCCTAAACTTCCCCACACAGTCACCCTTGTTCCGGAATTCTGAGTGTGGGGAGGTTCCGTCTTCTGTCTGCAGCACCCGGGTTCTCCTAGGAGCCCTTCGAGTGTCTTCCCCCAGTCCCTCCCTTGCGGGCTGCCGGGGAAAGGTGGGGGTTGGGCTGGAAAAGCAGGTAGCATCTAGTGCCTCCCCCTGGACAGGGGAGGTAATTAGTGGACATCACCCTGCCAGGGAACACCTGTGACACCAGGCAGCTGCGTGGAGGGCGGCTCTGAACCTCCCCCTCACAGTCACCCTTGTTCCGGATTTCTGAGTGTGGGGGGGTTCCTTCTTCTGTCTGCAGCACACGGGATCTCCTGGGAGCCCTTCGAGTGTCTTCCCCGAGTCCCTCCCATTGCGGGCTGCTGGGGAAAGGCGGGGGTTGGGCTGGAAACGCAGGTAGCATCTAGTTCCTCCCCATGGACAGGGGAGGTAATTAGCGGACTTCCCCTTGCGAGGGAACACCTGTGACACCAGGAAGCTGCGTGGAGGGCGGCCCTAAACTTCCCCACACAGTCACCCTTGTTCCGGAATTCTGAGTGTGGGGAGGTTCCGTCTTCTGTCTGCAGCACCCGGGTTCTCCTAGGAGCCCTTCGAGTGTCTTCCCCCAGTCCCTCCAAGTGCGGGCTGCCGGGGAAAGTTGGGGGTTGGGCTGGAAAAGCAGGTAGCATCTAGTGCCTCCCCCTGGACAGGGGAGGTAATTAGTGGACATCACCCTGCCAGGGAACACCTGTGACACCAGGCAGCTGCGTGGAGGGCGGCTCTGAACCTCCCCCTCACAGTCACCCTTGTTCTGGATTTCTGAGTGTGGGGGTTTTCCTTCTTCTGTCTGCAGCACACGGGATCTCCTAGGAGCCCTTCGAGTGTCTTCCCCGAGTCCCTCCCAGTGCGGGCTGCCGGGGAAAGGCGGGGGTTGGGCTGGAAAAGCAGGTAGCATCTAGTGCCTCCCCCTGGACATCGGAGGTAATTAGTGGACATCACCCTGCCAGGGAACACCTGTGACACCAGGCAGCTGCGTGGAGGGCGGCTCTGAACCTCCCCCTCACACTCACCCTTGTTCTGGATTTCTGAGTGTGGGGGGGTTCCTTCTTCTGTCTGCAGCACACGGGATCTCCTAGGAGCCCTTCGAGTGTCTTCCCCGAGTCCCTCCCAGTGCGGGCTGCCGGGGAAAGGCGGGGGTTTGGCTGGAAAAGCAGGTAGCATCTAGTGCCTCCCCCTGGACAGGGGAGGTAATTAGCGGACTTCCCCTTGCGAGGGAACCCCTGTGACACCAGGCAGCTGCGTGGAGGGCGGCTCCGAACCTCCCCCACACAGTCATACGTGTTCCGGAATTCTGAGTGTGGGGGGGTTCCTTCTTCTGTCTGCAGCACACGGGATCTCCTAGGAGCCCTTCGAGTGTCTTCCCCCAGTCCCTCCCAGTGCGGGCTGCCGGGGAAAGGCGGGGTTTGGGCTGGAAAAACAGGTAGCATCTAGTGCCTCCCCATGGACAGGGGAGGTTATTAGCGGACTACCCCCTGCCAGGGAACACCTGTGACACCAGGCAGCTGCGTGGAGGGCGGCCCCGAACCTCCCCCACACAGTCAGCCGTGTTCCAGAATTCTGAGTGTGGGGAGGTTCCGTCTTCTGTCTGCAGCACCCGGGTTCTCCTAGGAGCCCTTCGAGTGTCTTCCCCGAGTCCCTCCCAGTGCGGGCTGCCGGGGAAAGGCGGGGGTTTGGCTGGAAACGCAAGTAGCATCTAGTGCCTCCCCATGGACAAGGGAGATAATTAGCGGACTTCCCCCTGCCAGGGAACACCTGTGACACCAGGCAACTTCGTGGAGGGCGGCCCCAAACCTCCCCCACACAGTCGGCCGTGTTCCGGAATTCTGAGTGTGGGGAGGTTCCGTCTTCTGTCTGCAGCACCCGGGATTTCCTAGGAGCCCTTCGAGTGTCTTCCCCGAGTCCCTCCCAGTGCGGGCTGCCGGGGAAAGGCGGGGGTTGGGCTGGAAACGCAGGTAGCATCTAGTGCCTCCTCATGGACAGGGGAGGTAATTAGCGGACATCACCCTGCCAGGGAACACCTGTGACACCAGGCAGCTGCGTGGAGGGCGGCTCTGAACCTCCCCCTCACAGTCACCCGTGTTCTGGATTTCTGAGTGTGGGGGGGTTCCTTCTTCTGTCTGCAGCACACGGGATCTCCTAGGAGCCCTTCGAGTGTCTTCCCCGAGTCCCTCCCAGTGCGGGCTGCCGGGGAAAGGCGGGGGTTGGGCTGGAAAATCAGGTAGCATCTAGTTCCTCCCCATGGACAGGGGAGGAAATTAGCGGACTACGCCCTGCCAGGGAACACCTGTGACACCAGGCAGCTGCGTGGAGGGCGGCCCCGAACCTCCCCCACACAGTCAGCCGTATTCCGGAATTCTGAGTGTGGGGAGGTTCCGTCTTCTGTCTGCAGCACCCGGGTTCTCCTAGGAGCCCTTCGAGTGTCTTCCCCGAGTCCCTCCCAGTGCGGGCTGCCGGGGAAAGGCGGGGGTTTGGCTGGAAACGCAGGTAGCATCTAGTGCCTCCCCATGGAGAGGGGAGGTAATTAGCGGAATTCCCCTTGCGAGGGAACACCTGTGACACCAGGCAGCTGCGTGGAAGGCGGCTCCGAACCTCCCCCACACAGTCACCCGTGTTCCGGAATTCTGAGTGTGGGGGGGTTCCTTCTTCTGTCTGCAGCACACGGGATCTCCTAGGAGCCCTTCGAGTGTCTTCCCCGAGTCCCTCCCAGTGCGGGCTGCCGGGGAAAGGCGGGGGTTGGGCTGGAAAAGCAGGTAGCATCTAGTGCCTCCCCCTGGACAGGGGAGGTAATTAGCGGACTTCCCCTTGCGAGGGAACCCCTGTGACACCAGGCAGCTGCGTGGAGGGCGGCTCCGAACCTCCCCCACACAGTCATACGTGTTCCGGTATTCTGAGTGTGGGGGGGTTCCTTCTTCTGTCTGCAGCACACGGGATCACCTAGGAGCCCTTCGAGTGTCTTCCCCCAGTCCCTCCCAGTGCGGGCTGCCGGGGAATGGCGGGGGTTTGGCTGGAAACGCAGGTAGCATCTAGTGCCTCCCCATGGACAGGGGAGGTAATTAGCGGACTACCCCCTGCCAGGGAACACCTGTGACACCAGGCAGCTGCGTGGAGGGCGGCCCCGAACCTCCCCCACACAGTCAGCCGTGTTCCGGAATTCTGAGTGTGGGGAGGTACCGTCTTCTGTCTGCAGCACCCGGGATCTCCTAGGAGCCCTTCGAGTGTCTTCCCCGAGTCCATCCCAGTGCGGGCTACCGGGGAAAGGCGGGGGTTGGGCTGGAAAAGCAGGTAGCATCTAGTGCCTCCCCATGGACAGGGGAGGTAATTAACGGACTTCCCCCTGCCAGGGAACACCTGTGACACCAGGCAGCTGCGTGGAGGGCGGCCCCGAACCTCCCCCACACAGTCACCCGTGTTCCGGAATTCTGAGTGTGGGGAGGTTCCGTCTTCTGTCTGCAGCACCCGGGATCTCCTAGGAGCCCTTCGAGTGTCTTCCCCGAGTCCCTCCCAGTGCGGGCTACCGGGGAAAGGCGGGGGTTGGGCTGGAAAAGCAGGTAGCATCTAGTTCCTCCCCATGGACAGGGTAGGTAATTAGCGGACTACCCCCTGCCAGGGAACACTTGTGACACCAGGCAGCTGCGTGGAGGGCGGCCCCGAACCTCCCCCTCACAGTCAGCCGTGTTCCGGAATTCTGAGTGTGGGGAGGTTCCGTCTTCTGTCTGCAGCACCCAGGTTCTCCTAGGAGCCCTTCGAGTGTCTTCCCCGAGTCCCTCCCAGTGCGGGCTGCCGGGGAAAGGCGGGGGTTTGGCTGGAAACGCAGGTAGCATCTAGTGCCTCCTCATGGACAGGGGAGGTAATTAGCGGACATCACCCTGCCAGGGAACACCTGTGACACCAGGCAGCTGCGTGGAGGGCGGCTCTGAACCTCCCCCTCACAGTCACCCGTGTTCCGGATTTCTGAGTGTGGGGGGGTTCCTTCTTCTGTCTGCAGCACACGGGATCTCCTAGGAGCCCTTCGAGTGTCTTCCCCGAGTCCCTCCCAGTGCGGGCTGCCGGGGAAAGGCGGGGGTTTGGCTGGAAACGCAGGTAGCATCTAGTGCCTCCCCATGGATAGGGGAGGTAATTAGCGGAATTCCCCTTGCGAGGGAACACCTGTGACACCAGGCAGCTGCGTGGAGGGCGGCCCCGAACCTCCCCCACACAGTCACCCGTGTTCCGGAATTCTGAGTGTGGGGGGGTTCCTTCTTCTGTCTGCAGCACACGGGATCTCCTAGGAGCCCTTCGAGTATCTTCCCCCAGTCCCTCCCAGTGCGGGCTGCCGGGGAAAGGAGGGGGTTGTGCTGGAAACGCAGGTAGCATCTAGTGCCTCCCCATGGACAAGGGAGATAATTAGCGGACTTCCCCCTGCCAGGGAACACCTGTGACACCAGGCAGCTGCGTGGAGGGCGGCCCCGAACCTCCCCCACACAGTCACCCGTGTTCCGGAATTCTGAGTGTGGGGAGGTTCCGTCTTCTGTCTGCAGCACCCGGGATCTCCTAGGAGCCCCTCGAGTGTCTTCCCCGAGTCCCTCCCAGTGCGGGCTGCCGGGTAAAGGCGGGGGTTTGGCTGGAAACGCAGGTAGTATCTAGTGCCTCCCCATGGACCAGGGAGGTAATTAGCGGACTTCCCCTTGCGAGGGAACACCTGTGACACAAGGCAGCTGCGTGGAGGGCGGCCCCGAACCTCCCCCACACAGTCAGCCGTGTTCCGGAATTCTGAGTGTGGGGAGGTTCCGTCTTCTGTCTGCAGCACCCGGGTTCTCCTAGGAGCCATTCGAGTGTCTTCCCCCAGTCCCTCCCAGTGCGGGCTGCCGGGGAAAGGCGGGGGTTGGGCTGGAAAAGCAGGTAGCATCTAGTGCCTCCCCATGGACAAGGGAGATAATTAGCGGACTTCCCCCTGCCAGGGAACACCTGTGACACCAGGCATCTTCGTGGAGGGCGGCCCCAAACCTCCCCCACACAGTCGGCCGTGTTCCGGAATTCTGAGTGTGGGGAGGTTCCGTCTTCTGTCTGCAGCACCTGGGATCTCCTAGGAGCCCTTCGAGTGTCTTCCCCGAGTCCCTCCCAGTGCGGGCTGCCGGGGAAAGGCGGGGGTTGGGCTGGAAACGCAGGTAGCATCTAGTGCCTCCTCATGGACAGGGGAGGTAATTAGCGGACATCACCCTGCCAGGGAACACCTGTGACACCAGGCAGCTGCGTGGAGGGCGGCTCTCAACCTCCCCCTCACAGTCACCCGTGTTCCGGATTTCTGAGTGTGGGGAGGTTCCGTCTTCTGTCTGCAGCACCCGGGTTCTCCTAGGAGCCATTCGAGTGTCTTCCCCCAGTCCCTCCCAGTGCGGGCTGCCGGGGAAAGGCGGGGGTTGGGCTGGAAAAGCAGGTAGCATCTAGTGCCTCCCCATGGACAAGGGAGATAATTAGCGGACTTCCCCCTGCCAGGGAACACCTGTGACACCAGGCAGCTGCATGGAGGGCGGCCCCGAACCTCCCCCACACAGTCACCCGTGTTCCGGAATTCTGAGTGTGGGGAGGTTCCGTCTTCTGTCTGCAGCACCCGGGATCTCCTAGGAGCCCTTCGAGTGTCTTCCCCGAGTCCCTCCCAGTGCGGGCTGCCGGGGAAAGGCGGGGGTTGGGCTGGAAACGCAGGTAGCATCTAGTGCCTCCTCATGGACAGGGGAGGTAATTAGCGGACATCACCCTGCCAGGGAACACCTGTGACACCAGGCAGCTGCGTGGAGGGCGGCTCTCAACCTCCCCCTCACAGTCACCCGTGTTCCGGATTTCTGAGTGTGGGGAGGTTCCGTCTTCTGTCTGCAGCACCCGGGTTCTCCTAGGAGCCATTCGAGTGTCTTCCCCCAGTCCCTCCCAGTGCGGGCTGCCGGGGAAAGGCGGGGGTTGGGCTGGAAAAGCAGGTAGCATCTAGTGCCTCCCCATGGACAAGGGAGATAATTAGCGGACTTCCCCCTGCCAGGGAACACCTGTGACACCAGGCAGCTGCATGGAGGGCGGCCCCGAACCTCCCCCACACAGTCACCCGTGTTCCGGAATTCTGAGTGTGGGGAGGTTCCGTCTTCTGTCTGCAGCACCCGGGATCTCCTAGGAGCCCTTCGAGTGTCTTCCCCGAGTCCCTCCCAGTGCGGGCTGCCGGGGAAAGGCGGGGGTTGGGCTGGAAAAGCAGGTAGCATCTAGTGCCTCCTCATGGACAGGGGAGGTAATTAGCGGACATCACCCTGCCAGGGAACACCTGTGACACCAGGCAGCTGCGTGGAGGGCGGCTCTGAACCTCCCCCTCACAGTCACCCGTGTTCCGGATTTCTGAGTGTGGGGGGGTTCCTTCTTCTGTCTGCAGCACACGGGATCTCCTAGGAGCCCTTCGAGTGTCTTCCCCGAGTCCCTCCCAGTGCGGGCTGCTGGGGAAAGGCGGGGGTTGGGCTGGAAAACAGGTAGCATCTAGTTCCTCCCCATGGACAGGGGAGGTAATTAGCGGACTACGCCCTGCCAGGGAACACCTGTGACACCAGGCAGCTGCGTGGAGGGCGGCCCCGAACCTCCCCCACACAGTCAGCCGTGTTCCGGAATTCTGAGTGTGGGGAGGTTCCGTCTTCTGTCTGCAGCACCCGGGTTCTCCTAGGAGCCATTCGAGTGTCTTCCCCCAGTCCCTCCCAGTGCGGGCTGCCGGGGAAAGGCGGGGGTTGGGCTGGAAAAGCAGGTAGCATCTAGTGCCTCCCCATGGACAAGGGAGATAATTAGCGGACTTCCCCCTGCCAGGGAACACCTGTGACACCAGGCAGCTGCGTGGAGGGCGGCCCCGAACCTCCCCCACACAGTCACCCGTGTTCCGGAATTCTGAGTGTGGGGAGGTTCCGTCTTCTGTCTGCAGCACCCGGGATCTCCTAGGAGCCCATCGAGTGTCTTCCCCGAGTCCCTCCCAGTGCGGGCTGCCGGGGAAAGGCGGGGGTTGGGCTGGAAACGCAGGTAGCATCTAGTGCCTCCCCATGGAGCGGGGAGGTAATTAGCGGAATTCCCCTTGCGAGGGAACACCTGTGACACCAGGCAGCTGCGTGGAGGGCGGCCCCGAACCTCCCCCACACAGTCACCCGTGTTCCGGAATTCTGAGTGTGGGGGGGTTGCTTCTTCTGTCTGCAGCACACGGGATCTCCTAGGAGCCCTTCGAGTGTCTTCCCCCAGTCCCTCCCAGTGCGGGCTGCCGGGGAAAGGAGGGGGTTGTGCTGGAAACGCAGGTAGAATCTAGTGCCTCCCCATGGACTGGGGAGGTAATTAGCGGACTACCCCCTGCCAGGGAACACCTGTGACACCAGGCAGCTGCGTGGAGGGCGGCCCCGAACCTCCCCCTCACAGTCAACCTTGTTCCGGATTTCTGAGTGTGGGGGGGTTCCTTCTTCTGTCTGCAGCACACGGGATCTCCTAGGAGCCCTTCGAGTGTCTTCCCCGAGTCCCTCCCAGTGCGGGCTGCCGGGGAAAGGCAGGGGTTTGGCTGGAAACGCAGGTAGCATCTAGTACCTCCCCATGGACAGGGGAGGTAATTAGCGGACTTCCCCTTGCGAGGGAACACCTGTGACACCAGGAAGCTGCGTGTGGGGCGGCCCTAAACCTCCCCCACACAGTCATCCGTGTTCCGGAATTCTGAGTGTGGGGAGGTTCCGTCTTCTGTCTGCAGCACCCGGGTTCTCCTAGGAGCCCTTCGAGTGTCTTCCCCGAGTCCCTCCCAGTGCGGGCTGCCGGGGAAAGGCGGGGGTTTGGCTGGAAACGCAGGTAGCATCTAGTGCCTCCCCATGGAGAGGGGAGGTATTTAGCGGAATTCCCCTTGCGAGGGAAAACCTGTGACACCAGGCAGCTGCGTGGAGGGCGGCCCCGAACCTCCCCCACACAGTCACCCGTGTTCCGGAATTCTGAGTGTGGGGGGTTCCTTCTTCTGTCTGCAGCACACGGGTTCTCCTAGGAGCAATTCGAGGGTCTTCCCCCAGTCCCTCCCAGTGCGGGCTGCCGGGGAAAGGCGGGGGTTGGGCTGGAAACGCAGGTAGCATCTAGTGCCTCCTCATGGACAGGGGAGGTAATTAGCGGACATCACCTTGGCAGGGAACACCTGTGACACCAGGCAGCTGCGTGGAGGGCGGCTCTGAACCTCCCCCTCACAGTCACCCGTGTTCCGGATTTCTGAGTGTGGGGGGGTTCCTTCTTCTGTCTGCAGCACACGGGATCTCCTAGGAGCCCTTCGAGTGTCTTCCCCGAGTCCCTCCCAGTGCGGGCTGCCGGGGAAGGCGGGGGTTGGGCTGGAAACGCAGGTAGCATCTAGTTCCTCCCCATGGACAGGGGAGGTAATTAGCGGACTACGCCCTGCCAGGGAACACCTGTGACACCAGGCAGCTGCGTGGAGGGCGGCCCCGAACCTCCCCCACACAGTCAGCCGTATTCCGGAATTCTGAGTGTGGGGAGGTTCCGTCTTCTGTCTGCAGCACCCGGGTTCTCCTAGGAGCCCTTCGAGTGTCTTCCCCGAGTCCCTCCCAGTGCGGGCTGCCGGGGAAAGGCGGGGGTTTGGCTGGAAACGCAGGTAGCATCTAGTGCCTCCCCATGGAGAGGGGAGGTATTTAGCGGAATTCCCCTTGCGAGGGAAAACCTGTGACACCAGGCAGCTGCGTGGAGGGCGGCCCCGAACCTCCCCCACACAGTCACCCGTGTTCCGGAATTCTGAGTGTGGGGGGTTCCTTCTTCTGTCTGCAGCACACGGGATCTCCTAGGAGCCCTTCGAGTGTCTTCCCCGAGTCCCTCTCTGTGCGGGCTGCCGAGGAAAGGCGGGGGTTGGGCTGGAAAAGCAGGTAGCATCTAGTGCCTCCCCCTGGACAGGGGAGGTAATTAGCGGACTTCCCCTTGCGAGGGAACCCCTGTGACACAAGGCAGCTGCGTGGAGGGCGGCCCCGAACCTCCCCCACACAGTCAGCCGTGTTCCGGAATTCTGAGTGTGGGGAGGATCCGTCTTCTGTCTGCAGCACCCGGGTTCTCCTAGGAGCCATTCGAGTGTCTTCCCCCAGTCCCTCCCAGTGCGGGCTGCCGGGGAAAGGCGGGGGTTGGTCTGGAAAAGCAGGTAGCATCTAGTGCCTCCCCATGGACAAGGGAGATAATTAGCGGACTTCCCCCTGCCAGGGAACACCTGTGACACCAGGCATCTTCGTGGAGGGCGGCCCCAAACCTCCCCCACACAGTCGGCCGTGTTCCGGAATTCTGAGTGTGGGGAGGTTCCGTCTTCTGTCTGCAGCACCCGGGTTCTCCTAGGAGCCATTCGAGTGTCTTCCCCCAGTCCCTCCCAGTGCGGGCTGCCGGGGAAAGGCGGGGGTTGGGCTGGAAAAGCAGGTAGCATCTAGTGCCTCCCCATGGACAAGGGAGATAATGAGCGGACTTCCCCCTGCCAGGGAACACCTGTGACACCAGGCAGCTGCGTGGAGGGCGGCCCCGAACCTCCCCCACACAGTCAGCCGTGTTCCGGAATTCTGAGTGTGGGGAGGTACCGTCTTCTGTCTGCAGCACCCGGGATCTCCTAGGAGCCCTTCGAGTGTCTTCCCCGAGTCCATCCCAGTGCGGGCTACCGGGGAAAGGCGGGGGTTTGGCTGGAAAAGCAGGTAGCATCTAGTGCCTCCCCCTGGACAGGGGAGGTAATTAACGGACTTCCCCCTGCCAGGGAACACCTGTGACACCAGGCAGCTGCGTGGAGGGCGGCCCCGAACCTCCCCCACACAGTCACCCGTGTTCCGGAATTCTGAGTGTGGGGAGGTTCCATCTTCTGTCTGCAGCACACGGGATCTCCTAGGAGCCCTTCGAGTGTCTTCCCCGAGTCCCTCCCAGTGCGGGCTGCCGGGGAAAGGCGGGGGTTGGGCTGGAAAAGCAGGTAGCATCTAGTTCCTCCCCATGGACAGGGGAGGTAATTAGCGGACTACGCCCTGCCAGGGAACACCTGTGACACCAGGCAGCTGCGTGGAGGGCGGCCCCGAACCTCCCCCACACAGTCAGCCGTGTTCCGGAATTCTGAGTGTGGGGAGGTTCCGTCTTCTGTCTGCAGCACCCGGGTTCTCCTAGGAGCAATTCGAGGGTCTTCCCCCAGTCCCTCCCAGTGCGGGCTGCCGGGGAAAGGCGGGGGTTGGGCTGGAAACGCAGGTAGCATCTAGTGCCTCCTCATGGACAGGGGAGGTAATTAGCGGACATCACCCTGGCAGGGAACACCTGTGACACCAGGCAGCTGCGTGGAGGGCGGCTCTGAACCTCCCCCTCACAGTCACCCGTGTTCCGGATTTCTGAGTGTGGGGAGGTTCCGTCTTCTGTCTGCAGCACACGGGATCTCCTAGGAGCCCTTCGAGTGTCTTCCCCGAGTCCCTCTCAGTGCGGGCTGCCGGGGAAAGGCGGTGGTTGGGCTGGAAAAGCAGGTAGCATCTAGTGCCTCCCCCTGGACAGGGGAGGTAATTAGCGGAATTCCCCTTGCGAGGGAACCCCTGTGACACCAGGCAGCTGCGTGGAGGTCGGCTCCGAACCTCCCACACACAGTCATACGTGTTCCGGAATTCTGAGTGTGGGGGGGTTCCTTCTTCTGTCTGCAGCACACGGGATCTCCTAGGAGCCCTTCGAGTGTCTTCCCCCAGTCCCTCGCAGTGCGGGCTGCCGGGGAAAGGCGGGGGTTTGGCTGGAAACGCAGGTAGCATCTAGTGCCTCCCCATGGACCAGGGAGGTAATTAGCGGACTTCCCCTTGCGAGGGAACACCTGTGACACCAGGCATCTTCGTGGAGGGCGGCCCCAAACCTCCCCCACACAGTCGGCCGTGTTCCGGAATTCTGAGTGTGGGGAGGTTCCGTCTTCTGTCTGCAGCACCCGGGATCTCCTAGGAGCCCTTCGAGTGTCTTCCCCGAGTCCCTCCCAGTGCGGGCTACCGGGGAAAGGCGGGGGTTGGGCTGGAAAAGCAGGTAGCATCTAGTTCCTCCCCATGGACAGGGGAGGTAATTAGCGGACTACGCCCTGCCAGGGAACACCTGTGACACCAGGCAGCTGCGTGGAGGGCGGCCCCGAACCTCCCCCACACAGTCAGCCGTGTTCCGGAATTCTGAGTGTGGGGAGGTTCCGTCTTCTGTCTGCAGCACCCGGGTTCTCCTAGGAGCAATTCGAGGGTCTTCCCCCAGTCCCTCCCAGTGCGGGCTGCCGGGGAAAGGCGGGGGTTGGGCTGGAAACGCAGGTAGCATCTAGTGCCTCCTCATGGACAGGGGAGGTAATTAGCGGACATCACCCTGGCAGGGAACACCTGTGACACCAGGCAGCTGCGTGGAGGGCGGCTCTGAACCTCCCCCTCACAGTCACCCGTGTTCCGGATTTCTGAGTGTGGGGAGGTTCCGTCTTCTGTCTGCAGCACACGGGATCTCCTAGGAGCCCTTCGAGTGTCTTCCCCGAGTCCCTCTCAGTGCGGGCTGCCGGGGAAAGGCGGTGGTTGGGCTGGAAAAGCAGGTAGCATCTAGTGCCTCCCCCTGGACAGGGGAGGTAATTAGCGGAATTCCCCTTGCGAGGGAACCCCTGTGACACCAGGCAGCTGCGTGGAGGGCGGCTCCGAACCTCCCACACACAGTCATACGTGTTCCGGAATTCTGAGTGTGGGGGGGTTCCTTCTTCTGTCTGCAGCACACGGGATCTCCTAGGAGCCCTTCGAGTGTCTTCCCCCAGTCCCTCGCAGTGCGGGCTGCCGGGGAAAGGCGGGGGTTTGGCTGGAAACGCAGGTAGCATCTAGTGCCTCCCCATGGACCAGGGAGGTAATTAGCGGACTTCCCCTTGCGAGGGAACACCTGTGACACCAGGCAGCTGCGTGGAGGGCGGCTCTGAACCTCCCCCTCACAGTCACCCGTGTTCCGGATTTCTGAGTGTGGGGAGGTTCCGTCTTCTGTCTGCAGCACACGGGATCTCCTAGGAGCCCTTCGAGTGTCTTCCCCGAGTCCCTCTCAGTGCGGGCTGCCGGGGAAAGGCGGTGGTTGGGCTGGAAAAGCAGGTAGCATCTAGTGCCTCCCCCTGGACAGGGGAGGTAATTAGCGGAATTCCCCTTGCGAGGGAACCCCTGTGACACCAGGCAGCTGCGTGGAGGTCGGCTCCGAACCTCCCACACACAGTCATACGTGTTCCGGAATTCTGAGTGTGGGGGGGTTCCTTCTTCTGTCTGCAGCACACGGGATCTCCTAGGAGCCCTTCGAGTGTCTTCCCCCAGTCCCTCGCAGTGCGGGCTGCCGGGGAAAGGCGGGGGTTTGGCTGGAAACGCAGGTAGCATCTAGTGCCTCCCCATGGACCAGGGAGGTAATTAGCGGACTTCCCCTTGCGAGGGAACACCTGTGACACCAGGCATCTTCGTGGAGGGCGGCCCCAAACCTCCCCCACACAGTCGGCCGTGTTCCGGAATTCTGAGTGTGGGGAGGTTCCGTCTTCTGTCTGCAGCACCCGGGATCTCCTAGGAGCCCTTCGAGTGTCTTCCCCGAGTCCCTCCCAGTGCGGGCTACCGGGGAAAGGCGGGGGTTGGGCTGGAAAAGCAGGTAGCATCTAGTTCCTCCCCATGGACAGGGGAGGTAATTAGCGGACTACGCCCTGCCAGGGAACACCTGTGACACCAGGCAGCTGCGTGGAGGGCGGCCCCGAACCTCCCCCACACAGTCAGCCGTGTTCCGGAATTCTGAGTGTGGGGAGGTTCCGTCTTCTGTCTGCAGCACCCGGGTTCTCCTAGGAGCAATTCGAGGGTCTTCCCCCAGTCCCTCCCAGTGCGGGCTGCCGGGGAAAGGCGGGGGTTGGGCTGGAAACGCAGGTAGCATCTAGTGCCTCCTCATGGACAGGGGAGGTAATTAGCGGACATCACCCTGGCAGGGAACACCTGTGACACCAGGCAGCTGCGTGGAGGGCGGCTCTGAACCTCCCCCTCACAGTCACCCGTGTTCCGGATTTCTGAGTGTGGGGAGGTTCCGTCTTCTGTCTGCAGCACACGGGATCTCCTAGGAGCCCTTCGAGTGTCTTCCCCGAGTCCCTCTCAGTGCGGGCTGCCGGGGAAAGGCGGTGGTTGGGCTGGAAAAGCAGGTAGCATCTAGTGCCTCCCCCTGGACAGGGGAGGTAATTAGCGGAATTCCCCTTGCGAGGGAACCCCTGTGACACCAGGCAGCTGCGTGGAGGGCGGCTCCGAACCTCCCACACACAGTCATACGTGTTCCGGAATTCTGAGTGTGGGGGGGTTCCTTCTTCTGTCTGCAGCACACGGGATCTCCTAGGAGCCCTTCGAGTGTCTTCCCCCAGTCCCTCGCAGTGCGGGCTGCCGGGGAAAGGCGGGGGTTTGGCTGGAAACGCAGGTAGCATCTAGTGCCTCCCCATGGACCAGGGAGGTAATTAGCGGACTTCCCCTTGCGAGGGAACACCTGTGACACCAGGCATCTTCGTGGAGGGCGGCCCCAAACCTCCCCCACACAGTCGGCCGTGTTCCGGAATTCTGAGTGTGGGGAGGTTCCGTCTTCTGTCTGCAGCACCCGGGATCTCCTAGGAGCCCTTCGAGTGTCTTCCCCGAGTCCCTCCCAGTGCGGGCTACCGGGGAAAGGCGGGGGTTGGGCTGGAAAAGCAGGTAGCATGTAGTGCCTCCCCCTGGACAGGGGAGATAATTAGCGGACTTCCCCCTGCCAGGGAACACCTGTGACACCTGGCATCTTCGTGGAGGGCGGCCGCAAACCTCCCCCACACAGTCGGCCGTGTTCCGGAATTCTGAGTGTGGGGAGGTTCCGTCTTCTGTCTGCAGCACCCGGGATCTCCTAGGAGCCCTTCGAGTGTCTTCCCCGAGTCCCTCCCAGTGCGGGCTACCGGGGAAAGGCGGGGGTTGGGCTGGAAAAGCAGGTAGCATCTAGTGCCTCCCCCTGGACAGGGGAGATAATTAGCGGACTTCCCCCTGCCAGGGAACACCTGTGACACCAGGCATCTTCGTGGAGGGCGGCCCCAAACCTCCCCCACACAGTCGGCCGTGTTCCGGAATTCTGAGTGTGGGGAGGTTCCGTCTTCTGTCTGCAGCACCCGGGATCTCCTAGGAGCCCTTCGAGTGTCTTCCCCGAGTCCCTCCCAGTGCGGGCTACCGGGGAAAGGCGGGGGTTGGGCTGGAAAAGCAGGTAGCATCTAGTGCCTCCCCCTGGACAGGGGAGATATTTAGCGGACTTCCCCCTGCCAGGGAACACCTGTGACACCAGGCATCTTCGTGGAGGGTGGCCCCAAACCTCCCCCACACAGTCGGCCGTGTTCCGGAATTCTGAGTGTGGGGAGGTTCCGTCTTCTGTCTGCAGCACCCGGGATCTCCTAGGAGCCCTTCGAGTGTCTTCCCCGAGTCCCTCCCAGTGCGGGCTGCCGGGGAAAGGCGGGGGTTGGGCTGGAAAAGCAGGTAGCATCTAGTGCCTCCCCCTGGACAGGGGAGATATTTAGCGGACTTCCCCCTGCCAGGGAACACCTGTGACACCAGGCATCTTCGTGGAGGGCGGCCCCAAACCTCCCCCACACAGTCGGCCGTGTTCCGGAATTCTGAGTGTGGGGAGGTTCCGTCTTCTGTCTGCAGCACCCGGGATCTCCTAGGAGCCCTTCGAGTGTCTTCCCCGAGTCCCTCCCAGTGCGGGCTGCCGGGGAAAGCCGGGGGTTGGGCTGGAAACGCAGGTAGCATCTAGTGCCTCCCCCTGGACAGGGGAGGTAATTAACGGACTTCCCCTTGCGAGGGAACACCTGTGACACCAGGAAGCTGCGTGGAGGGCGGCCCTAAACTTCCCCACACAGTCACCCTTGTTCCGGAATTCTGAGTGTGGGGAGGTTCCGTCTTCTGTCTGCAGCACCCGGGTTCTCCTAGGAGCCCTTCGAGTGTCTTCCCCCAGTCCCTCCCTTGCGGGCTGCCGGGGAAAGGTGGGGGTTGGGCTGGAAAAGCAGGTAGCATCTAGTGCCTCCCCCTGGACAGGGGAGGTAATTAGTGGACATCACCCTGCCAGGGAACACCTGTGACACCAGGCAGCTGCGTGGAGGGCGGCTCTGAACCTCCCCCTCACAGTCACCCTTGTTCCGGATTTCTGAGTGTGGGGGGGTTCCTTCTTCTGTCTGCAGCACACGGGATCTCCTGGGAGCCCTTCGAGTGTCTTCCCCGAGTCCCTCCCATTGCGGGCTGCTGGGGAAAGGCGGGGGTTGGGCTGGAAACGCAGGTAGCATCTAGTTCCTCCCCATGGACAGGGGAGGTAATTAGCGGACTTCCCCTTGCGAGGGAACACCTGTGACACCAGGAAGCTGCGTGGAGGGCGGCCCTAAACTTCCCCACACAGTCACCCTTGTTCCGGAATTCTGAGTGTGGGGAGGTTCCGTCTTCTGTCTGCAGCACCCGGGTTCTCCTAGGAGCCCTTCGAGTGTCTTCCCCCAGTCCCTCCAAGTGCGGGCTGCCGGGGAAAGTTGGGGGTTGGGCTGGAAAAGCAGGTAGCATCTAGTGCCTCCCCCTGGACAGGGGAGGTAATTAGTGGACATCACCCTGCCAGGGAACACCTGTGACACCAGGCAGCTGCGTGGAGGGCGGCTCTGAACCTCCCCCTCACAGTCACCCTTGTTCTGGATTTCTGAGTGTGGGGGTTTTCCTTCTTCTGTCTGCAGCACACGGGATCTCCTAGGAGCCCTTCGAGTGTCTTCCCCGAGTCCCTCCCAGTGCGGGCTGCCGGGGAAAGGCGGGGGTTGGGCTGGAAAAGCAGGTAGCATCTAGTGCCTCCCCCTGGACATCGGAGGTAATTAGTGGACATCACCCTGCCAGGGAACACCTGTGACACCAGGCAGCTGCGTGGAGGGCGGCTCTGAACCTCCCCCTCACACTCACCCTTGTTCTGGATTTCTGAGTGTGGGGGGGTTCCTTCTTCTGTCTGCAGCACACGGGATCTCCTAGGAGCCCTTCGAGTGTCTTCCCCGAGTCCCTCCCAGTGCGGGCTGCCGGGGAAAGGCGGGGGTTTGGCTGGAAAAGCAGGTAGCATCTAGTGCCTCCCCCTGGACAGGGGAGGTAATTAGCGGACTTCCCCTTGCGAGGGAACCCCTGTGACACCAGGCAGCTGCGTGGAGGGCGGCTCCGAACCTCCCCCACACAGTCATACGTGTTCCGGAATTCTGAGTGTGGGGGGGTTCCTTCTTCTGTCTGCAGCACACGGGATCTCCTAGGAGCCCTTCGAGTGTCTTCCCCCAGTCCCTCCCAGTGCGGGCTGCCGGGGAAAGGCGGGGTTTGGGCTGGAAAAACAGGTAGCATCTAGTGCCTCCCCATGGACAGGGGAGGTTATTAGCGGACTACCCCCTGCCAGGGAACACCTGTGACACCAGGCAGCTGCGTGGAGGGCGGCCCCGAACCTCCCCCACACAGTCAGCCGTGTTCCAGAATTCTGAGTGTGGGGAGGTTCCGTCTTCTGTCTGCAGCACCCGGGTTCTCCTAGGAGCCCTTCGAGTGTCTTCCCCGAGTCCCTCCCAGTGCGGGCTGCCGGGGAAAGGCGGGGGTTTGGCTGGAAACGCAAGTAGCATCTAGTGCCTCCCCATGGACAAGGGAGATAATTAGCGGACTTCCCCCTGCCAGGGAACACCTGTGACACCAGGCAACTTCGTGGAGGGCGGCCCCAAACCTCCCCCACACAGTCGGCCGTGTTCCGGAATTCTGAGTGTGGGGAGGTTCCGTCTTCTGTCTGCAGCACCCGGGATTTCCTAGGAGCCCTTCGAGTGTCTTCCCCGAGTCCCTCCCAGTGCGGGCTGCCGGGGAAAGGCGGGGGTTGGGCTGGAAACGCAGGTAGCATCTAGTGCCTCCTCATGGACAGGGGAGGTAATTAGCGGACATCACCCTGCCAGGGAACACCTGTGACACCAGGCAGCTGCGTGGAGGGCGGCTCTGAACCTCCCCCTCACAGTCACCCGTGTTCTGGATTTCTGAGTGTGGGGGGGTTCCTTCTTCTGTCTGCAGCACACGGGATCTCCTAGGAGCCCTTCGAGTGTCTTCCCCGAGTCCCTCCCAGTGCGGGCTGCCGGGGAAAGGCGGGGGTTGGGCTGGAAAATCAGGTAGCATCTAGTTCCTCCCCATGGACAGGGGAGGAAATTAGCGGACTACGCCCTGCCAGGGAACACCTGTGACACCAGGCAGCTGCGTGGAGGGCGGCCCCGAACCTCCCCCACACAGTCAGCCGTATTCCGGAATTCTGAGTGTGGGGAGGTTCCGTCTTCTGTCTGCAGCACCCGGGTTCTCCTAGGAGCCCTTCGAGTGTCTTCCCCGAGTCCCTCCCAGTGCGGGCTGCCGGGGAAAGGCGGGGGTTTGGCTGGAAACGCAGGTAGCATCTAGTGCCTCCCCATGGAGAGGGGAGGTAATTAGCGGAATTCCCCTTGCGAGGGAACACCTGTGACACCAGGCAGCTGCGTGGAAGGCGGCTCCGAACCTCCCCCACACAGTCACCCGTGTTCCGGAATTCTGAGTGTGGGGGGGTTCCTTCTTCTGTCTGCAGCACACGGGATCTCCTAGGAGCCCTTCGAGTGTCTTCCCCGAGTCCCTCCCAGTGCGGGCTGCCGGGGAAAGGCGGGGGTTGGGCTGGAAAAGCAGGTAGCATCTAGTGCCTCCCCCTGGACAGGGGAGGTAATTAGCGGACTTCCCCTTGCGAGGGAACCCCTGTGACACCAGGCAGCTGCGTGGAGGGCGGCTCCGAACCTCCCCCACACAGTCATACGTGTTCCGGTATTCTGAGTGTGGGGGGGTTCCTTCTTCTGTCTGCAGCACACGGGATCACCTAGGAGCCCTTCGAGTGTCTTCCCCCAGTCCCTCCCAGTGCGGGCTGCCGGGGAATGGCGGGGGTTTGGCTGGAAACGCAGGTAGCATCTAGTGCCTCCCCATGGACAGGGGAGGTAATTAGCGGACTACCCCCTGCCAGGGAACACCTGTGACACCAGGCAGCTGCGTGGAGGGCGGCCCCGAACCTCCCCCACACAGTCAGCCGTGTTCCGGAATTCTGAGTGTGGGGAGGTACCGTCTTCTGTCTGCAGCACCCGGGATCTCCTAGGAGCCCTTCGAGTGTCTTCCCCGAGTCCATCCCAGTGCGGGCTACCGGGGAAAGGCGGGGGTTGGGCTGGAAAAGCAGGTAGCATCTAGTGCCTCCCCATGGACAGGGGAGGTAATTAACGGACTTCCCCCTGCCAGGGAACACCTGTGACACCAGGCAGCTGCGTGGAGGGCGGCCCCGAACCTCCCCCACACAGTCACCCGTGTTCCGGAATTCTGAGTGTGGGGAGGTTCCGTCTTCTGTCTGCAGCACCCGGGATCTCCTAGGAGCCCTTCGAGTGTCTTCCCCGAGTCCCTCCCAGTGCGGGCTACCGGGGAAAGGCGGGGGTTGGGCTGGAAAAGCAGGTAGCATCTAGTTCCTCCCCATGGACAGGGTAGGTAATTAGCGGACTACCCCCTGCCAGGGAACACTTGTGACACCAGGCAGCTGCGTGGAGGGCGGCCCCGAACCTCCCCCTCACAGTCAGCCGTGTTCCGGAATTCTGAGTGTGGGGAGGTTCCGTCTTCTGTCTGCAGCACCCAGGTTCTCCTAGGAGCCCTTCGAGTGTCTTCCCCGAGTCCCTCCCAGTGCGGGCTGCCGGGGAAAGGCGGGGGTTTGGCTGGAAACGCAGGTAGCATCTAGTGCCTCCTCATGGACAGGGGAGGTAATTAGCGGACATCACCCTGCCAGGGAACACCTGTGACACCAGGCAGCTGCGTGGAGGGCGGCTCTGAACCTCCCCCTCACAGTCACCCGTGTTCCGGATTTCTGAGTGTGGGGGGGTTCCTTCTTCTGTCTGCAGCACACGGGATCTCCTAGGAGCCCTTCGAGTGTCTTCCCCGAGTCCCTCCCAGTGCGGGCTGCCGGGGAAAGGCGGGGGTTTGGCTGGAAACGCAGGTAGCATCTAGTGCCTCCCCATGGATAGGGGAGGTAATTAGCGGAATTCCCCTTGCGAGGGAACACCTGTGACACCAGGCAGCTGCGTGGAGGGCGGCCCCGAACCTCCCCCACACAGTCACCCGTGTTCCGGAATTCTGAGTGTGGGGGGGTTCCTTCTTCTGTCTGCAGCACACGGGATCTCCTAGGAGCCCTTCGAGTATCTTCCCCCAGTCCCTCCCAGTGCGGGCTGCCGGGGAAAGGAGGGGGTTGTGCTGGAAACGCAGGTAGCATCTAGTGCCTCCCCATGGACAAGGGAGATAATTAGCGGACTTCCCCCTGCCAGGGAACACCTGTGACACCAGGCAGCTGCGTGGAGGGCGGCCCCGAACCTCCCCCACACAGTCACCCGTGTTCCGGAATTCTGAGTGTGGGGAGGTTCCGTCTTCTGTCTGCAGCACCCGGGATCTCCTAGGAGCCCCTCGAGTGTCTTCCCCGAGTCCCTCCCAGTGCGGGCTGCCGGGTAAAGGCGGGGGTTTGGCTGGAAACGCAGGTAGTATCTAGTGCCTCCCCATGGACCAGGGAGGTAATTAGCGGACTTCCCCTTGCGAGGGAACACCTGTGACACAAGGCAGCTGCGTGGAGGGCGGCCCCGAACCTCCCCCACACAGTCAGCCGTGTTCCGGAATTCTGAGTGTGGGGAGGTTCCGTCTTCTGTCTGCAGCACCCGGGTTCTCCTAGGAGCCATTCGAGTGTCTTCCCCCAGTCCCTCCCAGTGCGGGCTGCCGGGGAAAGGCGGGGGTTGGGCTGGAAAAGCAGGTAGCATCTAGTGCCTCCCCATGGACAAGGGAGATAATTAGCGGACTTCCCCCTGCCAGGGAACACCTGTGACACCAGGCATCTTCGTGGAGGGCGGCCCCAAACCTCCCCCACACAGTCGGCCGTGTTCCGGAATTCTGAGTGTGGGGAGGTTCCGTCTTCTGTCTGCAGCACCTGGGATCTCCTAGGAGCCCTTCGAGTGTCTTCCCCGAGTCCCTCCCAGTGCGGGCTGCCGGGGAAAGGCGGGGGTTGGGCTGGAAACGCAGGTAGCATCTAGTGCCTCCTCATGGACAGGGGAGGTAATTAGCGGACATCACCCTGCCAGGGAACACCTGTGACACCAGGCAGCTGCGTGGAGGGCGGCTCTCAACCTCCCCCTCACAGTCACCCGTGTTCCGGATTTCTGAGTGTGGGGAGGTTCCGTCTTCTGTCTGCAGCACCCGGGTTCTCCTAGGAGCCATTCGAGTGTCTTCCCCCAGTCCCTCCCAGTGCGGGCTGCCGGGGAAAGGCGGGGGTTGGGCTGGAAAAGCAGGTAGCATCTAGTGCCTCCCCATGGACAAGGGAGATAATTAGCGGACTTCCCCCTGCCAGGGAACACCTGTGACACCAGGCAGCTGCATGGAGGGCGGCCCCGAACCTCCCCCACACAGTCACCCGTGTTCCGGAATTCTGAGTGTGGGGAGGTTCCGTCTTCTGTCTGCAGCACCCGGGATCTCCTAGGAGCCCTTCGAGTGTCTTCCCCGAGTCCCTCCCAGTGCGGGCTGCCGGGGAAAGGCGGGGGTTGGGCTGGAAACGCAGGTAGCATCTAGTGCCTCCTCATGGACAGGGGAGGTAATTAGCGGACATCACCCTGCCAGGGAACACCTGTGACACCAGGCAGCTGCGTGGAGGGCGGCTCTCAACCTCCCCCTCACAGTCACCCGTGTTCCGGATTTCTGAGTGTGGGGAGGTTCCGTCTTCTGTCTGCAGCACCCGGGTTCTCCTAGGAGCCATTCGAGTGTCTTCCCCCAGTCCCTCCCAGTGCGGGCTGCCGGGGAAAGGCGGGGGTTGGGCTGGAAAAGCAGGTAGCATCTAGTGCCTCCCCATGGACAAGGGAGATAATTAGCGGACTTCCCCCTGCCAGGGAACACCTGTGACACCAGGCAGCTGCATGGAGGGCGGCCCCGAACCTCCCCCACACAGTCACCCGTGTTCCGGAATTCTGAGTGTGGGGAGGTTCCGTCTTCTGTCTGCAGCACCCGGGATCTCCTAGGAGCCCTTCGAGTGTCTTCCCCGAGTCCCTCCCAGTGCGGGCTGCCGGGGAAAGGCGGGGGTTGGGCTGGAAAAGCAGGTAGCATCTAGTGCCTCCTCATGGACAGGGGAGGTAATTAGCGGACATCACCCTGCCAGGGAACACCTGTGACACCAGGCAGCTGCGTGGAGGGCGGCTCTGAACCTCCCCCTCACAGTCACCCGTGTTCCGGATTTCTGAGTGTGGGGGGGTTCCTTCTTCTGTCTGCAGCACACGGGATCTCCTAGGAGCCCTTCGAGTGTCTTCCCCGAGTCCCTCCCAGTGCGGGCTGCTGGGGAAAGGCGGGGGTTGGGCTGGAAAACAGGTAGCATCTAGTTCCTCCCCATGGACAGGGGAGGTAATTAGCGGACTACGCCCTGCCAGGGAACACCTGTGACACCAGGCAGCTGCGTGGAGGGCGGCCCCGAACCTCCCCCACACAGTCAGCCGTGTTCCGGAATTCTGAGTGTGGGGAGGTTCCGTCTTCTGTCTGCAGCACCCGGGTTCTCCTAGGAGCCATTCGAGTGTCTTCCCCCAGTCCCTCCCAGTGCGGGCTGCCGGGGAAAGGCGGGGGTTGGGCTGGAAAAGCAGGTAGCATCTAGTGCCTCCCCATGGACAAGGGAGATAATTAGCGGACTTCCCCCTGCCAGGGAACACCTGTGACACCAGGCAGCTGCGTGGAGGGCGGCCCCGAACCTCCCCCACACAGTCACCCGTGTTCCGGAATTCTGAGTGTGGGGAGGTTCCGTCTTCTGTCTGCAGCACCCGGGATCTCCTAGGAGCCCATCGAGTGTCTTCCCCGAGTCCCTCCCAGTGCGGGCTGCCGGGGAAAGGCGGGGGTTGGGCTGGAAACGCAGGTAGCATCTAGTGCCTCCCCATGGAGCGGGGAGGTAATTAGCGGAATTCCCCTTGCGAGGGAACACCTGTGACACCAGGCAGCTGCGTGGAGGGCGGCCCCGAACCTCCCCCACACAGTCACCCGTGTTCCGGAATTCTGAGTGTGGGGGGGTTGCTTCTTCTGTCTGCAGCACACGGGATCTCCTAGGAGCCCTTCGAGTGTCTTCCCCCAGTCCCTCCCAGTGCGGGCTGCCGGGGAAAGGAGGGGGTTGTGCTGGAAACGCAGGTAGAATCTAGTGCCTCCCCATGGACTGGGGAGGTAATTAGCGGACTACCCCCTGCCAGGGAACACCTGTGACACCAGGCAGCTGCGTGGAGGGCGGCCCCGAACCTCCCCCTCACAGTCAACCTTGTTCCGGATTTCTGAGTGTGGGGGGGTTCCTTCTTCTGTCTGCAGCACACGGGATCTCCTAGGAGCCCTTCGAGTGTCTTCCCCGAGTCC
This sequence comes from Camelus bactrianus, assembly GCF_048773025.1. Classification (NCBI taxonomy): domain Eukaryota; kingdom Metazoa; phylum Chordata; class Mammalia; order Artiodactyla; family Camelidae; genus Camelus; species Camelus bactrianus. The sequence goes on from NC_133540.1 coordinate 1,206,116, forward strand.
CTCCCAGTGCGGGCTGCCGGGGAAAGGCAGGGGTTTGGCTGGAAACGCAGGTAGCATCTAGTACCTCCCCATGGACAGGGGAGGTAATTAGCGGACTTCCCCTTGCGAGGGAACACCTGTGACACCAGGAAGCTGCGTGTGGGGCGGCCCTAAACCTCCCCCACACAGTCATCCGTGTTCCGGAATTCTGAGTGTGGGGAGGTTCCGTCTTCTGTCTGCAGCACCCGGGTTCTCCTAGGAGCCCTTCGAGTGTCTTCCCCGAGTCCCTCCTAGTGCGGGCTGCCGGGGAAAGGCGGGGGTTTGGCTGGAAACGCAGGTAGCATCTAGTGCCTCCCCATGGACCAGGGAGGTAATTAGCGGACTTCCCCTTGCGAGGGAACACCTGTGACACAAGGCAGCTGCGTGGAGGGCGGCCCCGAACCTCCCCCACACAGTCAGCCGTGTTCCGGAATTCTGAGTGTGGGGAGGTTCCGTCTTCTCTCTGCAGCACCCGGGTTCTCCTAGGAGCCCTTCGAGTGTCTTCCCCGAGTCCCTCCCAGTGCGGGCTGCCGGGGAAAGGCGGGGGTTGGGCTGGAAACGCAGGTAGCATCTAGTGCCTCCTCATGGACAGGGGAGGTAATTAGCGGACATCACCCTGGCAGGGAACACCTGTGACACCAGGCAGCTGCGTGGAGGGCGGCTCTGAACCTCCCCCTCACAGTCACCCGTGTTCCGGATTTCTGAGTGTGGGGGGGGTCCTTCTTCTGTCTGCAGCACACGGGATCTCCTAGGAGCCCTTCGAGTGTCTTCCCCGAGTCCTTCCCAGTGCGGGCTGCCGGGGAAGGCGGGGGTTGGGCTGGAAAGGCAGGTAGCATCTAGTGCCTCCCCATGGACAAGGGAGATAATTAGCGGACTTCCCCCTGCCAGGGAACACCTGTGACACCAGGCAGCTGCGTGGAGGGCGGCCCCGAACCTCCCCCACACAGTCACCCGTGTTCCGGAATTCTGAGTGTGGGGAGGTTCCGTCTTCTGTCTGCAGCACCCGGGATCTCCTAGGAGCCCTTCGAGTGTCTTCCCCGAGTCCCTCCCAGTGCGGGCTGCCGGGGAAAGGCGGGGGTTGGGCTGGAAACGCAGGTAGCATCTAGTGCCTCCTTATGGACAGGGGAGGTAATTAGCGGACATCACCCTGCCAGGGAACACCTGTGACACCAGGCAGCTGCGTGGAGGGCGGCTCTGAACCTCCCCCTCACAGTCACCCGTGTTCCGGATTTCTGAGTGTGGGGGGGTTCCTTCTTCTGTCTGCAGCACACGGGATCTCCTAGGAGCCCTTCGAGTGTCTTCCCCGAGTCCCTCCCAGTGCGGGCTGCCGGGGAAATGCGGGGGTTGGGCTGGAAACGCTGGTAGCATCTAGTTCCTCCCCATGGACAGGGGAGGTAATTAGCGGACTACGCCCTGCCAGGGAACACCTGTGACACCAGGCAGCTGCGTGGAGGGCGGCCCCGAACCTCCCCCACACAGTCAGCCGTATTCCGGAATTCTGAGTGTGGGGAGGTTCCGTCTTCTGTCTGCAGCACCCGGGTTCTCCTAGGAGCCCTTCGAGTGTCTTCCCCGAGTCCCTCCTAGTGCGGGCTGCCGGGGAAAGGCGGGGGTTGGGCTGGAAACGCAGGTAGCATCTAGTGCCTCCCCATGGACCAGGGAGGTAATTAGCGGACTTCCCCTTGCGAGGGAACACCTGTGACACAAGGCAGCTGCGTGGAGGGCGGCCCCGAACCTCCCCCACACAGTCAGCCGTGTTCCGGAATTCTGAGTGTGGGGAGGTTCCGTCTTCTGTCTGCAGCACCCGGGTTCTCCTAGGAGCCATTCGAGTGTCTTCCCCCAGTCCCTCCCAGTGCGGGCTGCCGGGGAAAGGCGGGGGTTGGGCTGGAAAAGCAGGTAGCATCTAGTGCCTCCCCATGGACAAGGGAGATAATTAGCGGACTTCCCCCTGCCAGGGAACACCTGTGACACCAGGCAGCTGCGTGGAGGGCGGCCCCGAACCTCCCCCACACAGTCACCCGTGTTCCGGAATTCTGAGTGTGGGGAGGTTCCGTCTTCTGTCTGCAGCACCCGGGATCTCCTAGGAGCCCTTCGAGTGTCTTCCCCGAGTCCCTCCCAGTGCGGGCTGCCGGGGAAAGGCGGGGGTTGGGCTGGAAACGCAGGTAGCATCTAGTGCCTCCTCATGGACAGGGGAGGTAATTAGCGGACATCACCCTGCCAGGGAACACCTGTGACACCAGGCAGCTGCGTGGAGGGCGGCTCTGAACCTCCCCCTCACAGTCACCCGTGTTCCGGATTTCTGAGTGTGGGGGGGTTCCTTCTTCTGTCTGCAGCACACGGGATCTCCTAGGAGCCCTTCGAGTGTCTTCCCCGAGTCCCTCCCAGTGCGGGCTGCCGGGGAAAGGCGGGGGTTGGGCTGGAAAAGCAGGTAGCATCTAGTTCCTCCCCATGGACAGGGGAGGTAATTAGCGGACTACGCCCTGCCAGGGAACACCTGTGACACCAGGCAGCTGCGTGGAGGGCGGCCCCGAACCTCCCCCACACAGTCAGCCGTGTTCCGGAATTCTGAGTGTGGGGAGGTTCCGTCTTCTGTCTGCAGCACCCGGGTTCTCCTAGGAGCCATTCGAGGGTCTTCCCCCAGTCCCTCCCAGTGCGGGCTGCCGGGGAAAGGCGGGGGTTTGGCTGGAAAAGCAGGTAGCATCTAGTGCCTCCCCATGGACAAGGGAGATAATTAGCGGACTTCCCCCTGCCAGGGAACACCTGTGACACCAGGCAGCTGCGTGGAGGGCGGCCCCGAACCTCCCCTACACAGTCACCCGTGTTCCGGAATTCTGAGTGTGGGGGGTTCCTTCTTCTGTCTGCAGCACACGGGATCTCCTAGGAGCCCTTCGAGTGTCTTCCCCGAGTCCCTCTCAGTGCGGGCTGCCGGGGAAAGGCGGGGGTTGGGCTGGAAAAGCAGGTAGCATCTAGTGCCTCCCCCTGGACAGGGGAGGTAATTAGCGGACTTCCCCTTGCGAGGGAACCCCTGTGACACCAGGCAGCTGCGTGGAGGGCGGCTCCGAACCTCCCCCACACAGTCATACGTGTTCCGGAATTCTGAGTGTGGGGGGGTTCCTTCTTCTGTCTGCAGCACACGGGATCTCCTAGGAGCCCTTCGAGTGTCTTCCCCCAGTCCCTCGCAGTGCGGGCTGCCGGGGAAAGGCGGGGGGTTTGGCTGGAAACGCAGGTAGCATCTAGTGCCTCCCCATGGACCAGGGAGGTAATTAGCGGACTTCCCCTTGCGAGGGAACACCTGTGACACCAGGCATCTTCGTGGAGGGCGGCCCCAAACCTCCCCCACACAGTCGGCCGTGTTCCGGAATTCTGAGTGTGGGGAGGTTCCGTCTTCTGTCTGCAGCACCCGGGATCTCCTAGGAGCCCTTCGAGTGTCTTCCCCGAGTCCCTCCCAGTGCGGGCTACCGGGGAAAGGCGGGGGTTGGGCTGGAAAAGCAGGTAGCATCTAGTGCCTCCCCCTGGACAGGGGAGATATTTAGCGGACTTCCCCCTGCCAGGGAACACCTGTGACACCAGGCATCTTCTTGGAGGGCGGCCCCAAACCTCCCCCACACAGTCGGCCGTGTTCCGGAATTCTGAGTGTGGGGAGGTTCCGTCTTCTGTCTGCAGCAACCGGGATCTCCTAGGAGCCCTTCGAGTGTCTTCCCCGAGTCCCTCCCAGTGCGGGCTGCCGGGGAAAGGCGGGGGTTGGGCTGGAAACGCAGGTAGCATCTAGTGCCTCCCCCTGGACAGGGGAGGTAATTAACGGACTTCCCCTTGCGAGGGAACACCTGTGACACCAGGAAGCTGCGTGGAGGGCGGCCCTAAACTTCCCCACACAGTCACCCTTGTTCCGGAATTCTGAGTGTGGGGAGGTTCCGTCTTCTGTCTGCAGCACCCGGGTTCTCCTAGGAGCCCTTCGATTGTCTTCCCCCAGTCCCTCCCAGTGCGGGCTGCCGGGGAAAGGTGAGGGTTGGGCTGGAAAAGCAGGTAGCATCTAGTGCCTCCCCCTGGACAGGGGAGGTAATTAGTGGACATCACCCTGCCAGGGAAAACCTGTGACACCAGGCAGCTGCGTGGAGTGCGGCTCTGAACCTCCCCCTCACAGTCACCCTTGTTCCGGATTTCTGAGTGTGGGGGGGTTCCTTCTTCTGTCTGCAGCACACGGGATCTCCTGGGAGCCATTCGAGTGTCTTCCCCGAGTCCCTCCCAGTGCGGGCTGCCGGGGAAAGGCGGGGGTTTGGCTGGAAACGCAGGTAGCATCTAGTGCCTCCCCATGGACAGGGGAGGTAATTAGCGGACTTCCCCTTGCGAGGGAACACCTGTGACACAAGGCAGCTGCGTGGAGGGCGGCCCCGAACCTCCCCCACACAGTCAGCCGTGTTCCGGAATTCTGAGTGTGGGGAGGTACCGTCTTCTGTCTGCAGCACCCGGGATCTCCTAGGAGCCCTTCGAGTGTCTTCCCCGAGTCCATCCCAGTGCGGGTTACCGGGGAAAGGCGGGGGTTGGGCTGGAAAAGCAGGTAGCATCTAGTGCCTCCCCCTGGACAGGGGAGGTAATTAACGGACTTCCCCCTGCCAGGGAACACCTGTGACACCAGGCAGCTGCGTGGAGGGCGGCCCCGAACCTCCCCCACACAGTCACCCGTGTTCCGGAATTCTGAGTGTGGGGAGGTTCCGTCTTCTGTCTGCAGCACCCGGGATCTCCTAGGAGCCCTTCGAGTGTCTTCCCCGAGTCCCTCCCAGTGCGGGCTACCGGGGAAAGGCGGGGGTTGGGCTGGAAAAGCAGGTAGCATCTAGTGCCTCCCCCTGGACAGGGGAGGTAATTAGCGGACTTCCCCTTGCGAGGGAACCCCTGTGACACCAGGCAGCTGCGTGGAGGGCGGCTCCGAACCTCCCCCACACAGTCATACGTGTTCCGGAATTCTGAGTGTGGGGGGGTTCCTTCTTCTGTCTGCAGCACACGGGATCTCCTAGGAGCCCTTCGAGTGTCTTCCCCCAGTCCCTCGCAGTGCGGGCTGCCGGGGAAAGGCGGGGGTTTGGCTGGAAACGCAGGTAGCATCTAGTTCCTCCCCATGGACCAGGGAGGTAATTAGCGGACTTCCCCTTGCGAGGGAACACCTGTGACACCAGGCATCTTCGTGGAGGGCGGCCCCAAACCTCCCCCACACAGTCGGCCGTGTTCCGGAATTCTGAGTGTGGGGAGGTTCCGTCTTCTGTCTGCAGCACCCGGGATCTCCTAGGAGCCCTTCGAGTGTCTTCCCCGAGTCCCTCCCAGTGCGGGCTACCGGGGAAAGGCGGGGGTTGGGCTGGAAAAGCAGGTAGCATCTAGTGCCTCCCCCTGGACAGGGGAGATATTTAGCGGACTTCCCCCTGCCAGGGAACACCTGTGACACCAGGCATCTTCTTGGAGGGCGGCCCCAAACCTCCCCCACACAGTCGGCCGTGTTCCGGAATTCTGAGTGTGGGGAGGTTCCGTCTTCTGTCTGCAGCACCCGGGATCTCCTAGGAGCCCTTCGAGTGTCTTCCCCGAGTCCCTCCCAGTGCGGGCTGCCGGGGAAAGGCGGGGGTTGGGCTGGAAACGCAGGTAGCATCTAGTGCCTCCCCCTGGACAGGGGAGGTAATTAACGGACTTCCCCTTGCGAGGGAACACCTGTGACACCAGGAAGCTGCGTGGAGGGCGGCCCTAAACTTCCCCACACAGTCACCCTTGTTCCGGAATTCTGAGTGTGGGGAGGTTCCGTCTTCTGTCTGCAGCACCCGGGTTCTCCTAGGAGCCCTTCGATTGTCTTCCCCAAGTCCCTCCCAGTGCGGGCTGCCGGGGAAAGGTGAGGGTTGGGCTGGAAAAGCAGGTAGCATCTAGTGCCTCCCCCTGGACAGGGGAGGTAATTAGTGGACATCACCCTGCCAGGGAACACCTGTGACACCAGGCAGCTGCGTGGAGGGCGGCTCTGAACCTCCCCCTCACAGTCACCCTTGTTCCGGATTTCTGAGTGTGGGGGGGTTCCTTCTTCTGTCTGCAGCACACGGGATCTCCTGGGAGCCATTCGAGTGTCTTCCCCGAGTCCCTCCCAGTGCGGGCTGCCGGGGAAAGGCGGGGGTTTGGCTGGAAACGCAGGTAGCATCTAGTGCCTCCCCATGGACAGGGGAGGTAATTAGCGGACTTCCCCTTGCGAGGGAACACCTGTGACACAAGGCAGCTGCGTGGAGGGCGGCCCCGAACCTCCCCCACACAGTCAGCCGTGTTCCGGAATTCTGAGTGTGGGGAGGTACCGTCTTCTGTCTGCAGCACCCGGGATCTCCTAGGAGCCCTTCGAGTGTCTTCCCCGAGTCCATCCCAGTGCGGGCTACCGGGGAAAGGCGGGGGTTGGGCTGGAAAAGCAGGTAGCATCTAGTGCCTCCCCCTGGACAGGGGAGGTAATTAACGGACTTCCCCCTGCCAGGGAACACCTGTGACACCAGGCAGCTGCGTGGAGGGCGGCCCCGAACCTCCCCCACACAGTCACCCGTGTTCCGGAATTCTGAGTGTGGGGAGGTTCCGTCTTCTGTCTGCAGCACCCGGGATCTCCTAGGAGCCCTTCGAGTGTCTTCCCCGAGTCCCTCCCAGTGCGGGCTACCGGGGAAAGGCGGGGGTTGGGCTGGAAAAGCAGGTAGCATCTAGTTCCTCCCCATGGACAGGGTAGGTAATTAGCGGACTACCCCCTGCCAGGGAACACCTGTGACACCAGGCAGCTGCGTGGAGGGCGGCCCCGAACCTCCCCCACACAGTCAGCCGTGTTCCGGAATTCTGAGTGTGGGGAGGTTCCGTCTTCTGTCTGCAGCACCCAGGTTCTCCTAGGAGCCCTTCGAGTGTCTTCCCCGAGTCCCTCCCAGTGCGGGCTGCCGGGGAAATGCGGGGGTTTGGCTGGAAACGCAGGTAGCATCTAGTGCCTCCTCATGGACAGGGGAGGTAATTAGCGGACATCACCCTGCCAGGGAACACCTGTGACACCAGGCAGCTGCGTGGAGGGCGGCTCTGAACCTCCCCCTCACAGTCACCCGTGTTCCGGATTTCTGAGTGTGGGGGGGTTCCTTCTTCTGTCTGCAGCACACGGGATCTCCTAGGAGCCCTTCGAGTGTCTTCCCCGAGTCCCTCCCAGTGCGGGCTGCCGGGGAAAGGCGGGGGTTTGGCTGGAAACGCAGGTAGCATCTAGTGCCTCCCCATGGAGAGGGGAGGTAATTAGCGGAATTCCCCTTGCGAGGGAACACCTGTGACACCAGGCAGCTGCGTGGAGGGCGGCCCCGAACCTCCCCCACACAGTCACACGTGTTCCGGTATTCTGAGTGTGGGGGGGTTCCTTCTTCTGTCTGCAGCACACGGGATCTCCTAGGAGCCCTTCGAGTGTCTTCCCCCAGTCCCTCCCAGTGCGGGCTGCCGGGGAAAGGAGGGGGTTGTGCTGGAAACGCAGGTAGCATCTAGTGCCTCCCCATGGACAAGGGAGATAATTAGCGGACTACCCCCTGCCAGGGAACACCTGTGACACCAGGCAGCTGCGTGGAGGGCGGCCCCGAACCTCCCCCACACAGTCACCCGTGTTCCGGAATTCTGAGTGTGGGGAGGTTCCGTCTTCTGTCTGCAGCACCCGGGATCTCCTAGGAGCCCTTCGAGTGTCTTCCCCGAGTCCCTCCCAGTGCGGGCTGCCGGGGAAAGGCTGGGGTTTGGCTGGAAACGCAGGTAGTATCTAGTGCCTCCCCATGGACCAGGGAGGTAATTAGCGGACTTCCCCTTGCGAGGGAACACCTGTGACACAAGGCAGCTGCGTGGAGGGCGGCCCCGAACCTCCCCCACACAGTCAGCCGTGTTCCGGAATTCTGAGTGTGGGGAGGTTCCGTCTTCTGTCTGCAGCACCCGGGTTCTCCTAGGAGCCATTCGAGTGTCTTCCCCCAGTCCCTCCCAGTGCGGGCTGCCGGGGAAAGGCGGGGGTTGGGCTGGAAAAGCAGGTAGCATCTAGTGCCTCCCCATGGACAAGGGAGATAATTAGCGGACTTCCCCCTGCCAGGGAACACCTGTGACACCAGGCATCTTCGTGGAGGGCGGCCCCAAACCTCCCCCACACAGTCGGCCGTGTTCCGGAATTCTGAGTGTGGGGAGGTTCCGTCTTCTGTCTGCAGCACCCGGGATCTCCTAGGAGCCCTTCGAGTGTCTTCCCCGAGTCCCTCCCAGTGCGGGCTGCCGGGGAAAGGCGGGGGTTGGGCTGGAAACGCAGGTAGCATCTAGTGCCTCCTCATGGACAGGGGAGGTAATTAGCGGACATCACCCTGCCAGGGAACACCTGTGACACCAGGCAGCTGCGTGGAGGGCGGCTCTCAACCTCCCCCTCACAGTCACCCGTGTTCCGGATTTCTGAGTGTGGGGAGGTTCCGTCTTCTGTCTGCAGCACCCGGGTTCTCCTAGGAGCACTTCGAGTGTCTTCCCCCAGTCCCTCCCAGTGCGGGCTGCCGGGGAAAGGTGGGGGTTGGGCTGGAAAAGCAGGTAGCATCTAGTGCCTCCCCCTGGACAGGGGAGGTAATTAGTGGACATCACCCTGCCAGGGAACACCTGTGACACCAGGCAGCTGCGTGGAGGGCGGCTCTGAACCTCCCCCTCACAGTCACCCGTGTTCCGGATTTCTGAGTGTGGGGGGGTTCCTTTTTCTGTCTGCAGCACACGGGATCTCCTAGGAGCCCTTCGAGTGTCTTCCCCGAGTCCCTCCCAGTGCGGGCTGCCGGGGAAAGGCGGGGGTTGGGCTGGAAAAGCAGGTAGCATCTAGTTCCTCCCCATGGACAGGGGAGGTAATTAGCGGACTACGCCCTGCCAGGGAAAACCTGTGACACCAGGCAGCTGCGTGGAGGGCGGCCCCGAACCTCCCCCACACAGTCAGCCGTATTCCGGAATTCTGAGTGTGGGGAGGTTCCGTCTTCTGTCTGCAGCACCCGGGTTCTCCTAGGAGCCCTTCGAGTGTCTTCCCCGAGTCCCTCCCAGTGCGGGCTGCCGGGGAAAGGCGGGGGTTGGGCTGGAAACGCAGGTAGCATCTAGTGCCTCCTCATGGACAGGGGAGGTAATTAGCGGACATCACCCTGCCAGGGAACACCTGTGACACCAGGCAGCTGCGTGGAGGGCGGCTCTGAACCTCCCCCTCACAGTCACCCGTGTTCCGGATTTCTGAGTGTGGGGGGGTTCCTTCTTCTGTCTGCAGCACACGGGATCTCCTAGGAGCCCTTCGAGTGTCTTCCCCGAGTCCCTCCCAGTGCGGGCTGCCGGGGAAAGGCAGGGGTTTGGCTGGAAACGCAGGTAGCATCTAGTAAATCCCCATGGACAGGGGAGGTAATTAGCGGACTTCCCCTTGCGAGGGAACACCTGTGACACCAGGAAGCTGCGTGTGGGGCGGCCCTAAACCTCCCCCACACAGTCATCCGTGTTCCGGAATTCTGAGTGTGGGGAGGTTCCGTCTTCTGTCTGCAGCACCCGGGTTCTCCTAGGAGCCCTTCGAGTGTCTTCCCCGAGTCCCTCCTAGTGCGGGCTGCCGGGGAAAGGCGGGGGTTTGGCTGGAAACGCAGGTAGCATCTAGTGCCTCCCCATGGACCAGGGAGGTAATTAGCGGACTTCCCCTTGCGAGGGAACACCTGTGACACAAGGCAGCTGCGTGGAGGGCGGCCCCGAACCTCCCCCACACAGTCAGCCGTGTTCCGGAATTCTGAGTGTGGGGAGGTTCCGTCTTCTGTCTGCAGCACCCGGGTTCTCCTAGGAGCCATTCGAGTGTCTTCCCCCAGTCCCTCCCAGTGCGGGCTGCCGGGGAAATGCGGGGGTTGGGCTGGAAAAGCAGGTAGCATCTAGTGCCTCCCCATGGACAAGGGAGATAATTAGCGGACTTCCCCCTGCCAGGGAACACCTGTGACACCAGGCAGCTGCGTGGAGGGCGGCCCCGAACCTCCCCCACACAGTCACTCGTGTTCCGGAATTCTGAGTGTGGGGAGGTTCCGTCTTCTGTCTGCAGCACCCGGGATCTCCTAGGAGCCCTTCGAGTGTCTTCCCCGAGTCCCTCCCAGTGCGGGCTGCCGGGGAAAGGCGGGGGTTGGGCTGGAAACGCAGGTAGCATCTAGTGCCTCCTCATGGACAGGGGAGGTAATTAGCGGACATCACCCTGCCAGGGAACACCTGTGACACCAGGCAGCTGCGTGGAGGGCGGCTCTGAACCTCCCCCTCACAGTCACCCGTGTTCCGGATTTCTGAGTGTGGGGGGGTTCCTTCTTCTGTCTGCAGCACACGGGATCTCCTAGGAGCCCTTCGAGTGTCTTCCCCGAGTCCCTCCCATTGCGGGCTGCCGGGGAAAGGCGGGGGTTGGGCTGGAAAAGCAGGTAGCATCTAGTTCCTCCCCATGGACAGGGGAGGTAATTAGCGGACTACGCCCTGCCAGGGAACACCTGTGACACCAGGCAGCTGCGTGGAGGGCGGCCCCGAACCTCCCCCACACAGTCAGCCGTGTTCCGGAATTCTGAGTGTGGGGAGGTTCCGTCTTCTCTCTGCAGCACCCGGGTTCTCCTAGGAGCCATTCGAGTGTCTTCCCCCAGTCCCTCCCAGTGCGGGCTGCCGGGGAAAGGCGGGGGTTGGGCTGGAAAAGCAGGTAGCATCTAGTGCCTCCCCATGGACAAGGGAGATAATTAGCGGACTTCCCCCTGCCAGGGAACACCTGTGACACCAGGCAGCTGCGTGGAGGGCGGCCCCGAACCTCCCCCACACAGTCACCCGTGTTCCGGAATTCTGAGTGTGGGGAGGTTCCGTCTTCTGTCTGCAGCACCCGGGATCTCCTAGGAGCCCTTCGAGTGTCTTCCCCGAGTCCCTCCCAGTGCGGGCTGCCGGGGAAAGGCGGGGGTTGGGCTGGAAACGCAGGTAGCATCTAGTGCCTCCTCATGGACAGGGGAGGTAATTAGCGGACATCACCCTGGCAGGGAACACCTGTGACACCAGGCAGCTGCGTGGAGGGCGGCTCTGAACCTCCACCTCACAGTCACCCGTGTTCCGGATTTCTGAGTGTGGGGGGGGTCCTTCTTCTGTCTGCAGCACACGGGATCTCCTAGGAGCCCTTCGAGTGTCTTCCCCGAGTCCTTCCCAGTGCGGGCTGCCGGGGAAGGCGGGGGTTGGGCTGGAAACGCAGGTAGCATCTAGTGCCTCCCCATGGACAAGGGAGATAATTAGCGGACTTCCCCCTGCCAGGGAACACCTGTGACACCAGGCAGCTGCGTGGAGGGCGGCCCCGAACCTCCCCCACACAGTCACCCGTGTTCCGGAATTCTGAGTGTGGGGAGGTTCCGTCTTCTGTCTGCAGCACCCGGGATCTCCTAGGAGCCCTTCGAGTGTCTTCCCCGAGTCCCTCCCAGTGCGGGCTGCCGGGGAAAGGCGGGGGTTGGGCTGGAAACGCAGGTAGCATCTAGTGCCTCCTTATGGACAGGGGAGGTAATTAGCGGACATCACCCTGCCAGGGAACACCTGTGACACCAGGCAGCTGCGTGGAGGGCGGCTCTGAACCTCCCCCTCACAGTCACCCGTCTTCCGGATTTCTGAGTGTGGGGGGGTTCCTTCTTCTGTCTGCAGCACACGGGATCTCCTAGGAGCCCTTCGAGTGTCTTCCCCGAGTCCCTCCCAGTGCGGGCTGCCGGGGAAAGGCGGGGGTTGGGCTGGAAACGCTGGTAGCATCTAGTTCCTCCCCATGGACAGGGGAGGTAATTAGCGGACTACGCCCTGCCAGGGAACACCTGTGACACCAGGCAGCTGCGTGGAGGGCGGCCCCGAACCTCCCCCACACAGTCAGCCGTATTCCGGAATTCTGAGTGTGGGGAGGTTCCGTCTTCTGTCTGCAGCACCCGGGTTCTCCTAGGCGCCCTTCGAGTGTCTTCCCCGAGTCCCTCCCAGTGCGGGCTGCCGGGGAAAGGTGGGGGTTGGGCTGGAAAAGCAGGTAGCATCTAGTGCCTCCCCCTGGACAGGGGAAGTAATTAGTGGACATCACCCTGCCAGGGAACACCTGTGACACCAGGCAGCTGCGTGGAGGGCGGCTCTGAACCTCCCCCTCACAGTCACCCTTGTTCCGGATTTCTGAGTGTGGGGAGGTTCCTTCTTCTGTCTGCAGCACACGGGATTTCCTAGGAGCCCTTCGAGTGTCTTCCCCGAGTCCCTCACAGTGCGGGCTGCTGGGGAAAGGCGGGGGTTTGGCTGGAAACGCAGGTAGCATCTAGTTCCTCCCCATGGACAGGGGAGGTAATTAGCGGACTTCTCCTTGCGAGGGAACACCTGTGACACCAGGAAGCTGCGTGGGGGGCGGCCCTAAACCTCCCCCACACAGTCATCCGTATTCCGGAATTCTGAGTGTGGGGAGGTTCCGTCTTCTGTCTGCAGCACCCGGGTTCTCCTAGGAGCCCTACGAGTGTCTTCCCCGATTCCCTCCCAGTGCGGGCTGCCGGGGAAAGGCGGGGGTTTGGCTGGAAACGCAGGTAGCATCTAGTGCCTCCCCATGGAGCGGGGAGGTAATTAGCGGAATTCCCCTTGCGAGGGAACACCTGTGACACCAGGCAGCTGCGTGGAGGGCGGCCCCGAACCTCCCCCACACAGTCACCCGTGTTCCGGAATTCTGAGTGTGGGGGGGTTGCTTCTTCTGTCTGCAGCACACGGGATCTCCTAGGAGCCCTTCGAGTGTCTTCCCCCAGTCCCTCCCAGTGCGGGCTGCCGGGGAAAGGAGGGGGTTGTGCTGGAAACGCAGGTAGAATCTAGTGCCTCCCCATGGACTGGGGAGGTAATTAGCGGACTACCCCCTGCCAGGGAACACCTGTGACACCAGGCAGCTGCGTGGAGGGCGGCCCCGAACCTCCCCCTCACAGTCACCCTTGTTCCGGATTTCTGAGTGTGGGGGGGTTCCTTCTTCTGTCTGCAGCACACGGGATCTCCTAGGAGCCCTTCGAGTGTCTTCCCCGAGTCCCTCCCAGTGCGGGCTGCCGGGGAAAGGCAGGGGTTTGGCTGGAAACGCAGGTAGCATCTAGTTCCTCCCCATGGACAGGGGAGGTAATTAGCGGACTTCCCCTTGCGAGGGAACACCTGTGACACCAGGAAGCTGCGTGTGGGGCGGCCCTAAACCTCCCCCACACAGTCATCCGTGTTCCGGAATTCTGAGTGTGGGGAGGTTCCGTCTTCTGTCTGCAGCACCCGGGTTCTCCTAGGAGCCCTTCGAGTGTCTTCCCCGAGTCCCTCCTAGTGCGGGCTGCCGGGGAAAGGCGGGGGTTGGGCTGGAAACGCAGGTAGCATCTAGTGCCTCCCCATGGACCAGGGAGGTAATTAGCGGACTTCCCCTTGCGAGGGAACACCTGTGACACAAGGCAGCTGCGTGGAGGGCGGCCCCGAACCTCCCCCACACAGTCAGCCGTGTTCCGGAATTCTGAGTGTGGGGAGGTTCCGTCTTCTGTCTGCAGCACCCGGGTTCTCCTAGGAGCCATTCGAGTGTCTTCCCCCAGTCCCTCCCAGTGCGGGCTGCCGGGGAAAGGCGGGGGTTGGGCTGGAAAAGCAGGTAGCATCTAGTGCCTCCCCATGGACAAGGGAGATAATTAGCGGACTTCCCCCTGCCAGGGAACACCTGTGACACCAGGCAGCTGCGTGGAGGGCGGCCCCGAACCTCCCCCACACAGTCAGCCGTGTTCCGGAATTCTGAGTGTGGGGAGGTTCCGTCTTCTGTCTGCAGCACCCGGGTTCTCCTAGGAGCCATTCGAGTGTCTTCCCCCAGTCCCTCCCAGTGCGGGCTGCCGGGGAAAGGCGGGGGTTGGGCTGGAAAAGCAGGTAGCATCTAGTGCCTCCCCATGGACAAGGGAGATAATTAGCGGACTTCCCCCTGCCAGGGAACACCTGTGACACCAGGCAGCTGCGTGGAGGGCGGCCCCGAACCTCCCCCACACAGTCACCCGTGTTCCGGAATTCTGAGTGTGGGGGGGTTGCTTCTTCTGTCTGCAGCACACGGGATCTCCTAGGAGCCCTTCGAGTGTCTTCCCCCAGTCCCTCCCAGTGCGGGCTGCCGGGGAAAGGAGGGGGTTGTGCTGGAAACGCAGGTAGAATCTAGTGCCTCCCCATGGACTGGGGAGGTAATTAGCGGACTACCCCCTGCCAGGGAACACCTGTGACACCAGGCAGCTGCGTGGAGGGCGGCCCCGAACCTCCCCCTCACAGTCACCCTTGTTCCGGATTTCTGAGTGTGGGGGGGTTCCTTCTTCTGTCTGCAGCACACGGGATCTCCTAGGAGCCCTTCGAGTGTCTTCCCCGAGTCCCTCCCAGTGCGGGCTGCCGGGGAAAGGCAGGGGTTTGGCTGGAAACGCAGGTAGCATCTAGTTCCTCCCCATGGACAGGGGAGGTAATTAGCGGACTTCCCCTTGCGAGGGAACACCTGTGACACCAGGAAGCTGCGTGTGGGGCGGCCCTAAACCTCCCCCACACAGTCATCCGTGTTCCGGAATTCTGAGTGTGGGGAGGTTCCGTCTTCTGTCTGCAGCACCCGGGTTCTCCTAGGAGCCCTTCGAGTGTCTTCCCCGAGTCCCTCCTAGTGCGGGCTGCCGGGGAAAGGCGGGGGTTGGGCTGGAAACGCAGGTAGCATCTAGTGCCTCCCCATGGACCAGGGAGGTAATTAGCGGACTTCCCCTTGCGAGGGAACACCTGTGACACAAGGCAGCTGCGTGGAGGGCGGCCCCGAACCTCCCCCACACAGTCAGCCGTGTTCCGGAATTCTGAGTGTGGGGAGGTTCCGTCTTCTGTCTGCAGCACCCGGGTTCTCCTAGGAGCCATTCGAGTGTCTTCCCCCAGTCCCTCCCAGTGCGGGCTGCCGGGGAAAGGCGGGGGTTGGGCTGGAAAAGCAGGTAGCATCTAGTGCCTCCCCATGGACAAGGGAGATAATTAGCGGACTTCCCCCTGCCAGGGAACACCTGTGACACCAGGCAGCTGCGTGGAGGGCGGCCCCGAACCTCCCCCACACAGTCACCCGTGTTCCGGAATTCTGAGTGTGGGGAGGTTCCGTCTTCTGTCTGCAGCACCCGGGATCTCCTAGGAGCCCTTCGAGTGTCTTCCCCGAGTCCCTCCCAGTGCGGGCTGCCGGGGAAAGGCGGGGGTTGGGCTGGAAACGCAGGTAGCATCTAGTGCCTCCTCATGGACAGGGGAGGTAATTAGCGGACATCACCCTGCCAGGGAACACCTGTGACACCAGGCAGCTGCGTGGAGGGCGGCTCTGAACCTCCCCCTCACAGTCACCCGTGTTCCGGATTTCTGAGTGTGGGGGGGTTCCTTCTTCTGTCTGCAGCACACGGGATCTCCTAGGAGCCCTTCGAGTGTCTTCCCCGAGTCCCTCCCAGTGCGGGCTGCCGGGGAAAGGCGGGGGTTGGGCTGGAAAAGCAGGTAGCATCTAGTTCCTCCCCATGGACAGGGGAGGTAATTAGCGGACTACGCCCTGCCAGGGAACACCTGTGACACCAGGCAGCTGCGTGGAGGGCGGCCCCGAACCTCCCCCACACAGTCAGCCGTGTTCCGGAATTCTGAGTGTGGGGAGGTTCCGTCTTCTGTCTGCAGCACCCGGGTTCTCCTAGGAGCCATTCGAGTGTCTTCCGCCAGTCCCTCCCAGTGCGGGCTGCCGGGGAAAGGCGGGGGTTTGGCTGGAAACGCAGGTAGCATCTAGTGCCTCCCCATGGAGAGGGGAGGTAATTAGCGGAATTCCCCTTGCGAGGGAACACCTGTGACACCAGGCAGCTGCGTGGAGGGCGGCCCCGAACCTCCCCTACACAGTCACCCGTGTTCCGGAATTCTGAGTGTGGGGGGTTCCTTCTTCTGTCTGCAGCACACGGGATCTCCTAGGAGCCCTTCGAGTGTCTTCCCCGAGTCCCTCTCAGTGCGGGCTGCCGGGGAAAGGCGGGGGTTGGGCTGGAAAAGCAGGTAGCATCTAGTGCCTCCCCCTGGACAGGGGAGGTAATTAGCGGACTTCCCCTTGCGAGGGAACCCCTGTGACACCAGGCAGCTGCGTGGAGGGCGGCTCCGAACCTCCCCCACACAGTCATACGTGTTCCGGAATTCTGAGTGTGGGGGGGTTCCTTCTTCTGTCTGCAGCACACGGGATCTCCTAGGAGCCCTTCGAGTGTCTTCCCCCAGTCCCTCGCAGTGCGGGCTGCCGGGGAAAGGCGGGGGTTTGGCTGGAAACGCAGGTAGCATCTAGTGCCTCCCCATGGACCAGGGAGGTAATTAGCGGACTTCCCCTTGCGAGGGAACACCTGTGACACCAGGCATCTTCGTGGAGGGCGGCCCCAAACCTCCCCCACACAGTCGGCCGTGTTCCGGAATTCTGAGTGTGGGGAGGTTCCGTCTTCTGTCTGCAGCACCCGGGATCTCCTAGGAGCCCTTCGAGTGTCTTCCCCGAGTCCCTCCCAGTGCGGGCTACCGGGGAAAGGCGGGGGTTGGGCTGGAAAAGCAGGTAGCATCTAGTGCCTCCCCCTGGACAGGGGAGATATTTAGCGGACTTCCCCCTGCCAGGGAACACCTGTGACACCAGGCATCTTCTTGGAGGGCGGCCCCAAACCTCCCCCACACAGTCGGCCGTGTTCCGGAATTCTGAGTGTGGGGAGGTTCCGTCTTCTGTCTGCAGCAACCGGGATCTCCTAGGAGCCCTTCGAGTGTCTTCCCCGAGTCCCTCCCAGTGCGGGCTGCCGGGGAAAGGCGGGGGTTGGGCTGGAAACGCAGGTAGCATCTAGTGCCTCCCCCTGGACAGGGGAGGTAATTAACGGACTTCCCCTTGCGAGGGAACACCTGTGACACCAGGAAGCTGCGTGGAGGGCGGCCCTAAACTTCCCCACACAGTCACCCTTGTTCCGGAATTCTGAGTGTGGGGAGGTTCCGTCTTCTGTCTGCAGCACCCGGGTTCTCCTAGGAGCCCTTCGATTGTCTTCCCCCAGTCCCTCCCAGTGCGGGCTGCCGGGGAAAGGTGAGGGTTGGGCTGGAAAAGCAGGTAGCATCTAGTGCCTCCCCCTGGACAGGGGAGGTAATTAGTGGACATCACCCTGCCAGGGAACACCTGTGACACCAGGCAGCTGCGTGGAGGGCGGCTCTGAACCTCCCCCTCACAGTCACCCTTGTTCCGGATTTCTGAGTGTGGGGGGGTTCCTTCTTCTGTCTGCAGCACACGGGATCTCCTGGGAGCCATTCGAGTGTCTTCCCCGAGTCCCTCCCAGTGCGGGCTGCCGGGGAAAGGCGGGGGTTTGGCTGGAAACGCAGGTAGCATCTAGTGCCTCCCCATGGACAGGGGAGGTAATTAGCGGACTTCCCCTTGCGAGGGAACACCTGTGACACAAGGCAGCTGCGTGGAGGGCGGCCCCGAACCTCCCCCACACAGTCAGCCGTGTTCCGGAATTCTGAGTTTGGGGAGGTACCGTCTTCTGTCTGCAGCACCCGGGATCTCCTAGGAGCCCTTCGAGTGTCTTCCCCGAGTCCATCCCAGTGCGGGCTACCGGGGAAAGGCGGGGGTTGGGCTGGAAAAGCAGGTAGCATCTAGTGCCTCCCCCTGGACAGGGGAGGTAATTAACGGACTTCCCCCTGCCAGGGAACACCTGTGACACCAGGCAGCTGCGTGGAGGGCGGCCCCGAACCTCCCCCACACAGTCACCCGTGTTCCGGAATTCTGAGTGTGGGGAGGTTCCGTCTTCTGTCTGCAGCACCCGGGATCTCCTAGGAGCCCTTCGAGTGTCTTCCCCGAGTCCCTCCCAGTGCGGGCTACCGGGGAAAGGCGGGGGTTGGGCTGGAAAAGCAGGTAGCATCTAGTGCCTAACCCTGGACAGGGGAGGTAATTAGCGGACTTCCCCTTGCGAGGGAACCCCTGTGACACCAGGCAGCTGCGTGGAGGGCGGCTCCGAACCTCCCCCACACAGTCATACGTGTTCCGGAATTCTGAGTGTGGGGGGGTTCCTTCTTCTGTCTGCAGCACACGGGATCTCCTAGGAGCCCTTCGAGTGTCTTCCCCCAGTCCCTCGCAGTGCGGGCTGCCGGGGAAAGGCGGGGGTTTGGCTGGAAACGCAGGTAGCATCTAGTGCCTCCCCATGGACCAGGGAGGTAATTAGCGGACTTCCCCTTGCGAGGGAACACCTGTGACACCAGGCATCTTCGTGGAGGGCGGCCCCAAACCTCCCCCACACAGTCGGCCGTGTTCCGGAATTCTGAGTGTGGGGAGGTTCCGTCTTCTGTCTGCAGCACCCGGGATCTCCTAGGAGCCCTTCGAGTGTCTTCCCCGAGTCCCTCCCAGTGCGGGCTACCGGGGAAAGGCGGGGGTTGGGCTGGAAAAGCAGGTAGCATCTAGTGCCTCCCCCTGGACAGGGGAGATATTTAGCGGACTTCCCCCTGCCAGGGAACACCTGTGACACCAGGCATCTTCTTGGAGGGCGGCCCCAAACCTCCCCCACACAGTCGGCCGTGTTCCGGAATTCTGAGTGTGGGGAGGTTCCGTCTTCTGTCTGCAGCACCCGGGATCTCCTAGGAGCCCTTCGAGTGTCTTCCCCGAGTCCCTCCCAGTGCGGGCTGCCGGGGAAAGGCGGGGGTTGGGCTGGAAACGCAGGTAGCATCTAGTGCCTCCCCCTGGACAGGGGAGGTAATTAACGGACTTCCCCTTGCGAGGGAACACCTGTGACACCAGGAAGCTGCGTGGAGGGCGGCCCTAAACTTCCCCACACAGTCACCCTTGTTCCGGAATTCTGAGTGTGGGGAGGTTCCGTCTTCTGTCTGCAGCACCCGGGTTCTCCTAGGAGCCCTTCGATTGTCTTCCCCCAGTCCCTCCCAGTGCGGGCTGCCGGGGAAAGGTGAGGGTTGGGCTGGAAAAGCAGGTAGCATCTAGTGCCTCCCCCTGGACAGGGGAGGTAATTAGTGGACATCACCCTGCCAGGGAACACCTGTGACACCAGGCAGCTGCGTGGAGGGCGGCTCTGAACCTCCCCCTCACAGTCACCCTTGTTCCGGATTTCTGAGTGTGGGGGGGTTCCTTCTTCTGTCTGCAGCACACGGGATCTCCTGGGAGCCATTCGAGTGTCTTCCCCGAGTCCCTCCCAGTGCGGGCTGCCGGGGAAAGGCGGGGGTTTGGCTGGAAACGCAGGTAGCATCTAGTGCCTCCCCATGGACAGGGGAGGTAATTAGCGGACTTCCCCTTGCGAGGGAACACCTGTGACACAAGGCAGCTGCGTGGAGGGCGGCCCCGAACCTCCCCCACACAGTCACCCGTGTTCCGGAATTCTGAGTGTGGGGAGGTACCGTCTTCTGTCTGCAGCACCCGGGATCTCCTAGGAGCCCTTCGAGTGTCTTCCCCGAGTCCATCCCAGTGCGGGCTACCGGGGAAAGGCGGGGGTTGGGCTGGAAAAGCAGGTAGCATCTAGTGCCTCCCCCTGGACAGGGGAGGTAATTAACGGACTTCCCCCTGCCAGGGAACACCTGTGACACCAGGCAGCTGCGTGGAGGGCGGCCCCGAACCTCCCCCACACAGTCACCCGTGTTCCGGAATTCTGAGTGTGGGGAGGTTCCGTCTTCTGTCTGCAGCACCCGGGATCTCCTAGGAGCCCTTCGAGTGTCTTCCCCGAGTCCCTCCCAGTGCGGGCTACCGGGGAAAGGCGGGGGTTGGGCTGGAAAAGCAGGTAGCATCTAGTTCCTCCCCATGGACAGGGTAGGTAATTAGCGGACTACCCCCTGCCAGGGAACACCTGTGACACCAGGCAGCTGCGTGGAGGGCGGCCCCGAACCTCCCCCACACAGTCAGCCGTGTTCCGGAATTCTGAGTGTGGGGAGGTTCCGTCTTCTGTCTGCAGCACCCAGGTTCTCCTAGGAGCCCTTCGAGTGTCTTCCCCGAGTCCCTCCCAGTGCGGGCTGCCGGGGAAATGCGGGGGTTT
Organism: Camelus bactrianus; assembly: GCF_048773025.1. Lineage (NCBI taxonomy): Eukaryota > Metazoa > Chordata > Mammalia > Artiodactyla > Camelidae > Camelus > Camelus bactrianus. Next base: position 1,226,095 of record NC_133540.1, read on the forward strand.
GGCTGGAAACGCAGGTAGCATCTAGTGCCTCCTCATGGACAGGGGAGGTAATTAGCGGACATCACCCTGCCAGGGAACACCTGTGACACCAGGCAGCTGCGTGGAGGGCGGCTCTGAACCTCCCCCTCACAGTCACCCGTGTTCCGGATTTCTGAGTGTGGGGGGGTTCCTTCTTCTGTCTGCAGCACACGGGATCTCCTAGGAGCCCTTCGAGTGTCTTCCCCGAGTCCCTCCCAGTGCGGGCTGTCGGGGAAAGGCGGGGGTTTGGCTGGAAACGCAGGTAGCATCTAGTGCCTCCCCATGGAGAGGGGAGGTAATTAGCGGAATTCCCCTTGCGAGGGAACACCTGTGACACCAGGCAGCTGCGTGGAGGGCGGCCCCGAACCTCCCCCACACAGTCACCCGTGTTCCGGAATTCTGAGTGTGGGGGGGTTCCTTCTTCTGTCTGCAGCACACGGGATCTCCTAGGAGCCCTTCGAGTGTCTTCCCCCAGTCCCTCCCAGTGCGGGCTGCCGGGGAAAGGTGGGGGTTGGGCTGGAAACGCAGGTAGCATCTAGTGCCTCCTCATGGACAGGGGAGGTAATTAGCGGACATCACCCTGCCAGGGAACACCTGTGACACCAGGCAGCTGCGTGGAGGGCGGCTCTCAACCTCCCCCTCACAGTCACCCGTGTTCCGGATTTCTGAGTGTGGGGAGGTTCCGTCTTCTGTCTGCAGCACCCGGGTTCTCCTAGGAGCACTTCGAGTGTCTTCCCCCAGTCCCTCCCAGTGCGGGCTGCCGGGGAAAGGTGGGGGTTGGGCTGGAAAAGCAGGTAGCATCTAGTGCCTCCCCCTGGACAGGGGAGGTAATTAGTGGACATCACCCTGCCAGGGAACACCTGTGACACCAGGCAGCTGCGTGGAGGGCGGCTCTGAACCTCCCCCTCACAGTCACCCGTGTTCCGGATTTCTGAGTGTGGGGGGGTTCCTTTTTCTGTCTGCAGCACACGGGATCTCCTAGGAGCCCTTCGAGTGTCTTCCCCGAGTCCCTCCCAGTGCGGGCTGCCGGGGAAAGGCGGGGGTTGGGCTGGAAAAGCAGGTAGCATCTAGTTCCTCCCCATGGACAGGGGAGGTAATTAGCGGACTACGCCCTGCCAGGGAACACCTGTGACACCAGGCAGCTGCGTGGAGGGCGGCCCCGAACCTCCCCCACACAGTCAGCCGTATTCCGGAATTCTGAGTGTGGGGAGGTTCCGTCTTCTGTCTGCAGCACCCGGGTTCTCCTAGGAGCCATTCGAGTGTCTTCCCCGAGTCCCTCCCAGTGCGGGCTGCCGGGGAAAGGCGGGGGTTGGGCTGGAAACGCAGGTAGCATCTAGTGCCTCCTCATGGACAGGGGAGGTAATTAGCGGACATCACCCTGCCAGGGAACACCTGTGACACCAGGCAGCTGCGTGGAGGGCGGCTCTGAACCTCCCCCTCACAGTCACCCGTGTTCCGGATTTCTGAGTGTGGGGGGGTTCCTTCTTCTGTCTGCAGCACACGGGATCTCCTAGGAGCCCTTCGAGTGTCTTCCCCGAGTCCCTCCCAGTGCGGGCTGCCGGGGAAAGGCGGGGGTTGGGCTGGAAAAGCAGGTAGAATCTAGTGCCTCCCCATGGACAAGGGAGATAATTAGCGGACTTCCCCCTGCCAGGGAACACCTGTGACACCAGGCAGCTGCGTGGAGGGCGGCCCCGAACCTCCCCCACACAGTCACCCGTGTTCCGGAATTCTGAGTGTGGGGAGGTTCCGTCTTCTGTCTGCAGCACCCGGGATCTCCTAGGAGCCCTTCGAGTGTCTTCCCCGAGTCCCTCCCAGTGCGGGCTGCCGGGGAAAGGCGGGGGTTGGGCTGGAAAAGCAGGTAGCATCTAGTGCCTCCCCCTGGACAGGGGAGGTAATTAGCGGACATCCCCCTGCCAGGGAACACCTGTGACACCAGGCAGCTGCGTGTAGGGCGGCCACGAACCTCCCCCACACAGTCACCCGTGTTCCGGAAATCTGAGTGTGGGGAGGTTCCGTCTTCTGTCTGCAGCACACGGGATCTCCTAGGAGCCCTTCGAGTGTCTTCCCCGAGTCCCTCCCAGTGCGGGCTGCCGGGGAAAGGCGGGGGTTGGGCTGGAAAAGCAGGTAGCATCTAGTTCCTCCCCATGGACAGGGGAGGTAATTAGCGGACTACGCCCTGCCAGGGAACACCTGTGACACCAGGCAGCTGCGTGGAGGGCGGCCCCGAACCTCCCCCACACAGTCAGCCGTGTTCCGGAATTCTGAGTGTGGGGAGGTTCCGTCTTCTGTCTGCAGCACCCGGGTTCTCCTAGGAGCCATTCGAGTGTCTTCCCCCAGTCCCTCCCAGTGCGGGCTGCCGGGGAAAGGCGGGGGTTGGGCTAGAAAAGCAGGTAGCATCTAGTGCCTCCCCATGGACAAGGGAGATAATTAGCGGACTTCCCCCTGCCAGGGAACACCTGTGACACCAGGCAGCTGCGTGGAGGGCGGCCCCGAACCTCCCCCACACAGTCACCCGTGTTCCGGAATTCTGAGTGTGGGGAGGTTCCGTCTTCTGTCTGCAGCACCCGGGATCTCCTAGGAGCCCTTCGAGTGTCTTCCCCGAGTCCCTCCCAGTGCGGGCTGCCGGGGAAAGGCGGGGGTTGGGCTGGAAACGCAGGTAGCATCTAGTGCCTCCTCATGGACAGGGGAGGTAATTAGCGGACATCACCCTGCCAGGGAACACCTGTGACACCAGGCAGCTGCGTGGAGGGCGGCTCTGAACCTCCCCCTCACAGTCACCCGTGTTCCGGATTTCTGAGTGTGGGGGGGTTCCTTCTTCTGTCTGCAGCACACGGGATCTCCTAGGAGCCCTTCGAGTGTCTTCCCCGAGTCCCTCCCAGTGCGGGCTGCCGGGGAAAGGCGGGGGTTGGGCTGGAAACGCTGGTAGCATCTAGTTCCTCCCCATGGACAGGGGAGGTAATTAGCGGACTACGCCCTGCCAGGGAACACCTGTGACACCAGGCAGCTGCGTGGAGGGCGGCCCCGAACCTCCCCCACACAGTCAGCCGTATTCCGGAATTCTGAGTGTGGGGAGGTTCCGTCTTCTGTCTGCAGCACCCGGGTTCTCCTAGGAGCCCTTCGAGTGTCTTCCCCGAGTCCCTCCCAGTGCGGGCTGCCGGGGAAAGGTGGGGGTTGGGCTGGAAAAGCAGGTAGCATCTAGTGCCTCCCCCTGGACAGGGGAGGTAATTAGTGGACATCACCCTGCCAGGGAACACCTGTGACACCAGGCAGCTGCGTGGAGGGCGGCTCTGAACCTCCCCATCACAGTCACCCTTGTTCCGGATTTCTGAGTGTGGGGGGGTTCCTTCTTCTGTCTGCAGCACACGGGATCTCCTAGGAGCCCTTCGAGTGTCTTCCCCGAGTCCCTCACAGTGCGGGCTGCTGGGGAAAGGCGGGGGTTTGGCTGGAAACGCAGGTAGCATCTAGTTCCTCCCCATGGACAGGGGAGGTAATTAGCGGACTTCTCCTTGCGAGGGAACACCTGTGACACCAGGAAGCTGCGTGGGGGGCGGCCCTAAACCTCCCCCACACAGTCATCCGTATTCCGGAATTCTGAGTGTGGGGAGGTTCCGTCTTCTGTCTGCAGCACCCGGGTCCTCCTAGGAGCCCTACGAGTGTCTTCCCCGATTCCCTCCCAGTGCGGGCTGCCGGGGAAAGGCGGGGGTTTGGCTGGAAACGCAGGTAGCATCTAGTGCCTCCCCATGGAGCGGGGAGGTAATTAGCGGAATTCCCCTTGCGAGGGAACACCTGTGACACCAGGCAGCTGCGTGGAGGGCGGCTCTGAACCTCCCCCTCACAGTCACCCGTGTTCCGGATTTCTGAGTGTGGGGGGGTTCCGTCTTCTGTCTGCAGCACCCAGGTTCTCCTAGGAGCCCTTCGAGTGTCTTCCCCGAGTCCCTCCCAGTGCGGGCTGCCGGGGAAAGGCGGGGGTTTGGCTGGAAACGCAGGTAGCATCTAGTGCCTCCCCATGGACCAGGGAGGTAATTAGCGGACTTCCCCTTGCGAGGGAACACCTGTGACACAAGGCAGCTGCGTGGAGGGCGGCCCCGAACCTCCCCCACACAGTCAGCCGTGTTCCGGAATTCTGAGTGTGGGGAGGTTCCGTCTTCTGTCTGCAGCACCCGGGTTCTCCTAGGAGCCATTCGAGTGTCTTCCCCCAGTCCCTCCCAGTGCGGGCTGCCGGGGAAAGGCGGGGGTTGGGCTGGAAAAGCAGGTAGCATCTAGTGCCTCCCCATGGACAAGGGAGATAATTAGCGGACTTCCCCCTGCCAGGGAACACCTGTGACACCAGGCATCTTCGCGGAGGGCGGCCCCGAACCTCCCCCTCACAGTCACCCTTGTTCCGGATTTCTGAGTGTGGGGGGGTTCCTTCTTCTGTCTGCAGCACACGGGATCTCCTAGGAGCCCTTCGAGTGTCTTCCCCGAGTCCCTCCCAGTGCGGGCTGCCGGGGAAAGGCAGGGGTTTGGCTGGAAACGCAGGTAGCATCTAGTTCCTCCCCATGGACAGGGGAGGTAATTAGCGGACTTCCCCTTGCGAGGGAACACCTGTGACACCAGGAAGCTGCGTGTGGGGCGGCCCTAAACCTCCCCCACACAGTCATCCGTGTTCCGGAATTCTGAGTGTGGGGAGGTTCCGTCTTCTGTCTGCAGCACCCGGGTTCTCCTAGGAGCCCTTCGAGTGTCTTCCCCGAGTCCCTCCTAGTGCGGGCTGCCGGGGAAAGGCGGGGGTTGGGCTGGAAACGCAGGTAGCATCTAGTGCCTCCCCATGGACCAGGGAGGTAATTAGCGGACTTCCCCTTGCGAGGGAACACCTGTGACACAAGGCAGCTGCGTGGAGGGCGGCCCCGAACCTCCCCCACACAGTCAGCCGTGTTCCGGAATTCTGAGTGTGGGGAGGTTCCGTCTTCTGTCTGCAGCACCCGGGTTCTCCTAGGAGCCATTCGAGTGTCTTCCCCCAGTCCCTCCCAGTGCGGGCTGCCGGGGAAAGGCGGGGGTTGGGCTGGAAAAGCAGGTATCATCTAGTGCCTCCCCATGGACAAGGGAGATAATTAGCGGACTTCCCCCTGCCAGGGAACACCTGTGACACCAGGCAGCTGCGTGGAGGGCGGCCCCGAACCTCCCCCACACAGTCACCCGTGTTCCGGAATTCTGAGTGTGGGGAGGTTCCGTCTTCTGTCTGCAGCACCCGGGATCTCCTAGGAGCCCTTCGAGTGTCTTCCCCGAGTCCCTCCCAGTGCGGGCTGCCGGGGAAAGGCGGGGGTTGGGCTGGAAACACAGGTAGCATCTAGTGCCTCCTCATGGACAGGGGAGGTAATTAGCGGACATCACCCTGCCAGGGAACACCTGTGACACCAGGCAGCTGCGTGGAGGGCGGCTCTGAACCTCCCCCTCACAGTCACCCGTGTTCCGGATTTCTGAGTGTGGGGGGGTTCCTTCTTCTGTCTGCAGCACACGGGATCTCCTAGGAGCCTTTCGAGTGTCTTCCCCGAGTCCCTCCCAGTGCGGGCTGCCGGGGAAAGGCGGGGGTTGGGCTGGAAAAGCAGGTAGCATCTAGTTCCTCCCCATGGACAGGGGAGGTAATTAGCGGACTACGCCCTGCCAGGGAACACCTGTGACACCAGGCAGCTGCGTGGAGGGCGGCCCCGAACCTCCCCCACACAGTCAGCCGTGTTCCGGAATTCTGAGTGTGGGGAGGTTCCGTCTTCTGTCTGCAGCACCCGGGTTCTCCTAGGAGCCATTCGAGTGTCTTCCCCCAGTCCCTCCCAGTGCGGGCTGCCGGGGAAAGGCGGGGGTTTGGCTGGAAACGCAGGTAGCATCTAGTGCCTCCCCATGGAGAGGGGAGGTAATTAGCGGAATTCCCCTTGCGAGGGAACACCTGTGACACCAGGCAGCTGCGTGGAGGGCGGCCCCGAACCTCCCCTACACAGTCACCCGTGTTCCGGAATTCTGAGTGTGGGGGGTTCCTTCTTCTGTCTGCAGCACACGGGATCTCCTAGGAGCCCTTCGAGTGTCTTCCCCGAGTCCCTCTCAGTGCGGGCTGCCGGGGAAAGGCGGGGGTTGGGCTGGAAAAGCAGGTAGCATCTAGTGCCTCCCCCTGGACAGGGGAGGTAATTAGCGGACTTCCCCTTGCGAGGGAACCCCTGTGACACCAGGCAGCTGCGTGGAGGGCGGCTCCGAACCTCCCCCACACAGTCATACGTGTTCCGGAATTCTGAGTGTGGGGGGGTTCCTTCTTCTGTCTGCAGCACAAGGGATCTCCTAGGAGCCCTTCGAGTGTCTTCCCCCAGTCCCTCGCAGTGCGGGCTGCCGGGGAAAGGCGGGGGTTTGGCTGGAAACGCAGGTAGCATCTAGTGCCTCCCCATGGACCAGGGAGGTAATTAGCGGACTTCCCCTTGCGAGGGAACACCTGTGACACCAGGCATCTTCGTGGAGGGCGGCCCCAAACCTCCCCCACACAGTCGGCCGTGTTCCGGAATTCTGAGTGTGGGGAGGTTCCGTCTTCTGTCTGCAGCACCCGGGATCTCCTAGGAGCCCTTCGAGTGTCTTCCCCGAGTCCCTCCCAGTGCGGGCTACCGGGGAAAGGCGGGGGTTGGGCTGGAAAAGCAGGTAGCATCTAGTGCCTCCCCCTGGACAGGGGAGATATTTAGCGGACTTCCCCCTGCCAGGGAACACCTGTGACACCAGGCATCTTCTTGGAGGGCGGCCCCAAACCTCCCCCACACAGTCGGCCGTGTTCCGGAATTCTGAGTGTGGGGAGGTTCCGTCTTCTGTCTGCAGCACCCGGGATCTCCTAGGAGCCCTTCGAGTGTCTTCCCCGAGTCCCTCCCAGTGCGGGCTGCCGGGGAAAGGCGGGGGTTGGGCTGGAAACGCAGGTAGCATCTAGTGCCTCCCCCTGGACAGGGGAGGTAATTAACGGACTTCCCCTTGCGAGGGAACACCTGTGACACCAGGAAGCTGCGTGGAGGGCGGCCCTAAACTTCCCCACACAGTCACCCTTGTTCCGGATTTCTGAGTGTGTGGAGGTTCCGTCTTCTGTCTGCAGCACCCGGGTTCTCCTAGGAGCCCTTCGAGTGTCTTCCCCGAGTCCCTCCCAGTGCGGGCTGCCGGGGAAAGGCGGGGGTTGGACTGGAAACGCAGGTAGCATCTAGTGCCTCCTCATGGACAGGGGAGGTAATTAGCGGACATCACCCTGCCAGGGAACACCTGTGACACCAGGCAGCTGCGTGGAGGGCGGCTCTGAACCTCCCACTCACAGTCACCCGTGTTCCGGATTTCTGAGTGTGGGGAGGTTCCGTCTTCTGTCTGCAGCACCCGGGTTCTCCTAGGAGCCATTCGAGTGTCTTCCCCCAGTCCCTCCCAGTGCGGGCTGCCGGGGAAAGGCGGGGGTTGGGCTGGAAAAGCAGGTAGCATCTAGTGCCTCCCCATGGACAAGGGAGATAATTAGCGGACTTCCCCCTGCCAGGGAACACCTGTGACACCAGGCAGCTGCGTGGAGGGCGGCCCCGAACCTCCCCCACACAGTCACCCGTGTTCCGGAATTCTGAGTGTGGGGAGGTTCCGTCTTCTGTCTGCAGCACCCGGGATCTCCTAGGAGCCCTTCGAGTGTCTTCCCCGAGTCCCTCCCAGTGCGGGCTGCCGGGGAAAGGCGGGGGTTGGGCTGGAAACGCAGGTAGCATCTAGTGCCTCCTCATGGACAGGGGAGGTAATTAGCGGACATCACCCTGCCAGGGAATACCTGTGACACCAGGCAGCTGCGTGGAGGGCGGCTCTGAACCTCCCCCTCACAGTCACCCGTGTTCCGGATTTCTGAGTGTGGGGGGGTTCCTTCTTCTGTCTGCAGCACACGGGATCTCCTAGGAGCCCTTCGAGTGTCTTCCCCGAGTCCCTCCCAGTGCGGGCTGCCGGGGAAAGGCGGGGGTTGGGCTGGAAAAGCAGGTAGCATCTAGTTCCTCCCCATGGACAGGGGAGGTAATTAGCGGACTTCCCCTTGCGAGGGAACACCTGTGACACCAGGAAGCTGCGTGGGGGGCGGCCCTAAACCTCCCCCACACAGTCATCCGTATTCCGGAATTCTGAGTGTGGGGAGGTTCCGTCTTCTGTCTGCAGCACCCGGGTTCTCCTAAGAGCCCTTCGAGTGTCTTCCCCGAGTCCCTCCCAGTGCGGGCTGCCGGGGAAAGGCGGGGGTTTGGCTGGAAACGCAGGTAGCATCTAGTGCCTCCCCATGGAGAGGGGAGGTAATTAGCGGAATTCCCCTTGCGAGGGAACACCTGTGACACCAGGCAGCTGCGTGGAGGGCGGCCCCGAACCTCCCCCACACAGTCACCCGTGTTCCGGAATTCTGAGTGTGGGGGGGTTGCTTCTTCTGTCTGCAGCACACGGGATCTCCTAGGAGCCCTTCGAGTGTCTTCCCCCAGTCCCTCCCAGTGCGGGCTGCCGGGGAAAGGAGGGGGTTGTGCTGGAAACGCAGGTAGAATCTAGTGCCTCCCCATGGACTGGGGAGGTAATTAGCGGACTACCCCCTGCCAGGGAACACCTGTTACACCAGGCAGCTGCGTGGAGGGCGGCCCCGAACCTCCCCCTCACAGTCACCCTTGTTCCGGATTTCTGAGTGTGGGGGGGTTCCTTCTTCTGTCTGCAGCACACGGGATCTCCTAGGAGCCCTTCGAGTGTCTTCCCCGAGTCCCTCCCAGTGCGGGCTGCCGGGGAAAGGCAGGGGTTTGGCTGGAAACGCAGGTAGCATCTAGTTCCTCCCCATGGAAAGGGGAGGATATTAGCGGACTTCCCCTTGCGAGGGAACACCTGTGACACCAGGAAGCTGCGTGTGGGGCGGCCCTAAACCTCCCCCACACTGTCATCCGTGTTCCGGAATTCTGAGTGTGGGGAGGTTCCGTCTTCTGTCTGCAGCACCCGGGTTCTCCTAGGAGCCATTCGAGTGTCTTCCCCCAGTCCCTCCCAGTGCGGGCTGCCGGGGAAAGGCGGGGGTTGGGCTGGAAAAGCAGGTAGCATCTAGTGCCTCCCCATGGACAAGGGAGATAATTAGCGGACTTCCCCCTGCCAGGGAACACCTGTGACACCAGGCAGCTGCGTGGAGAGCGGCCCCGAACCTCCCCCACACAGTCACCCGTGTTCCGGAATTCTGAGTGTGGGGAGGTTCCGTCTTCTGTCTGCAGCACCCGGGATCTCCTAGGAGCCCTTCGAGTGTCTTCCCCGAGTCCCTCCCAGTGCGGGCTGCCGGGGAAAGGCGGGGGTTGGGCTGGAAACGCAGGTAGCATCTAGTGCCTCCCCATGGACTGGGGAGGTAATTAGCGGACTACCCCCTGCCAGGGAACACCTGTGACACCAGGCAGCTGCGTGGAGGGCGGCCCCGAACCTCCCCCTCACAGTCACCCTTGTTCCGGATTTCTGAGTGTGGGGGGGTTCCTTCTTCTGTCTGCAGCACACGGGATCTCCTAGGAGCCCTTCGAGTGTCTTCCCCGAGTCCCTCCCAGTGCGGGCTGCCGGGGAAAGCCAGGGGTTTGGCTGGAAACGCAGGTAGCATCTAGTTCCTCCCCATGGACAGGGGAGGTAATTAGCGGACTTCGCCTTGCGAGGGAACACCTGTGACACCAGGAAGCTGCGTGTGGGGCGGCCCTAAACCTCCCCAACACAGTCATCCGTGTTCCGGAATTCTGAGTGTGGGGAGGTTCCGTCTTCTGTCTGCAGCACCCGGGTTCTCCTAGGAGCCATTCGAGTGTCTTCCCCCAGTCCCTCCCAGTGCGGGCTGCCGGGGAAAGGCGGGGGTTGGGCTGGAAAAGCAGGTAGCATCTAGTGCCTCCCCATGGACAAGGGAGATAATTAGCGGACTTCCCCCTGCCAGGGAACACCTGTGACACCAGGCAGCTGCGTGGAGGGCGGCCCCGAACCTCCCCCACACAGTCACCCGTGTTCCGGAATTCTGAGTGTGGGGAGGTTCCGTCTTCTGTCTGCAGCACCCGGGATCTCCTAGGAGCCCTTCGAGTGTCTTCCCCGAGTCCCTCCCAGTGCGGGCTGCCGGGGAAAGGCGGGGGTTGGGCTGGAAACGCAGGTAGCATCTAGTGCCTCCTCATGGACAGGGGAGGTAATTAGCGGACATCACCCTGCCAGGGAACACCTGTGACACCAGGCAGCTGCGTGGAGGGCGGCTCTGAACCTCCCCCTCACAGTCACCCGTGTTCCGGATTTCTGAGTGTGGGGGGGTTCCTTCTTCTGTCTGCAGCACACGGGATCTCCTAGGAGCCCTTCGAGTGTCTTCCCCGAGTCCCTCCCAGTGCGGGCTGCCGGGGAAAGGCGGGGGTTGGGCTGGAAAAGCAGGTAGCATCTAGTTCCTCCCCATGGACAGGGGAGGTAATTAGCGGACTACGCCCTGCCAGGGAACACCTGTGACACCAGGCAGCTGCGTGGAGGGCGGCCCCGAACCTCCCCCACACAGTCAGCCGTGTTCCGGAATTCTGAGTGTGGGGAGGTTCCGTCTTCTGTCTGCAGCACCCGGGTTCTCCTAGGAGCCATTCGAGTGTCTTCCCCCAGTCCCTCCCAGTGCGGGCTGCCGGGGAAAGGCGGGGGTTGGGCTGGAAAAGCAGGTAGCATCTAGTGCCTCCCCATGGACAAGGGAGATAATTAGCGGACTTCCCCCTGCCAGGGAACACCTGTGACACCAGGCAGCTGCGTGGAGGGCGGCCCCGAACCTCCCCCACACAGTCACCCGTGTTCCGGAATTCTGAGTGTGGGGAGGTTCCGTCTTCTGTCTGCAGCACCCGGGATCTCCTAGGAGCCCTTCGAGTGTCTTCCCCGAGTCCCTCCCAGTGCGGGCTGCCGGGGAAAGGCGGGGGTTGGGCTGGAAACGCAGGTAGCATCTAGTGCCTCCTCATGGACAGGGGAGGTAATTAGCGGACATCACCCTGGCAGGGAACACCTGTGACACCAGGCAGCTGCGTGGAGGGCGGCTCTGAACCTCCCCCTCACAGTCACCCGTGTTCCGGATTTCTGAGTGTGGGGGGGTTCCTTCTTCTGTCTGCAGCACACGGGATCTCCTAGGAGCCCTTCGAGTGTCTTCCCCGAGTCCCTCCCAGTGCGGGCTGCCGGGGAAAGGCGGGGGTTGGGCTGGAAACGCAGGTAGCATCTAGTGCCTCCCCATGGACAGGGGAGGTAATTAGCGGACATCACCCTGCCAGGGAACACCTGTGACACCAGGCAGCTGCGTGGAGTGCGGCTCTGAACCTCCCCCTCACAGTCACCCGTGTTCCGGATTTCTGAGTGTGGGGGGGTTCCTTCTTCTGTCTGCAGCACACGGGATCTCCTAGGAGCCCTTCGAGTGTCTTCCCCGAGTCCCTCCCAGTGCGGGCTGCCGGGGAAAGGCGGGGGTTGGGCTGGAAAAGCAGGTAGCATCTAGTGCCTCCCCATGGACAAGGGAGATAATTAGCGGACTTCCCCCTGCCAGGGAACACCTGTGACACCAGGCAGCTGCGTGGAGGGCGGCCCCGAACCTCCCCCACACAGTCACCCGTGTTCCGGAATTCTGAGTGTGGGGAGGTTCCGTCTTCTGTCTGCAGCACCCGGGATCTCCTAGGAGCCCTTCGAGTGTCTTCCCCGAGTCCCTCCCAGTGCGGGCTGCCGGGGAAAGGCGGGGGTTGGGCTGGAAACGCAGGTAGCATCTAGTGCCTCCCCATGGACTGGGGAGGTAATTAGCGGACTACCCCCTGCCAGGGAACACCTGTGACACCAGGCAGCTGCGTGGAGGGCGGCCCCGAACCTCCCCCTCACAGTCATCCTTGTTCCGGATTTCTGAGTGTGGGGGGGTTCCTTCTTCTGTCTGCAGCACACGGGATCTCCTAGGAGCCCTTCGAGTGTCTTCCCCGAGTCCCTCCCAGTGCGGGCTGCCGGGGAAAGGCAGGGGTTTGGCTGGAAACGCAGGTAGCATCTAGTTCCTCCCCATGGACAGGGGAGGTAATTAGCGGACTTCGCCTTGCGAGGGAACACCTGTGACACCAGGAAGCTGCGTGTGGGGCGGCCCTAAACCTCCCCAACACAGTCATCCGTGTTCCGGAATTCTGAGTGTGGGGAGGTTCCGTCTTCTGTCTGCAGCACCCGGGTTCTCCTAGGAGCCATTCGAGTGTCTTCCCCCAGTCCCTCCCAGTGCGGGCTGCCGGGGAAAGGCGGGGGTTGGGCTGGAAAAGCAGGTAGCATCTAGTGCCTCCCCATGGACAAGGGAGATAATTAGCGGACTTCCCCCTGCCAGGGAACACCTGTGACACCAGGCAGCTGCGTGGAGGGCGGCCCCGAACCTCCCCCACACAGTCACCCGTGTTCCGGAATTCTGAGTGTGGGGAGGTTCCGTCTTCTGTCTGCAGCACCCGGGATCTCCTAGGAGCCCTTCGAGTGTCTTCCCCGAGTCCCTCCCAGTGCGGGCTGCCGGGGAAAGGCGGGGGTTGGGCTGGAAACGCAGGTAGCATCTAGTGCCTCCTCATGGACAGGGGAGGTAATTAGCGGACATCACCCTGCCAGGGAACACCTGTGACACCAGGCAGCTGCGTGGAGGGCGGCCCCGAACCTCCCCCACACAGTCACCCGTGTTCCGGAATTCTGAGTGTGGGGGGGTTGCTTCTTCTGTCTGCAGCACACGGGATCTCCTAGGAGCCCTTCGAGTGTCTTCCCCCAGTCCCTCCCAGTGCGGGCTGCCGGGGAAAGGAGGGGGTTGTGCTGGAAACGCAGGTAGAATCTAGTGCCTCCCCATGGACTGGGGAGGTAATTAGCGGACTACCCCCTGCCAGGGAACACCTGTTACACCAGGCAGCTGCGTGGAGGGCGGCCCCGAACCTCCCCCTCACAGTCACCCTTGTTCCGGATTTCTGAGTGTGGGGGGGTTCCTTCTTCTGTCTGCAGCACACGGGATCTCCTAGGAGCCCTTCGAGTGTCTTCCCCGAGTCCCTCCCAGTGCGGGCTGCCGGGGAAAGGCAGGGGTTTGGCTGGAAACGCAGGTAGCATCTAGTTCCTCCCCATGGAAAGGGGAGGATATTAGCGGACTTCCCCTTGCGAGGGAACACCTGTGACACCAGGAAGCTGCGTGTGGGGCGGCCCTAAACCTCCCCCACACTGTCATCCGTGTTCCGGAATTCTGAGTGTGGGGAGGTTCCGTCTTCTGTCTGCAGCACCCGGGTTCTCCTAGGAGCCATTCGAGTGTCTTCCCCCAGTCCCTCCCAGTGCGGGCTGCCGGGGAAAGGCGGGGGTTGGGCTGGAAAAGCAGGTAGCATCTAGTGCCTCCCCATGGACAAGGGAGATAATTAGCGGACTTCCCCCTGCCAGGGAACACCTGTGACACCAGGCAGCTGCGTGGAGAGCGGCCCCGAACCTCCCCCACACAGTCACCCGTGTTCCGGAATTCTGAGTGTGGGGAGGTTCCGTCTTCTGTCTGCAGCACCCGGGATCTCCTAGGAGCCCTTCGAGTGTCTTCCCCGAGTCCCTCCCAGTGCGGGCTGCCGGGGAAAGGCGGGGGTTGGGCTGGAAACGCAGGTAGCATCTAGTGCCTCCCCATGGACTGGGGAGGTAATTAGCGGACTACCCCCTGCCAGGGAACACCTGTGACACCAGGCAGCTGCGTGGAGGGCGGCCCCGAACCTCCCCCTCACAGTCACCCTTGTTCCGGATTTCTGAGTGTGGGGGGGTTCCTTCTTCTGTCTGCAGCACACGGGATCTCCTAGGAGCCCTTCGAGTGTCTTCCCCGAGTCCCTCCCAGTGCGGGCTGCCGGGGAAAGGCAGGGGTTTGGCTGGAAACGCAGGTAGCATCTAGTTCCTCCCCATGGACAGGGGAGGTAATTAGCGGACTTCGCCTTGCGAGGGAACACCTGTGACACCAGGAAGCTGCGTGTGGGGCGGCCCTAAACCTCCCCAACACAGTCATCCGTGTTCCGGAATTCTGAGTGTGGGGAGGTTCCGTCTTCTGTCTGCAGCACCCGGGTTCTCCTAGGAGCCATTCGAGTGTCTTCCCCCAGTCCCTCCCAGTGCGGGCTGCCGGGGAAAGGCGGGGGTTGGGCTGGAAAAGCAGGTAGCATCTAGTGCCTCCCCATGGACAAGGGAGATAATTAGCGGACTTCCCCCTGCCAGGGAACACCTGTGACACCAGGCAGCTGCGTGGAGGGCGGCCCCGAACCTCCCCCACACAGTCACCCGTGTTCCGGAATTCTGAGTGTGGGGAGGTTCCGTCTTCTGTCTGCAGCACCCGGGATCTCCTAGGAGCCCTTCGAGTGTCTTCCCCGAGTCCCTCCCAGTGCGGGCTGCCGGGGAAAGGCGGGGGTTGGGCTGGAAACGCAGGTAGCATCTAGTGCCTCCTCATGGACAGGGGAGGTAATTAGCGGACATCACCCTGCCAGGGAACACCTGTGACACCAGGCAGCTGCGTGGAGGGCGGCTCTGAACCTCCCCCTCACAGTCACCCGTGTTCCGGATTTCTGAGTGTGGGGGGGTTCCTTCTTCTGTCTGCAGCACACGGGATCTCCTAGGAGCCCTTCGAGTGTCTTCCCCGAGTCCCTCCCAGTGCGGGCTGCCGGGGAAAGGCGGGGGTTGGGCTGGAAAAGCAGGTAGCATCTAGTTCCTCCCCATGGACAGGGGAGGTAATTAGCGGACTACGCCCTGCCAGGGAACACCTGTGACACCAGGCAGCTGCGTGGAGGGCGGCCCCGAACCTCCCCCACACAGTCAGCCGTGTTCCGGAATTCTGAGTGTGGGGAGGTTCCGTCTTCTGTCTGCAGCACCCGGGTTCTCCTAGGAGCCATTCGAGTGTCTTCCCCCAGTCCCTCCCAGTGCGGGCTGCCGGGGAAAGGCGGGGGTTGGGCTGGAAAAGCAGGTAGCATCTAGTGCCTCCCCATGGACAAGGGAGATAATTAGCGGACTTCCCCCTGCCAGGGAACACCTGTGACACCAGGCAGCTGCGTGGAGGGCGGCCCCGAACCTCCCCCACACAGTCACCCGTGTTCCGGAATTCTGAGTGTGGGGAGGTTCCGTCTTCTGTCTGCAGCACCCGGGATCTCCTAGGAGCCCTTCGAGTGTCTTCCCCGAGTCCCTCCCAGTGCGGGCTGCCGGGGAAAGGCGGGGGTTGGGCTGGAAACGCAGGTAGCATCTAGTGCCTCCTCATGGACAGGGGAGGTAATTAGCGGACATCACCCTGGCAGGGAACACCTGTGACACCAGGCAGCTGCGTGGAGGGCGGCTCTGAACCTCCCCCTCACAGTCACCCGTGTTCCGGATTTCTGAGTGTGGGGGGGTTCCTTCTTCTGTCTGCAGCACACGGGATCTCCTAGGAGCCCTTCGAGTGTCTTCCCCGAGTCCCTCCCAGTGCGGGCTGCCGGGGAAAGGCGGGGGTTGGGCTGGAAACGCAGGTAGCATCTAGTGCCTCCCCATGGACAGGGGAGGTAATTAGCGGACATCACCCTGCCAGGGAACACCTGTGACACCAGGCAGCTGCGTGGAGTGCGGCTCTGAACCTCCCCCTCACAGTCACCCGTGTTCCGGATTTCTGAGTGTGGGGGGGTTCCTTCTTCTGTCTGCAGCACACGGGATCTCCTAGGAGCCCTTCGAGTGTCTTCCCCGAGTCCCTCCCAGTGCGGGCTGCCGGGGAAAGGCGGGGGTTGGGCTGGAAAAGCAGGTAGCATCTAGTGCCTCCCCATGGACAAGGGAGATAATTAGCGGACTTCCCCCTGCCAGGGAACACCTGTGACACCAGGCAGCTGCGTGGAGGGCGGCCCCGAACCTCCCCCACACAGTCACCCGTGTTCCGGAATTCTGAGTGTGGGGAGGTTCCGTCTTCTGTCTGCAGCACCCGGGATCTCCTAGGAGCCCTTCGAGTGTCTTCCCCGAGTCCCTCCCAGTGCGGGCTGCCGGGGAAAGGCGGGGGTTGGGCTGGAAACGCAGGTAGCATCTAGTGCCTCCCCATGGACTGGGGAGGTAATTAGCGGACTACCCCCTGCCAGGGAACACCTGTGACACCAGGCAGCTGCGTGGAGGGCGGCCCCGAACCTCCCCCTCACAGTCACCCTTGTTCCGGATTTCTGAGTGTGGGGGGGTTCCTTCTTCTGTCTGCAGCACACGGGATCTCCTAGGAGCCCTTCGAGTGTCTTCCCCGAGTCCCTCCCAGTGCGGGCTGCCGGGGAAAGGCAGGGGTTTGGCTGGAAACGCAGGTAGCATCTAGTTCCTCCCCATGGACAGGGGAGGTAATTAGCGGACTTCGCCTTGCGAGGGAACACCTGTGACACCAGGAAGCTGCGTGTGGGGCGGCCCTAAACCTCCCCAACACAGTCATCCGTGTTCCGGAATTCTGAGTGTGGGGAGGTTCCGTCTTCTGTCTGCAGCACCCGGGTTCTCCTAGGAGCCATTCGAGTGTCTTCCCCCAGTCCCTCCCAGTGCGGGCTGCCGGGGAAAGGCGGGGGTTGGGCTGGAAAAGCAGGTAGCATCTAGTGCCTCCCCATGGACAAGGGAGATAATTAGCGGACTTCCCCCTGCCAGGGAACACCTGTGACACCAGGCAGCTGCGTGGAGGGCGGCCCCGAACCTCCCCCACACAGTCACCCGTGTTCCGGAATTCTGAGTGTGGGGAGGTTCCGTCTTCTGTCTGCAGCACCCGGGATCTCCTAGGAGCCCTTCGAGTGTCTTCCCCGAGTCCCTCCCAGTGCGGGCTGCCGGGGAAAGGCGGGGGTTGGGCTGGAAACGCAGGTAGCATCTAGTGCCTCCTCATGGACAGGGGAGGTAATTAGCGGACATCACCCTGCCAGGGAACACCTGTGACACCAGGCAGCTGCGTGGAGGGCGGCTCTGAACCTCCCCCTCACAGTCACCCGTGTTCCGGATTTCTGAGTGTGGGGGGGTTCCTTCTTCTGTCTGCAGCACACGGGATCTCCTAGGAGCCCTTCGAGTGTCTTCCCCGAGTCCCTCCCAGTGCGGGCTGCCGGGGAAAGGCGGGGGTTGGGCTGGAAAAGCAGGTAGCATCTAGTTCCTCCCCATGGACAGGGGAGGTAATTAGCGGACTACGCCCTGCCAGGGAACACCTGTGACACCAGGCAGCTGCGTGGAGGGCGGCCCCGAACCTCCCCCACACAGTCAGCCGTGTTCCGGAATTCTGAGTGTGGGGAGGTTCCGTCTTCTGTCTGCAGCACCCGGGTTCTCCTAGGAGCCATTCGAGTGTCTTCCCCCAGTCCCTCCCAGTGCGGGCTGCCGGGGAAAGGCGGGGGTTGGGCTGGAAAAGCAGGTAGCATCTAGTGCCTCCCCATGGACAAGGGAGATAATTAGCGGACTTCCCCCTGCCAGGGAACACCTGTGACACCAGGCAGCTGCGTGGAGGGCGGCCCCGAACCTCCCCCACACAGTCACCCGTGTTCCGGAATTCTGAGTGTGGGGAGGTTCCGTCTTCTGTCTGCAGCACCCGGGATCTCCTAGGAGCCCTTCGAGTGTCTTCCCCGAGTCCCTCCCAGTGCGGGCTGCCGGGGAAAGGCGGGGGTTGGGCTGGAAACGCAGGTAGCATCTAGTGCCTCCTCATGGACAGGGGAGGTAATTAGCGGACATCACCCTGGCAGGGAACACCTGTGACACCAGGCAGCTGCGTGGAGGGCGGCTCTGAACCTCCCCCTCACAGTCACCCGTGTTCCGGATTTCTGAGTGTGGGGGGGTTCCTTCTTCTGTCTGCAGCACACGGGATCTCCTAGGAGCCCTTCGAGTGTCTTCCCCGAGTCCCTCCCAGTGCGGGCTGCCGGGGAAAGGCGGGGGTTGGGCTGGAAACGCAGGTAGCATCTAGTGCCTCCCCATGGACAGGGGAGGTAATTAGCGGACATCACCCTGCCAGGGAACACCTGTGACACCAGGCAGCTGCGTGGAGTGCGGCTCTGAACCTCCCCCTCACAGTCACCCGTGTTCCGGATTTCTGAGTGTGGGGGGGTTCCTTCTTCTGTCTGCAGCACCCGGGATCTCCTAGGAGCCCTTCGAGTGTCTTCCCCGAGTCCCTCCCAGTGCGGGCTGCCGGGGAAAGGCGGGGGTTGGGCTGGAAACGCAGGTAGCATCTAGTGCCTCCCCATGGACTGGGGAGGTAATTAGCGGACTACCCCCTGCCAGGGAACACCTGTGACACCAGGCAGCTGCGTGGAGGGCGGCCCCGAACCTCCCCCTCACAGTCACCCTTGTTCCGGATTTCTGAGTGTGGGGGGGTTCCTTCTTCTGTCTGCAGCACACGGGATCTCCTAGGAGCCCTTCGAGTGTCTTCCCCGAGTCCCTCCCAGTGCGGGCTGCCGGGGAAAGGCAGGGGTTTGGCTGGAAACGCAGGTAGCATCTAGTTCCTCCCCATGGACAGGGGAGGTAATTAGCGGACTTCGCCTTGCGAGGGAACACCTGTGACACCAGGAAGCTGCGTGTGGGGCGGCCCTAAACCTCCCCAACACAGTCATCCGTGTTCCGGAATTCTGAGTGTGGGGAGGTTCCGTCTTCTGTCTGCAGCACCCGGGTTCTCCTAGGAGCCATTCGAGTGTCTTCCCCGAGTCCCTCCCAGTGCGGGCTGCCGGGGAATGGCGGGGGTTTGGCTGGAAACGCAGGTAGCATCTAGTGCCTCCCCATGGAGAGGGGAGGTAATTAGCGGAATTCCCCTTGCGAGGGAACACCTGTGACACCAGGCAGCTGCGTGGAGGGCGGCCCCGAACCTCCCCCACACAGTCACCCGTGTTCCGGAATTCTGAGTGTGGGGGGGTTGCTTCTTCTGTCTGCAGCACACGGGATCTCCTAGGAGCCCTTCGAGTGTCTTCCCCCAGTCCCTCCCAGTGCGGGCTGCCGGGGAAAGGAGGGGGTTGTGCTGGAAACGCAGGTAGAATCTAGTGCCTCCCCATGGACTGGGGAGGTAATTAGCGGACTACCCCCTGCCAGGGAACACCTGTGACACCAGGCAGCTGCGTGGAGGGCGGCCCCGAACCTCCCCCTCACAGTCACCCTTGTTCCGGATTTCTGAGTGTGGGGGGGTTCCTTCTTCTGTCTGCAGCACACGGGATCTCCTAGGAGCCCTTCGAGTGTCTTCCCCGAGTCCCTCCCAGTGCGGGCTGCCGGGGAAAGGCAGGGGTTTGGCTTTAAACGCAGGTAGCATCTAGTTCCTCCCCATGGACAGGGGAGGTAATTAGCGGACTTCCCTTTGCGAGGGAACACCTGTGACACCAGGAAGCTGCGTGTGGGGCGGCCCTAAACCTCCCCCACACAGTCATCCGTGTTCCGGAATTCTGAGTGTGGGGAGGTTCCGTCTTCTGTCTGCAGCACCCGGGTTCTCCTAGGAGCCCTTCGAGTGTCTTCCCCGAGTCCCTCCTAGTGCGGGCTGCCGGGGAAAGGCGGGGGTTTGGCTGGAAACGCAGGTAGCATCTAGTGCCTCCCCATGGACCAGGGAGGTAATTAGCGGACTTCCCCTTGCGAGGGAACACCTGTGACACAAGGCAGCTGCGTGGAGGGCGGCCCCGAACCTCCCCCACACAGTCAGCCGTGTTCCGGAATTCTGAGTGTGGGGAGGTTCCGTCTTCTGTCTGCAGCACCCGGGATCTCCTAGGAGCCCTTCGAGTGTCTTCCCCGAGTCCCTCCCAGTGCGGGCTGCCGGGGAAAGGCGGGGGTTTGGCTGGAAACGCAGGTAGCATCTAGTGCCTCCTCATGGACAGGGGAGGTAATTAGCGGACATCACCCTGCCAGGGAACACCTGTGACACCAGGCAGCTGCGTGGATGGCGGCTCTGAACCTCCCCCTCACAGTCACCCTTGTTCCTGATTTCTGAGTGTGGGGGGGTTCCTTCTTCTGTCTGCTGCACACGGGATCTCCTAGGAGCCCTTCGAGTGTCTTCCCCGAGTCCCTCCCAGTGCGGGCTGCCGGGGAAAGGCGGGGGTTGGGCTGGAAAAGCAGGTAGCATCTAGTTCCTCCCCATGGACAGGGGAGGTAATTAGCGGACTACGCCCTGCCAGGGAACACCTGTGACACCAGGCAGCTGCGTGGAGGGCGGCCCCGAACCTCCCCCACACAGTCAGCCGTGTTCCGGAATTCTGAGTGTGGGGAGGTTCCGTCTTCTGTCTGCAGCACCCGGGTTCTCCTAGGAGCCATTCGAGTGTCTTCCCCCAGTCCCTCCCAGTGCGGGCTGCCGGGGAAAGGCGGGGGTTGGGCTGGAAAAGCAGGTAGCATCTAGTGCCTCCCCATGGACAAGGGAGATAATTAGCGGACTTCCCCCTGCCAGGGAACACCTGTGACACCAGGCAGCTGCGTGGAGGGCGGCCCCGAACCTCCCCCACACAGTCAGCCGTGTTCCGGAATTCTGAGTGTGGGGAGGTTCCGTCTTCTGTCTGCAGCACCCGGGATCTCCTAGGAGCCCTTCGAGTGTCTTCCCCGAGTCCCTCCCAGTGCGGGCTGCCGGGGAAAGGCGGGGGTTGGGCTGGAAACGCAGGTAGCATCTAGTGCCTCCTCATGGACATGGGAGGTAATTAGCGGACATCACCCTGGCAGGGAACACCTGTGACACCAGGCAGCTGCGTGGAGGGCGGCTCTGAACCTCCCCCTCACAGTCACCCGTGTTCCGGATTTCTGAGTGTGGGGGGGTTCCTTCTTCTGTCTGCAGCACACGGGATCTCCTAGGAGCCCTTCGAGTGTCTTCCCCGAGTCCCTCCCAGTGCGGGCTGCCGGGGAAAGGCGGGGGTTGGGCTGGAAAAGCAGGTAGCATCTAGTTCCTCCCCATGGACAGGGGAGGTAATTAGCGGACTACGCCCTGCCAGGGAACACCTGTGACACCAGGCAGCTGCGTGGAGGGCGGCCCCGAACCTCCCCCACACAGTCAGCCGTATTCCGGAATTCTGAGTGTGGGGAGGTTCCGTCTTCTGTCTGCAGCACCCGGGTTCTCCTAGGAGCCCTTCGAGTGTCTTCCCCGAGTCCCTCCCAGTGCGGGCTGCCGGGGAAAGGCGGGGGTTGGGCTGGAAACGCAGGTAGCATCTAGTGCCTCCTCATGGACAGGGGAGGTAATTAGCGGACATCACCCTGCCAGGGAACACCTGTGACACCAGGCAGCTGCGTGGAGGGCGGCTCTGAACCTCCCCCTCACAGTCACCCTTGTTCCGGATTTCTGAGTGTGGGGGGGTTCCTTCTTCTGTCTGCAGCACACGGGATCTCCTAGGAGCCCTTCGAGTGTCTTCCCCGAGTCCCTCCCAGTGCGGGCTGCCGGGGAAAGGCGGGGGTTGGGCTGGAAAAGCAGGTAGCATCTAGTTCCTCCCCATGGACAGGGGAGGTAATTAGCGGACTTCGCCTTGCGAGGGAACACCTGTGACACCAGGAAGCTGCGTGTGGGGCGGCCCTAAACCTCCCCAACACAGTCATCCGTGTTCCGGAATTCTGAGTGTGGGGAGGTTCCGTCTTCTGTCTGCAGCACCCGGGTTCTCCTAGGAGCCATTCGAGTGTCTTCCCCCAGTCCCTCCCAGTGCGGGCTGCCGGGGAAAGGCGGGGGTTGGGCTGGAAAAGCAGGTAGCATCTAGTGCCTCCCCATGGACAAGGGAGATAATTAGCGGACTTCCCCCTGCCAGGGAACACCTGTGACACCAGGCAGCTGCGTGGAGGGCGGCCCCGAACCTCCCCCACACAGTCACCCGTGTTCCGGAATTCTGAGTGTGGGGAGGTTCCGTCTTCTGTCTGCAGCACCCGGGATCTCCTAGGAGCCCTTCGAGTGTCTTCCCCGAGTCCCTCCCAGTGCGGGCTGCCGGGGAAAGGCGGGGGTTGGGCTGGAAACGCAGGTAGCATCTAGTGCCTCCTCATGGACAGGGGAGGTAATTAGCGGACATCACCCTGCCAGGGAACACCTGTGACACCAGGCAGCTGCGTGGAGGGCGGCTCTGAACCTCCCCCTCACAGTCACCCGTGTTCCGGATTTCTGAGTGTGGGGGGGTTCCTTCTTCTGTCTGCAGCACACGGGATCTCCTAGGAGCCCTTCGAGTGTCTTCCCCGAGTCCCTCCCAGTGCGGGCTGCCGGGGAAAGACGGGGGTTGGGCTGGAAAAGCAGGTAGCATCTAGTTCCTCCCCATGGACAGGGGAGGTAATTAGCGGACTACGCCCTGCCAGGGAACACCTGTGACACCAGGCAGCTGCGTGGAGGGCGGCCCCGAACCTCCCCCACACAGTCAGCCGTGTTCCGGAATTCTGAGTGTGGGGAGGTTCCGTCTTCTGTCTGCAGCACCCGGGTTCTCCTAGGAGCCATTCGAGTGTCTTCCCCCAGTCCCTCCCAGTGCGGGCTGCCGGGGAAAGGCGGGGGTTGGGCTGGAAAAGCAGGTAGCATCTAGTGCCTCCCCATGGACAAGGGAGATAATTAGCGGACTTCCCCCTGCCAGGGAACACCTGTGACACCAGGCAGCTGCGTGGAGGGCGGCCCCGAACCTCCCCCACACAGTCACCCGTGTTCCGGAATTCTGAGTGTGGGGAGGTTCCGTCTTCTGTCTGCAGCACCCGGGATCTCCTAGGAGCCCTTCGAGTGTCTTCCCCGAGTCCCTCCCAGTGCGGGCTGCCGGGGAAAGGCGGGGGTTGGGCTGGAAACGCAGGTAGCATCTAGTGCCTCCTCATGGACAGGGGAGGTAATTAGCGGACATCACCCTGGCAGGGAACACCTGTGACACCAGGCAGCTGCGTGGAGGGCGGCTCTGAACCTCCCCCTCACAGTCACCCGTGTTCCGGATTTCTGAGTGTGGGGGGGTTCCTTCTTCTGTCTGCAGCACACGGGATCTCCTAGGAGCCCTTCGAGTGTCTTCCCCGAGTCCCTCCCAGTGCGGGCTGCCGGGGAAAGGCGGGGGTTGGGCTGGAAAAGCAGGTAGCATCTAGTTCCTCCCCATGGACAGGGGAGGTAATTAGCGGACTACCCCCTGCCAGGGAACACCTGTGACACCAGGCAGCTGCGTGGAGGGCGGCCCCGAACCTCCCCCACACAGTCAGCCGTATTCCGGAATTCTGAGTGTGGGGAGGTTCCGTCTTCTGTCTGCAGCACCCGGGTTCTCCTAGGAGCCCTTCGAGTGTCTTCCCCGAGTCCCTCCCAGTGCGGGCTGCCAGGGAAAGGCGGGGGTTGGGCTGGAAACGCAGGTAGCATCTAGTGCCTCCTCATGGACAGGGGAGGTAATTAGCGGACATCACCCTGCCAGGGAACACCTGTGACACCAGGCAGCTGCGTGGAGTGCGGCTCTGAACCTCCCCCTCACAGTCACCCGTGTTCCGGATTTCTGAGTGTGGGGGGGTTCCTTCTTCTGTCTGCAGCACACGGGATCTCCTAGGAGCCCTTCGAGTGTCTTCCCCGAGTCCCTCCCAGTGCGGGCTGCCGGGGAAAGGCGGGGGTTGGGCTGGAAAAGCAGGTAGCATCTAGTGCCTCCCCATGGACAAGGGAGATAATTAGCGGACTTCCCCCTGCCAGGGAACACCTGTGACACCAGGCAGCTGCGTGGAGGGCGGCCCCGAACCTCCCCCACACAGTCACCCTTGTTCCGGAATTCTGAGTGTGGGGAGGTTCCGTCTTCTGTCTGCAGCACCCGGGATCTCCTAGGAGCCCTTCGAGTGTCTTCCCCGAGTCCCTCCCAGTGCGGGCTGCCGGGGAAAGGCGGGGGTTGGGCTGGAAAAGCAGGTAGCATCTAGTGCCTCCCCCTGGACAGGGGAAGTAATTAGCGGACATCCCCCTGCCAGGGAACACCTGTGACACCAGGCAGCTGCGTGTAGGGCGGCCACGAACCTCCCCCACACAGTCACCCGTGTTCCGGAATTCTGAGTGTGGGGAGGTTCCGTCTTCTGTCTGCAGCACACGGGATCTCCTAGGAGCCCTTCGAGTGTCTTCCCCGAGTCCCTCCCAGTGCGGGCTGCCGGGGAAAGGCGGGGGTTGGGCTGGAAAAGCAGGTAGCATCTAGTTCCTCCCCATGGACAGGGGAGGTAATTAGCGGACTACGCCCTGCCAGGGAACACCTGTGACACCAGGCAGCTGCGTGGAGGGCGGCCCCAAACCTCCCCCACACAGTCAGCCGTGTTCCGGAATTCTGAGTGTGGGGAGGTTCCGTCTTCTGTCTGCAGCACCCGGGTTCTCCTAGGAGCCATTCGAGTGTCTTCCCCCAGTCCCTCCCAGTGCGGGCTGCCGGGGAAAGGCGGGGGTTGGGCTAGAAAAGCAGGTAGCATCTAGTGCCTCCCCATGGACAAGGGAGATAATTAGCGGACTTCCCCCTGCCAGGGAACACCTGTGACACCAGGCAGCTGCGTGGAGGGCGGCCCCGAACCTCCCCCACACAGTCAGCCGTGTTCCAGAATTCTGAGTGTGGGGAGGTTCCGTCTTCTATCTGCAGCACCCGGGTTCTCCTAGGAGCCCTTCGAGTGTCTTCCCCGAGTCCCTCCCAGTGCGGGCTGCCGGGGAAAGTCGGGGGTTTGGCTGGAAACGCAGGTAGCATCTAGTGCCTCCCCATGGACAGGGGAGGTAATTAGCGGACTTCCCCTTGCGAGGGAACACCTGTGACACCAGGAAGCTGCGTGGGGGGCGGCCCTAAACCTCCCCCACACAGTCATCCGTGTTCCGGAATTCTGAGTGTGGGGAGGTTCCGTCTTCTGTCTGCAGCACCCGGGTTCTCCTAGGAGCCATTCGAGTGTCTTCCCCCAGTCCCTCCCAGTGCGGGCTGCCGGGGAAAGGCGGGGGTTGGGCTGGAAAAGCAGGTAGCATCTAGTGCCTCCCCATGGACAAGGGAGATAATTAGCGGACTTCCCCCTGCCAGGGAACACCTGTGACACCAGGCAGCTGCGTGGAGGGCGGCCCCGAACCTCCCCCACACAGTCACCCGTGTTCCGGAATTCTGAGTGTGGGGAGGTTCCGTCTTCTGTCTGCAGCACCCGGGATCTCCTAGGAGCCCTTCGAGTGTCTTCCCCGAGTCCCTCCCAGTGCGGGCTGCCGGGGAAAGGCGGGGGTTGGGCTGGAAACGCAGGTAGCATCTAGTGCCTCCTCATGGACAGGGGAGGTAATTAGCGGACATCAACCTGCCAGGGAATACCTGTGACACCAGGCAGCTGCGTGGAGGGCGGCTCTGAACCTCCCCCTCACAGTCACCCGTGTTCCGGATTTCTGAGTGTGGGGGGGTTCCTTCTTCTGTCTGCAGCACACGGGATCTCCTAGGAGCCCTTCGAGTGTCTTCCCCGAGTCCCTCCCAGTGCGGGCTGCCGGGGAAAGGCGGGGGTTGGGCTGGAAAAGCAGGTAGCATCTAGTTCCTCCCCATGGACAGGGGAGGTAATTAGCGGACTTCCCCTTGCGAGGGAACACCTGTGACACCAGGAAGCTGCGTGGGGGGCGGCCCTAAACCTCCCCCACACAGTCATCCGTATTCCGGAATTCTGAGTGTGGGGAGGTTCCGTCTTCTGTCTGCAGCACCCGGGTTCTCCTAGGAGCCCTTCGAGTGTCTTCCCCGAGTCCCTCCCAGTGCGGGCTGCCGGGGAAAGGCGGGGGTTTGGCTGGAAACGCAGGTAGCATCTAGTGCCTCCCCATGGACTGGGGAGGTAATTAGCGGACTACCCCCTGCCAGGGAACACCTGTGACACCAGGCAGCTGCGTGGAGGGCGGCCCCGAACCTCCCCCTCACAGTCACCCTTGTTCCGGATTTCTGAGTGTGGGGGGGTTCCTTCTTCTGTCTGCAGCACACGGGATCTCCTAGGAGCCCTTCGAGTGTCTTCCCCGAGTCCCTCCCAGTGCGGGCTGCCGGGGAAAGGCAGGGGTTTGGCTGGAAACGCAGGTAGCATCTAGTTCCTCCCCATGGAAAGGGGAGGATATTAGCGGACTTCCCCTTGCGAGGGAACACCTGTGACACCAGGAAGCTGCGTGTGGGGCGGCCCTAAACCTCCCCCAACTGTCATCCGTGTTCCGGAATTCTGAGTGTGGGGAGGTTCCGTCTTCTGTCTGCAGCACCCGGGTTCTCCTAGGAGCCATTCGAGTGTCTTCCCCCAGTCCCTCCCAGTGCGGGCTGCCGGGGAAAGGCGGGGGTTGGGCTGGAAAAGCAGGTAGCATCTAGTGCCTCCCCATGGACAAGGGAGATAATTAGCGGACTTCCCCCTGCCAGGGAACACCTGTGACACCAGGCAGCTGCGTGGAGAGCGGCCCCGAACCTCCCCCACACAGTCACCCGTGTTCCGGAATTCTGAGTGTGGGGAGGTTCCGTCTTCTGTCTGCAGCACCCGGGATCTCCTAGGAGCCCTTCGAGTGTCTTCCCCGAGTCCCTCCCAGTGCGGGCTGCCGGGGAAAGGCGGGGGTTGGGCTGGAAACGCAGGTAGCATCTAGTGTTTCCCCATGGACTGGGGAGGTAATTAGCGGACTACCCCCTGCCAGGGAACACCTGTGACACCAGGCAGCTGCGTGGAGGGCGGCCCCGAACCTCCCCCTCACAGTCACCCTTGTTCCGGATTTCTGAGTGTGGGGGGGTTCCTTCTTCTGTCTGCAGCACACGGGATCTCCTAGGAGCCCTTCGAGTGTCTTCCCCGAGTCCCTCCCAGTGCGGGCTGCCGGGGAAAGGCAGGGGTTTGGCTGGAAACGCAGGTAGCATCTAGTTCCTCCCCATGGACAGGGGAGGTAATTAGCGGACTTCGCCTTGCGAGGGAACACCTGTGACACCAGGAAGCTGCGTGTGGGGCGGCCCTAAACCTCTCCAACACAGTCATCCGTGTTCCGGAATTCTGAGTGTGGGGAGGTTCCGTCTTCTGTCTGCAGCACCCGGGTTCTCCTAGGAGCCATTCGAGTGTCTTCCCCGAGTCCCTCCCAGTGCGGGCTGCCGGGGAAAGGCGGGGGTTTGGCTGGAAACGCAGGTAGCATCTAGTGCCTCCCCATGGAGAGGGGAGGTAATTAGCGGAATTCCCCTTGCGAGGGAACACCTGTGACACCAGGCAGCTGCGTGGAGGGCGGCCCCGAACCTCCCCCACACAGTCACCCGTGTTCCGGAATTCTGAGTGTGGGGGGGTTGCTTCTTCTGTCTGCAGCACACGGGATCTCCTAGGAGCCCTTCGAGTGTCTTCCCCCAGTCCCTCCCAGTGCGGGCTGCCGGGGAAAGGAGGGGGTTGTGCTGGAAACGCAGGTAGAATCTAGTGCCTCCCCATGGACTGGGGAGGTAATTAGCGGACTACCCCCTGCCAGGGAACACCTGTGACACCAGGCAGCTGCGTGGAGGGCGGCCCCGAACCTCCCCCTCACAGTCACCCTTGTTCCGGATTTCTGAGTGTGGGGGGGTTCCTTCTTCTGTCTGCAGCACACGGGATCTCCTAGGAGCCCTTCGAGTGTCTTCTCCGAGTCCCTCCCAGTGCGGGCTGCCGGGGAAAGGCAGGGGTTTGGCTGGAAACTCAGGTAGCATCTAGTTCCTCCCCATGGACAGGGGAGGTAATTAGCGGACTTCCCTTTGCGAGGGAACACCTGTGACACCAGGAAGCTGCGTGTGGGGCGGCCCTAAACCTCCCCCACACAGTCATCCGTGTTCCGGAATTCTGAGTGTGGGGAGGTTCCGTCTTCTGTCTGCAGCACCCGGGTTCTCCTAGGAGCCCTTCGAGTGTCTTCCCCGAGTCCCTCCTAGTGCGGGCTGCCGGGGAAAGGCGGGGGTTTGGCTGGAAACGCAGGTAGCATCTAGTGCCTCCCCATGGACCAGGGAGGTAATTAGCGGACTTCCCCTTGCGAGGGAACACCTGTGACACAAGGCAGCTGCGTGGAGGGCGGCCCCGAACCTCCCCCACACAGTCAGCCGTGTTCCGGAATTCTGAGTGTGGGGAGGTTCCGTCTTCTGTCTGCAGCACCCGGGTTCTCCTAGGAGCCATTCGAGTGTCTTCCCCCAGTCCCTCCCAGTGCGGGCTGCCGGGGAAAGGCGGGGGTTGGGCTGGAAAAGCAGGTAGCATCTAGTGCCTCCCCATGGACAAGGGAGATAATTAGCGGACTTCCCCCTGCCAGGGAACACCTGTGACACCAGGCAGCTGCGTGGAGGGCGGCCCCGAACCTCCCCCACACAGTCACCCGTGTTCCGGAATTCTGAGTGTGGGGAGGTTCCGTCTTCTGTCTGCAGCACCCGGGATCTCCTAGGAGCCCTTCGAGTGTCTTCCCCGAGTCCCTCCCAGTGCGGGCTGCCGGGGAAAGGCGGGGGTTTGGCTGGAAACGCAGGTAGCATCTAGTGCCTCCTCATGGACAGGGGAGGTAATTAGCGGACATCACCCTGCCAGGGAACACCTGTGACACCAGGCAGCTGCGTGGATGGCGGCTCTGAACCTCCCCCTCACAGTCACCCTTGTTCCTGATTTCTGAGTGTGGGGGGGTTCCTTCTTCTGTCTGCTGCACACGGGATCTCCTAGGAGCCCTTCGAGTGTCTTCCCCGAGTCCCTCCCAGTGCGGGCTGCCGGGGAAAGGCGGGGGTTGGGCTGGAAAAGCAGGTAGCATCTAGTTCCTCCCCATGGACAGGGGAGGTAATTAGCGGACTACGCCCTGCCAGGGAACACCTGTGACACCAGGCAGCTGCGTGGAGGGCGGCCCCGAACCTCCCCCACACAGTCAGCCGTGTTCCGGAATTCTGAGTGTGGGGAGGTTCCGTCTTCTGTCTGCAGCACCCGGGTTCTCCTAGGAGCCATTCGAGTGTCTTCCCCCAGTCCCTCCCAGTGCGGGCTGCCGGGGAAAGGCGGGGGTTGGGCTGGAAAAGCAGGTAGCATCTAGTGCCTCCCCATGGACAAGGGAGATAATTAGCGGACTTCCCCCTGCCAGGGAACACCTGTGACACCAGGCAGCTGCGTGGAGGGCGGCCCCGAACCTCCCCCACACAGTCAGCCGTGTTCCGGAATTCTGAGTGTGGGGAGGTTCCGTCTTCTGTCTGCAGCACCCGGGATCTCCTAGGAGCCCTTCGAGTGTCTTCCCCGAGTCCCTCCCAGTGCGGGCTGCCGGGGAAAGGCGGGGGTTGGGCTGGAAACGCAGGTAGCATCTAGTGCCTCCTCATGGACATGGGAGGTAATTAGCGGACATCACCCTGGCAGGGAACACCTGTGACACCAGGCAGCTGCGTGGAGGGCGGCTCTGAACCTCCCCCTCACAGTCACCCGTGTTCCGGATTTCTGAGTGTGGGGGGGTTCCTTCTTCTGTCTGCAGCACACGGGATCTCCTAGGAGCCCTTCGAGTGTCTTCCCCGAGTCCCTCCCAGTGCGGGCTGCCGGGGAAAGGCGGGGGTTGGGCTGGAAAAGCAGGTAGCATCTAGTTCCTCCCCATGGACAGGGGAGGTAATTAGCGGACTACGCCCTGCCAGGGAACACCTGTGACACCAGGCAGCTGCGTGGAGGGCGGCCCCGAACCTCCCCCACACAGTCAGCCGTATTCCGGAATTCTGAGTGTGGGGAGGTTCCGTCTTCTGTCTGCAGCACCCGGGTTCTCCTAGGAGCCCTTCGAGTGTCTTCCCCGAGTCCCTCCCAGTGCGGGCTGCCGGGGAAAGGCGGGGGTTGGGCTGGAAACGCAGGTAGCATCTAGTGCCTCCTCATGGACAGGGGAGGTAATTAGCGGACATCACCCTGCCAGGGAACACCTGTGACACCAGGCAGCTGCGTGGAGGGCGGCTCTGAACCTCCCCCTCACAGTCACCCTTGTTCCGGATTTCTGAGTGTGGGGGGGTTCCTTCTTCTGTCTGCAGCACACGGGATCTCCTAGGAGCCCTTCGAGTGTCTTCCCCGAGTCCCTCCCAGTGCGGGCTGCCGGGGAAAGGCGGGGGTTGGGCTGGAAAAGCAGGTAGCATCTAGTGCCTCCCCATGGACAAGGGAGATAATTAGCGGACTTCCCCCTGCCAGGGATCACCTGTGACACCAGGCAGCTGCGTGGAGGGCGGCCCCGAACCTCCCCCACACAGTCACCCGTGTTCCGGAATTCTTAGTGTGGGGAGGTTCCGTCTTCTGTCTGCAGCACCGGGGATCTCCTAGGAGCCCTTCGAGTGTCTTCCCCGAGTCCCTCCCAGTGCGGGCTGCCGGGGAAAGGCGGGGGTTGGGCTGGAAAAGCAGGTAGCATCTAGTGCCTCCCCCTGGACAGGGGAGGTAATTAGCGGACATCCCCCTGCCAGGGAACACCTGTGACACCAGGCAGCTGCGTGTAGGGCGGCCACGAACCTCCCCCACACAGTCACCCGTGTTCCGGAATTCTGAGTGTGGGGAGATTCCGTCTTCGGTCTGCAGCACACGGGATCTCCTAGGAGCCCTTCGAGTGTCTTCCCCGAGTCCCTCCCAGTGCGGGCTGCCGGGGAAAGGCGGGGGTTGGGCTGGAAAAGCAGGTAGCATCTAGTTCCTCCCCATGGACAGGGGAGGTAATTAGCGGACTACGCCCTGCCAGGGAACACCTGTGACACCAGGCAGCTGCGTGGAGGGCGGCCCCGAACCTCCCCCACACAGTCAGCCGTGTTCCGGAATTCTGAGTGTGGGGAGGTTCCGTCTTCTGTCTGCAGCACCCGGGTTCTCCTGGGAGCCATTCGAGTGTCTTCCCCCAGTCCCTCCCAGTGCGGGCTGCCGGGGAAAGGCTGGGGTTGGGCTAGAAAAGCAGGTAGCATCTAGTGCCTCCCCATGGACAAGGGAGATAATTAGCGGACTTCCCCCTGCCAGGGAACACCTGTGACACCAGGCAGCTGCGTGGAGGGCGGCCCCGAACCTCCCCCACACAGTCACCCGTGTTCCGGAATTCTGAGTGTGGGGAGGTTCCGTCTTCTGTCTGCAGCACCCGGGATCTCCTAGGAGCCCTTCGAGTGACTTCCCCGAGTCCCTCCCAGTGCGGGCTGCCGGGGAAAGGCGGGGGTTGGGCTGGAAACGCAGGTAGCATCTAGTGCCTCCTCATGGACAGGGGAGGTAATTAGCGGACATCACCCTGCCAGGGAACACCTGTGACACCAGGCAGCTGCGTGGAGGGCGGCTCTGAACCTCCCCCTCACAGTCACACGTGTTCCGGATTTCTGAGTGTGGGGGGGTTCCTTCTTCTGTCTGCAGCACACGGGATCTCCTAGGAGCCCTTCGAGTGTCTTCCCCGAGTCCCTCCCAGTGCGGGCTGCCGGGGAAAGCGGGGGTTGGGCTGGAAACGCAGGTAGCATCTAGTTCCTCCCCATGGACAGGGGAGGAAATTAGCGGACTACGCCCTGCCAGGGAACACCTGTGACACCAGGCAGCTGCGTGGAGGGCGGCCCCGAACCTCCCCCACACAGTCAGCAGTATTCCGGAATTCTGAGTGTGGGGAGGTTCCGTCTTCTGTCTGCAGCACCCGGGTTCTCCTAGGAGCCCTTCGAGTGTCTTCCCCGAGTCCCTCCCAGTGCGGGCTGCCGGGGAAAGGTGGGGGTTGGGCTGGAAATGCAGGTAGCATCTAGTGCCTCCCCCTGGACAGGGGAGGTAATTAGTGGACATCACCCTGCCAGGGAACACCTGTGACACCAGGCAGCTGCGTGGAGGGCGGCTCTGAACCTCCCCCTCACAGTCACCCTTGTTCCGGATTTCTGAGTGTGGGGGGGTTCCTTCTTCTGTCTGCAGCACACGGGATCTCCTAGGAGCCCTTCGAGTGTCTTCCCCGAGTCCCTCACAGTGCGGGCTGCTGGGGAAAGGCGGGGGTTTGGCTGGAAACGCAGGTAGCATCTAGTTCCTCCCCATGGACAGGGGAGGTAATTAGCGGACTTCCCCTTGCGAGGGAACACCTGTGACACCAGGAAGCTGCGTGGGGGGCGGCCCTAAACCTCCCCCACACAGTCATCCGTATTTCGGAATTCTGAGTTTGGGGAGGTTCCGTCTTCTGTCTGCAGCACCCGGGTTCTCCTAGGAGCCCTTCGAGTGTCTTCCCCGAGTCCCTCCCAGTGCGGGCTGCCGGGGAAAGGCGGGGGTTTGGCTGGAAACGCAGGTAGCATCTAGTGCCTCCCCATGGAGAGGGGAGGTAATTAGCGGAATTCCCCTTGCGAGGGAACACCTGTGACACCAGGCAGCTGCGTGGAGGGCGGCCCCGAACCTCCCCCTCACAGTCACCCTTGTTCCGGATTTCTGAGTGTGGGGGGGTTCCTTCTTCTGTCTGCAGCACACGGGATCTCCTAGGAGCCCTTCGAGTGTCTTCCCCGAGTCCCTCCCAGTGCGGGCTGCCGGGGAAAGGCAGGGGTTTGGCTGGAAACGCAGGTAGCATCTAGTTCCTCCCCATGGACAGGGGAGGTAATTAGCGGACTTCCCCTTGCGAGGGAACACCTGTGACACCAGGAAGCTGCGTGTGGGGCGGCCCTAAACCTCCCCCACACAGTCATCCGTGTTCCGGAATTCTGAGTGTGGGGAGGTTCCGTCTTCTGTCTGCAGCACCCGGGTTCTCCTAGGAGCCCTTCGAGTGTCTTCCCCGAGTCCCTCCTAGTGCGGTCTGCCGGGGAAAGGCGGGGGTTTGGCTGGAAACGCAGGTAGCATCTAGTGCCTCCCCATGGACCAGGGAGGAAATTAGCGGACTTCCCCTTGCGAGGGAACACCTGTGACACAAGGCAGCTGCGTGGAGGGCGGCCCCGAACCTCCCCCACACAGTCAGCCGTGTTCCGGAATTCTGAGTGTGGGGAGGTTCCGTCTTCTGTCTGCAGCACCCGGGTTCTCCTAGGAGCCATTCGAGTGTCTTCCCCCAGTCCCTCCCAGTGCGGGCTGCCGGGGAAAGGCGGGGGTTGGGCTGGAAAAGCAGGTAGCATCTAGTGCCTCCCCATGGACAAGGGAGATAATTAGCGGACTTCCCCCTGCCAGGGAACACCTGTGACACCAGGCAGCTGCGTGGAGGGCGGCCCCGAACCTCCCCCACACAGTCACCCGTGTTCCGGAATTCTGAGTGTGGGGAGGTTCCGTCTTCTGTCTGCAGCACCCGGGATCGCCTAGGAGCCCTTCGAGTGTCTTCCCCGAGTCCCTCCCAGTGCGGGCTGCCGGGGAAAGGCGGGGGTTGGGCTGGAAACGCAGGTAGCATCTAGTGCCTCCTCATGGACAGGGGAGGTAATTAGCGGACATCACCCTGGCAGGGAACACCTGTGACACCAGGCAGCTGCGTGGAGGGCGGCTCTGAACCTCCCCCTCACAGTCACCCGTGTTCCGGATTTCTGAGTGTGGGGGGGTTCCTTCTTCTGTCTGCAGCACACGGGATCTCCTAGGAGCCCTTCGAGTGTCTTCCCCGAGTCCCTCCCAGTGCGGGCGGCCGGGGAAAGGCGGGGGTTGGGCTGGAAACGCAGGTAGCATCTAGTGCCTCCCCATGGACAGGGGAGGTAATTAGCGGACTACCCCCTGCCAGGGAACACCTGTGACACCAGGCAGCTGCGTGGGGGGCGGCCCTAAACCTCCCCCACACAGTCATCCGTATTTCGGAATTCTGAGTTTGGGGAGGTTCCGTCTTCTGTCTGCAGCACCCGGGTTCTCCTAGGAGCCCTTCGAGTGTCTTCCCCGAGTCCCTCCCAGTGCGGGCTGCCGGGGAAAGGCGGGGGTTTGGCTGGAAACGCAGGTAGCATCTAGTGCCTCCCCATGGACCAGGGAGGTAATTAGCGGACTTCCCCTTGCGAGGTAACACCTGTGACACAAGGCAGCTGCGTGGAGGGCGGCCCCGAACCTCCCCCACACAGTCAGCCGTGTTCCGGAATTCTGAGTGTGGGGAGGTTCCGTCTTCTGTCTGCAGCACCCGGGTTCTCCTAGGAGCCATTCGAGTGTCTTCCCCCAGTCCCTCCCAGAGCGGGCTGCCGGGGAAAGGCGGGGGTTGGGCTGGAAACGCAGGTAGCATCTAGTGCCTCCCCATGGACAAGGGAGATAATTAGCGGACTTCCCCCTGCCAGGGAACACTTGTGACACCAGGCATCTTCGTGGAGGGCGGCCCCAAACCTCCCCCACACAGTCGGCCGTGTTCCGGAATTCTGAGTGTGGGGAGGTTCCGTCTTCTTTCTGCAGCACCCGGGATCTCCTAGGAGCCCTTCGAGGGTCTTCCCCGAGTCCCTCCCAGTGCGGGCTGCCGGGGAAAGGCGGGGGTTGGGCTGGAAACGCAGGTAGCATCTAGTGCCTCCTCATGGACAGGGGAGGTAATTAGCGGACTTCCCCCTGCGAGGGAACACCTGTGACACCAGGAAGTTGCGTGGGGGCGGCACTAAACCTCACACACAGTCAGCCCTGTTCCGGAATTCTGAGTGTGGGGAGGTTACGTCTTCTGTCTGCAGCACCCGGGATCTCCTAGGAGCCCTTCGAGTGTCTTCCCCCAGTCCCTCCTAGTGCGGGCTGCCGGGGAAAGGAGGGGGTTGTGCTGGAAACGCTGGTAGCATCTAGTGCCTCCCCATGGACTGGGGAGGTAATTAGCGGACTACCCCCTGCCAGGGAACACCTGTGACACAAGGCAGCTGCGTGGAGGGCGGCCCCGAACCTCCCCCACACAGTCAACCGTGTTCCGGAATTCTGAGTGTGGGGAGGTTCCGTCTTCTGTCTGCAGCACCCGGGATCTCCTAGGAGCCCTTCGAGTGTCTTCCCCGAGTACCTCCCAGTGCGGGCTACCGGGGAAAGTCGGGGGTTGGGCTGGAAAAGCAGGTAGCATCTAGTGCCTCCCCCTGGACAGGGGAGGTAATTAGCGGACTTCCCCTTGCGAGGGAACACCTGTGACACAAGGCAGCTGCATGGAGGGCGGCCCCGAACCTCCCCCACACAGTCAGCCGTGTTCCGGAATTCTGAGTGTGGGGAGGTACCGTCTTCTGTCTGCAGCACCCGGGATCTCCTAGGAGCCCTTCGAGTGTCTTCCCCGAGTCCATCCCAGTGCGGGCTACCGGGGAAAGGCGGGGGTTGGGCTGGAAAAGCAGGTAGCATCTAGTGCCTCCCCCTGGACAGGGGAGGTAATTAACGGACTTCCCCCTGCCAGGGAACACCTGTGACACCAGGCAGCTGCGTGGAGGGCGGCCCCGAACCTCCCCCACACAGTCACTCGTGTTCCGGAATTCTGAGTGTGGGGAGGTTCCGTCTTCTGTCTGCAGCACCCGGGATCTCCTAGGAGCCCTTCGAGTGTCTTCCCCGAGTCCCTCCCAGTGCGGCCTACCGGGGAAAGGCGGGGGTTGGGCTGGAAAAGCAGGTAGCATCTAGTTCCTCCCCATGGACAGGGGAGGTAATTAGCGGACTACCCCCTGCCAGGGAACACCTGTGACACCAGGCAGCTGCGTGGAGGGCGGCCCCGAACCTCCCCCACACAGTCAGCCGTGTTCCGGAATTCTGAGTGTGGGGAGGTTCCGTCTTCTGTCTGCAGCACCCAGGTTCTCCTAGGAGCCCTTCGAGTGTCTTCCCCGAGTCCCTCCCAGTGCGGGCTGCCGGGGAAAGGCGGGGGTTTGGCTGGAAACGCAGGTAGCATCTAGTGCCTCCCCATGGACCAGGGAGGTAATTAGCGGACTTCCCCTTGCGAGGGAACACCTGTGACACAAGGCAGCTGCGTGGAGGGCGGCCCCGAACCTCCCCCACACAGTCAGCCGTGTTCCGGAATTCTGAGTGTGGGGAGGTTCCGTCTTCTGTCTGCAGCACCCGGGTTCTCCTAGGAGCCATTCGAGTGTCTTCCCCCAGTCCCTCCCAGTGCGGGCTGCCGGGGAAAGGCGGGGGTTGGGCTGGAAAAGCAGGTAGCATCTAGTGCCTCCCCATGGACAAGGGAGATAATTAGCGGACTTCCCCCTGCCAGGGAACACCTGTGACACCAGGCATCTTCGTGGAGGGCGGCCCCAAACCTCCCCCACACAGTCGGCCGTGTTCCGGAATTCTGAGTGAGGGGAGGTTCCGTCTTCTGTCTGCAGCACCCGGGATCTCCTAGGAGCCCTTCGAGTGTCTTCACCGAGTCCCTCCCAGTGCGGGCTGCCGGGGAAAGGCGGGGGTTGGGCTGGAAACGCAGGTAGCATCTAGTGCCTCCTCATGGACAGGGGAGGTAATTAGCGGACATCACCCTGGCAGGGAACACCTGTGACACCAGGCAGCTGCGTGGAGGGCGGCTCTGAACCTCCCCCTCACAGTCACCCGTGTTCCGGAATTCTGAGTGTGGGGGGGTTCCTTCTTCTGTCTGCAGCACACGGGATCTCCTAGGAGCCCTTCGAGTGTCTTCCCCGAGTCCCTCCCAGTGCGGGCTGCCGGGGAAAGGCGGGGGTTTGGCTGGAAAAGCAGGTAGCATCTAGTGCCTCCCCCTGGACAGGGGAGGTAATTAACGGACTTCCCCCTGCCAGGGAACACCTGTGACACCAGGCAGCTGCGTGGAGGGCGGCCCCGAACTTCCCCCACACAGTCACCCGTGTTCCGGAATTCTGAGTGTGGGGAGGTACCGTCTTCTGTCTGCAGCACCCGGGATCTCCTAGGAGCCCTTCGAGTGTCTTCCCCGAGTCCCTCCCAGTGTGGGCTACCGGGGAAAGGCGGGGGTTGGGCTGGAAAAGCAGGTAGCATCTAGTTCCTCCCCATGGACAGGGGAGGTAATTAGCGGACTACCCCCTGCCAGGGAACACCTGTGACACCAGGCAGCTGCGTGGAGGGCGGCCCCGAACCTCCCCCACACAGTCAGCCGTGTTCCGGAATTCTGAGTGTGGGGAGGTTCCGTCTTCTGTCTGCAGCACCCAGGTTCTCCTAGGAGCCCTTCGAGTGTCTTCCCCGAGTCCCTCCCAGTGCGGGCTGCCGGGGAAAGGCGGGGGATTGGCTGGAAACGCAGGTAGCATCTAGTGCCTCCCCATGGACCTGGGAGGTAATTAGCGGACTTCCCCTTGCGAGGGAACACCTGTGACACAAGGCAGCTGCGTGGAGGGCGGCCCCGAAACTCCCCCACACAGTCAGCCGTGTTCCGGAATTCTGAGTGTGGGGAGGTTCCGTCTTCTGTCTGCAGAACCCGGGTTCTCCTAGGAGCCATTCGAGTGTCTTCCCCCAGTCCCTCCCAGTGCGGGCTGCAGGGGAAAGGCGGGGGTTGGGCTGGAAAAGCAGGTAGCATCTAGTGCCTCCCCATGGACAAGGGAGATAATTAGCGGTCTTCCCCCTGCCAGGGAACACCTGTGACACCAGGCATCTTCGTGGAGGGCGGCCCCAAACCTCCCCCACACAGTCGGCCGTGTTCCGGAATTCTGAGTGTGGGGAGGTTCCGTCTTCTGTCTGCAGCACCCGGGATCTCCTAGGAGCCCTTCGAGTGTCTTCCCCGAGTCCCTCTCAGTGCGGGCTGCCGGGGAAAGGCGGGGGTTGGGTTGGAAACGCAGGTAGCATCTAGTGCCTCCTCATGGACAGGGGAGGTAATTAGCGGACATCACCCTGCCAGGGAACACCTGTGACACCAGGCAGCTGCGTGGAGGGCGGCTCTGAACCTCCCCCTCACAGTCACCCGTGTTCCGGATTTCTGAGTGTGGGGGGGTTCCTTCTTCTGTCTGCAGCACACGGGATCTCCTAGGAGCCCTTCGAGTGTCTTCCCCGAGTACCTCCCAGTGCGTGCTGCCGGGGAAAGGCGGGGGTTGGGCTGGAAAAGCAGGTAGCATCTAGTTCCTCCCCATGGACAGGGGAGGTAATTAGCGGACTACCCCCTGCCAGGGAACACCTGTGACACCAGGCAGCTGCGTGGAGGGCGGCCCCGAACCTCCCCCACACAGTCAGCCGTATTCCGGAATTCTGAGTGTGGGGAGGTTCCGTCTTCTGTCTGCAGCACCCGGGTTCTCCTAGGAGCCCTTCGAGTGTCTTCCCCGAGTCCCTCCCAGTGCG
This sequence comes from Camelus bactrianus, assembly GCF_048773025.1. Classification (NCBI taxonomy): domain Eukaryota; kingdom Metazoa; phylum Chordata; class Mammalia; order Artiodactyla; family Camelidae; genus Camelus; species Camelus bactrianus. The sequence goes on from NC_133540.1 coordinate 1,263,835, forward strand.
GGCTGCCGGGGAAAGGCGGGGGTTGGGCTGGAAACGCAGGTAGCATCTAGTGCCTCCTCATGGACAGGGGAGGTAATTAGCGGACATCACCCTGGCAGGGAACACCTGTGACACCAGGCAGCTGCGTGGAGGGCGGCTCTGAACCTCCCCCTCACAGTCACCCGTGTTCCGGATTTCTGAGTGTGGGGGGGTTCCTTCTTCTGTCTGCAGCACACGGGATCTCCTAGGAGCCCTTCGAGTGTCTTCCCCGAGTCCCTCCCAGTGCGGGCTGCCGGGGAAAGGCGGGGGTTGGGCTGGAAAAGCAGGTAGCATCTAGTTCCTCCCCATGGACAGGGGAGGTAATTAGCGGACTACCTCCTGCCAGGGAACACCTGTGACACCAGGCAGCTGCGTGGAGGGCGGCCCCGAACCTCCCCCACACAGTTAGCCGTATTCCGGAATTCTGAGTGTGGGGAGGTTCCGTCTTCTGTCTGCAGCACCCGGGATCTCCTAGGAGCCCTTCGAGTGTCTTCCCCGAGTCCCTCCCAGTGCGGGCTGCCGGGGAAAGGCGGGGGTTTGGCTGGAAACGCAGGTAGCATCTAGTGCCTCCCCATGGAGAGGGGAGGTAATTAGCGGAATTCCCCTTGCGAGGGAACACCTGTGACACCAGGCAGCTGCGTGGAGGGCGGCCCCGAACCTCCCCCACACAGTCACCCGTGTTCCGGAATTCTGAGTGTGGGGGGGTTCCTTCTTCTGTCTGCAGCACACGGGATCTCCTAGGAGCCCTTCGAGTGTCTTCCCCCAGTCCCTCCCAGTGCGGGCTGCCGGGGAAAGGAGGGGGTTGTGCTGGAAATGCAGGTAGCATCTAGTGCCTCCCCATGGACTGGAGAGGTAATTAGCGGACTACCCCCTGCCAGGGAACACCTGTGACACCAGGCAGCTGCGTGGAGGGCGGCCCCGAACCTCCCCCACACAGTCAACCGTGTTCCGGAATTCTGAGTGTGGGGAGGTTCCGTCTTCTGTCTGCAGCACCCGGGATCTCCTGGGAGCCCTTCGAGTGTCTTCCCCGAGTACCTCCCAGTGCGGGCTGCCTGGGAAAGTCGGGGGTTGGGCTGGAAAAGCAGGTAGCATCTAGTGCCTCCCCCTGGACAGGGGAGGTAATTAGCGGACTTCCCCTTGCGAGGGAACACCTGTGACACAAGGCAGCTTCGTGGAGGGCGGCCCCGAACCTCCCCCACACAGTCAGCCGTGTTCCGGAATTCTGAGTGTGGGGAGGTACCGTCTTCTGTCTGCAGCACCCGGGATCTCCTAGGAGCCCTTCGAGTGTCTTCCCCGAGTCCATCCCAGTGCGGGCTACCGGGGAAAGGTGGGGGTTGGGCTGGAAAAGCAGGTAGCATCTAGTGCCTCCCCCTGGACAGGGGAGGTAATTAACGGACTTCCCCCTGCCAGGGAACACCTGTGACACCAGGCAGCTGCGTGGAGGGCGGCCCCGAACCTCCCCCACACAGTCACCCGTGTTCCGGAATTCTGAGTGTGGGGAGGTTCCGTCTTCTGTCTGCAGCACCCGGGTTCTCCTAGGAGCCATTCGAGTGTCTTCCCCCAGTCCCTCCCAGTGCGGGCTGCCGGGGAAAGGCGGGGGTTGGGCTGGAAAAGCAGGTAGCATCTAGTGCCTCCCCATGGACAAGGGAGATAATTAGCGGACTTCCCCTTGCGAGGGAACACCTGTGACACAAGGCAGCTTCGTGGAGGGCGGCCCCGAACCTCCCCCACACAGTCAGCCGTGTTCCGGAATTCTGAGTGTGGGGAGGTACCGTCTTCTGTCTGCAGCACCCGGGATCTCCTAGGAGCCCTTCGAGTGTCTTCCCCGAGTCCCTCTCAGTGCGGGCTGCCGGGGAAAGGCGGGGGTTGGGTTGGAAACGCAGGTAGCATCTAGTGCCTCCTCATGGACAGGGGAGGTAATTAGCGGACATCACCCTGCCAGGGAACACCTGTGACACCAGGCAGCTGCGTTAAGGGCGGCTCTGAACCTCCCCCTCACAGTCACCCGTGTTCCGGATTTCTGAGTGTGGGGGGGTTCCTTCTTCTGTCTGCAGCACACGGGATCTCCTAGGAGCCCTTCGAGTGTCTTCCCCGAGTACCTCCCAGTGCGTGCTGCCGGGGAAAGGCGGGGGTTGGGCTGGAAAAGCTGGTAGCATCTAGTTCCTCCCCATGGACAGGGGAGGTAATTAGCGGACTACCCCCTGCCAGGGAACACCTGTGACACCAGGCAGCTGCGTGGAGGGCGGCCCCGAACCTCCCCCACACAGTCAGCCGTGTTCCAGAATTCTGAGTGTGGGGAGGTTCCGTCTTCTGTCTGCAGCACCCGGGTTCTCCTAGGAGCCCTTCGAGTGTCTTCCCCGAGTCCCTCCCTGTGCGGGCTGCCGGGGAAAGGCGGGGGTTTGGCTGGAAACGCAGGTAGCATCTAGTGCCTCCCCATGGACAGGGGAGGTAATTAGCGGACTTCCCCTTGCGAGGGAACACCTGTGACACCAGGAAGCTGCGTGGGGGGCGGCCATAAACCTCCCCCACACAGTCATCCGTGTTCCGGAATTCTGAGTGTGGGGAGGTTCCGTCTTCTGTCTGCAGCACCCGGGTTCTCCTAGGAGCCCTTCGAGTGTCTTCCCCGCGTCCCTCCCTGTGCGGGCGGCCGGGGAAAGGCGGGGGTTGGGCTGGAAACGCAGGTAGCATCTAGTGCCTCCTCATGGACAGGGGAGGTAATTAGCGGACATCACCCTGCCAGGGAACATCTGTGACACCAGGCAGCTGCGTGGAGGGCGGCTCTTAACCTCCCCCTCACAGTCACCCGTGTTCCGGATTTCTGAGTGTGGGGGGGTTCCTTCTTCTGTCTGCAGCACACGGGATCTCCTAGGAGCCCTTCGAGTGTCTTCCCCGAGTCCCTCCCAGTGCGGGCTGCCGGGGAAAGGCGGGGGTTGGGCTGGAAAAGCAGGTAGCATCTAGTTCCTCCCCATGGACAGGGGAGGTAATTAGCGGACTACCCCCTGCCAGGGAACACCTGTGACACCAGGAAGCTGCGTGGAGGGCGGCCCCGAACCTCCCCCACACAGTCAGCCGTATTCCGGAATTCTGAGTGTGGGGAGGTTCCGTCTTCTGTCTGCAGCACCCGGGTTCTCCTAGGAGCCCTTCGAGTGTCTTCCCCGAGTCCCTCCCAGTGCGGGCTGCCGGGGAAAGGCGGGGGTTTGGCTGGAAACGCAGGTAGCATCTAGTGCCTCCCCATGGAGAGGGGAGGTAATTAGCGGAATTCCCCTTGCGAGGGAACACCTGTGACACCAGGCAGCTGCGTGGAGGGCGGCCCCGAACCTCCCCCACACAGTCACCCGTGTTCCGGAATTCTGAGTGTGGGGGGGTTCCTTCTTCTGTCTGCAGCACACGGGATCTCCTAGGAGCCCTTCGAGTGTCTTCCCCGAGTCCCTCCCAGTGCGGGCTGCCGGGGAAAGGCGGGGGTTGGGCTGGAAAAGCAGGTAGCATCTAGTGCCTCCCCCTGGACAGGGGAGGTAATTAACGGACTTCCCCCTGCCAGGGAACACCTGTGACACCAGGCAGCTGCGTGGAGGGCGGCCCCGAACCTCCCCCACACAGTCACCCGTGTTCCGGAATTCTGAGTGTGGGGAGGTACCGTCTTCTGTCTGCAGCACCCGGGATCTCCTAGGAGCCCTTCGAGTGTCTTCCCCGAGTCCCTCCCAGTGCGGGCTACCGGGGAAAGGCGGGGGTTGGGCTGGAAAAGCAGGTAGCATCTAGTTCCTCCCCATGGACAGGGGAGGTAATTAGCGGACTACCCCCTGCCAGGGAACACCTGTGACACCAGGCAGCTGCGTGGAGGGCGGCCCCGAACCTCCCCTACACAGTCAGCCGTGTTCCGGAATTCTGAGTGTGGGGAGGTTCCGTCTTCTGTCTGCAGCACCCAGGTTCTCCTAGGAGCCCTTCGAGTGTCTTCCCCGAGTCCCTCCCAGTGCGGGATGCCGGGGAAAGGCGGGGGTTTGGCTGGAAACGCAGGTAGCATCTAGTGCCTCCCCATGGACCAGGGAGGTAATTAGCGGACTTCCCCTTGCGAGGGAACACCTGTGACACCAGGCAGCTGCGTGGAGGGCGGCCCCGAACCTCCCCCACACAGTCACCCGTGTTCCGGAATTCTGAGTGTGGGGGGGTTCCTTCTTCTGTCTGCAGCACACGGGATCTCCTAGGAGCCCTTCGAGTGTCTTCCCCGAGTCCCTCCCAGTGCGGGCTGCCGGGGAAAGGCGGGGGTTTGGCTGGAAAAGCAGGTAGCATCTAGTGCCTCCCCCTGGACAGGGGAGGTAATTAACGGACTTCCCCCTGCCAGGGAACACCTGTGACACCAGGCAGCTGCGTGGAGGGCGGCCCCGAACTTCCCCCACACAGTCACCCGTGTTCCGGAATTCTGAGTGTGGGGAGGTACCGTCTTCTGTCTGCAGCACCCGGGATCTCCTAGGAGCCCTTCGAGTGTCTTCCCCGAGTCCCTCCCTGTGTGGGCTACCGGGGAAAGGCGGGGGTTGGGCTGGAAAAGCAGGTAGCATCTAGTTCCTCCCCATGGACAGGGGAGGTAATTAGCGGACTACCCCCTGCCAGGGAACACCTGTGACACCAGGCAGCTGCGTGGAGGGCGGCCCCGAACCTCCCCCACACAGTCAGCCGTGTTCCGGAATTCTGAGTGTGGGGAGGTTCCGTCTTCTGTCTGCAGCACCCAGGTTCTCCTAGGAGCCCTTCGAGTGTCTTCCCCGAGTCCCTCCCAGTGCGGGCTGCCGGGGAAAGGCGGGGGTTTGGCTGGAAACGCAGGTAGCATCTAGTGCCTCCCCATGGACCAGGGAGGTAATTAGCGGACTTCCCCTTGCGAGGGAACACCTGTGACACAAGGCAGCTGCGTGGAGGGCGGCCCCGAAACTCCCCCACACAGTCAGCCGTGTTCCGGAATTCTGAGTGTGGGGAGGTTCCGTCTTCTGTCTGCAGCACCCGGGTTCTCCTAGGAGCCATTCGAGTGTCTTCCCCCAGTCCCTCCCAGTGCGGGCTGCAGGGGAAAGGCGGGGGTTGGGCTGGAAAAGCAGGTAGCATCTAGTGCCTCCCCATGGACAAGGGAGATAATTAGCTGTCTTCCCCCTGCCAGGGAACACCTGTGACACCAGGCATCTTCGTGGAGGGCGGCCCCAAACCTCCCCCACACAGTCGGCCGTGTTCCGGAATTCTGAGTGTGGGGAGGTTCCGTCTTCTGTCTGCAGCACCCGGGATCTCCTAGGAGCCCTTCGAGTGTCTTCCCCGAGTCCCTCTCAGTGCGGGCTGCCGGGGAAAGGCGGGGGTTGGGTTGGAAACGCAGGTAGCATCTAGTGCCTCCTCATGGACAGGGGAGGTAATTAGCGGACATCACCCTGCCAGGGAACACCTGTGACACCAGGCAGCTGCGTGGAGGGCGGCTCTGAACCTCCCCCTCACAGTCACCCGTGTTCCGGATTTCTGAGTGTGGGGGGGTTCCTTCTTCTGTCTGCAGCACACGGGATCTCCTAGGAGCCCTTCGAGTGTCTTCCCCGAGTACCTCCCAGTGCGTGCTGCCGGGGAAAGGCGGGGGTTGGGCTGGAAAAGCAGGTAGCATCTAGTTCCTCCCCATGGACAGGGGAGGTAATTAGCGGACTACCCCCTGCCAGGGAACACCTGTGACACCAGGCAGCTGCGTGGAGGGCGGCCCCGAACCTCCCCCACACAGTCAGCCGTATTCCGGAATTCTGAGTGTGGGGAGGTTCCGTCTTCTGTCTGCAGCACCCGGGTTCTCCTAGGAGCCCTTCGAGTGTCTTCCCCGAGTCCCTCCCAGTGCGGGCTGCCGGGGAAAGGCGGGGGTTTGGCTGGAAACGCAGGTAGCATCTAGTGCCTCCCCATGGAGAGGGGAGGTAATTAGCGGAATTCCCCTTGCGAGGGAACACCTGTGACACCAGGCAGCTGCGTGGAGGTCGGCCCCGAACCTCCCCCACACAGTCACCCGTGTTCCGGAATTCTGAGTGTGGGGGGGTTCCTTCTTCTGTCTGCAGCACACGAGATCTCCTAGGAGCCCTTCGAGTGTCTTCCCCCAGTCCCTCCCAGTGCGGGCCGCCGGGGAAAGGAGGGGGTTGTGCTGGAAACGCAGGTAGCATCTAGTGCCTCCCCCTGGACAGGGGAGGTAATTAGCGGACTTCCCCTTGCGAGGGAACACCTGTGACACAAGGCAGCTGCGTGGAGGGCGGCCCCGAACCTCCCCCACACAGTCAGCCGTGTTCCGGAATTCTGAGTGTGGGGAGGTACCGTCTTCTGTCTGCAGCACCCGGGATCTCCTAGGAGCCCTTCGAGTGTCTTCCCCGAGTCCATCCCAGTGCGGGCTGCCGGGGAAAGGCGGGGGTTTGGCTGGAAACGCAGGTAGCATCTAGTGCCTCCCCATGGACCAGGGAGGTAATTAGCGGACTTCCCCTTGCGAGGGAACACCTGTGACACAAGGCAGCTGCGTGGAGGGCGGCCCCGAACCTCCCCCACACAGTCAGCCGTGTTCCGGAATTCTGAGTGTGGGGAGGTTCCGTCTTCTGTCTGCAGCACCCGGGTTCTCCTAGGAGCCATTCGAGTGTCTTCCCCCAGTCCCTCCCAGTGCGGGCTGCCGGGGAAAGGCGGGGGTTGGGCTGGAAAAGCAGGTAGCATCTAGTGCCTCCCCATGGACAAGGGAGATAATTAGCGGACTTCCCCCTGCCAGGGAACACCTGTGACACCAGGCATCTTCGTGGAGGGCGGCCCCAAACCTCCCCCACACAGTCGGCCGTGTTCCGGAATTCTGAGTGTGGGGAGGTTCCGTCTTCTGTCTGCAGCACCCGGGATCACCTAGGAGCCCTTCGAGTGTCTTCCCCGAGTCCCTCTCAGTGCGGGCTGCCGGGGAAAGGCGGGGGTTGGGCTGGAAAAGCAGGTAGCATCTAGTTCCTCCCCATGGACAGGGGAGGTAATTAGCGGACTACCCCCTGCCAGGGAACACCTGTGACACCAGGCAGCTGCGTGGAGGGCGGCCCCGAACCTCCCCCACACAGTCAGCCGTATTCCGGAATTCTGAGTGTGGGGAGGTTCCGTCTTCTGTCTGCAGCACCCGGGTTCTCCTAGGAGCCCTTCGAGTGTCTTCCCCGAGTCCCTCCCAGTGCGGGCTGCCGGGGAAAGGCGGGGGTTTGGCTGGAAACGCAGGTAGCATCTAGTGCCTCCCCATGGAGAGGGGAGGTAATTAGCGGAATTCCCCTTGCGAGGGAACACCTGTGACACCAGGCAGCTGCGTGGAGGTCGGCCCCGAACCTCCCCCACACAGTCACCCGTGTTCCGGAATTCTGAGTGTGGGGGGGTTCCTTCTTCTGTCTGCAGCACACGGGATCTCCTAGGAGCCCTTCGAGTGTCTTCCCCCAGTCCCTCCCAGTGCGGGCTGCCGGGGAAAGGAGGGGGTTGTGCTGGAAGCGCAGGTAGCATCTAGTGCCTCCCCCTGGACAGGGGAGGTAATTAGCGGACTTCCCCTTGCGAGGGAACACCTGTGACACAAGGCAGCTGCGTGGAGGGCGGCCCCGAACCTCCCCCACACAGTCAGCCGTGTTCCGGAATTCTGAGTGTGGGGAGGTACCGTCTTCTGTCTGCAGAACCCGGGATCTCCTAGGAGCCCTTCGAGTGTCTTCCCCGAGTCCATCCCAGTGCGGGCTACCGGGGAAAGACGGGGGTTGGGCTGGAAAAGCAGGTAGCATCTAGTTCCTCCCCATGGACAGGGGAGGTAATTAGCGGACTACCCCCTGCCAGGGAACACCTGTGACACCAGGCAGCTGCGTGGAGGGCGGCCCCGAACCTCCCCCACACAGTCAACCGTGTTCCGGAATTCTGAGTGTGGGGAGGTTCCGTCTTCTGTATGCAGCACCCGGGATCTCCTAGGAGCCCTTCGAGTGTCTTCCCCGAGTACCTCCCAGTGCGGGCTGCCGGGGAAAGGCGGGGGTTGGGCTGGAAAAGCAGGTAGCATCTAGTGCCTCCCCCTGGACAGGGGAGGTAATTAGCGGACTTCCCCTTGCGAGGGAACACCTGTGACACCAGGCAGCTGCGTGGAGGGCGGCCCCGAACCTCCCCCACACAGTCAGCCGTGTTCTGGAATTCTGAGTGTGGGGAGGTACCGTCTTCTGTCTGCAGCACCCGGGATCTCCTAGGAGCCCTTCGAGTGTCTTCCCCGAGTCCATCCCAGTGCGGGCTACCGGGGAAAGGCGGGGGTTGGGCTGGAAAAGCAGGTAGCATCTAGTTCCTCCCCATGGACAGGGGAGGTAATTAGCGGACTACCCCCTGCCAGGGAACACCTGTGACACCAGGCAGCTGCGTGGAGGGCGGCCCCGAACCTCCCCCACACAGTCAGCCGTATTCCGGAATTCTGAGTGTGGGGAGGTTCCGTCTTCTGTCTGCAGCACCCGGGTTCTCCTAGGAGCCCTTCGAGTGTCTTCCCCGAGTCCCTCTCAGTGCGGGCTGCCGGGGAAAGGCGGGGGTTGGGTTGGAAACGCAGGTAGCATCTAGTGCCTCCTCATGGACAGGGGAGGTAATTAGCGGACATCACCCTGCCAGGGAACACCTGTGACACCAGGCAGCTGCGTGGAGGGCGGCTCTGAACCTCCCCCTCACAGTCACCCGTGTTCCGGATTTCTGAGTGTGGGGGGGTTCCTTCTTCTGTCTGCAGCACACGGGATCTCCTAGGAGCCCTTCGAGTGTCTTCCCCGAGTACCTCCCTGTGCGTGCTGCCGGGGAAAGGCGGGGGTTGGGCTGGAAAAGCAGGTAGCATCTAGTTCCTCCCCATGGACAGGGGAGGTAATTAGCGGACTACCCCCTGCCAGGGAACACCTGTGACACCAGGCAGCTGCGTGGAGGGCGGCCCCGAACCTCCCCCACACAGTCAGCCGTATTCCGGAATTCTGAGTGTGGGGAGGTTCCGTCTTCTGTCTGCAGCACCCGGGTTCTCCTAGGAGCCCTTCGAGTGTCTTCCCCGAGTCCCTCCCAGTGCGGGCTGCCGGGGAAAGGCGGGGGTTTGGCTGGAAACGCAGGTAGCATCTAGTGCCTCCCCATGGAGAGGGGAGGTAATTAGCGGAATTCCCCTTGCGAGGGAACACCTGTGACACCAGGCAGCTGCGTGGAGGTCGGCCCCGAACCTCCCCCACACAGTCACCCGTGTTCAGGAATTCTGAGTGTGGGGGGGTTCCTTCTTCTGTCTGCAGCACACGGGATCTCCTAGGAGCCCTTCGAGTGTCTTCCCACAGTCCCTCCCAGTGCGGGCTGCCGGGGAAAGGAGGGGGTTGTGCTGGAAGCGCAGGTAGCATCTAGTGCCTCCCCCTGGACAGGGGAGGTAATTAGCGGACTTCCCCTTGCGAGGGAACACCTGTGACACAAGGCAGCTGCGTGGAGGGCGGCCCCGAACCTCCCCCACACAGTCAGCCGTGTTCCGGAATTCTGAGTGTGGGGAGGTACCGTCTTCTGTCTGCAGCACCCGGGATCTCCTAGGAGCCCTTCGAGTGTCTTCCCCGAGTCCATCCCAGTGCGGGCAACCGGGGAAAGGCGGGGGTTGGGCTGGAAAAGCAGGTAGCATCTAGTTCCTACCCATGGACAGGGGAGGTAATTAGCGGACTACCCCCTGCCAGGGAACACCTGTGACACCAGGCAGCTGCGTGGAGGGCGGCCCCGAACCTCCCCCACACAGTCAACCGTGTTCAGGAATTCTGAGTGTGGGGAGGTTCCGTCTTCTGTCTGCAGCACCCGGGATCTCCTAGGAGCCCTTCGAGTGTCTTCCCCGAGTACCTCCCAGTGCGGGCTGCCGGGGAAAGTCGGGGGTTGGGCTGGAAAAGCAGGTAGCATCTAGTGCCTCCCCCTGGACAGGGGAGGTATTTAGCGGACTTCCCCTTGCGAGGGAACACCTGTGACACAAGGCAGCTGCGTGGAGGGCGGCCCCGAACCTCCCCCACACAGTCAGCCGTGTTCTGGAATTCTGAGTGTGGGGAGGTACCGTCTTCTGTCTGCAGCACCCGGGATCTCCTAGGAGCCCTTCGAGTGTCTTCCCCGAGTCCATCCCAGTGCGGGCTACCGGGGAAAGGCGGGGGTTGGGCTGGAAAAGCAGGTAGCATCTAGTTCCTCCCCATGGACAGGGGAGGTAATTAGCGGACTACCCCCTGCCATTGAACACCTGTGACAGCAGGCAGCTGCGTGGAGGGCGGCCCCGAACCTCCCCCACACAGTCAGCCGTATTCCGGAATTCTGAGTGTGGGGAGGTTCCGTCTTCTGTCTGCAGCACCCGGGTTCTCCTAGGAGCCCTTCGAGTGTCTTCCCAGAGTCCCTCCCAGTGCGGGCTGCCGGGGAAAGGCGGGGGTTTGGCTGGAAACGCAGGTAGCATCTAGTGCCTCCCCATGGAGAGGGGAGGTAATTAGCGGAATTCCCCTTGCGAGGGAACACCTGTGACACCAGGCAGCTGCGTGGAGGGCGGCCCCGAACCTCCCCCACACAGTCACACGTGTTCCGGAATTCTGAGTGTGGGGGGGTTCCTTCTTCTGTCTGCAGCACACGGGATCTCCTAGGAGCCCTTCGAGTGTCTTCCCCCAGTCCCTCCCAGTGCGGGCTGCCGGGGAAAGGCGGGGGTTGGGCTGGAAAAGCTGGTAGCATCTAGTGCCTCCCCATGGACAGGGGAGGTAATTAGCGGACTACCCCCTGCCAGGGAACACCTGTGACACCAGGCAGCTGCGTGGAGGGCGGCCCCGAACCTCCCCCACACAGTCAGCCGTGTTCCAGAATTCTGAGTGTGGGGAGGTTCCGTCTTCTGTCTGCAGCACCCGGGTTCTCCTAGGAGCCCTTCGAGTGTCTTCCCCGAGTCCCTCCCTGTGCGGGCTGCCGGGGAAAGGCGGGGGTTTGGCTGGAAACGCAGGTAGCATCTAGTGCCTCCCCATGGACAGGGGAGGTAATTAGCGGACTTCCCCTTGCGAGGGAACACCTGTGACACCAGGAAGCTGCGTGGGGGGCGGCCATAAACCTCCCCCACACAGTCATCCGTGTTCCGGAATTCTGAGTGTGGGGAGGTTCCGTCTTCTGTCTGCAGCACCCGGGTTCTCCTAGGAGCCCTTCGAGTGTTTTCCCCGCGTCCCTCCCTGTGCGGGCGGCCGGGGAAAGGCGGGGGTTGGGCTGGAAACGCAGGTAGCATCTAGTGCCTCCTCATGGACAGGGGAGGTAATTAGCGGACATCACCCTGCCAGGGAACATCTGTGACACCAGGCAGCTGCGTGGAGGGCGGCTCTTAACCTCCCCCTCACAGTCACCCGTGTTCCGGATTTCTGAGTGTGGGGGGGTTCCTTCTTCTGTCTGCAGCACACGGGATCTCCTAGGAGCCCTTCGAGTGTCTTCCCCGAGTCCCTCCCAGTGCGGGCTGCCGGGGAAAGGCGGGGGTTGGGCTGGAAAAGCAGGTAGCATCTAGTTCCTCCCCATGGACAGGGGAGGTAATTAGCGGACTACCCCCTGCCAGGGAACACCTGTGACACCAGGAAGCTGCGTGGAGGGCGGCCCCGAACCTCCCCCACACAGTCAGCCGTATTCCGGAATTCTGAGTGTGGGGAGGTTCCGTCTTCTGTCTGCAGCACCCGGGTTCTCCTAGGAGCCCTTCGAGTGTCTTCCCCGAGTCCCTCCCAGTGCGGGCTGCCGGGGAAAGGCGGGGGTTTGGCTGGAAACGCAGGTAGCATCTAGTGCCTCCCCATGGAGAGGGGAGGTAATTAGCGGAATTCCCCTTGCGAGGGAACACCTGTGACACCAGGCAGCTGCGTGGAGGGCGGCCCCGAACCTCCCCCACACAGTCACACGTGTTCCGGAATTCTGAGTGTGGGGGGGTTCCTTCTTCTGTCTGCAGCACACGGGATCTCCTAGGAGCCCTTCGAGTGTCTTCCCCGAGTCCCTCCCAGTGCGGGCTGCCGGGGAAAGGCGGGGGTTGGGCTGGAAAAGCAGGTAGCATCTAGTGCCTCCCCCTGGACAGGGGAGGTAATTAACGGACTTCCCCCTGCCAGGGAACACCTGTGACACCAGGCAGCTGCGTGGAGGGCGGCCCCGAACTTCCCCCACACAGTCACCCGTGTTCCGGAATTCTGAGTGTGGGGAGGTACCGTCTTCTGTCTGCAGCACCCGGGATCTCCTAGGAGCCCTTCGAGGGTCTTCCCCGAGTCCCTCCCAGTGCGGGCTACCGGGGAAAGGCGGGGGTTGGGCTGGAAAAGCAGGTAGCATCTAGTTCCTCCCCATGGACAGGGGAGGTAATTAGCGGACTACCCCCTGCCAGGGAACACCTGTGACACCAGGCAGCTGCGTGGAGGGCGGCCCCGAACCTCCCCCACACAGTCAGCCGTGTTCCGGAATTCTGAGTGTGGGGAGGTTCCGTCTTCTGTCTGCAGCACCCAGGTTCTCCTAGGAGCCCTTCGAGTGTCTTCCCCGAGTCCCTCCCAGTGCGGGCTGCCGGGGAAAGGCGGGGGTTTGGCTGGAAACGCAGGTAGCATCTAGTGCCTCCCCATGGACCAGGGAGGTAATTAGCGGACTTCCCCTTGCGAGGGAACACCTGTGACACAAGGCAGCTGCGTGGAGGGCGGCCCCGAACCTCCCCCACACAGTCAGCCGTGTTCCGGAATTCTGAGTGTGGGGAGGTTCCGTCTTCTGTCTGCAGCACCCGGGTTCTCCTAGGAGCCATTCGAGTGTCTTCCCCCAGTCCCTCCCAGTGCGGGCTGCAGGGGAAAGGCGGGGGTTGGGCTGGAAAAGCAGGTAGCATCTAGTGCCTCCCCATGGACAAGGGAGATAATTAGCGGTCTTCCCCCTGCCAGGGAACACCTGTGACACCAGGCATCTTCGTGGAGGGCGGCCCCAAACCTCCCCCACACAGTCGGCCGTGTTCCGGAATTCTGAGTGTGGGGAGGTTCCGTCTTCTGTCTGCAGCACCCGGGATCTCCTAGGAGCCCTTCGAGTGTCTTCCCCGAGTCCCTCTCAGTGCGGGCTGCCGGGGAAAGGCGGGGGTTGGGTTGGAAACGCAGGTAGCATCTAGTGCCTCCTCATGGACAGGGGAGGTAATTAGCGGACATCACCCTGCCAGGGAACACCTGTGACACCAGGCAGCTGCGTGGAGGGCGGCTCTGAACCTCCCCCTCACAGTCACCCGTGTTCCGGATTTCTGAGTGTGGGGGGGTTCCTTCTTCTGTCTGCAGCACACGGGATCTCCTAGGAGCCCTTCGAGTGTCTTCCCCCAGTCCCTCCCTGTGCGGGCTGCCGGAGAAAGGAGGGGGTTGTGCTGGAAGCGCAGGTAGCATCTAGTGCCTCCCCCTGGACAGGGGAGGTAATTAGCGGACTTCCCCTTGCGAGGGAACACCTCTGACACAAGGCAGCTGCGTGGAGGGCGGCCCCGAACCTCCCCCACACAGTCAGCCGTGTTCCGGAATTCTGAGTGTGGGGAGGTACCGTCTTCTGTCTGCAGCACCCGGGATCTCCTAGGAGCCCTTCGAGTGTCTTCCCCGAGTCCATCCCAGTGCGGGCTGCCGGGGAAAGGCGGGGGTTGGGCTGGAAACGCAGGTAGCATCTAGTGCCTCCCCATGGAGAGGGGAGGTAATTAGCGGAATTCCCCTTGCGATGGAACACCTGTGACACCAGGCAGCTGCGTGGAGAGCGGCCCCGAACCTCCCCCACACAGTCACCCGTGTTCCGGAATTCTGAGTGTGGGGGGGTTCCTTCTTCTGTCTGCAGCACACGGGATCTCCTAGGAGCCCTTCGAGTGTCTTCCCCCAGTCCCTCCCAGTGCGGGCTGCCGGGGAAAGGCGGGGGTTGGGCTGGAAAAGCAGGTAGCATCTAGTGCCTCCCCATGGACAGGGGAGGTAATTAGCGGACTAACCCCTGCCAGGGAACACCTGTGACACCAGGCAGCTGCGTGGAGGGCGGCCCCGAACCTCCCCCACACAGTCAGCCGTGTTCCAGAATTCTGAGTGTGGGGAGGTTCCGTCTTCTATCTGCAGCACCCGGGTTCTCCTAGGAGCCCTTCGAGTGTGTTCCCCGAGTCCCTCCCTGTGCGGGCTGCCGGGGAAAGGCAGGGGTTGGGCTGGAAACGCAGGTAGCATCTAGTGCCTCCCCATGGACAGGGGAGGTAATTAGCGGACTACCCCCTGCCAGGGAACACCTGTGACACCAGGCAGCTGCGTGGAGGGCGGCCCCGAACCTCCCCCACACAGTCAGCCGTATTCCGGAATTCTGAGTGTGGGGAGGTTCCGTCTTCTGTCTACAGCACCCGGGTTCTCCTAGGAGCCCTTCGAGTGTCTTCCCCGAGTCCCTCCCAGTGCGGGCTGCCGGGGAAAGGCGGGGGTTTGGCTGGAAACGCAGGTAGCATCTAGTGCCTCCCCATGGACCAGGGAGGTAATTAGCGGACTTCCCCTTGCGAGGGAACACCTGTGACACAAGGCAGCTGCGTGGAGGGCGGCCCCGAACCTCCCCCACACAGTCAGCCGTGTTCCGGAATTCTGAGTGTGGGGAAGTTCCGTCTTCTGTCTGCAGCACCCGGGTTCTCCTAGGAGCCATTCGAGTGTCTTCCCCCAGTACCTCCCAGTGCGGGCTGCCGGGGAAAGGCGGGGGTTGGGCTGGAAAAGCAGGTAGCATCTAGTGCCTCCCCATGGACAAGGGAGATAATTAGCGGACTTCCCCCTGCCAGGGAACACCTGTGACACCAGGCATCTTCATGGAGGGCGGCCCCAAACCACCCCCACACAGTCGGCCGTGTTCCGGAATTCTGAGTGTGGGGAGGTTCCGTCTTCTGTCTGCAGCACCCGGGATCTCCTAGGAGCCCTTCGAGTGTCTTCCCCGAGTCCCTCTCAGTGCGGGCTGCCGGGGAAAGGCGGGGGTTGGGTTGGAAACGCAGGTAGCATCTAGTGCCTCCTCATGGACAGGGGAGGTAATTAGCGGACATCACCCTGCCAGGGAACACCTGTGACACCAGGCAGCTGCGTGGAGGGCGGCTCTGAACCTCCCCCTCACAGTCACCCGTGTTCCGGATTTCTGAGTGTGGGGGGGTTCCTTCTTCTGTCTGCAGCACACGGGATCTCCTAGGAGCCATTCGAGTGTCTTCCCCGAGTACCTCCCAGTGCGTGCTGCCGGGGAAAGGCGGGGGTTGGGCTGGAAAAGCAGGTAGCATCTAGTTCCTCCCCATGGACAGGGGAGGTAATTAGCGGACTACCCCCTGCCAGGGAACACCTGTGACACCAGGCAGCTGCGTGGAGAGCGGCCCCGAACCTCCCCCTCACAGTCAGCCGTGTTCCGGAATTCTGAGTGTGGGGAGGTTCCGTCTTCTGTCTGCAGCACCCAGGTTCTCCTAGGAGCCCTTCGAGTGTCTTCCCCGAGTCCCTCCCAGTGCGGGCTGCCGGGGAAAGGCGGGGGTTTGGCTGGAAACGCAGGTAGCATCTAGTGCCTCCCCATGGAGAGGGGAGGTAATTAGCGGAATTCCCCTTGCGAGGGAACACCTGTGACACCAGGCAGCTGCGTGGAGGTCGGCCCCGAACCTCCCCCACACAGTCACCCGTGTTCCGGAATTCTGAGTGTGGGGGGTTCCTTCTTCTGTCTGCAGCACACGGGATCTCCTAGGAGCCCTTCGAGTGTCTTCCCCCAGTCCCTCCCATTGCGGGCTGCCGGGGAAAGGAGGGGGTTGTGCTGGAAGCGCAGGTAGCATCTAGTGCCTCCCCCTGGACAGGGGAGGTAATTAGCGGACTTCCCCTTGCGAGGGAACACCTGTGACACAAGGCAGCTGCGTGGAGGGCGGCCCCGAACCTCCCCCACACAGTCAGCCGTGTTCCGGAATTCTGAGTGTGGGGAGGTACCGTCTTCTGTCTGCAGCACCCGGGATCTCCTAGGAGCCCTTCGAGTGTCTTCCCCGAGTCCCTCTCAGTGCGGGCTGCCGGGGAAAGGCGGGGGTTGGGTTGGAAACGCAGGTAGCATCTAGTGCCTCCTCATGGACAGGGGAGGTAATTAGCGGACATCACCCTGCCAAGGAACACCTGTGACACCAGGCAGCTGCGTGGAGGGCGGCTCTGAACCTCCCCCTCACAGTCACCCGTGTTCCGGATTTCTGAGTGTGGGGGGGTTCCTTCTTCTGTCTGCAGCACACGGGATCTCCTAGGAGCCATTCGAGTGTCTTCCCCGAGTACCTCCCAGTGCGTGCTGCCGGGGAAAGGCGGGGGTTGGGCTGGAAAAGCAGGTAGCATCTAGTTCCTCCCCATGGACAGGGGAGGTAATTAGCGGACTACCCCCTGCCAGGGAACACCTGTGACACCAGGCAGCTGCGTGGAGGGCGGCCCCGAACCTCCCCCTCACAGTCAGCCGTGTTCCGGAATTCTGAGTGTGGGGAGGTTCCGTCTTCTGTCTGCAGCACCCAGGTTCTCCTAGGAGCCCTTCGAGTGTCTTCCCCGAGTCCCTCCCAGTGCGGGCTGCCGGGGAAAGGCGGGGGTTTGGCTGGAAACGCAGGTAGCATCTAGTGCCTCCCCATGGAGAGGGGAGGTAATTAGCAGAATTCCCCTTGCGAGGGAACACCTGTGACACCAGGCAGCTGCGTGGAGGTCGGCCCCGAACCTCCCCCACACAGTCACCCGTGTTCCGGAATTCTGAGTGTGGGGGGTTCCTTCTTCTGTCTGCAGCACACGGGATCTCCTAGGAGCCCTTCGAGTGTCTTCCCCCAGTCCCTCCCATTGCGGGCTGCCGGGGAAAGGAGGGGGTTGTGCTGGAAGCGCAGGTAGCATCTAGTGCCTCCCCCTGGACAGGGGAGGTAATTAGCGGACTTCCCCTTGCGAGGGAACACCTGTGACACAAGGCAGCTGCGTGGAGGGCGGCCCCGAACCTCCCCCACACAGTCAGCCGTGTTCCGGAATTCTGAGTGTGGGGAGGTACCGTCTTCTGTCTGCAGCACCCGGGATCTCCTAGGAGCCCTTCGAGTGTCTTCCCCGAGTCCATCCCAGTGCGGGCTACCGGGGAAAGGCGGGGGTTGGGCTGGAAAAGCAGGTAGCATCTAGTTCCTCCCCATGGACAGGGGAGGTAATTAGCGGACTACCCCCTGCCAGGGAACACCTGTGACACCAGGCAGCTGCGTGGAGGGCGGCCCCGAACCTCCCCCACACAGTCAACCGTGTTCCGGAATTCTGAGTGTGGGGAGGTTCCGTCTTCTGTCTGCAGCACCCGGGATCTCCTAGGAGCCCTTCGAGTGTCTTCCCCGAGTACCTCCCAGTGCGGGCTGCCGGGGAAAGTCGGGGGTTGGGCTGGAAAAGCAGGTAGCATCTAGTGCCTCCCCCTGGACAGGGGAGGTAATTAGCGGACTTCCCCTTGCGAGGGAACACCTGTGACACAAGGCAGCTGCGTGGAGGGCGGCCCCGAACCTCCCCCACACAGTCAGCCGTGTTCTGGAATTCTGAGTGTGGGGAGGTTCCGTCTTCTGTCTGCAGCACCCGGGTTCTCCTAGGAGCCCTTCGAGTGTGTTCCCCGAGTCCCTCCCTGTGCGGGCGGCCGGGGAAAGGCGGGCGTTGGGCTGGAAACGCAGGTAGCATCTAGTGCCTCCTCATGGACAGGGGAGGTAATTAGCGGACATCACCCTGCCAGGGAACATCTGTGACACCAGGCAGCTGCGTGGAGGGCGGCTCTTAACCTCCCCCTCACAGTCACCCGTGTTCCGGATTTCTGAGTGTGGGGCGGTTCCTTCTTCTGTCTGCAGCACACGGGATCTCCTAGGAGCCCTTCGAGTGTCTTCCCCGAGTCCCTCCCAGTGCGGGCTGCCGGGGAAAGGCGGGGGTTGGGCTGGAAAAGCAGGTAGCATCTAGTTCCTCCCCATGGACAGGGGAGGTAATTAGCGGACTACCCCCTGCCAGGGAACACCTGTGACACCAGGAAGCTGCGTGGAGGGCGGCCCCGAACCTCCCCCACACAGTCAGCCGTATTCCGGAATTCTGAGTGTGGGGAGGTTCCGTCTTCTGTCTGCAGCACCCGGGTTCTCCTAGGAGCCCTTCGAGTGTCTTCCCCGGGTCCCTCCCAGTGCGGGCTGCCGGGGAAAGGCGGGGGTTTGGCTGGAAACGCAGGTAGCATCTAGTGCCTCCCCATGGACAGGGGAGGTAATTAGCGGACTTCCCCTTGCGAGGGAACACCTGTGACACCAGGAAGCTGCGTGGGGGGCGGCCCTAAACCTCCCCCACACAGTCATCCGTGTTCCGGAATTCTGAGTGTGGGGAGGTTCCGTCTTCTGTCTGCAGCACCAAGGTTCTCCTAGGAGCTCTTCGAGTGTGTTCCCCGCGTCCCTCCCTGTGCGGGCGGTCGGGGAAAGGCGGGGGTTGGGCTGGAAACGCAGGTAGCATCTAGTGCCTCCTCATGGACAGGGGAGGTAATTAGCGGACATCACCCTGCCAGGGAACATCTGTGACACCAGGCAGCTGCGTGGAGGGCGGCTCTTAACCTCCCCCTCACAGTCACCCGTGTTCCGGATTTCTGAGTGTGGGGGGGTTCCTTCTTCTGTCTGCAGCACACGGGATCTCCTAGGAGCCCTTCGAGTGTCTTCCCCGAGTCCCTCCCAGTGCGGGCTGCCGGGGAAAGGCGGGGGTTTGGCTGGAAAAGCAGGTAGCATCTAGTTCCTCCCCATGGACAGGGGAGGTAATTAGCGGACTACCCCCTGCCAGGGAACACCTGTGACACCAGGAAGCTGCGTGGAGGGCGGCCCCGAACCTCCCCCACACAGTCAGCCGTATTCCGGAATTCTGAGTGTGGGGAGGTTCCGTCTTCTGTCTGCAGCACCCGGGTTCTCCTAGGAGCCCTTCGAGTGTCTTCCCCGAGTCCCTCCCAGTGCGGGCTGCCGGGGAAAGGCGGGGGTTTGGCTGGAAACGCAGGTAGCATCTAGTGCCTCCCCATGGAGAGGGGAGGTAATTAGCGGAATTCCCCTTGCGAGGGAACACCTGTGACACCAGGCAGCTGCGTGGAGGGCGGCCCCGAACCTCCCCCACACAGTCACCCGTGTTCCGGAATTCTGAGTGTGGGGGGGTTCCTTCTTCTGTCTGCAGCACACGGGATCTCCTAGGAGCCCTTCGAGTGTCTTCCCCCAGTCCCTCCCAGTGCGGGCTGCCGGGGAAAGGAGGGGGTTGTGCTGGAAGCGCAGGTAGCATCTAGTGCCTCCCCCTGGACAGGGGAGGTAATTAGCGGACTTCCCCTTGCGAGGGAACACCTGTGACACAAGGCAGCTGCGTGGAGGGCGGCCCCGAACCTCCCCCACACAGTCAGCCGTGTTCCGGAATTCTGAGTGTGGGGAGGTACCGTCTTCTGTCTGCAGCACCCGGGATCTCCTAGGAGCCCTTCGAGTGTCTTCCCCGAGTCCATCCCAGTGCGGGCTACCGGGGAAAGGCGGGGGTTGGGCTGGAAAAGCAGGTAGCATCTAGTTCCTCCCCATGGACAGGGGAGGTAATTAGCGGACTACCCCCTGCCAGGGAACACCTGTGACACCAGGCAGCTGCGTGGAGGGCGGCCCCGAACCTACCCCACACAGTCAACCGTGTTCCGGAATTCTGAGTGTGGGGAGGTTCCGTCTTCTGTCTGCAGCACCCGGGATCTCCTAGGAGCCCTTCGAGTGTCTTCCCCGAGTACCTCCCAGTGCGGGCTGCCGGGGAAAGTCGGGGGTTGGGCTGGAAAAGCAGGTAGCATCTAGTGCCTCCCCCTGGACAGGGGAGGTAATTAGCGGACTTCCCCTTGCGAGGGAACTCCTGTGACACAAGGCAGCTGCGTGGAGGGCGGCCTCGAACCTCCCCCACACAGTCAGCCGTGTTCGGGAATTCTGAGTGTGGGGAGGTACCGTCTTCTGTCTGCAGCACCCGGGATCTCCTAGGAGCCTTTCGAGTGTCTTCCCCGAGTCCATCCCAGTGCGGGCTACCGGGGAAAGGCGGGGGTTGGGCTGGAAAAGCAGGTAGCATCTAGTTCCTCCCCATGGACAGGGGAGGTAATTAGCGGACTACCCCTGCCAGGGAACACCTGTGACACCAGGCAGCTGCGTGGAGGGCGGCCCCGAACCTCCCCCACACAGTCAGCCGTATTCCGGAATTCTGAGTGTGGGGAGGTTCCGTCTTCTGTCTGCAGCACCCGGGTTCTCCTAGGAGCCCTTCGAGTGTCTTCCCCGAGTCCCTCCCAGTGCGGGCTGCCGGGGAAAGGCGGGGGTTTGGCTGGAAACGCAGGTAGCATCTAGTGCCTCCCCATGGAGAGGGGAGGTAATTAGCGGAATTCCCCTTGCGAGGGAACACCTGTGACACCAGGCAGCTGCGTGGAGGGTGGCCCCGAACCTCCCCCACACAGTCACCCGTGTTCCGGAATTCTGAGTGTGGGGGGGTTCCTTCTTCTGTCTGCAGCACACGGGATCTCCTAGGAGCCCTTCGAGTGTCTTCCCCCAGTCCCTCCCAGTGCGGGCTGCCGGGGAAAGGCGGGGGTTGGGCTGGAAACGCAGGTAGCATCTAGTGCCTCCCCATGGACAGGGGAGGTAATTAGCGGACTTCCCCTTGCGAGGGAACACCTGTGACACCAGGAAGCTGCGTGGGGGGCGGCCCTAAACCTCCCCCACACAGTCATCCGTGTTGCGGAATTCTGAGTGTGGGGAGGTTCCGTCTTCTGTATGCAGCACCCGGGTTCTCCTAGGAGCACTTCGAGTGTGTTCCCCGAGTCCCTCCCTGTGCGGGCGGCCGGGGAAAGGCGGGGGTTGGGCTGGAAACGCAGGTAGCATCTAGTGCCTCCTCATGGACAGGGGAGGTAATTAGCGGACATCACCCTGCCAGGGAACATCTGTGACACCAGGCAGCTGCGTGGAGGGCGGCTCTTAACCTCCCCCTCACAGTCACCCGTGTTCCGGATTTCTGAGTGTGGGGGGGTTCCTTCTTCTGTCTGCAGCACACGGGATCTCCTAGGAGCCCTTCGAGTGTCTTCCCCGAGTCCCTCCCTGTGCGGGCTGCCGGGGAAAGGCGGGGGTTGGGCTGGAAAAGCAGGTAGCATCTAGTTCCTCCCCATGGACAGGGGAGGTAATTAGCGGACTACCCCCTGCCAGGGAACACCTGTGACACCAGGAAGCTGCGTGGAGGGCGGCCCCGAACCTCCCCCACACAGTCAGCCGTATTCCGGAATTCTGAGTGTGGGGAGGTTCCGTCTTCTGTCTGCAGCACCCGGGTTCTCCTAGGAGCCCTTCGAGTGTCTTCCCCGAGTCCCTCCCAGTGCGGGCTGCCGGGGAAAGGCGGGGGTTTGGCTGGAAACGCAGGTAGCATCTAGTGCCTCCCCATGGACAGGGGAGGTAATTAGCGGACTTCCCCTTGCGAGGGAACACCTGTGACACCAGGAAGCTGCGTGGGGGGCGGCCCTAAACCTCCCCCACACAGTCATCCGTGTTCCGGAATTCTGAGTGTGGGGAGGAACCGTCTTCTGTCTGCAGCACCCGGGTTCTCCTAGGAGCCCTTCGAGTGTGTTCCCCGCGTCCCTCCCTGTGCGGGCGGCCGGGGAAAGGCGGGGGTTGGGCTGGAAACGCAGGTAGCATCTAGTGCCTCCTCATGGACAGGGGAGGTAATTAGCGGACATCACCCTGCCAGGGAACATCTGTGACACCAGGCAGCTGCGTGGAGGGCGGCTCTTAACCTCCCCCTCACAGTCACCCGTGTTCCGGATTTCTGAGTGTGGGGGGGTTCCTTCTTCTGTCTGCAGCACACGGGATCTCCTAGGAGCCCTTCGAGTGTCTTCCCCGAGTCCCTCCCAGTGCGGGCTGCCGGGGAAAGGCGGGGGTTGGGCTGGAAAAGCAGGTAGCATCTAGTGCCTCCCCCTGGACAGGGGAGGTAATTAGCGGACTTCCCCTTGCGATGGAACCCCTGTGACACCAGGCAGCTGCGTGGAGGGCGGCTCCGAACCTCCCCCACACAGTCATACGTGTTCTGGAATTCTGAGTGTGGGGGGGTTCCTTCTTCTGTCTGCAGCACACGGGATCTCCCAGGAGCCCTTCGAGTGTCTTCCCCCAGTCCCTCCCAGTGCGGGCTGCCGGGGAAAGGCGGGGGTTGGGCTGGAAAAGCAGGTAGGATCTAGTGCCTCCCCTTGGACGGGGGAGGTAATTAGCGGACTACCCCCTGCCAGGGAACACCTGTGACACCAGGCAGCTGCGTGGAGGGCGGCCCCGAACCTCCCCCACACAGTCAGCCGTGTTCCAGAATTCTGAGTGTGGGGAGGTCCCGTCTTCTATCTGCAGCACCCGGGTTCTCCTAGGAGCCCTTCGAGTGTCTTCCCCGAGTCCCTCCCAGTGCGGGCTGCCGGGGAAAGGCGGGGGTTTGGCTGGAAACGCAGGTAGCATCTAGTGCCTCCCCATGGACAGGGGAGGTAATTAGCGGACTTCCCCTTGCGAGGGAACACCTGTGACACCAGGAAGCTGCGTGGGGGGCGGCCCTAAACCTCCCCCACACAGTCATCCGTGTTCCGGAATTCTGAGTGTGGGGAGGTTCCGTCTTCTGTCTGCAGCACCCGGGTTCTCCTAGGAGCCCTTCGAGTGTGTTCCCCGAGTCCCTCCCTGTGCGGGCGGCCGGGGAAAGGCAGGGGTTAGGCTGGAAACGCAGGTAGCATCTAGTGCCTCCCCATGGACAGGGGAGGTAATTAGCGGACTACCCCCTGCCAGGGAACACCTGTGACACCAGGCAGCTGCGTGGAGGGCGGCCCCAAACCTCCCCCACACAGTCGGCCGTGTTCCGGAATTCTGAGTGTGGGGAGGTTCCGTCTTCTGTCTGCAGCACCCGGGATCTCCTAGGAGCCCTTCGAGTGTCTTCCCCGAGTCCCTCCCAATGCGGGCTGCCGGGGAAAGGCGGGGGTTGGGCTGGAAAAGCAGGTAGCATCTAGTGCCTCCTCATGGACAGGGGAGGTAATTAGCGGACATCACCCTGCCAGGGAACACCTGTGACACCAGGCAGCTGCGTGGAGGGCGGCTCTGAAACTCCCCCTCACAGTCACCCGTGTTCCGGATTTCTGAGTGTGGGGAGGTTCCGTCTTCTGTCTGCAGCACCCGGGTTCTCCTAGGAGCCATTCGAGTGTCTTCCCCCAGTCCCTCCCAGTGCGGGCTGCCGGGGAAAGGCGGGGGTTGGGCTGGAAAAGCAGGTAGCATCTAGTGCCTCCCCATGGACAAGGGAGATAATTAGCGGACTTCCCCCTGCCAGGGAACACCTGTGACACCAGGCAGCTGCGTGGAGGGCGGCCCCGAATCTCCCCCACACAGTCACCCGTGTTCCGGAATTCTGAGTGTGGGGAGGTTCCGTCTTCTGTCTGCAGCACCCTGGATCTCCTAGGAGCCCTTCGAGTGTCTTCCCCGAGTCCCTCCCAGTGCGGGCTGCCGGGGAAAGGCGGGGGTTGGGCTGGAAAAGCAGGTAGCATCTAGTGCCTCCCCATGGACAAGGGAGATAATTAGCGGACTTCCCCCTGCCAGGGAACACCTGTGACACCAGGCAGCTGCGTGGAGGGCGGCCCTAAACTTCCCCACACAGTCACCCTTGTTCCGGAATTCTGAGTGTGGGGAGGTTCCGTCTTCTGTCTGCAGCACCCGGTTTCTCCTAGGAGCCCTTCGAGTGTCTTCCCCCAGTCCCTCCCAGTGCGGGCTGCCGGGGAAAGGTGGGGGTTGGGCTGGAAAAGCAGGTAGCATCTAGTGCCTCCCCCTGGACAGGGGAGGTAATTAGTGGACATCACCCTGCCAGGGAACACCTGTGACACCAGGCAGCTGCGTGGAGGGCGGCTCTGAACCTCCCCCTCACAGTCACCCTTTTTCCGGATTTCTGAGTGTGGGGGGGTTCCTTCTTCTGTCTGCAGCACACGGGATCTCCTGGGAGCCCTTCGAGTGTCTTCCCCGAGTCCCTCCCAGTGCGGGCTGCTGGGGAAAGGCGGGGGTTTGGCTGGAAACGCAGGTAGCATCTAGTTCCTCCCCATGGACAGGGGAGGTAATTAGC
This sequence comes from Camelus bactrianus, assembly GCF_048773025.1. Taxonomy (NCBI): domain Eukaryota; kingdom Metazoa; phylum Chordata; class Mammalia; order Artiodactyla; family Camelidae; genus Camelus; species Camelus bactrianus. The sequence continues at coordinate 1,287,852 of NC_133540.1, forward strand.
GGACTTCCCCTTGCGAGGGAACACCTGTGACACCAGGAAGCTGCGTGGGGGGCGGCCCTAAACCTCCCCCACACAGTCATCCGTATTCCGGAATTCTGTGTGTGGGGAGGTTCCGTCTTCTGTCTGCAGCACCCGGGTTCTCCTAGGAGCCCTTCGAGTGTCTTCCCCGAGTCCCTCCCAGTGCGGGCTGCCGGGGAAAGGCGGGGGTTTGGCTGGAAACGCAGGTAGCATCTAGTGCCTCCCCATGGAGAGGGGAGGTAATTAGCGGAATTCCCCTTGCGAGGGAACACCTGTGACACCAGGCAGCTGCGTGGAGGGCGGCCCTGAAACTCCCCCACACAGTCACCCGTGTTCCGGAATTCTGAGTGTGGGGGGGTTGCTTCTTCTGTCTGCAGCACACGGGATCTCCTAGGAGCCCTTCGAGTGTCTTCCCCCAGTCCCTCCCAGTGCGGGCTGCCGGGGAAAGGAGGGGGTTGTGCTGGAAACGCAGGTAGAATCTAGTGCCTCCCCATGGACTGGGGAGGTAATTAGCGGACTACCCCCTGCCAGGGAACACCTGTGACACCAGGCAGCTGCGTGGAGGGCGGCCCCGAACCTCCCCCTCACAGTCACCCTTGTTCCGGATTTCTGAGTGTGGGGAGGTTCCGTCTTCTGTCTGCAGCACCCGGGTTCTCCTAGGAGCCATTCGAGTGTCTTCCCCCAGTCCCTCCCAGTGCGGGTTGCCGGGGAAAGGCGGGGGTTGGGCTGGAAAAGCAGGTAGCATCTAGTGCCTCCCCATGGACAAGGGAGATAATTAGCGGACTTCCCCCTGCCAGGGAACACCTGTGACACCAGGCATCTTCGTGGAGGGCGGCCCCAAACCTCCCCCACACAGTCGGCCGTGTTCCGGAATTCTGAGTGTGGGGAGGTTCCGTCTTCTGTCTGCAGCACCCGGGATCTCCTAGGAGCCCTTTGAGTGTCTTCCCCGAGTCCCTCCCAATGCGGGCTGCCGGGGAAAGGCGGGGGTTGGGCTGGAAACGCAGGTAGCATCTAGTGCCTCCTCATGGACAGGGGAGGTAATTAGCGGACATCACCCTGCCAGGGAACACCTGTGACACCAGGCAGCTGCGTGGAGGGCGGCTCTGAAACTCCCCCTCACAGTCACCCGTGTTCCGGATTTCTGAGTGTGGGGAGGTTCCGTCTTCTGTCTGCAGCACCCGGGTTCTCCTAGGAGCCATTCGAGTGTCTTCCCCCAGTCCCTCCCAGTGCGGGCTGCCGGGGAAAGGCGGGGGTTGGGCTGGAAAAGCAGGTAGCATCTAGTGCCTCCCCATGGACAAGGGAGATAATTAGCGGACTTCCCCCTGCCAGGGAACACCTGTGACACCAGGCAGCTGCGTGGAGGGCGGCCCCGAATCTCCCCCACACAGTCACCCGTGTTCCGGAATTCTGAGTGTGGGGAGGTTCCGTCTTCTGTCTGCAGCACCCGGGATCTCCTAGGAGCCCTTCGAGTGTCTTCCCCGAGTCCCTCCCAGTGCGGGCTGCCGGGGAAAGGCGGGGGTTGGGCTGGAAAAGCAGGTAGCATCTAGTGCCTCCCCATGGACAAGGGAGATAATTAGCGGACTTCCCCCTGCCAGGGAACACCTGTGACACCAGGCAGCTGCGTGGAGGGCGGCCCTAAACTTCCCCACACAGTCACCCTTGTTCCGGAATTCTGAGTGTGGGGAGGTTCCGTCTTCTGTCTGCAGCACCCGGTTTCTCCTAGGAGCCCTTCGAGTGTCTTCCCCCAGTCCCTCCCAGTGCGGGCTGCCGGGGAAAGGTGGGGGTTGGGCTGGAAAAGCAGGTAGAATCTAGTGCCTCCCCCTGGACAGGGGAGGTAATTAGTGGACATCACCCTGCCAGGGAACACCTGTGACACCAGGCAGCTGCGTGGAGGGCGGCTCTGAACCTCCCCCTCACAGTCAAACTTTTTCCGGATTTCTGAGTGTGGGGGGGTTCCTTCTTCTGTCTGCAGCACACGGGATCTCCTGGGAGCCCTTCGAGTGTCTTCCCCGAGTCCCTCCCAGTGCGGGCTGCTGGGGAAAGGCGGGGGTTTGGCTGGAAACGCAGGTAGCATCTAGTTCCTCCCCATGGACAGGGGAGGTAATTAGCGGACTTCCCCTTGCGAGGGAACACCTGTGACACCAGGAAGCTGCGTGGGGGGCGGCCCTAAACCTCCCCCACACAGTCATCCGTATTCCGGAATTCTGAGTGTGGGGAGGTTCCGTCTTCTGTCTGCAGCACCCGGGTTCTCCTAGGAGCCCTTCGAGTGTCTTCCCCGAGTCCCTCCCAGTGCGGGCTGCCGGGGAAAGGCGGGGGTTTGGCTGGAAACGCAGGTAGCATCTAGTGCCTCCCCATGGAGAGGGGAGGTAATTAGCGGAATTCCCCTTGCGAGGGAACACCTGTGACACCAGGCAGCTGCGTGGAGGGCGGCCCTGAACCTCCCCCACACAGTCACCCGTGTTCCGGAATTCTGAGTGTGGGGGGGTTGCTTCTTCTGTCTGCAGCACACGGGATCTCCTAGGAGCCCTTCGAGTGTCTTCCCCCAGTCCCTCCCAGTGCGGGCTGCCGGGGAAAGGAGGGGGTTGTGCTGGAAACGCAGGTAGAATCTAGTGCCTCCCCATGGACTGGGGAGGCAATTAGCGGACTACCCCCTGCCAGGGAACACCTGTGACAGCAGGCAGCTGCGTGGAGGGCGGCCCCGAACCTCCCCCTCACAGTCACCCTTGTTCCGGATTTCTGAGTGTGGGGAGGTTCCGTCTTCTGTCTGCAGCACCCGGGTTCTCCTAGGAGCCATTCGAGTGTCTTCCCCCAGTCCCTCCCAGTGCGGGTTGCCGGGGAAAGGCGGGGGTTGGGCTGGAAAAGCAGGTAGCATCTAGTGCCTCCCCATGGACAAGGGAGATAATTAGCGGACTTCCCCCTGCCAGGGAACACCTGTGACACCAGGCAGCTGCGTGGAGGGCGGCCCCGAACCTCCCCCACACAGTCACCCGTGTTCCGGAATTCTGAGTGTGGGGAGGTTCCGTCTTCTGTCTGCAGCACCCGGGATCTCCTAGGAGCCCTTCGAGTGTCTTCCCCGAGTCCCTCCCAGTGCGGGCTGCCGGGGAAAGGCGGGGGTTGGGCTGGAAACGCAGGTAGCATCTAGTGCCTCCTCATGGACAGGGGAGGTAATTAGCGGACATCACCTTGCCAGGGAACACCTGTGACACCAGGCAGCTGCGTGGAGGGCGGCTCTGAACCTCCCCCTCACAGTCACCCGTGTTCCGGATTTCTGAGTGTGGGGGGGTTCCTTCTTCTGTCTGCAGCACACGGGATCTCCTAGGAGCCCTTCGAGTGTCTTCCCCGAGTCCCTCCCAGTGCGGGCTGCCGGGGAAAGGCGGGGGTTGGGCTGGAAAAGCAGGTAGCATCTAGTTCCTCCCCATGGACAGGGGAGGTAATTAGCGGACTACGCCCTGCCAGGGAACACCTGTGACACCAGGCAGCTGCGTGGAGGGCGGCCCCGAACCTCCCCCACACAGTCAGCCGTGTTCCGGAATTCTGAGTTTGGGGAGGTTCCGTCTTCTGTCTGCAGCACCCGGGTTCTCCTAGGAGCCATTCGAGTGTCTTCCCCCAGTCCCTCCCAGTGCGGGCTGCCGGGGAAAGGCGGGGGTTGGGCTGGAAAAGCAGGTAGCATCTAGTGCCTCCCCATGGACAAGGGAGATAATTAGCGGACTTCCCCCTGCCAGGGAACACCTGTGACACCAGGCAGCTGCGTGGAGGGCGGCCCCGAACCTCCCCCACACAGTCACCCGTGTTCCGGAATTCTGAGTGTGGGGAGGTTCCGTCTTCTGTCTGCAGCACCCGGGATCTCCTAGGAGCCCTTCGAGTGTCTTCCCCGAGTCCCTCCCAGTGCGGGCTGCCGGGGACAGGCGGGGGTTGGGCTGGAAACGCAGGTAGCATCTAGTGCCTCCTCATGGACAGGGGAGGTAATTAGCGGACATCACCCTGGCAGGGAACACCTGTGACACCAGGCAGCTGCGTGGAGGGCGGCTCTGAACCTCCCCCTCACAGTCACCCGTGTTCCGGATTTCTGAGTGTGGGGGGGTTCCTTCTTCTGTCTGCAGCACACGGGATCTCCTAGGAGCCCTTCGAGTGTCTTCCCCGAGTCCCTCCCAGTGCGGGCTGCCGGGGAAAGGCGGGGGTTGGGCTGGAAAAGCAGGTAGCATCTAGTTCCTCCCCATGGACAGGGGAGGTAATTAGCGGACTACGCCCTGCCAGGGAACACCTGTGACACCAGGCAGCTGCGTGGAGGGCGGCCCCGAACCTCCCCCACACAGTCAGCCGTATTCCGGAATTCTGAGTGTGGGGAGGTTCCGTCTTCTGTCTGCAGCACCCGGGTTCTCCTAGGAGCCCTTCGAGTGTCTTCCCCGAGTCCCTCCCATTGCGGGCTGCCGGGGAAAGGCGGGGGTTGGGCTGGAAACGCAGGTAGCATCTAGTGCCTCCTCATGGACAGGGGAGGTAATTAGCGGACATCACCCTGCCAGGGAACACCTGTGACACCAGGCAGCTGCGTGGAGGGCGGCTCTGAACCTCCCCCTCACAGTCACCCGTGTTCCGGATTTCTGAGTGTGGGGGGGTTCCTTCTTCTGTCTGCAGCACACGGGATCTCCTAGGAGCCCTTCGAGTGTCTTCCCCGAGTCCCTCCCAGTGCGGGCTGCCGGGGAAAGGCGGGGGTTGGGCTGGAAAAGCAGGTAGCATCTAGTGCCTCCCCATGGACAGGGGAGGTAATTAGCGGACATCCCCCTGCCAGGGAACACCTGTGACACCAGGCAGCTGCGTGTAGGGCGGCCACGAACCTCCCCCACACAGTCACACGTGTTCCGGAATTCTGAGTGTGGGGAGGTTCCGTCTTCTGTCTGCAGCACACGGGATCTCCTAGGAGCCCTTCGAGTGTCTTCCCCGAGTCCCTCCCAGTGCGGGCTGCCGGGGAAAGGCGGGGGTTGGGCTGGAAAAGCAGGTAGCATCTAGTTCCTCCCCATGGACAGGGGAGGTAATTAGCGGAATACGCCCTGCCAGGGAACACCTGTGACACCAGGCAGCTGCGTGGAGGGCGGCCCCGAACCTCCCCCACACAGTCAGCCGTGTTCCGGAATTCTGAGTGTGGGGAGGTTCCGTCTTCTGTCTGCAGCACCCGGGTTCTCCTAGGAGCCATTCGAGTGTCTTCCCACAGTCCCTCCCAGTGCGGGCTGCCGGGGAAAGGCGGGGGTTGGGCTAGAAAAGCAGGTAGCATCTAGTGCCTCCCCATGGACAAGGGAGATAATTAGCGGACTTCCCCCTGCCAGGGAACACCTGTGACACCAGGCAGCTGCGTGGAGGGCGGCCCCGAACCTCCCCCACACAGTCACCCGTGTTCCGGAATTCTGAGTGTGGGGAGGTTCCGTCTTCTGTCTGCAGCACCCGGGATCTCCTAGGAGCCCTTCGAGTGTCTTCCCCGAGTCCCTCCCAGTGCGGGCTGCCGGGGAAAGGCGGGGGTTGGGCTGGAAACGCAGGTAGCATCTAGTGCCTCCTCATGGACAGGGGAGGTAATTAGCGGACATCACCCTGCCAGGGAACACCTGTGACACCAGGCAGCTGCGTGGAGGGCGGCCCCGAACCTCCCCCACACAGTCAGCCGTATTCCGGAATTCTGAGTGTGGGGAGGTTCCGTCTTCTGTCTGCAGCACCCGGGTTCTCCTAGGAGCCCTTCGAGTGTCTTCCCCGAGTCCCTCCCAGTGCGGGCTGCCGGGGAAAGGTGGGGGTTGGGCTGGAAAAGCAGGTAGCATCTAGTGCCTCCCCCTGGACAGGGGAGGTAATTAGTGGACATCACCCTGCCAGGGAACACCTGTGACACCAGGCAGCTGCGTGGAGGGCGGCTCTGAACCTCCCCCTCACAGTCACCCTTGTTCCGGATTTCTGAGTGTGGGGGGGTTCCTTCTTCTGTCTGCAGCACACGGGATCTCCTAGGAGCCCTTCGAGTGTCTTCCCCGAGTCCCTCACAGTGCGGGCTGCTGGGGAAAGGCGGGGGTTTGGCTGGAAACGCAGGTAGCATCTAGTTCCTCCCCATGGACATGGGAGGTAATTAGCGGACTTCCCCTTGCGAGGGAACACCTGTGACACCAGGAAGCTGCGTGGGGGGCGGCCCTAAACCTCCCCCACACAGTCACCCGTGTTCCGGAATTCTGAGTGTGGGGGGGTTGCTTCTTCTGTCTGCAGCACACGGGATCTCCTAGGAGCCCTTCGAGTGTCTTCCCCCATTCCCTGCCAGTGCGGGCTGCCGGGGAAAGGAGGGGGTTGTGCTGGAAACGCAGGTAGAATCTAGTGCCTCCCCATGGACTGGGGAGGTAATTAGCGGACTACCCCCTGCCAGGGAACACCTGTGACACCAGGCAGCTGCGTGGAGGGCGGCCCCGAACCTCCCCCTCACAGTCACCCTTGTTCCGGATTTCTGAGTGTGGGGGGGTTCCTTCTTCTGTCTGCAGCACACGGGATCTCCTAGGAGCCCTTCGAGTGTCTTCCCCGAGTCCCTCCCAGTGCGGGCTGCCGGGGAAAGGCAGGGGTTTGGCTGGAAACGCAGGTAGCATCTAGTTCCTCCCCATGGACTTGGGAGGTAATTAGCGGACTTCCCCTTGCGAGGGAACACCTGTGACACCAGGAAGCTGCGTGGGGGGCGGCCCTAAACCTCCCCCACACAGTCACCCGTGTTCCGGAATTCTGAGTGTGGGGGGGTTGCTTCTTCTGTCTGCAGCACACGGGATCTCCTAGGAGCCCTTCGAGTGTCTTCCCCCATTCCCTCCCAGTGCGGGCTGCCGGGGAAAGGAGGGGGTTGTGCTGGAAACGCAGGTAGAATCTAGTGCCTCCCCATGGACTGGGGAGGTAATTAGCGGACTACCCCCTGCCAGGGAACACCTGTGACACCAGGCAGCTGCGTGGAGGGCGGCTCTGAACCTCCCCCTCACAGTCACCCGTGTTCCGGATTTCTGAGTGTGGGGGGGTTCCTTCTTCTGTCTGCAGCACACGGGATCTCCTAGGAGCCATTCGAGTGTCTTCCCCGAGTACCTCCCAGTGCGTGCTGCCGGGGAAAGGCGGGGGTTGGGCTGGAAAAGCAGGTAGCATCTAGTTCCTCCCCATGGACAGGGGAGGTAATTAGCGGACTACCCCCTGCCAGGGAACACCTGTGACACCAGGCAGCTGCGTGGAGGGCGGCCCCGAACCTCCCCCACACAGTCAGCCGTATTCCGGAATTCTGAGTGTGGGGAGGTTCCGTCTTCTGTCTGCAGCACCCGGGTTCTCCTAGGAGCCCTTCGAGTGTCTTCCCCGAGTCCCTCCCAGTGCGGGCTGCCGGGGAAAGGCGGGGGTTTGGCTGGAAACGCAGGTAGCATCTAGTGCCTCCCCATGGAGAGGGGAGGTAATTATCGGAATTCCCCTTGCGAGGGAACACCTGTGACACCAGGCAGCTGCGTGGAGGTCGGCCCCGAACCTCCCCCACACAGTCACCCGTGTTCCGGAATTCTGAGTGTGGGGGGTTCCTTCTTCTGTGTGCAGCACACGGGATCTCCTAGGAGCCCTTCGAGTGTCTTCCCCCAGTCCCTCCCATTGCGGGCTGCCGGGGAAAGGAGGGGGTTGTGCTGGAAGCGCAGGTAGCATCTAGTGCCTCCCCCTGGACAGGGGAGGTAATTAGCGGACTTCCCCTTGCGAGGGAACACCTGTGACACAAGGCAGCTGCGTGGAGGGCGGCCCCGAACCTCCCCCACACAGTCAGCCGTGTTCCGGAATTCTGAGTGTGGGGAGGTACCGTCTTCTGTCTGCAGCACCCGGGATCTCCTAGGAGCCCTTCGAGTGTCTTCCCCGAGTCCATCCCAGTGCGGGCTACCGGGGAAAGGCGGGGGTTGGGCTGGAAAAGCAGGTAGCATCTAGTTCCTCCCCATGGACAGGGGAGGTAATTAGCGGACTACCCCCTGCCAGGGAACACCTGTGACACCAGGCAGCTGCGTGGAGGGCGGCCCCGAACCTCCCCCACACAGTCAACCGTGTTCCGGAATTCTGAGTGTGGGGAGGTTCCGTCTTCTGTCTGCAGCACCCGGGATCTCCTAGGAGCCCTTCGAGTGACTTCCCCGAGTACCTCCCAGTGCGGGCTGCCGGGGAAAGTCGGGGGTTGGGCTGGAAAAGCAGGTAGCATCTAGTGCCTCCCCCTGGACAGGGGAGGTAATTAGCGGACTTCCCCTTGCGAGGGAACACCTGTGACACAAGGCAGCTGCGTGGAGGGCGGCCCCGAACCTCCCCCACACAGTCAGCCGTGTTCTGGAATTCTGAGTGTGGGGAGGTTCCGTCTTCTGTCTGCAGCACCCGGGTTCTCCTAGGAGCCCTTCGAGTGTGTTCCCCGAGTCCCTCCCTGTGCGGGCGGCCGGGGAAAGGCGGGGGTTGGGCTGGAAACGCAGGTAGCATCTAGTGCCTCCTCATGGACAGGGGAGGTAATTAGCGGACATCACCCTGCCAGGGAACATCTGTGACACCAGGCAGCTGCGTGGAGGGCGGCTCTTAACCTCCCCCTCACAGTCACCCGTGTTCCGGATTTCTGAGTGTGGGGGGGTTCCTTCTTCTGTCTGCAGCACACGGGATCTCCTAGGAGCCCTTCGAGTGTCTTCCCCGAGTCCCTCCCAGTGCGGTCTGCCGGGGAAAGGCGGGGGTTTGGCTGGAAAAGCAGGTAGCATCTAGTGCCTCCCCATGGACAGGGGAGGTAATTAGCGGACTTCCCCTTGCGAGGGAACACCTGTGACACCAGGAAGCTGCGTGGGGGGCGGCCCTAAACCTCCCCCACACAGTCATCCGTGTTCCGGAATTCTGAGTGTGGGGAGGTTCCGTCTTCTGTCTGCAGCACCAAGGTTCTCCTAGGAGCCCTTCGAGTGTGTTCCCCGCGTCCCTCCCTGTGCGGGCGGTCGGGGAAAGGCGGGGGTTGGGCTGGAAACGCAGGTAGCATCTAGTGCCTCCTCATGGACAGGGGAGGTAATTAGCGGACATCACCCTGCCAGGGAACATCTGTGACACCAGGCAGCTGCGTGGAGGGCGGCTCTTAACCTCCCCCTCACAGTCACCCGTGTTCCGGATTTCTGAGTGTGGGGGGGTTCCTTCTTCTGTCTGCAGCACACGGGATCTCCTAGGAGCCCTTCGAGTGTCTTCCCCGAGTCCCTCCCAGTGCGGGCTGCCGGGGAAAGGCGGGGGTTTGGCTGGAAAAGCAGGTAGCATCTAGTTCCTCCCCATGGACAGGGGAGGTAATTAGCGGACTACCCCCTGCCAGGGAACACCTGTGACACCAGGAAGCTGCGTGGAGGGCGGCCCCGAACCTCCCCCACACAGTCAGCCGTATTCCGGAATTCTGAGTGTGGGGAGGTTCCGTCTTCTGTCTGCAGCACCCGGGTTCTCCTAGGAGCCCTTCGAGTGTCTTCCCCGAGTCCCTCCCAGTGCGGGCTGCCGGGGAAAGGCGGGGGTTTGGCTGGAAACGCAGGTAGCATCTAGTGCCTCCCCATGGAGAGGGGAGGTAATTAGCGGAATTCCCCTTGCGAGGGAACACCTGTGACACCAGGCAGCTGCGTGGAGGGCGGCCCCGAACCTCCCCCACACAGTCACCCGTGTTCCGGAATTCTGAGTGTGGGGGGGTTCCTTCTTCTGTCTGCAGCACACGGGATCTCCTAGGAGCCCTTCGAGTGTCTTCCCCGAGTCCCTCCCAGTGCGGGCTGCCGGGGAAAGGTGGGGGTTGGGCTGGAAAAGCAGGTAGCATCTAGTGCCTCCCCCTAGACAGGGGAGGTAATTAGCGGACTTCCCCTTGCGATGGAACCCCTGTGACACCAGGCAGCTGCGTGGAGGGCGGCTCCGAACCTCCCCCACACAGTCATACGTGTTCCGGAATTCTGAGTGTGGGGGGGTTCCTTCTTCTGTCTGCAGCACACGGGATCTCCTAGGAGCCCTTCGAGTGTCTTCCCCCAGTCCCTCCCAGTGCGGGCTGCCGGGGAAAGGCGGGGGTTGGGCTGGAAAAGCAGGTAGCATCTAGTGCCTCCCCATGGACAGGGGAGGTAATTAGCGGACTACCCCCTGCCAGGGAACACCTGTGACACCAGGCAGCTGCGTGGAGGGCGGCCCCGAACCTCCCCCACACAGTCAGCCGTGTTCCGGAATTCTGAGTGTGGGGAGGTTCCGTCTTCTGTCTGCAGCACCCGGGTTCTCCTAGGAGCCATTCGAATGTCTTCCCCCAGTCCCTCCCAGTGCGGGCTGCCGGGGAAAGGCGGGGGTTGGGCTGGAAAAGCAGGTAGCATCTAGTGCCTCCCCATGGACAAGGGAGATAATTAGCGGACTTCCCCCTGCCAGGGAACACCTGTGACACCAGGCATCTTCGTGGAGGGCGGCCCCAAACCTCCCCCACACAGTCGGCCGTGTTCCGGAATTCTGAGTGTGGGGAGGTTCCGTCTTCTGTCTGCAGCACCCGGGATCTCCTAGGAGCCCTTCGAGTGTCTTCCCCGAGTCCCTCTCAGTGCGGGCTGCCGGGGAAAGGCGGGGGTTGGGTTGGAAACGCAGGTAGCATCTAGTGCCTCCTCATGGACAGGGGAGGTAATTAGCGGACATCACCCTGCCAGGGAACACCTGTGACACCAGGCAGCTGCGTGGAGGGCGGCTCTGAACCTCCCCCTCACAGTCACCCGTGTTCCGGATTTCTGAGTGTGGGGGGGTTCCTTCTTCTGTCTGCAGCACACGGGATCTCCTAGGAGCCCTTCGAGTGTCTTCCCCGAGTACCTCCCAGTGCGTGCTGCCGGGGAAAGGCGGGGGTTGGGCTGGAAAAGCAGGTAGCATCTAGTTCCTCCCCATGGACAGGGGAGGTAATTAGCGGACTACCCCCTGCCAGGGAACACCTGTGACACCAGGCAGCTGCGTGGAGGGCGGCCCCGAACCTCCCCCACACAGTCAGCCGTATTCCGGAATTCTGAGTGTGGGGAGGTTCCGTCTTCTGTCTGCAGCACCCGGGTTCTCCTAGGAGCCCTTCGAGTGTCTTCCCCGAGTCCCTCCCAGTGCGGGCTGCCGGGGAAAGGCGGGGGTTTGGCTGGAAACGCAGGTAGCATCTAGTGCCTCCCCATGGAGAGGGGAGGTAATTAGCGGAATTCCCCTTGCGAGGGAACACCTCTGACACCAGGCAGCTACGTGGAGGTCGGCCCCGAACCTCCCCCACACAGTCACCCGTGTTCCGGAATTCTGAGTGTGGGGGGGTTCCTTCTTCTGTCTGCAGCACACGGGATCTCCTAGGAGCCCTTCGAGTGTCTTCCCCCAGTCCCTCCCAGTGCGGGCTGCCGGGGAAAGGAGGGGGTTGTGCTGGAAGCGCAGGTAGCATCTAGTGCCTCCCCCTGGACAGGGGAGGTAATTAGCGGACTTCCCCTTGCGAGGGAACACCTGTGACACAAGGCAGCTGCGTGGAGGGCGGCCCCGAACCTCCCCCACACAGTCAGCCGTGTTCCGGAATTCTGAGTGTGGGGAGGTACCGTCTTCTGTCTGCAGCACCCGGGATCTCCTAGGAGCCCTTCGAGTGTCTTCCCCGAGTCCATCCCAGTGCGGGCTACCGGGGAAAGGCGGGGGTTGGGCTGGAAAAGCAGGTAGCATCTAGTTCCTCCCCATGGACAGGGGAGGTAATTAGCGGACTACCCCCTGCCAGGGAACACCTGTGACACCAGGCAGCTGCGTGGAGGGCGGCCCCGAACCTACCCCACACAGTCAACCATGTTCCGGAATTCTGAGTGTGGGGAGGTTCCGTCTTCTGTCTGCAGCACCCGGGATATCCTAGGAGCCCTTCGAGTGTCTTCCCCGAGTACCTCCCAGTGCGGGCTGCCGGGGAAAGTCGGGGGTTGGGCTGGAAAAGCAGGTAGCATCTAGTGCCTCCCCCTGGACAGGGGAGGTAATTAGCGGAATTCCCCTTGTGAGGGAACACCTGTGACACAAGGCAGCTGCGTGGAGGGCGGCCTCGAACCTCCCCCACACAGTCAGCCGTGTTCTGGAATTCTGAGTGTGGGGAGGTACCGTCTTCTGTCTGCAGCACCCGGGATCTCCTAGGAGCCTTTCGAGTGTCTTCCCCGAGTCCATCCCAGTGCGGGCTACCGGGGAAAGGCGGGGGTTGGGCTGGAAAAGCAGGTAGCATCTAGTTCCTCCCCATGGACAGGGGAGGTAATTAGCGGACTACCCCCTGCCAGGGAACACCTGTGACACCAGGCAGCTGCGTGGAGGGCGGCCCCGAACCTCCCCCACACAGTCAGCCGTATTCCGGAATTCTGAGTGTGGGGAGGTTCCGTCTTCTGTCTGCAGCACCCGGGTTCTCCTAGGAGCCCTTCGAGTGTCTTCCCCGAGTCCCTCCCAGTGCGGGCTGCCGGGGAAAGGCGGGGGTTTGGCTGGAAACGCAGGTAGCATCTAGTGCCTCCCCATGGAGAGGGGAGGTAATTAGCGGAATTCCCCTTGCGAGGGAACACCTGTGACACCAGGCAGCTGCGTGGAGGGCGGCCCCGAACCTCCCCCACACAGTCACCCGTGTTCCAGAATTCTGAGTGTGGGGGGGTTCCTTCTTCTGTCTGCAGCACACGGGATCTCCTAGGAGCCCTTCGAGTGTCTTCCCCCAGTCCCTCCCAGTGCGGGCTGCCGGGGAAAGGCGGGGGTTGGGCTGGAAAAGCAGGTAGCATCTAGTGCCTCCCCATGGACAGGGGAGGTAATTAGCGGACTACCCCCTGCCAGGGAACACCTGTGACACAAGGCAGCTGCGTGGAGGGCGGCCCCGAACCTCCCCCACACAGTCAGCCGTGTTCCAGAATTCTGAGTGTGGGGAGGTTCCGTCTTCTGTCTGCAGCACCCGGGTTCTCCTAGGAGCCCTTCGAGTGTCTTCCCCGAGTCCCTCCCAGTGCGGGCTGCCGGGGAAAGGCGGGGGTTTGGCTGGAAACGCAGGTAGCATCTAGTGCCTCCCCATGGACAGGGGAGGTAATTAGCGGACTTCCCCTTGCGAGGGAACACCTGTGACACCAGGAAGCTGCGTGGGGGGCGGCCCTAAACCTCCCCCACACAGTCATCCGTGTTGCGGAATTCTGAGTGTGGGGAGGTTCCGTCTTCTGTATGCAGCACCCGGGTTCTCCTAGGAGCATTTCGAGTGTGTTCCCCGAGTCCCTCCCTGTGCGGGCGGCCGGGAAAAGGCGGGGGTTGGGCTGGAAACGCAGGTAGCATCTAGTGCCTCCTCATGGACAGGGGAGGTAATTAGCGGACATCACCCTGCCAGGGAACATCTGTGACACCAGGCAGCTGCGTGGAGGGCGGCTCTTAACCTCCCCCTCACAGTCACCCGTGTTCCGGATTTCTGAGTGTGGGGGGGTTCCTTCTTCTGTCTGCAGCACACGGGATCTCCTAGGAGCCCTTCGAGTGTCTTCCCCGAGTCCCTCCCAGTGCGGGCTGCCGGGGAAAGGCGGGGGTTGGGCTGGAAAAGCAGGTAGCATCTAGTTCCTCCCCATGGACAGGGGAGGTAATTAGCGGACTACCCCCTGCCAGGGAACACCTGTGACACCAGGAAGCTGCGTGGAGGGCGGCCCCGAACCTCCCCCACACAGTCAGCCGTATTCCGGAATTCTGAGTGTGGGGAGGTTCCGTCTTCTGTCTGCAGCACCCGGGTTCTCCTAGGAGCCCTTCGAGTGTCTTCCCCGAGTCCCTCCCAGTGCGGGCTGCCGGGGAAAGGCGGGGGTTTGGCTGGAAACGCAGGTAGCATCTAGTGCCTCCCCATGGACAGGGGAGGTAATTAGCGGACTTCCCCTTGCGAGGGAACACCTGTGACACCAGGAAGCTGCGTGGGGGGCGGCCCTAAACCTCCCCCACACAGTCATCCGTGTTCCGGAATTCTGAGTGTGGGGAGGAACCGTCTTCTGTCTGCAGCACCCGGGTTCTCCTAGGAGCCCTTCGAGTGTGTTCCCCGCGTCCCTCCCTGTGCGGGCGGCCGGGGAAAGGCGGGGGTTGGGCTGGAAACGCAGGTAGCATCTAGTGCCTCCTCATGGACAGGGGAGGTAATTAGCGGACATCACCCTGCCAGGGAACATCTGTGACACCAGGCAGCTGCGTGGAGGGCGGCTCTTAACCTCCCCCTCACAGTCACCCGTGTTCCGGATTTCTGAGTGTGGGGGGGTTCCTTCTTCTGTCTGCATCACACGGGATCTCCTAGGAGCCCTTCGAGTGTCTTCCCCGAGTCCCTCCCAGTGCGGGCTGCCGGGGAAAGGCGGGGGTTGGGCTGGAAAAGCAGGTAGCATCTAGTTCCTCCCCATGGACAGGGGAGGTAATTAGCGGACTACCCCCTGCCAGGGAACACCTGTGACCCCAGGAAGCTGCGTGGAGGGCGGCCCCGAACCTCCCCCACACAGTCAGCCGTATTCCGGAATTCTGAGTGTGGGGAGGTTCCGTCTTCTGTCTGCAGCACCCGGGTTCTCCTAGGAGCCCTTCGAGTGTCTTCCCCGAGTCCCTCCCAGTGCGGGCTGCCGGGGAAAGGCGGGGGTTTGGCTGGAAACGCAGGTAGCATCTAGTGCCTCCCCATGGAGAGGGGAGGTAATTAGCGGAATTCCCCTTGCGAGGGAACACCTGTGACACCAGGCAGCTGCGTGGAGGGCGGCCCCGAACCTCCCCCACACAGTCACACGTGTTCCGGAATTCTGAGTGTGGGGGGGTTCCTTCTTCTGTCTGCAGCACACGGGATCTCCTAGGAGCCCTTCGAGTGTCTTCCCCGAGTCCCTCCCAGTGCGGGCTGCCGGGGAAAGGCGGGGGTTGGGCTGGAAAAGCAGGTAGCATCTAGTGCCTCCCCCTGGACAGGGGAGGTAATTAGCGGACTTCCCCTTGCGATGGAACCCCTGTGACACCAGGCAGCTGCGTGGAGGGCGGCTCCGAACCTCCCCCACACAGTCATACGTGTTCTGGAATTCTGAGTGTGGGGGGGTTCCTTCTTCTGTCTGCAGCACACGGGATCTCCCAGGAGCCCTTCGAGTGTCTTCCCCCAGTCCCTCCCAGTGCGGGCTGCCGGGGAAAGGCGGGGGTTGGGCTGGAAAAGCAGGTAGAATCTAGTGCCTCCCCATGGACTGGGGAGGTAATTAGCGGACTACCCCCTGCCAGGGAACACCTGTGACACCAGGCAGCTGCGTGGAGGGCGGCCCCGAACCTCCCCCTCACAGTCACCCTTGTTCCGGATTTCTGAGTGTGGGGAGGTTCCGTCTTCTGTCTGCAGCACCCGGGTTCTCCTAGGAGCCATTCGAGTGTCTTCCCCCAGTCCCTCCCAGTGCGGGTTGCCGGGGAAAGGCGGGGGTTGGGCTGGAAAAGCAGGTAGCATCTAGTGCCTCCCCATGGACAAGGGAGATAATTAGCGGACTTCCCCCTGCCAGGGAACACCTGTGACACCAGGCATCTTCGTGGAGGGCGGCCCCAAACCTCCCCCACACAGTCGGCCGTGTTCCGGAATTCTGAGTGTGGGGAGGTTCCGTCTTCTGTCTGCAGCACCCGGGATCTCCTAGGAGCCCTTTGAGTGTCTTCCCCGAGTCCCTCCCAATGCGGGCTGCCGGGGAAAAGCGGGGGTTGGGCTGGAAACGCAGGTAGCATCTAGTGCCTCCTCATGGACAGGGGAGGTAATTAGCGGACATCACCCTGCCAGGGAACACCTGTGACACCAGGCAGCTGCGTGGAGGGCGGCTCTGAAACTCCCCCTCACAGTCACAAGTGTTCCGGATTTCTGAGTGTGGGGAGGTTCCGTCTTCTGTCTGCAGCACCCGGGTTCTCCTAGGAGCCATTCGAGTGTCTTCCCCCAGTCCCTCCCAGTGCGGGCTGCCGGGGAAAGGCGGGGGTTGGGCTGGAAAAGCAGGTAGCATCTAGTGCCTCCCCATGGACAAGGGAGATAATTAGCGGACTTCCCCCTGCCAGGGAACACCTGTGACACCAGGCAGCTGCGTGGAGGGCGGCCCCGAATCTCCCCCACACAGTCACCCGTGTTCCGGAATTCTGAGTGTGGGGAGGTTCCGTCTTCTGTCTGCAGCACCCGGGATCTCCTAGGAGCCCTTCGAGTGTCTTCCCCGAGTCCCTCCCAGTGCGGGCTGCCGGGGAAAGGCGGGGGTTGGGCTGGAAAAGCAGGTAGCATCTAGTGCCTCCCCATGGACAAGGGAGATAATTAGCGGACTTCCCCCTGCCAGGGAACACCTGTGACACCAGGCAGCTGCGTGGAGGGCGGCCCTAAACTTCCCCACACAGTCACCCTTGTTCCGGAATTCTGAGTGTGGGGAGGTTCCGTCTTCTGTCTGCAGCACCCGGTTTCTCCTAGGAGCCCTTCGAGTGTCTTCCCCCAGTCCCTCCCAGTGCGGGCTGCCGGGGAAAGGTGGGGGTTGGGTTGGAAAAGCAGGTAGCATCTAGTGCCTCCCCCTGGACAGGGGAGGTAATTAGTGGACATCACCCTGCCAGGGAACACCTGTGACACCAGGCAGCTGCGTGGAGGGCGGCTGTGAACCTCCCCCTCACAGTCACACTTTTTCCGGATTTCTGAGTGTGGGGGGGTTCCTTCTTCTGTCTGCAGCACACGGGATCTCTTGGGAGCCCTTCGAGTGTCTTCCCCGAGTCCCTCCCAGTGCGGGCTGCCGGGGAAAGGCGGGGGTTTGGCTGGAAACGCAGGTAGCATCTAGTGCCTCCCCATGGAGAGGGGAGGTAATTAGCGGAATTCCCCTTGCGAGGGAACACCTGTGACACCAGGCAGCTGCGTGGAGGGCGGCCCTGAACCTCCCCCACACAGTCACCCGTGTTCCGGAATTCTGAGTGTGGGGGGGTTGCTTCTTCTGTCTGCAGCACACGGGATCTCCTAGGAGCCCTTCGAGTGTCTTCCCCCAGTCCCTCCCAGTGCGGGCTGCCGGGGAAAGGAGGGGGTTGTGCTGGAAACGCAGGTAGAATCTAGTGCCTCCCCATGGACTGGGGAGGTAATTAGCGGACTACCCCCTGCCAGGGAACACCTGTGACACCAGGCAGCTGCGTGGAGGGCGGCCCCGAACCTCCCCCTCACAGTCACCCTTGTTCCGGATTTCTGAGTGTGGGGAGGTTCCGTCTTCTGTCTGCAGCACCCGGGTTCTCCTAGGAGCCATTCGAGTGTCTTCCCCCAGTCCCTCCCAGTGCGGGTTGCCGGGGAAAGGCGGGGGTTGGGCTGGAAAAGCAGGTAGCATCTAGTGCCTCCCCATGGACAAGGGAGATAATTAGCGGACTTCCCCCTGCCAGGGAACACCTGTGACACCAGGCATCTTCGTGGAGGGCGGCCCCAAACCTCCCCCACACAGTCGGCCGTGTTCCGGAATTCTGAGTGTGGGGAGGTTCCGTCTTCTGTCTGCAGCACCCGGGATCTCCTAGGAGCCCTTTGAGTGTCTTCCCCGAGTCCCTCCCAATGCGGGCTGCCGGGGAAAGGCGGGGGTTGGGCTGGAAACGCAGGTAGCATCTAGTGCCTCCTCATGGACAGGGGAGGTAATTAGCGGACATCACCCTGCCAGGGAACACCTGTGACACCAGGCAGCTGCGTGGAGGGCGGCTCTGAAACTCCCCCTCACAGTCACAAGTGTTCCGGATTTCTGAGTGTGGGGAGGTTCCGTCTTCTGTCTGCAGCACCCGGGTTCTCCTAGGAGCCATTCGAGTGTCTTCCCCCAGTCCCTCCCAGTGCGGGCTGCCGGGGAAAGGCGGGGGTTGGGCTGGAAAAGCAGGTAGCATCTAGTGCCTCCCCATGGACAAGGGAGATAATTAGCGGACTTCCCCCTGCCAGGGAACACCTGTGACACCAGGCAGCTGCGTGGAGGGCGGCCCCGAATCTCCCCCACACAGTCACCCGTGTTCCGGAATTCTGAGTGTGGGGAGGTTCCGTCTTCTGTCTGCAGCACCCGGGATCTCCTAGGAGCCCTTCGAGTGTCTTCCCCGAGTCCCTCCCAGTGCGGGCTGCCGGGGAAAGGCGGGGGTTGGGCTGGAAAAGCAGGTAGCATCTAGTGCCTCCCCATGGACAAGGGAGATAATTAGCGGACTTCCCCCTGCCAGGGAACACCTGTGACACCAGGCAGCTGCGTGGAGGGCGGCCCTAAACTTCCCCACACAGTCACCCTTGTTCCGGAATTCTGAGTGTGGGGAGGTTCCGTCTTCTGTCTGCAGCACCCGGTTTCTCCTAGGAGCCCTTCGAGTGTCTTCCCCCAGTCCCTCCCAGTGCGGGCTGCCGGGGAAAGGTGGGGGTTGGGCTGGAAAAGCAGGTAGCATCTAGTGCCTCCCCCTGGACAGGGGAGGTAATTAGTGGACATCACCCTGCCAGGGAACACCTGTGACACCAGGCAGCTGCGTGGAGGGCGGCTCTGAACCTCCCCCTCACAGTCACCCTTTTTCCGGATTTCTGAGTGTGGGGGGGTTCCTTCTTCTGTCTGCAGCACACGGGATCTCCTGGGAGCCCTTCGAGTGTCTTCCCCGAGTCCCTCCCAGTGCGGGCTGCTGGGGAAAGGCGGGGGTTTGGCTGGAAACGCAGGTAGCATCTAGTTCCTCCCCATGGACAGGGGAGGTAATTAGCGGACTTCCCCTTGCGAGGGAACACCTGTGACACCAGGAAGCTGCGTGGGGGGCGGCCCTAAACCTCCCCCACACAGTCATCCGTATTCCGGAATTCTGAGTGTGGGGAGGTTCCGTCTTCTGTCTGCAGCACCCGGGTTCTCCTAGGAGCCCTTCGAGTGTCTTCCCCGAGTCCCTCCCAGTGCGGGCTGCCGGGGAAAGGCGGGGGTTTGGCTGGAAACGCAGGTAGCATCTAGTGCCTCCCCATGGAGAGGGGAGGTAATTAGCGGAATTCCCCTTGCGAGGGAACACCTGTGACACCAGGCAGCTGCGTGGAGGGCGGCCCTGAACCTCCCCCACACAGTCACCCGTGTTCCGGAATTCTGAGTGTGGGGGGGTTGCTTCTTCTGTCTGCAGCACACGGGATCTCCTAGGAGCCCTTCGAGTGTCTTCCCCCAGTCCCTCCCAGTGCGGGCTGCCGGGGAAAGGAGGGGGTTGTGCTGGAAACGCAGGTAGAATCTAGTGCCTCCCCATGGACTGGGGAGGCAATTAGCGGACTACCCCCTGCCAGGGAACACCTGTGACACCAGGCAGCTGCGTGGAGGGCGGCCCCGAACCTCCCCCTCACAGTCACCCTTGTTCCGGATTTCTGAGTGTGGGGAGGTTCCGTCTTCTGTCTGCAGCACCCGGGTTCTCCTAGGAGCCATTCGAGTGTCTTCCCCCAGTCCCTCCCAGTGCGGGTTGCCGGGGAAAGGCGGGGGTTGGGCTGGAAAAGCAGGTAGCATCTAGTGCCTCCCCATGGACAAGGGAGATAATTAGCGGACTTCCCCCTGCCAGGGAACACCTGTGACACCAGGCAGCTGCGTGGAGGGCGGCCCCGAACCTCCCCCACACAGTCACCCGTGTTCCGGAATTCTGAGTGTGGGGAGGTTCCGTCTTCTGTCTGCAGCACCCGGGATCTCCTAGGAGCCCTTCGAGTGTCTTCCCCGAGTCCCTCCCAGTGCGGGCTGCCGGGGAAAGGCGGGGGTTGGGCTGGAAACCCAGGTAGCATCTAGTGCCTCCTCATGGACAGGGGAGGTAATTAGCGGACATCACCTTGCCAGGGAACACCTGTGACACCAGGCAGCTGCGTGGAGGGCGGCTCTGAACCTCCCCCTCACAGTCACCCGTGTTCCGGATTTCTGAGTGTGGGGGGGTTCCTTCTTCTGTCTGCAGCACACGGGATCTCCTAGGAGCCCTTCGAGTGTCTTCCCCGAGTCCCTCCCAGTGCGGGCTGCCGGGGAAAGGCGGGGGTTGGGCTGGAAAAGCAGGTAGCATCTAGTTCCTCCCCATGGACAGGGGAGGAAATTAGCGGACTACGCCCTGCCAGGGAACACCTGTGACACCAGGCAGCTGCGTGGAGGGCGGCCCCGAACCTCCCCCACACAGTCAGCCGTGTTCCGGAATTCTGAGTTTGGGGAGGTTCCGTCTTCTGTCTGCAGCACCCGGGTTCTCCTAGGAGCCATTCGAGTGTCTTCCCCCAGTCCCTCCCAGTGCGGGCTGCCGGGGAAAGGCGGGGGTTGGGCTGGAAAAGCAGGTAGCATCTAGTGCCTCCCCATGGACAAGGGAGATAATTAGCGGACTTCCCCCTGCCAGGGAACACCTGTGACACCAGGCAGCTGCGTGGAGGGCGGCCCCGAACCTCCCCCACACAGTCACCCGTGTTCCGGAATTCTGAGTGTGGGGAGGTTCCGTCTTCTGTCTGCAGCACCCGGGATCTCCTAGGAGCCCTTCGAGTGTCTTCCCCGAGTCCCTCCCAGTGCGGGCTGCCGGGGAAAGGCGGGGGTTGGGCTGGAAACGCAGGTAGCATCTAGTGCCTCCTCATGGACAGGGGAGGTAATTAGCGGACATCACCCTGGCAGGGAACACCTGTGACACCAGGGAGCTGCGTGGAGGGCGGCTCTGAACCTCCCCCTCACAGTCACCCGTGTTCCGGATTTCTGAGTGTGGGGGGGTTCCTTCTTCTGTCTGCAGCACACGGGATCTCCTAGGAGCCCTTCGAGTGTCTTCCCCGAGTCCCTCCCAGTGCGGGCTGCCGGGGAAAGGCGGGGGTTGGGCTGGAAAAGCAGGTAGCATCTAGTTCCTCCCCATGGACAGGGGAGGTAATTAGCGGACTACGCCCTGCCAGGGAACACCTGTGACACCAGGTAGCTGCGTGGAGGGCGGCCCCGAACCTCCCCCACACAGTCAGCCGTATTCCGGAATTCTGAGTGTGGGGAGGTTCCGTCTTCTGTCTGCAGCACCCGGGTTCTCCTAGGAGCCCTTCGAGTGTCTTCCCCGAGTCCCTCCCATTGCGGGCTGCCGGGGAAAGGCGGGGGTTGGGCTGGAAACGCAGGTAGCATCTAGTGCCTCCTCATGGACAGGGGAGGTAATTAGCGGACATCACCCTGCCAGGGAACACCTGTGACACCAGGCAGCTGCGTGGAGGGCGGCCCCGAACCTCCCCCACACAGTCAGCCGTATTCCGGAATTCTGAGTGTGGGGAGGTTCCGTCTTCTGTCTGCAGCACCCGGGTTCTCCTAGGAGCCCTTCGAGTGTCTTCCCCCATTCCCTCCCAGTGCGGGCTGCCGGGGAAAGGAGGGGGTTGTGCTGGAAACGCAGGTAGAATCTAGTGCCTCCCCATGGACTGGGGAGGTAATTAGCGGACTACCCCCTGCCAGGGAACACCTGTGACACCAGGCAGCTGCGTGGAGGGCGGCCCCGAACCTCCCCCTCACAGTCACCCTTGTTCCGGATTTCTGAGTGTGGGGGGGTTCCTTCTTCTGTCTGCAGCACACGGGATCTCCTAGGAGCCCTTCGAGTGTCTTCCCCGAGTCCCTCCCAGTGCGGGCTGCCGGGGAAAGGCAGGGGTTTGGCTGGAAACGCAGGTAGCATCTAGTTCCTCCCCATGGACATGGGAGGTAATTAGCGGACTTCCCCTTGCGAGGGAACACCTGTGACACCAGGAAGCTGCGTGGGGGGCGGCCCAAAACCTCCCCCACACAGTCACCCGTGTTCCGGAATTCTGAGTGTGGGGGGGTTGCTTCTTCTGTCTGCAGCACACGGGATCTCCTAGGAGCCCTTCGAGTGTCTTCCCCCATTCCCTCCCAGTGCGGGCTGCCGGGGAAGGAGGGGGTTGTACTGGAAACGCAGGTAGAATCTAGTGCCTCCCCATGGACTGGGGAGGTAATTAGCGGACTACCCCCTGCCAGGGAACACCTGTGACACCAGGCAGCTGCGTGGAGGGCGGCCCCGAACCTCCCCATCACAGTCACACGTGTTCCGGATTTCTGAGTGTGGGGGGGTTCCTTCTTCTGTCTGCAGCACACGGGATCTCCTAGGAGCCCTTCGAGTGTCTTCCCCGAGTCCCTCCCAGTGCGGGCTGCCGGGGAAAGGCAGGGGTTTGGCTGGAAACGCAGGTAGCATCTAGTTCCTCCCCATGGACAGGGGAGGTAATTAGCGGACTTCCCCTTGCGAGGGAACACCTGTGACACCAGGAAGCTGCGTGTGGGGCGGCCCTAAACCTCCCCCACTCAGTCATCCGTGTTCCGGAATTCTGAGTGTGGGGAGGTTCCGTCTTCTGTCTGCAGCACCCGGGTTCTCCTAGGACCCTTTCGAGTGTCTTCCCCGAGTCCCTCCTAGTGCGGGCTGCCGGGGAAAGGCGGGGGTTTGGCTGGAAACGCAGGTAGCATCTAGTGCCTCCCCATGGACCAGGGAGGTAATTAGCGGACTTCCCCTTGCGAGGGAACACCTGTGACACTAGGCAGCTGCGTGGAGGGCGGCCCCGAACCTCCCCCACACAGTCAGCCGTGTTCCGGAATTCTGAGTGTGAGGAGGTTCCGTCTTCTGTCTGCAGCACCCGGGTTCTCCTAGGAGCCATTAGAGTGTCTTCCCCCAGTCCCTCCCAGTGCGGGCTGCCGGGGAAAGGCGGGGGTTGGGCTGGAAAAGCAGGTAGCATCTAGTGCCTCCCCATGGACAAGGGAGATAATTAGCGGACTTCCCCCTGCCAGGGAACACCTGTGACACCAGGCAGCTGCGTGGAGGGCGGCCCCGAACCTCCCCCACACAGTCACCCGTGTTCCGGAATTCTGAGTGTGGGGAGGTTCCGTCTTCTGTCTGCAGCACCCGGGAACTCCTAGGAGCCCTTCAAGTGTCTTCCCCGAGTCCCTCCCAGTGCGGGCTGCCGGGGAAAGGCGGGGGTTGGGCTGGAAACGCAGGTAGCATCTAGTGCCCCCTCATGGACAAGGGAGGTAATTAGCGGACATCACCCTGCCAGGGAACACCTGTGACACCAGGCAGCTGCGTGGAGGGCGGCTCTGAACCTCCCCCTCACAGTCACCCGTGTTCCGGATTTCTGAGTGTGGGGGGGTTCCTTCTTCTGTCTGCAGCACACGGGATCTCCTAGGAGCCCTTCGAGTGTCTTCCCCGAGTCCCTCCCAGTGCGGGCTGCCGGGGAAAGGCGGGGGTTGGGCTGGAAAAGCAGGTAGCATCTAGTTCCTCCCCATGGACAGGGGAGGTAATTAGCGGACTACGCCCTGCCAGGAAACACCTGTGACACCAGGCAGCTGCGTGGAGGGCGGCCCCGAACCTCCCCCACACAGTCAGCCGTGTTCCGGAATTCTGAGTGTGGGGAGGTTCCGTCTTCTGTCTGCAGCACCCGGGTTCCCCTAGGAGCCATTCGAGTGTCTTCCCACAGTCCCTCCCAGTGCGGGCTGCCGGGGAAAGGTGGGGGTTGGGCTGGAAAAGCAGGTAGCATCTAGTGCCTCCCCCTGGACAGGGGAGGTAATTAGTGGACATCACCCTGCCAGGGAACACCTGTGACACCAGGCAGCTGCGTGGAGGGCGGCTCTGAACCTCCCCCTCACAGTCACCCTTGTTCTGGATTTCTGAGTGTGGGGGGGTTCCTTCTTCTGTCTGCAGCACACGGGATCACCTAGGAGCCCTTCGAGTGTCTTCCCCGAGTCCCTCCCAGTGCGGGCTGCCGGGGAAAGGCGGGGGTTGGGCTGGAAAAGCAGGTAGCATCTAGTGCCTCCCCCTGGACAGGGGAGGTAATTAGTGGACATCACCCTGCCAGGGAACACCTGTGACACCAGGCAGCTGCGTGGAGGGCGGCTCTGAACCTCCCCCTCACAGTCACCCTTTTTCTGGATTTCTGAGTGTGGGGGGGTTCCTTCTTCTGTCTGCAGCACACGGGATCTCCTAGGAGCCCTTCGAGTGTCTTCCCCGAGTCCCTCCCAGTGCGGGCTGCCGGGGAAAGGCGGGGGTTGGGCTGGAAAAGCAGGTAGCATCTAGTGCCTCCCCCTGGACAGGGGAGGTAATTAGCGGACTTCCCCTTGCGAGGGAACCCCTGTGACACCAGGCAGCTGCGTGGAGGGCGGCTCCGAACCTCCCCCACACAGTCATACGTGTTCCGGGATTCTGAGTGTGGGGGGGTTCCTTCTTCTGTCTGCAGCACACGGGATCTCCTAGGAGCCCTTCGAGTGTCTTCCCCCAGTCCCTCCCAGTGCGGGCTGCCGGGGAAAGGCGGATTTTGGGCTGGAAAAGCAGGTAGCATCTAGTGCCTCCCCATGGACAGGGGAGGTAATTAGCGGACTACCCCCTGCCAGGGAACACCTGTGACACCAGGCAGCTGCGTGGAGGGCGGCCCCGAACCTCCCCCACACAGTCAGCCGTGTTCCAGAATTCTGAGTGTGGGGAGGTTCCGTCTTCTGTCTGCAGCACCCGGGTTCTCCTAGGAGCCCTTCGAGTGTCTTCCCCGAGTCCCTCCCAGTGCGGGCTGCCGGGGAAAGGCGGGGGTTGGGCTGGAAACGCAGGTAGCATCTAGTGCCTCCCCATGGACAAGGGAGATAATTAGCGGACTTCCCCCTGCCAGGGAACACCTGTGACACCAGGCAACTTCGTGGAGGGCGGCCCCAAACCTCCCCCACACAGTCGGCCGTGTTCCGGAATTCTGAGTGTGGGGAGGTTCCGTCTTCTGTCTGCAGCAACCGGGATCTCCTAGGAGCCCTTCGAGTGTCTTCCCCGAGTCCCTCCCAGTGCGGGCTGCCGGGGAAAGGCGGGGGTTGGGCTGGAAACGCAGGTAGCATCTAGTGCCTCCTCATGGACAGGGGAGGTAATTAGGGGACATCACCCTGCCAGGGAACACCTGTGACACCAGGCAGCTGCGTGGAGGGCGGCTCTGAACCTCCCCCTCACAGTCACCCGTGTTCTGGATTTCTGAGTGTGGGGGGGTTCCTTCTTCTGTCTGCAGCACACGGGATCTCCTAGGAGCCCTTCGAGTGTCTTCCCCGAGTCCCTCCCAGTGCGGGCTGCCGGGGAAAGGCGGGGGTTTGGCTGGAAAAGCAGGTAGCATCTAGTGCCTCCCCATGGACAGGGGAGGTATTTAGCGGACTTCCCCTTGCGAGGGAACACCTGTGACACCAGGAAGCTGCGTGGGGGGCGGCCCTAAACCTCCCCCACACAGTCATCCGTGTTCCGGGATTCTGAGTGTGGGGAGGTTCCGTCTTCTGTCTGCAGCACCCGGGATCTCCTAGGAGCCCTTCGAGTGTGTTCCCCGAGTCCCTCCCTGTGCGGGCGGCCGGGGAAAGGCGGGGGTTGGGCTGGAAACGCAGGTAGCATCTAGTGCCTCCCCATGGACAGGGGAGGTAATTAGCGGACTACCCCCTGCCAGGGAACACCTGTGACACCAGGCAGCTGCGTGGAGGGCGGCCCCGAACCTCCCCCACACAGTCAGCCGTGTTCCGGAATTCTGAGTGTGGGGAGCTTCCGTCTTCTGTCTGCAGCACCCAGGTTCTCCTAGGAGCCCTTCGAGTGTCTTCCCCGAGTCCCTCCCAGTGCGGGCTGCCGGGGAAAGGCGGGGGTTTGGCTGGAAACGCAGGTAGCATCTAGTGCCTCCCCATGGACCAGGGAGGTAATTAGCGGACTTCCCCTTGCGAGGGAACACCTGTGACACAAGGCAGCTGCGTGGAGGGCGGCCCCGAACCTCCCCCACACAGTCAGCCGTGTTCCGGAATTCTGAGTGTGGGGAGGTACCGTCTTCTGTCTGCAGCACACGGGATCTCCTGGGAGCCCTTCGAGTGTCTTCCCCGAGTCCCTCCCAGTGCGGGCTGCTGGGGAAAGGCGGGGTTTGGGCTGGAAACGCAGGTAGCATCTAGTTCCTCCCCATGGACAGGGGAGGTAATTAGCGGACTTCCCCTTGCGAGGGAACACCTGTGACACCAGGAAGCTGCGTGGAGGGCGGCCCTAAACTTCCCCACACAGTCACCCTTGTTCCGGAATTCTGAGTGTGGAGAGGTTCCGTCTTCTGTCTGCAGCACCCGGGTTCTCCTAGGAGCCCTTCGAGTGTCTTCCCCCAGTCCCTCCCAGTGCGGGCTGCCGGGGAAAGGTGGGGGTTGGGCTGGAAAAGCAGGTAGCATCTAGTGCCTCCCCCTGGACAGGGGAGGTAATTAGTGAACATCACCCTGCCAGGGAACACCTGTGACACCAGGCAGCTGCGTGGAGGGAGGCTCTGAACCTCCCCCTCACAGTCACCCTTGTTCTGGATTTCTGAGTGTGGGGGGGTTCCTTCTTCTGTTTGCAGCACACGGGATCTCCTAGGAGCCCTTCGAGTGTCTTCCCCGAGTCCCTCCCAGTGCGGGCTGCCGGGGAAAGGCGGGGGTTGGGCTGGAAAAGCAGGTAGCATCTAGTGCCTCCCCCTGGACAGGGGAGGTAATTAGTGGACATCACCCTGCCAGGGAACACCTGTGACACTAGGCAGCTGCGTGGAGGGCGGCTCTGAACCTCCCCCTCACAGTCAGCCGTGTTCCAGAATTCTGAGTGTGGGGAGGTTCCGTCTTCTGTCTGCAGCACCCGGGTTCTCCTAGGAGCCCTTCGAGTGTCTTCCCCGAGTCCCTCCCAGTGCGGGCTGCCGGGGAAAGGCGGGGGTTGGGCTGGAAACGCAGGTAGCATCTAGTGCCTCCCCATGGACAAGGGAGATAATTAGCGGACTTCCCCCTGCCAGGGAACACCTGTGACACCAGGCAACTTCGTGGAGGGCGGCCCCAAACCTCCGCCACACAGTCGGCCGTGTTCCGGAATTCTGAGTGTGGGGAGGTTCCGTCTTCTGTCTGCAGCACCCGGGATCTCCTAGGAGCTCTTCGAGTGTCTTCCCCGAGTCCCTCCCAGTGCGGGCTGCCGGGGAAATGCGGGGGTTGGGCTGGAAACGCAGGTAGCATCTAGTGCCTCCTCATGGACAGGGGAGGTAATTAGCGGACATCACCCTGCCAGGGAACACCTGTGACACCAGGCAGCTGCGTGGAGGGCGGCTCTGAACCTCCCCCTCACAGTCACCCGTGTTCTGGATTTCTGAGTGTGGGGGGGTTCCTTCTTCTGTCTGCAGCACACGGGATCTCCTAGGAGCCCTTCGAGTGTCTTCCCCGAGTCCCTCCCAGTGCGGGCTGCCGGGGAAAGGCGGGGGTTGGGCTGGAAAAGCAGGTAGCATCTAGTTCCTCCCCATGGACAGGGGAGGTAATTAGCGGACTACGCCCTGCCAGGGAACACCTGTGACACCAGGCAGCTGCGTGGAGGGCGGCCCAGAACCTCCCCCACACAGTCAGCCGTATTCCGGAATTCTGAGTGTGGGGAGGTTCCGTCTTCTGTCTGCAGCACCCGGGTTCTCCTAGGAGCCCTTCGAGTGTCTTCCCCGAGTCCCTCCCAGTGCGGGCTGCCGGGGAAATGCGGGGGTTTGGCTGGAAACGCAGGTAGCATCTAGTGCCTCCCCATGGACAGGGGAGGTAATTAGCGGACTTCCCCTTGCGAGGGAACACCTGTGACACCAGGAAGCTGCGTGGGGGGCGGCCCTAAACCTCCCCCACACAGTCATCCGTGTTCCGGAATTCTGAGTGTGGGGAGGTTCCGTCTTCTGTCTGCAGCACCCGGGATCTCCTAGGAGCCCTTCGAGTGTGTTCCCCAAGTCCCTCCCTGTGCGGGCGGCCGGGGAAAGGCGGGGGTTGGGCTGGAAACGCAGGTAGCATCTAGTGCCTCCCCATGGACAGGGGAGGTAATTAGCGGACTACCCCCTGCCAGGGAACACCTGTGACACCAGGCAGCTGCGTGGAGGGCGGCCCCGAACCTCCCCCACACAGTCAGCCGTGTTCCGGAATTCTGAGTGTGGGGAGGTTCCGTCTTCTGTCTGCAGCACCCAGGTTCTCCTAGGAGCCCTTCGAGTGTCTTCCCCGAGTCCCTCCCAGTGCGGGCTGCCGGGGAAAGGCGGGGGTTTGGCTGGAAACGCAGGTAGCATCTAGTGCCTCCCCATGGACCAGGGAGGTAATTAGCGGACTTCCCCTTGCGAGGGAACACCTGTGACACAAGGCAGCTGCGTGGAGGGCGGCCCCGAACCTCCCCCACACAGTCAGCCGTGTTCCGGAATTCTGAGTGTGGGGAGGTACCGTCTTCTGTCTGCAGCACCCGGGATCTCCTAGGAGCCCTTCGAGTGTCTTCCCCGAGTCCATCCCAGTGCGGGCTACCGGGGAAAGGCGGGGGTTGGGCTGGAAAAGCAGGTTGCATCTAGTGCCTCCCCCTGGACAGGGGAGGTAATTAACGGACTTCCCCCTGCCAGGGAACACCTGTGACACCAGGCAGCTGCGTGGAGGGCGGCCCCGAACTTCCCCCACACAGTCACCCGTGTTCCGGAATTCTGAGTGTGGGGAGGTTCCGTCTTCTGTCTGCAGCACCCGGGATCTCCTAGGAGCCCTTCGAGTGTCTTCCCCGAGTCCCTCCCAGTGCGGGCTACCGGGGAAAGGCGGGGGTTGGGCTGGAAAAGCAGGTAGCATCTAGTTCCTCCCCATGGACAGGGTAGGTAATTAGCGGACTACCCCCTGCCAGGGAACACCTGTGACACCAGGCAGCTGCGTGGAGGGCGGCCCCGAACCTCCCCCACACAGTCAGCCGTGTTCCGGAATTCTGAGTGTGGGGAGGTTCCGTCTTCTGTCTGCAGCACCCAGGTTCTCCTAGGAGCCCTTCGAGTGTCTTCCCCGAGTCCCTCCCAGTGCGGGCTGCCGGGGAAAGGCGGGGGTTTGGCTGGAAACGCAGGTAGCATCTAGTGCCTCCCCATGGACCAGGGAGGTAAGTAGCGGAATTCCCCTTGCGAGGGAACACCTGTGACACAAGGCAGCTGCGTGGAGGGCGGCCCCGAACCTCCCCAACACAGTCAGCCGTGTTCCGGAATTCTGAGTGTGGGGAGGTTCCGTCTTCTGTCTGCAGCACCCGGGTTCTCCTAGGAGCCATTCGAGTGTCTTCCTCCAGTCCCTCCCAGTGCGGGCTACCGGGGAAAGTCGGGGGTTGGGCTGGAAAAGCAGGTAGCATCTAGTGCCTCCCCATGGACAAGGGAGATAATTAGCGGACTTCCCCCTGCCAGGGAACACCTGTGACACCAGGCATCTTCGTGGATGGCGGCCCCAAACCTCCCCCACACAGTCGGCCGTGTTCCGGAATTCTGAGTGTGGGGAGGTTCCGTCTTCTGTCTGCAGCACCCGGGATCTCCTAGGAGCCCTTCGAGTGTCTTCCCCGAGTCCCTCCCAGTGCGGGCTGCCGGGGAAAGGCGGGGGTTGGGCTGGAAACGCAGGTAGCATCTAGTGCCTCCTCATGGACAGGGGAGGTAATTAGCGGACATCACCCTGCCAGGGAACACCTGTGACACCAGGCAGCTGCGTGGAGGGCGGCTCTGAACCTCCCCCTCACTGTCACCCGTGTTCCGGATTTCTGAGTGTGGGGGGGTTCCTTCTTCTGTCTGCAGCACACGGGATATCCTAGGAGCCCTTCGAGTGTCTTCCCCGAGTCCCTCCCAGTGCGGGCTGCCGGGGAAAGGCGGGGGTTGGGCTGGAAAAGCAGGTAGCATCTAGTTCCTCCCCATGGACAGGGGAGGTAATTAGCGGACTACCCCCTGCCAGGGAACACCTGTGACACCAGGCAGCTGCGTGGAGGGCGGCCCCGAACCTCCCCCACACAGTTAGCCGTATTCCGGAATTCTGAGTGTGGGGAGGTTCCGTCTTCTGTCTGCAGCACCCGGGATCTCCTAGGAGCCCTTCGAGTGTCTTCCCCGAGTCCCTCCCAGTGCGGGCTGCCGGGAAAAGGCGGGGGTTTGGCTGGAAACGCAGGTAGCATCTAGTGCCTCCCCATGGATAGGGGAGGTAATTAGCGGAATTCCCCTTGCGAGGGAACACCTGTGACACCAGGCAGCTGCGTGGAGTTCGGCCCCGAACCTCCCCCACACAGTCACCCGTGTTCCGGAATTCTGAGTGTGGGGGGGTTCCTTCTTCTGTCTGCAGCACACGGGATCTCCTAGGAGCCCTTCGAGTGTCTTCCCCCAGTCCCTCCCAGTGCGGGCTGCCGGGGAAAGGAGGGGGTTGTGCTGGAAACGCAGGTAGCATCTAGTGCCTCCCCATGGACTGGAGAGGTAATTAGCGGACTACCCCCTGCCAGGGAACACCTGTGACACCAGGCAGCTGCGTGGAGGGCGGCCCCGAACCTCCCCCACACAGTCAACCGTGTTCCGGAATTCTGAGTGTGGGGAGGTTCCGTCTTCTGTCTGCAGCACCCGGGATCTCCTGGGAGCCCTTCGAGTGTCTTCCCCGAGTACCTCCCAGTGCGGGCTGCCTGGGAAAGTCGGGGGTTGGGATGGAAAAGCAGGTAGCATCTAGTGCCTCCCCCTGGACAGGGGAGGTAATTAGCGGACTTCCCCTTGCGAGGGAACACCTGTGACACAAGGCAGCTTCGTGGAGGGCGGCCCCGAACCTCCCCCACACAGTCAGCCGTGTTCCGGAATTCTGAGTGTGGGGAGGTACCGTCTTCTGTCTGCAGCACCCGGGATCTCCTAGGAGCCCTTCGAGTGTCTTCCCCGAGTCCATCCCTGTGCGGGCTACCGGGGAAAGGCGGGGGTTGCGCTGGAAAAGCAGGTAGCATCTAGTGCCTCCCCCTGGACAGGGGAGGTAATTAACGGACTTCCCCCTGCCAGGGAACACCTGTGACACCAGGCAGCTGCGTGGAGGGCGGCCCCGAACCTCCCCCACACAGTCACCCGTGTTCCGGAATTCTGAGTGTGGGGAGGTTCCGTCTTCTGTCTGCAGCACCCGGGATCTCCTAGGAGCACTTCGAGTGTCTTCCCCGAGTACCTCCCAGTGCTGGCTGCCCGGGAAAGTCGGGGGTTGGGCTGGAAAAGCAGGTAGCATCTAGTGCCTCCCCCTGGACAGGGGAGGTAATTAGCGGAATTCCCCTTGCGAGGGAACACCTGTGAAACAAGGCAGCTGCGTGGAGGGCGGCCCCGAACCTCCCCCACACAGTCAGCCGTGTTCTGGAATTCTGAGTGTGGGGAGGTACCGTCTTCTGTCTGCAGCACCCGGGATCTCCTAGGAGCCCTTCGAGTGTCTTCCCCGAGTCCATCCCAGTGCGTGCTGCCGGGGAAAGGCGGGGGTTGGGCTGGAAAAGCAGGTAGCATCTAGTTCCTCCCCATGGACAGGGGAGGTAATTAGCGGACTACCCCCTGCCAGGGAACACCTGTGACACCAGGCAGCTGCGTGGAGGGCGGCCCCGAACCTCCCCCACACAGTCAGCCGTATTCCGGAATTCTGAGTGTGGGGAGGTTCCGTCTTCTGTCTGCAGCACCCGGGTTCTCCTAGGAGCCCTTCGAGTGTCTTCCCCGAGTCCCTCCCAGTGCGGGCTGCCGGGGAAAGGCGGGGGTTTGGCTGGAAACGCAGGTAGCATCTAGTGCCTCCCCATGGAGAGGGGAGGTAATTAGCGGAATTCCCCTTGCGAGGGAACACCTGTGACACCAGGCAGCTGCGTGGAGGTCGGCCCCGAACCTCCCCCACACAGTCACCCGTGTTCCGGAATTCTGAGTGTGGGGGGGTTCCTTCTTCTGTCTGCAGCACACGGGATCTCCTAGGAGCCCTTCGAGTGTCTTCCCCCAGTCCCTCCCAGTGCGGGCTGCCGGGGAAAGGAGGGGGTTGTGCTGGAAGCGCAGGTAGCATCTAGTGCCTCCCCCTGGACAGGGGAGGTAATTAGCGGACTTCCCCTTGCGAGGGAACACCTGTGACACAAGGCAGCTGCGTGGAGGGCGGCCCCGAACCTCCCCCACACAGTCAGCCATGTTCTGGAATTCTGAGTGTGGGGAGGTACCGTCTTCTGTCTGCAGCACCCGGGATCTCCTTGGAGCCCTTCGAGTGTCTTCCCCGAGTCCATCCCAGTGCGGGCTACCGGGGAAAGGCGGGGGTTGTGCTGGAAAAGCAGGTAGCATCTAGTTCCTCCCCATGGACAGGGGAGGTAATTAGCGGACTACCCCCTGCCAGGGAACACCTGTGACACCAGGCAGCTGCGTGGAGGGCGGCCCCGAACCTCCCCCACACAGTCAGCCGTATTCCGGAATTCTGAGTGTGGGGAGGTTCCGTCTTCTGTCTGCAGCACCCGGGTTCTCCTAGGAGCCCTTCGAGTGTCTTCCCCGAGTCCCTCCCAGTGCGGGCTGCCGGGGAAATGCGGGGGTTTGGCTGGAAACGCAGGTAGCATCTAGTGCCTCCCCATGGAGAGGGGAGGTAATTAGCGGAATTCCCCTTGCGAGGGAACACCTGTGACACCAGGCAGCTGCGTGGAGGGCGGCCCCGAACCTCCCCCACACAGTCACCCGTGTTCCGGAATTCTGAGTGTGGGGGGGTTCCTTCTTCTGTCTGCAGCACACGGGATCTCCTAGGAGCCCTTCGAGTGTCTTCCCCCAGTCCCTCCCAGTGCGGGCTGCCGGGGAAAGGCGGGGGTTGGGCTGGAAATTCAGGTAGCATCTAGTGCCGCCCCATGGACAGGGGAGGTAATTAGCGGACTACCCCCTGCCAGGGAACACCTGTGACACCAGGCAGCTGCGTGGAGGGCGGCCCCGAACCTCCCCCACACAGTCAGCCGTGTTCCAGAATTCTGAGTGTGGGGAGGTTCCGTCTTCTGTCTGCAGCACCCGGGTTCTCCTAGGAGCCCTTCGAGTGTCTTCCCCGAGTCCCTCCCAGTGCGGGCTGCCGGGGAAAGGCGGGGGTTTGGCTGGAAACGCAGGTAGCATCTAGTGCCTCCCCATGGACAGGGGAGGTAATTAGCGGACTTCCCCTTGCGAGGGAACACCTGTGACACCAGGAAGCTGCGTGGGGGGCGGCCCTAAACCTCCCCCACACAGTCATCCGTGTTCCGGAATTCTGAGTGTTGGGAGGTTCCGTCTTCTGTCTGCAGCTCCCGGGTTCTCCTAGGAGCCCTTCGAGTGTGTTCCCCGCGTCCCTCCCTGTGCGGGCGGCCGGGGAAAGGCGGGGGTTGGGCTGGAAACGCAGGTAGCATCTAGTGCCTCCTCATGGACAGGGGAGGTAATTAGCGGACATCACCCTGCCAGGGAACATCTGTGACACCAGGCAGCTGCGTGGAGGGCGGCTCTTAACCTCCCCCTCACAGTCACCCGTGTTCCGGATTTCTGAGTGTGGGGGGGTTCCTTCTTCTGTCTGCAGCACACGGGATCTCCTAGGAGCCCTTCGAGTGTCTTCCCCGAGTCCCTCCCAGTGCGGGCTGCCGGGGAAAGGCGGGGGTTGGGCTGGAAATGCAGGTAGCATCTAGTTCCTCCCCATGGACAGGGGAGGTAATTAGCGGACTACCCCCTGCCAGGGAACACCTGTGACACCAGGAAGCTGCGTGGAGGGCGGCCCCGAACCTCCCCCACACAGTCAGCCGTATTCCGGAATTCTGAGTGTGGGGAGGTTCCGTCTTCTGTCTGCAGCACCCGGGTTCTCCTATGAGCCCTTCGAGTGTCTTCCCCGAGTCCCTCCCAGTGCGGGCTGCCGGGGAAAGGCGGGGGTTTGGCTGGAAACGCAGGTAGCATCTAGTGCCTCCCCATGGAGAGGGGAGGTAATTAGCGGAATTCCCCTTGCGAGGGAACACCTGTGACACCAGGCAGCTGCGTGGAGGGCGGCCCCGAACCTCCCCCACACAGTCACCCGTGTTCCGGAATTCTGAGTGTGGGGGGGTTCCTTCTTCTGTCTGCAGCACCTGGGATCTCCTAGGAGCCCTTCGAGTGTCTTCCCCGAGTCCCTCCCAGTGCGGGCTGCCGGGGAAAGGCGGGGGTTGGGCTGGAAACGCAGGTAGCATCTAGTGCCTCCCCCTGGACAGGGGAGGTAATTAACGGACTTCCCCCTGCCAGGGAACACCTGTGACACCAGGCAGCTGCGTGGAGGGCGGCCCCGAACCTCCCCCACACAGTCACCCGTGTTCCGGAATTCTGAGTGTGGGGAGGTACCGTCTTCTGTCTGCAGAACCCGGGATCTCCTAGGAGCCCTTCGAGTGTCTTCCCCGAGTCCCTCCCAGTGCGGGCTACCGGGGAAAGGCGGGGGTTGGGCTGGAAAAGCAGGTAGCATCTAGTTCCTCCCCATGGACAGGGGAGGTAATTAGCGGACTACCCCCTGCCAGGGAACACCTGTGACACCAGGCATCTTCGTGGAGGGCGGCCCCGAACCTCCCCCACACAGTCAGCCGTGTTCCGGAATTCTGAGTGTGGGGAGGTTCCGTCTTCTGTCTGCAGCACCCAGGTTCTCCTAGGAGCCCTTCGAGTGTCTTCCCCGAGTCCCTCCCAGTGCGGGATGCCGGGGAAAGGCGGGGGTTTGGCTGGAAACGCAGGTAGCATCTAGTGCCTCCCCATGGACCAGGGAGGTAATTAGCGGACTTCCCCTTGCGAGGGAACACCTGTGACACCAGGCAGCTGCGTGGAGGGCGGCCCCGAACCTCCCCCACACAGTCACCCGTGTTCCGGAATTCTGAGTGTGGGGGGGTTCCTTCTTCTGTCTGCAGCACACGGGATCTCCTAGGAGCCCTTCGAGTGTCTTCCCCGAGTCCCTCCCAGTGCGGGCTGCCGGGGAAAGGCGGGGGTTGGGCTGGAAAAGCAGGTAGCATCTAGTGCCTCCCCCTGGACAGGGGAGGTAATTAACGGACTTCCCCCTGCCAGGGAACACCTGTGACACCAGGCAGCTGCGTGGAGGGCGGCCCCGAACCTCCCCCACACAGTCACCCGTGTTCCGGAATTCTGAGTGTGGGGAGGTACCGTCTTCTGTCTGCAGCACCCGGGATCTCCTAGGAGCCCTTCGAGTGTCTTCCCAGAGTCCCTCCCAGTGCGGGCTACCGGGGAAAGGCGGGGGTTGGGCTGGAAAAGCAGGTAGCATCTAGTTCCTCCCCATGGACAGGGGAGGTAATTAGCGGACTACCCCCTTCCAGGGAACACCTGTGACACCAGGCAGCTGCGTGGAGGGCGGCCCCGAACCTCCCCCACACAGTCAGCCGTGTTCCGGAATTCTGAGTGTGGGGAGGTTCCGTCTTCTGTCTGCAGCACCCAGGTTCTCCTAGTAGCCCTTCGAGTGTCTTCCCCGAGTCCCTCCCAGTGCGGGCTGCCGGGGAAAGGCGGGGGTTTGGCTGGAAACGCAGGTAGCATCTAGTGCCTCCCCATGGAGCAGGGAGGTAATTAGCGGACTTCCCCTTGCGAGGGAACACCTGTGACACAAGGCAGCTGCGTGGAGGGCGGCCCCGAACCTCCCCCACACAGTCAGCCGTGTTCCGGAATTCTGAGTGTGGGGAGGTTCCGTCTTCTGTCTGCAGCACCCGGGTTCTCCTAGGAGCCATTCGAGTGTCTTCCCCCAGTCCCTCCCAGTGCGGGCTGCAGGGGAAAAGCGGGGGTTGGGCTGGAAAAGCAGGTAGCATCTAGTGCCTCCCCATGGACAAGGGAGATAATTAGCGGACTTCCCCCTGCCAGGGAACACCTGTGACACCAGGCATCTTCGTGGAGGGCGGCCCCAAACCTCCCCCACACAGTCGGCCGTGTTCCGGAATTCTGAGTGTGGGGAGGTTCCGTCTTCTGTCTGCAGCACCCGGGATCTCCTAGGAGCCCTTCGAGTGTCTTCCCCGAGTCCCTCTCAGTGCGGGCTGCCGGGGAAAGGCGGGGGTTGGGTTGGAAACGCAGGTAGCATCTAGTGCCTCCTCATGGACTGGGGAGGTAATTAGCGGACATCACCCTGCCAGGGAACACCTGTGACACCAGGCAGCTGCGTGGAGGGCGGCTCTGAACCTCCCCCTCACAGTCACCCGTGTTCCGGATTTCTGAGTGTGGGGGGGTTCCTTCTTCTGTCTGCAGCACACGGGATCTCCTAGGAGCCCTTCGAGTGTCTTCCCCGAGTACCTCCCAGTGCGTGCTGCCGGGGAAAGGCGGGGGTTGGGCTGGAAAAGCAGGTAGCATCTAGTTCCTCCCCATGGACAGGGGAGGTAATTTGCGGACTACCCCCTGCCAGGGAACACCTGTGACACCAGGCAGCTGCGTGGAGGGCGGCCCCGAACCTCCCCCACAGAGTCAGCAGTATTCCGGAATTCTGAGTGTGGGGAGGTTCCGTCTTCTGTCTGCAGCACCCGGGTTCTCCTAGGAGCCCTTCGAGTGTCTTCCCCGAGTCCCTCCCAGTGCGGGCTGCCGGGGAAAGGCGGGGGTTTGGCTGGAAACGCAGGTAGCATCTAGTGCCTCCCCATGGAGGGGGGAGGTAATTAGCGGAATTCCCCTTGCGAGGGAACACCTGTGACACCAGGCAGCTGCGTGGAGGTCGGCCCCGAACCTCCCCCACACAGTCACCCGTGTTCCGGAATTCTGAGTGTGGGGGGGTTCCTTCTTCTGTCTGCAGCACACGGGATCTCCTAGGAGCCCTTCGAGTGTCTTCCCCCAGTCCCTCCCAGTGCGGGCTGCCGGGGAAAGGAGGGGGTTGTGCTGGAAGCGCAGGTAGCATCTAGTGCCTCCCCCTGGACAGGGGAGGTAATTAGCGGACTTCCCCTTGCGAGGGAACACCTGTGACACAAGGCAGCTGCGTGGAGGGCGGCCCCGAACCTCCCCCACACAGTCAGCCGTGTTCCGGAATTCTGAGTGTGGGGAGGTACTGTCTTCTGTCTGCAGCACCCGGGATCTCCTAGGAGCCATTCGAGTGTCTTCCCCGAGTCCATCCCAGTGCGGGCTACCGGGGAAAGGCGGGGGTTGGGCTGGAAAAGCAGGTAGCATCTAGTTCCTCCCCATGGACAGGGGAGGTAATTAGCGGACTACCCCCTGCCAGGGAACACCTGTGACACCAGGCAGCTGCGTGGAGGGCGGCCCCGAACCTCCCCCACACAGTCAACCGTGTTCCGGAATTCTGAGTGTGGGGAGGTTCCGTCTTCTGTCTGCAGCACCCGGGATCTCCTAGGAGCCCTTCGAGTGTCTTCCCCGAGTACCTCCCAGTGCGGGCTGCCGGGGAAAGTCGGGGGTTGGGCTGGAAAAGCAGGTAGCATCTAGTGCCTCCCCCTGGACAGGGGAGGTAATTAGCGGACTTCCCCTTGCGAGGGAACACCTGTGACACAAGGCAGCTGCGTGGAGGGCGGCCCCGAACCTCCCCCACACAGTCAGCAGTGTTCTGGAATTCTGAGTGTGGGGAGGAACCGTCTTCTGTCTGCAGCACCCGGGATCTCCTAGGAGCCCTTCGAGTGTCTTCCCCGAGTCCATCCCAGTGCGGGCTACCGGGGAAAGGCGGGGGTTGGGCTGGAAAAGCAGGTAGCATCTAGTTCCTCCCCATGGACAGGGGAGGTAATTAGCGGACTACCCCCTGCCAGGGAACACCTGTGACACCAGGCAGCTGCGTGGAGGGCGGCCCCGAACCTCCCCCACACAGTCAGCCGTGTTCCGGAATTCTGAGTGTGGGGAGGTTCCGTCTTCTGTCTGCAGCACCCGGGTTCTCCTAGGAGCCATTCGAGTGTCTTCCCCGAGTCCCTCCCAGTGCGGGCTGCCGGGGAAAGGCGGGGGTTGGGCTGGAAAAGCAGGTAGCATCTAGTTCCTCCCCATGGACAGGGGAGGTAATTAGCGGACTACCCCCTGCCAGGGAACACCTGTGACACCAGGCAGCTGCGTGGAGGGCGGCCCCGAACCTCCCCCACACAGTTAGCCGTATTCCGGAATTCTGAGTGTGGGGAGGTTCCGTCTTCTGTCTGCAGCACCCGGGATCTCCTAGGAGCCCTTCGAGTGTCTTCCCCGAGTCCCTCCCAGTGCGGGCTGCCGGGGAAAGGCGGGGGTTTGGCTGGAAACGCAGGTAGCATCTAGTGCCTCCCCATGGAGAGGGGAGGTAATTAGCGGAATTCCCCTTGCGAGGGAACACCTGTGACACCAGGCAGCTGCGTGGAGCGCGGCCCCGAACCTCCCACACACAGTCACCCGTGTTCCGGAATTCTGAGTGTGGGGGGGTTCCTTCTTCTGTCTGCAGCACACGGGATCTCCTAGGAGCCCTTCGAGTGTCTTCCCTCAGTCCCTCCCAGTGCGGGCTGCCGGGGAAAGGAGGGGGTTGTGCTGGAAACGCAGGTAGCATCTAGTGCCTCCCCATGGACTGGAGAGGTAATTAGCGGACTACCCCCTTCCAGGGAACACCTGTGACACCAGGCAGCTGCGTGGAGGGCGGCCCAGAACCTCCCCCACACTGTCAACCGTGTTCCGGAATTCTGAGTGTGGGGAGGTTCCGTCTTCTGTCTGCAGCAACCGGGATCTCCTGGGAGCCCTTCGAGTGTCTTCCCCGAGTACCTCCCAGTGCGGGCTGCCTGGGAAAGTCGGGGGTTGGGTTGGAAAAGCAGGTAGCATCTAGTGCCTCCCCCTGGACAGGGGAGGTAATTAGCGGACTTCCCCTTGCGAGGGAACACCTGTGACACAAGGCAGCTTCGTGGAGGGCGGCCCCGAACCTCCCCCACACAGTCAGCCGTGTTCCGGAATTCTGAGTGTGGGGAGGTACCGTCTTCTGTCTGCAGCACCCGGGATCTCCTAGGAGCCCTTCGAGTGTCTTCCCCGAGTCCATCCCAGTGCGGGCTACCGGGGAAAGGCGGGGGTTGCGCTGGAAAAGCAGGTAGAATCTAGTGCCTCCCCCTGGACAGGGGAGGTAATTAACGGACTTCCCCCTGCCAGGGAACACCTGTGACACCAGGCAGCTGCGTGGAGGGCGGCCCCGAACCTCCCCCACACAGTCACCCGTGTTCCGGAATTCTGAGTGTGGGGAGGTTCCGTCTTCTGTCTGCAGCACCCGGGATCTCCTAGGAGCCCTTCGAGTGTCTTCCCCGAGTACCTCCCAGTGCTAGCTGCAGGGGAAAGTCGGGGGTTGGGCTGGAAAAGCAGGTAGCATCTAGTGCCTCCCCCTGGACAGGGGAGGTAATTAGCGGACTTCCCCTTGCGAGGGAACACCTGTGACACAAGGCAGCTGCGTGGAGGGCGGCCCCGAACCTCCCCCACACAGTCAGCCGTGTTCCGGAATTCTGAGTGTGGGGAGGTACCGTCTTCTGTCTGCAGCACCCGGGATCTCCTAGGAGCCCTTCGAGTGTCTTCCCCGAGTCCATCCCAGTGCGGGCTACCGGGGAAAGGCGGGGGTTGGGCTGGAAAAGCAGGTAGCATCTAGTGCCTCCCCCTGGACAGGGGAGGTAACTAACGGACTTCCCCCTGCCAGGGAACACCTGTGACACCAGGCAGCTGCGTGGAGGGCGGCCCCGAACCTCCCCCACACAGTCACCCGTGTTCCGGAATTCTGAGTGTGGGGAGGTACCGTCTTCTGTCTGCAGCACCCGGGATCTCCTAGGAGCCCTTCGAGTGTCTTCCCAGAGTCCCTCCCAGTGCGGGCTACCGGGGAAAGGCGGGGGTTGGGCTGGAAAAGCAGGTAGCATCTAGTTCCTCCCCATGGACAGGGGAGGTAATTAGCGGACTACCCCCTGCCAGGGAACACCTGTGACACCAGGCAGCTGCGTGGAGGGCGGCCCCGAACCTCCCCCACACATTCAGCCGTGTTCCGGAATTCTGAGTGTGGGGAGGTTCCGTCTTCTGTCTGCAGCACCCAGGTTCTCCTAGGAGCCCTTCGAGTGTCTTCCCCGAGTCCCTCCCAGTGCGGGCTGCCGGGGAAAGGCGGGGGTTTGGCTGGAAACGCAGGTAGCATCTAGTGCCTCCCCATGGACCAGGGAGGTAATTAGCGGACTTCCCCTTGCGAGGGAACACCTGTGACACAAGGCAGCTGCGTGGAGGGCGGCCCCGAACCTCCCCCACACAGTCAGCCGTGTTCCGGAATTCTGAGTGTGGGGAGGTTCCGTCTTCTGTCTGCAGCACCCGGGTTCTCCTAGGAGCCATTCGAGTGTCTTCCCCCAGTCCCTCCCAGTGCGGGCTGCCGGGGAAAGGCGGGGGTTGGGCTGGAAAAGCAGGTAGCATCTAGTGCCTCCCCATGGACAAGGGAGATAATTAGCGGACTTCCCCCTGCCAGGGAACACCTGTGACACCAGGCATCTTCGTGGAGGGCGGCCCCGAACCTCCCCCACACAGTCAGCCTTGTTCCGGAATTCTGAGTGTGGGGAGGTACCGTCTTCTGTCTGCAGCACCCGGGATCTCCTAGGAGCCCTTCGAGTGTCTTCCCCGAGTCCATCCCAGTGCGGGCTACCGGGGAAAGGCGGGGGTTGGGCTGGAAAAGCAGGTAGCATCTAGTTCCTCCCCATGGACAGGGGAGGTAATTAGCGGACTACCCCCTGCCAGGGAACACCTGTGACACCAGGCAGCTGCGTGGAGGGCGGCCCCGAACCTCCCCCACACAGTCAACCGTGTTCCGGAATTCTGAGTGTGGGGAGGTTCCGTCTTCTGTCTGCAGCACCCGGGATCTCCTAGGAACCCTTCGAGTGTCTTCCCCGAGTACCTCCCAGTGCGGGCTGCCGGGGAAAGTCGGGGGTTGGGCTGGAAAAGCAGGTAGCATCTAGTGCCTCCCCCTGGACAGGGGAGGTAATTAGCGGACTTCCCCTTGCGAGGGAACACCTGTGACACAAGGCAGCTGCGTGGAGGGCGGCCCCGAACCTCCCCCACACAGTCAGCCGTGTTCTGGAATTCTGAGTGTGGGGAGGTACCGTCTTCTGTCTGCAGCACCCGGGATCTCCTAGGAGCCCTTCGAGTGTCTTCCCCGAGTCCATCCCAGTGCGGGCTACCGGGGAAAGGCGGGGGTTGGGCTGGAAAAGCAGGTAGCATCTAGTTCCTCCCCATGGACAGGGGAGGTAATTAGCGGACTACCCCCTGCCAGGGAACACCTGTAACACCAGGCAGTTGCGTGGAGGGCGGCCCCGAACCTCCCCCACACAGTCAGCCGTATTCCGGAATTCTGAGTGTGGGGAGGTTCCGTCTTCTGTCTGCAGCACCCGGGTTCTCCTAGGAGCCCTTCGAGTGTCTTCCCCGAGTCCCTCCCAGTGCGGGCTGCCGGGGAAAGGCGGGGGTTTGGCTGGAAACGCAGGTAGCATCTAGTGCCTCCCCATGGAGAGGGGAGGTAATTAGCGGAATTCCCCTTGCGAGGGAACACCTGTGACACCAGGCAGCTGCGTGGAGGGCGGCCCCGAACCTCCCCCACACAGTCACCCGTGTTCCGGAATTCTGAGTGTGGGGGGGTTCCTTCTTCTGTCTGCAGCACACGGGATCTCCTAGGAGCCCTTCGAGTGTCTTCCCCCAGTCCCTCCCAGTGCGGGCTGCCGGGGAAAGGCGGGGGTTGGGCTGGAAAAGCAGGTAGCATCTAGTGCCTCCCCATGGACAGGGGAGGTAATTAGCGGACTACCCCCTGCCAGGGAACACCTGTGACACCAGGCAGCTGCGTGGAGGGCGGCCCCGAACCTCCCCCACACAGTCAGCCGTGTTCCAGAATTCTGAGTGTGGGGAGGTTCCGTCTTCTATCTGCAGAACCCGGGTTCTCCTAGGAGCCCTTCGAGTGTCTTCCCCGAGTCCCTCCCAGTGCGGGCTGCCGGGGAAAGGCGGGGGTTTGGCTGGAAACGCAGGTAGCATCTAGTGCCTCCCCATGGACAGGGGAGGTAATTAGCGGACTTCCCCTTGCGAGGGAACACCTGTGACACCAGGAAGCTGCGTGGGGGGCGGCCCTAAACCTCCCCCACACAGTCATCCGTGTTCCGGAATTCTGAGTGTGGGGAGGTTCCGTCTTCTGTCTGCAGCACCCGGGTTCTCCTAGGAGCCCTTCGAGTGTGTTCCCCGAGTCCCTCCCTGTGCGGGCGGCCGGGGAAAGGCAGGGGTTGGGCTGGAAACGCAGGTAGCATCTAGTGCCTCCCCATGGACAGGGGAGGTAATTAGCGGACTACCCCCTGCCAGGGAACACCTGTGACACCAGGCAGCTGCGTGGAGGGCGGCCCCGAACCTCCCCCACACAGTCAGCCGTATTCCGGAATTCTGAGTGTGGGGAGGTTCCGTCTTCTGTCTGCAGCACCCGGGTTCTCCTAGGAGCCCTTCGAGTGTCTTCCCCGAGTACCTCCCAGTGCGGGCTGCCGGGGAAAGGCGGGGGTTTGGCTGGAAATGCAGGTAGCATCTAGTGCCTCCCCATGGACCAGGGAGGTAATTAGCGGACTTCCCCTTGCGAGGGAACACCTGTGACACAAGGCAGCTGCGTGGAGGGCGGCCCCGAACCTCCCCCACACAGTCAGCCGTGTTCCGGAATTCTGAGTGTGGGGAGGTTCCGTCTTCTGTCTGCAGCACCCGGGTTCTCCTAGGAGCCATTCGAGTGTCTTCCCCCAGTCCCTCCCATTGCGGGCTGCCGGGGAAAGGCGGGGGTTGGGGTGGAAAAGCAGGTAGCATCTAGTTCCTCCCCATGGACAGGGGAGGTAATTAGCGGACTACCCCCTGCCAGGGAACACCTGTGACACCAGGAAGCTGCGTGGAGGGCGGCCCCGAACCTCCCCCACACAGTCAGCCGTATTCCGGAATTCTGAGTGTGGGGAGGTTCCGTCTTCTGTCTGCAGCACCCTGGTTCTCCTAGGAGCCCTTCGAGTGTCTTCCCCGAGTCCCTCCCAGTGCGGGCTGCCGGGGAAAGGCGGGGGTTTGGCTGGAAACGCAGGTAGCATCTAGTGCCTCCCCATGGACAGGGGAGGTAATTAGCGGACTTCCCCTTGCGAGGGAACACCTGTGACACCAGGAAGCTGCGTGGGGGGCGGCCTTAAACCTCCCCCACACAGTCATCCGTGTTCCGGAATTCTGAGTGTGGGGAGGTTCCGTCTTCTGTCTGCAGCACCCGGGTTCTCCTAGGAGCCCTTCGAGTGTGTTCCCCGCGTCCCTCCCTGTGCGGGCGGCCGGGGAAAGGCGGGGGTTGGGCTGGAAACGCAGGTAGCATCTAGTGCCTCCTCATGGACAGGGGAGGTAATTAGCGGACATCACCCTGCCAGGGAACACCTGTGACACCAGGCAGCTGCGTGGAGGGCGGCCCCGAAACTCCCCCACACAGTCAGCCGTGTTCCAGAATTCTGAGTGTGGGGAGGTTCCGTCTTCTATCTGCAGCACCCGGGTTCTCCTAGGAGCCCTTCGAGTGTCTTCCCCGAGTCCCTCCCAGTGCGGGCTGCCGGGGAAAGGCGGGGGTTTGGCTGGAAACGCAGGTAGCATCTAGTGCCTCCCCATGGACAGGGGAGGTAATTAGCGGACTTCCCCTTGCGAGGGAACACCTGTGACACCAGGAAGCTGCGTGGGGGGCGGCCCTAAACCTCCCCCACACAGTCATCCGTGTTCCGGAATTCTGAGTGTGGGGAGGTTCCGTCTTCTGTCTGCAGCACCCGGGTTCTCCTAGGAGCCCTTCGAGTGTGTTCCCCGAGTCCCTCCCTGTGCGGGCGGCCGGGGAAAGGCAGGGGTTGGGCTGGAAACGCAGGTAGCATCTAGTGCCTCCCCATGGACAGGGGAGGTAATTAGCGGACTACCCCCTGCCAGGGAACACCTGTGACACCAGGCAGCTGCGTGGAGGGCGGCCCCGAACCTCCCCCACACAGTCAGCCGTATTCCGGAATTCTGAGTGTGGGGAGGTTCCGTCTTCTGTCTGCAGCACCCGGGTTCTCCTAGGAGCCCTTCGAGTGTCTTCCCCGAGTCCCTCCCAGTGCGGGCTGCCGGGGAAAGGCGGGGGTTTGGCTGGAAACGCAGGTAGCATCTAGTGCCTCCCCATGGACCAGGGAGGTAATTAGCGGAATTCCCCTTGCGAGGGAACACCTGTGACACAAGGCAGCTGCGTGGAGGGCGGCCCCGAACCTCCCCCACACAGTCAGCCGTGTTCCGGAATTCTGAGTGTGGGGAGGTTCCGTCTTCTGTCTGCAGCACCCGGGTTCTCCTAGGAGCCATTCGAGTGTCTTCCCCCAGTCCCTCCCATTGCGGGCTGCCGGGGAAAGGCGGGGGTTGGGCTGGAAAAGCAGGTAGCATCTAGTGCCTCCCCATGGACAAGGGAGATAATTAGCGGACTTCCCCCTGCCAGGGAACACCTGTGACACCAGGCATCTTCGTGGAGGGCGGCCCCAAACCTCCCCCACACAGTCGGCCGTGTTCCGGAATTCTGAGTGTGGGGAGGTACCGTCTTCTGTCTGCAGCACCCGGGA
Organism: Camelus bactrianus; assembly: GCF_048773025.1. Lineage (NCBI taxonomy): Eukaryota > Metazoa > Chordata > Mammalia > Artiodactyla > Camelidae > Camelus > Camelus bactrianus. Next base: position 1,331,874 of record NC_133540.1, read on the forward strand.
TCTCCTAGGAGCCCTTCGAGTGTCTTCCCCGAGTCCCTCTCAGTGCGGGCTGCCGGGGAAAGGCGGGGGTTGGGTTGGAAACGCAGGTAGCATCTAGTGCCTCCTCATGGACAGGGGAGGTAATTAGCGGACATCACCCTGCCAGGGAACACCTGTGACACCAGGCAGCTGCGTGGAGGGCGGCTCTGAACCTCCCCCTCACAGTCACCCGTGTTCCGGATTTCTGAGTGTGGGGGGGTTCCTTCTTCTGTCTGCAGCACACGGGATCTCCTAGGAGCCCTTCGAGTGTCTTCCCCGAGTACCTCCCAGTGCGTGCTGCCGGGGAAAGGCGGGGGTTGGGCTGGAAAAGCAGGTAGCATCTAGTTCCTCCCCATGGACAGGGGAGGTAATTAGCGGACTACCCCCTGCCAGGGAACACCTGTGACACAAGGCAGCTGCGTGGAGGGCGGCCCCGAACCTCCCCCACACAGTCAGCCGTATTCCGGAATTCTGAGTGTGGGGAGGTTCCGTCTTCTGTCTGCAGCACCCGGGTTCTCCTAGGAGCCCTTCGAGTGTCTTCCCCGAGTCCCTCCCAGTGCGGGCTGCCGGGGAAAGGCGGGGGTTGGGGTGGAAAAGCAGGTAGCATCTAGTTCCTCCCCATGGACAGGGGAGGTAATTAGCGGACTACCCCCTGCCAGGGAACACCTGTGACACCAGGAAGCTGCGTGGAGGGCGGCCCCGAACCTCCCCCACACAGTCAGCCGTATTCCGGAATTCTGAGTGTGGGGAGGTTCCGACTTCTGTCTGCAGCACCCGGGTTCTCCTAGGAGCCCTTCGAGTGTCTTCCACGAGTTCCTGCCAGTGCGGGCTGCCGGGGAAAGGCGGGGGTTTGGCTGGAAACGCAGGTAGCCTCTAGTTCCTCCCCATGGACAGGGGAGGTAATTAGCGGACTTCCCCTTGCGAGGGAACACCTGTGACACCAGGAAGCTGCGTGGGGGGCGGCCCTAAACCTCCCCCACACAGTCATCCGTGTTCCGGAATTCTGAGTGTGGGGAGATTCCGTCTTCTGTCTGCAGCACCCGGGTTCTCCTAGGAGCCCTTCGAGTGTGTTCCCCGCGTCCCTCCCTGTGCGGGCGGCCGGGGAAAGGCGGGGGTTGGGCTGGAAACGCAGGTAGCATCTAGTGCCTCCTCATGGACAGGGGAGGTAATTAGCGGACATCACCCTGCCAGGGAACATCTGTGACACCAGGCAGCTGCGTGGAGGGCGGCTCTTAACCTCCCCCTCACAGTCACCCGTGTTCCGGATTTCTGAGTGTGGGGGGGTTCCTTCTTCTGTCTGCAGCACACGGGATCTCCTAGGAGCCCTTCGAGTGTCTTCCCCGAGTCCCTCCCAGTGCGGGCTGCCGGGGAAAGGCGGGGGTTGGGCTGGAAAAGCAGGTAGCATCTAGTTCCTCCCCATGGACAGGGGAGGTAATTAGCGGACTACCCCCTGCCAGGGAACACCTGTGACACCAGGAAGCTGCGTGGAGGGCGGCCCCGAACCTCCCCCACACAGTCAGCCGTATTCCGGAATTCTGAGTGTGGGGAGGTTCCGTCTTCTGTCTGCAGCACCCGGGTTCTCCTAGGAGCCCTTCGAGTGTCTTCCCCGAGTCCCTCCCAGTGCGGGCTGCCGGGGAAAGGCGGGGGTTGGGCTGGAAAAGCAGGTAGCATCTAGTGCCTCCCCCTGGACAGGGGAGGTAATTAGCGGAATTCCCCTTGCGATGGAACCCCTGTGACACCAGGCAGCTGCGTGGAGGGCGGCTCCGAACCTCCCCCACACAGTCATACGTGTTCCGGAATTCTGAGTGTGGGGGGGTTCCTTCTTCTGTCTGCAGCACACGGGATCTCCTAGGAGCCCTTCGAGTGTCTTCCCCCAGTCCCTCCCAGTGCGGGCTGCTGGGGAAAGGCGGGGGTTTGGCTGGAAACGCAGGTAGCATCTAGTGCCTCCCCATGGACAGGGGAGGTAATTAGCGGACTTCCCCTTGCGAGGGAACACCTGTGACACCAGGAAGCTGCGTGGGGGGCGGCCCTAAACCTGCCCCACACAGTCATCCGTGTTCCGGAATTCTGAGTGTGGGGAGGTTCCGTCTTCTGTCTGCAGCACCCGGGTTCTCCTAGGAGGCCTTCGAGTGTGTTCCCCGAGTCCCTCCCTGTGCGGGCGGCCGGGGAAAGGCAGGGGTTGGGCTGGAAACGCAGGTAGCATCTAGTGCCTCCCCATGGACAGGGGAGGTAATTAGCGGACTACCCCCTGCCAGGGAACACCTGTGACACCAGGCAGCTGCGTGGAGGGCGGCCCCGAACCTCCCCCACACAGTCAGCCGTATTCCGGAATTCTGAGTGTGGGGAGGTCCCGTCTTCTGTCTGCAGCACCCGGGTTCTCCTAGGAGCCCTTCGAGTGTCTTCCCCGAGTCCCTCCCAGTGCGGGCTGCCGGGGAAAGGCGGGGGTTTGGCTGGAAACGCAGGTAGCATCTAGTGCCTCCCCATGGACCAGGGAGGTAATTAGCGGACTTCCCCTTGCGAGGGAACACCTGTGACACAAGGCAGCTGCGTGGAGGGCGGCCCCGAACCTCCCCCACACAGTCAGCCGTGTTCCGGAATTCTGAGTGTGGGGAGGTTCCGTCTTCTGTCTGCAGCACCCGGGTTCTCCTAGGAGCCATTCGAGTGTCTTCCCCCAGTCCCTCCCAGTGCGGGCTGCCGGGGAAAGGCGGGGGTTGGGCTGGAAAAGCAGGTAGCATCTAGTGCCTCCCCATGGACAAGGGAGATAATTAGCGGACTTCCCCCTGCCAGGGAACACCTGTGACACCAGGCATCTTCGTGGAGGGCGGCCCCAAACCTCCCCCACACAGTCGGCCGTGTTCCGGAATTCTGAGTGTGGGGAGGTTCCGTCTTCTGTCTGCAGCACCCGGGATCTCCTAGGAGCCCTTCGAGTGTCTTCCCCGAGTCCCTCCCAGTGCGGGCTGCCGGGGAAAGGCGGGGGTTGGGCTGGAAACGCAGGTAGCATCTAGTGCCTCCTCATGGACAGGGGAGGTAATTAGCGGACATCACCCTGCCAGGGAACACCTGTGACACCAGGCAGCTGCGTGGAGGGCGGCTCTGAACCTACCCCTCACAGTCACCCGTGTTCCGGATTTCTGAGTGTGGGGAGGTTCCGTCTTCTGTCTGCAGCACCCGGGTTCTCCTAGGAGCCATTCGAGTGTCTTCCCACAGTCCCTCCCAGTGCGGGCTGCCGGGGAATGGCGGGGGTTGGGCTGGAAAAGCAGGTAGCATCTAGTGCCTCCCCATGGACAAGGGAGATAATTAGCGGACTTCCCCCAGCCAGGGAACACCTGTGACACCAGGCAGCTGCGTGGAGGGCGGCCCCGAACCTCCCACACACAGTCACCCGTGTTCCGGAATTCTGAGTGTGGGGAGGTTCCGTCTTCTGTCTGCAGCACCCGGGATCTCCTAGGAGCCCTTCGAGTGTCTTCCCCGAGTCCCTCCCAGTGCGGGCTGCCGGGGAAAGGCGGGGGTTGGGCTGGAAACGCAGGTAGCATCTAGTGCCTCCTCATGGACAGGGGAGGTAATTAGCGGACATCACCCTGCCAGGGAACACCTGTGACACCAGGCAGCTGCGTGGAGGGCGGCTCTGAACCTCCCCCTCACATTCACCCTTGTTCCGGATTTCTGAGTGTGGGGGGGTTCCTTCTTCTGTCTGCAGCACACGGGATCTCCTAGGAGCCCTTCGAGTGTCTTCCCCGAGTCCCTCCCAGTGCGGGCTGCCGGGGAAAGTCGGGGGTTGGGCTGGAAAAGCAGGTAGCATCTAGTTCCTCCCCATGGACAGGGGAGGTAATTAGCGGACTACGCCCTGCCAGGGAACACCTGTGACACCAGGCAGCTGCGTCGAGGGCGGCCCCGAACCTCCCCCAAACAGTCAGCCGTGTTCCGGAATTCTGAGTGTGGGGAGGTTCCGTCTTCTGTCTGCAGCACCCGGGTTCTCCTAGGAGCCCTTCGAGTGTCTTCCCCGAGTCCCTCCCAGTGCGGGCTGCCGGGGAAAGGCGGGGGTTGGGCTGGAAAAGCAGGTAGCATCTAGTGCCTCCCCATGGACAAGGGAGATAATTAGCGGACTTCCCCCTGCCAGGGAACACCTGTGACACCAGGCAGCTGCGTGGAGGGCGGCCCCGAACCTCCCCCACACAGTCACCCGTGTTCCGGAATTCTGAGTGTGGGGAGGTTCCGTCTTCTGTCTGCAGCACCCGGGATCTCCTAGGAGCGCTTCGAGTGTCTTCCCCGAGTCCCTCCCAGTGCGGGCTGCCGGGGAAAGGAGGGGGTTGTGCTGGAAACGCAGGTAGAATCTAGTGCCTCCCCATGGACTGGGGAGGTAATTAGCGGACTACCCCCTGCCAGGGAACACCTGTGACACCAGGCAACTGCGTGGAGGGCGGCCCCGAACCTCCCCCTCACAGTCACCCTTGTTCCGGATTTCTGAGTGTGGGGGGGTTCCTTCTTCTGTCTGCAGCACACGGGATCTCCTAGGAGCCCTTCGAGTGTCTTCCCCGAGTCCCTCCCAGTGCGGGCTGCCGGGGAAAGGCAGGGGTTTGGCTGGAAACGCAGGTAGCATCTAGTTCCTCCCCATGGACAGGGGAGGTAATTAGCGGACTTCCCCTTGCGAGGGAACACCTGTGACACCAGGAAGCTGCGTGTGGGGCGGCCCTAAACCTCCCCCACACAGTCATCCGTGTTCCGGAATTCTGAGTGTGGGGAGGTTCCGTCTTCTGTCTGCAGCACCCGGGTTCTCCTAGGAGCCATTCGAGTGTCTTCCCCGAGTCCCTCCTAGTGCGGGCTGCCGGGGAAAGGCGGGGGTTGGGCTGGAAAAGCAGGTAGCATCTAGTGCCTCCCCATTTACAGGGGAGGTAATTAGCGGACTACCCCCTGCCAGGGAACACCTGTGACACCAGGCAGCTGCGTGGAGGGCGGCCCCGAACCTCCCCCACACAGTCAACCGTGTTCCGGAATTCTGAGTGTGGGGAGGTTCCGTCTTCTGTCTGCAGCACCCGGGTTCTCCTAGGAGCCCTTCGAGTGTCTTCCCCGAGTCCCTCCCAGTGCGGGCTGCCGGGGAAAGGCGGGGGTTTGGCTGGAAACGCAGGTAGCATCTAGTGCCTCCCCATGGAGAGGGGAGGTAATTAGCGGAATTCCCCTTGCGAGGGAACACCTGTGACACCAGGCAGCTGCGTGGGGGGCGGCCCCGTACCTCCCCCACACAGTCACCCGTGTTCCGGAATTCTGAGTGTGGGGGGGTTCCTTCTTCTGTCTGCAGCACACGGGATCTCCTAGGAGCCCTTCGAGTGTCTTCCCCCAGTCCCTCCCAGTGCGGGCTGCCGGGGAAAGGAGTTGGTTGTGCTGGAAACGCAGGTAGAATCTAGTGCCTCCCCATGGACTGGGGAGGTAATTAGCGGACTACCCCCTGCCAGGGAACACCTGTGACACCAGGCAGCTGCGTGGAGGGCGGCCCCGAACCTCCCCCTCACAGTCACCCTTGTTCCGGATTTCTGAGTGTGGGGGGGTTCCTTCTTCTGTCTGCAGCACACGGGATCTCCTAGGAGCCCTTCGAGTGTCTTCCCCGAGTCCCTCCCAGTGCGGGCTGCCGGGGAAAGGCAGGGGTTTGGCTGGAAACGCAGGTAGCATCTAGTTCCTCCCCATGGACAGGGGAGGTAATTAGCGGACTTCCCCTTGCGAGGGAACACCTGTGACACCAGGAAGCTGCGTGTGGGGCGGCCCTAAACCTCCCCCACACAGTCACCCGTGTTCCGGAATTCTGAGTGTGGGGAGGTTCCGTCTTCTGTCTGCAGCACCCGGGATCTCCTAGGAGCCCTTCGAGTGTCTTCCCCGAGTCCCTCCCAGTGCGGGCTGCCGGGGAAAGGCGGGGGTTGGGCTGGAAACGCAGGTAGCATCTAGTGCCTCCTCATGGACAGGGGAGGTAATTAGCGGACATCACCCTGGAAGGGAACACCTGTGACACCAGGCAGCTGCGTGGAGGGCGGCTCTGAACCTCCCCCTCACAGTCACCCGTGTTCCGGATTTCTGAGTGTGGGGGGGTTCCTTCTTCTGTCTGCAGCACACGGGATCTCCTAGGAGCCCTTCGAGTGTCTTCCCCGAGTCCCTCCCAGTGCGGGCTGCCGGGGAAAGGCGGGGGTTGGGCTGGAAAAGCAGGTAGCATCTAGTTACTCCCCATGGACGGGGGAGGTAATTAGCGGACTACGCCCTGCCAGGGAACACCTGTGACACCAGGCAGCTGCGTGGAGGGCGGCCCCGAACCTCCCCCACACAGTCAGCCGTATTCCGGAATTCTGAGTGTGGGGAGGTTCCGTCTTCTGTCTGCAGCACCCGGGTTCTCCTAGGAGCCCTTCGAGTGTCTTCCCCGAGTCCCTCCCAGTGCGGGCTGCCGGGGAAAGGCGGGGGTTGGGCTGGAAACGCAGGTAGCATCTAGTGCCTCCTCATGGACAGGGGAGGTAATTAGCGGACATCACCCTGCCAGGGAACACCTGTGACACCAGGCAGCTGCGTGGAGGGCGGCTCTGAACCTCCCCCTCACAGTCACCCGTGTTCCGGATTTCTGAGTGTGGGGGGGTTCCTTCTTCTGTCTGCAGCACACGGGATCTCCTAGGAGCCCTTCGAGTGTCTTCCCCGAGTCCCTCCCAGTGCGGGCTGCCGGGGAAAGGCGGGGGTTGGGCTGGAAAAGCAGGTAGCATCTAGTGCCTCCCCATGGACAAGGGAGATAATTAGCGGACTTCCCCCTGCCAGGGAACACCTGTGACACCAGGCAGCTGCGTGGAGGGCGGCCCCGAACCTCCCCCACACAGTCACCCGTGTTCCGGAATTCTGAGTGTGGGGAGGTTCCGTCTTCTGTCTGCAGCACCCGGGATCTCCTAGGAGCGCTTCGAGTGTCTTCCCCGAGTCCCTCCCAGTGCGGGCTGCCGGGGAAAGGCGGGGGTTGGGCTGGAAACGCAGGTAGCATCTAGTGCCTCCTCATGGACAGGGGAGGTAATTAGCGGACTTCCCCTTGCGAGGGAACACCTGTGACACCAGGAAGCTGCGTGGGGGGAGGCCCTAAACCTCCCCCACACAGTCATCCGTATTCCGGAATTCTGAGTGTCGGGAGGTTCCGTCTTCTGTCTGCAGCACCCGGGTTCTCCTAGGAGCCCTTCGAGTGTCTTCCCCGAGTCCCTCCCAGTGCGGGCTGCCGGGGAAAGGCGGGGGTTTGGCTGGAAACGCAGGTAGCATCTAGTGCCTCCCCATGGAGAGGGGAGGTAATTAGCGGAATTCCCCTTGCGAGGGAACACCTGTGACACCAGGCAGCTGCGTGGGGGGCGGCCCCGTACCTCCCCCACACAGTCACCCGTGTTCCGGAATTCTGAGTGTGGGGGGGTTCCTTCTTCTGTCTGCAGCACACGGGATCTCCTAGGAGCCCTTCGAGTGTCTTCCCCCAGTCCCTCCCAGTGCGGGCTGCCGGGGAAAGGAGGGGGTTGTGCTGGAAACGCAGGTAGAATCTAGTGCCTCCCCATGGACTGGGGAGGTAATTAGCGGACTACCCCCTGCCAGGGAACACCTGTGACACCAGGCAGCTGCGTGGAGGGCGGCCCCGAACCTCCCCCTCACAGTCACTCTTGTTCCGGATTTCTGAGTGTGGGGGGGTTCCTTCTTCTGTCTGCAGCACACGGGATCTCCTAGGAGCCCTTCGAGTGTCTTCCCCGAGTCCCTCCCAGTGCGGGCTGCCGGGGAAAGGCAGGGGTTTGGCTGGAAACGCAGGTAGCATCTAGTTCCTCCCCATGGACAGGGGAGGTAATTAGCGGACTTCCCCTTGCGAGGGAACACCTGTGACACCAGGAAGCTGCGTGTGGGGCGGCCCTAAACCTCCCCCACACAGTCACCCGTGTTCCGGAATTCTGAGTGTGGGGAGGTTCCGTCTTCTGTCTGCAGCACCCGGGATCTCCTAGGAGCCCTTCGAGTGTCTTCCCCGAGTCCCTCCCAGTGCGGGCTGCCGGGGAAAGGCGGGGGTTGGGCTGGAAACGCAGGTAGCATCTAGTGCCTCCTCATGGACAGGGGAGGTAATTAGCGGACATCACCCTGGAAGGGAACACCTGTGACACCAGGCAGCTGTGTGGAGGGCGGCTCTGAACCTCCCCCTCACAGTCACCCGTGTTCCGGATTTCTGAGTGTGGGGGGGTTCCTTCTTCTGTCTGCAGCACACGGGATCTCCTAGGAGCCCTTCGAGTGTCTTCCCCGAGTCCCTCCCAGTGCGGGCTGCCGGGGAAAGGCGGGGGTTGGGCTGGAAATGCAGGTAGCATCTAGTTCCTCCCCATGGACGGGGGAGGTAATTAGCGGACTACGCCCTGCCAGGGAACACCTGTGACACCAGGCAGCTGCGTGGAGGGCGGCCCCGAACCTCCCCCACACAGTCAGCCGTATTCCGGAATTCTGAGTGTGGGGAGGTTCCGTCTTCTGTCTGCAGCACCCGGGTTCTCCTAGGAGCCCTTCGAGTGTCTTCCCCGAGTCCCTCCCAGTGCGGGCTGCCGGGGAAAGGCGGGGGTTGGGCTGGAAACGCAGGTAGCATCTAGTGCCTCCTCATGGACAGGGGAGGTAATTAGCGGACATCACCCTGCCAGGGAACACCTGTGACACCAGGCAGCTGCGTGGAGGGTGGCTCTGAACCTCCCCCTCACAGTCACCCGTGTTCCGGATTTCTGAGTGTGGGGGGGTTCCTTCTTCTGTCTGCAGCACACGGGATCTCCTAGGAGCCCTTCGAGTGTCTTCCCCGAGTCCCTCCCAGTGCGGGCTGCCGGGGAAAGGCGGGGGTTGGGCTGGAAAAGCAGGTAGCATCTAGTGCCTCCCCATGGACAAGGGAGATAATTAGCGGACTTCCCCCTGCCAGGGAACACCTGTGACACCAGGCAGCTGCGTGGAGGGCGGCCCCGAACCTCCCCCACACAGTCACCCGTGTTCCGGAATTCTGAGTGTGGGGAGGTTCCGTCTTCTGTCTGCAGCACCCGGGATCTCCTAGGAGCCCTTCGAGTGTCTTCCCCGAGTCCCTCCCAGTGCGGGCTGCCGGGGAAAGGCGGGGGTTGGGCTGGAAAAGCAGGTAGCATCTAGTGCCTCCCCCTGGACAGGGGAGGTAATTAGCGGACATCCCCCTGCCAGGGAACACCTGTGACACAAGGCAGCTGCGTGGAGGGCGGCCACGAACCTCCCCCACACAGTCACCCGTGTTCCGGAATTCTGAGTGTGGGGAGGTTCCGTCTTCTGTCTGCAGCACACGGGATCTCCTAGGAGCCCTTCGAGTGTCTTCCCCGAGTCCCTCCCAGTGCGGGCTGCCGGGGAAAGGCGGGGGTTGGGCTGGAAAAGCAGGTAGCATCTAGTTCCTCCCCATGGACAGGGGAGGTAATTAGCGGACTACGCCCTGCCAGAGAACACCTGTGACACCAGGCAGCTGCGTGGAGTGCGGCCCCGAACCTCCCCCACACAGTCAGCCGTGTTCCGGAATTCTGAGTGTGGGGAGGTTCCATCTTCTGTCTGCAGCACCCGGGTTCTCCTAGGAGCCATTCGAGTGTCTTCCCCCAGTCCCTCCCAGTGCGGGCTGCCGGGGAAAGGCGGGGGTTGGGCTAGAAAAGCAGGTAGCATCTAGTGCCTCCCCATGGACAAGGGAGATAATTAGCGGACTTCCCCCTGCCAGGGAACACCTGTGACACCAGGCAGCTGCGTGGAGGGCGGCCCCGAACCTCCCCCACACAGTCACCCGTGTTCCGGAATTCTGAGTGTGGGGAGGTTCCGTCTTCTGTCTGCAGCACCCGGGATCTCCTAGGAGCCCTTCGAGTGTCTTCCCCGAGTCCCTCCCAGTGCGGGCTGCCGGGGAAAGGCGGGGGTTGGGCTGGAAACGCAGGTAGCATCTAGTGCCTCCTCATGGACAGGGGAGGTAATTAGCGGACATCACCCTGCCAGGGAACACCTGTGACACCAGGCAGCTGCGTGGAGGGCGGCTCTGAACCTCCCCCTCACAGTCACCCGTGTTCCGGATTTCTGAGTGTGGGGGGGTTCCTTCTTCTGTCTGCAGCACACGGGATCTCCTAGGAGCCCTTCGAGTGTCTTCCCCGAGTCCCTCCCAGTGCGGGCTGCCGGGGAAAGGCGGGGGTTGGGCTGGAAACGCAGGTAGCATCTAGTTCCTCCCCATGGACAGGGGAGGTAATTAGCGGACTACGCCCTGCCAGGGAACACCTGTGACACCAGGCAGCTGCGTGGAGGGCGGCCCCGAACCTCCCCCACACAGTCAGCCGTTCCGGAATTCTGAGTGTGGGGAGGTTCCGTCTTCTGTCTGCAGCACCCGGGTTCTCCTAGGAGCCCTTCGAGTGTCTTCCCCGAGTCCCTCCTAGTGCGGGCTGCCGGGGAAAGGTGGGGGTTGGGCTGGAAAAGCAGGTAGCATCTAGTGCCTCCCCCTGGACAGGGGAGGTAATTAGTGGACATCACCCTGCCAGGGAACACCTGTGACACCAGGCAGCTGCGTGGAGGGCGGCTCTGAACCTCCCCCTCACAGTCACCCTTGTTCCGGATTTCTGAGTGTGGGGGGGTTCCTTCTTCTGTCTGCAGCACACGGGATCTCCTAGGAGCCCTTCGAGTGTCTTCCCCGAGTCCCTCACAGTGCGGGCTGCTGGGGAAAGGCGGGGGTTTGGCTGGAAACGCAGGTAGCATCTAGTTCCTCCCCATGGACAGGGGAGGTAATTAGCGGACTTCCCCTTGCGAGGGAACACCTGTGACACCAGGAAGCTGCGTGGGGGGCGGCCCTAAACCTCCCCCACACAGTCATCCGTATTCCGGAATTCTGAGTGTGGGGAGGTTCCGTCTTCTGTCTGCAGCACCCGGGTTCTCCTAGGAGCCCTTCGAGTGTCTTCCCCGAGTCCCTCCCAGTGCGGGCTGCCGGGGAAAGGCGGGGGTTTGGCTGGAAACGCAGGTAGCATCTAGTGCCTCCCCATGGAGAGGGGAGGTAATTAGCGGAATTCCCCTTGCGAGGGAACACCTGTGACACCAGGCAGCTGCGTGGAGGGCGGCCCCGAACCTCCCCCACACAGTCACCCGTGTTCCGGAATCCTGAGTGTGGGGGGGTTGCTTCTTCTGTCTGCAGCACACGGGATCTCCTAGGAGCCCTTCGAGTGTCTTCCCCCAGTCCCTCCCAGTGCGGGCTGCCGGGGAAAGGAGGGGGTTGTGCTGGAAACGCAGGTAGAATCTAGTGCCTCCCCATGGACTGGGGAGGTAATTAGCGGACTACCCCCTGCCAGGGAACACCTGTGACACCAGGCAGCTGCGTGGAGGGCGGCCCCGAACCTCCCCCTCACAGTCACCCTTGTTCCGGATTTCTGAGTGTGGGGGGGTTCCTTCTTCTGTCTGCAGCACACGGGATCTCCTAGGAGCCCTTCGAGTGTCTTCCCCGAGTCCCTCCCAGTGCGGGCTGCCGGGGAAAGGCAGGGGTTTGGCTGGAAACGCAGGTAGCATCTAGTTCCTCCCCATGGACAGGGGAGGTAATTAGCGGACTTCCCCTTGCGAGGGAACACCTGTGACACCAGGAAGCTGCGTGTGGGGCGGCCCTAAACCTCCCCCACACAGTCAACCGTGTTCCGGAATTCTGAGTGTGGGGAGGTTCCGTCTTCTGTCTGCAGCACCCGGGTTCTCCTAGGAGCCCTTCGAGTGTCTTCCCCGAGTCCCTCCTAGTGCGGGCTGCCGGGGAATGGCGGGGGTTTGGCTGGAAACGCAGGTAGCATCTAGTGCCTCCCCATGGACCAGGGAGGTAATTAGCGGACTTCCCCTTGCGAGGGAACACCTCTGACACAAGGCAGCTGCGTGGAGGGCGGCCCCGAACCTCCCCCACACAGTCAGCCGTGTTCCGGAATTCTGAGTGTGGGGAGGTTCCGTCTTCTGTCTGCAGCACCCGGGTTCTCCTAGGAGCCATTCGAGTGTCTTCCCACAGTCCCTCCCAGTGCGGGCTGCCGGGGAAAGGCGGGGGTTGGGCTGGAAAAGCAGGTAGCATCTAGTGCCTCCCCATGGACAAGGGAGATAATTAGCGGACTTCCCCCTGCCAGGGAACACCTGTGACACCAGGCAGCTGCGTGGAGGGCGGCCCCGTACCTCCCCCACACAGTCACCCGTGTTCCGGAATTCTGAGTGTGGGGAGGTTCCGTCTTCTGTCTGCAGCACCCGGGATCTCCTAGGAGCCCTTCGAGTGTCTTCCCCGAGTCCCTCCCAGTGCGGGCTGCCGGGGAAAGGCGGGGGTTGGGCTGGAAACGCAGGTAGCATCTAGTGCCTCCTCATGGACAGGGGAGGTAATTAGCGGACATCACCCTGCCAGGGAACACCTGTGACACCAGGCAGCTGCGTGGAGGGCGGCTCTGAACCTCCCCCTCACAGTCACCCGTGTTCCGGATTTCTGAGTGTGGGGGGGTTCCTTCTTCTGTCTGCAGCACACGGGATCTCCTAGTAGCCCTTCGAGTGTCTTCCCCGAGTCCCTCCCAGTGCGGGCTGCCGGGGAAAGGCGGGGGTTGGGCTGGAAAAGCAGGTAGCATCTAGTTCCTCCCCATGGACAGGGGAGGTAATTAGCGGACTACGCCCTGCCAGGGAACACCTGTGACACCAGGCAGCTGCGTGGAGGGCGGCCCCGAACCTCCCCCACACAGTCAGCCGTGTTCCGGAATTCTGAGTGTGGGGAGGTTCCGTCTTCTGTCTGCAGCACCCGGGTTCTCCTAGGAGCCATTCGAGTGTCTTCCCCGAGTCCCTCCCAGTGCGGGCTGCCGGGGAAAGGCGGGGGTTGGGCTGGAAAAGCAGGTAGCATCTAGTGCCTCCCCATGGACAAGGGAGATAATTAGCGGACTTCCCCCTGCCAGGGAACACCTGTGACACCAGGCAGCTGCGTGGAGGGCGGCCCCGAATCTCCCCCACACAGTCACCCGTGTTCCGGAATTCTGAGTGTGGGGAGGTTCCGTCTTCTGTCTGCAGCACCCGGGATCTCCTAGGAGCCCTTCGTGTGTCTTCCCCGAGTCCCTCTCAGTGCGGGCTGCCGGGGAAAGGCGGGGGTTGGGCTGGAAACGCAGGTAGCAACTAGTGCCTCCTCATGGACAGGGGAGGTAATTAGCGGACATCACCCTGGCAGGGAACACCTGTGACACCAGGCAGCTGCGTGGAGGGCGGCTCTGAACCTCCCCCTCACAGTCACCCGTCTTCCGGATTTCTGAGTGTGGGGGGGTTCCTTCTTCTGTCTGCAGCACACGGGATCTCCTAGGAGCCCTTCGAGTGTCTTCCGCAAGTCCCTCCCAGTGCGGGCTGCCGGGGAAGGCGGGGGTTGGGCTGGAAACGCAGGTAGCATCTAGTTCCTCCCCATGGACAGGGGAGGTAATTAGCGGATTACGCCCTGCCAGGGAACACCTGTGACACCAGGCAGCTGCGTGGAGGGCGGCCCCGAACCTCCGCCACACAGTCAGCCGTATTCCGGAATTCTGAGTGTGGGGAGGTTCCGTCTTCTGTCTGCAGCACCCGGGTTCTCCTAGGAGCCCTTCGAGTGTCTTCCCCGAGTCCCTCCCAGTGCGGGCTGCCGGGGAAAGGCGGGGGTTTGGCTGGAAACGCAGGTAGCATCTAGTGCCTCCCCATGGAGAGGGGAGGTAATTAGCGGAATTCCCCTTGCGAGGGAACACCTGTGACACCAGGCAGCTGCGTGGAGGGCGGCCCCGAACCTCCCCCACACAGTCACCCGTGTTCCGGAATTCTGAGTGTGGGGGGTTCCTTCTTCTGTCTGCAGCACACGGGATCTCCTAGGAGCCCTTCGAGTGTCTTCCCCGAGTCCCTCTCAGTGCGGGCTGCCGGGGAAATGCGGGGGTTGGGCTGGAAAAGCAGGTAGCATCTAGTGCCTCCCCCTGGACAGGGGAGGTAATTAGCGGACTTCCCCTTGCGAGGGAACCCCTGTGACACCAGGCAGCTGCGTGGAGAGCGGCTCCGAACCTCCCCCACACAGTCAGCCGTGTTCCGGAATTCTGAGTGTGGGGAGGATCCGTCTTCTGTCTGCAGCACCCGGGTTCTCCTAGGAGCCCTTCGAGTGTCTTCCCCCAGTCCCTCCCAGTGCGGGCTGCCGGGGAAAGGCGGGGGTTGGGCTGGAAAAGCAGGTAGCATCTAGTGCCTCCCCATGGACAAGGGAGATAATTAGCGGACTTCCCCCTGCCAGGGAACACCTGTGACACCAGGCATCTTCGTGGAGTGCGGCCCCAAACCTCCCCCACACAGTCGGCCGTGTTCCGGAATTCTGAGTGTGGGGAGGTTCCGTCTTCTGTCTGCAGCACCCGGGATCTCCTAGGAGCCCTTCGAGTGTCTTCCCCGAGTCCCTCCCAGTGCGGGCTACCGGGGAAAGGCGGGGGTTGGGCTGGAAAAGCAGGTAGCATCTAGTGCCTCCCCCTGGACAGGGGAGATAATTAGCGGACTTCCCCCTGCCAGGGAACACCTGTGACACCAGGCATCTTCGTGGAGGGCGGCCCCAAACCTCCCCCACACAGTCGGCCGTGTTCCGGAATTCTGAGTGTGGGGAGGTTCCGTCTTCTGTCTGCAGCACCCGGGATCTCCTAGGAGCCCTTCGAGTGTCTTCCCCGAGTCCCTCCCAGTGCGGGCTACCGGGGAAAGGCGGGGGTTGGGCTGGAAAAGCAGGTAGCATCTAGTGCCTCCCCCTGGACAGGGGAGATAATTAGCGGACTTCCCCCTGCCAGGGAACACCTGTGACACCAGGCAGCTGCGTGGAGGGCGGCCCCAAACCTCCCCCACACAGTCGGCCGTGTTCCGGAATTCTGAGTGTGGGGAGGTTCCGTCTTCTGTCTGCAGCACCCGGGATCTCCTAGGAGCCCTTCGAGTGTCTTCCCCGAGTCCCTCCCAGTGCGGGCTACCGGGGAAAGGCGGGGGTTGGGCTGGAAAAGCAGGTAGCATCTAGTGCCTCCCCCTGGACAGGGGAGATATTTAGCGGACTTCCCCCTGCCAGGGAACACCTGTGACACCAGGCATCTTCGTGGAGGGCGGCCCCAAACCTCCCCCACACACTCGGCCGTGTTCCGGAATTCTGAGTGTGGGGAGGTTCCGTCTTCTGTCTGCAGCACCCGGGATCTCCTAGGAGCCCTTCGAGTGCCTTCCTCGAGTCCCTCTCAGTGCGGGCTGCCGGGGAAAGGCGGGGGTTGGGCTGGAAACGCAGGTAGCATCTAGTGCCTCCCCCTGGACAGGGGAGGTAATTAACGGACTTCCCCTTGCGAGGGAACACCTGTGACACCAGGAAGCTGCGTGGAGGGCGGCCCTAAACTTCCCCACACAGTCACCCTTGTTCCGGAATTCTGAGTGTGGGGAGGTTCCGTCTTCTGTCTGCAGCACCCGGGTTCTCCTAGGAGCACTTCGAGTGTCTTCCCCCAGTCCCTCCCAGTGCGGGCTGCCGGGGAAAGGTGGGGGTTGGGCTGGAAAAGCATGTAGCATCTAGTGCCTCCCCCTGGACAGGGGAGGTAATTAGTGGACATCACCCTGCCAGGGAACACCTGTGACACCAGGCAGCTGCGTGGAGGGCGGCTCTGAACCTCCCCCTCACAGTCACCCTTGTTCCGGATTTCTGAGTGTGGAGGGGTTCCTTCTTCTGTCTGCAGCACACGGGATCTCCTGGGAGCCCTTCGAGTGTCTTCCCCGAGTCCCTCCCAGTGCGGGCTGCTGGGGAAAGGCGGGGGTTTGGCTGGAAACGCAGGTAGCATCTAGTTCCTCCCCATGGACAGGGGAGGTAATTAGCGGACTTCCCCTTGCGAGGGAACACCTGTGACACCAGGAAGCTGCGTGGGGGCGGCCCTAAACCTCCCCCACACAGTCATCCGTATTCCGGAATTCTGAGTGTGGGGAGGTTCCGTCTTCTGTCTGCAGCACCCGGGTTCTCCTAGGAGCCCTTCGAGTGTCTTCCCCGAGTCCCTCCCAGTACGGGCTGCCGGGGAAAGGCGGGGGTTTGGCTGGAAACGCAGGTAGCATCTAGTGCCTCCCCATGGAGAGGGGAGGTAATTAGCGGAATTCCCCTTGCGAGGGAACACCTATGACACCAGGCAGCTGCGTGGAGGGCGGCCCCGAACCTCCCCCTCACAGTCACCCTTGTTCCGGATTTCTGAGTGTGGGGGGGTTCCTTCTTCTGTCTGCAGCACACGGGATCTCCTTGGAGCCCTTCGAGTGTCTTCCCCGAGTCCCTCCCAGTGCGGGCTGCCGGGGAAATGCAGGGGTTTGGCTGGAAACGCAGGTAGCATCTAGTTCCTCCCCATGGACAGGGGAGGTAATTAGCGGACTTCCCCTTGCGAGGGAACACCTGTGACACCAGGAAGCTGCGTGTGGGGCGGCCCTAAACCTCCCCCACACAGTCATCCGTGTTCCGGAATTCTGAGTGTGGGGAGGTTCCGTCTTCTGTCTGCAGCACCCGGGTTCTCCTAGGAGCCCTTCGAGTGTCTTCCCCGAGTCCCTCCTTGTGCGGGCTGCCGGGGAAAGGCGGGGGTTTGGCTGGAAACGCAGGTAGCATCTAGTGCCTCCCCATGGACCAGGGAGGTAATTAGCGCACTTCCCCTTGCGAGGGAACACCTGTGACACAAGGGAGCTGCGTGGAGGGCGGCCCCGAACCTCCCCCACACAGTCAGCCGTGTTCCGGAATTCTGAGTGTGGGGAGGTTCCGTCTTCTGTCTGCAGCACCCGGGTTCTCCTAGGAGCCATTCGAGTGTCTTCCCCGAGTCCCTCCCAGTGCGGGCTGCCGGGGAAAGGCGGGGGTTGGGCTGGAAACGCAGGTAGCATCTAGTGCCTCCTCATGGACAGGGGAGGTAATTAGCGGACATCACCCTGGCAGGGAACACCTGTGACACCAGGCAGCTGCGTGGAGGGCGGCTCTGAACCTCCCCCTCACAGTCACCCGTGTTCCGGATTTCTGAGTGTGGGGGGGTTCCTTCTTCTGTCTGCAGCACACGGGATCTCCTAGGAGCCCTTCGAGTGTCTTCCCCGAGTCCCTCCCAGTGCGGGCTGCCGGGGAAAGGCGGGGGTTGGGCTGGAAAAGCAGGTAGCATCTAGTGCCTCCCCATGGACAAGGGAGATAATTAGCGGAATTCCCCCTGCCAGGGAACACCTGTGACACCAGGCAGCTGCGTGGAGGGCGGCCGCGAACCTCCCCCACACAGTCACCCGTGTTCCGGAATTCTGAGTGTGGGGAGGTTCCGTCTTCTGTCTGCAGCACCCGGTTTCTCCTAGGAGCCCTTCGAGTGTCTTCCCCGAGTCCCTCCCAGTGCGGGCTGCCGGGGAAAGGCGGGGGTTGGGCTGGAAAAGCAGGTAGCATCTAGTGCCTCCCCCTGGACAGGGGAGGTAATTAGCGGACATCCCCCTGCCAGGGAACACCTGTGACACCAGGCAGCTGCGTGGAGGGCGGCCACGAACCTCCCCCTCACAGTCACCCGTGTTCTGGATTTCTGAGTGTGGGGGGGTTCCTTCTTCTGTCTGCAGCACACGGGATCTCCTAGGAGCCCTTCGAGTGTCTTCCCCGAGTCCCTCCCAGTGCGGGCTGCCGGGGAAAGGCGGGGGTTGGGCTGGAAAAGCAGGTAGCATCTAGTTCCTCCCCATGGACAGGGGAGGTAATTAGCGGACTACGCCCTGCCAGGGAACACCTGTGACACCAGGCAGCTGCGTGGAGGGCGGCCCCGAACCTCCCCCACACAGTCAGCCGTGTTCCGGAATTCTGAGTGTGGGGAGGTTCCGTCTTCTGTCTGCAGCACCCGGGTTCTCCTAGGAGCCATTCGAGTGTCTTCCCCCAGTCCCTCCTAGTGCGGGCTGCCGGGGAAAGGCGGGGGTTGGGCTAGAAAAGCAGGTAGCATCTAGTGCCTCCCCATGGACAAGGGAGATAATTAGCGGACTTCCCCCTGCCAGGGAACACCTGTGACACCAGGCAGCTGCGTGGAGGGCGGCCCCGAACCTCCCCCACACAGTCACCCGTGTTCCGGAATTCTGAGTGTGGGGAGGTTCCGTCTTCTGTCTGCAGCACCCGGGATCTCCTAGGAGCCCTTCGAGTGTCTTCCCCGAGTCCCTCCCAGTGCGGGCTGCCGGGGAAAGGCGGGGGTTTGGCTGGAAACGCAGGTAGCATCTAGTGCCTCCTCATGGACAGGGGAGGTAATTAGCGGACATTACCCTGCCAGGGAACACCTGTGACACCAGGCAGCTGCGTGGAGGGCGGCTCTGAACCTCCCCCTCACAGTCACACGTGTTCCGGATTTCTGAGTGTGGGGGGGTTCCTTCTTCTGTCTGCAGCACACGGGATCTCCTAGGAGCCCTTCGAGTGTCTTCCCCGAGTCCCTCCCAGTGCGGGCTGCCGGGGAAAGGCGGGGGTTGGGCTGGAAACGCAGGTAGCATCTAGTTCCTCCCCATGGACAGGGGAGGTAATTAGCGGACTACGCCCTGCCAGGGAACACCTGTGACACCAGGCAGCTGCGTGGAGGGCGGCCCCGAACCTCCCCCACACAGTCAGCCGTATTCCGGAATTCTGAGTGTGGGGAGGTTCCGTCTTCTGTCTGCAGCACCCGGGTTCTCCTAGGAGCCCTTCGAGTGTCTTCCCCGAGTCCCTCCCAGTGCGGGCTGCCGGGGAAAGGTGGGGGTTGGGCTGGAAAAGCAGGTAGCATCTAGGTCCTCCCCCTGGACAGGGGAGGTAATTAGTGGACATCACCCTGCCAGGGAACACCTGTGACACCAGGCAGCTGCGTGGAGGGCGGCTCTGAACCTCCCCCTCACAGTCACCCTTGTTCCGGATTTCTGAGTGTGGGGGGGTTCCTTCTTCTGTCTGCAGCACACGGGATCTCCTAGGAGCCCTTCGAGTGTCTTCCCCGAGTCCCTCACAGTGCGGGCTGCTGGGGAAAGGCGGGGGTTTGGCTGGAAACGCAGGTAGCATCTAGTTCCTCCCCATGGACAGGGGAGGTAATTAGCGGACTTCCCCTTGCGAGGGAACACCTGTGACACCAGGAAGCTGCGTGGGGGGCGGCCCTAAACCTCCCCCACACAGTCATCCGTATTCCGGAATTCTGAGTGTGGGGAGGTTCCGTCTTCTGTCTGCAGCACCCGGGTTCTCCTAGGGGCCCTTCGAGTTTCTTCCCTGAGTCCCTCCCAGTGCGGGCTGCCGGGGAAAGGCGGGGGTTTGGCTGGAAACGCAGGTAGCATCTAGTGCCACCCCATGGAGAGGGGAGGTAATTAGCGGACTTCCCCTTGCGAGGGAACACCTGTGACACCAGGCAGCTGTGTGGAGGGGGGCCCCGAACCTCCCCCACACAGTCACCCGTGTTCCGGAATTCTGAGTGTGGGGGGGTTGCTTCTTCTGTCTGCAGCACACGGGATCTCCTAGGAGCCCTTCGAGTTTCTTCCCCCAGTCCCTCCCAGTGCGGGCTGCCGGGGAAAGGAGGGGGTTGTGCTGGAAACGCAGGTAGAATCTAGTGCCTCCCCATGGACTGGGGAGGTAATTAGCGGACTACCCCCTGCCAGGGAACACCTGTGACACCAGGCAGCTGCGTGGAGGGCGGCCCCGAACCTCCCCCTCACAGTCACCCTTGTTCCGGATTTCTGAGTGTGGTGGGGTTCCTTCTTCTGTCTGCAGCACACGGGATCTCCTGGGAGCCATTCGAGTGTCTTCCCCGAGTCCCTCCCAGTGCGGGCTGCTGGGGAAAGGCGGGGGTTTGGCTGGAAACGCAGGTAGCATCTAGTTCCTCCCCATGGACAGGGGAGGTAATTAGCGGACTTCCCCTTGCGAGGGAACACCTGTGACACCAGGAAGCTGCGTGGGGGCGGCCCTAAACCTCCCCCTCACAGTCACCCTTGTTCCGGATTTCTGAGTGTGGGGGGGTTCCTTCTTCTGTCTGCAGCACACGGGATCTCCTGGGAGCCCTTCGAGTGTCTTCCCCGAGTCCCTCCCAGTGCGGGCTGCTGGGGTAAGGCGGGGGTTTGGCTGGAAACGCAGGTAGCATCTAGTGCCACCCCATGGAGAGGGGAGGTAATTAGCGGACTTCCCCTTGCGAGGGAACACCTGTGACACCAGGCAGCTGTGTGGAGGGCGGCCCCGAACCTCCCCCTCACAGTCACCCTTGTTCCGGATTTCTGAGTGTGGGGGGGTTCCTTCTTCTGTCTGCAGCACACGGGATCTCCTAGGAGCCCTTCGAGTGTCTTCCCCGAGTCCCTCCCAGTGCGGGCTGCCGGGGAAATGCAGGGGTTTGGCTGGAAACGCAGGTAGCATCTAGTTCCTCCCCATGGACAGGGGAGGTAATTAGCGGACTTCCCCTTGCGAGGGAACACCTTTGACACCAGGAAGCTGCGTGTGGGGCGGCCCTAAACCTCCCCAACACAGTCATCCGTGTTCCGGAATTCTGAGTGTGGGGAGGTTCCGTCTTCTGTCTGCAGCACCCGGGTTCTCCTAGGAGCCCTTCGAGTGTCTTCCCCGAGTCCCTCCTTGTGCGGGCTGCCGGGGAAAGGCGGGGGTTTGGCTGGAAACGCAGGTAGCATCTAGTGCCTCCCCATGGACCAGGGAGGTAATTAGCGCACTTCCCCTTGCGAGGGAACACCTGTGACACAAGGCAGCTGCGTGGAGGGCGGCCCCGAACCTCCCCCACACAGTCAGCCGTGTTCCGGAATTCTGAGTGTGGGGAGGTTCCGTCTTCTGTCTGCATCACCCGGGTTCTCCTAGGAGCCATTCGAGTGTCTTCCCCGAGTCCCTCCCAGTGCGGGCTGCCGGGGAAAGGCGGGGGTTGGGCTGGAAACGCAGGTAGCATCTAGTGCCTCCTCATGGACAGGGGAGGTAATTAGCGGACATCACCCTGGCAGGGAACACCTGTGACACCAGGCAGCTGCGTGGAGGGCGGCTCTGAACCTCCCCCTCACAGTCACCCGTGTTCCGGATTTCTGAGTGTGGGGGGGTTCCTTCTTCTGTCTGCAGCACACGGGATCTCCTAGGAGCCTTTCGAGTGTCTTCCCCGAGTCCCTCCCAGTGCGGGCTGCCGGGGAAAGGCGGGGGTTGGGCTGGAAAAGCAGGTAGCATCTAGTTCCTCCCCATGGACAGGGGAGGTAATTAGCAGACTACGCCCTGCCAGGGAACACCTGTGACACCAGGCAGCTGCGTGGAGGGCGGCCCCGAACCTCCCCCACACAGTCAGCCGTATTCCGGAATTCTGAGTGTGGGGAGGTTCCGTCTTCTGTCTGCAGCACCCGGGTTCTCCTAGGAGCCCTTCGAGTGTCTTCCCCGAGTCCCTCCCAGTGCGGGCTGCCGGGGAAAGGCGGGGGTTGGGCTGGAAACGCAGGTAGCATCTAGTGCCTCCTCATGGACAGGGGAGGTAATTAGCGGACATCACCCTGCCAGGGAACACCTGTGACACCAGGCAGCTGAGTGGAGGGCGGCTCTGAACCTCCCCCTCACAGTCACCCGTGTTCCGGATTTCTGAGTGTGGGGGGGTTCCTTCTTCTGACTGCAGCACACGGGATCTCCTAGGAGCCCTTCGAGTGTCTTCCCCGAGTCCCTCCCAGTGCGGGCTGCCGGGGAAAGTCGGGGGTTGGGCTGGAAAAGCAGGTAGCATCTAGTGTCTCCCCATGGACAAGGGAGATAATTAGCGGACTTCCCCCTGCCAGGGAACACCTGTGACACCAGGCAGCTGCGTGGAGGGCGGCCCCGAACCTCCCCCACACAGTCACCCGTGTTCCGGAATTCTGAGTGTGGGGAGGTTCCGTCTTCTGTCTGCAGCACACGGGATCTCCTAGGAGCCCTTCGAGTGTCTTCCCCGAGTCCCTCCCAGTGCGGGCTGCCGGGGAAAGGCGGGGGTTGGGCTGGAAAAGCAGGTAGCATCTAGTTCCTCCCCATGGACAGGGGAGGTAATTAGCGGACTACGCCCTGCCAGGGAACACCTGTGACACCAGGCAGCTGCGTGGAGGGCGGCCCCGAACCTCCCCCACACAGTCAGCCGTGTTCCGGAATTCTGAGTGTGGGGAGGTTCCGTCTTCTGTCTGCAGCACCCGGGTTCTCCTAGGAGCCATTCGAGTGTCTTCCCCCAGTCCCTCCTATTGCGGGCTGCCGGGGAAAGGCGGGGGTTGGGCTAGAAAAGCAGGTAGCATCTAGTGCCTCCCCATGGACAAGGGAGATAATTAGCGGACTTCCCCCTGCCAGGGAACACCTGTGACACCAGGCAGCTGCGTGGAGGGCGGCCCCGAACCTCCCCCACACAGTCACCCGTGTTCCGGAATTCTGAGTGTGGGGAGGTTCCGTCTTCTGTCTGCAGCACCCGGGATCTCCTAGGAGCCCTTCGAGTGTCTTCCCCGAGTCCCTCCCAGTGCGGGCTGCCGGGGAAAGGCGGGGGTTTGGCTGGAAACGCAGGTAGCATCTAGTGCCTCCTCATGGACAGGGGAGGTAATTAGCGGACATTACCCTGCCAGGGAACACCTTTGACACCAGGCAGCTGCGTGGAGGGCGGCTCTGAACCTCCCCCTCACAGTCACACGTGTTCCGGATTTCTGAGTGTGGGGGGGTTCCTTCTTCTGTCTGCAGCACACGGGATCTCCTAGGAGCCCTTCGAGTGTCTTCCCCGAGTCCCTCCCAGTGCGGGCTGCCGGGGAAAGGCGGGGGTTGGGCTGGAAACGCAGGTAGCATCTAGTTCCTCCCCATGGACAGGAGAGGTAATTAGCGGACTACGCCCTGCCAGGGAACACCTGTGACACCAGGCAGCTGCGTGGAGGGCGGCCCCGAACCTCCCCCACACAGTCAGCCGTATTCCGGAATTCTGAGTGTGGGGAGGTTCCGTCTTCTGTCTGCAGCACCCGGGTTCTCCTAGGAGCCCTTCGAGTGTCTTCCCCGAGTCCCTCCCAGTGCGGGCTGCCGGGGAAAGGTGGGGGTTGGGCTGGAAAAGCAGGTAGCATCTAGGTCCTCCCCCTGGACAGGGGAGGTAATTAGTGGACATCACCCTGCCAGGGAACACCTGTGACACCAGGCAGCTGCGTGGAGGGCGGCTCTGAACCTCCCCCTCACAGTCACCCTTGTTCCGGATTTCTGAGTGTGGGGGGGTTCCTTCTTCTGTCTGCAGCACACGGGATCTCCTAGGAGCCCTTCGAGTGTCTTCCCCGAGTCCCTCACAGTGCGGGCTGCTGGGGAAAGGCGGGGGTTTGGCTGGAAACGCAGGTAGCATCTAGTTCCTCCCCATGGACAGGGGAGGTAATTAGCGGACTTCCCCTTGCGAGGGAACACCTGTGACACCAGGAAGCTGCGTGGGGGGCGGCCCTAAACCTCCCCCACACAGTCATCCGTATTCCGGAATTCTGAGTGTGGGGAGGTTCCGTCTTCTGTCTGCAGCACCCGGGTTCTCCTAGGGGCCCTTCGAGTTTCTTCCCTGAGTCCCTCCCAGTGCGGGCTGCCGGGGAAAGGCGGGGGTTTGGCTGGAAACGCAGGTAGCATCTAGTGCCACCCCATGGAGAGGGGAGGTAATTAGCGGACTTCCCCTTGCGAGGGAACACCTGTGACACCAGGCAGCTGTGTGGAGGGGGGCCCCGAACCTCCCCCACACAGTCACCCGTGTTCCGGAATTCTGAGTGTGGGGGGGTTGCTTCTTCTGTCTGCAGCACACGGGATCTCCTAGGAGCCCTTCGAGTTTCTTCCCCCAGTCCCTCCCAGTGCGGGCTGCCGGGGAAAGGAGGGGGTTGTGCTGGAAACGCAGGTAGAATCTAGTGCCTCCACATGGACTGGGGAGGTAATTAGCGGACTACCCCCTGCCAGGGAACACCTGTGACACCAGGCAGCTGCGTGGAGGGCGGCCCCGAACCTCCCCCTCACAGTCACCCTTGTTCCGGATTTCTGAGTGTGGGGGGGTTCCTTCTTCTGTCTGCAGCACACGGGATCTCCTAGGAGCACTTCGAGTGTCTTCCCCGAGTCCCTCACAGTGCGGGCTGCCGGGGAAAGGCAGGGGTTTGGCTGGAAACGCAGGTAGCATCTAGTTCCTCCCCATGGACAGGGGAGGTAATTAGCGGACTTCCCCTTGCGAGGGAACACCTGTGACACCAGGAAGCTGCGTGTGGGGCGGCCCTAAACCTCCCCCACACAGTCATCCGTGTTCCGGAATTCTGAGTGTGGGGAGGTTCCGTCTTCTGTCTGCAGCACCCGGGTTCTCCTAGGAGCCATTCGAGTGTCTTCCCCCAGTCCCTCCCAGTGCGGGCTGCCGGGGAAAGGCGGGGGTTGGGCTGGAAAAGCAGGTAGCATCTAGTGCCTCCCCATGGACAAGGGAGATAATTAGCGGACTTCCCCCTGCCAGGGAACACCTGTGACACCAGGCAGCTGCGTGGAGGGCGGCCCCGAACCTCCCCCACACAGTCACCCGTGTTCCGGAATTCTGAGTGTGGGGAGGTTCCGTCTTCTGTCTGCAGCACCCGGGATCTCCTAGGAGCCCTTCGAGTGTCTTCCCCGAGTCCCTCCCAGTGCGGGCTGCCGGGGAAAGGCGGGGGTTGGGCTGGAAACGCAGGTAGCATCTAGTGCCTCCTCATGGACAGGGGAGGTAATTAGCGGACATCACCTTGGCAGGGAACACCTGTGACACCAGGCAGCTGCGTGGAGAGCGGCTCTGAACCTCCCCCTCACAGTCACCCGTGTTCCGGATTTCTGAGTGTGGGGGGGTTCCTTCTTCTGTCTGCAGCACACGGGATCTCCTAGGAGCCCTTCGAGTGTCTTCCCCGAGTCCCTCCCAGTGCGGGCTGCCGGGGAAGGCGGGGGTTGGGCTGGAAACGCAGGTAGCATCTAGTTCCTCCCCATGGACAGGGGAGGTAATTAGCGGACTACGCCCTGCCAGGGAACACCTGTGACACCAGGCAGCTGCGTGGAGGGCGGCCCCGAACCTCCCCCACACAGTCAGCCGTATTCCGGAATTCTGAGTGTGGGGAGGTTCCGTCTTCTGTCTGCAGCACCCGGGTTCTCCTAGGAGCCCTTCGAGTGTCTTCCCCGAGTCCCTCCCAGTGCGGGCTGCCGGGGAAAGGCGGGGGTTTGGCTGGAAACGCAGGTAGCATCTAGTGCCTCCCCATGGAGAGGGGAGGTATTTAGCGGAATTCCCCTTGCGAGGGAACACCTGTGACACCAGGCAGCTGCGTGGAGGGCGGCCCCGAACCTCCCCCACACAGTCACCCGTGTTCCGGAATTCTGAGTGTGGGGGGTTCCTTCTTCTGTCTGCAGCACACGGGATCTCCTAGGAGCCCTTCGAGTGTCTTCCCCGAGTCCCTCTCAGTGCGGGCTGCCGAGGAAAGGCGGGGGTTGGGCTGGAAAAGCAGGTAGCATCTAGTGCCTCCCCCTGGACAGGGGAGGTAATTAGCGGACTTCCCCTTGCGAGGGAACCCCTGTGACACCAGGCAGCTGCGTGGAGGGCGGCTCCGAACCTCCCCCACACAGTCATACGTGTTCCGGAATTCTGAGTGTGGGGGGGTTCCTTCTTCTGTCTGCAGCACACGGGATCTCCTAGGAGCCCTTCGAGTGTCTTCCCCCAGTCCCTCCCAGTGCGGGCTGCCGGGGAAAGGCGGGGGTTTGGCTGGAAACGCAGGTAGCATCTAGTGCCTCCCCATCGACCAGGGAGGTAATTAGCGGACTTCCCCTTGCGAGGGAACACATGTGACACAAGGCAGCTGCGTGGAGGGCGGCCCCGAACCTCCCCCACACAGTCAGCCGTGTTCCGGAATTCTGAGTGTGGGGAGGATCCGTCTTCTGTCTGCAGCACCCGGGTTCTCCTAGGAGCCATTCGAGTGTCTTCCCCCAGTCCCTCCCAGTGCGGGCTGCCGGGGAAAGGCGGGGGTTGGGCTGGAAAAGCAGGTAGCATCTAGTGCCTCCCCATGGACAAGGGAGATAATTAGCGGACTTCCCCCTGCCAGGGAACACCTGTGACACCAGGCATCTTCGTGGAGGGCGGCCCCAAACCTCCCCCACACAGTCGGCCGTGTTCCGGAATTCTGAGTGTGGGGAGGTTCCGTCTTCTGTCTGCAGCACCCGGGTTCTCCTAGGAGCCATTCGAGTGTCTTCCCCCAGTCCCTACCAGTGCGGGCTGCCGGGGAAAGGCGGGGGTTGGGCTGGAAAAGCAGGTAGCATCTAGTGCCTCCCCATGGACAAGGGAGATAATGAGCGGACTTCCCCCTGCCAGGGAACACCTGTGACACCAGGCAGCTGCGTGGAGGGCGGCCCCGAACCTCCCCCACACAGTCACCCGTGTTCCGGAATTCTGACTGTGGGGAGGTTCCGTCTTCTGTCTGCAGCACCCGGGATCTCCTAGGAGCCCTTCGAGTGTCTTCCCCGAGTCCCTCCCAGTGCGGGCTGCCGGGGAAAGGCGGGGGTTGGGCTGGAAACGCAGGTAGCATCTAGTGCCTCCTCATGGACAGGGGAGGTAATTAGCGGACATCACCCTGCCAGGGAACACCTGTGACACCAGGCAGCAGCGTGGAGGGCGGCTCTGAACCTCCCCCTCACAGTCTCCCGTGTTCCGGATTTCTGAGTGTGGGGGGGTTCCTTCTTCTGTCTGCAGCACACGGGATCTTCTAGGAGCCCTTCGAGTGTCTTCCCCGAGTCCCTCCCAGTGCGGGATGCCGGGGAAAGGCGGGGGTTGGGCTGGAAAAGCAGGTAGCATCTAGTTCCTCCCCATGGACAGGGGAGGTAATTAGCGGACTACGCCCTGCCAGGGAACACCTGTGACACCAGGCAGCTGCGTGGAGGGCGGCCCCGAACCTCCCCCACACAGTCAGCCGTGTTCCGGAATTCTGAGTGTGGGGAGGTTCCGTCTTCTGTCTGCAGCACCCGGGTTCTCCTAGGAGCCATTCGAGTGTCTTCCCCCAGTCCCTCCCAGTGCGGGCTGCCGGGGAAAGGCGGGGGTTTGGCTGGAAACGCAGGTAGCATCTAGTGCCTCCCCATGGACAAGGGAGATAATTAGCGGACTTCCCCCTGCCAGGGAACACCTGTGAAACCAGGCAGCTGCGTGGAGGGCGGCCCCGAACCTCCCCCACACAGTCACCCGTGTTCCGGAATTCTGAGTGTGGGGAGGTTCCGTCTTCTGTCTGCAGCAACCGGGATCTCCTAGGAGCCCTTCGAGTGTCTTCCCCGAGTCCCTCCCAGTGCGGGCTGCCGGGGAAAGGCGGGGGTTGGGCTGGAAAAGCAGGTAGCATCTAGTTCCTCCCCATGGACAGGGGAGGTAATTAGCGGAATACGCCCTGCCAGGGAACAACTGTGACACCAGGCAGCTGCGTGGAGGGCGGCCCCGAACCTCCCCCACACAGTCAGCCGTATTCCGGAATTCTGAGTGTGGGGAGGTTCCGTCTTCTGTCTGCAGCACCCGGGTTCTCCTAGGAGCCCTTCGAGTGTCTTCCCCGAGTCCCTCCCAGTGCGGGCTGCCGGGGAAAGGCGGGGGTTTGGCTGGAAACGCAGGTAGCATCTAGTGCCTCCCCATGGAAAGGGGAGGTAATTAGCGGAATTCCCCTTGCGAGGGAACACCTGTGACACCAGGCAGCTGCGTGGAGGGCGGCCCCGAACCTCCCCCACACAGTCACCCGTGTTCCGGAATTCTGAGTGTGGGGGGGTTCCTTCTTCTGTCTGCAGCACACGGGATCTCCTAGGAGCCCTTCGAGTGTCTTCCCCGAGTCCCTCCCAGTGCGGGCTGCCGGGGAAATGCGGGGGTTGGGCTGGAAAAGCAGGTAGCATCTAGTGCATCCCCATGGACAGGGGAGGTAATTAGCGGACTACCCACTGCCAGGGAACACCTGTGACACCAGGCAGCTGCGTGGAGGGCGGCCCCGAACCTCCCCCACACAGTCAGCCGTGTTCCAGAATTCTGAGTGTGGGGAGGTTCCGTCTTCTGTCTGCAGCACCCGGGTTCTCCTAGGAGCCCTTCGAGTGTCTTCCCCGAGTCCCTCCCAGTGCGGGCTGCCGGGGAAAGGCGGGGGTTTGGCTGGAAACGCAGGTAGCATCTAGTGCCTCCCCATGGACAGGGGAGGTAATTAGCGGACTTCCCCTTGCGAGGGAACACCTGTGACACCAGGAAGCTGCGTGGGGGGCGGCCCTAAACCTCCCCCACACAGTCATCCATGTTCCGGAATTCTGAGTGTGGGGAGGTTCCGTCTTCTGTCTGCAGCACCCGGGTTCTCCTAGGAGCCCTTCGAGTGTGTTCCCCGAGTCCCTCCCTGTGCGGGCGGCCGGGGAAAGGCGGGGGTTGGGCTGGAAACGCAGGTAGCATCTAGTGCCTCCCCATGGACAGGGGAGGTAATTAGCGGACTACCCCCTGCCAGGGAACACCTGTGACACCAGGCAGCTGCGTGGAGGGCGGCCCCGAACCTCCCCCACACAGTCAGCCGTGTTCCGGAATTCTGAGTGTGGGGAGGTTCCGTCTTCTGTCTGCAGCACCCAGGTTCTCCTAGGAGCCCTTCGAGTGTCTTCCCCGAGTCCCTCCCAGTGCGGGCTGCCGGGGAAATGCGGGGGTTTGGCTGGAAACGCAGGTAGCATCTAGTGGCTCCCCATGGACCATGGAGGTAATTAGCGGACTTCCCCTTGCGAGGGAACACCTGTGACACAAGGCAGCTGCGTGGAGGGCGGCCCCGAACCTCCCCCACACAGTCACCCGTGTTCCGGAATTCTGAGTGTGGGGAGGTTCCGTCTTCTGTCTGCAGCACCCGGGTTCTCCTAATCGCCATTCGAGTGTCTTCCCCCAGTCCCTCCCAGTGCGGGCTGCCGGGGAAAGGCGGGGGTTGGGCTGGAAAAGCAGGTAGCATCTAGTGCCTCCCCATGGACAAGGGAGATAATTAGCGGACTTCCCCCTGCCAGGGAACACCTGTGACACCAGGCATCTTCGTGGAGGGCGGCCCCAAACCTCCCCCACACAGTCGGCCGTGTTCCGGAATTCTGAGTGTGGGGAGGTTCCGTCTTCTTTCTGCAGCACCCGGGATCTCCTAGGAGCCCTTCGAGTGTCTTCCCCGAGTCCCTCACAGTGCGGGCTGCCGGGGAAAGGCGGGGGTTGGGCTGGAAACGCAGGTAGCATCTAGTGCCTCCTCATGGACAGGGGAGGTAATTAGCGGACTTCCCCCTGCGAGGGAACACCTGTGACACCAGGAAGTTGCGTGGGGGCGGCCCTAAACCTCACCCACAGTCAGCCCTGTTCCGGAATTCTGAGTGTGGGGAGGTTACGTCTTCTGTCTGCAGTACCCGGGATCTCCTAGGAGCCCTTCGAGTGTCTTCCCCCAGTCCCTCCCAGTGCGGGCTGCCGGGGAAAGGAGGGGGTTGGGCTGGAAAAGCAGGTAGCATCTAGTTCCTCCCCATGGACAGGGGAGGTAATTAGCGGACTACGCCCTGCCAGGGAACACCTGTGACACCAGGCAGCTGCGTGGAGGGCGGCTCCGAACCTCCCCCACTCAGTCATACGTGTTCCGGAATTCTGAGTGTGGGGGGGTTCCTTCTTCTGTCTGCAGCACACGGGATCTCCTAGGAGCCCTTCGAGTGTCTTCCCCCAGTCCCTCCCAGTGCGGGCTGCCGGGGAAAGGCGGGGTTTGGGCTGGAAAAGCAGGTAGCATCTAGTGCCTCCCCATGGACAGGGGAGGTAATTAGCGGACTACCCCCTGCCAGGGAACACCTGTGACACCAGGCAGCTGCGTGGAGGGCGGCCCCGAACCTCCCCCACACAGTCAGCCGTGTTCCAGAATTCTGAGTGTGAGGAGGTTCCGTCTTCTGTCTGCAGCACCCGGGTTCTCCTAGGAGCCCTTCGAGTGTCTTCCCCGAGTCCCTTCCAGTGCGGGCTGCCGGGGAAAGGCGGGGGTTTGGCTGGAAACGCAGGTAGCATCTAGTGCCTCCCCATGGACAAGGGAGATAATTAGCGGACTTCCCCCTGCCAGGGAACACCTGTGACACCAGGCAACTTCGTGGAGGGCGGCCCCAAACCTCCCCCACACAGTCGGCCGTGTTCCGGAATTCTGAGTGTGGGGAGGTTCCGTCTTCTGTCTGCAGCACCCGGGATCTCCTAGGAGCCCTTCGAGTGTCTTCCCCGAGTCCCTCCCAGTGCGGGCTGCCGGGGAAAGGCGGGGGTTGGGCTGGAAACGCAGGTAGCATCTAGTGCCTCCTCATGGACAGGGGAGGTAATTAGCGGACATCACCCTGCCAGGGAACACCTGTGACACCAGGCAGCTGCGTGGAGGGCGGCTCTGAACTTCCCCTCACAGTCACCCGTGTTCTGGATTTCTGAGTGTGGGGGGGTTCCTTCTTCTGTCTGCAGCACACGGGATCTCCCAGGAGCCCTTCGAGTGTCTTCCCCGAGTCCCTCCCAGTGCGGGCTGCCGGGGAAAGGCGGGGGTTGGGCTGGAAAAGCAGGTAGCATCTAGTTCCTCCCCATGGACAGGGGAGGTAATTAGCGGACTTCCCCCTGCGAGGGAACACCTGTGACACCAGGAAGTTGCGTGGGGGCGGCCCTAAACCTCACCCACAGTCAGCCCTGTTCCGGAATTCTGAGTGTGGGGAGGTTACGTCTTCTGTCTGCAGTACCCGGGATCTCCTAGGAGCCCTTCGAGTGTCTTCCCCCAGTCCCTCCCAGTGCGGGCTGCCGGGGAAAGGAGGGGGTTGGGCTGGAAAAGCAGGTAGCATCTAGTTCCTCCCCATGGACAGGGGAGGTAATTAGCGGACTACGCCCTGCCAGGGAACACCTGTGACACCAGGCAGCTGCGTGGAGGGCGGCTCCGAACCTCCCCCACTCAGTCATACGTGTTCCGGAATTCTGAGTGTGGGGGGGTTCCTTCTTCTGTCTGCAGCACACGGGATCTCCTAGGAGCCCTTCGAGTGTCTTCCCCCAGTCCCTCCCAGTGCGGGCTGCCGGGGAAAGGCGGGGTTTGGGCTGGAAAAGCAGGTAGCATCTAGTGCCTCCCCATGGACAGGGGAGGTAATTAGCGGACTACCCCCTGCCAGGGAACACCTGTGACACCAGGCAGCTGCGTGGAGGGCGGCCCCGAACCTCCCCCACACAGTCAGCCGTGTTCCAGAATTCTGAGTGTGAGGAGGTTCCGTCTTCTGTCTGCAGCACCCGGGTTCTCCTAGGAGCCCTTCGAGTGTCTTCCCCGAGTCCCTTCCAGTGCGGGCTGCCGGGGAAAGGCGGGGGTTTGGCTGGAAACGCAGGTAGCATCTAGTGCCTCCCCATGGACAAGGGAGATAATTAGCGGACTTCCCCCTGCCAGGGAACACCTGTGACACCAGGCAACTTCGTGGAGGGCGGCCCCAAACCTCCCCCACACAGTCGGCCGTGTTCCGGAATTCTGAGTGTGGGGAGGTTCCGTCTTCTGTCTGCAGCACCCGGGATCTCCTAGGAGCCCTTCGAGTGTCTTCCCCGAGTCCCTCCCAGTGCGGGCTGCCGGGGAAAGGCGGGGGTTGGGCTGGAAACGCAGGTAGCATCTAGTGCCTCCTCATGGACAGGGGAGGTAATTAGCGGACATCACCCTGCCAGGGAACACCTGTGACACCAGGCAGCTGCGTGGAGGGCGGCTCTGAACTTCCCCTCACAGTCACCCGTGTTCTGGATTTCTGAGTGTGGGGGGGTTCCTTCTTCTGTCTGCAGCACACGGGATCTCCCAGGAGCCCTTCGAGTGTCTTCCCCGAGTCCCTCCCAGTGCGGGCTGCCGGGGAAAGGCGGGGGTTGGGCTGGAAAAGCAGGTAGCATCTAGTTCCTCCCCATGGACAGGGGAGGTAATTAGCGGACTACGCCCTGCCAGGGAACACCTGTGACACCAGGCAGCTGCGTGGAGGGCGGCCCCGAACCTCCCCCACACAGTCAGCCGTATTCCGGAATTCTGAGTGTGGGGAGGTTCCGTCTTCTGTCTGCAGCTCCCGGGTTCTCCTAGGAGCCCTTCGAGTGTCTTCCCCGAGTCCCTCCCAGTGCGGGCTGCCGGGGAAAGGCGGGGGTTTGGCTGGAAACGCAGGTAGCATCTAGTGCCTCCCCATGGAGAGGGGAGGTAATTAGCGGAATTCCCCTTGCGAGGGAACACCTGTGACACCAGGCAGCTGCGTGGAAGGCGGCCCCGAACCTCCCCCACACAGTCACCCGTGTTCCGGAATTCTGAGTGTGGGGGGGTTCCTTCTTCTGTCTGCAGCACACGGGATCTCCTAGGAGCCCTTCGAGTGTCTTCCCCGAGTCCCTCACAGTGCGGGCTGCCGGGGAAAGGCGGGGGTTGGGCTGGAAAAGCAGGTAGCATCTAGTGCCTCCCCCTGGACAGGGGAGGTAATTAGCGGACTTCCCCTTGCGAGGGAACCCCTGTGACACCAGGCAGCTGCGTGGAGGGCGGCTCCGAACCTCCCCCACACAGTCATACGTGTTCCGGAATTCTGAGTGTGGGGGGGTTCCTTCTTCTGTCTGCAGCACACGGGATCTCCTAGGAGCCCTTCGAGTGTGTTCCCCGAGTCCCTCCCAGTGCGGGCTGCCGGGGAAAGGCGGGGTTTGGGCTGGAAAAGCAGGTAGCATCTAGTGCCTCCCCATGGACAGGGGAGGTAATTAGCGGACTACCCCCTGCCAGGGAACACCTGTGACACCAGGCAGCTGCGTGGAGGGCGGCCCCGAACCTCCCCCACACAGTCAGCCGTATTCCGGAATTCTGAGTGTGGGGAGGTTCCGTCTTCTGTCTGCAGCACCCGGGTTCTCCTAGGAGCCCTTCGAGTGTCTTCCCCGAGTCCCTCCCAGTGCGGGCTGCCGGGGAAAAGCGGGGGTTTGGCTGGAAACGCAGGTAGCATCTAGTGCCTCCCCATGGAGAAGGGAGGTAATTAGCGGAATTCCCCTTGCGAGGGAACACCTGTGACACCAGGCAGCTGCGTGGAGCGCGGCCCCGAACCTCCCCCACACAGTCATCCGTGTTCCGGAATTCTGAGTGTGGGGAGGTTCCGTCTTCTTTCTGCAGCACCCGGGATCTCCTAGGAGCCCTTCGAGTGTGTTCCCCGAGTCCCTCCCTGTGTGGGCTGCCGGGGAAAGGCGGGGGTTGGGCTGGAAACGCAGGTAGCATCTAGTGCCTCCTCATGGACAGGGGAGGTAATTAGCGGACTTCCCCCTGCGAGGGAACACCTGTGACACCAGGAAGTTGCGTGGGGGCGGCCCTAAACCTCACCCACAGTCAGCCCTGTTCCGGAATTCTGAGTGTGGGGAGGTTCCGTCTTCTGTCTGCAGCACCCGGGATCTCCTAGGAGCCCTTCGAGTGTCTTCCCCGAGTCCCTCCCAGTGCGGGCTGCCGGGGAAAGTCGGGGGTTGGGCTGGAAAAGCAGGTAGCATCTAGTGCCTCCCCCTGGACAGGGGAGGTAATTAGCGGACTTCCCCTTGCGAGGGAACACCTGTGACACAAGGCAGCTGCGTGGAGGGCGGCCCCGAACCTCCCCCACACAGTCAGCCGTGTTCTGGAATTCTGAGTGTGGGGAGGTACCGTCTTCTGTCTGCAGCACCCGGGATCTCCTAGGAGCCCTTCGAGTGTCTTCCCCGAGTCCATCCCAGTGCGGGCTACCGGGGAAAGGCGGGGGTTGGGCTGGAAAAGCAGGTAGCATCTAGTTCCTCCCCATGGACAGGGGAGGTAATTAGCGGACTACCCCCTGCCAGGGAACACCTGTGACACCAGGCAGCTGCGTGGAGGGCGGCCCCGAACCTCCCCCACACAGTCAGCCGTATTCCGGAATTCT
Source organism: Camelus bactrianus (assembly GCF_048773025.1). Lineage (NCBI taxonomy): Eukaryota > Metazoa > Chordata > Mammalia > Artiodactyla > Camelidae > Camelus > Camelus bactrianus. Next base: position 1,365,595 of record NC_133540.1, read on the forward strand.
GAGTGTGGGGAGGTTCCGTCTTCTGTCTGCAGCACCCGGGTTCTCCTAGGAGCCCTTCGAGTGTCTTCCCCGAGTCCCTCCCAGTGCGGGCTGCCGGGGAAAAGCGGGGGTTTGGCTGGAAACGCAGGTAGCATCTAGTGCCTCCCCATGGAGAAGGGAGGTAATTAGCGGAATTCCCCTTGCGAGGGAACCCCTGTGACACCAGGCAGCTGCGTGGAGGGCGGCTCCGAACCTCCCCCACACAGTCATACGTGTTCCGGAATTCTGAGTGTGGGGGGGTTCCTTCTTCTGTCTGCAGCACACGGGATCTCCTAGGAGCCCTTCGAGTGTCTTCCCCCAGTCCCTCCCAGTGCGGGCTGCCGGGGAAAGGCGGGGTTTGGGCTGGAAAAGCAGGTAGCATCTAGTGCCTCCCCATGGACAGGGGAGGTAATTAGCGGACTACCCCCTGCCAGGGAACACCTGTGACACCAGGCAGCTGCGTGGAGGGCGGCCCCGAACCTCCCCCACACAGTCAGCCGTATTCCGGAATTCTGAGTGTGGGGAGGTTCCGTCTTCTGTCTGCAGCACCCGGGTTTTCCTAGGAGCCCTTCGAGTGTCTTCCCCGAGTCCCTCCCAGTGCGGGCTGCCGGGGAAAAGCGGGGGTTTGGCTGGAAACGCAGGTAGCATCTAGTGCCTCCCCATGGAGAAGGGAGGTAATTAGCGGAATTCCCCTTGCGAGGGAACACCTGTGACACCAGGCAGCTGCGTGGAGGGCGGCCCCGAACCTCCCCCACACAGTCATCCGTGTTCCGGAATTCTGAGTGTGGGGAGGTTCCGTCTTCTTTCTGCAGCACCCGGGATCTCCTAGGAGCCCTTCGAGTGTGTTCCCCGAGTCCCTCCCTGTGTGGGCTGCCGGGGAATGGCGGGGGTTGGGCTGGAAACGCAGGTAGCATCTAGTGCCTCCTCATGGACAGGGGAGATAATTAGCGGACTTCCCCCTGCGAGGGAACACCTGTGACACCAGGAAGTTGCGTGGGGGCGGCCCTAAACCTCACCCACAGTCAGCCCTGTTCCGGAATTCTGAGTGTGGGGAGGTTCCGTCTTCTGTCTGCAGCACCCGGGATCTCCTAGGAGCCCTTCGAGTGTCTTCCCCGAGTCCCTCCCAGTGCGGGCTGCCGGGGAAAGTCGGGGGTTGGGCTGGAAAAGCAGGTAGCATCTAGTGCCTCCCCCTGGACAGGGGAGGTAATTAGCGGACTTCCCCTTGCGAGGGAACACCTGTGACACAAGGCAGCTGCGTGGAGGGCGGCCCCGAACCTCCCCCACACAGTCAGCCGTGTTCTGGAATTCTGAGTGTGGGGAGGTACCGTCTTCTGTCTGCAGCACCCGGGATCTCCTAGGAGCCCTTCGAGTGTCTTCCCCGAGTCCATCCCAGTGCGGGCTACCGGGGAAAGGCGGGAGTTGGGCTGGAAAAGCAGGTAGCATCTAGTTCCTCCCCATGGACAGGGGAGGTAATTAGCGGACTACCCCCTGCCAGGGAACACCTGTGACACCAGGCAGCTGCGTGGAGGGCGGCCCCGAACCTCCCCCACACAGTCAGCCGTATTCCGGAATTCTGAGTGTGGGGAGGTTCCGTCTTCTGTCTGCAGCACCCGGGTTCTCCTAGGAGCCCTTCGAGTGTCTTCCCCGAGTCCCTCCCAGTGCGGGCTGCCGGGGAAAAGCGGGGGTTTGGCTGGAAACGCAGGTAGCATCTAGTGCCTCCCCATGGAGAAGGGAGGTAATTAGCGGAATTCCCCTTGCGAGGGAACACCTGTGACACCAGGCAGCTGCGTGGAGGGCGGCCCCGAACCTCCCCCACACAGTCACCCGTGTTCCGGAATTCTGAGTGTGGGGGGGTTCCTTCTTCTGTCTGCAGCAAACGGGATCTCCTAGGAGCCCTTCGAGTGTCTTCCCCCAGTCCCTCCCAGTGCGGGCTGCCGGGGAAAGGCGGGAGTTGGGCTGGAAAAGCAGGTAGCATCTAGTGCCTCCCCATGGACAGGGGAGGTAATTAGCGGACTACCCCCTGCCAGGGAACACCTGTGACACCAGGCAGCTGCGTGGAGGGCGGCCCCGAACCTCCCCCACACAGTCAGCCGTGTTCCAGAATTCTGAGTGTGGGGAGGTTCCGTCTTCTGTCTGCAGCACCCGGGTTCTCCTAGGAGCCCTTCGAGTGTCTTCCCCGAGTCCCTCCCAGTGCGGGCTGCCGGGGAAAGGCGGGGGTTTGGCTGGAAACGCAGGTAGCATCTAGAGCCTCCTCATGGACAGGGGAGGTAATTAGCGGACATCACCCTGCCAGGGAACATCTGTGACACCAGGCAGCTGCGTGGAGGGCGGCTCTTAACCTCCCCCTCACAGTCACCCGTGTTCCGGATTTCTGAGTGTGGGGGGGTTCCTTCTTCTGTCTGCAGCACACGGGATCTCCTAGGAGCCCTTCGAGTGTCTTCCCCGAGTCCCTCCCAGTGCGGGCTGCCGGGGAAAGGCGGGGGTTGGGCTGGAAAAGCAGGTAGCATCTAGTTCCTCCCCATGGACAGGGGAGGTAATTAGCGGACTACCCCCTGCCAGGGAACACCTGTGACACCAGGAAGCTGCGTGGAGGGCGGCCCCGAACCTCCCCCACACAGTCAGCCGTATTCCGGAATTCTGAGTGTGGGGAGGTTCCGTCTTCTGTCTGCAGCACCCGGGTTCTCCTAGGAGCCCTTCGAGTGTCTTCCCCGAGTCCCTCCCAGTGCGGGCTGCCGGGGAAAGGCGGGGGTTTGGCTGGAAACGCAGGTAGCATCTAGTGCCTCCCCATGGAGAGGGGAGGTAATTAGCGGAATTCCCCTTGCGAGGGAACACCTGTGACACCAGGCAGCTGCGTGGAGGGCGGCCCCGAACCTCCCCCACACAGTCACCCGTGTTCCGGAATTCTGAGTGTGGGGGGGTTCCTTCTTCTGTCTGCAGCACACGGGATCTCCTAGGAGCCCTTCGAGTGTCTTCCTCGAGTCCCTCCCAGTGCGGGCTGCCGGGGAAAGGCGGGGGTTGGGCTGGAAAAGCAGGTAGCATCTAGTGCCTCCCCCTGGACAGGAGAGGTAATTAACGGACTTCCCCCTGCCAGGGAACACCTGTGACACCAGGCAGCTGCGTGGAGGGCGGCCTCGAACCTCACCAACACAGTCACCCGTGTTCCGGAATTCTGAGTGTGGGGAGGTATCGTCTTCTGTCTGCAGCACCCGGGATCTCCTAGGACCCCTTCGAGTGTCTTCCCCGAGTCCCTCCCAGTGCGGGCTACCGGGGAAAGGCGGGGGTTGGGCTGGAAAAGCGGGAAGCATCTAGTTCCTCCCCATGGACGGGGGAGGTAATTAGCGGACTACCCCCTGCCAGGGAACACCTGTGACACCAGGCAGCTGCGTGGAGGGCGGCCCCGAACCTCCCCCACACAGTCAGCCGTGTTCCGGAATTCTGAGTGTGGGGAGGTTCCGTCTTCTGTCTGCAGCACCCAGGTTCTCCTAGGAGCCCTTCGAGTGTCTTCCCCGAGTCCCTCCCAGTGCGGGATGCCGGGGAAAGGCGGGGGTTTGGCTGGAAACGCAGGTAGCATCTAGTGCCTCCCCATGGACCAGGGAGGTAATTAGCGGACTTCCCCTTGCGAGGGAACACCTGTGACACCAGGCAGCTGCGTGGAGGGCGGCCCCGAACCTCCCCCACACAGTCACCCGTGTTCCGGAATTCTGAGTGTGGGGGGGTTCCTTCTTCTGTCTGCAGCACACGGAATCTCCTAGGAGCCCTTCGAGTGTCTTCCCCGAGTCCCTCCCAGTGCGGGCTGCCGGGGAAAGGCGGGGGTTGGGCTGGAAAAGCAGGTAGCATCTAGTGCCTCCCCCTGGACAGGGGAGGCAATTAACGGACTTCCCCCTGCCAGGGAACACCTGTGACACCAGGCAGCTGCGTGGAGGGCGGCCCCGAACCTCCCCCACACAGTCACCCGTGTTCCGGAATTCTGAGTGTGGGGAGGTACCGTCTTCTGTCTGCAGCACCCGGGATCTCCTAGGAGCCCTTCGATTGTCTTCCCCGAGTCCCTCCCAGTGCGGGCTACCGGGGAAAGGCGGGGGTTGGGCTGGAAAAGCAGGTAGCATCTAGTTCCTCCCCATGGACAGGGGAGGTAATTAGCGGACTACCCCCTGCCAGGGAACACCTGTGACACCAGGCAGCTGCGTGGAGGGCGGCCCAGAACCTCCCACACACAGTCAGCCGTGTTCCGGAATTCTGAGTGTGGGGAGGTTCCGTCTTCTGTCTGCAGCACCCAGGTTCTCCTAGGAGCCCTTCGAGTGTCTTCCCCGAGTCCCTCCCAGTGCGGGCTGCCGGGGAAAGGCGGGGGTTTGGCTGGAAACGCAGGTAGCATCTAGTGCCTCCCCATGGACCAGGTAGGTAATTAGCGGACTTCCCCTTGCGAGGGAACACCTGTGACACAAGGCAGCTGCGTGGAGGGCGGCCCCGAACCTCCCCCACACAGTCAGCCGTGTTCCGGAATTCTGAGTGTGGGGAGGTTCCGTCTTCTGTCTGCAGCACCCGGGTTCTCCTAGGAGCCATTCGAGTGTCTTCCCCCAGTCCCTCCCAGTGCGGGCTGCAGGGGAAAGGCGGGGGTTGGGCTGGAAAAGCAGGTAGAATCTAGTGCCTCCCCATGGACCAGGGAGGTAATTAGCGGACTTCCCCTTGCGAGGGAACACCTGTGACACAAGGCAGCTGCGTGGAGGGCGGCCCCGAACCTCCCCCACACAGTCACCCGTGCTCCGGAATTCTGAGTGTGGGGGGGTTCCTTCTTCTGTCTGCAGCACACGGGATCTCCTAGGAGCCCTTCGAGTGTCTTCCCCCAGTCCCTCCCAGTGCGGGCTGCCGGGGAAAGGAGGGGTTTGTGCTGGAAGCGCAGGTAGCTTCTAGTGCCTCCCCCTGGACAGGGGAGGTAATTAGCGGACTTCCCCTTGCGAGGGAACACCTGTGACACCAGGCAGCTGCGTGGAGGGCGGCCCCGAACCTCCCCCACACAGTCACCCGTGTTCCGGAATTCTGAGTGTGGGGAGGTACCGTCTTCTGTCTGCAGCACCCGGGATCTCCTAGGAGCCCTTCGAGTGTCTTCCCCGAGTCCATCCCAGTGCGGGCTACCGGGGAAAGGCGGGGGTTGGGCTGGAAAAGCAGGTAGCATCTAGTTCCTCCCCATGGACAGGGGAGGTAATTAGCGGACTACCCCCTGCCAGGGAACACCTGTGACACCAGGCAGCTGCGTGGAGGGCGGCCCCGAACCTCCCCCACACAGTCAACCGTGTTCCGGAATTCTGAGTGTGGGGAGGTTCCGTCTTCTGTCTGCAGCACCCGGGATCTCCTAGGAGCCCTTCGAGTGTCTTCCCCGAGTACCTCCCAGTGCGGGCTGCCGGGGAAAGTCGGGGGTTGGGCTGGAAAAGCAGGTAGCATCTAGTGCCTCCCCCTGGACAGGGGAGGTAATTAGCGGACTTCCCCTTGCGAGGGAACACCTGTGACACAAGGCAGCTGCGTGGAGGGCGGCCCCGAACCTCCCCCACACAGTCAGCCGTGTTCTGGAATTCTGAGTGTGGGGAGGTACCGTCTTCTGTCTGCAGCACCCGGGATCTCCTAGGAGCCCTTCGAGAGTCTTCCCCGAGTCCCTCCCAGTGCGGGCTGCCGGGGAAAGGCGGGGGTTGGGCTGGAAAAGCAGGTAGCATCTAGTTCCTCCCCATGGACAGGGGAGGTAATTAGCGGACTACCCCCTGCCAGGGAACACCTGTGACACCAGGCAGCTGCGTGGAGGGCGGCCCCGATCCTCCCCGACACAGTCAACCGTGTTCCGGAATTCTGAGTGTGGGGAGGTTCCGTCTTCTGTCTGCAGCACCCGGGATCTCCTAGGAGCCCTTCGAGTGTCTTCCCCGAGTACCTCCCAGTGCGGGCTGCCGGGGAAATTCGGGGATTGGGCTGGAAAAGCAGGTAGCATCTAGTACCTCCCCCTGGACAGGGGAGGTAATTAGCGGACTTCCCCTTGCGAGGGAACACCTGTGACACAAGGCAGCTGCGTGGAGGGCGGCCCCGAACCTCCCCTACACAGTCAGCCGTGTTCCGGAATTCTGAGTGTGGGGAGGTACCGTCTTCTGTCTGCAGCACCCGGGATCTCCTAGGAGCCCTTCGGGTGTCTTCCCCGAGTCCATCCCAGTGCGGGCTACCGGGGAAAGGCGGGGGTTGGGCTGGAAAAGCAGGTAGCATCTAGTGCCTCCCTCTGGACAGGGGAGGTAATTAACGGACTTCCCCCTGCCAGGGAACACCTGTGACACCAGGCAGCTGCGTGGAGGGCGGCCCCGAACCTCCCCCACACAGTCACCCGTGTTCCGGAATTCTGAGTGTGGGGAGGTTCCGACTTCTGTCTGCAGCACCCGGGATCTCCTAGGAGCCCTTCGAGAGTCTTCCCCGAGTACCTCCCAGTGCGGGCTGCCGGGGAAAGTCGGGGGTTGGGCTGGAAAAGCAGGTAGCATCTAGTGCCTCCCCCTGGACAGGGGAGGTAATTAGCGGACTTCCCCTTGCGAGGGAACACCTGTGACACAAGGCAGCTGCGTGGAGGGCGGCCCCGAACCTCCCCCACACAGTCAGCCGTGTTCCGGAATTCTGATTGTGGGGAGGTACCGTCTTCTGTCTGCAGCACCCGGGATCTCCTAGGAGCCCTTCGAGTGTCTTCCCCGAGTCCATCCCAGTGCGGGCTACCGGGGAAAGGCGGGGGTTGGGCTGGAAAAGCAGGTAGCATCTAGAGCCTCCCCCTGGACAGGGGAGGAAATTAACGGACTTCCCCCTGCCAGGGAACACCTGTGACACCAGGCAGCTGCGTGGAGGGCGGCCCCGAACCTCCCCCACACAGTCACCCGTGTTCCGGAATTCTGAGTGTGGGGAGGTACCGTCTTCTGTCTGCAGCACCCGGGATCTCCTAGGAGCCCTTCGAGTGTCTTCCCCGAGTCCATCCCAGTGCGGGCTACCGGGGAAAGGCGGGGGTTGGGCTGGAAAAGCAGGTAGCATCTAGTTCCTCCCCATTTACAGGGGAGGTAATTAGCGGACTACCCCCTGCCAGGGAACACCTGTGACACCAGGCAGCTGCGTGGAGGGCGGCCCCGAACCTCCCCCACACAGTCAACCGTGTTCCGGAATTCTGAGTGTGGGGAGGTTCCGTCTTCTGTCTGCAGCACCCAGGTTCTCCTAGGAGCCCTTCGAGTGTCTTCCCCGAGTCCCTCCCAGTGCGGGCTGCCGGGGAAAGGCGGGGGTTTGGCTGGAAACGCAGGTAGCATCTAGTGCCTCCCCATGGACCAGGGAGGTAATTAGCGGACTTCCCCTTGCGAGGGAACACCTGTGACACAAGGCAGATGCGTGGAGGGCGGCCCCGAACCTCCCCCACACAGTCAGCCGTGTTCCGGTATTCTGAGTGTGGGGAGGTTCCGTCTTCTGTCTGCAGCACCCGGGTTCTCCTAGGAGCCATTCGAGTGTCTTCCCCCAGTCCCTCCCAGTGCGGGCTGCCGGGGAAAGGCGGGGGTTGGGCTGGAAAAGCAGGTAGCATCTAGTGCCTCCCCATGGACAAGGGAGATAATTAGCGGACTTCCCCCTGCCAGGGAACACCTGTGACACCAGGCATCTTCGTGGAGGGCGGCCCCAAACCTCCCCCACACAGTCGGCCGTGTTCCGGAATTCTGAGTGTGGGGAGGTTCCGTCTTCTGTCTGCAGCACCCGGGATCTCCTAGGAGCCCTTCGAGTGTCTTCCCCGAGTCCCTCCCAGTGCGGGCTGCCGGGGAAAGGCGGGGGTTGGGCTGGAAACGCAGGTAGCATCTAGTGCCTCCTCATGGACAGGGGAGGTAATTAGCGGACATCACCCTGCCAGGGAACACCTGTGACACCAGGCAGCTGCGTGGAGGGCGGCTCTGAACCTCCCCCTCACAGTCACCCGTGTTCCGGATTTCTGAGTGTGGGGGGGGTTCCTTCTTCTGTCTGCAGCACACGGGATCTCCTAGGAGCCCTTCGAGTGTCTTCCCCGAGTCCCTCCCAGTGCGGGCTGCCGGGGAAAGGCGGGGGTTTGGCTGGAAACGCAGGTAGCATCTAGTGCCTCCCCATGGACCAGGGAGGTAATTAGCGGACTTCCCCTTGCGAGGGAACACCTGTGACAGAAGGCAGCTGCGTGGATTGCGGCCCCGAACCTCCCCCACACAGTCAGCGGTGTTCCGGAATTCTGAGTGTGGGGAGGTACCGTCTTCTGTCTGCAGCACCCGGGATCTCCTAGGAGCCCTTCGAGTGTCTTCCCCGAGTCCCTCCCAGTGCGGGCTACCGGGGAAATGCGGGGGTTGGGCTGGAAAAGCAGGTAGCATCTAGTTCCTCCCCATGGACAGGGGAGGTAATTAGCGGACTACCCCCTGCCAGGGAACACCTGTGACACCAGGCAGCTGCGTGGAGGGCGGCCCCGAACCTCCCCCACACAGTCAGCCGTGTTCCGGAATTCTGAGTGTGGGGAGGTTCCGTCTTCTGTCTGCAGCACCCAGGTTCTCCTAGGAGCCCTTCGAGTGTCTTCCCCGAGTCCCTCCCAGTGCGGGCTGCCGGGGAAAGGCGGGGGTTTGGCTGGAAACGCAGGTAGCATCTAGTGCCTCCCCATGGACCAGGGAGGTAATTAGCGGACTTCCCCTTGCGAGGGAACACCTGTGACACAAGGCAGATGCGTGGAGGGCGGCCCCGAACCTCCCCCACACAGTCAGCTGTGTTCCGGAATTCTGAGTGTGGGGAGGTTCCGTCTTCTGTCTGCAGCACCCGGGTTCTCCTAGGAGCCATTCGAGTGTGTTCCCCCAGTCCCTCCCAGTGCGGGCTGCCGGGGAAAGTCGGGGGTTGGGCTGGAAAAGCAGGTAGCATCTAGTGCCTCCCCATGGACAAGGGAGATAATTAGCGGACTTCCCCCTGCCAGGGAACACCTGTGACACCAGGCATCTTCGTGGAGGGCGGCCCCAAACCTCCCCCACACAGTCGGCCGTGTTCCGGAATTCTGAGTGTGGGGAGGTTCCGTCTTCTGTCTGCAGCACCCGGGATCTCCTAGGAGCCCTTCGAGTGTCTTCCCCGAGTCCCTCCCAGTGCGGGCTGCTGGGGAATAGGTGGGGGTTGGGCTGGAAACGCAGGTAGCATCTAGTGCCTCCTCATGGACAGGGGAGGTAATTAGCGGACATCACCCTGCCAGGGAACACCTGTGACACCAGGCAGCTGCGTGGAGGGCGGCTCTGAACCTCCCCCTCACAGTCACCCGTGTTCCGGATTTCTGAGTGTGGGGGGGTTCCTTCTTCTGTCTGCAGCACACGGGATCTCCTAGGAGCCCTTCGAGTGTCTTCCCCGAGTCCCTCCCAGTGCGGGCTGCCGGGGAAAGGCGGGGGTTGGGCTGGAAAAGCAGGTAGCATCTAGTTCCTCCCCATGGACAGGGGAGGTAATTAGCGGACTACCCCCTGCCAGGGAACACCTGTGACACCAGGCAGCTGCGTGGAGGGCGGCCCCGAACCTCCCCCACACAGTTAGCCGTATTCCGGAATTCTGAGTGTGGGGAGGTTCCGTCTTCTGTCTGCAGCACCCGGGTTCTCCTAGGAGCCATTCGAGTGTCTTCCCCCAGTCCCTCCCAGTGCGGGCTGCCGGGGAAAGGCGGGGGTTGGGCTGGAAAAGCAGGTAGCATCTAGTGCCTCCCCATGGACAAGGGAGATAATTAGCGGACTTCCCCCTGCCAGGGAACACCTGTGACACCAGGCAGCTGCGTGGAGGGCGGCCCCAAACCTCCCCCACACAGTCGGCCGTGTTCGGAATTCTGAGTGTGGGGAGGTTCCGTCTTCTGTCTGCAGCACCCGGGATCTCCTAGGAGCCCTTCGAGTGTCTTCCCCGAGTCCCTCCCAGTGCGGGTTGCCGGGGAAAGGCGGGGGTTGGGCTGGAAACGCAGGTAGCATCTAGTGCCTCCTCATGGACAGGGGAGGTAATTAGCGGACATCACCCTGCCAGGGAACACCTGTGACACCAGGCAGCTGCGTGGAGGGCGGCTCTGAACCTCCCCCTCACAGTCACCCGTGTTCCGGATTTCTGAGTGTGGGGGGGTTCCTTCTTCTGTCTGCAGCACACGGGATCTCCTAGGAGCCCTTCGAGTGTCTTCCCCGAGTCCCTCCCAGTGCGGGCTGCCGGGGAAAGGCGGGGGTTTAGCTGGAAACGCAGGTAGCATCTAGTGCCTCCCCATGGACCAGGGAGGTAATTAGCGGACTTCCCCTTGCGAGGGAACACCTGTGACAGAAGGCAGCTGCGTGGAGGGCGGCCCCGAACCTCCCCCACACAGTCAGCGGTGTTCCGGAATTCTGAGTGTGGGGAGGTACCGTCTTCTGTCGGCAGCACCCGGGATCTCCTAGGAGCCCTTCGAGTGTCTTCCCCGAGTCCCTCCCAGTGCGGGCTACCGGGGAAATGCGGGGGTTGGGCTGGAAAAGCAGGTAGCATCTAGTTCCTCCCCATGGACAGGGGAGGTAATTAGCGGACTACCCCCTGCCAGGGAACACCTGTGACACCAGGCAGCTGCGTGGAGGGCGGCCCCGAACCTCCCCCACACAGTCAGCCGTGTTCCGGAATTCTGAGTGTGGGGAGGTTCCGTCTTCTGTCTGCAGCACCCAGGTTCTCCTAGGAGCCCTTCGAGTGTCTTCCCCGAGTCCCTCCCAGTGCGGGCTGCCGGGGAAAGGCGGGGGTTTGGCTGGAAACGCAGGTAGCATCTAGTGCCTCCCCATGGACCAGGGAGGTAATTAGCGGACTTCCCCTTGCGAGGGAACACCTGTGACACAAGGCAGATGCGTGGAGGGCGGCCCCGAACCTCCCCCACACAGTCAGCCGTGTTCCGGAATTCTGAGTGTGGGGAGGTTCCGTCTTCTGTCTGCAGCACCCGGGTTCTCCTAGGAGCCATTCGAGTGTCTTCCCCCAGTCCCTCCCAGTGCGGGCTGCCGGGGAAAGGCGGGGGTTGGGCTGGAAAAGCAGGTAGCATCTAGTGCCTCCCCATGGACAAGGGAGATAATTAGCGGACTTCCCCCTGCCAGGGAACACCTGTGACACCAGGCATCTTCGTGGAGGGCGGCCCCAAACCTCCCCCACACAGTCGGCCGTGTTCCGGAATTCTGAGTGTGGGGAGGTTCCGTCTTCTGTCTGCAGCACCCGGGATCTCCTAGGAGCCCTTCGAGTGTCTTCCCCGAGTCCCTCCCAGTGCGGGCTGCTGGGGAAAGGCGGGGGTTGGGCTGGAAACGCAGGTAGCATCTAGTGCCTCCCCATGGACAGGGGAGGTAATTAGCGGACTACCCCCTGCCAGGGAACACCTGTGACACCAGGCAGCTGCGTGGAGGGCGGCCCCGAACCTCCCCCACACAGTCAGCCGTGTTCCGGAATTCTGAGTGTGGGGAGGTTCCGTCTTCTGTCTGCAGCACCCAGGTTCTCCTAGGAGCCCTTCGAGTGTCTTCCCCGAGTCCCTCCCAGTGCGGGCTGCCGGGGAAAGGCGGGTGTTTGGCTGGAAACGCAGGTAGCATCTAGTGCCTCCCTCTGGACAGGGGAGGTAATTAACGGACTTCCCCCTGCCAGGGAACACCTGTGACACCAGGCAGCTGCGTGGAGGGCGGCCCCGAACCTCCCCCACACAGTCACCCGTGTTCCGGAATTCTGAGTGTGGGGAGGTTCCGTCTTCTGTCTGCAGCACCCGGGATCTCCTAGGAGCCCTTCGAGAGTCTTCCCCGAGTACCTCCCAGTGCGGGCTGCCGGGGAAAGTCGGGGGTTGGGCTGGAAAAGCAGGTAGCATCTAGTGCCTCCCCCTGGACAGGGGAGGTAATTAGCGGACTTCCCCTTGCGAGGGAACACCTGTGACACAAGGCAGCTGCGTGGAGGGCGGCCCCGAACCTCCCCCACACAGTCAGCCGTGTTCCGGAATTCTGAGTGTGGGGAGGTACCGTCTTCTGTCTGCAGCACCCGGGATCTCCTAGGAGCCCTTCGAGTGTCTTCCCCGAGTCCATCCCAGTGCGGGCTACCGGGGAAAGGCGGGGGTTGGGCTGGAAAAGCAGGTAGCATCTAGTGCCTCCCCCTGGACAGGGGAGGTAATTAACGGACTTCCCCCTGCCAGGGAACACCTGTGACACCAGGCAGCTGCGTGGAGGGCGGCCCCGAACCTCCCCCACACAGTCACCCGTGTTCCGGAATTCTGAGTGTGGGGAGGTACCGTCTTCTGTCTGCAGCACCCGGGATCTCCTAGGAGCCCTTCGAGTGTCTTCCCCGAGTCCCTCCCAGTGCGGGCTACCGGGGAAAGGCGGGGGTTGGGCTGGAAAAGCAGGTAGCATCTAGTTCCTCCCCATTTACAGGGGAGGTATTTAGCGGACTACCCCCTGCCAGGGAACACCTGTGACACCAGGCAGCTGCGTGGAGAGCGGCCCCGAACCTCCCCCACACAGTCAACCGTGTTCCGGAATTCTGAGTGTGGGGAGGTTCCGTCTTCTGTCTGCAGCACCCAGGTTCTCCTAGGAGCCCTTCGAGTGTCTTCCCCGAGTCCCTCCCAGTGCGGGCTGCCGGGGAAAGGCGGGGTTTGGCTGGAAACGCAGGTAGCATCTAGTGCCTCCCCATGGACCAGGGAGGTAATTAGCGGACTTCCCCTTGCGAGGGAACACCTGTGACACAAGGCAGCCTGCGTGGAGGGCGGCCCCGAACCTCCCCCACACAGTCAGCCGTGTTCCGGAATTCTGAGTGTGGGGAGGTACCGTCTTCTGTCTGCAGCACCCGGGATCTCCTAGGAGCCCTTCGAGTGTCTTCCCCGAGTCCCTCCCAGTGCGGGCTACCGGGGAAATGTGGGGGTTGGGCTGGAAAAGCAGGTAGCATCTAGTTCCTCCCCATGGACAGGGGAGGTAATTAGCGGACTACCCCCTGCCAGGGAACACCTGTGACACCAGGCAGCTGCGTGGAGGGCGGCCCCGAACCTCCCCCACACAGTCAGCCGTGTTCCGGAATTCTGAGTGTGGGGAGGTTCCGTCTTCTGTCTGCAGCACCCAGGTTCTCCTAGGAGCCCTTCGAGTGTCTTCCCCGAGTCCCTCCCAGTGCGGGCTGCCGGGGAAAGGCGGGGGTTTGGCTGGAAACGCAGGTAGCATCTAGTGCCTCCACATGGACCAGGGAGGTAATTAGCGGACTTCCCCTTGCGAGGGAACACCTGTGACACAAGGCAGCTGCGTGGAGGGCGGCCCCGAACCTCCCCCACACAGTCAGCCGTGTTCCGGAATTCTGAGTGTGGGGAGGTTCCGTCTTCTGTCTGCAGCACCCGGGTTCTCCTAGGAGCCATTCGAGTGTCTTCCCCCAGTCCCTCCCAGTGCGGGCTGCCGGGGAAAGGCGGGGGTTGGGCTGGAAAAGCAGGTAGCATCTAGTGCCTCCCCATGGACAAGGGAGATAATTAGCGGACTTCCCCCTGCCAGGGAACACCTGTGACACCAGGCATCTTCGTGGAGGGCGGCCCCAAACCTCCCCCACACAGTCGGCCGTGTTCCGGAATTCTGAGTGTGGGGAGGTTCCGTCTTCTGTCTGCAGCACCCGGGATCTCCTAGGAGCCCTTCGAGTGTCTTCCCCGAGTCCCTCCCAGTGCGGGCTGCTGGGGAAAGGCGGGGGTTGGGCTGGAAACGCCGGTAGCATCTAGTGCCTCCTCATGGACAGGGGAGGTAATTAGCGGACATCACCCTGCCAGGGAACACCTGTGACACCAGGCAGCTGCGTGGAGGGCGGCTCTGAACCTCCCCCTCACAGTCACCCGTGTTCCGGATTTCTGAGTGTGGGGGGGTTCCTTCTTCTGTCTGCAGCACACGGGATCTCCTAGGAGCCCTTCGAGTGTCTTCCCCGAGTCCCTCCCAATGCGGGCTGCCGGGGAAAGGCGGGGGTTGGGCTGGAAAAGCAGGTAGCATCTAGTTCCTCCCCATGGACAGGGGAGGTAATTAGCGGACTACCCCCTGCCAGGGAACACCTGTGACACCAGGCAGCTGCGTGGAGGGCGGCCCCGAACCTCCCCCACACAGTTAGCCGTATTCCGGAATTCTGAGTGTGGGGAGGTTCCGTCTTCTGTCTGCAGCACCCGGGTTCTCCTAGGAGCCCTTCGAGTGTCTTCCCCGAGTCCCTCCCAGTGCGGGCTGCCGGGGAAAGGCGGGGGTTTGGCTGGAAACGCAGGTAGCATCTAGTGCCTCCCCATGGAGAGGGGAGGTAATTAGCGGAATTCCCCTTGCGAGGGAACACCTGTGACACCAGGCAGCTGCGTGGAGGTCGGCCCCGAACCTCCCCTACACAGTCACCCGTGTTCCGGAATTCTGAGTGTGGGGGGGTTCCTTCTTCTGTCTGCAGCACACGGGATCTCCTAGGAGCCCTTCGAGTGTCTTCCCCCAGTCCCTCCCAGTGCGGGCTGCCGGGGAAAGGAGGGGGTTGTGCTGGAAACGCAGGTAGCATCTAGTGCCTCCCCATGGACTGGGGAGGTAATTAGCGGACTACCCCCTGCCAGGGAACACCTGTGACACCAGGCAGCTGCGTGGAGGGCGGCCCCGAACCTCCCCCACACAGTCAACCGTGTTCCGGAATTCTGAGTGTGGGGAGGTACCGTCTTCTGTCTGCAGCACCCGGGATCTCCTAGGAGCCCTTCGAGTGTCTTCCCCGAGTCCATCCCAGTGCGGGCTACCGGGGAAATGCGGGGGTTGGGCTGGAAAAGCAGGTAGCATCTAGTGCCTCCCCCTGGACAGGGGAGGTAATTAACGGAATTCCCCCTGCCAGGGAACACCTGTGACACCAGGCAGCTGCGTGGAGGGTGGCCCCGAACCTCCCCCACACAGTCACCCGTGTTCCGGAATTCTGAGTGTGGGGAGGTTCCGTCTTCTGTCTGCAGCACCCGGGATCTCCTAGGAGCCCTTCGAGAGTCTTCCCCGAGTACCTCCCAGTGCGGGCTGCCGGGGAAAGTCGGGGGTTGGGCTGGAAAAGCAGGTAGCATCTAGTGCCTCCCCCTGGACAGGGGAGGTAATTAGCGGACTTCCCCTTGCGAGGGAACACCTGTGACACAAGGCAGCTGCGTGGAGGGCGGCCCCGAACCTCCCCCACACAGTCAGCCGTGTTCCGGAATTCTGAGTGTGGGGAGGTACCGTCTTCTGTCTGCAGCACACGGGATCTCCTAGGAGCCCTTCGAGTGTCTTCCCCGAGTCCCTCCCAGTGCGGGCTACCGGGGAAAGGCGGGGGTTGGGCTGGAAAAGCAGGTATCATCTAGTTCCTCCCCATGGACAGGGGAGGTAATTAGCGGACTACCCCCTGCCAGGGAACACCTGTGACACCAGGCAGCTGCGTGGAGGGCGGCCCCGAACCTCCCCCACACAGTCAACCGTGTTCCGGAATTCTGAGTGTGGGGAGGTTCCGTCTTCTGTCTGCAGCACCCAGGTTCTCCTAGGAGCCCTTCGAGTGTCTTCCCCGAGTCCCTCCCAGTGCGGGCTGCCGGGGAAAGGCGGGGGTTTGGCTGGAAACGCAGGTAGCATCTAGTGCCTCCCCATGGACCAGGGAGGTAATTAGCGGACTTCCCCTTGCGAGGGAACACCTGTGACACAAGGCAGATGCGTGGAGGGCGGCCCCGAACCTCCCCCACACAGTCAGCCGTGTTCCGGAATTCTGAGTGTGGGGAGGTTCCGTCTTCTGTCTGCAGCACCCGGGTTCTCCTAGGAGCCATTCGAGGGTCTTTCCCCAGTCCCTCCCAGTGCGGGATGCCGGGGAAAGGCGGGGGTTGGGCTGGAAAAGCAGGTAGCATCTAGTGCCTCCACATGGACAAGGGAGATAATTAGCGGACTTCCCCCTGCCAGGGAACACCTGTGACACCAGGCATCTTCGTGGAGGGCGGCCCCAAACCTCCCTCACACAGTCGGCCGTGTTCCGGAATTCTGAGTGTGGGGAGGTTCCGTCTTCTGTCTGCAGCACCCGGGATCTCCTAGGAGCCCTTCGAGTGTCTTCCCCGAGTCCCTCCCAGTGCGGGCTGCCGGGGAAAGGCGGGGGTTGGGCTGGAAACGCAGGTAGCATCTAGTGCCTCCTCATGGACAGGGGAGGTAATTAGCGGACATCACCCTGCCAGGGAACACCTGTGACACCAGGCAGCTGCGTGGAGGGCGGCTCTGAACCTCCCCCTCACAGTCACCCGTGTTCCGGATTTCTGAGTGTGGGGGGGTTCCTTCTTCTGTCTGCAGCACACGGGATATCCTAGGAGCCTTTCGAGTGTCTTCCCCGAGTCCCTCCCAGTGCGGGCTGCCGGGGAAAGGCGGGGGTTGGGCTGGAAAAGCAGGTAGCATCTAGTTCCTCCCCATGGACAGGGGAGGTAATTAGCGGACTACCCCCTGCCAGGGAACACCTGTGACACCAGGCAGCTGCGTGGAGGGCGGCCCCGAACCTCCCCCACACAGTCAGCCGTATTCCGGAATTCTGAGTGTGGGGAGGTTCCGTCTTCTGTCTGCAGCACCCGGGTTCTCCTAGGAGCCCTTCGAGTGTCTTCCCCGAGTCCCTCCCAGTGCGGGCTGCCGGGGAAAGGCGGGGGTTTGGCTGGAAACGCAGGTAGCATCTAGTGCCTCCCCATGGAGAGGGGAGGTAATTAGCGGAATTCCCCTTGCGAGGGAACACCTGTGACACCAGGCAGCTGCGTGGAGGGCGGCCCCGAACCTCCCCCACACAGTCACCCGTGTTCCGGAATTCTGAGTGTGGGGGGGTTCCTTCTTCTGTCTGCAGCACACGGGATCTCCTAGGAGCCCTTCGAGTGTCTTCCCCCAGTCCCTCCCTGTGCGGGCTGCCGGGGAAAGGAGGGGGTTGTGCTGGAAACGCAGGTAGAATCTAGTGCCTCCCCATGGACTGGGGAGGTAATTAGCGGACTACCCCCTGCCAGGGAACACCTGTGACACCAGGCAGCTGCGTGGAGGGCGGCCCCGAACCTCCCCCACACAGTCAACCGTGTTCCGGAATTCTGAGTGTGGGGAGGTTCCGTCTTCTGTCTGCAGCACCCGGGATCTCCTAGGAGCCCTTCGAGTGTCTTCCCCGAGTCCCTCCCAGTGCGGGCTGCCGGGGAAAGGCGGGGGTTGGGCTGGAAAAGCAGGTAGCATCTAGTGCCTCCCCCTGGACAGGGGAGGTAATTAGCGGACATCCCCCTGCCAGGGAACACCTGTGACACCAGGCAGCTGCGTGGAGGGCGGCCCCGAACCTCCCCCACACAGTCACCCGTGTTCCGGAATTCTGAGTGTGGGGGGGGTTCCTTCTTCTGTCTGCAGCAACCGGGATCTCCTAGGAGCCCTTCGAGTGTCTTCCCCGAGTCCCTCCCAGTGCGGGCTGCCGGGGAAAGGAGGGGGTTGGCCTGGAAAAGCAGGTAGCATCTAGTGCCTCCCCATGGACAGGGGAGGTAATTAGCGGACTACCCCCTGCCAGGGAACACCTGTGACAACAGGCAGCTGCGTGGAGGGCGGCCCCGAACCTCCCCCACACAGTCAGCCGTGTTCCAGAATTCTGAGTGTGGGGAGGTTCCGTCTTCTGTCTGCAGCACCCGGGTTCTCCTAGGAGCCCTTCGAGTGTCTTCTCCGAGTCCCTCTCTGTGCGGGCTGCCGGGGAAAGGCGGGGGTTTGGCTGGAAACGCAGGTAGCATCTAGTGCCTCCCCATGGACAGGGGAGGTAATTAGCGGACTTCCCCTTGCGAGGGAACACCTGTGACACCAGGAAGCTGCGTGGGGGGCGGCCCTAAACCTCCCCCACACAGTCATCCGTGTTCCGGAATTCTGAGTGTGGGGAGGTTCCGTCTTCTGTCTGCAGCACCCGTGTTCTCCTAGGAGCCCTTCGAGTGTGTTCCCTGATTCTCTCCCTGTGCGGGCGGCCGGGGAAAGGCGGGGGTTGGGCTGGAAACGCAGGTAGCATCTAGTGCCTCCCCATGGACAGGGGAGGTAATTAGCGGACTACCCCCTGCCAGGGAACACCTGTGACACCAGGCAGCTGCGTGGAGGGCGGCCCCGAACCTCCCCCACACAGTCAGCCGTGTTCCGGAATTCTGAGTGTGGGGAGGTTCCGTCTTCTGTCTGCAGCACCCAGGTTCTCCTAGGAGCCCTTCGAGTGTCTTCCCCGAGTCCCTCCCAGTGCGGGCTGCCGGGGAAAGGCGGGGGTTTGGCTGGAAACGCAGGTAGCATCTAGTGCCTCCCCATGGACCAGGGAGGTAATTAGCGGACTTCCCCTTGCGAGGGAACACCTGTGACACAAGGCAGCTGCGTGGAGGGCGGCCCCGAACCTCCCCCACACAGTCAGCCGTGTTCCGGAATTCTGAGTGTGGGGAGGTTCCGTCTTCTGTCTGCAGCACCCGGGTTCTCCTAGGAGCCCTTCGAGTGTCTTCCCCCAGTCCCTCCCAGTGCGGGCTGCCGGGGAAAGGCGGGGGTTGGGCTGGAAAAGCAGGTAGCATCTAGTGCCTCCCCATGGACAAGGGAGATAATTAGCGGACTTCCCCCGGCCAGGGAACACCTGTGACACCAGGCATCTTCGTGGAGGGCGGCTCCAAACCTCCCCCACACACTCGGCCGTGTTCCGGAATTCTGAGTGTGGGGAGGTTCCGTCTTCTGTCTGCAGCACCCGGGATCTCCTAGGAGCCCTTCGAGTGTCTTCCCCGAGTCCCTCCCAGTGCGGGCTACCGGGGAAAGGCGGGGGTTGGGCTGGAAATGCAGGTAGCATCTAGTGCCTCCCCCTGGACAGGGGAGATAATTAGCGGACTTCCCCCTGCCAGGGAACACCTGTGACACCAGGAAGCTGCGTGGAGGGCGGCCCCGAACCTCCCCCACACAGTCACCCTTGTTCCGGAATTCTGAGTGTGGGGAGGTTCCGTCTTCTGTCTGCAGCACCCGGGTTCTCCTAGGAACCCTTCGAGTGTCTTCCCCCAGTCCCTCCCAGTGCGGGCTGCCGGGGAAAGGTGGGGGTTGGGCTGGAAAAGCAGGTAGCATCTAGTGCCTCCCCCTGGACGGGGGAGGTAATTAGCGGACATCACCCTGCCAGGGAACACCTGTGACACCATGCAGCTGCGTGGAGGGCGGCTCTGAACCTCCCCCTCACAGTCACCCTTGTTCCGGATTTCTGAGTGTGGGGGGGTTCCTTCTTCTGTCTGCAGCACACGGGATCTCCTAGGAGCCCTTCGAGTGTCTTCCCCGAGTCCCTCCCAGTGCGGGCTGCCGGGGAAAGGCGGGGGTTTGGCTGGAAACGCAGGTAGCATCTAGTTCCTCCCCATGGACAGGGGAGGTAATTAGCGGACTTCCCCTTGCGAGGGAACACCTGTGACACCAGGAAGCTGCGTGGGGGGCGGCCCTAAACCTCCCCCACACAGTCATCCTTATTCCGGATTTCTGAGTGTGGGGAGGTTCCGTCTTCTGTCTGCAGCACCCGGGTTCTCCTAGGAGCCCTTCGAGTGTCTTCCCCGAGTCCCTCCCAGTGCGGGCTGCCGGGGAAAGGCGGGGGTTTGGCTGGAAACGCAGGTAGCATCTAGTGCCTCCCCATGGAGAGGGGAGGTAATTAGCGGAATTCCCCTTGCGAGGGAACACGTGTGACACCAGGCAGCTGCGTGGAGGGCGGCCCCGAACCTCCCCCACACAGTCACCCGTGTTCCGGAATTCTGAGTGTGGGGGGGTTCCTTCTTCTGTCTGCAGCACACGGGATCTCCTAGGAGCCCTTCGAGTGTCTTCCCCCAGTCCCTCCCAGTGCGGGCTGCCGGGGAAAGGAGGGGGTTCTGCTGGAAACGCAGGTAGAATCTAGTGCCTCCCCATGGACTGGGGAGGTAATTAGCGGACTACCCCCTGCCAGGGAACACCTGTGACACCAGACAGCTGCGTGGAGGGCGGCCCCGAACCTCCCCCACACAGTCAACCGTGTTCCGGAATTCTGAGTGTGGGGAGGTTCCGTCTTCTGTCTGCAGCACCCGGGATCTCCTAGGAGCCCTTCGAGTGTCTTCCCCGAGTCCCTCCCAGTGCTGGCTGCCGGGGAAAGTCGGGGGTTGGGCTGGAAAAGCAGGTAGCATCTAGTGCCTCCCCCTGGACAGGGGAGGTAATTAGCGGACATCCCCCTGCCAGGGAACACCTGTGACACCAGGCAGCTGCGTGTAGGGCGGCCACGAACCTCCCCCACACAGTCACCCGTGTTCCGGAATTCTGAGTGTGGGGAGGTTCCGTCTTCTGTCTGCAGCACCCGTGTTCTCCTAGGAGCCCTTCGAGTGTGTTCCCCGAGTCCCTCCCTGTGCGGGCGGCCGGGGAAAGGCGGGGGTTGGGCTGGAAACGCAGGTAGCATCTAGTGCCTCCCCATGGACGGGGGAGGTAATTAGCGGACTACCCCCTGCCAGGGAACACCTGTGACACCAGGCAGCTGCGTGGAGGGCGGCCCCGAACCTCCCCCACACAGTCAGCCGTGTTCCGGAATTCTGAGTGTGGGGAGGTTCCGTCTTCTGTCTGCAGCACCCAGGTTCTCCTAGGAGCCCTTCGAGTGTCTTCCCCGAGTCCCTCCCAGTGCGGGCTGCCGGGGAAAGGCGGGGGTTTGGCTGGAAACGCAGGTAGCATCTAGTGCCTCCCCATGGACCAGGGAGGTAATTAGCGGACTTCCCCTTGCGAGGGAACACATGTGACACAAGGCAGCTGCGTGGAGGGCGGCCCCGAACCTCCCCCACACAGTCAGCCGTGTTCCGGAATTCTGAGTGTGGGGAGGATCCGTCTTCTGTCTGCATCACACGGGTTCTCCTAGGAGCCATTCGAGTGTCTTCCCCCAGTCCCTCCCAGTGCGGGCTGCCTGGGAAAGGCGGGGGTTGGGCTGGAAAAGCAGGTAGCATCTAGTGCCTCCCCATGGACAAGGGAGATAATTAGCGGACTTCCCCCTGCCAGGGAACACCTGTGACACCAGGCATCTTCGTGGAGGGCGGCCCCAAACCTCCCCCACACAGTCGGCCGTGTTCCGGAATTCTGAGTGTGGGGAGGTTCCGTCTTCTGTCTGCAGCACCCGGGATCTCCTAGGAGACCTTCGAGTGTCTTCCCCGAGTCCCTCCCAGTGCGGGCTACCGGGGAAAGGCGGGGGTTGGGCTGGAAAAGCAGGTAGCATCTAGTGCCTCCCCCTGGACAGGGGAGATAATTAGCGGACTTCCCCCTGCCAGGGAACACCTGTGACACCAGGCATCTTCGTGGAGGGCGGCCCCAAACCTCCCCCACACAGTCGGCCGTGTTCCGGAATTCTGAGTGTGGGGAGGTTCCGTCTTCTGTCTGCAGCACACGGGATCTCCTAGGAGCCCTTCGAGTGTCTTCCCCGAGTCCCTCCCAGTGCGGGCTACCGGGGAAAGGCGGGGGTTGGGCTGGAAAAGCAGGTAGCATCTAGTGCCTCCCCCTGGACAGGGGAGATATTTAGCGGACTTCCCCCTGCCAGGGAACACCTGTGACACCATTCATCTTCGTGGAGGGCGGCCCAAAACCTCCCCCACACAGTCGGCCGTGTTCCGGAATTCTGAGTGTGGGGAGGTTCCGTCTTCTGTCTGCAGCACCCGGGATCTCCTAGGAGCCCTTCGAGTGTCTTCCCCAATCCCTCCCACTGCGGGCTACCGGGGAAAGGCGGGGGTTGGGCTGGAAACGCAGGTAGCATCTAGTTCCTCCCCCTGGACAGGGGAGGTAATTAGCGGACTTCCCCTTGCGAGGGAACACCTGTGACACCATTCATCTTCGTGGAGGGCGGCCCTAAACTTCCCCACACAGTCAACCGTGTTCCGGAATTCTGAGTGTGGGGAGGTTCCGTCTTCTGTCTGCAGCACCCGGGATCTCCTAGGAGCCCTTCGAGTGTCTTCCCCGAGTCCCTCCCAGTGCTGGCTGCCGGGGAAAGTCGGGGGTTGGGCTGGAAAAGCAGGTAGCATCTAGTGCCTCCCCCTGGACAGGGGAGGTAATTAGCGGACATCCCCCTGCCAGGGAACACCTGTGACACCAGGCAGCTGGGTGGAGGGCGGCCCCGAACCTCCCCCACACAGTCACCCGTGTTCCGGAATTCTGAGTGTGGGGAGGTTCCGTCTTCTGTCTGCAGCACCCAGGTTCTCCTAGGAGCCCTTCGAGTGTCTTCCCCGAGTCCCTCCCAGTGCGGGCTGCCGGGGAAAGGCGGGGGTTTGGCTGGAAACGCAGGTAGCATCTAGTGCCTCCCCATGGACCAGGGAGGTAATTAGCGGACTTCCCCTTGCGAGGGAACACCTGTGACACAAGGCAGCTGCGTGGAGGGCGGCCCCGAACCTCCCCCACACAGTCAGCCGTGTTCCGGAATTCTGAGTGTGGGGAGGATCCGTCTTCTGTCTGCATCACACGGGTTCTCCTAGGAGCCATTCGAGTGTCTTCCCCCAGTCCCTCCCAGTGCGGGCTGCCTGGGAAAGGCGGGGGTTGGGCTGGAAAAGCAGGTAGCATCTAGTTCCTCCCCCTGGACAGGGGAGGTAATTAGCGGACTTCCCCTTGCGAGGGTACACCTGTGACACCATTCATCTTCGTGGAGGGCGGCCCTAAACTTCCCCACACAGTCACCCTTGTTCCGGAATTCTGAGTGTGGGGAGGTTCCGTCTTCTGTCTGCAGCACCCGGGTTCTCCTAGGAGCCGTTCGAGTGTCTTCCCCCAGTCCCTCCCAGTGCGGGCTGCCGGGGAAAGGTGGGGGTTGGGCTGGAAAAGCAGGTAGCATCTAGTGCCTCCCCCTGGACAGGGGAGGTAATTAGTGGACATCACCTTGCCAGGGAACACCTGTGACACCAGGCAGCTGCGTGGAGGGCGGCTCTGAACCTCCCCCTCACAGTCACCCTTGTTCCGGATTTCTGAGTGTGGGGGGGTTCCTTCTTCTGTCTGCAGCACACGGGATCTCCTAGGAGCCCTTCGAGTGTCTTCCCCGAGTCCCTCCCAGTGCGGGCTGCCGGGGAAAGGCGGGGGTTGGGCTGGAAAAGCAGGTAGCATCTAGTGCCTCCCCCTGGACAGGGGAGGTAATTAGCGGACTTCCCCTTGCGAGGGAACCCATGTGACACCAGGCAGCTGCGTGGAGGGCGGCTCCGAAACTCCCCCACACAGTCATACGTGTTCCGGAATTCTGAGTGTGGGGGGGTTCCTTCTTCTGTCTGCAGCACACGGGATCTCCTAGGAGCCCTTCGAGTGTCTTCCCCCAGTCCCTCCCAGTGCGGGCTGCCGGGGAAAGGCGGGGGTTGGGCTGGAAAAGCAGGTAGCATCTAGTGCCTCCCCATGGACAGGGGAGGTAATTAGCGGACTACCCACTGCCAGGGAACACCTGTGACACCAGGCAGCTGCGTGGAGGTCGGCCCCGAACCTCCCCCACACAGTCAGCCGTGTTCCAGAATTCTGAGTGTGGGGAGGTTCCGTCTTCTGTCTGCAGCACCCGGGTTCTCCTAGGAGCCCTTCGAGTGTCTTCCCCGAGTCCCTCCCAGTGCGGGCTGCCGGGGAAAGGCGGGGGTTTGGCTGGAAACGCAGGTAGCATCTAGTGCCTCCCCATGGACAGGGGAGGTAATTAGCGGACTTCCCCTTGCGAGGGAACACCTGTGACACCAGGAAGCTGCGTGGGGGGCGGCCCTAAAACTCCCCCACACAGTCATCCATGTTCCGGAATTCTGAGTGTGGGGAGGTTCCGTCTTCTGTCTGCAGCACCCGGGTTCTCCTAGGAGCCCTTCGAGTGTGTTCCCCGAGTCCCTCCCTGTGCGGGCGGCCGGGGAAAGGCGGGGGTTGGGCTGGAAACGCAGGTAGCATCTAGTGCCTCCCCATGGACAGGGGAGGTAATTAGCGGACTACCCCCTGCCAGGGAACACCTGTGACACCAGGCAGCTGCGTGGAGGGCGGCCCCGAACCTCCCCCACACAGTCAGCCGTGTTCCGGAATTCTGAGTGTGGGGAGGTTCCGTCTTCTGTCTGCAGCACCCAGGTTCTCCTAGGAGCCCTTCGAGTGTCTTCCCCGAGTCCCTCCCAGTGCGGGCTGCCGGGGAAAGGCGGGGGTTTGGCTGGAAACGCAGGTAGCATCTAGTGCCTCCCCATGGACCAGGGAGGTAATTAGCGGACTTCCCCTTGCGAGGGAACACCTGTGACACAAGGCAGCTGCGTGGAGGGCGGCCCCGAACCTCCCCCACACAGTCAGCCGTGTTCCGGAATTCTGAGTGTGGGGAGGTTCCGTCTTTTGTCTGCAGCACCCGGGTTCTCCTAGGAGCCATTCGAGTGTCTTCCCCCAGTCCCTCCCAGTGCGGGCTGCCGGGGAAAGGCGGGGGTTGGGCTGGAAAAGCAGGTAGCATCTAGTGCCTCCCCATGGACAAGGGAGATAATTAGCGGACTTCCCCCTGCCAGGGAACACCTGTGACACCAGGCATCTTCGTGGAGGGCGGCCCCAAACCTCCCCCACACAGTCGGCCGTGTTCCGGAATTCTGAGTGTGGGGAGGTTCCGTCTTCTGTCTGCAGCACCCGGGATCTCCTAGGAGCCCTTCGAGTGTCTTCCCCGAGTCCCTCCCAGTGCGGGCTACCGGGGAAAGGCGGGGGTTGGGCTGGAAAAGCAGGTAGCATCTAGTGCCTCCCCCTGGACAGGGGAGATAATTAGCGGACTTCCCCCTGCCAGGGAACACCTGTGACACCAGGCATCTTCGTGGAGGGCGGCCCCAAACCTCCCCCACACAGTCGGCCGTGTTCCGGAATTCTGAGTGTGGGGAGGTTCCGTCTTCTGTCTGCAGCACACGGGATCTCCTAGGAGCCCTTCGAGTGTCTTCCCCGAGTCCCTCCCAGTGCGGGCTACCGGGGAAAGGCGGGGGTTGGGCTGGAAAAGCAGGTAGCATCTAGTGCCTCCCCCTGGACAGGGGAGATATTTAGCGGACTTCCCCCTGCCAGGGAACACCTGTGACACCATTCATCTTCGTGGAGGGCGGCCCAAAACCTCCCCCACACAGTCGGCCGTGTTCCGGAATTCTGAGTGTGGGGAGGTTCCGTCTTCTGTCTGCAGCACCCGGGATCTCCTAGGAGCCCTTCGAGTGTCTTCCCCAATCCCTCCCACTGCGGGCTACCGGGGAAAGGCGGGGGTTGGGCTGGAAACGCAGGTAGCATCTAGTTCCTCCCCCTGGACAGGGGAGGTAATTAGCGGACTTCCCCTTGCGAGGGAACACCTGTGACACCATTCATCTTCGTGGAGGGCGGCCCTAAACTTCCCCACACAGTCACCCTTGTTCCGGAATTCTGAGTGTGGGGAGGTTCCGTCTTCTGTCTGCAGCACCCGGGTTCTCCTAGGAGCCGTTCGAGTGTCTTCCCCCAGTCCCTCCCAGTGCGGGCTGCCGGGGAAAGGTGGGGGTTTGGCTGGAATAGCAGGTAGCATCTAGTGCCTCCCCCTGGACAGGGGAGGTAATTAGTGGACATCACCCTGCCAGGGAACACCTGTGACACCAGGCAGCTGCGTGGAGGGCGGCTCTGAACCTCCCCCTCACAGTCACCCTTGTTCCGGATTTCTGAGTGTGGGGGGGTTCCTTCTTCTGTCTGCAGCACCCGGGATCTCCTAGGAGCCCTTCGAGTGTCTTCCCCGAGTCCCTCCCAGTGCGGGCTGCTGGGGAAAGGCGGGGGTTTGGCTGGAAACGCAGGTAGCATCTAGTTCCTCCCCATGGACGGGGGAGGTAATTAGCGGACTTCCCCTTGCGAGGGAACACCTGTGACACCAGGAAGCTGCGTGGGGGGCGGCCCTAAACCTCCCCCACACAGTCATCCGTATTCCGGAATTCTGAGTGTGGGGAGGTTCCGTCTTCTGTCTGCAGCACCCGGGTTCTCCTAGGAGCCCTTCGAGTGTCTTCCCCGAGTCCCTCCCAGTGCGGGCTGCCGGGGAAAGGCGGGGGTTTGGCTGGAAACGCAGGTAGCATCTAGTGCCTCCCCATGGAGAGGGGAGGTAATTAGCGGAATTCCCCTTGCGAGGGAACACCTGTGACACCAGGCAGCTGCGTGGAGGGCGGCCCCGAACCTCCCCCACACAGTCACCCGTGTTCCGGAATTCTGAGTGTGGGGGGGTTCCTTCTTCTGTCTGCAGCACACGGGATCTCCTAGGAGCCCTTCGAGTGTCTTCCCCGAGTCCCTCTCAGTGCGGGCTGCCGGGGAAAGGCGGGGGTTGGGCTGGAAAAGCAGGTAGCATCTAGTGCCTCCCCCTGGACAGGGGAGGTAATTAGCGGACTTCCCCTTGCGAGGGAACCCATGTGACACCAGGCAGCTGCGTGGAGGACGGCTCCGAACCTCCCCCACACAGTCATACGTGTTCCGGAATTCTGAGTGTGGGGGGGTTCCTTCTTCTGTCTGCAGCACACGGGATCTCCTAGGAGCCCTTCGAGTGTCTTCCCCCAGTCCCTCCCAGTGCGGGCTGCCGGGGAAAGGCGGGGGTTGGGCTGGAAAAGCAGGTAGCATCTAGTGCCTCCCCATGGACAGGGGAGGTAATTAGCGGACTACCCTCTGCCAGGGAACACCTGTGACACCAGGCAGCTGCGTGGAGGGCGGCCCCGAACCTCCCCCACACAGTCAGCCGTGTTCCAGAATTCTGAGTGTGGGGAGGTTCCGTCTTCTGTCTGCAGCACCCGGGTTCTCCTAGGAGCCCTTCGAGTGTCTTCCCCGAGTCCCTCCCAGTGCGGGCTGCCGGGGAAAGGCGGGGGTTTGGCTGGAAACGCAGGTAGCATCTAGTGCCTCCCCATGGACAGGGGAGGTAATTAGCGGACTTCCCCTTGCGAGGGAACACCTGTGACACCAGGAAGCTGCGTGGGGGGCGGCCCTAAAACTCCCCCACACAGTCATCCATGTTCCGGAATTCTGAGTGTGGGGAGGTTCCGTCTTCTGTCTGCAGCACCCGGGTTCTCCTAGGAGCCCTTCGAGTGTGTTCCCCGAGTCCCTCCCTGTGCGGGCGGCCGGGGAAAGGCGGGGGTTGGGCTGGAAACGCAGGTAGCATCTAGTGCCTCCCCATGGACAGGGGATGTAATTAGCGGACTACCCCCTGCCAGGGAACACCTGTGACACCAGGCAGCTGCGTGGAGGGCGGCCCCGAACCTCCCCCACACAGTCAGCCGTGTTCCGGAATTCTGAGTGTGGGGAGGTTCCGTCTTCTGTCTGCAGCACCCAGGTTCTCCTAGGAGCCCTTCGAGTGTCTTCCCCGAGTCCCTCCCAGTGCGGGCTGCCGGGGAAAGGCGGGGGTTTGGCTGGAAACGCAGGTAGCATCTAGTGCCTCCCCATGGACCAGGGAGGTAATTAGCGGACTTCCCCTTGCGAGGGAACACCTGTGACACAAGGCAGCTGCGTGGAGGGCGGCCCCGAACCTCCCCCACACAGTCAGCCGTGTTCCGGAATTCTGAGTGTGGGGAGGTTCCGTCTTTTGTCTGCAGCACCCGGGTTCTCCTAGGAGCCATTCAAGTGTCTTCCCCCAGTCCCTCCCAGTGCGGGCTGCCGGGGAAAGGCGGGGGTTGGGCTGGAAAAGCAGGTAGCATCTAGTGCCTCCCCATGGACAAGGGAGATAATTAGCGGACTTCCCCCTGCCAGGGAACACCTGTGACACCAGGAAGTTGCGTGGGGGCGGCCCTAAACCTCACCCACAGTCAGCCCTGTTCCGGAATTCTGAGTGTGGGGAGGTTACGTCTTCTGTCTGCAGTACCCGGGATCTCCTAGGAGCCCTTCGAGTGTCTTCCCCGAGTCCCTCCCAGTGCGGGCTGCCGGGGAAAGGCGGGGGTTGGGCTGGAAACGCAGGTAGCATCTAGTGCCTCCTCATGGACAGGGGAGGTAATTAGCGGACTTCCCCCTGCCAGGGAACACCTGTGACATCAGGAAGTTGCGTGGGGGCGGCCCTAAACCTCACCCACAGTCAGCCCTGTTCCGGAATTCTGAGTGTGGGGAGGTTACGTCTTCTGTCTGCAGTACCCGGGATCTCCTAGGAGCCCTTCGAGTGTCTTCCCCCAGTCCCTCCCAGTGCGGGCTGCCGGGGAAAGGAGGGGGTTGTGCTGGAAACGCAGGTAGCATCTAGTGCCTCCCCATGGACTGGGGAGGTAATTAGCGGACTACCCCCTGCCAGGGAACACCTGTGACACAAGGCAGCTGCGTGGAGGGCGGCCCCGAACCTCCCCCACACAGTCAGCCGTGTTCCAGAATTCTGAGTTTGGGGAGGTTCCGTCTTCTGTCTGCAGCACCCGGGTTCTCCTAGGAGCCCTTCGAGTGTCTTACCCGAGTCCCTCCCAGTGCGGGCTGCCGGGGAAAGGCGGGGGTTTGGCTGGAAACGCAGGTAGCATCTAGTGCCTCCCCATGGACAGGGGAGGTAATTACCGGACTTCCCCTTGCGAGGGAACACCTGTGACACCAGGAAGCTGCGTGGGGGGCGGCCCTATACCTCCCCCACACAGTCATCCGTGTTCCGGAATTCTGAGTGTGGGGAGGATCCGTCTTCTGTCTGCAGCACCCGGGTTCTCCTAGGAGCCCTTCGAGTGTGTTCCCCGAGTCCCTCCCTGTGCGGGCGGCCGGGGAAATGCGGGGGTTGGGCTGGAAACGCAGGTAGCATCTAGTGCCTCCCCATGGACGGGGGAGGTAATTAGCGGACTACCCCCTGCCAGGGAACACCTGTGACACCAGGCAGCTGCGTGGAGGGCGGCCCCGAACCTCCCCTACACAGTCAGCCGTTTTCCGGAATTCTGAGTGTGGGGAGGTTCCGTCTTCTGTCTGCAGCACCCAGGTTCTCCTAGGAGCCCTTCGAGTGTCTTCCCCGAGTCCCTCCCAGTGCGGGCTGCCGGGGAAAGGCGGGGGTTTGGCTGGAAAAGCAGGTAGCATCTAGTGCCTCCCCATGGACAAGGGAGATAATTAGCGGACTTCCCCCTGCCAGGGAACACCTGTGACACCAGGCAACTTCGTGGAGGGCGGCCCCAAACCTCCCCCACACAGTCGGCCGTGTTCCGGAATTCTGAGTGTGGGGAGGTTCCGTCTTCTGTCTGCAGCACCCGGGATCTCCTAGGAGCCCTTCGAGTGTCTTCCCCGAGTCCCTCCCAGTGCGGGCTGCCGGGGAAAGGCGGGGGTTGGGCTGGAAACGCAGGTAGCATCTAGTGCCTCCTCATGGACAGGGGAGGTAATTAGCGGACATCACCCTGCCAGGGAACACCTGTGACACCAGGCAGCTGCGTGGAGGGCGGCTCTGAACCTCCCCCTCACAGTCACCCGTGTTCCGGATTTCTGAGTGTGGGGGGGTTCCTTCTTCTGTCTGCAGCACACGGGATCTCCTAGGAGCCCTTCGAGTGTCTTCCCCGAGTCCCTCCCAGTGCGAGCTGCCGGGGAAAGGCGGGGGTTGGGCTGGAAAAGCAGGTAGCATCTAGTTCCTCCCCATGGACAGGGGAGGTAATTAGCGGACTACGCCCTGCCAGGGAACACCTGTGACACCAGGCATCTTCGTGGAGGGCGGCCCCAAACCTCCCCCACACAGTCGGCCGTGTTCCGGAATTCTGAGTGTGGGGAGGTTCCGTCTTCTGTCTGCAGCACCCGGGATCTCCTAGGAGCCCTTCGAGTGTCTTCCCCGAGTCCCTCCCAGTGCGGGCTGCCGGGGAAAGGCGGGGGTTGGGCTGGAAACGCAGGTAGCATCTAGTGCCTCCTCATGGACAGGGGAGGTAATTAGCGGACTTCCCCCTGCCAGGGAACACCTGTGACACCAGGAAGTTGCGTGGGGGCGGCCCTAAACCTCACCCACAGTCAGCCCTGTTCCGGAATTCTGAGTGTGGGGAGGTTACGTCTTCTGTCTGCAGTACCCGTGATCTCCTAGGAGCCCTTCGAGTGTCTTCCCCCAGTCCCTCCCAGTGCGGGCTGCCGGGGAAAGGAGGGGGTTGTGCTGGAAACGCAGGTAGCATCTAGTGCCTCCCCATGGACTGGGGAGGTAATTAGCGGACTACCCCCTGCCAGGGAACACCTGTGACACAAGGCAGCTGCGTGGAGGGCGGCCCCGAACCTCCCCCACACAGTCAGCCGTGTTCCAGAATTCTGAGTGTGGGGAGGTTCCGTCTTCTGTCTGCAGCACCCGGGTTCTCCTAGGAGCCCTTCGAGTGTCTTCCCCGAGTCCTTCCCAGTGCGGGCTGCCGGGGAAAGGCGGGGGTTTGGCTGGAAACGCAGGTAGCATCTAGTGCCTCCCCATGGACAGGGGAGGTAATTAGCGGACTTCCCCTTGCGAGGGAACACCTGTGACACCAGGAAGCTGCGTGGGGGGCGGCCCTATACCTCCCCCACACAGTCATCCGTGTTCCGGAATTCTGAGTGTGGGGAGGTTCCGTCTTCTGTCTGCAGCACCCGGGTTCTCCTAGGAGCCCTTCGAGTGTGTTCCCCGAGTCCCTCCCTGTGCGGGCGGCCGGGGAAAGGCGGGGGTTGGGCTGGAAACGCAGGTAGCATCTAGTGCCTCCCCATGGACAGGGGAGGTAATTAGCGGACTACCCCCTGCCAGGGAACACCTGTGACACCAGGCAGCTGCGTGGAGGGCGGCCCCGAACCTCCCCTACACAGTCAGCCGTGTTCCGGAATTCTGAGTGTGGGGAGGTTCCGTCTTCTGTCTGCAGCACCCAGGTTCTCCTAGGAGCCCTTCGAGTGTCTTCCCCGAGTCCCTCACAGTGCGGGCTGCCGGGGAAAGGCGGGGGTTTGGCTGGAAAAGCAGGTAGCATCTAGTGCCTCCCCATGGACAAGGGAGATAGTTAGCGGACTTCCCCCTGCCAGGGAACACCTGTGACACCAGGCAACTTCGTGGAGGTCGGCCCCAAACCTCCCCCACACAGTCGGCCGTGTTCCGGAATTCTGAGTGTGGGGAGGTTCCGTCTTCTGTTTGCAGCACCCGGGATCTCCTAGGAGCCCTTCGAGTGTCTTCCCCGAGTCCCTCCCAGTGCGGGCTGCCGGGGAAAGGCGGGGGTTGGGCTGGAAACGCAGGTAGCATCTAGTGCCTCCTCATGGACAGGGGAGGTAATTAGCGGACATCACCCTGCCAGGGAACACCTGTGACACCAGGCAGCTGCGTGGAGGGCGGCTCTGAACCTCCCCCTCACAGTCACCCGTGTTCCGGATTTCTGAGTGTGGGGGGGTTCCTTCTTCTGTCTGCAGCACACGGGATCTCCTAGGAGCCCTTCGAGTGTCTTCCCCGAGTCCCTCCCAGTGCGGGCTGCCGGGGAAAGGCGGGGGTTGGGCTGGAAAAGCAGGTAGCATCTAGTTCCTCCCCATGGACAGGGGAGGTAATTAGCGGACTACGCCCTGCCAGGGAACACCTGTGACACCAGGCAGCTGCGTGGAGGGCGGCCCCGAACCTCCCCCACACAGTCAGCCGTATTCCGGAATTCTGAGTGTGGGGAGGTTCCGTCTTCTGTCTGCAGCACCCGGGTTCTCCTAGGAGCCCTTCGAGTGTCTTCCCCGAGTCCCTCCCAGTGCGGGCTGCCGGGGAAAGGCGGGGGTTTGGCTGGAAACGCAGGTAGCATCTAGTGCCTCCCCATGGAGAGGGGAGGTAATTAGCGGAATTCCCCTTGCGAGGGAACACCTGTGACACCAGGCAGCTGCGTGGAGGGCGGCCCCGAACCTCCCCCACACAGTCACCCGTGTTCCGGAATTCTGAGTGTGGGGGGGTTCCTTCTTATGTCTGCAGCACACGGGATCTCCTAGGAGCTCTTCGAGTGTCTTCCCCGAGTCCCTCCCAGTGCGGGCTGCCGGGGAAAGGCGGGGGTTGTGCTGGAAAAGCAGGTAGCATCTAGTGCCTCCCCCTGGACAGGGGAGGTATTTAGCGGACTTCCCCTTGCGAGGGAACCCCTGTGACACCTTGCAGCTGCGTGGAGTGCGGCTCCGAACCTCCCCCACACAGTCATACGTGTTCCGGAATTCTGAGTGTGGGGGGGTTCCTTCTTCTGTCTGCAGCACCCGGGTTCTCCTAGGAGCCCTTCGAGTGTCTTCCCCGAGTCCCTCCCAGTGCGGGCTGCCGGGGAAAGGCGGGGGTTTGGCTGGAAACGCAGGTAGCATCTAGTGCCTCCCCATGGACAGGGGAGGTAATTAGCGGACTTCCCCTTGCGAGGGAACACCTGTGACACCAGGAAGCTGCGTGAGGGGCGGCCCTAAACCTCCCCCACACAGTCATCCGTGTTCCGGAATTCTGAGTGTGGGGAGGTTCCGTCTTCTGTCTGCAGCACCCGGGATCTCCTAGGAGCCCTTCGAGTGTGTTCCCCGAGTCCCTCCCTGTGCGGGCGGCCGGGGAAAGGCGGGGGTTGGGCTGGAAACGCAGGTAGCATCTAGTGCCTCCCCATGGACAGGGGAGGTAATTAGCGGACTACCCCCTGCCAGGGAACACCTGTGACACCAGGCAGCTGCGTGGAGGGCGGCCCCGAACCTCCCCCACACAGTCAGCCGTGTTCCGGAATTCTGAGTGTGGGGAGGTTCCGTCTTCTGTCTGCAGCACCCGGGTTCTCCTAGGAGCCATTCGAGTGTCTTCCCCCAGTCCCTCCCAGTGCGGGCTGCCGGGGAAAGGCGGGGGTTGGGCTGGAAAAGCAGGTAGCATCTAGTGCCTCCCCATGGACAAGGGAGATAATTAGCGGACTTCCCCCTGCCAGGGAACACCTGTGACACCAGGCATCTTCGTGGAGGGCGGCCCCAAACCTCCCCCACACAGTCGGCCGTGTTCCGGAATTCTGAGTGTGGGGAGGTTCCGTCTTCTGTCTGCAGCACCCGGGATCTCCTAGGAGCCCTTCGAGTGTCTTCCCCGAGTCCCTCCCAGTGCGGGCTGCCGGGGAAAGGCGGGGGTTGGGCTGGAAACGCAGGTAGCATCTAGTGCCTCCTCATGGACAGGGGAGGTAATTAGCGGACTTCCCCCTGCGAGGGAACACCTGTGACACCAGGAAGTTGCGTGGGGGCGGCCCTAAACCTCACCCACAGTCAGCCCTGTTCCGGAATTCTGAGTGTGGGGAGGTTACGTCTTCTGTCTGCAGCACCCGGGATCTCCTAGGAGCCCTTCGAGTGTCTTCCCCCAGTCCCTCCCAGTGCGGGCTGCCGGGGAAAGGAGGGGGTTGTGCTGGAAACGCTGGTAGCATCTAGTGCCTCCCCATGGACTGGGGAGGTAATTAGCGGACTACCCCCTGCCAGGGAACACCTGTGACACAAGGCAGCTGCGTGGAGGGCGGCCCCGAACCTCCCCCACACAGTAAACCGTGTTCAGGAATTCTGAGTGTGGGGAGGTTCCGTCTTCTGTCTGCAGAACCCGGGATCTCCTAGGAGCCCTTCGAGGGTCTTCCCCGAGTACCTCCCAGTGCGGGCTGCCGGGGAACGTCGGGGGTTGGGCTGGAAAAGCAGGTAGCATCTAGTGCCTCCCCCTGGACAGGGGAGGTAATTAGCGGACTTCCCCTTGCGAGGGAACACCTGTGATACCAGGCAGCTGCGTGGAGGGCGGCCCCGAACCTCCCCCACACAGTCACCCGTGTTCCGGAATTCTGAGTGTGTGGGGGTTCCTTCTTCTGTCTGCAGCACACGGGATCTCCTAGGAGCCCTTCGAGTGTCTTCCCCGAGTCCCTCCCAGTGCGGGCTGCCGGGGAAAGGCGGGGGTTTGGCTGGAAACGCAGGTAGCATCTAGTGCCTCCCCATGGACCAGGGAGGTAATTAGCGGACTTCCCCTTGCGAGGGAACACCTGTGACACAAGGCAGCTGCGTGGAGGGCGGCCCCGAACCTCCCCCACACAGTCAACCGTGTTCCGGAATTCTGAGTGTGGGGAGGTACCGTCTTCTGTCTGCAGCACCCGGGATCTCCTAGGAGCCCTTCGAGTGTCTTCCCCGAGTCCCTCCCTGTGCGGGCTACCGGGGAAAGGCGGGGGTTGGGCTGGAAAAGCAGGTAGCATCTAGTTCCTCCCCATGGACAGGGGAGGTAATTAGCGGACTACCCCCTGCCAGGGAACACCTGTGACACCAGGCAGCTGCGTGGAGGGCGGCCCCGAACTCCCCAACACAGTCAGCCGTGTTCCGGAATTCTGAGTGTGGGGAGGTTCCGTCTTCTGTCTGCAGCACCCGGGTTCTCCTAGGAGCCCTTCGAGTGTCTTCCCCGAGTCCCTCCCAGTGCGGGCTGCCGGGGAAAGGCGGGGGTTTGGCTGGAAACGCAGGTAGCATCTAGTGCCTCCCCATGGAGAGGGGAGGTAATTAGCGGAATTCCCCTTGCGAGGGAACACCTGTGACACCAGGCAGCTGCGTGGAGGGCGGCCCCGAACCTCCCCCACACAGTCACCCGTGTTCCGGAATTCTGAGTGTGGGGGGGTTCCTTCTTCTGTCTGCAGCACACGGGATCTCCTAGGAGCCCTTCGAGTGTCTTCCCCCAGTCCCTCCCAGTGCGGGCTGCCGGGGAAAGGCGGGGGTTGGGCTGGAAAAGCAGGTAGCATCTAGTGCCTCCCCATGGACAGGGGAGGTAATTAGCGGACTACCCCCTGCCAGGGAACACCTGTGACACCAGGCAGCTGCGTGGAGGGCGGCCCCGAACCTCCCCCACACAGTCAGCCGTGTTCCAGAATTCTGAGTGTGGGGAGGTTCCGTCTTCTGTCTGCAGCACCCGGGTTCTCCTAGGAGCCCTTCGAGTGTGTTCCCCGAGTCCCTCCCTGTGCGGGCGGCCGGAGAAAGGCGGGGGTTGGGCTGGAAACGCAGGTAGCATCTAGTGCCTCCTCATGGACAGGGGAGGTAATTAGCGGACATCACCCTGCCAGGGAACATCTGTGACACCAGGCAGCTGCGTGGAGGGCGGCTCTGAACCTCCCCCTCACAGTCACCCGTGTTCCGGATTTCTGAGTGTGGGGGGGTTCCTTCTTCTGTCTGCAGCACACGGGATCTCCTAGGAGCCCTTCGAGTGTCTTCCCCGAGTCCCTCCCAGTGCGGGCTGCCGGGGAAAGGCGGGGGTTGGGCTGGAAAAGCAGGTAGCATCTAGTTCCTCCCCATGGACAGGGGAGGTAATTAGCGGACTACCCCCTGCCAGGGAACACCTGTGACACCAGGAAGCTGCGTGGAGGGCGGCCCCGAACCTCCCCCACACAGTCATCCGTATTCCGGAATTCTGAGTGTGGGGAGGTTCCGTCTTCTGTCTGCAGCACCCGGGTTCTCCTAGGAGCCCTTCGAGTGTCTTCCCCGAGTCCCTCCCAGTGCGGGCTGCCGGGGAAAGGCGGGGGTTGGGCTGGAAAAGCAGGTAGCATCTAGTGCCTCCTCATGGACAGGGGAGGTAATTAGCGGAATTCCCCCTGAGAGGGAACACCTGTGACACCAGGAAGTTGCGTGGGGGCGGCCCTAAACCTCACCCACACAGTCAGCCCTGTTCCGGAATTCTGAGTGTGGGGAGGTTACGTCTTCTGTCTGCAGCACCCGGGATCTCCTAGGAGCCCTTCGAGTGTCTTCCCCCAGTCCCTCCCAGTGCGGGCTGCCGGGGAAAGGAGGGGGTTGTGCTGGAAACGCAGGTAGCATCTAGTGCCTCCACATGGAGAGGGGAGGTAATTAGCGGAATTCCCCTTGCGAGGGAACACCTGTGACACCAGGCAGCTGCGTGGAGGGCGGCCCCGAACCTCCCCCACACAGTCACCCGTGTTCCGGAATTCTGAGTGTGGGGGGGTTCCTTCTTCTGTCTGCAGCACACGGGAGCTCCTAGGAGCCCTTCGAGTGACTTCCCCCAGTCCCTCCCAGTGCGGGCTGCCGGGGAAAGGAGGGGGTTGTGCTGGAAACGCAGGTAGCATCTAGTGCCTCCCCATGGACTGGGGAGATAATTAGCGGACTACCCCCTGCCAGGGAACACCTGTGACACCAGGCAGCTGCGTGGAGGGCGGCCCCGAACCTCCCCCACACAGTCAACCGTGTTCCGGAATTCTGAGTGTGGGGAGGTTCCGTCTTCTGTATGCAGCACCCGAGATCTCCTAGGAGCCCTTCGAGTGTCTTCCCCGAGTACCTCCCAGTGCGGGCTGCAGGGGAAAGTCGGGGGTTGGGCTGGAAAAGCAGGTAGCATCTAGTGCCTCCCCCTGGACAGGGGAGGTAATTAGCGGACTTCCCCTTGCGAGGGAACACCTGTGACACCAGGCAGCTGCGTGGAGGGCGGCCCCGAACCTCCCCCACACAGTCACCCGTGTTCCGGAATTCTGAGTGTGGGGGGGTTCCTTCTTCTGTCTGCAGCACACGGGATCTCCTAGGAGCCCTTCGAGTGTCTTCCCCGAGTCCCTCCCAGTGCGGGCTGCCGGGGAAAGGCGGGGGTTTGGCTGGAAACGCAGGTAGCATCTAGTGCCTCCCCATGGACCAGGGAGGTAATTAGCGGACTTCCCCTTGCGAGGGAACACCTGTGACACAAGGCAGCTGCGTGGAGGGCGGCCCCGAACCTCCCCCACACAGTCAACCGTGTTCCGGAATTCTGAGTGTGGGGAGGTACCGTCTTCTGTCTGCAGCACCCGGGATCTCCTAGGAGCCCTTCGAGTGTCTTCCCCGAGTCCCTCCCTGTGCGGGCTACCGGGGAAAGGCGGGGGTTGGGCTGGAAAAGCAGGTAGCATCTAGTTCCTCCCCATGGACAGGGGAGGTAATTAGCGGACTACCCCCTGCCAGGGAACACCTGTGACACCAGGCAGCTGCGTGGAGGGCGGCCCCGAACTCCCCAACACAGTCAGCCGTGTTCCGGAATTCTGAGTGTGGGGAGGTTCCGTCTTCTGTCTGCAGCACCCGGGTTCTCCTAGGAGCCCTTCGAGTGTCTTCCCCGAGTCCCTCCCAGTGCGGGCTGCCGGGGAAAGGCGGGGGTTTGGCTGGAAACGCAGGTAGCATCTAGTGCCTCCCCATGGAGAGGGGAGGTAATTAGCGGAATTCCCCTTGCGAGGGAACACCTGTGACACCAGGCAGCTGCGTGGAGGGCGGCCCCGAACCTCCCCCACACAGTCACCCGTGTTCCGGAATTCTGAGTGTGGGGGGGTTCCTTCTTCTGTCTGCAGCACACGGGATCTCCTAGGAGCCCTTCGAGTGTCTTCCCCCAGTCCCTCCCAGTGCGGGCTGCCGGGGAAAGGCGGGGGTTGGGCTGGAAAAGCAGGTAGCATCTAGTGCCTCCCCATGGACAGGGGAGGTAATTAGCGGACTACCCCCTGCCAGGGAACACCTGTGACACCAGGCAGCTGCGTGGAGGGCGGCCCCGAACCTCCCCCACACAGTCAGCCGTGTTCCAGAATTCTGAGTGTGGGGAGGTTCCGTCTTCTGTCTGCAGCACCCGGGTTCTCCTAGGAGCCCTTCGAGTGTGTTCCCCGAGTCCCTCCCTGTGCGGGCGGCCGGAGAAAGGCGGGGGTTGGGCTGGAAACGCAGGTAGCATCTAGTGCCTCCTCATGGACAGGGGAGGTAATTAGCGGACATCACCCTGCCAGGGAACATCTGTGACACCAGGCAGCTGCGTGGAGGGCGGCTCTGAACCTCCCCCTCACAGTCACCCGTGTTCCGGATTTCTGAGTGTGGGGGGGTTCCTTCTTCTGTCTGCAGCACACGGGATCTCCTAGGAGCCCTTCGAGTGTCTTCCCCGAGTCCCTCCCAGTGCGGGCTGCCGGGGAAAGGCGGGGGTTGGGCTGGAAAAGCAGGTAGCATCTAGTTCCTCCCCATGGACAGGGGAGGTAATTAGCGGACTACCCCCTGCCAGGGAACACCTGTGACACCAGGAAGCTGCGTGGAGGGCGGCCCCGAACCTCCCCCACACAGTCATCCGTATTCCGGAATTCTGAGTGTGGGGAGGTTCCGTCTTCTGTCTGCAGCACCCGGGTTCTCCTAGGAGCCCTTCGAGTGTCTTCCCCGAGTCCCTCCCAGTGCGGGCTGCCGGGGAAAGGCGGGGGTTGGGCTGGAAAAGCAGGTAGCATCTAGTGCCTCCTCATGGACAGGGGAGGTAATTAGCGGAATTCCCCCTGAGAGGGAACACCTGTGACACCAGGAAGTTGCGTGGGGGCGGCCCTAAACCTCACCCACACAGTCAGCCCTGTTCCGGAATTCT
Source organism: Camelus bactrianus (assembly GCF_048773025.1). Taxonomy (NCBI): domain Eukaryota; kingdom Metazoa; phylum Chordata; class Mammalia; order Artiodactyla; family Camelidae; genus Camelus; species Camelus bactrianus. Next base: position 1,403,611 of record NC_133540.1, read on the forward strand.
GAGTGTGGGGAGGTTACGTCTTCTGTCTGCAGCACCCGGGATCTCCTAGGAGCCCTTCGAGTGTCTTCCCCCAGTCCCTCCCAGTGCGGGCTGCCGGGGAAAGGAGGGGGTTGTGCTGGAAACGCAGGTAGCATCTAGTGCCTCCACATGGAGAGGGGAGGTAATTAGCGGAATTCCCCTTGCGAGGGAACACCTGTGACACCAGGCAGCTGCGTGGAGGGCGGCCCCGAACCTCCCCCACACAGTCACCCGTGTTCCGGAATTCTGAGTGTGGGGGGGTTCCTTCTTCTGTCTGCAGCACACGGGAGCTCCTAGGAGCCCTTCGAGTGACTTCCCCCAGTCCCTCCCAGTGCGGGCTGCCGGGGAAAGGAGGGGGTTGTGCTGGAAACGCAGGTAGCATCTAGTGCCTCCCCATGGACTGGGGAGATAATTAGCGGACTACCCCCTGCCAGGGAACACCTGTGACACCAGGCAGCTGCGTGGAGGGCGGCCCCGAACCTCCCCCACACAGTCAACCGTGTTCCGGAATTCTGAGTGTGGGGAGGTTCCGTCTTCTGTATGCAGCACCCGAGATCTCCTAGGAGCCCTTCGAGTGTCTTCCCCGAGTACCTCCCAGTGCGGGCTGCAGGGGAAAGTCGGGGGTTGGGCTGGAAAAGCAGGTAGCATCTAGTGCCTCCCCCTGGACAGGGGAGGTAATTAGCGGACTTCCCCTTGCGAGGGAACACCTGTGACACAAGGCAGCTGCGTGGAGGGCGGCCCCGAACCTCCCCCACATAGTCAGCCGTGTTCCGGAATTCTGAGTGTGGGGAGGTTCCGTCTTCTGTCTGCAGCACCCGGGATCTCCTAGGAGCCCTTCGAGTGTCTTCCCCGAGTCCCTCCCAGTGCGGGCTGCCGGGGAAAGCCGGGGGTTGGGCTGGAAACGCAGGTAGCATCTAGTGCCTCCTCATGGACAGGGGAGGTATTTAGCGGACTTCCCCCTGCGAGGGAACACCTGTGACACCAGGAAGTTGCGTGTGGGCGGCCCTAAACCTCACCCACAGTCAGCCCTGTTCCGGATTTCTGAGTGTGGGGAGGTTACGTCTTCTGTCTGCAGCACCCGGGATCTCCTAGGAGCCCTTCGAGTGTCTTCCCCCAGTCCCTCCCAGTGCGGGCTGCCGGGGAAAGGAGGGGGTTGTGCTGGAAACGCAGGTAGCATCTAGTGCCTCCCCATGGACTGGGGAGGTAATTAGCGGACTACCCCTTGCCAGGGAACACCTGTGACACCAGGCAGCTGCGTGGAGGGCGGCCCCGAACCTCCCCCACACAGTCAACCGTGTTCCGGAATTCTGAGTGTGGGGAGGTTCCGTCTTCTGTCTGCAGCACCCGGGTTCTCCTAGGAGCCCTTCGAGTGTCTTCCCCGAGTCCCTCCCAGTGCGGGCTGCCGGGGAAAGGCGGGGGTTTGGCTGGAAACGCAGGTAGCATCTAGTGCCTCCCCATGGAGAGGGGAGGTAATTAGCGGAATTCCCCTTGCGAGGGAACACCTGTGAAACCAGGCAGCTGCGTGGAGGGCGGCCCCGAACCTCCCCAACACAGTCACCCGTGTTCCGGAATTCTGAGTGTGGGGGGGTTCCTTCTTTTGTCTGCAGCACACGGGATCTCCTAGGAGCCCTTCGAGTGTCTTCCCCGAGTCCCTCCCAGTGCGGGCTGCCGGGGAAAGGCGGGGGTTGGGCTGGAAATGCAGGTAGCATCTAGTGCCTCCCCCTGGACAGGGGAGGTAATTAGCGGACTTCCCCTTGCGAGGGAACCCCTGTGACACCAGGCAGCTGCGTGGAGGGCGGCTCCGAACCTCCCCCACACAGTCACCCGTGTTCCGGAATTCTGAGTGTGGGGAGGTTCCGTCTTCTGTCTGCAGCACCCGGGATCTCCTAGGAGCCCTTCGAGTGTCTTCACCGAGTCCCTCCCAGTGCGGGCGGCCGGGGAAAGGCGGGGGTTGGGCTGGAAAAGCAGGTAGCATCTAGTGCCTCCTCATGGACAGGGGAGGTAATTAGCGGACTTCCCCCTGCGAGGGAACACCTGTGACACCAGGAAGTTGCGTGGGGGCGGCCCTAAACCTCACCCACACAGTCAGCCCTGTTCCGGAATTCTGAGTGTGGGGAGGTTACGTCTTCTGTCTGCAGCACCCGGGATCTCCTAGGAGCCCTTCGAGTGTCTTCCCCCAGTCCCTCCCAGTGCGGGCTGCCGGGGAAAGGAGGGGGTTGTTTTGGAAACGCAGGTAGCATCTAGTGCCTCCCCATGGAGAGGGGAGGTAATTAGCGGAATTCCCCTTGCGAGGGAACACCTGTGACACCAGGCAGCTGCGTGGAGGGCGGCCCCGAACCTCCCCCACACAGTCACCCGTGTTCCGGAATTCTGAGTGTGGGGGGGTTCCTTCTTCTGTCTGCAGCACACGGGAGCTCCTAGGAGCCCTTCGAGTGTCTTCCCCCAGTCCCTCCCAGTGCGGGCTGCCGGGGAAAGGAGGGGGTTGTGCTGGAAACGCAGGTAGCATCTAGTGCCTCCCCATGGACTGGGGAGGTAATTAGCGGACTACCCCCTGCCAGGGAACACCTGTGACACCAGGCAGCTGCGTGGAGGGCGGCCCCGAACCTCCCCCACACAGTCAACCGTGTTCCGGAATTCTGAGTGTGGGGAGGTTCCGTCTTCTGTCTGCAGCACCCGAGATCTCCTAGGAGCCCTTCGAGTGTCTTCCCCGAGTACCTCCCAGTGCGGGCTGCCGGGGAAAGTCGGGGGTTGGGCTGGAAAAGCAGGTAGCATCTAGTGCCTCCCCCTGGACAGGGGAGGTAATTAGCGGACTTCCCCTTGCGAGGGAACACCTGTGACACAAGGCAGCTGCGTGGAGGGCGGCCCCGAACCTCCCCCACACAGTCAGCCGTGTTCCGGAATTCTGAGTGTGGGGAGGTACCGTCTTCTGTCTGCAGCACCCGGGATCTCCTAGGAGCCCTTCGAGTGTCTTACCCGAGTACCTCCCAGTGCGGGCTGCCGGGGAAAGGCGGGGGTTGGGCTGGAAAAGCAGGTAGCATCTAGTGCCTCCCCCTGGACAGGGGAGGTAATTAACGGACTTCCCCCTGCCAGGGAACACCTGTGACACCAGGCAGCTGCGTGGAGGGCGGCCCCGAACCTCCCCCACACAGTCAGCCGTGTTCCGGAATTCTGAGTGTGGGGAGGTTCCGTCTTCTGTCTGCAGCACCCGGGTTCTCCTAGGAGCCATTCGAGTGTCTTCCCCCAGTCCCTCCCAGTGCGGGCTGCCGGGGAAAGGCGGGGGTTGGGCTGGAAAAGCAGGTAGCATCTAGTGCCTCCCCATGGACAAGGGAGATAATTAGCGGACTTCCCCCTGCCAGGGAACACCTGTGACACCAGGCATCTTCGTGGAGGGCGGCCCCAAACCTCCCCCACACAGTCGGCCGTGTTCCGGAATTCTGAGTGTGGGGAGGTTCCGTCTTCTGTCTGCAGCACCCGGGATCTCCTAGGAGCCCTTCGAGTGTCTTCCCCGAGTCCCTCCCAGTGCGGGCTGCCGGGGAAAGGCGGGGGTTGGGCTGGAAACGCAGGTAGCATCTAGTGCCTCCTCATGGACAGGGGAGGTAATTAGCGGACATCACCCTGCCAGGGAACACCTGTGACACCAGGCAGCTGCGTGGAGGGCGGCTCTGAACCTCCCCCTCACAGTCACCCGTGTTCCGGATTTCTGAGTGTGGGGGGGTTCCTTCTTCTGTCTGCAGCACACGGGATCTCCTAGGAGCCCTTCGAGTGTCTTCCCCGAGTCCCTCCCAGTGCGGGCTGCCGGGGAAAGGCGGGGGTTGGGATGGAAAAGCAGGTAGCATCTAGTTCCTCCCCATGGACCGGGGAGGTAATTAGCGGACTACCCCCTGCCAGGGAACACCTGTGACACCAGGCAGCTGCGTGGAGGGCGGCCCCGAACCTCCCCCACACTGTCAGCCGTATTCCGGAATTCTGAGTGTGGGGAGGTTCCGTCTTCTGTCTGCAGCACCCGGGTTCTCCTAGGAGCCCTTCGAGTGTCTTCCCCGAGTCCCTCCCAGTGCGGGCTGCCGGGGAAAGGCGGGGGTTTGGCTGGAAACGCAGGTAGCATCTAGTGCCTCCCCATGGAGAGGGGAGGTAATTAGCGGAATTCTCCTTGCGAGGGAACACCTGTGACACCAGGCAGCTGCGTGGAGGGCGGCCCCGAACCTCCCCCACACAGTCACCCGTGTTCCGGAATTCTGAGTGTGGGGTGGTTCCTTCTTCTGTCTGCAGCACACGGGATCTCCTAGGAGCCCTTCGAGTGTCTTCCCCCAGTCCCTCCCAGTGCGGGCTGCCGGGGAAAGGAGGGGGTTGTGCTGGAAACGCAGGTAGCATCTAGTGCCTCCCCATGGACTGGGGAGGTAATTAGCGGACTACCCCCTGCCAGGGAACACCTGTGACACCAGGCAGCTGCGTGGAGTGCGGCCCCGAACCTCCCCCACACAGTCAACCGTGTTCCGGAATTCTGAGTGTGGGGAGGTACCGTCTTCAGTCTGCAGCACCCGGGATCTCCTAGGAGCCCTTCGAGTGTCTTCCCCGAGTCCCTCCCAGTGCGGGCTGCCGGGGAAAGGCGGGGGTTGGGCTGGAAAAGCAGGTAGCATCTAGTGCCTCCCCCTGGACAGGGGAGGTAATTAGCGGACATCCCCCTGCCAGGGAACACCTGTGACACCAGGCAGCTGCGTGGAGGGCGGCCCCGAACCTCCCCCACACAGTCACCCTTGTTCCGGAATTCTGAGTGTGGGGGGGTTCCTTCTTCTGTCTGCAGCCCACGGGATCTCCTAGGAGCCCTTCGAGTGTCTTCCCCGAGTCCCTCCCAGTGCGGTCTCCCGGGGAAAGGAGGGGGTTGGGCTGGAAAAGCAGGTAGCATCTAGTGCCTCCCCCTGGACAGGGGAGGTAATTAGCGGACATCCCCCTGCCAGGGAACACCTGTGACACCAGGCAGCTGCGTGGAGGGCGGCCCCGAACCTCCCCCACACAGTCAGCCGTGTTCCGGAATTCTGAGTGTGGGGAGGTACCGTCTTCTGTCTGCAGCACCCGGGATCTCCTAGGAGCCCTTCGAGTGTCTTCCCCGAGTCCATCCCATTGCGGGCTACCGGGGAAAGGCGGGGGTTGGGCTGGAAAAGCAGGTAGCATCTAGTGCCTCCCCCTGGACAGGGGAGGTAATTAACGGACTTCCCCCTGCCAGGGAACACCTGTGACACCAGGCAGCTGCGTGGAGGGCGGCCCCGAACCTCCCCCACACAGTCACCCGTGTTCCGGAATTCTGAGTGTGGGGAGGTTCCGTCTTCTGTCTGCAGCACCCGGGATCTCCTAGGAGCCCTTCGAGTGTCTTCCCCGAGTCCCTCCCAGTGCGGGCTGCCGGGGAAAGGCGGGGGTTGGGCTGGAAAAGCAGGTAGCATCTAGTGCCTCCCCCTGGACAGGGGAGGTAATTAGCGGACATCCCCCTGCCAGGGAACACCTGTGACACCAGGCAGCTGCGTGGAGGGCGGCCCCGAACCTCCCCCACACAGTCACCCTTGTTCCGGAATTCTGAGTGTGGGGGGGTTCCTTCTTCTGTCTGCAGCCCACGGGATCTCCTAGGAGCCCTTCGAGTGTCTTCCCCGAGTCCCTCCCAGTGCGGTCTCCCGGGGAAAGGAGGGGGTTGGGCTGGAAAAGCAGGTAGCATCTAGTGCCTCCCCATGGACAGGGGAGGTAATTAGCGGACTACCCCCTGCCAGGGAACACCTGTGACACCAGGCAGCTGCGTGGAGGGCGGCCCCGAACCTCCCCCACACAGTCAGCCGTGTTCCAGAATTCTGAGTGTGGGGAGGTTCCGTCTTCTGTCTGCAGCACCCGGGTTCTCCTAGGAGCCCTTCGAGTGTCTTCCCCGAGTCCCTCCCTGTGCGGGCTGCCGGGGAAAGGCGGGGGTTTGGCTGGAAACGCAGGTAGCATCTAGTGCCTCCCCATGGACATGGGAGGTAATTAGCGGACTTCCCCTTGCGAGGGAACACCTGTGACACCAGGAAGCTGCGTGGGGGGCGGCCCTAAACCTCCCCCACACAGTCATCCGTGTTCCGGAATTCTGAGTGTGGGGAGGTTCCGTCTTCTGTCTGCAGCACCCGTGTTCTCCTAGGAGCCCTTCGAGTGTGTTCCCCGAGTCCCTCCCTGTGCGGGGGGCCGGGGAAAGGCGGGGGTTGGGCTGGAAACGCAGGTAGCATCTAGTGCCTCCCCATGGACAGGGGAGGTAATTAGCGGACTACCCCCTGCCAGGGAACACCTGTGACACCAGGCAGCTGCGTGGAGGGCGGCCCCGAACCTCCCCCACACAGTCAGCCGTGTTCCGGAATTCTGAGTGTGGGGAGGTTCCGTCTTCTGTCTGCAGCACCCGTGTTCTCCTAGGAGCCCTTCGAGTGTCTTCCCCCAGTCCCTCCCAGTGCGGGCTGCCGGGGAAATGCGGGGGTTGGGCTGGAAAAGCAGGTAGCATCTAGTGCCTCCCCATGGACAAGGGAGATAATTAGCGGACTTCCCCCTGCTAGGGAACACCTGTGACACCAGGCATCTTCGTGGAGGGCGGCCCCAAACCTCCCCCACACAGTCGGCCGTGTTCCGGAATTCTGAGTGTGGGGAGGTTCCGTCTTCTGTCTGCAGCACCCGGGATCTCCTAGGAGCCCTTCGAGTGTCTTCCCCGAGTCCCTCACAGTGCGGGCTACCGGGGAAAGGCGGGGGTTGGGCTGGAAAAGCAGGTAGCATCTAGTGCCTCCCCCTGGACATGGGAGATAATTAGCGGACTTCCCCCTGCCAGGGAACACCTGTGACACCAGGCATCTTCGTGGAGGGCGGCCCCAAACCTCCCCCACACAGTCGGCCGTGTTCCGGAATTCTGAGTGTGGGGAGGTTCCGTCTTCTGTCTGCAGCACCCGGGATCTCCTAGGAGCCCTTCGAGTGTCTTCCCCGAGTCCCTCCCAGTGCCGGCTGCCGGGGAAAGGCGGGGGTTGGGCTGGAAACGCAGGTAGCATCTAGTGCCTCCTCATGGACAGGGGAGGTAATTAGCGGACTTCCCCCTGCGAGGGAACACCTGTGACACCAGGAAGTTGCGTGGGGGCGGCCCTAAACCTCACCCACACAGTCAGCCCTGTTCCGGAATTCTGAGTGTGGGGAGGTTACGTCTTCTGTCTGCAGCACCCGGGATTTCCTAGGACCCCTTCGAGTGTCTTCCCCCAGTCCCTCCCAGTGCGGGCTGCCGGGGAAAGGCGGGGGTTGGGCTGGAAAAGCAGGTAGCATCTAGTTCCTCCCCATGGACCGGGGAGGTAATTAGCGGACTACCCCCTGCCAGGGAACACCTGTGACACCAGGCAGCTGCGTGGAGGGCGGCCCCGAACCTCCCCCACACAGTCAGCCGTATTCCGGAATTCTGAGTGTGTGGAGGTTCCGTCTTCTGTCTGCAGCACCCGGGTTCTCCTAGGAGCCCTTCGAGTGTCTTCCCCGAGTCCCTCCCAGTGCGGGCTGCCGGGGAAAGTCGGGGGTTTGGCTGGAAACGCAGGTAGCATCTAGTGCCTCCCCATGGAGAGGGGAGGAAATTAGCGGAATTCCCCTTGCGAGGGAACACCTGTGACACCAGGCAGCTGCGTGGAGGGCGGCCCCGAACCTCCCCCACACAGTCACCCGTGTTCCGGAATTCTGAGTGTGGGGGGGTTCCTTCTTCTGTCTGCAGCACACGGGATCTCCTAGGAGCCCTTCGAGTGTCTTCCCCGAGTCCCTCCCAGTGCGGGCTGCCGGGGAAAGGCGGGGGTTGGGCTGGAAAAGCAGGTAGCATTTAGTGCCTCCCCCTGGACAGGGGAGGTAATTAGCGGACTTCCCCTTGCGATGGAACCCCTGTGACACCAGGCAGCTGCGTGGAGGGCGGCTCTGAACCTCCCCCACACAGTCATACGTGTTCCGGAATTCTGAGTGTGGGGGGGTTCCTTCTTCTGTCTGCAGCACACGGGATCTCCTAGGAGCCCTTCGAGTGTCTTCCCCCAGTCCCTCCCAGTGCGGGCTGCCGGGGAAAGGCGGGGGTTGGGCTGGAAAAGCAGGTAGCATCTAGTGCCTCCCCATGGACAGGGGAGGTAATTAGCGGACTACCCCCTGCCAGGGAACACCTGTGACACCAGGCAGCTGCGTGGAGGGCGGCCCCGAACCTCCCCCACACAGTCAGCCGTGTTCCAGAATTCTGAGTGTGGGGAGGTTCCGTCTTCTATCTGCAGCACCCGGGTTCTCCTAGGAGCCCTTCGAGTGTCTTCCCCGAGTCCCTCCCAGTGCGGGCTGCCGGGGAAAGGCGGGGGTTTGGCTGGAAACGCAGGTAGCATCTAGTGCCTCCCCATGGACAGGGGAGGTAATTAGCGGACTTCCCCTTGCGAGGGAACACCTGTGACACCAGGAAGCTGCGTGGGGGCGGCCCCGAACCTCCCCCACACAGTCACCCGTGTTCCGGAATTCTGAGTGTGGGGAGGTTCCGTCTTCTGTCTGCAGCACCCGGGTTCTCCTAGGAGCCCTTCGAGTGTGTTCCCCGAGTCCCTCCCTGTGCGGGCGGCCGGGGAAAGGCAGGGGTTGGGCTGGAAACGCAGGTAGCATCTAGTGCCTCCCCATGGACAGGGGAGGTAATTAGCGGACTACCCCCTGCCAGGGAACACCTGTGACACCAGGCAGCTGCGTGGAGGGCGGCCCCGAACCTCCCCCACACAGTCAGCCGTATTCCGGAATTCTGAGTGTGGGGAGGTTCCGTCTTCTGTCTGCAGCACCCGGGTTCTCCTAGGAGCCCTTCGAGTGTCTTCCCCCAGTCCCTCCCAGTGCGGGCTGCCGGGGAAAGGCGGGGGTTGGGCTGGAAAAGCAGGTAGCATCTAGTGCCTCCCCATGGACAAGGGAGATAATTAGCGGACTTCCCCCTGCCAGGGAACACCTGTGACACCAGGCATTTTCGTGGAGGGCGGCCCCAAACCTCCCCCACACAGTCGGCCGTGTTCCGGAATTCTGAGTGTGGGGAGGTTCCGTCTTCTGTCTGCAGCACCCGGGATCTCCTAGGAGCCCTTCGAGTGTCTTCCCCGAGTCCCTCCCAGTGCGGGCTGACGGGGAAAGGCGGGGGTTGCGCTGGAAACGCAGGTAGCATCTAGTGCCTCCCCATGGAGAGGGGAGGTAATTAGCGGAATTCCCCTTGCGAGGGAACACCTGTGACACCAGGCAGCTGCGTGGAGGGCGGCCCCGAACCTCCCCCACACAGTCACCCGTGTTCCGGAATTCTGAGTGTGGGGGGGTTCCTTCTTCTGTCTGCAGCACACGGGATCTCCTAGGAGCCCTTCCAGTGTCTTCCCCCAGTCCCTCCCAGTGCGGGCTGCCGGGGAAAGGAGGGGGTTGTGCTGGAAACGCAGGTAGCATCTAGTGCCTCCCCATGGACTGGGGAGGTAATTAGCGGACTACCCCCTGCCAGGGAACACCTGTGACACCAGGCAGCTGCGTGGAGGGCGGCCCCGAACCTCCCCCACACAGTCAACCGTGTTCCGGAATTCTGAGTGTGGGGAGGTTCCGTCTTCTGTCTGCAGCACCCGGGATCTCCTGGGAGCCCTTCGAGTGTCTTCCCCGAGTACCTCCCAGTGCGGGCTGCCTGGGAAAGTCGGGGGTTGGGCTGGAAAAGCAGGTAGCATCTAGTGCCTCCCCCTGGACAGGGGAGGTAATTAACGGACTTCCCCCTGCCAGGGAACACCTGTGACACCAGGCAGCTGCGTGGAGGGCGGCCCCGAACCTCCCCCACACAGTCACCCGTGTTCCGGAATTCTGAGTGTGGGGAGGTTCCGTCTTCTGTCTGCAGCACCCGGGATCTCCTAGGAGCCCTTCGAGTGTCTTCCCGGAGTACCTCCCAGTGCTGGCTGCCGTTGAAAGTCGGGGGTTGGGCTGGAAAAGCAGGTAGCATCTAGTGCCTCCCCCTGGACAGGGGAGGTAATTAGCGGACTTCCCCTTGCGAGGGAACACCTGTGACACAAGGCAGCTGCGTGGAGGGCGGCCCCGAACCTCCCCCACACAGTCAGCCGTGTTCCGGAATTCTGAGTGTGGGGAGGTACCGTCTTCTGTCTGCAGCACCCGGGATCTCCTAGGAGCCCTTCGAGTGTCTTCCCCGAGTCCATCCCAGTGCGGGCTACCGGGGAAAGGCGGGGGTTGGGCTGGAAAAGCAGGTAGCATCTAGTGCCTCCCCCTGGACAGGGGAGGTAATTAACAGACTTCCCCCTGCCAGGGAACACCTGTGACACCAGGCAGCTGCGTGGAGGGTGGCCCCGAACCTCCCCCACACAGTCACCCGTGTTCCGGAATTCTGAGTGTGGGGAGGTACCGTCTTCTGTCTGCAGCACCCGGGATCTCCTAGGAGCCCTTCGAGTGTCTTCCCCGAGTCCCTCCCAGTGCGGGCTACCGGGGAAAGGCGGGGGTTGGGCTGGAAAAGCAGGTAGCATCTAGTTCCTCCCCATGGACAGGGGAGGTAATTAGAGGACTACCCCCTGCCAGGGAACACCTGTGACACCAGGCAGCTGCGTGGAGGGCGGCCCCGAACCTCCCCCACACAGTCAGCCGTGTTCCGGAATTCTGAGTGTGGGGAGGTTCCGTCTTCTGTCTGCAGCACCCGGGTTCTCCTAGGAGCCCTTCGAGTGTCTTCCCCGAGTCCCTCCCAGTGCGGGCTGCCGGGGAAAGGCGGGGGTTTGGCTGGAAACGCAGGTAGCATCTAGTGCCTCCCCATGGACCAGGGAGGTAATTAGCGGACTTCCCCTTGCGAGGGAACACCTGTGACACAAGGCAGCTGCGTGGAGGGCGGCCCCGAACCTCCCCCACACAGTCAGCCGTGTTCCGGAATTCTGAGTGTGGGGAGGTTCCGTCTTCTGTCTGCAGGACCCGGGTTCTCCTAGGAGCCATTCGTGTGTCTTCCCCCAGTCCCTCCCAGTGCGGGCTGCCGGGGAAAGGCGGGGGTTTGGCTGGAAACGCAGGGAGCATCTAGTGCCTCCCCATGGACAGGGGAGGTAATTAGCGGACTTCCCCTTGCGAGGGAACACCTGTGACACCAGGAAGCTGCGTGGGGGGCGGCCCTAAACCTCCCCCACACAGTCACCCGTGTTCCGGAATTCTGATTGTGGGGAGGTTCCGTCTTCTGTCTGCAGCACCCGGGTTCTCCTAGGAGCCCTTCGAGTGTGTTCCCCGAGTCCCTCCCTGTGCGGGCGGCCGGGGAAAGGCAGGGGTTGGGCTGGAAAAGCAGGTAGCATCTAGTGCCTCCCCATGGACAGGGGAGGTAATTAGCGGACTACCCCCTGCCAGGGAACACCTGTGACACCAGGCAGCTGCGTGGAGGGCGGCCCCGAACCTCCCCCACACAGTCAGCCGTATTCCGGAATTCTGAGTGTGGGGAGGTTCCGTCATCTGTCTGCAGCACCCGGGTTCTCCTAGGAGCCCTTCGAGTGTCTTCCCCGAGTCCCTCCCAGTGCGGGCTGCCGGGGAAAGGCGGGGGTTTGGCTGGAAACGCAGGTAGCATCTAGTGCCTCCCCATGGAGAGGGGAGGTAATTAGCGGAATTCCCCTTGCGAGGGAACACCTGTGACACCAGGCAGCTGCGTGGAGGGCGGCCCCGAACCTCCCCCACACAGTCACCCGTGTTCCGGAATTCTGAGTGTGGGGGGGTTCCTTCTTCTGTCTGCAGCACCCGGGTTCTCCTAGGAGCCCTTCGAGTGTCTTGCCTGAGTCCCTCCCAGTGCGGGCTGCCGGGGAAAGGCGGGGGTTTGGCTGGAAAAGCAGGTAGCATCTAGTGCCTCCCCATGGACAGGGGAGGTAATTAGCGGACTACCCCCTGCCAGGGAACACCTGTGACACCAGGCAGCTGCGTGGAGGGCGGCCCCGAACCTCCCCCACACAGTCATCCGTGTTCCGGAATTCTGAGTGTGGGGAGGTTCCGTCTTCTGTCTGCAGCACCCGGGTTCTCCTAGGAGCCCTTCGAGTGTGTTCCCCGAGTCCCTCCCTGTGCGGACGGCCGGGGAAAGGCAGGGGTTGGGCTGGAAACGCAGGTAGCATCTAGTGCCTCCCCATGGACAGGGGAGGTAATTAGCGGACTACCCCCTGCCAGGGAACACCTGTGACACCAGGCAGCTGCGTGGAGGGCGGCCCCGAACCTCCCCCACACAGTCAGCCGTGTTCCGGAATTCTGAGTGTGGGGAGGTACCGTCTTCTGTCTGCAGCACCCGGGATCTCCTAGGAGCCCTTCGAGTGTCTTCCCCGAGTCCATCCCAGTGCGGGCTGCCTGGGAAAGTCGGGGGTTGGGCTGGAAAAGCAGGTAGCATCTAGTGCCTCCCCCTGGACAGGGGAGGTAATTAGCGGACTTCCCCTTGCGAGGGAACACCTGTGACACAAGGCAGCTTCGTGGAGGCCGGCCCCGAACCTCCCCCACACAGTCAGCCGTGTTCCGGAATTCTGAGTGTGGGGAGGTACCGTCTTCTGTCTGCAGCACCCGGGATCTCCTAGGAGCCCTTCGAGTGTCTTCCCCGAGTCCATCCCAGTGCGGGCTACCGGGGAAAGGCGGGGGTTGCGCTGGAAAAGCAGGTAGCATCTAGTGCCTCCCCCTGGACAGGGGAGGTAATTAACGGACTTCCCCCTGCCAGGGAACACCTGTGACACCAGGCAGCTGCGTGGAGGGCGGCCCCGAACCTCCCCCACACAGTCACCCGTGTTCCGGAATTCTGAGTGTGGGGAGGTTCCGTCTTCTGTCTGCAGCACCCGGGATCTCCTAGGAGCCCTTCGAGTGTCTTCCCCGAGTACCTCCCAGTGCTGGCTGCCGTTGAAAGTCGGGGGTTGGGCTGGAAATGCAGGTAGCATCTAGTGCCTCCCCCTGGACAGGGGAGGTAATTAGCGGACTTCCCCTTGCGAGGGAACACCTGTGACACAAGGCAGCTGCGTGGAGGGCGGCCCCGAACCTCCCCCACACAGTCAGCCGTGTTCCGGAATTCTGAGTGTGGGGAGGTACCGTCTTCTGTCTGCAGCACCCGGGATCTCCTAGGAGCCCTTCGAGTGTCTTCCCCGAGTCCATCCCAGTGCGGGCTACCGGGGAAAGGCGGGGGTTGGGCTGGAAAAGCAGGTAGCATCTAGTGCCTCCCCCTGGACAGGGGAGGTAATTAACAGACTTCCCCCTGCCAGGGAACACCTGTGACACCAGGCAGCTGCGTGGAGGGCGGCCCCGAACCTCCCCCACACAGTCACCCGTGTTCCGGAATTCTGAGTGTGGGGAGGTACCGTCTTCTGTCTGCAGCACCCGGGATCTCCTAGGAGCCCTTCGAGTGTCTTCCCCGAGTCCCTCCCAGTGCGGGCTACCGGGGAAAGGCGGGGGTTGGGCTGGAAAAGCAGGTAGCATCTAGTTCCTCCCCATGGACAGGGGAGGTAATTAGCGGACTACCCCCTGCCAGGGAACACCTGTGACACCAGGCAGCTGCGTGGAGGGCGGCCCCGAACCTCCCCCACACAGTCAGCCGTGTTCCGGAATTCTGAGTGTGGGGAGGTTCCGTCTTCTGTCTGCAGCACCCGGGTTCTCCTAGGAGCCCTTCGAGTGTCTTCCCCGAGTCCCTCCCAGTGCGGGCTGCCGGGGAAAGGCGGGGGTTTGGCTGGAAACGCAGGTAGCATCTAGTGCCTCCCCATGGACCAGGGAGGTAATTAGCGGACTTCCCCTTGCGAGGGAACACCTGTGACACAAGGCAGCTGCGTGGAGGGCGGCCCCGAACCTCCCCCACACAGTCAGCCGTGTTCCGGAATTCTGAGTGTGGGGAGGTTCCGTCTTCTGTCTGCAGGACCCGGGTTCTCCTAGGAGCCATTCGTGTGTCTTCCCCCAGTCCCTCCCAGTGCGGGCTGCCGGGGAAAGGCGGGGGTTTGGCTGGAAACGCAGGTAGCATCTAGTGCCTCCCCATGGACAGGGGAGGTAATTAGCGGACTTCCCCTTGCGAGGGAACACCTGTGACACCAGGAAGCTGCGTGGGGGGCGGCCCTAAACCTCCCCCACACAGTCACCCGTGTTCCGGAATTCTGAGTGTGGGGAGGTTCCGTCTTCTGTCTGCAGCACCCGGGATCTCCTAGGAGCCCTTCGAGTGTCTTCCCCGAGTCCCTCCCAGTGCGGGCTGCCAGGGAAAGGCGGGGGTTTGGCTGGAAACGCAGGTAGCATCTAGTGCCTCCCCATGGAGAGGGGAGGTAATTAGCGGAATTCCCCTTGCGAGGGAACACCTGTGACACCAGGCAGCTGCGTGGAGGGCGGCCCCGAACCTCCCCCACACAGTCACCCGTGTTCCGGAATTCTGAGTGTGGGGGGATTCCTTCTTCTGTCTGCAGCACCCGGGTTCTCCTAGGAGCCCTTCGAGTGTCTTCCCCGAGTCCCTCCCAGTGCGGGCTGCCGGGGAAAGGCGGGGGTTTGGCTGGAAAAGCAGGTAGCATCTAGTGCCTCCCCATGGACAGGGGAGGTAATTAGCGGACTACCCCCTGCCAGGGAACACCTGTGACACCAGGCAGCTGCGTGGAGGGCGGCCCCGAACCTCCCCCACACAGTCATCCGTGTTCCGGAATTCTGAGTGTGGGGAGGTTCCGTCTTCTGTCTGCAGCACCCGGGTTCTCCTAGGAGCCCTTCGAGTGTGTTCCCCGAGTCCCTCCCTGTGCGGACGGCCGGGGAAAGGCAGGGGTTGGGCTGGAAACGCAGGTAGCATCTAGTGCCTCCCCATGGACAGGGGAGGTAATTAGCGGACTACCCCCTGCCAGGGAACACCTGTGACACCAGGCAGCTGCGTGGAGGGCGGCCCCGAACCTCCCCCACACAGTCAGCCGTATTCCGGAATTCTGAGTGTGGGGAGGTTCCGTCTTCTGTCTGCAGCACCCGGGTTCTCCTAGGAGCCCTTCGAGTGTCTTCCCCGAGTCCCTCCCAGTGCGGGCTGCCGGGGAAAGGCGGGGGTTTGGCTGGAAACGCAGGTAGCATCTAGTGCCTCCCCATGGAGAGGGGAGGTAATTAGCGGAATTCCCCTTGCGAGGGAACACCTGTGACACCAGGCAGCTGCGTGGAGGGCGGCCCCGAACCTCCCCCACACAGTCACCCGTGTTCCGGAATTCTGAGTGTGGGGGGGTTCCTTCTTCTGTCTGCAGCACACGGGATCTCCTAGGAGCCCTTCGAGTGTCTTCCCCCAGTCCCTCCCAGTGCGGGCTGCCGGGGAAAGGCGGGGGTTGGGTGGAAAAGCAGGTAGCATCTAGTGCCTCCCCATGGACAGGGGAGGTAATTAGCGGACTACCCCCTGCCAGGGAACACCTGTGACACCAGGCAGCTGCGTGGAGGGCGGCCCCGAACCTCCCCCACACAGTCAGCCGTGTTCCAGAATTCTGAGTGTGGGGAGGTTCCGTCTTCTGTCTGCAGCACCCGGGTTCTCCTAGGAGCCCTTCGAGTGTCTTCCCCGAGTCCCTCCCAGTGCGGGCTGCCGGGGAAAGGCGGGGGTTTGGCTGGAAACGCAGGTAGCATCTAGTGCCTCCCCATGGACCAGGGAGGTAATTAGCGGACTTCCCCTTGCGAGGGAACACCTGTGACACAAGGCAGCTGCGTGGAGGGCGGCCCCGAACCTCCCCCACACAGTCAGCCGTGTTCCGGAATTCTGAGTGTGGGGAGGTTCCGTCTTCTGTCTGCAGGACCCGGGTTCTCCTAGGAGCCCTTCGAGTGTCTTCCCCGAGTCCCTCCCAGTGCGGGCTGCCGGGGAAAGGCGGGGGTTTGGCTGGAAAAGCAGGTAGCATCTAGTGCCTCCCCATGGACAGGGGAGGTAATTAGCGGACTACCCCCTGCCAGGGAACACCTGTGACACCAGGCAGCTGCGTGGAGGGCGGCCCCGAACCTCCCCCACACAGTCATCCGTGTTCCGGAATTCTGAGTGTGGGGAGGTTCCGTCTTCTGTCTGCAGCACCCGGGTTCTCCTAGGAGCCCTTCGAGTGTGTTCCCCGAGTCCCTCCCTGTGCGGACGGCCGGGGAAAGGCAGGGGTTGGGCTGGAAACGGAGGTAGCATCTAGTGCCTCCCCATGGACAGGGGAGGTAATTAGCGGACTACCCCCTGCCAGGGAACACCTGTGACACCAGGCAGCTGCGTGGAGGGCGGCCCCGAACCTCCCCCACACAGTCAGCCGTATTCCGGAATTCTGAGTGTGGGGAGGTTCCGTCTTCTGTCTGCAGCACCCGGGTTCTCCTAGGAGCCCTTCGAGTGTCTTCCCCGAGTCCCTCCCAGTGCGGGCTGCCGGGGAAAGGCGGGGGTTTGGCTGGAAACGCAGGTAGCATCTAGTGCCTCCCCATGGAGAGGGGAGGTAATTAGCGGAATTCCCCTTGCGAGGGAACACCTGTGACACCAGGCAGCTGCGTGGAGGGCGGCCCCGAACCTCCCCCACACAGTCACCCGTGTTCCGGAATTCTGAGTGTGGGGGGGTTCCTTCTTCTGTCTGCAGCACACGGGATCTCCTAGGAGCCCTTCCAGTGTGTTCCCCGAGTCCCTCCCTGTGCGGGCGGCCGGGGAAAGGCGGGGGTTGGGCTGGAAACGCAGGTAGCATCTAGTGCCTCCCCCTGGACAGGGGAGGTAATTAGCGGACTTCCCCTTGCGATGGAACCCCTGTGACACCAGGCAGCTGCGTGGAGGGCGGCTCCGATCCTCCCCCACACAGTCATACGTGTTCCGGAATTCTGAGTGTGGGGGGGTTCCTTCTTCTGTCTGCAGCACACGGGATCTCCTAGGAGCCCTTCGAGTGTCTTCCCCCAGTCCCTCCCAGTGCGGGCTGCCGGGGAAAGGCGGGGGTTGGGCTGGAAAAGCAGGTAGCATCTAGTGCCTCCCCATGGACAGGGGAGGTAATTAGCGGACTACCCCCTGCCAGGGAACACCTGTGACACCAGGCAGCTGCGTGGAGGGCGGCCCCGAACCTCCCCCACACAGTCAGCCGTGTTCCAGAATTCTGAGTGTGGGGAGGTTCCGTCTTCTGTCTGCAGCACCCGGGTTCTCCTAGGAGCCCTTCGAGTGTCTTCCCCGAGTCCCTCCCAGTGCGGGCTGCCGGGGAAAGGTGGGGGTTTGGCTGGAAACGCAGGTAGCATCTAGTGCCTCCCCATGGACAGGGGAGGTAATTAGCGGACTTCCCCTTGCGAGGGAACACCTGTGACACCAGGAAGCTGCGTGGGGGGCGGCCCTAAACCTCCCCCACACAGTCATCCGTGTTCCGGAATTCTGAGTGTGGGGAGGTTCCGTCTTCTGTCTGCAGCACCCGGGTTCTCCTAGGAGCCCTTCGAGTGTGTTCCCCGAGTCCCTCCCTGTGCGGGCGGCCGGGGAAAGGCAGGGGTTGGGCTGGAAACGCAGGTAGCATCTAGTGCCTCCCCATGGACAGGGGAGGTAATTAGCGGACTACCCCCTGCCAGGGAACACCTGTGACACCAGGCAGCTGCGTGGAGGGCGGCCCCGAATCTCCCCCACACAGTCAGCCGTGTTTCGGAATTCTGAGTGTGGGGAGGTTCCGTCTTCTGTCTGCAGCACCCAGGTTCTCCTAGGAGCCCTTCGAGTGTCTTCCCCGAGTCCCTCCCAGTGCGGGCTGCCGGGGAAAGGCGGGGGTTTGGCTGGAAACGCAGGTAGCATCTAGTGCCTCCCCATGGACCAGGGAGGTAATTAGCGGACTTCCCTTTGCGAGGGAACACCTGTGACACAAGGCAGCTGCGTGGAGGGCGGCCCCGAACCTCCCCCACACAGTCAGCCGTGTTCCGGAATTCTGAGTGTGGGGAGGTTCCGTCTTCTGTCTGCAGCACCCGGGTTCTCCTAGGAGCCATTCGAGTGTCTTCCCCCAGTTCCTCCCAGTGCGGGCTGCCGGGGAAAGGCGGGGGTTGGGCTGGAAAAGCAGGTAGCATCTAGTGCCTCCCCAAGGACAAGGGAGATAATTAGCGGACTTCCCCCTGCCAGGGAACACCTGTGACACCAGGCATCTTCGTGGAGGGCGGCCCAAAACCTCCCCCACACAGTCGGCCGTGTTCCGGAATTCTGAGTGTGGGGAGGTTCCGTCTTCTGTCTGCAGCACCCGGGATCTCCTAGGAGCCCTTCGAGTGTCTTCCCCGAATCCCTCCCAGTGCGGGCTGCCGGGGAAAGGCGGGGGTTGGGCTGGAAACGCAGGTAGCATCTAGTGCCTCCTCATGGACAGGGGAGGTAATTAGCGGACTTCCCCCTGCGAGGGAACAGCTGTGACACCAGGAAGTTGCGTGGGGGCGGCCCTAAACCTCACCCACAGTCAGCCCTGTTCCGGAATTCTGAGTGTGGGGAGGTTCCGTCTTCTGTCTGCAGCACCCGGGATCTCCTAGGAGCCCTTCGAGTGTCTTCCCCGAGTACCTCCCAGTGCGGGCTGCCGGGGAAAGTCGGGGGTTGGGCTGGAAAAGCAGGTAGCATCTAGTGCCTCCCTCTGGACAGGGGAGGTAATTAACGGACTTCCCCCTGCCAGGGAACACCTGTGACACCAGGCAGCTGCGTGGAGGGCGGCCCCGAACCTCCCCCACACTGTCACCCTTGTTCCGGAATTCTGAGTGTGGGGAGGTTCCTTCTTCTGTCTGCAGCACCCGGGATCTCCTAGGAGCCCTTCGAGTGTCTTCCCCGAGTCCATCCCAGTGCGGGCTACCGGGGAAACGCGGGGGATGGGCTGGAAAAGCAGGCAGCATCTAGTGCCTCCCCCTGGACAGGGGAGGTAATTAACGGACTTCCCCCTGCCAGGGAACACCTGTGACACCAGGCAGCTGCGTGGAGGGCGGCCCCGAACCTCCCCCACACAGTCACCCGTGTTCCGGAATTCTGAGTGTGGGGGGGTTCCTTCTTCTGTCTGCAGCACACGGGATCTCCTAGGAGCCCTTCGAGTGTCTTCCCCGAGTCCCTCCCAGTGCGGGCTCCCGGGGAAAGGCGGGGGTTTGGCTGGAAACGCAGGTAGCATCTAGTGCCTCCCCATGGACCAGGGAGGTAATTAGAGGACTTCCCCTTGCGAGGGAACACCTGTGACACAAGGCAGCTGCGTGGAGGGCGGCCCCGAACCTCCCCCACACAGTCAGCCGTGTTCCGGAATTCTGAGTGTGGGGAGGTACCGTCTCCTGTCGGCAGCACCCGGGATCTCCTAGGAGCCCTTCGAGTGTCTTCCCCGAGTCCCTCCCAGTGCGGGCTACCGGGGAAAGGCGGGGGTTGGGCTGGAAAAGCAGGTAGCATCTAGTTCCTCCCCATGGACAGGGGAGGTAATTAGCGGACTACCCCCTGCCAGGGAACACCTGTGACACCAGGCAGCTGCGTGGAGGGCGTCCCCGAACCTCCCCCACACAGTCAGCCGTATTCCGGAATTCTGAGTGTGGGGAGGTTCCGTCTTCTGTCTGCAGTACCCGGGTTCTCCTAGGAGCCATTCGAGTGTCTTCCCCGAGTCCCTCCCAGTGCGGGCTGCCAGGGAAAGGCGGGGGTTTGGCTGGAAACGCAGGTAGCATCTAGTGCCTCCCCATGGAGAGGGGAGGTAATTAGCGGAATTCCCCTTGCGAGGGAACACCTGTGACACCAGGCAGCTGCGTGGAGGGCGGCCCCGAACCTCCCCCACACAGTCACCCGTGTTTCGGAATTCTGAGTGTGGGGGGGTTCCTTCTTCTGTCTGCAGCACACGGGATCTCCTAGGAGCCCTTCGAGTGTCTTCCCCGAGTCCCTCCCAGTGCGGGCTGCCGGGGAAAGGCGGGGGTTGGGCTGGAAATGCAGGTAGCATGTAGTGCCTCCCCCTGGACAGGGGAGGTAATTAGCGGACTTCCCCTTGCGAGGGAACCCCTGTGACACCAGGCAGCTGCGTGGAGGGCGGCTCCGAACCTCCCCCACACAGTCACCCGTGTTCCGGAATTCTGAGTGTGGGGAGGTTCCGTCTTCTGTCTGCAGCACCCGGGATCTCCTAGGAGCCCTTCGAGTGTCTTCACCGAGTCCCTCCCAGTGCGGGCGGCCGGGGAAAGGCGGGGGTTGGGCTGGAAACGCAGGTAGCATCTAGTGCCTCCTCATGGACAGGGGAGGTAATTAGCGGACTTCCCCCTGCGAGGGAACAATTGTGACACCAGGAAGTTGCGTGGGGGCGGCCCTAAACCTAACCCACACAGTCAGCCCTGTTCCGGAATTCTGAGTGTGGGGGGGTTCCTTCTTCTGTCTGCAGCACCCGGGTTCTCCTAGGAGCCCTTCGAGTGTCTTGCCTGAGTCCCTCCCAGTGCGGGCTGCCGGGGAAAGGCGGGGGTTTGGCTGGAAAAGCAGGTAGCATCTAGTGCCTCCCCATGGACAGGGGAGGTAATTAGCGGACTACCCCCTGCCAGGGAACACCTGTGACACCAGGCAGCTGCGTGGAGGGCGGCCCCGAACCTCCCCCACACAGTCATCCGTGTTCCGGAATTCTGAGTGTGGGGAGGTTCCGTCTTCTGTCTGCAGCACCCGGGTTCTCCTAGGAGCCCTTCGAGTGTGTTCCCCGAGTCCCTCCCTGTGCGGACGGCCGGGGAAAGGCAGGGGTTGGGCTGGAAACGCAGGTAGCATCTAGTGCCTCCCCATGGACAGGGGAGGTAATTAGCGGACTACCCCCTGCCAGGGAACACCTGTGACACCAGGCAGCTGCGTGGAGGGCGGCCCCGAACCTCCCCCACACAGTCAGCCGTGTTCCGGAATTCTGAGTGTGGGGAGGGTACCGTCTTCTGTCTGCAGCACCCGGGATCTCCTAGGAGCCCTTCGAGTGTCTTCCCCGAGTCCATCCCAGTGCGGGCTGCCTGGGAAAGTCGGGGGTTGGGCTGGAAAAGCAGGTAGCATCTAGTGCCTCCCCCTGGACAGGGGAGGTAATTAGCGGACTTCCCCTTGCGAGGGAACACCTGTGACACAAGGCAGCTTCGTGGAGGCCGGCCCCGAACCTCCCCCACACAGTCAGCCGTGTTCCGGAATTCTGAGTGTGGGGAGGTACCGTCTTCTGTCTGCAGCACCCGGGATCTCCTAGGAGCCCTTCGAGTGTCTTCCCCGAGTCCATCCCAGTGCGGGCTACCGGGGAAAGGCGGGGGTTGCGCTGGAAAAGCAGGTAGCATCTAGTGCCTCCCCCTGGACAGGGGAGGTAATTAACGGACTTCCCCCTGCCAGGGAACACCTGTGACACCAGGCAGCTGCGTGGAGGGCGGCCCCGAACCTCCCCCACACAGTCACCCGTGTTCCGGAATTCTGAGTGTGGGGAGGTTCCGTCTTCTGTCTGCAGCACCCGGGATCTCCTAGGAGCCCTTCGAGTGTCTTCCCCGAGTACCTCCCAGTGCTGGCTGCCGTTGAAAGTCGGGGGTTGGGCTGGAAATGCAGGTAGCATCTAGTGCCTCCCCCTGGACAGGGGAGGTAATTAGCGGACTTCCCCTTGCGAGGGAACACCTGTGACACAAGGCAGCTGCGTGGAGGGCGGCCCCGAACCTCCCCCACACAGTCAGCCGTGTTCCGGAATTCTGAGTGTGGGGAGGTACCGTCTTCTGTCTGCAGCACCCGGGATCTCCTAGGAGCCCTTCGAGTGTCTTCCCCGAGTCCATCCCAGTGCGGGCTACCGGGGAAAGGCGGGGGTTGGGCTGGAAAAGCAGGTAGCATCTAGTGCCTCCCCCTGGACAGGGGAGGTAATTAACAGACTTCCCCCTGCCAGGGAACACCTGTGACACCAGGCAGCTGCGTGGAGGGCGGCCCCGAACCTCCCCCACACAGTCACCCGTGTTCCGGAATTCTGAGTGTGGGGAGGTACCGTCTTCTGTCTGCAGCACCCGGGATCTCCTAGGAGCCCTTCGAGTGTCTTCCCCGAGTCCCTCCCAGTGCGGGCTACCGGGGAAAGGCGGGGGTTGGGCTGGAAAAGCAGGTAGCATCTAGTTCCTCCCCATGGACAGGGGAGGTAATTAGCGGACTACCCCCTGCCAGGGAACACCTGTGACACCAGGCAGCTGCGTGGAGGGCGGCCCCGAACCTCCCCCACACAGTCAGCCGTGTTCCGGAATTCTGAGTGTGGGGAGGTTCCGTCTTCTGTCTGCAGCACCCGGGTTCTCCTAGGAGCCCTTCGAGTGTCTTCCCCGAGTCCCTCCCAGTGCGGGCTGCCGGGGAAAGGCGGGGGTTTGGCTGGAAACGCAGGTAGCATCTAGTGCCTCCCCATGGACCAGGGAGGTAATTAGCGGACTTCCCCTTGCGAGGGAACACCTGTGACACAAGGCAGCTGCGTGGAGGGCGGCCCCGAACCTCCCCCACACAGTCAGCCGTGTTCCGGAATTCTGAGTGTGGGGAGGTTCCGTCTTCTGTCTGCAGGACCCGGGTTCTCCTAGGAGCCATTCGTGTGTCTTCCCCCAGTCCCTCCCAGTGCGGGCTGCCGGGGAAAGGCGGGGGTTTGGCTGGAAACGCAGGTAGCATCTAGTGCCTCCCCATGGACAGGGGAGGTAATTAGCGGACTTCCCCTTGCGAGGGAACACCTGTGACACCAGGAAGCTGCGTGGGGGGCGGCCCTAAACCTCCCCCACACAGTCACCCGTGTTCCGGAATTCTGAGTGTGGGGAGGTTCCGTCTTCTGTCTGCAGCACCCGGGTTCTCCTAGGAGCCCTTCGAGTGTGTTCCCCGAGTCCCTCCCTGTGCGGGCGGCCGGGGAAAGGCAGGGGTTGGGCTGGAAACGCAGGTAGCATCTAGTGCCTCCCCATGGACAGGGGAGGTAATTAGCGGACTACCCCCTGCCAGGGAACACCTGTGACACCAGGCAGCTGCGTGGAGGGCGGCCCCGAACCTCCCCCACACAGTCAGCCGTATTCCGGAATTCTGAGTGTGGGGAGGTTCCGTCTTCTGTCTGCAGCACCCGGGTTCTCCTAGGAGCCCTTCGAGTGTCTTCCCCGAGTCCCTCCCAGTGCGGGCTGCCGGGGAAAGGCGGGGGTTTGGCTGGAAACGCAGGTAGCATCTAGTGCCTCCCCATGGAGAGGGGAGGTAATTAGCGGAATTCCCCTTGCGAGGGAACACCTGTGGCACCAGGCAGCTGCGTGGAGGGCGGCCCCGAACCTCCCCCACACAGTCACCCGTGTTCCGGAATTCTGAGTGTGGGGGGATTCCTTCTTCTGTCTGCAGCACCCGGGTTCTCCTAGGAGCCCTTCGAGTGTCTTCCCCGAGTCCCTCCCAGTGCGGGCTGCCGGGGAAAGGCGGGGGTTTGGCTGGAAAAGCAGGTAGCATCTAGTGCCTCCCCATGGACAGGGGAGGTAATTAGCGGACTACCCCCTGCCAGGGAACACCTGTGACACCAGGCAGCTGCGTGGAGGGCGGCCCCGAACCTCCCCCACACAGTCATCCGTGTTCCGGAATTCTGAGTGTGGGGAGGTTCCGTCTTCTGTCTGCAGCACCCGGGTTCTCCTAGGAGCCCTTCGAGTGTGTTCCCCGAGTCCCTCCCTGTGCGGACGGCCGGGGAAAGGCAGGGGTTGGGCTGGAAACGCAGGTAGCATCTAGTGCCTCCCCATGGACAGGGGAGGTAATTAGCGGACTACCCCCTGCCAGGGAACACCTGTGACACCAGGCAGCTGCGTGGAGGGCGGCCCCGAACCTCCCCCACACAGTCAGCCGTATTCCGGAATTCTGAGTGTGGGGAGGTTCCGTCTTCTGTCTGCAGCACCCGGGTTCTCCTAGGAGCCCTTCGAGTGTCTTCCCCGAGTCCCTCCCAGTGCGGGCTGCCGGGGAAAGGCGGGGGTTTGGCTGGAAACGCAGGTAGCATCTAGTGCCTCCCCATGGAGAGGGGAGGTAATTAGCGGAATTCCCCTTGCGAGGGAACACCTGTGACACCAGGCAGCTGCGTGGAGGGCGGCCCCGAACCTCCCCCACACAGTCACCCGTGTTCCGGAATTCTGAGTGTGGGGGGGTTCCTTCTTCTGTCTGCAGCACACGGGATCTCCTAGGAGCCCTTCGAGTGTCTTCCCCCAGTCCCTCCCAGTGCGGGCTGCCGGGGAAAGGCGGGGGTTGGGTGGAAAAGCAGGTAGCATCTAGTGCCTCCCCATGGACATGGGAGGTAATTAGCGGACTACCCCCTGCCAGGGAACACCTGTGACACCAGGCAGCTGCGTGGAGGGCGGCCCCGAACCTCCCCCACACAGTCAGCCGTGTTCCAGAATTCTGAGTGTGGGGAGGTTCCGTCTTCTGTCTGCAGCACCCGGGTTCTCCTAGGAGCCCTTCGAGTGTCTTCCCCGAGTCCCTCCCAGTGCGGGCTGCCGGGGAAAGGCGGGGGTTTGGCTGGAAACGCAGGTAGCATCTAGTGCCTCCCCATGGACCAGGGAGGTAATTAGCGGACTTCCCCTTGCGAGGGAACACCTGTGACACAAGGCAGCTGCGTGGAGGGCGGCCCCGAACCTCCCCCACACAGTCAGCCGTGTTCCGGAATTCTGAGTGTGGGGAGGTTCCGTCTTCTGTCTGCAGGACCCGGGTTCTCCTAGGAGCCCTTCGAGTGTCTTCCCCGAGTCCCTCCCAGTGCGGGCTGCCGGGGAAAGGCGGGGGTTTGGCTGGAAAAGCAGGTAGCATCTAGTGCCTCCCCATGGACAGGGGAGGTAATTAGCGGACTACCCCCTGCCAGGGAACACCTGTGACACCAGGCAGCTGCGTGGAGGGCGGCCCCGAACCTCCCCCACACAGTCATCCGTGTTCCGGAATTCTGAGTGTGGGGAGGTTCCGTCTTCTGTCTGCAGCACCCGGGTTCTCCTAGGAGCCCTTCGAGTGTGTTCCCCGAGTCCCTCCCTGTGCGGACGGCCGGGGAAAGGCAGGGGTTGGGCTGGAAACGGAGGTAGCATCTAGTGCCTCCCCATGGACAGGGGAGGTAATTAGCGGACTACCCCCTGCCAGGGAACACCTGTGACACCAGGCAGCTGCGTGGAGGGCGGCCCCGAACCTCCCCCACACAGTCAGCCGTATTCCGGAATTCTGAGTGTGGGGAGGTTCCGTCTTCTATCTGCAGCACCCGGGTTCTCCTAGGAGCCCTTCGAGTGTCTTCCCCGAGTCCCTCCCAGTGCGGGCTGCCGGGGAAAGGCGGGGGTTTGGCTGGAAACGCAGGTAGCATCTAGTGCCTCCCCATGGAGAGGGGAGGTAATTAGCGGAATTCCCCTTGCGAGGGAACACCTGTGACACCAGGCAGCTGCGTGGAGGGCGGCCCCGAACCTCCCCCACACAGTCACCCGTGTTCCGGAATTCTGAGTGTGGGGGGGTTCCTTCTTCTGTCTGCAGCACACGGGATCTCCTAGGAGCCCTTCCAGTGTGTTCCCCGAGTCCCTCCCTGTGCGGGCGGCCGGGGAAAGGCGGGGGTTGGGCTGGAAACGCAGGTAGCATCTAGTGCCTCCTCATGGACAGGGGAGGTAATTAGCGGACATCACCCTGCCAGGGAACATCTGTGACACCAGGCAGCTGCGTGGAGGGCGGCTCTGAACCTCCCCCTCACAGTCACCCGTGTTCCGGATTTCTGAGTGTGGGGGGGTTCCTTCTTCTTTCTGCAGCACACGGGATCTCCTAGGAGCCCTTCGAGTGTCTTCCCCGAGTCCCTCCCAGTGCGGGCTGCCGGGGAAATGCGGGGGTTGGGCTGGAAAAGCAGGTAGCATCTAGTTCCTCCCCATGGACAGGGGAGGTAATTAGCGGACTACCCCCTGCCAGGGAACACCTGTGACACCAGGAAGCTGCGTGGAGGGCGGCCCCGAACCTCCCCCACACAGTCAGCCGTATTCCGGAATTCTGAGTGTGGGGAGGTTCCGTCTTCTGTCTGCAGCACCCGGGTTCTCCTAGGAGCCCTTCGAGTGTCTTCCCCGAGTCCCTCCCAGTGCGGGCTGCCGGGGAAAGGCGGGGGTTTGGCTGGAAACGCAGGTAGCATCTAGTGCCTCCCCATGGAGAGGGGAGGTAATTAGCGGAATTCCCCTTGCGAGGGAACACCTGTGACACCAGGCAGCTGCGTGGAGGGCGGCCCCGAACCTCCCCCACACAGTCACCCGTGTTCCGGAATTCTGAGTGTGGGGGGGTTCCTTCTTCTGTCTGCAGCACACGGGATCTCCTAGGAGCCCTTCGAGTGTCTTCCCCGAGTCCCTCCCAGTGCGGGCTGCCGGGGAATGGCGGGTGTTGGGCTGGAAAAGCAGGTAGCATCTAGTGCCTCCCCCTGGACAGGGGAGGTAATTAGCGGACTTCCCCTTGCGATGGAACCCCTGTGACACCAGGCAGCTGCGTGGAGGGCGGCTCCGATCCTCCCCCACACAGTCATACGTGTTCCGGAATTCTGAGTGTGGGGGGGTTCCTTCTTCTGTCTGCAGCACACGGGATCTCCTAGGAGCCCTTCGAGTGTCTTCCCCCAGTCCCTCCCAGTGCGGGCTGCCGGGGAAAGGCGGGGGTTGGGCTGGAAAAGCAGGTAGCATCTAGTGCCTCCCCATGGACAGGGGAGGTAATTAGCGGACTACCCCCTGCCAGGGAACACCTGTGACACCAGGCAGCTGCGTGGAGGGCGGCCCCGAACCTCCCCCACACAGTCAGCCGTGTTCCAGAATTCTGAGTGTGGGGAGGTTCCGTCTTCTGTCTGCAGCACCCGGGTTCTCCTAGGAGCCCTTCGAGTGTCTTCCCCGAGTCCCTCCCAGTGCGGGCTGCCGGGGAAAGGTGGGGGTTTGGCTGGAAACGCAGGTAGCATCTAGTGCCTCCCCATGGACAGGGGAGGTAATTAGCGGACTTCCCCTTGCGAGGGAACACCTGTGACACCAGGAAGCTGCGTGGGGGGCGGCCCTAAACCTCCCCCACACAGTCATCCGTGTTCCGGAATTCTGAGTGTGGGGAGGTTCCGTCTTCTGTCTGCAGCACCCGGGTTCTCCTAGGAGCCCTTCGAGTGTGTTCCCCGAGTCCCTCCCTGTGCGGGCGGCCGGGGAAAGGCAGGGGTTGGGCTGGAAACGCAGGTAGCATCTAGTGCCTCCCCATGGACAGGGGAGGTAATTAGCGGACTACCCCCTGCCAGGGAACACCTGTGACACCAGGCAGCTGCGTGGAGGGCGGCCCCGAACCTCCCCCACACAGTCAGCCGTGTTTCGGAGTTCTGAGTGTGGGGAGGTTCCGTCTTCTGTCTGCAGCACCCAGGTTCTCCTAGGAGCCCTTCGAGTGTCTTCCCCGAGTCCCTCCCAGTGCGGGCTGCCGGGGAAAGGCGGGGGTTTGGCTGGAAACGCAGGTAGCATCTAGTGCCTCCCCATGGACCAGGGAGGTAATTAGCGGACTTCCCCTTGCGAGGGAACACCTGTGACACAAGGCAGCTGCGTGGAGGGCGGCCCCGAACCTCCCCCACACAGTCAGCCGTGTTCCGGAATTCTGAGTGTGGGGAGGTTCCGTCTTCTGTCTGCAGCACCCGGGTTCTCCTAGGAGCCATTCGAGTGTCTTCCCCCAGTTCCTCCCAGTGCGGGCTGCCGGGGAAAGGCGGGGGTTGGGCTGGAAAAGCAGGTAGCATCTAGTGCCTCCCCAAGGACAAGGGAGATAATTAGCGGACTTCCCCCTGCCAGGGAACACCTGTGACACCAGGCATCTTCGTGGAGGGCGGCCCAAAACCTCCCCCACACAGTCGGCCGTGTTCCGGAATTCTGAGTGTGGGGAGGTTCCGTCTTCTGTCTGCAGCACCCGGGATCTCCTAGGAGCCCTTCGAGTGTCTTCCCCGAATCCCTCCCAGTGCGGGCTGCCGGGGAAAAGCGGGGGTTGGGCTGGAAACGCAGGTAGCATCTAGTGCCTCCTCATGGACAGGGGAGGTAATTAGCGGACTTCCCCCTGCGAGGGAACAGCTGTGACACCAGGAAGTTGCGTGGGGGCGGCCCTAAACCTCACCCACAGTCAGCCCTGTTCCGGAATTCTGAGTGTGGGGAGGTTCCGTCTTCTGTCTGCAGCACCCGGGATCTCCTAGGAGCCCTTCGAGTGTCTTCCCCGAGTACCTCCCAGTGCGGGCTGCCGGGGAAAGTCGGGGGTTGGGCTGGAAAAGCAGGTAGCATCTAGTGCCTCCCTCTGGACAGGGGAGGTAATTAACGGACTTCCCCCTGCCAGGGAACACCTGTGACACCAGGCAGCTGCGTGGAGGGCGGCCCCGAACCTCCCCCACACTGTCACCCTTGTTCCGGAATTCTGAGTGTGGGGAGGTTCCTTCTTCTGTCTGCAGCACCCGGGATCTCCTAGGAGCCCTTCGAGTGTCTTCCCCGAGTCCATCCCAGTGCGGGCTACCGGGGAAACGCGGGGGATGGGCTGGAAAAGCAGGCAGCATCTAGTGCCTCCCCCTGGACAGGGGATGTAATTAACGGACTTCCCCCTGCCAGGGAACACCTGTGACACCAGGCAGCTGCGTGGAGGGCGGCCCCGAACCTCCCCCACACAGTCACCCGTGTTCCGGAATTCTGAGTGTGGGGGGGTTCCTTCTTCTGTCTGCAGCACACGGGATCTCCTAGGAGCCCTTCGAGTGTCTTCCCCGAGTCCCTCCCAGTGCGGGCTCCCGGGGAAAGGCGGGGGTTTGGCTGGAAACGCAGGTAGCATCTAGTGCCTCCCCATGGACCAGGGAGGTAATTAGCGGACTTCCCCTTGCGAGGGAACACCTGTGACACAAGGCAGCTGCGTGGAGGGCGGCCCCGAACCTCCCCCACACAGTCAGCCGTGTTCCGGAATTCTGAGTGTGGGGAGGTACCGTCTCCTGTCGGCAGCACCCGGGATCTCCTAGGAGCCCTTCGAGTGTCTTCCCCGAGTCCCTCCCAGTGCGGGCTACCGGGGAAAGGCGGGGGTTGGGCTGGAAAAGCAGGTAGCATCTAGTTCCTCCCCATGGACAGGGGAGGTAATTAGCGGACTACCCCCTGCCAGGGAACACCTGTGACACCAGGCAGCTGCGTGGAGGGCGTCCCCGAACCTCCCCCACACAGTCAGCCGTATTCCGGAATTCTGAGTGTGGGGAGGTTCCGTCTTCTGTCTGCAGTACCCGGGTTCTCCTAGGAGCCATTCGAGTGTCTTCCCCGAGTCCCTCCCAGTGCGGGCTGCCAGGGAAAGGCGGGGGTTTGGCTGGAAACGCAGGTAGCATCTAGTGCCTCCCCATGGAGAGGGGAGGTAATTAGCGGAATTCCCCTTGCGAGGGAACACCTGTGACACCAGGCAGCTGCGTGGAGGGCGGCCCCGAACCTCCCCCACACAGTCACCCGTGTTTCGGAATTCTGAGTGTGGGGGGGTTCCTTCTTCTGTCTGCAGCACACGGGATCTCCTAGGAGCCCTTCGAGTGTCTTCCCCGAGTCCCTCCCAGTGCGGGCTGCCGGGGAAAGGCGGGGGTTGGGCTGGAAATGCAGGTAGCATGTAGTGCCTCCCCCTGGACAGGGGAGGTAATTAGCGGACTTCCCCTTGCGAGGGAACCCCTGTGACACCAGGCAGCTGCGTGGAGGGCGGCTCCGAACCTCCCCCACACAGTCACCCGTGTTCCGGAATTCTGAGTGTGGGGAGGTTCCGTCTTCTGTCTGCAGCACCCGGGATCTCCTAGGAGCCCTTCGAATGTCTTCACCGAGTCCCTCCCAGTGCGGGCGGCCGGGGAAAGGCGGGGGTTGGGCTGGAAACGCAGGTAGCATCTAGTGCCTCCTCATGGACAGGGGAGGTAATTAGCGGACTTCCCCCTGCGAGGGAACAATTGTGACACCAGGAAGTTGCGTGGGGGCGGCCCTAAACCTAACCCACACAGTCAGCCCTGTTCCGGAATTCTGAGTGTGGGGAGGTTACGTCTTCTGTCTGCAGCACCCGGGATCTCCTAGGTGCCCTTCGAGTGTCTTCCCCCAGTCCCTCCCAGTGCGGGCTGCCGGGGAAAGGAGGGGGTTGTGCTGGAAACACAGGTAGCATCTAGTGCCTCCCCATGGAGAGGGGAGGTAATTAGCGGAATTCCCCTTGCGAGGGAACACCTGTGACACCAGGCAGCTGCGTGGAGGGCGGCCCCGAACCTCCCCCACACAGTCAACCATGTTCCGGAATTCTGAGTGTGGGGAGGTACCGTCTTCTGTCTGCAGCACCCGGGATCTCCTAGGAGCCCTTCGAGTGTCTTCCCCGAGTACCTCCCAGTGCGGGCTGCCGGGGAAAGTCGGGGGTTGGGCTGGAAAAGCAGGTAGCATCTAGTGCCTCCCCCTGGACAGGGGAGGTAATTAGCGGACTTCCCCTTGCGAGGGAACACCTGTGACACAAGGCAGCTGCGTGGAGGGCGGCCCCGAACCTCCCCCACACAGTCAGCCGTGTTCCGGAATTCTGAGTGTGGGGAGGTACCGTCTTCTGTCTGCAGCACCCGGGATCTCCTAGGAGCCCTTCGAGTGTCTTCCCCGAGTCCCTCCCAGTGCGGGCTGCCGGGGAAAGGCGGGGGTTTGGCTGGAAACGCAGGTAGCATCTATTGCCTCCCCATGGAGAGGGGAGGTAATTAGCGGAATTCCCCTTGCGAGGGAACACCTGTGACACCAGGCAGCTGCGTGGAGGGCGGCCCCGAACCTCCCCCACACAGTCAGCCGTGTTCCGGAATTCTGAGTGTGGGGGGGTTCCTTCTTCTGTCTGCAGCACACGGGATCTCCTAGGAGCCCTTCGAGTGTCTTCCCCAAGTCCCTCCCAGTGCGGGCTCCCGGGGAAAGGCGGGGGTTGGGCTGGAAAAGCAGGTAGCATCTAGTGCCTCCCCCTGGACAGGGGAGGTAATTAGCGGACTTCCCCTTGCGATGGAACCCCTGTGACACCAGGCAGCTGCGTGGAGGGCGGCTCCGAACCTCCCCCACACAGTCATACGTGTTCCGGAATTCTGAGTGTGGGGGGGTTCCTTCTTCTGTCTGCAGCACACGGGATCTCCTAGGAGCCCTTCGAGTGTCTTCCCCCAGTCCCTCCCAGTGCGGGCTGCCGGGGAAAGGCGGGGGTTGGGCTGGAAAAGCAGGTAGCATCTAGTGCCTCCCCATGGACAGGGGAGGTAATTAGCGGACTACCCCCTGCCAGGGAACACCTGTGACACCAGGCAGCTGCGTGGAGGGCGGCCCCGAACCTCCCCCACACAGTCAGCCGTGTTCCAGAATTCTGAGTGTGGGGAGGTTCCGTCTTCTGTCTGCAGCACCCGGGTTCTCCTAGGAGCCCTTCGAGTGTCTTCCCCGAGTCCCTCCCAGTGCTGGCTGCCGGGGAAAGGTGGGGGTTTGGCTGGAAACGCAGGTAGCATCTAGTGCCTCCCCATGGACAGGGGAGGTAATTAGCGGACTTCCCCTTGCGAGGGAACACCTGTGACACCAGGAAGCTGCGTGGGGGGCGGCCCTAAACCTCCCCCACACAGTCATCCGTGTTCCGGAATTCTGAGTGTGGGGAGGTTCCGTCTTCTGTCTGCAGCACCCGGGTTCTCCTAGGAGCCCTTCGAGTGTGTTCCCCGAGTCCCTCCCTGTGCGGGCGGCCGGGGAAAGGCAGGGGTTGGGCTGGAAACGCAGGTAGCATCTAGTGCATCCCCATGGACAGGGGAGGTAATTAGCGGACTACCCCCTGCCAGGGAACACCTGTGACACCAGGCAGCTGCGTGGAGGGCGGCCCCGAACCTCCCCCACACAGTCAGCCGTGTTTCGGAATTCTGAGTGTGGGGAGGTTCCGTCTTCTGTCTGCAGCACCCAGGTTCTCCTAGGATCCCTTCGAGTGTCTTCCCCGAGTCCCTCCCAGTGCGGGCTGCCGGGGAAAGGCGGGGGTTTGGCTGGAAACGCAGGTAGCATCTAGTGCCTCCCCATGGACCAGGGAGGTAATTAGCGGACTTCCCCTTGCGAGGGAACACCTGTGACACAAGGCAGCTGCGTGGAGGGCGGCCCCGAACCTCCCCCACACAGTCAGCCGTGTTCCGGAATTCTGAGTGTGGGGAGGTTCCGTCTTCTGTCTGCAGCACCCGGGTTCTCCTAGGAGCCATTCGAGTGTCTTCCCCCAGTCCCTCCCAGTGCGGGCTGCCGGGGAAAGGCGGGGGTTGGGCTGGAAAAGCAGGTAGCATCTAGTGCCTCCCCATGGACAAGGGAGATAATTAGCGGACTTCCCCCTGCCAGGGAACACCTGTGACACCAGGCATCTTCGTGGAGGGCGGCCCCAAACCTCCCCCACACAGTCGGCCGTGTTCCGGAATTCTGAGTGTGGGGAGGTTCCGTCTTCTGTCTGCAGCACCCGGGATTTCCTAGGAGCCCTTCGAGTGTCTTCCCCGAGTCCCTCCCAGTGCGGGCTGCCGGGGAAAGGCGGGGGTTGGGCTGGAAACGCAGGTAGCATCTAGTGCCTCCTCATGGACAGGGGAGGTAATTAGCGGACTTCCCCCTGCGAGGAAACACCTGTGACACCAGGAAGATGCGTGGGGGCGGCCCTAAACCTCACCCACAGTCAGCCCTGTTCCGGAATTCTGAGTGTGGGGAGGTTACGTCTTCTGTCTGCAGCACCCGGGATCTCCTAGGAGCCCTTCGTGTGTCTTCCCCCAGTCCCTCCCAGTGCGGGCTGCCGGGGAAAGGAGGGGGTTGTGCTGGAAACGCAGGTAGCATCTAGTGCCTCCCCATGACTGGGGAGGTAATTAGCGGACTACCCCTTGCCAGGGAACACCTGTGACACCAGGCATCTTCGTGGAGGGCGGCCCCAAACCTCCCCCACACAGTCGGCCGTGTTCCGGAATTCTGAGTGTGGGGAGGTTCCGTCTTCTGTCTGCAGCACCCGGGATCTCCTAGGAGCCCTTCGAGTGTCTTCCCCGAGTACCTCCCAGTGCGGGCTGCCGGGGAAAGTCGGGGGTTGGGCTGGAAAAGCAGGTAGCATCTAGTGCCTCCCCCTGGACAGGGGAGGTAATTAGCGGACTTCCCCTTGCGAGGGAACACCTGTGACACAAGGCAGCTGCGTGGAGGGCGGCCCCGAACCTCCCCCACACAGTCAGCCGTGTTCCGGAATTCTGAGTGTGGGGAGGTACCGTCTTCTTTCTGCAGCACCCGGGATCTCCTAGGAGCCCTTCGAGTGTCTTCCCCGAGTCCATCCCAGTGCGGGCTACAGGGGAAAGGCGGGGGTTGGGCTGGAAAAGCAGGTAGCATCTAGTGCCTCCCCCTGGACAGGGGAGGTAATTAACGGACTTCCCCCTGCCAGGGAACACCTGTGACATCAGGCAGCTGCGTGGAGGGCGGCCCCGAACCTCCCCAACACTGTCACCCGTGTTCCGGAATTCTGAGTGTGGGGAGGTTCCGTCTTCTGTCTGCAGCACCCGGGATCTCCTAGGAGCCCTTCGAGTGTCTTCCCCGAGTCCATCCCAGTGCGGGCTACCGGGGAAACGCGGGGGATGGGCTGGAAAAGCAGGTAGCATCTAGTGCCTCCCCCTGGACAGGGGAGGTAATTAACGGACTTCCCCCTGCCAGGGAACACCTGTGACACCAGGCAGCTGCGTGGAGGGCGGCCCCGAACCTCCCCCACACAGTCACCCGTGTTCCGGAATTCTGAGTGTGGGGGGGTTCCTTCTTCTGTCTGCAGCACACGGGATCTCCTAGGAGCCCTTCGAGTGTCTTCCCCGAGTCCCTCCCAGTGCGGGCTCCCGGGGAAAGGCGGGGGTTTGGCTGGAAACGCAGGTAGCATCTAGTGCCTCCCCATGGACCAGGGAGGTAATTAGCGGACTTCCCCTTGCGAGGGAACACCTGTGACACAAGGCAGCTGCGTGGAGGGCGGCCCCGAACCTCCCCCACACAGTCACCCGTGTTCCGGAATTCTGAGTGTGGGGGGGTTCCTTCTTCTGTCTGCAGCACACGGGATCTCCTAGGAGCCCTTCGAGTGTCTTCCCCGAGTCCCTCCCAGTGCGGGCTGCCGGGGAAAGGCGGGGGTTGGGCTGGAAATGCAGGTAGCATCTAGTGCCTCCCCCTGGACAGGGGAGGTAATTAGCGGACTTCCCCTTGCGAGGGAACCCCTGTGACACCAGGCAGCTGCGTGGAGGGCGGCTCCGAACCTCCCCCACACAGTCACCCGTGTTCCGGAATTCTGAGTGTGGGGAGGTTCCGTCTTCTGTCTGCAGCACCCGGGATCTCCTAGGAGCCCTTCGAGTGTCTTCACCGAGTCCCTCCCAGTGCGGGCGGCCGGGGAAAGGCGGGGGTTGGGCTGGAAACGCAGGTAGCATCTAGTGCCTCCTCATGGACAGGGGAGGTAATTAGCGGACTTCCCCCTTCGAGGGAACACCTGTGACACCAGGAAGTTGCGTGGGGGCGGCCCTAAACCTCACCCACACAGTCAGCCCTGTTCCGGAATTCTGAGTGTGGCGAGGTTACGTCTTCTGTCTGCAGCACCCGGGATCTCCTAGGAGCCCTTCGAGTGTCTTCCCCCAGTCCCTCCCAGTGCGGGCTGCCGGGGAAAGGAGGGGGTTGTGCTGGAAACGCAGGTAGCATCTAGTGCCTCCCCATGGAGAGGGGAGGTAATTAGCGGAATTCCCCTTGCGAGGGAACACCTGTGACACCAGGCAGCTGCGTGGAGGGCGGCCCCGAACCTCCCCCACACAGTCAACCATGTTCCGGAATTCTGAGTGTGGGGAGGTTCCGTCTTCTGTCTGCAGCACCCGGGATCTCCTAGGAGCCCTTCGAGTGTCTTCCCCGAGTACCTCCCAGTGCGGGCTGCCGGGGAAAGTCGGGGGTTGGGCTGGAAAAGCAGGTAGCATCTAGTGCCTCCCCCTGGACAGGGGAGGTAATTAGCGGACTTCCCCTTGCGAGGGAACACCTGTGACACAAGGCAGCTGCGTGGAGGGCGGCCCAGAACCTCCCCCACACAGTCAGCCGTGTTCCGGAATTCTGAGTGTGGGGAGGTACCGTCTTCTGTCTGCAGCACCCGGGATCTCCTAGGAGCCCTTCGAGTGTCTTCCCCGAGTCCATCACAGTGCGGGCTACCGGGGAAAGGCGGGGGTTGCGCTGGAAAAGCAGGTAGCATCTAGTGCCTCCCCCTGGACAGGGGAGGTAATTAACGGACTTCCCCCTGCCAGGGAACACCTGTGACACCAGGCAGCTGCGTGGAGGGCGGCCCCGAACCTCCCCCACACAGTCACCCGTGTTCCGGAATTCTGAGTGTGGGGAGGTTCCGTCTTCTGTCTGCAGCACCCGGGATCTCCTAGGAGCCCTTCGAGTGTCTTCCCCGAG
The DNA here is from genome assembly GCF_048773025.1 of Camelus bactrianus. Lineage (NCBI taxonomy): Eukaryota > Metazoa > Chordata > Mammalia > Artiodactyla > Camelidae > Camelus > Camelus bactrianus. The sequence continues at coordinate 1,438,777 of NC_133540.1, forward strand.
TACCTCCCAGTGCGGGCTGCCGGGGAAAGTCGGGGGTTGGGCTGGAAAAGCAGGTAGCATCTAGTGCCTCCCCCTGGACAGGGGAGGTAATTAGCGGACTTCCCCTTGCGAGGGAACACCTGTGACACAAGGCAGCTGCGTGGAGGGCGGCCCCGAACCTCCCCCACACAGTCAGCCGTGTTCCGGAATTCTGAGTGTGGGGAGGTACCGTCTTCTGTCTGCAGCACCCGGGATCTCCTAGGAGCCCTTCGAGTGTCTTCCCTGAGTCCATCCCAGTGCGGGATACCGGGGAAAGGCGGGGGTTGGGCTGGAAAAGCAGGAAGCATCTAGTGCCTCCCCCTGGAGAGGGGAGGTAATTATCGGACTTCCCCCTGCCAGGGAACACCTGTGACACCAGGCAGCTGCGTGGAGGTCGGCCCCGAACCTCCCCCACACAGTCACCCGTGTTCCGGAATTCTGAGTGTGGGGGGGTTCCTTCTTCTGTCTGCAGCACACGGGATCTACTAGGAGCCCTTCGAGTGTCTTCCCCGAGTCCCTCCCAGTGCGGGCTGCCGGGGAAAGGCGGGGGTTGGGCTGGAAAAGCAGGTAGCATCTAGTTCCTCCCCATGGACAGGGGAGATAATTAGCGGACTACCCCCTGCCAGGGAACACCTGTGACACCAGGAAGCTGCGTGGGGGGCGGCCCTAAACCTCCCCCTCACAGTCATCCGTGTTCCGGAATTCTGAGTGTGGGGAGGTTCCGTCTTCTGTCTGCAGCACCCGGGTTCTCCTAGGAGCCCTTCGAGTGTGTTCCCCGAGTCCCTCCCTGTGCGGGCGGCCGGGGAAAGGCGGGGGTTGGGCTGGAAACGCAGGTAGCATCTAGTGCCACCCCATGGACAGGGGAGGTAATTAGCGGACTACCCCCTGCCAGGGAACACCTGTGACACCAGGCAGCTGCGTGGAGGGCGGCCCCGAACCTCCCCCACACAGTCAGCCGTGTTCCGGAATTCTGAGTGTGGGGAGGTTCCGTCTTCTGTCTGCAGCACCCAGGTTCTCCTAGGAGCCCTTCGAGTGTCTTCCCCGAGTCCCTCCCAGTGCGGGTTGCCGGGGAAAGGCGGGGGTTTGGCTGGAAACGCAGGTAGCATCTAGTGCCTCCCCATGGACCAGGGAGGTAATTAGCGGACTTCCCCTTGCGAGGGAACACCTGTGACACAAGGCAGCTGCGTGGAGGGCGGCCCCGAACCTCCCCCACACAGTCAGCCGTGTTCCGGAATTCTGAGTGTGGGGAGGTTCCGTCTTCTGTCTGCAGCACCCGGGTTCTCCTAGGAGACATTCGAGTGTCTTCCCCCAGTCCCTCCCAGTGCGGGCTGCCGGGGAAAGGCGGGGGTTGGGCTGGAAACGCAGGTAGCATCTAGTGCCTCCTCATGGACAGGGGAGGTAATTAGCGGACATCACCCTGCCAGGGAACACCTGTGACACCAGGCAGCTGCATGGAGGGCGGCTCTGAACCTCCCCCTCACAGTCACCCGTGTTCCGGATTTCTGAGTGTGGGGGGGTTCCTTCTTCTGTCTGCAGCACCCGGGATCTCCTAGGAGCCCTTCGAGTGTCTTCCCCGAGTCCCTCACAGTGCGGGCTGCCGGGGAAAGGCGGGGGTTTGGCTGGAAACGCAGGTAGCATCTAGTGCCTCCCCATGGAGAGGGGAGGTAATTAGCGGAATTCCCCTTGCGAGGGAACACCTGTGACACCAGGCAGCTGCGTGGAGGGCGGCCCAGAACCTCCCCCACACAGTCACCCGTGTTCCGGAATTCTGAGTGTGGGGGGGTTCTTTCTTCTGTCTGCAGCACACGGGATCTCCTAGGAGCCCTTCGATTGTCTTCCCCGAGTCCATCCCAGTGCGGGCTACCGGGGAAAGGCGGGGGTTGGGCTGGAAAAGCAGGTAGCATCTAGTGCCTCCCCCCTGGACAGGGGAGGTAATTAGCGGACTTCCCCCTGCCAGGGAACACCTGTGACACCAGGCATCTTCGTGGAGGGCGGCCCCCAAACCTCCCCCACACAGTCGGCGTGTTCCGGAATTCTGAGTGTGGGGAGGATCCGTCTTCTGTCTGCAGCACCGGGATCTCCTAGGAGCCCTTTGAGTGTCTTCCCCGAGTACCTCACAGTGCGGGCTGCCGGGGAAAGTCGGGGGTTGGGCTGGAAAAGCAGGTAGAATCTAGTGCCTCCCCCTGGACAGGGGAGGTAATTAGCGGACTTCCCCTTGCGAGGGAACACCTGTGACACAAGGCAGCTGCGTGGAGGGCGGCCCCGAACCTCCCCCACACAGTCAGCCGTGTTCCGGAATTCTGAGTGTGGGGAGGTACCGTCTTCTGTCTGCAGCACACGGGATCTCCTAGGAGCCCTTCGAGTTTCTTCCCCGAGTCCATCCAGTGCGGGCTACCGGGGAAAGGCGGGGGTTGGGCTGGAAAAGCAGGTAGCATCTAGTGCCTCCCCCTGGACAGGGGAGGTAATTAACGACTTCCCCCTGCCAGGGAACACCTGTGACACCAGGCAGCTGCGTGGAGGGCGGCCCCGAACCTCCCCCACACAGTCAGCCGTGTTCCGGAATTCTGAGTGTGGGGAGGTACCGTCTTCTGTCTGCAGCACCCGGGATCTCCTAGGAGCCCTTCGAGTGTCTTCCCCGAGTCCCTCCCAGTGCGGGCTGCCGGGGAAAGGCGGGGGTTTGGCTGGAAATGCAGGTAGCATCTAGTTCCTCCCCATGGACAGGGGAGGTAATTAGCGGACTACCCCCTGCCAGGGAACACCTGTGACACCATGCAGCTGCGTGGAGGGCGGCCCCGAACCTCCCCCACACAGTTAGCGGTATTCCGGAATTCTGAGTGTGGGGAGGTTCCGTCTTCTGTCTGCAGCACCCGGGTTCTCCTAGGATCCCTTCGAGTGTCTTCCCCGAGTCCCTCCCAGTGCGGGCTGCCGGGGAAAGGCGGGGGTTTGGCTGGAAACGCAGGTAGCATCTAGTGCCTCCCCATGGAGAGGGAAGGTAATTAGCGGAATTCCCCTTGCGAGGGAACACCTGTGACACCAGGCAGCTGCGTGGAGGGCGGCCCAGAACCTCCCCCACACAGTCACCCGTGTTCCGGAATTCTGAGTGTGGGGGGGTTCTTTCTTCTGTCTGCAGCACACGGGATCTCCTAGGAGCCCTTCGAGTGTCTTCCCCGAGTCCATCCCAGTGCGGGCTACCGGGGAAAGGCGGGGGTTGGGCTGGAAAAGCAGGTAGCATCTAGTGCCTCCCCCTGGACAGGGGAGGTAATTAGCGGACTTCCCCCTGCCAGGGAACACCTGTGACACCAGGCATCTTCGTGGAGGGCGGCCCCAAACCTCCCCCACACAGTCGGCCGTGTTCCGGAATTCTGAGTGTGGGGAGGTTCCGTCTTCTGTCTGCAGCACCCGGGATCTCCTAGGAGCCCTTTGAGTGTCTTCCCCGAGTCCCTCCCAGTGCGGGCTGCCGGGGAAAGGCGGGGGTTTGGCTGGAAACGCAGGTAGCATCTAGTGCCTCCCCATGGAGAGGGAAGGTAATTAGCGGAATTCCCCTTGCGAGGGAACACCTGTGACACCAGGCAGCTGCGTGGAGGGCGGCCCAGAACCTCCCCCACACAGTCACCCGTGTTCCGGAATTCTGAGTGTGGGGGGGTTCTTTCTTCTGTCTGCAGCACACGGGATCTCCTAGGAGCCCTTCGAGTGTCTTCCCCGAGTCCATCCCAGTGCGGGCTACCGGGGAAAGGCGGGGGTTGGGCTGGAAAAGCAGGTAGCATCTAGTGCCTCCCCCTGGACAGGGGAGGTAATTAGCGGACTTCCCCCTGCCAGGGAACACCTGTGACACCAGGCATCTTCGTGGAGGGCGGCCCCAAACCTCCCCCACACAGTCGGCCGTGTTCCGGAATTCTGAGTGTGGGGAGGTTCCGTCTTCTGTCTGCAGCACCCGGGATCTCCTAGGAGCCCTTTGAGTGTCTTCCCCGAGTCCCTCCCAGTGCGGGCTGCCGGGAAAGGCGGGGGTTTGGCTGGAAACGCAGGTAGCATCTAGTGCCTCCCCATGGAGAGGGAAGGTAATTAGCGGAATTCCCCTTGCGAGGGAACACCTGTGACACCAGGCAGCTGCGTGGAGGGCGGCCCAGAACCTCCCCCACACAGTCACCCGTGTTCCGGAATTCTGAGTGTGGGGGGGTTCTTTCTTCTGTCTGCAGCACACGGGATCTCCTAGGAGCCCTTCGAGTGTCTTCCCCGAGTCCATCCCAGTGCGGGCTACCGGGGAAAGGCGGGGGTTGGGCTGGAAAAGCAGGTAGCATCTAGTGCCTCCCCCTGGACAGGGGAGGTAATTAGCGGACTTCCCCCTGCCAGGGAACACCTGTGACACCAGGCATCTTCGTGGAGGGCGGCCCCAAACCTCCCCCACACAGTCGGCCGTGTTCCGGAATTCTGAGTGTGGGGAGGTTCCGTCTTCTGTCTGCAGCACCCGGGATCTCCTAGGAGCCCTTTGAGTGTCTTCCCCGAGTCCCTCCCAGTGCGGGCTGCCGGGGAAAGGCGGGGGTTTGGCTGGAAACGCAGGTAGCATCTAGTGCCTCCCCATGGAGAGGGAAGGTAATTAGCGGAATTCCCCTTGCGAGGGAACACCTGTGACACCAGGCAGCTGCGTGGAGGGCGGCCCAGAACCTCCCCCACACAGTCACCCGTGTTCCGGAATTCTGAGTGTGGGGGGGTTCTTTCTTCTGTCTGCAGCACACGGGATCTCCTAGGAGCCCTTCGAGTGTCTTCCCCGAGTCCATCCCAGTGCGGGCTACCGGGGAAAGGCGGGGGTTGGGCTGGAAAAGCAGGTAGCATCTAGTGCCTCCCCCTGGACAGGGGAGGTAATTAGCGGACTTCCCCCTGCCAGGGAACACCTGTGACACCAGGCATCTTCGTGGAGGGCGGCCCCAAACCTCCCCCACACAGTCGGCCGTGTTCCGGAATTCTGAGTGTGGGGAGGTTCCGTCTTCTGTCTGCAGCACCCGGGATCTCCTAGGAGCCCTTTGAGTGTCTTCCCCGAGTACCTCACAGTGCGGGCTGCCGGGGAAAGTCGGGGGTTGGGCTGGAAAAGCAGGTAGCATCTAGTGCCTCCCCCTGGACAGGGGAGGTAATTAGCGGACTTCCCCTTGCGAGGGAACACCTGTGACACAAGGCAGCTGCGTGGAGGGCGGCCCCGAACCTCCCCCACACAGTCAGCCGTGTTCCGGAATTCTGAGTGTGGGGAGGTACCGTCTTCTGTCTGCAGCACCCGGGATCTCCTAGGAGCCCTTCGAGTGTCTTCCCCGAGTCCCTCCCAGTGCGGGCTACCGGGGAAAGGTTGGGGTTGGCCTGGAAAAGCAGGTAGCCTCTAGTTCCTCCCCATGGACAAGGGAGGTAATTAGCGGACTACCCCCTGCCAGGGAACACCTGTGACACCAGGCAGCTTCGTGGAGGGCGGCCCCGAACCTCCCCCACACAGTCAGCCGTGTTCCGGAATTCTGAGTGTGGGGAGGTTCCGTCTTCTGTCTGCAGCACCCAGGTTCTCCTAGGAGCCCTTCGAGTGTCTTCCCCGAGTCCCTCCCAGTGCGGGCTGCCGGGGAAAGGCGGGGGTTTGGCTGGAAACGCAGGTAGCATCTAGTGCCTCCCCATGGACCAGGGAGGTAATTAGCGGACTTCCCCTTGCGAGGGAACACCTGTGACAGAAGGCAGCTGCGTGGAGGGCGACCCCGAACCTCCCCCACACAGTCAGCCGTGTTCCGGAATTCTGAGTGTGGGGAGGTTCCGTCTTCTGTCTGCAGCACCCGGGATCTCCTAGGAGCCCTTTGAGTGTCTTCCCCGAGTACCTCACAGTGCGGGCTGCCGGGGAAAGTCGGGGGTTGGGCTGGAAAAGCAGGTAGCATCTAGTGCCTCCCCCTGGACAGGGGAGGTAATTAGCGGACTTCCCCTTGCGAGGGAACACCTGTGACACAAGGCAGCTGCGTGGAGGGCGGCCCCGAACCTCCCCCACACAGTCAGCCGTGTTCCGGAATTCTGAGTGTGGGGAGGTACCGTCTTCTGTCTGCAGCACCCGGGATCTCCTAGGAGCCCTTCGAGTGTCTTCCCCGAGTCCCTCCCAGTGCGGGCTACCGGGGAAAGGTGGGGGTTGGCCTGGAAAAGCAGGTAGCATCTAGTTCCTCCCCATGGACAGGGGAGGTAATTAGCGGACTACCCCCTGCCAGGGAACACCTGTGACACCAGGCAGCTGCGTGGAGGGCGGCCCCGAACCTCCCCAACACAGTCAGCCGTGTTCCGGAATTCTGAGTGTGGGGAGGTTCCGTCTTCTGTCTGCAGCACCCAGGTTCTCCTAGGAGCCCTTCGAGTGTCTTCCCCGAGTCCCTCCCAGTGCGGGCTGCCGGGGAAAGGCGGGGGTTTGGCTGGAAACGCAGGTAGCATCTAGTGCCTCCCCATGGACCAGGGAGGTAATTAGCGGACTTCCCCTTGCGAGGGAACACCTGTGACACAAGGCAGCTGCGTGGAGGGCGACCCCGAACCTCCCCCACACAGTCAGCCGTGTTCCGGAATTCTGAGTGTGGGGAGGTTCCGTCTTCTGTCTGCAGCACCCGGGTTCTCCTAGGAGCCATTCGAGTGTCTTCCCCCAGTCCCTCCCAGTGCGGGCTGCCGGGGAAAGGCGGGGGTTGGGCTGGAAAAGCAGGTAGCATCTAGTGCCTCCCCATGGACAAGGGAGATAATTAGCGGAGTTCCCCCTGCCAGGGAACACCTGTGACACCAGGCATCTTCGTGGAGGGCGTCCCCAAACCTCCCCCACACAGTCGGCCGTGTTCCGGAATTCTGAGTGTGGGGAGGTTCCGTCTTCTGTCTGCAGCACCCGGGATCTCCTGGGAGCCCTTCGAGTGTCTTCCCCGAGTCCCTCCCAGTGCGGGCTGCCGGGGAAAGGCGGGGGTTGGGCTGGAAACGCAGGTAGCATCTAGTGCCTCCTCATGGACAGGGGAGGTAATTAGCGGACATCACCCTGCCAGGGAACACCTGTGACACCAGGCAGCTGCGTGGAGGGCGGCTCTGAACCTCCCCCTCACAGTCACCCGTGTTCCGGATTTCTGAGTGTGGGGGGGTTCCTTCTTCTGTCTGCAGCACACGGGATCTCCTAGGAGCCCTTCGAGTGTCTTCCCCGAGTCCCTCCCAGTGCGGGCTGCCGGGGAAAGGCGGGGGTTGGGCTGGAAAAGCAGGTAGCATCTAGTTCCTCCCCTTGGACAGGGGAGGTAATTAGCGGACTACCCCCTGCCAGGGAACACCTGTGACACCAGGCAGCTGCGTGGAGGGCGGCCCCGAACCTCCCCCACACAGTCACCCGTGTTCCGGTATTCTGAGTGTGGGGGGGTTCCTTCTTCTGTCTGCAGCACACGGGATCTCCTAGGAGCCCTTCGAGTGTCTTCCCCCAGTCCCTCCCAGTGCGGGCTGCCGGGGAAAGGAGGGGGTTGTGCTGGAAACGCAGGTAGCATCTAGTGCCTCCCCATGGACTGGGGAGGTAATTAGCGGACTACCCCCTGCCAGGGAACACCTGTGACACCAGGCTGCTGCGTGGGGGGCGGCCCCGATCCTCCCCCACACAGTCAACCGTGTTCCGGAATTCTGAGTGTGGGGAGGTTCCGTCTTCTGTCTGCAGCACCCGGGATCTCCTAGGAGCCCTTCGAGTGTCTTCCCCGAGTCCCTCCCAGTGCGGGCTGCCGGGGAAATTCGGGGGTTGGGCTGGAAAAGCAGGTAGCATCTAGTACCTCCCCCTGGACAGGGGAGGTAATTAGCGGAATTCCCCTTGCGAGGGAACACCTGTGACACAAGGCAGCTGCGTGGAGGGCGGCCCCGAACCTCCCCTACACAGTCAGCCGTGTTCCGGAATTCTGAGTGTGGGGAGGTACCGTCTTCTGTCTGCAGCACCCGGGATCTCCTAGGAGCCTTTCGGGTGTCTTCCCCGAGTCCATCCCAGTGCGGGCTACCGGGGAAAGGCGGGGGTTGGGCTGGAAAAGCAGGTAGCATCTAGTTCCTCCCCATTTACAGGGGAGGTAATTAGCGGACTACCCCCTGCCAGGGAACACCTGTGACACCAGGCAGCTGCGTGGAGGGCGGCCCCGAACCTCCCCCACACAGTCAACCGTGTTCCGGAATTCTGAGTGTGGGGAGGTTCCGTCTTCTGTCTGCAGCACCCAAGTTCTCCTAGGAGCCCTTCGAGTGTCTTCCCCGAGTCCCTCGCAGTGCGGGCTGCCGGGGAAAGGCGGGGGTTTGGCTGGAAACGCAGGTAGCATCTAGTGCCTCCCCATGGACCAGGGAGGTAATTAGCGGACTTCCCCTTGCGAGGGAACACCTGTGACACAAGGCAGATGCGTGGAGGGCGGCCCCGAACCTCCCCCACACAGTCAGCCGTGTTCCGGAATTCTGAGTGTGGGGAGGTTCCGTCTTCTGTCTGCAGCACCCGGGTTCTCCTAGGAGCCATTCGAGTGTCTTCCCCCAGTCCCTCCCAGTGCGGGCTGCCGGGGAAAGGCGGGGGTTGGGCTGGAAAAGCAGGTAGCATCTAGTGCCTCCCCATGGACAAGGGAGATAATTAGCGGACTTCCCCCTGCCAGGGAACACCTGTGACACCAGGCATCTTCGTGGAGGGCGGCCCCAAACCTCCCCCACACAGTCGGCCGTGTTCCGGAATTCTGAGTGTGGGGAGGTTCCATCTTCTGTCTGCAGCACCCGGGATCTCCTAGGAGCCCTTCGAGTGTCTTCCCCGAGTCCCTCCCAGTGCAGGCTGCCGGGGAAAGGCGGGGGTTGGGCTGGAAACGCAGGTAGCATCTAGTGCCTCCTCATGGACAGGGGAGGTAATTAGCGGACATCACCCTGCCAGGGAACACCTGTGACACCAGGCAGCTGCGTGGAGGGCGGCTCTGAACCTCCCCCTCACAGTCACCCGTGTTCCGGATTTCTGAGTGTGGGGGGGTTCCTTCTTTTGTCTGCAGCACACGGGATCTCCTAGGAGCCCTTCGAGTGTCTTCCCCGAGTCCCTCCCAGTGCGGGCTGCCGGGGAAAGGCGGGGGTTTGGCTGGAAACGCAGGTAGCATCTAGTGCCTCCCCATGGACCAGGGAGGTAATTAGCGGACTTCCCCTTGCGAGGGAACACCTGTGACACAAGGCAGCTGCGTGGAGGGCGGCCCCGAACCTCCCCCACACAGTCAGCCGTGTTCCGGAATTCTGAGTGTGGGGAGGTACCGTCTTCTGTCTGCAGCACCCGGGATCTCCTAGGAGCCCTTCGAGTGTCTTCCCCGAGTCCCCCCCAGTGCGGGCTGCCGGGGAAATGCGGGGGTTGGGCTGGAAAAGCAGGTAGCATCTAGTTCCTCCCCATGGACAGGGGAGGTAATTAGCGGACTACCCCCTGCCAGGGAACACCTGTGACACCAGGCAGCTGCGTGGAGGGCGGCCCCGAACCTCCCCCACACAGTCAGCCGTGTTCCGGAATTCTGAGTGTGGGGAGGTTCCGTCTTCTGTCTGCAGCACCCAGGTTCTCCTAGGAGCCCTTCGAGTGTCTTCCCCGAGTCCCTCCCAGTGCGGGCTGCCGAGGAAAGGCGGGGGTTTGGCTGGAAACGCAGGTAGCATCTAGTGCCTCCCCATGGACCAGGGAGGTAATTAGCGGACTTCCCCTTGCGAGGGAACACCTGTGACACAAGGCAGCTGCGTGGAGGGCGGCCCCGAACCTCCCCCGCACAGTCAGCCGTGTTCCGGAATTCTGAGTGTGGGGAGGTTCCGTCTTCTGTCTGCAGCACCCGGGTTCTCCTAGGAGCCATTCGAGTGTCTTCCCCCAGTCCCTCCCAGTGCGGGCTGCCGGGGAAAGGCGGGGGTTGGGCTGGAAAAGCAGGTAGCATCTAGTGCCTCCCCATGGACAAGGGAGATAATTAGCGGACTTCCCCCTGCCAGGGAACACCTGTGACACCAGGCATCTTCGTGGAGGGCGGCCCCAAACCTCCCCCACACAGTCGGCCGTGTTCCGGAATTCTGAGTGTGGGGAGGTTCCGTCTTCTGTCTGCAGCACCCGGGATCTCCTAGGAGCCCTTCGAGTGTCTTCCCCGAGTCCCTCCCAGTGCGGGCTGCTGGGGAAAGGCGGGGGTTGGGCTGGAAACGTAGGTAGCATCTAGTGCCTCCTCATGGACAGGGGAGGTAATTAGCGGACATCACCCTGCCAGGGAACACCTGTGACACCAGGCAGCTGCGTGGAGGGCGGCTCTGAACCTCCCCCTCACAGTCACCCGTGTTCCGGATTTCTGAGTGTGGGGGGGTTCCTTCTTCTGTCTGCAGCACACGAGATCTCCTAGGAGCCCTTCGAGTGTCTTCCCCGAGTCCCTCCCATTGCGGGCTGCCGGGGAAAGGCGGGGGTTGGGCTGGAAAAGCAGGTAGCATCTAGTTCCTCCCCATGGACAGGGGAGGTAATTAGCGGACTACCCCCTGCCAGGGAACACCTGTGACACTAGGCAGCTGCGTGGAGGGCGGCCCCGAACCTCCCCCACACAGTTAGCCGTATTCCGGAATTCTGAGTGTGGGGAGGTTCCGTCTTCAGTCTGCAGCACCCGGGTTCTCCTAGGAGCCCTTCGAGTGTCTTCCCCGAGTCCCTCCCAGTGCGGGCTGCCAGGGAAAGGCGGGGGTTTGGCTGGAAACGCAGGTAGCATCTAGTGCCTCCCCATGGAGAGGGGAGGTAATTAGCGGAATTCCCCTTGCGAGGGAACACCTGTGACACCAGGCAGCTGCGTGGAGGGCGGCCCCGAACCTCCCCCACACAGTCACCCGTGTTCCGGAATTCTGAGTGTGGGGGGGTTCCTTCTTCTGTCTGCAGCACACGGGATCTCCTAGGAGCCCTTCGAGTGTCTTCCCCCAGTCCCTCCCATTGCGGGCTGCCGGGGAAAGGAGGGGGTTGTGCTGGAAAAGCAGGTAGCATCTAGTGCCTCCCCATGGACTGGGGAGGTAATTAGCGGACTACCCCCTGGCAGGGAACACCTGTGACACCAGGCAGCTGCGTGGAGGGCGGCCCCGAACCTCCCCCACACAGTCAACCGTGTTCCGGAATTCTGAGTGTGGGGAGGTTCCGTCTTCTGTCTGCAGCACCCGGGATCTCCTAGGAGCCCTTCGAGTGTCTTCCCCGAGTACCTCCCAGTGCGGGCTGCCGGGGAAAGTCGGGGGTTGGGCTGGAAAAGCAGGTAGCATCTAGTGCCTCCCCCTGGACAGGGGAGGTAATTAGCGGACTTCCCCTTGCGAGGGAACACCTGTGACACAAGGCAGCTGCGTGGAGGGCGGCCCCGAACCTCCCCCACACAGTCAGCCGTGTTCCGGAATTCTGAGTGTGGGGAGGTACCGTCTTCTGTCTGCAGCACCCGGGATCTCCTAGGAGCCCTTCGAGTGTCTTCACCGAGTCCATCCCAGTGCGGGCTACCGGGGAAAGGCGGGGGTTGGGCTGGAAAAGCAGGTAGCAACTAGTGCCTCCCCCTGGACAGGGGAGGTAATTAACGGAATTCCCCCTGCCAGGGAACACCTGTGACACCAGGCAGCTGCGTGGAGGGCGGCCCCGAACCTCCCCCACACAGTCACCCGTGTTCCGGAATTCTGAGTGTGGGGAGGTACCGTCTTCTGTCTGCAGCACCCGGGATCTCCTAGGAGCCCTTCGAGTGTCTTCCCCGAGTCCCTCCCAGTGCGGGCTACCGGGGAAAGGCGGGGGTTGGGCTGGAAAAGCAGGTAGCATCTAGTTCCTCCCCATGGACAGGGGAGGTAATTAGCGGACTACCCCCTGCCAGGGAACACCTGTGACACCAGGCAGCTGCGTGGAGGGCGGCCCCGAACCTCCCCCACACAGTCAACCGTGTTCCGGAATTCTGAGTGTGGGGAGGTTCCGTCTTCTGTCTGCAGCACCCAGGTTCTCCTAGGAGCCCTTCGAGTGTCTTCCCCGAGTCCCTCCCAGTGCGGGCTGCCGGGGAAAGGCGGGGGTTTGGCTGGAAACGCAGGTAGCATCTAGTGCATCCCCATGGACCAGGGAGGTAATTAGCGGACTTCCCCTTGCGAGGGAACACCTGTGACACAAGGCAGATGCGTGGAGGGCGGCCCCGAACCTCCCCCACACAGTCAGCCGTGTTCCGGATTTCTGAGTGTGGGGAGGTTCCGTCTTCTCTCTGCAGCACCCGGGTTCTCCTAGGAGCCATTCGAGTGTCTTCCCCCAGTCCCTCCCAGTGCGGGCTGCCGGGGAAAGGCGGGGGTTGGGCTGGAAAAGCAGGTAGCATCTAGTGCCTCCCCATGGACAAGGGAGAAAATTAGCGGACTTCCCCCTGCCAGGGAACACCTGTGACACCAGGCATCTTCGTGGAGGGCGGCCCCAAACCTCCCCCACACAGTCGGCCGTGTTCCGGAATTCTGAGTGTGGGGAGGTTCCGTCTTCTGTCTGCAGCACCCGGGATCTCCTAGGAGCCCTTCGAGTGTCTTCCCCGAGTCCCTCCCAGTGCGGGCTGCCGGGGAAAGGCGGGGGTTGGGCTGGAAACGCAGGTAGCATCTAGTGCCTCCTCATGGACAGGGGAGGTAATTAGCGGACATCACCCTGCCAGGGAACACCTGTGACACCAGGCAGCTGCGTGGAGGGCGGCTCTGAACCTCCCCCTCACAGTCACCCGTGTTCCGGATTTCTGAGTGTGGGGGGGTTCCTTCTTCTGTCTGCAGCACACGGGATCTCCTAGGAGCCTTTCGAGTGTCTTCCCCGAGTCCCTCCCAGTGCGGGCTGCCGGGGAAAGGCGGGGGTTGGGCTGGAAAAGCAGGTAGCATCTAGTTCCTCCCCATGGACAGGGGAGGTAATTAGCGGACTACCCCCTGCCAGGGAACACCTGTGACACCAGGCAGCTGCGTGGAGGGCGGCCCCGAACCTCCCCCACACAGTCAGCCGTATTCCGGAATTCTGAGTGTGGGGAGGTTCCGTCTTCTGTCTGCAGCACCCGGGTTCTCCTAGGAGCCCTTCGAGTGTCTTCCCCGAGTCCCTCCCAGTGCGGGCTGCCGGGGAAAGGCGGGGGTTTGGCTGGAAACGCAGGTAGCATCTAGTGCCTCCCCATGGAGAGGGGAGGTAATTAGCGGAATTCCCCTTGCGAGGGAACACCTGTGACACCAGGCAGCTGCGTGGAGGGCGGCCCCGAACCTCCCCCACACAGTCACCCGTGTTCCGGAATTCTGAGTGTGGGGGGGTTCCTTCTTCTGTCTGCAGCACACGGGATCTCCTAGGAGCCCTTCGAGTGTCTTCCCCCAGTCCCTCCCAGTGCGGGCTGCCGGGGAAAGGAGGGGGTTGTGCTGGAAACGCAGGTAGAATCTAGTGCCTCCCCATGGACTGGGGAGGTATTTAGCGGACTACCCCCTGCCAGGGAACACCTGTGACACCAGGCAGCTGCGTGGAGGGCGGCCCCGAACCTCCCCCACACAGTCAACCGTGTTCCGGAATTCTGAGTGTGGGGAGGTTCCGCCTTCTGTCTGCAGCACCCGGGATCTCCTAGGAGCCCTTCGAGTGTCTTCCCCGAGTCCCTCCCATTGCGAGCTGCCGGGGAAAGGCGGGGGTTGGGCTGGAAAAGCAGGTAGCATCTAGTGCCTCCCCCTGGACAGGGGAGGTAATTAGCGGACATCCCCCTGCCAGGGAACACCTGTGAAACCAGGCAGCTGCGTGGAGGGCGGCCCCGAACCTCCCCCACACAGTCACCCGTGTTCCGGAATTCTGAGTGTGGGGGGGTTCCTTCTTCTGTCTGCAGCACCCGGGATCTCCTAGGAGCCCTTCGAGTGTCTTCCCCGAGTCCCTCCCAGTGCGGGCTGCCGGGGAAAGGAGGGGGTTGGGCTGGAAAAGCAGGTAGCATCTAGTGCCTCCCCATGGACAGGGGAGGTAATTAGCGGACTACCCCCTGCCAGGGAACACCTGTGACACCAGGCAGCTGCGTGGAGGGCGGCCCCGAACCTCCCCCACACAGTCAGCCGTGTTCCAGAATTCTGAGTGTGGGGAGGTTCCGTCTTCTGTCTGCAGCACCCGGGTTCTCCTAGGAGCCCTTCGAGTGTCTTCTCCGAGTCCCTCTCTGTGCGGGCTGCCGGGGAAAGGCGGGGGTTTGGCTGGAAACGCAGGTAGCATCTAGTGCCTCCCCATGGACAGGGGAGGTAATTAGCGGACTTCCCCTTGCGAGGGAACACCTGTGACACCAGGAAGCTGCGTGGGGGGCGGCCCTAAACCTCCCCCACACAGTCATCCGTGTTCCGGAATTCTGAGTGTGGGGAGGTTCCGTCTTGTGTCTGCAGCACCCGTGTTCTCCTAGGAGCCCTTCGAGTGTGTTCCCCGAGTCCCTCCCTGTGCGGGCGGCCGGGGAAAGGCGGGGGTTGGGCTGGAAACGCAGGTAGCATCTAGTGCCTCCCCATGGACAGGGGAGGTAATTAGCGGACTACCCCCTGCCAGGGAACACCTGTGACCCCAGGCAGCTGCGTGGAGGGCGGCCCCGAACCTCCCCCACACAGTCAGCAGTGTTCCGGAATTCTGAGTGTGGGGAGGTTCCGTCTTCTGTCTGCAGCACCCAGGTTCTCTTAGGAGCCCTTCGAGTGTCTTCCCCGAGTCCCTCCCAGTGCGGGCTGCCGGGGAAAGGAGGGGGTTGGGCTGGAAAAGCAGGTAGCATCTAGTGCCTCCCCATGGACAGGGGAGGTAATTAGCGGACTACCCCCTGCCAGGGAACACCTGTGACACCAGGCAGCTGCGTGGAGGGCGGCCCCGAACCTCCCCCACACAGTCAGCCGTGTTCCAGAATTCTGAGTGTGGGGAGGTTCCGTCTTCTGTCTGCAGCACCCGGGTTCTCCTAGGAGCCCTTCGAGTGTCTTCTCCGAGTCCCTCTCTGTGCGGGCTGCCGGGGAAAGGCGGGGGTTTGGCTGGAAACGCAGGTAGCATCTAGTGCCTCCCCATGGACAGGGGAGGTAATTAGAGGACTTCCCCTTGCGAGGGAACACCTGTGACACCAGGAAGCTGCGTGGGGGGCGGCCCTAAACCTCCCCCACACAGTCATCCGTGTTCCGGAATTCTGAGTGTGGGGAGGTTCCGTCTTGTGTCTGCAGCACCCGTGTTCTCCTAGGAGCACTTCGAGTGTGTTCCCCGAGTCCCTCCCTGTGCGGGCGGCCGGGGAAAGGCGGGGGTTGGGCTGGAAACGCAGGTAGCATCTAGTGCCTCCCCATGGACAGGGGAGGTAATTAGCGGACTACCCCCTGCAAGGGAATACCTGTGACACCAGGCAGCTGCGTGGAGGGCGGCCCCGAACCTCCCCCACACAGTCAGCCGTGTTCTGGAATTCTGAGTGTGGGGAGGTTCCGTCTTCGGTCTGCAGCACCCAGGTTCTCCTAGGAGCCCTTCGAGTGTCTTCCCCGAGTCCCTCCCAGTGCGGGCTGCCGGGGAAAGGCGGGGGTTTGGCTGGAAACGCAGGTAGCATCTAGTGCCTCCCCATGGAGAGGGGAGGTAATTAGCGGAATTCCCCTTGCGAGGGAACACCTGTGACACCAGGCAGCTGCGTGGAGGGCGGCCCCGAACCTCCCCCACACAGTCAACCGTGTTCCGGAATTCTGAGTGTGGGGGGGTTCCTTCTTCTGTCTGCAGCACACGGGATCTCCTAGGAGCCCTTCGAGTGTCTTCCCCCAGTCCCTCCCAGTGCGGGCTGCCGGGGAAAGGAGGGGGTTGTGCTGGAAACGCAGGTAGAATCTAGTGCCTCCCCATGGACTGGGGAGGTAATTAGCGGACTACCCCCTGCCAGGGAACACCTGTGACACCAGGCAGCTGCGTGGAGGGCGGCCCCGAACCTCCCCCTCACAGTCACCCGTGTTCCGGATTTCTGAGTGTGGGGGGGTTCCTTCTTCTGTCTGCAGCACACGGGATCTCCTAGGAGCCCTTCGAGTGTCTTCCCCGAGTCCCTCCCATTGCGGGCTGCCGGGGAAAGGCGGGGGTTTGGCTGGAAACGCAGGTAGCATCTAGTGCCTCCCCATGGACCAGGGAGGTAATTAGCGGACTTCCCCTTGCGAGGGAACACCTGTGACACAAGGCAGCTGCGTGGAGGGCGGCCCCGAACCTCCCCCACACAGTCAGACGTGTTCCGGAATTCTGAGTGTGGGGAGGTTCCGTCTTCTGTCTGCAGCACCCAGGTTCTCCTAGGAGCCCTTCGAGTGTCTTCCCCGAGTCCCTCCCAGTGCGGGCTGCCGGGGAAAGGCGGGGGTTTGTCTGGAAACGCAGGTAGCATCTAGTGCCTCCCCATGGACCAGGGAGGTAATTAGCGGACTTCCCCTTGCGAGGGAACACCTGTGACACAAGGCAGCTGCGTGGAGGGCGGCCCCGAACCTCCCCCACACAGTCAGCCGTGTTCCGGAATTCTGAGTGTGGGGAGGTTCCGTCTTCTGTCTGCAGCACCCTGGTTCTCCTAGGAGCCATTCGAGTGTCTTCCCCCAGTCCCTCCCAGTGCGGGCTGCCGGGGAAAGGCGGGGGTTGGGCTCGAAAAGCAGGTAGCATCTAGTGCCTCCCCATGGACAAGGGAGATAATTAGCGGACTTCCCCCTGCCAGGGAACACCTGTGACACCAGGCATCTTCGTGGAGGGCGGCCCCAAACCTCCCCCACACAGTCGGCCGTGTTCCGGAATTCTGAGTGTGGGGAGGTTCCGTCTTCTGTCTGCAGCACCCGGGATCTCCTAGGAGCCCTTCGAGTGTCTTCCCCGAGTCCCTCCCAGTGCGGGCTGCTGGGGAAAGGCGGGGGTTGGGCTGGAAACGCAGGTAGCATCTAGTGCCTCCTCATGGACAGGGGAGGTAATTAGCGGACATCACCCTGCCAGGGAACACCTGTGACACCAGGCAGCTGCGTGGAGGGCGGCTCTGAACCTCCCCCTCACAGTCACCCGTGTTCCGGATTTCTGAGTGTGGGGGGGTTCCTTCTTCTGTCTGCAGCACACGGGATCTCCTAGGAGCCCTTCGAGTGTCTTCCCCGAGTCCTTCCCAATGCGGGCTGCCGGGGAAAGGCGGGGGTTTTGCTGGAAACGCCGGTAGCATCTAGTGCCTCCCCATGGACTGGGGAGGTAATTAGCGGACTACCCCCTGCCAGGGAACACCTGTGACACCAGGCAGCTGCGTGGAGGGCGGCCCCGAACCTCCCCCACACAGTCAACCGTGTTCCGGAATTCTGAGTGTGGGGAGGTTCCGTCTTCTGTCTGCAGCACCCGGGATCTCCTAGGAGCCCTTCGAGTGTCTTCCCCGAGTACCTCCCAGTGCGGGCTGCCGGGGAAAGGCGGGGGTTGGGCTGGAAAAGCAGGTAGCATCTAGTGCCTCCCCCTGGACAGGGGAGGTAATTAGCGGACTTCCCCTTGCGAGGGAACACCTGTGACACAAGGCAGCTGCGTGGAGGGCGGCCCCGAACCTCCCCCACACAGTCAGCCGTGTTCCGGAATTCTGAGTGTGGGGAGGTACCGTCTTCTGTCTGCAGCACCCGGGATCTCCTAGGAGCCCTTCGAGTGTCTTCCCCGAGTCCATCCCAGTGCGGGCTACCGGGGAAATGCGGGGGTTGGGCTGGAAAAGCAGGTAGCATCTAGTGCCTCCCCCTGGACAGGGGAGGTAATTAACGGACTTCCCCCTGCCAGGGAACACCTGTGACACCAGGCAGCTGCGTGGAGGGCGGCCCCGAACCTCCCCCACACAGTCAGCCGTGTTCCGGAATTCTGAGTGTGGGGAGGTTCCGTCTTCTGTCTGCAGCACCCGGGATCTCCTAGGAGCCCTTCGAGAGTCTTCCCTGAGTACCTCCCAGTGCGGGCTGCCGGGGAAAGTCGGGGGTTGGGCTGGAAAAGCAGGTAGCATCTAGTGCCTCCCCCTGGACAGGGGAGGTAATTAGCGGACTTCCCCTTGCGAGGGAACACCTGTGACACAAGGCAGCTGCGTGGAGGGCGGCCCCGAACCTCCCCCACACAGTCAGCCGTGTTCCGGAATTCTGAGTGTGGGGAGGTACCGTCTTCTGTCTGCAGCACCCGGGATCTCCTAGGAGCCCTTCGAGTGTCTTCCCTGAGTCCATCCCAGTGCGGGCTACCGGGGAAAGGCGGGGGTTGGGCTGGAAAAGCAGGTAGCATCTAGTGCCTCCCCCTGGACAGGGGAGGTAATTAACGGACTTCCCCCTGCCAGGGAACACCTGTGACACCAGGCAGCTGCGTGGAGGGCGGCCCCGAACCTCCCCCACACAGTCACCCGTGTTCCGGAATTCTGAGTGTGGGGAGGTTCCGTCTTCTGTCTGCAGCACCCAGGTTCTCCTAGGAGCCCTTCGAGTGTCTTCCCCGAGTCCCTCCCAGTGCGGGCTGCCGGGGAAAGGCGGGGGTTTGGCTGGAAACGCAGGTAGCATCTAGTGCATCCCCATGGACCAGGGAGGTAATTAGCGGACTTCCCCTTGCGAGGGAACACCTGTGACACAAGGCAGATGCGTGGAGGGCGGCCCCGAACCTCCCCCACACAGTCAGCCGTGTTCCGGAATTCTGAGTGTGGGGAGGTTCCGTCTTCTGTCTGCAGCACCCGGGTTCTCCTAGGAGCAATTCGAGGGTCTTCCCCCAGTCCCTCCCAGTGCGGGCTGCCGGGGAAAGGCGGGGGTTGGGCTGGAAAAGCAGGTAGCATCTAGTGCCTCCCCATGGACAAGGGAGATAATTAGCGGACTTCCCCCTGCCAGGGAACAACTGTGACACCAGGCATCTTCGTGGAGGGCGGCCCCAAACCTCCCCCACACAGTCGGCCGTGTTCCGGAATTCTGAGTGTGGGGAGGTTCCGTCTTCTGTCTGCAGCACCCGGGATCTCCTAGGAGCCCTTCGAGTGTCTTCCCCCAGTCCCTCCCAGTGCGGGCTGCCGGGGAAAGGCGGGGGTTGGGCTGGAAACGCAGGTAGCATCTAGTGCCTCCTCATGGACAGGGGAGGTAATTAGCGGACATCACCCTGCCAGGGAACACCTGTGACACCAGGCAGCTGCGTGGAGGGCGGCTCTGAACCTCCCCCTCACAGTCACCCGTGTTCCGGATTTCTGAGTGTGGGGGGGTTCCTTCTTCTGTCTGCAGCACACGGGATATCCTAGGAGCCTTTCGAGTGTCTTCCCCGAGTCCCTCCCAGTGCGGGCTGCCGGGGAAAGGCGGGGGTTGGGCTGGAAAAGCAGGTAGCATCTAGTTCCCCCCCATGGACAGGGGAGGTAATTAGCGGACTACCCCCTGCCAGGGAACACCTGTGACACCAGGCAGCTGCGTGGAGGGCGGCCCCGAACCTCCCCCACACAGTCAGCCGTATTCCGGAATTCTGAGTGTGGGGAGGTTCCGTCTTCTGTCTGCAGCACCCGGGTTCTCCTAGGAGCCCTTCGAGTGTCTTCCCCGAGTCCCTCCCAGTGCGGGCTGCCGGGGAAAGGCGGGGGTTTGGCTGGAAACGCAGGTAGCATCTAGTGCCTCCCCATGGAGAGGGGAGGTAATTAGCGGAATTCCCCTTGCGAGGGAACACCTGTGACACCAGGCAGCTGCGTGGAGGGCGGCCCCGAACCTCCCCCACACAGTCACCCGTGTTCCGGAATTCTGAGTGTGGGGGGGTTCCTTCTTCTGTCTGCAGCACACGGGATCTCCTAGGAGCCCTTCGAGTGTCTTCCCCCAGTCCCTCCCAGTGCGGGCTGCCGGGGAAAGGAGGGGGTTGTGTTGGAAACGCAGGTAGAATCTAGTGCCTCACCATGGACTGGGGAGGTAATTAGCGGACTACCCCCTGCCAGGGAACACCTGTGACACCAGGCAGCTGCGTGGAGGGCGGCCCCGAACCTCCCCCACACAGTCAACCGTGTTCCGGAATTCTGAGTGTGGGGAGGTTCCGTCTTCTGTCTGCAGCACCCGGGATCTCCTAGGAGCCCTTCGAGTGTCTTCCCCGAGTCCCTCCCAGTGCGGGCTGCCAGGGAAAGGCGGGGGTTGGGCTGGAAAAGCAGGTAGCATCTAGTGCCTCCCCCTGGACAGGGGAGGAAATTAGCGGACATCCCCCTGCCAGGGAACACCTGTGACACCAGGCAGCTGCGTGGAGGGCGGCCCCGAACCTCCCCCACACAGTCACCCGTGTTCCGGAATTCTGAGTGTGGGGGGGTTCCTTCTTCTGTCTGCAGCACACGGGATCTCCTAGGAGCCCTTCGAGTGTCTTCCCCGAGTCCCTCCCAGTGCGGGCTGCCGGGGAAAGGAGGGGGTTGGGCTGGAAAAGCAGGTAGCATCTAGTGCCTCCCCTTGGACAGGGGAGGTAATTAGCGGACTACCCCCTGCCAGGGAACACCTGTGACACCAGGCAGCTGCGTGGAGGGCGGCCCCGAACCTCCCCCACACAGTCAGCCGTGTTCCAGAATTCTGAGTGTGGGGAGGTTCCGTCTTCTGTCTGCAGCACCCGGGTTCTCCTAGGAGCCCTTCGAGTGTCTTCTCCGAGTCCCTCTCTGTGCGGGCTGCCGGGGAAAGGCGGGGGTTGGGCTGGAAACGCAGGTAGCATCTAGTGCCTCCCCATGGACAGGGGAGGTAATTAGCGGACTTCCCCTTGCGAGGGAACACCTGTGACACCAGGAACCTGCGTGGGGGGCGGCCCTAAACCTCCCCCACACAGTCATCCGTGTTCCGGAATTCTGAGTGTGGGGAGGTTCCGTCTTCTGTCTGCAGCACCCGTGTTCTCCTAGGAGCCCTTCGAGTGTGTTCCCCGAGTCCCTCCCTTTGCGGGAGGCCGGGGAAAGGCGGGGGTTGGGCTGGAAACGCAGGTAGCATCTAGTGCCTCCCCATGGACAGGGGAGGTAATTAGCGGACTACCCCCTGCCAGGGAACACCTGTGACACCAGGCAGCTGCGTGGAGGGCGGCCCCGAACCTCCCCCACACAGTCAGACGTGTTCCGGAATTCTGAGTGTGGGGAGGTTCCGTCTTCTGTCTGCAGCACCCAGGTTCTCCTAGGAGCCCTTCGAGTGTCTTCCCCGAGTCCCTCCCAGTGCGGGCTGCCGGGGAAAGGCGGGGGTTTGGCTGGAAACGCAGGTAGCATCTAGTGCCTCCCCATGGACCAGGGAGGTAATTAGCGGACTTCCCCTTGCGAGGGAACACCTGTGACACAAGGCAGCTGCGTGGAGGGCGGCCCCGAACCTCCCCCACACAGTCAGCCGTGTTCCGGAATTCTGAGTGTGGGGAGGTTCCGTCTTCTGTCTGCAGCACCCGGGTTCTCCTAGGAGCCCTTCGAGTGTCTTCCCCCAGTCCCTCCCAGTGCGGGCTGCCGGGGAAAGGCGGGGGTTGGGCTGGAAAAGCAGGTAGCATCTAGTGCCTCCCCATGGACAAGGGAGATAATTAGCGGACTTCCCCCTGCCAGGGAACACCTGTGACACCAGGCATCTTCGTGGAGGGCGGCTCCAAACCTCCCCCACACACTCGGCCGTGTTCCGGAATTCTGAGTGTGGGGAGGTTCCGTCTTCTGTCTGCAGCACCCGGGATCTCCTAGGAGCCCTTCGAGTGTCTTCCCCGAGTCCCTCCCAGTGCGGGCTACCGGGGAAAGGCGGGGGTTGGACTGGAAAAGCAGGTAGCATCTAGTGCCTCCCCCTGGACAGGGGAGATAATTAGCGGACTTCCCCCTGCCAGGGAACACCTGTGACACCAGGAATCTTCGTGGAGGGCGGCCCCAAACCTCCCCCACACAGTCGGCCGTGTTCCGGAATTCTGAGTGTGGGGAGGTTCCGTCTTCTGTCTGCAGCACCCGGGATCTCCTAGGAGCACTTCGAGTGTCTTCCCCGAGTCCCTCCTAGTGCGGGCTGCCGGGGAAAGGCGGGGGTTGGGCTGGAAAAGCAGGTAGCATCTAGTGCCTCCCCCTGGACAGGGGAGGTAATTAGCGGACATCACCCTGCCAGGGAACACCTGTGACACCATGCAGCTGCGTGGAGGGCGGCTCTGAACCTCCCCCTCACAGTCACCCTTGTTCCGGATTTCTGAGTGTGGGGGCGTTCCTTCTTCTGTCTGCAGCACACGGGATCTCCTAGGAGCCCTTCGAGTGTCTTCCCCGAGTCCCTCCCAGTGCGGGCTGCCGGGGAAAGGCGGGGGTTTGGCTGGAAACGCAGGTAGCATCTAGTTCCTCCCCATGGACAGGGGAGGTAATTAGCGGACTTCCCCTTGCGAGGGAACACCTGTGACACCAGGCAGCTGCGTGGAGGGCGGCCCCGAACCTCCCCCACACAGTCACCCGTGTTCCGGAATTCTGAGTGTGGGGGGGTTCCTTCTTCTGTCTGCAGCACACGGGATCTCCTAGGAGCCCTTCGAGTGTCTTCCCCCAGTCCCTCCCAGTGCGGGCTGCCGGGGAAAGGAGGGGGTTCTGCTGGAAACGCAGGTAGAATCTAGTGCCTCCCCATGGACTGGGGAGGTAATTAGCGGACTACCCCCTGCCAGGGAACACCTGTGACACCAGACAGCTGCGTGGAGGGCGGCCCCGAAACTCCCCCACACAGTCAACCGTGTTCCGGAATTCTGAGTGTGGGGAGGTTCCGTCTTCTGTCTGCAAACACCCGG
The DNA here is from genome assembly GCF_048773025.1 of Camelus bactrianus. Classification (NCBI taxonomy): domain Eukaryota; kingdom Metazoa; phylum Chordata; class Mammalia; order Artiodactyla; family Camelidae; genus Camelus; species Camelus bactrianus. The sequence goes on from NC_133540.1 coordinate 1,461,350, forward strand.
GATCTCCTAGGAGCCCTTCGAGTGTCTTCCCCGAGTCCCTCCCAGTGCGGGCTGCCGGGGAAAGGCGGGGGTTGGGCTGGAAAAGCAGGTAGCATCTAGTGCCTCCCCCTGGACAGGGGAGGTAATTAGCGGACATCCCCCTGCCAGGGAACACCTGTGACACCAGGCAACTGCGTGTAGGGCGGCCACGAACCTCCCCCACACAGTCACCCGTGTTCCGGAATTCTGAGTGTGGGGAGGTTCCGTCTTCTGTCTGCAGCACCCGTGTTCTCCTAGGAGCCCTTCGAGTGTGTTCCCCGAGTCCCTCCCTGTGCGGGCGGCCGGGGAAAGGCGGGGGTTGGGCTGGAAACGCAGGTAGCATCTAGTGCCTCCCCATGGACAGGGGAGGTAATTAGCGGACTACCCCCTGCCAGGGAACACCTGTGACACCAGGCAGCTGCGTGGAGGGCGGCGCCGAACCTCCCCCACACAGTCAGCCGTGTTCCGGAATTCTGAGTGTGGGGAGGTTCCGTCTTCAGACTGCAGCACCCAGGTTCTCCTAGGAGCCCTTCGAGTGTCTTCCCCGAGTCCCTCCCATTGCGGGCTGCCGGGGAAAGGCGGGGGTTTGGCTGGAAACGCAGGTAGCATCTAGTGCCTCCCCATGGACCAGGGAGGTAATTAGCGGACTTCCCCTTGCGAGGGAACACATGTGACACAAGGCAGCTGCGTGGAGGGCGGCCCCGAACCTCCCCCACACAGTCAGCCGTGTTCCGGAATTCTGAGTGTGGGGAGGATCCGTCTTCTGTCTGCAGCACCCGGGTTCTCCTAGGAGCCATTCGAGTGTCTTCCCCCAGTCCCTCCCAGTGCGGGCTGCCGGGGAAAGGCGGGGGTTGGGCTGGAAAAGCAGGTAGCATCTAGTGCCTCCCCATGGACAAGGGAAATAATTAGCGGACTTCCCCCTGCTAGGGAACACCTGTGATACCAGGCATCTTCGTGGAGGGCGGCCCCAAACCTCCCCCACACAGTCGGCCGTGTTCCGGAATTCTGAGTGTGGGGAGGTTCCGTCTTCTGTCTGCAGCACCCGGGATCTCCTAGGAGCCCTTCGAGTGTCTTCCCCGAGTCCCTCCCAGTGCGGGCTGCCGGGGAAAGGCGGGGGTTGGGCTGGAAAAGCAGGTAGCATCTAGTGCCTCCCCCTGGACAGGGGAGATATTTAGCGGACTTCCCCCTGCCAGGGAACACCTGTGACACCATTCATCTTCGTGGAGGGCGGCCCAAAACCTCCCCCACACAGTCGGCCGTGTTCCGGAATTCTGAGTGTGGGGAGGTTCCGTCTTCTGTCTGCAGCACCCGGGATCTACTAGGAGCCCTTCGAGTGTCTTCCCCGAGTCCCTCCCAGTGCGGGCTGCCGGGGAAAGGCGGGGGTTGGGCTGGAAACGCAGGTAGAATCTAGTGCCTCCCCCTGGACAGGGGAGGTAATTAGCGGACTTCCCCTTGCGAGGGAACACCTGTGACACCAGGAAGCTGCGTGGAGGGCGGCCCTAAACTTCCCCACACAGTCACCCTTGTTCCGGAATTCTGAGTGTGGGGAGGTTCCGTCTTCTGTCTGCAGCACCCGGGTTCTCCTAGGAGCCGTTCGAGTGTCTTCCCCCAGTCCCTCCCAGTGCGGGCTGCCGGGGAAAGGTGGGGGTTGGGCTGGAAAAGCAGGTAGCATCTAGTGCCTCCCCCTGGACAGGGGAGGTAATTAGTGGACTTCCCCTTGCGAGGGAACCCCTGTGACACCAGGCAGCTGCGTGGAGGGCGGCTCCGAACCTCCCCCACACAGTCATACGTGTTCCGGAATTCTGAGTGTGGGGGGGTTCCTTCTTCTGTCTGCAGCACACGGGATCTCCTAGGAGCCCTTCGAGTGTCTTCCCCCAGTCCCTCCCAGTGCGGGCTGCCGTGGAAAGGCGGGGGTTGGGCTGGAAAAGCAGGTAGCATCTAGTGCCTCCCCATGGACTGGGGAGGTAATTAGCGGACTACCCCCTGCCAGGGAACACCTGTGACACCAGACAGCTGCGTGGAGGGCGGCCCCGAAACTCCCCCACACAGTCAACCGTGTTCCGGAATTCTGAGTGTGGGGAGGTTCCGTCTTCTGTCTGCAAACACCCGGGATCTCCTAGGAGCCCTTCGAGTGTCTTCCCCGAGTCCCTCCCAGTGCGGGCTGCCGGGGAAAGGCGGGGGTTGGGCTGGAAAAGCAGGTAGCATCTAGTGCCTCCCCCTGGACAGGGGAGGTAATTAGCGGACATCCCCCTGCCAGGGAACACCTGTGACACCAGGCAGCTGCGTGTAGGGCGGCCACGAACCTCCCCCACACAGTCACCCGTGTTCCGGAATTCTGAGTGTGGGGAGGTTCCGTCTTCTGTCTGCAGCACCCGTGTTCTCCTAGGAGCCCTTCGAGTGTGTTCCCCGAGTCCCTCCCTGTGCGGGCGGCCGGGGAAAGGCGGGGGTTGGGCTGGAAACGCAGGTAGCATCTAGTGCCTCCCCATGGACAGGGGAGGTAATTAGCGGACTACCCCCTGCCAGGGAACACCTGTGACACCAGGCAGCTGCGTGGAGGGCGGCCCCGAACCTCCCCCACACAGTCAGCCGTGTTCCGGAATTCTGAGTGTGGGGAGGTTCCGTCTTCTGGCTGCAGCACCCAGGTTCTCCTAGGAGCCCTTCGAGTGTCTTCCCCGAGTCCCTCCCATTGCGGGCTGCCGGGGAAAGGCGGGGGTTTGGCTGGAAACGCAGGTAGCATCTAGTGCCTCCCCATGGACCAGGGAGGTAATTAGCGGACTTCCCCTTGCGAGGGAACACATGTGACACAAGGCAGCTGCGTGGAGGGCGGCCCCGAACCTCCCCCACACAGTCAGCCGTGTTCCGGAATTCTGAGTGTGGGGAGGATCCGTCTTCTGTCTGCAGCACCCGGGTTCTCCTAGGAGCCATTCGAGTGTCTTCCCCCAGTCCCTCCCAGTGCGGGCTGCCGGGGAAAGGCGGGGGTTGGGCTGGAAAAGCAGGTAGCATCTAGTGCCTCCCCATGGACAAGGGAGATAATTAGCGGACTTCCCCCTGCCAGGGAACACCTGTGATACCAGGCATCTTCGTGGAGGGCGGCCCCAAACCTCCCCCACACAGTCGGCCGTGTTCCGGAATTCTGAGTGTGGGGAGGTTCCGTCTTCTGTCTGCAGCACCCGGGATCTCCTAGGAGCCCTTCGAGTGTCTTCCCCGAGTCCCTCCCAGTGCGGGCTACCGGGGAAAGGCGGGGGTTGGGCTGGAAAAGCAGGTAGCATCTAGTGCCTCCCCCTGGACAGGGGAGATAATTAGCGGACTTCCCCCTGCCAGGGAACACCTGTGACACCAGGCATCTTCGTGGAGGGCGGCCCCAAACCTCCCCCACACAGTCGGCCGTGTTCCGGAATTCTGAGTGTGGGGAGGTTCCGTCTTCTGTCTGCAGCACCCGGGATCTCCTAGGAGCCCTTCGAGTGTCTTCCCCGAGTCCCTCCCAGTGCGGGCTACCGGGGAAAGGCGGGGGTTGGGCTGGAAAAGCAGGTAGCATCTAGTGCCTCCCCCTGGACAGGGGAGATATTTAGCGGACTTCCCCCTGCCAGGGAACACCTGTGACACCATTCATCTTCGTGGAGGGCGGCCCAAAACCTCCCCCACACAGTCGGCCGTGTTCCGGAATTCTGAGTGTGGGGAGGTTCCGTCTCTGTCTGCAGCACCCGGGATCTACTAGGAGCCCTTCGAGTGTCTTCCCCGAGTCCCTCCCAGTGCGGGCTGCCGGGGAAAGGCGGGGGTTGGGCTGGAAACGCAGGTAGCATCTAGTGCCTCCCCCTGGACAGGGGAGGTAATTAGCGGACTTCCCCTTGCGAGGGAACACCTGTGACACCAGGAAGCTGCGTGGAGGGCGGCCCTAAACTTCCCCACACAGTCACCCTTGTTCCGGAATTCTGAGTGTGGGGAGGTTCCGTCTTCTGTCTGCAGCACCCGGGTTCTCCTAGGAGCCGTTCGAGTGTCTTCCCCCAGTCCCTCCCAGTGCGGGCTGCCGGGGAAAGGTGGGGGTTGGGCTGGAAAAGCAGGTAGCATCTAGTGCCTCCCCCTGGACAGGGGAGGTAATTAGTGGACATCACCCTGCCAGGGAACACCTGTGACACCAGGCAGCTGCGTGGAGGGCGGCTCTGAACCTCCCCCTCACAGTCACCCTTGTTCCGGATTTCTGAGTGTGGGGGGGTTCCTTCTTCTGTCTGCAGCACACGGGATCTCCTAGGAGCCCTTCGAGTGTCTTCCCCGAGTCCCTCCCAGTGCGGGCTGCTGGGGAAAGGCGGGGGTTTGGCTGGAAACGCAGGTAGCATCTAGTTCCTCCCCATGGACAGGGGAGGTAATTAGCGGACTTCCCCTTGCGAGGGAACACCTGTGACACCAGGAAGCTGCGTGGGGGGCGGCCCTAAACCTCCCCCACACAGTCATCCGTATTCCGGAATTCTGAGTGTGGGGAGGTTCCGTCTTCTGTCTGCAGCACCCGGGTTCTCCTAGGAGCCCTTCGAGTGTCTTCCCCGAGTCCCTCCCAGTGCGGGCTGCCGGGGAAAGGCGGGGGTTTGGCTGGAAACGCAGGTAGCATCTAGTGCCTCCCCATGGAGAGGGGAGGTAATTAGCGGAATTCCCCTTGCGAGGGAACACCTGTGACACCAGGCAGCTGCGTGGAGTGCGGCCCCGAACCTCCCCCACACAGTCACCCGTGTTCCGGAATTCTGAGTGTGGGGGGGTTCCTTCTTCTGTCTGCAGCACACGGGATCTCCTAGGAGCCCTTCGAGTGTCTTCCCCGAGTCCCTCTCAGTGCGGGCTCCCGGGGAAAAGCGGGGGTTGGGCTGGAAAAGCAGGTAGCATCTAGTGCCTCCCCCTGGACAGGGGAGGTAATTAGCGGACTTCCCCTTGCGAGGGAACCCCTGTGACACCAGGCAGCTGCGTGGAGGGCGGCTCCGAACCTCCCCCACACAGTCATACGTGTTCCGGAATTCTGAGTGTGGGGGGGTTCCTTCTTCTGTCTGCAGCACACGGGATCTCCTAGGAGCCCTTCGAGTGTCTTCCCCCAGTCCCTCCCAGTGCGGGCTGCCGTGGAAAGGCGGGGGTTGGGCTGGAAAAGCAGGTAGCATCTAGTGCCTCCCCATGGACAGGGGAGGTAATTAGCGGACTACCCACTGCCAGGGAACACCTGTGACACCAGGCAGCTGCGTGGAGGGCGGCCCCGAACCTCCCCCACACAGTCAGCCGTGTTCCAGAATTCTGAATGTGGGGAGGTTCCGTCTTCTGTCTGCAGCACCCGGGTTCTCCTAGGAGCCCTTCGAGTGTCTTCCCCGAGTCCCTCCCAGTGCGGGCTGTCGGGGAAAGGCGGGGGTTTGGCTGGAAACGCAGGTAGCATCTAGTGCCTCCCCATGGACAGGGGAGGTAATTAGCGGACTTCCCCTTGCGAGGGAACACCTGTGACACCAGGAAGCTGCGTGCGGGGCGGCCCTAAACCTCCCCCACACAGTCATCCATGTTCCGGAATTCTGAGTGTGGGGAGGTTCCGTCTTCTGTCTGCAGCACCCGGGTTCTCCTAGGAGCCCTTCGAGTGTGTTCCCCGAGTCCCTCCCTGTGCGGGCGGCCGGGGAAAGGCGGGGGTTGGGCTGGAAACGCAGGTAGCATCTAGTGCCTCCTCATGGACAGGGGAGGTAATTAGCGGACTACCCCCTGCCAGGGAACACCTGTGACACCAGGCAGCTGCGTGGAGGGCGGCCCCGAACCTCCCCCACACAGTCAGCCGTGTTCCGGAATTCTGAGTGTGGGGAGGTTCCGTCTTCTGTCTGCAGCACCCAGGTTCTCCTAGGAGCCCTTCGAGTGTCTTCCCCGAGTCCCTCCCAGTGCGGGCTGCCGGGGAAAGGCGGGGGTTTGGCTGGAAACGCAGGTAGCATCTAGTGCCTCCCCATGGACCAGGGAGGTAATTAGCGGACTTCCCCTTGCGAGGGAACACCTGTGACACCAGGAAGCTGCGTGGGGGGCGGCCCTATACCTCCCCCACACAGTCATCCGTGTTCCGGAATTCTGAGTGTGGGGAGGTTCCGTCTTCTGTCTGCAGCACCCGGGTTCACCTAGGAGCCCTTCGAGTTTGTTCCCCGAGTCCCTCCCTGTGCGGGCGGCCGGGGAAAGGCGGGGGTTGGGCTGGAAACGCAGGTAGCATCTAGTGCCTCCCCATGGACAGGGGAGGTAATTAGCGGACTACCCCCTGCCAGGGAACACCTGTGACACCAGGCAGCTGCGTGGAGGGCGGCCCCGAACCTCCCCTACACAGTCAGCCGTGTTCCGGAATTCTGAGTGTGGGGAGGTTCCGTCTTCTGTCTGCAGCACCCAGGTTCTCCTAGGAGCCCTTCGAGTGTCTTCCCCGAGTCCCTCCCAGTGCGGGCTGCCGGGGAAAAGCGGGGGTTTGGCTGGAAAAGCAGGTAGCATCTAGTGCCTCCCCATGGACAAGGGAGATAATTAGCGGACTTCCCCCTGCCAGGGAACACCTGTGACACCAGGCAACTTCGTGGAGGGCGGCCCCGAACCTCCCCCACACAGTCGGCCGTTTTCCGGAATTCTGAGTGTGGGGAGGTACCGTCTTCTGTCTGCAGCACCCGGGATCTCCTAGGAGCTCTTCGAGTGTCTTCCCCGAGTCCCTCCCTGTGCGGGATACCGGGGAAAGGCGGGGGTTGGGCTGGAAAAGCAGGTAGCATCTAGTTCCTCCCCATGGACAGGGGAGGTAATTAGCGGACTACCCCCTGCCAGGGAACACCTGTGACACCAGGCAGCTGCGTGGAGGGCGGCCCCGAACCGCCCCAACACAGTCAGCCGTGTTCCGGAATTTTGAGTGTGGGGAGGTTCCGTCTTCTGTCTGCAGCACCCGGGTTCTCCTAGGAGCCCTTCGAGTGTCTTCCCCGAGTCCCTCCCAGTGCGGGCTGCCGGGGAAAGGCGGGGGTTTGGCTGGAAACGCAGGTAGCATCTAGTGCCTCCCCATGGACCAGGGAGGTAATTAGCGGACTTCCCCTTGCGAGGGAACACCTGTGACACAAGGCAGCTGCGTGGAGGGCGGCCCCGAACCTCCCCCACACAGTCAGCCGTGTTCCGGAATTCTGAGTGTGGGGAGGTTCCGTCTTCTGTCTGCAGCACCCGGGTTCTCCTAGGAGCCATTCGAGTGTCTTCCCCCAGTCCCTCCCAGTGCGGGCTGCCGGGGAAAGGTGGGGGTTGGGCTGGAAAAGCAGGTAGCATCTAGTGCCTCCCCATGGACAAGGGAGATAATTAGCGGACTTCCCCCTGCCAGGGAACACCTGTGACACCAGGCATCTTCGTGGAGGGCGGCCCCAAACCTCCCCCACACAGTCGGCCGTGTTCCGGAATTCTGAGTGTGGGGAGGTTCCGTCTTCTGTCTGCAGCACCCGGGATCTCCTAGGAGCCCTTCGAGTGTCTTCCCCGAGTCCCTCCCAGTGCGGGCTGCCGGGGAAAGGCGGGGGTTGGGCTGGAAACGCAGGTAGAATCTAGTGCCTCCTCATGGACAGGGGAGGTAATTAGCGGACATCACCCTGCCAGGGAACACCTGTGACACCAGGCAGCTGCGTGGAGGGCGGCTCTGAACCTCCCCCTCACAGTCACTCGTGTTCCGGATTTCTGAGTGTGGGGGGGTTCCTTCTTCTGTCTGCAGCACACGGGATCTCCTAGGAGCCCTTCGAGTGTCTTCCCCGAGTCCCTCCCAGTGCGGGCTCCCGGGGAAAGGCGGGGGTTTGGCTGGAAACGCAGGTAGCATCTAGTGCCTCCCCATGGAGAGGGGAGGTAATTAGCGGAATTCCCCTTGCGAGGGAACACCTGTGACACCAGGCAGCTGCGTGGAGGGCGGCCCCGAACCTCCCCCACACAGTCAGCCGTGTTACGGAATTCTGAGTGTGGGGAGGTACCGTCTTCTGTCTGCAGCACCCGGGATCTCCTAGGAGCCCTTCGAGTGTCTTCCCCGAGTACCTCCCAGTGCGGGCTGCCGGGGAAAGTCGGGGGTTGGGCTGGAAAAGCAGGTAGCATCTAGTGCCTCCCCCTGGACAGGGGAGGTAATTAGCGGACTTCCCCTTGCGAGGGAACACCTGTGACACAAGGCAGCTGCGTGGAGGGCGGCCCCGAACCTCCCCCACACAGTCAGCCGTGTTCCGGAATTCTGAGTGTGGGGAGGTACCGTCTTCTGTCTGCAGCACCCGGGATCTCCTAGGAGCCCTTCGAGTGTCTTCCGCGAGTCCATCCCAGTGCGGGCTACCGGGGAAAGGCGGGGGTTGGTCTGGAAAAGCAGGTAGCATCTAGTGCCTCCCCCTGGACAGGGGAGGTAATTAACGGACTTCCCCCTGCCAGGGAATACCTGTGACACCAGGCAGCTGCGTGGAGGGCGGCCCCGAACCTCCCCCACACAGTCACCCGTGTTCCGGAATTCTGAGTGTGGGGAGGTACCGTCTTCTGTCTGCAGCACCCGGGATCTCCTAGGAGCCCTTCGAGTGTCTTCCCCGAGTCCCTCCCAGTGCGGGCTACCGGGGAAAGGCGGGGGTTGGGATGGAAAAGCAGGTAGCATCTAGTTCCTCCCCATGGACAGGGGAGGTAATTAGCGGACTACCCCCTGCCAGGGAACACCTGTGACAGCAGGCAGCTGCGTGGAGGGCGGCCCCGAACCTCCCCCACACAGTCAGCCGTGTTACGGAATTCTGAGTGTGGGGAGGTTCCGTCTTCTGTCTGCAGCACCCAGGTTCTCCTAGGAGCCCTTCGAGTGTCTTCCCCGAGTCCCTCCCAGTGCGGGCTGCCGGGGAAAGGCGGGGGTTTGGCTGGAAACGCAGGTAGCATCTAGTGCCTCCCCATGGACCAGGGAGGTAATTAGCGGACTTCCCCTTGCGAGGGAACACCTGTGACACAAGGCAGCTGCGTGGATGGCGGCCCCGAACTTCCCCCACACAGTCAGCCGTGTTCCGGAATTCTGAGTGTGGGGAGGTTCCGTCTTCTGTCTGCAGCACCCGGGTTCTCCTAAGAGCCATTCGAGTGTCTTCCCCCAGTCCCTCCCAGTGCGGGCTGCCGGGGAAAGGCGGGGGTTGGGCTGGAAAAGCAGGTAGCATCTAGTTCCTCCCCATGGACAGGGGAGGTAATTAGCGGACTACCCCCTGCCAGGGAACACCTGTGACACCAGGCAGCTGCGTGGAGGGCGGCCCCGAACCTCCCCCACACAGTCAGCCGTATTCCGGAATTCTGAGTGTGGGGAGGTTCCGTCTTCGGTCTGCAGCACCCGGGTTCTCCTAGGAGCCCTTCGAGTGTCTTCCCCGAGTCCCTCCCAGTGCGGGCTGCCGGGGAAAGGCGGGGGTTTGGCTGGAAACGCAGGTAGCATCTAGTGCCTCCCCATGGACAAGGGAGATAATTAGCGGACTTCCCCCTGCCAGGGAACACCTGTGACACCAGGCATCTTCGTGGAGGGCGGCCCCAAACCTCCCCCACACAGTCGGCCGTGTTCCGGAATTCTGAGTGTGGGGAGGTTCCGTCTTCTGTCTGCAGCACCCGGGATCTCCTAGGAGCCCTTCGAGTGTCTTCCCCGAGTCCCTCCCTGTGCGGGATACCGGGGAAAGGCTGGGGTTGGGCTGGAAAAGCAGGTAGCATCTAGTTCCTCCCCATGGACAGGGGAGGTAATTAGCGGACTACCCCCTGCCAGGGAACACGTGTGACACCAGGCAGCTGCGTGGAGGGCGGCCCCTAACCGCCCCAACACAGTCAGCCGTGTTCCGGACTTTTGAGTGTGGGGAGGTTCCGTCTTCTGTCTGCAGCACCCGGGTTCTCCTAGGAGCCCTTCGAGTGTCTTCCCCGAGTCCCTCCCAGTGCGGGCTGCCGGGGAAAGGCGGGGGTTTGGCTGGAAACGCAGGTAGCATCTAGTGCCTCCCCATGGACCAGGGAGGTAATTAGCGGACTTCCCCTTGCGAGGGAACACCTGTGACACAAGGCAGCTGCGTGGAGGGCGGCCCCGAACCTCCCCCACACAGTCAGCCGTGTTCCGGAATTCTGAGTGTGGGGAGGTTCCGTCTTCTGTCTGCAGCACCCGGGTTCTCCTAGGAGCCATTCGAGTGTCTTCCCCCAGTCCCTCCCAGTGCGGGCTGCCGGGGAAAGGCGGGGGTTGGGCTGGAAAAGCAGGTAGCATCTAGTGCCTCCCCATGGACAAGGGAGATAATTAGCGGACTTCCCCCTGCCAGGGAACACCTGTGACACCAGGCATCTTCGTGGAGGGCGGCCCCAAACCTCCCCCACACAGTCGGCCGTGTTCCGGAATTCTGAGTGTGGGGAGGTTCCGTCTTCTGTCTGCAGCACCCGGGATCTCCTAGGAGCCCTTTGAGTGTCTTCCCCGAGTCCCTCCCAGTGCGGGCTGCCGGGGAAAGGCGGGGGTTGGGCTGGAAAAGCAGGTAGAATCTAGTGCCTCCCCCTGGACAGGGGAGGTAATTAGCGGACATCACCCTGCCAGGGAACACCTGTGACACCAGGCAGCTGCGTGGAGGGCGGCTCTGAACCTCCCCCTCACAGTCACCCTTGTTCCGGATTTCTGAGTGTGGGGGGGTTCCTTCTTCTGTCTGCAGCACACGGGATCTCCTAGGAGCCCTTCGAGTGTCTTCCCCGAGTCCCTCCCAGTGCGGGCTGCTGGGGAAAGGCGGGGGTTTGGCTGGAAACGCAGGTAGCATCTAGTTCCTCCCCATGGACAGGGGAGGTAATTAGCGGACTTCCCCTTGCGAGGGAACACCTGTGACACCAGGAAGCTGCGTGGGGGGCGGCCCTAAACCTCCCCCACACAGTCATCCGTATTCCGGAATTCTGAGTGTGGGGAGGTTCCGTCTTCTGTCTGCAGCACCCGTGTTCTCCTAGGAGCCATTCGAGTGTCTTCCCCGAGTCCCTCCCAGTGCGGGCTGCCGGGGAAAGGCGGGGGTTTGGCTGGAAACGCAGGTAGCATCTAGTGCCTCCCCATGGAGAGGGGAGGTAATTAGCGGAATTCCCCTTGCGAGGGAACACCTGTGACACCAGGCAGCTGCGTGGAGGGCGGCCCCGAACCTCCCCCACACAGTCACCCGTGTTCCGGAATTCTGAGTGTGGGGGGGTTCCTTCTTCTGTCTGCAGCACACGGGATCTCCTAGGAGCCCTTCGAGTGTCTTCCCCGAGTCCCTCTCAGTGCGGGCTGCCGGGGAAAGGCGGGGGTTGGGCTGGAAAAGCAGGTAGCATCTAGTGCCTCCCCCTGGACAGGGGAGGTAATTAGCGGACTTCCCCTTGCGAGGGAACCCCTGTGACACCAGGCAGCTGCGTGGAGGGCGGCTCCGAACCTCCCCCACACAGTCATACGTGTTCCGGAATTCTGAGTGTGGGGGGGTTCCTTCTTCTGTCTGCAGCACACGGGATCTCCTAGGAGCCCTTCGAGTGTCTTCCCCCAGTCCCTCCCATTGCGGGCTGCCGTGGAAAGGCGGGGGTTGGGCTGGAAAAGCAGGTAGCATCTAGTGCCTCCCCATGGACTGGGGAGGTAATTAGCGGACTACCCCCTGCCAGGGAACACCTGTGACACCAGACAGCTGCGTGGAGGGCGGCCCCGAAACTCCCCCACACAGTCAACCGTGTTCCGGAATTCTGAGTGTGGGGAGGTTCCGTCTTCTGTCTGCAAACAACCGGGATCTCCTAGGAGCCCTTCGAGTGTCTTCCCCGAGTCCCTCCCAGTGCGGGCTGCCGGGGAAAGGCGGGGGTTGGGCTGGAAAAGCAGGTAGCATCTAGTGCCTCCCCCTGGACAGGGGAGGTAATTAGCGGACATCCCCCTGCCAGGGAACACCTGTGACACCAGGCAGCTGCGTGTAGGGCGGCCACGAACCTCCCCCACACAGTCACCCGTGTTCCGGAATTCTGAGTGTGGGGAGGTTCCGTCTTCTGTCTGCAGCACCCGTGTTCTCCTAGGAGCCCTTCGAGTGTGTTCCCCGAGTCCCTCCCTGTGCGGGCGGCCGGGGAAAGGCGGGGGTTGGGCTGGAAACGCAGGTAGCATCTAGTGCCTCCCCATGGACAGGGGAGGTAATTAGCGGACTACCCCCTGCCAGGGAACACCTGTGACACCAGGCAGCTGCGTGGAGGGCGGCCCCGAACCTCCCCCACACAGTCAGCCGTGTTCCGGAATTCTGAGTGTGGGGAGGTTCCGTCTTCTGACTGCAGCACCCAGGTTCTCCTAGGAGCCCTTCGAGTGTCTTCCCCGAGTCCCTCCCAGTGCGGGCTACCGGGGAAAGGCGGGGGTTGGGCTGGAAAAGCAGGTAGCATCTAGTGCCTCCCCCTGGACAGGGGAGATAATTAGCGGACTTCCCCCTGCCAGGGAACACCTGTGACACCAGGCATCTTCGTGGAGGGCGGCCCCAAACCTCCCCCACACAGTCGGCCGTGTTCCGGAATTCTGAGTGTGGGGAGGTTCCGTCTTCTGTCTGCAGCACCCGGGATCTCCTAGGAGCCCTTCGAGTGTCTTCCCCGAGTCCCTCCCAGTGCGGGCTACCGGGGAAAGGCGGGGGTTGGGCTGGAAAAGCAGGTAGCATCTAGTGCCTCCCCCTGGACAGGGGAGATATTTAGCGGACTTCCCCCTGCCAGGGAACACCTGTGACACCAGGCAGCTGCGTGGAGGGCGGCCCCGAACCTCCCCCACACAGTCGGCCGTGTTCCGGAATTCTGAGTGTGGGGAGGTTCCGTCTTCTGTCTGCAGCACCCGGGATCTACTAGGAGCCCTTCGAGTGTCTTCCCCGAGTCCCTCCCAGTGCGGGCTACCGGGGAAAGGCGGGGGTTGGGCTGGAAAAGCAGGTAGCATCTAGTGCCTCCCCCTGGACAGGGGAGATAATTAGCGGACTTCCCCCTGCCAGGGAACACCTGTGACACCAGGCATCTTCGTGGAGGGCGGCCCCAAACCTCCCCCACACAGTCGGCCGTGTTCCGGAATTCTGAGTGTGGGGAGGTTCCGTCTTCTGTCTGCAGCACCCGGGATCTCCTAGGAGCCCTTCGAGTGTCTTCCCCGAGTCCCTCCCAGTGCGGGCTACCGGGGAAAGGCGGGGGTTGGGCTGGAAAAGCAGGTAGCATCTAGTGCCTCCCCCTGGACAGGGGAGATATTTAGCGGACTTCCCCCTGCCAGGGAACACCTGTGACACCATTCATCTTCGTGGAGGGCGGCCCAAAACCTCCCCCACACAGTCGGCCGTGTTCCGGAATTCTGAGTGTGGGGAGGTTCCGTCTTCTGTCTGCAGCACCCGGGATCTCCTAGGAGCCCTTCGAGTGTCTTCCCCGAGTCCCTCCCAGTGCGGGCTGCCGGGGAAAGGCGGGGGTTGGGCTGGAAACGCAGGTAGCATCTAGTGCCTCCCCCTGGACAGGGGAGGTAATTAGCGGACTTCCCCTTGCGAGGGAACAACTGTGACACCAGGAAGCTGCGTGGAGGGCGGCCCTAAACTTCCCCACACAGTCACCCTTGTTCCGGAATTCTGAGTGTGGGGAGGTTCCGTCTTCTGTCTGCAGCACCCGGGTTCTCCTAGGAGCCGTTCGAGTGTCTTCCCCCAGTCCCTCCCAGTGCGGGCTGCCGGGGAAAGGTGGGGGTTGGGCTGGAAAAGCAGGTAGCATCTAGTGCCTCCCCCTGGACAGGGGAGGTAATTAGTGGACATCACCCTGCCAGGGAACACCTGTGACACCAGGAAGCTGCGTGGGGGGCGGCCCTAAACCTCCCCCACACAGTCATCCATGTTCCGGAATTCTGAGTGTGGGGAGGTTCCGTCTTCTGTCTGCAGCACCCGGGTTCTCCTAGGAGACCTTCGAGTGTGTTCCCCGAGTCCCTCCCTGTGCGGGCGGCCGGGGAAAGGCGGGGGTTGGGCTGGAAACGCAGGTAGCATCTAGTGCCTCCCCATGGAGAGGGGAGGTAATTAGCGGAATTCCCCTTGCGAGGGAACACCTGTGACACCAGGCAGCTGCGTGGAGGGCGGCCCCGAACCTCCCCCACACAGTCACCCGTGTTCCGGAATTCTGAGTGTGGGGGGGTTCCTTCTTCTGTCTGCAGCACACGGGATCTCCTAGGAGCCCTTCGAGTGTCTTCCCCGAGTCCCTCTCAGTGCGGGCTGCCGGGGAAAAGCGGGGGTTGGGCTGGAAAAGCAGGTAGCATCTAGTGCCTCCCCCTGGACAGGGGAGGTAATTAGCGGACTTCCCCTTGCGAGGGAACCCCTGTGACACCAGGCAGCTGCGTGGAGGGCGGCTCCGAACCTCCCCCACACAGTCATACGTGTTCCGGAATTCTGAGTGTGGGGGGGTTCCTTCTTCTGTCTGCAGCACACGGGATCTCCTAGGAGCCCTTCGAGTGTCTTCCCCCAGTCCCTCCCAGTGCGGGCTGCCGTGGAAAGGCGGGGTTTGGGCTGGAAAAGCAGGTAGCATCTAGTGCCTCCCCATGGACAGGGGAGGTAATTAGCGGACTACCCACTGCCAGGGAACACCTGTGACACCAGGCAGCTGCGTGGAGGGCGGCCCCGAACATCCCCCACACAGTCAGCCGTGTTCCAGAATTCTGAATGTGGGGAGGTTCCGTCTTCTGTCTGCAGCACCCGGGTTCTCCTAGGAGCCCTTCGAGTGTCTTCCCCGAGTCCCTCCCAGTGCGGGCTGCCGGGGAAAGGCGGGGGTTTGGCTGGAAACGCAGGTAGCATCTAGTGCCTCCCCATGGACAGGGGAGGTAATTAGCGGACTTCCCCTTGCGAGGGAACACCTGTGACACCAGGAAGCTGCGTGGGGGGCGGCCCTAAACCTCCCCCACACAGTCATCCATGTTCCGGAATTCTGAGTGTGGGGAGGTTCCGTCTTCTGTCTGCAGCACCCGGGTTCTCCTAGGAGACCTTCGAGTGTGTTCCCCGAGTCCCTCCCTGTGCGGGCGGCCGGGGAAAGGCGGGGGTTGGGCTGGAAACGCAGGTAGCATCTAGTGCCTCCCCATGGACAGGGGAGGTAATTAGCGGACTACCCCCTGCCAGGGAACACCTGTGACACCAGGCAGATGCGTGGAGGGCGGCCCCGAACCTCCCCCACACAGTCAGCCGTGTTCCGGAATTCTGAGTGTGGGGAGGTTCCGTCTTCTGTCTGCAGCACCCAGGTTCTCCTAGGAGCCCTTCGAGTGTCTTCCCTGAGTCCCTCCCAGTGCGGGCTGCCGGGGAAAGGCGGGGGTTTGGCTGGAAACGCAGGTAGCATCTAGTGCCTCCCCATGGACCAGGGAGGTAATTAGCGGACTTCCCCTTGCGAGGGAACACCTGTGACACCAGGAAGCTGCGTGGGGGGCGGCCCTATACCTCCCCCACACAGTCATCCGTGTTCCGGAATTCTGAGTGTGGGGAGGTTCCGTCTTCTGTCTGCAGCACCCGGGTTCACCTAGGAGCCCTTCGAGTTTGTTCCCCGAGTCCCTCCCTGTGCGGGCGGCCGGGGAAAGGCGGGGGTTGGGCTGGAAACGCAGGTAGCATCTAGTGCCTCCCCATGGACAGGGGAGGTAATTAGCGGACTACCCCCTGCCAGGGAACACCTGTGACACCAGGCAGCTGCGTGGAGGGCGGCCCCGAACCTCCCCTACACAGTCAGCCGTGTTCCGGAATTCTGAGTGTGGGGAGGTTCCGTCTTCTGTCTGCAGCACCCAGGTTCTCCTAGGAGAACTTCGAGTGTCTTCCCCGAGTCCCTCCCAGTGCGGGCTGCCGGGGAAAGGCGGGGGTTTGGCTGGAAAAGCAGGTAGCATCTAGTGCCTCCCCATGGACAAGGGAGATAATTAGCGGACTTCCCCCTGCCAGGGAACACCTGTGACACCAGGCAACTTCGTGGAGGGCGGCCCCGAACCTCCCCCACACAGTCGGCCGTTTTCCGGAATTCTGAGTGTGGGGAGGTACCGTCTTCTGTCTGCAGCACCCGGGATCTCCTAGGAGCTCTTCGAGTGTCTTCCCCGAGTCCCTCCCTGTGCGGGATACCGGGGAAAGGCGGGGGTTGGGCTGGAAAAGCAGGTAGCATCTAGTTCCTCCCCATGGACAGGGGAGGTAATTAGCGGACTACCCCCTGCCAGGGAACACCTGTGACACCAGGCAGCTGCGTGGAGGGCGGCCCCGAACCGCCCCAACACAGTCAGCCGTGTTCCGGAATTTTGAGTGTGGGGAGGTTCCGTCTTCTGTCTGCAGCACCCGGGTTCTCCTAGGAGCCCTTCGAGTGTCTTCCCCGAGTCCCTCCCAGTGCGGGCTGCCGGGGAAAGGCGGGGGTTTGGCTGGAAACGCAGGTAGCATCTAGTGCCTCCCCATGGACCAGGGAGGTAATTAGCGGACTTCCCCTTGCGAGGGAACACCTGTGACACAAGGCAGCTGCGTGGAGGGCGGCCCCGAACCTCCCCCACACAGTCAGCCGTGTTCCGGAATTCTGAGTGTGGGGAGGTTCCGTCTTCTGTCTGCAGCACCCGGGTTCTCCTAGGAGCCATTCGAGTGTCTTCCCCCAGTCCCTCCCAGTGCGGGCTGCCGGGGAAAGGCGGGGGTTGGGCTGGAAAAGCAGGTAGCATCTAGTGCCTCCCCATGGACAAGGGAGATAATTAGCGGACTTCCCCCTGCCAGGGAACACCTGTGACACCAGGCATCTTCGTGGAGGGCGGCCCCAAACCTCCCCCACACAGTCGGCCGTGTTCCGGAATTCTGAGTGTGGGGAGGTTCCGTCTTCTGTCTGCAGCACCCGGGATCTCCTAGGAGCCCTTCGAGTGTCTTCCCCGAGTCCCTCCCAGTGCGGGCTGCCGGGGAAAGGCGGGGGTTGGGCTGGAAACGCAGGTAGAATCTAGTGCCTCCTCATGGACAGGGGAGGTAATTAGCGGACATCACCCTGCCAGGGAACACCTGTGACACCAGGCAGCTGCGTGGAGGGCGGCTCTGAACCTCCCCCTCACAGTCACTCGTGTTCCGGATTTCTGAGTGTGGGGGGGTTCCTTCTTCTGTCTGCAGCACACGGGATCTCCTAGGAGCCCTTCGAGTGTCTTCCCCGAGTCCCTCCCAGTGCGGGCTCCCGGGTAAAGGCGGGGGTTTGGCTGGAAACGCAGGTAGCATCTAGTGCCTCCCCATGGAGAGGGGAGGTAATTAGCGGAATTCCCCTTGCGAGGGAACACCTGTGACACCAGGCAGCTGCGTGGAGGGCGGCCCCGAACCTCCCCCACACAGTCACCCGTGTTCCGGAATTCTGAGTGTGGGGGGGTTCCTTCTTCTGTCTGCAGCACACGGGATCTCCTAGGAGCCCTTCGAGTGTCTTCCCCGAATCCCTCCCAGTGCGGGCTGCCGGGGAATGTCGGGGGTTGGGCTGGAAAAGCAGGTAGCATCTAGTGCCTCCCCCTGGACAGGGGAGGTAATTAGCGGACTTCCCCTTGCGAGGGAACACCTGTGACACAAGGCAGCTGCGTGGAGGGCGGCCCCGAACCTCCCCCACACAGTCAGCCGTGTTACGGAATTCTGAGTGTGGGGAGGTACCGTCTTCTGTCTGCAGCACCCGGGATCTCCTAGGAGCCCTTCGAGTGTCTTCCCCGAGTACCTCCCAGTGCGGGCTGCCGGGGAAAGTCGGGGGTTGGGCTGGAAAAGCAGGTAGCATCTAGTGCCTCCCCCTGGACAGGGGAGGTAATTAGCGGACTTCCCCTTGCGAGGGAACACCTGTGACACAAGGCAGCTGCGTGGAGGGCGGCCCCGAACCTCCCCCACACAGTCAGCCGTGTTCCGGAATTCTGAGTGTGGGGAGGTACCGTCTTCTGTCTGCAGCACCCGGGATCTCCTAGGAGCCCTTCGAGTGTCTTCCCCGAGTCCATCCCAGTGCGGGCTACCGGGGAAAGGCGGGGGTTGGGCTGGAAAAGCAGGTAGCATCTAGTGCCTCCCCCTGGACAGGGGAGGTAATTAACGGACTTCCCCCTGCCAGGGAATACCTGTGACACCAGGCAGCTGCGTGGAGGGCGGCCCCGAACCTCCCCCACACAGTCACCCGTGTTCCGGAATTCTGAGTGTGGGGAGGTACCGTCTTCTGTCTGCAGCACCCGGGATCTCCTAGGAGCCCTTCGAGTGTCTTCCCCGAGTCCCTCCCAGTGCGGGCTACCGGGGAAAGGCGGGGGTTGGGATGGAAAAGCAGGTAGCATCTAGTTCCTCCCCATGGACAGGGGAGGTAATTAGCGGACTACCCCCTGCCAGGGAACACCTGTGACAGCAGGCAGCTGCGTGGAGGGCGGCCCCGAACCTCCCCCACACAGTCAGCCGTGTTCCGGAATTCTGAGTGTGGGGAGGTTCCGTCTTCTGTCTGCAGCACCCAGGTTCTCCTAGGAGCCCTTCGAGTGTCTTCCCCGAGTCCCTCCCAGTGCGGGCTGCCGGGGAAAGGCGGGGGTTTGGCTGGAAACGCAGGTAGCATCTAGTGCCTCCCCATGGACCAGGGAGGTAATTAGCGGACTTCCCCTTGCGAGGGAACACCTGTGACTCAAGGCAGCTGCGTGGATGGCGGCCCCGAACCTCCCCCACACAGTCAGCCGTGTTCCGGAATTCTGAGTGTGGGGAGGTTCCGTCTTCTGTCTGCAGCACCTGGGTTCTCCTAAGAGCCATTCGAGTGTCTTCCCCCAGTCCCTCCCAGTGCGGGCTGCCGGGGAAAGGCGGGGGTTGTCCTGGAAAAGCAGGTAGCATCTAGTTCCTCCCCATGGACAGGGGAGGTAATTAGCGGACTACCCCCTGCCAGGGAACACCTGTGACACCAGGCAGCTGCGTGGAGGGCGGCCCCGAACCTCCCCCACACAGTCAGCCGTATTCCGGAATTCTGAGTGTGGGGAGGTTCCGTCTTCGGTCTGCAGCACCCGGGTTCTCCTAGGAGCCCTTCGAGTGTCTTCCCCGAGTCCCTCCCAGTGCGGGCTGCCGGGGAAAGGCGGGGGTTTGGCTGGAAACGCAGGTAGCATCTAGTGCCTCCCCATGGACAAGGGAGATAATTAGCGGACTTCCCCCTGCCAGGGAACACCTGTGACACCAGGCATCTTCGTGGAGGGCGGCCCCAAACCTCCCCCACACAGTCGGCCGTGTTCCGGAATTCTGAGTGTGGGGAGGTTCCGTCTTCTGTCTGCAGCACCCGGGATCTCCTAGGAGCCCTTCGAGTGTCTTCCCCGAGTCCCTCCCTGTGCGGGATACCGGGGAAAGGCTGGGGTTGGGCTGGAAAAGCAGGTAGCATCTAGTTCCTCCCCATGGACAGGGGAGGTAATTAGCGGACTACCCCCTGCCAGGGAACACCTGTGACACCAGGCAGCTGCGTGGAGGGCGGCCCCGAACCGCCCCAACACAGTCAGCCGTGTTCCGGACTTTTGAGTGTGGGGAGGTTCCGTCTTCTGTCTGCAGCACCCGGGTTCTCCTAGGAGCCCTTCGAGTGTCTTCCCCGAGTCCCTCCCAGTGCGGGCTGCCGGGGAAAGGCGGGGGTTTGGCTGGAAACGCAGGTAGCATCTAGTGCCTCCCCATGGACCAGGGAGGTAATTAGCGGACTTCCCCTTGCGAGGGAACACCTGTGACACAAGGCAGCTGCGTGGAGGGCGACCCCGAACCTCCCCCACACAGTCAGCCGTGTTCCGGAATTCTGAGTGTGGGGAGGTTCCGTCTTCTGTCTGCAGCACCCGGGTTCTCCTAGGAGCCATTCGAGTGTCTTCCCCCAGTCCCTCCCAGTGCGGGCTGCCGGGGAAAGGCGGGGGTTGGGCTGGAAAAGCAGGTAGCATCTAGTGCCTCCCCATGGACAAGGGAGATAATTAGCGGACTTCCCCCTGCCAGGGAACACCTGTGACACCAGGCATCTTCGTGGAGGGCGGCCCCAAACCTCCCCCACACAGTCGGCCGTGTTCCGGAATTCTGAGTGTGGGGAGGTTCCGTCTTCTGTCTGCAGCACCCGGGATCTCCTAGGAGCCCTTCGAGTGTCTTCCCCGAGTCCCTCCCAGTGCGGGCTGCCGGGGAAAGGCGGGGGTTGGGCTGGAAACGCAGGTAGAATCTAGTGCCTCCTCATGGACAGGGGAGGTAATTAGCGGACATCACCCTGCCAGGGAACACCTGTGACACCAGGCAGCTGCGTGGAGGGCGGCTCTGAACCTCCCCCTCACAGTCACTCGTGTTCCGGATTTCTGAGTGTGGGGGGGTTCCTTCTTCTGTCTGCAGCACCCGGGATCTCCTAGGAGCCCTTCGAGTGTCTTCCCCGAGTCCCTCCCAGTGCGGGCTCCCGGGGAAAGGCGGGGGTTTGGCTGGAAACGCAGGTAGCATCTAGTGCCTCCCCATGGAGGGGGGAGGTATTTAGCGGACTTCCCCCTGCGAGGGAACACCTGTGACACCAGGCAGCTGCGTGGAGGGCGGCCCCGAACCTCCCCCACACAGTCACCCGTGTTCCGGAATTCTGAGTGTGGGGGGGTTCCTTCTTCTGTCTGCAGCACACGGGATCTCCTAGGAGCCCTTCGAGTGTCTTCCCCGAGTCCCTCCCAGTGCGGGCTGCCGGGGAATGTCGGGGGTTGGGCTGGAAAAGCAGGTAGCATCTAGTGCCTCCCCCTGGACAGGGGAGGTAATTAGCGGACTTCCCCTTGCGAGGGAACACCTGTGACACAAGGCAGCTGCGTGGAGGGCGGCCCCGAACCTCCCCCACACAGTCAGCCGTGTTACGGAATTCTGAGTGTGGGGAGGTACCGTCTTCTGTCTGCAGCACCCGGGATCTCCTAGGAGCCCTTCGAGTGTCTTCCCCGAGTACCTCCCAGTGCGGGCTGCCGGGGAAAGTCGGGGGTTGGGCTGGAAAAGCAGGTAGCATCTAGTGCCTCCCCCTGGACAGGGGAGGTAATTAGCGGACTTCCCCTTGCGAGGGAACACCTGTGACACAAGGCAGCTGCGTGGAGGGCGGCCCCGAACCTCCCCCACACAGTCAGCCGTGTTCCGGAATTCTGAGTGTGGGGAGGTACCGTCTTCTGTCTGCAGCACCCGGGATCTCCTAGGAGCCCTTCGAGTGTCTTCCCCGAGTCCATCCCAGTGCGGGCTACCGGGGAAAGGCGGGGGTTGGGCTGGAAAAGCAGGTAGCATCTAGTGCCTCCCCCTGGACAGGGGAGGTAATTAACGGACTTCCCCCTGCCAGGGAACACCTGTGACACCAGGCAGCTGCGTGGAGGGCGGCCCCGAACCTCCCCCACAGAGTCACCCGTGTTCCGGAATTCTGAGTGTGGGGAGGTACCGTCTTCTGTCTGCAGCACCCGGGATCTCCTAGGAGCCCTTCGAGTGTCTTCCCCGAGTCCCTCACATTGCGGGCTACCGGGGAAAGGCGGGGGTTGGGATGGAAAAGCAGGTAGCATCTAGTTCCTCCCCATGGACAGGGGAGGTAATTAGCGGACTACCCCCTGCCAGGGAACACCTGTGACAGCAGGCAGCTGCGTGGAGGGCGGCCCCGAACCTCCCCCACACAGTCAGCCGTGTTCCGGAATTCTGAGTGTGGGGAGGTTCCGTCTTCTGTCTGCAGCACCCAGGTTCTCCTAGGAGCCCTTCGAGTGTCTTCCCCGAGTCCCTCCCAGTGCGGGCTGCCGGGGAAAGGCGGGGGTTTGGCTGGAAACGCAGGTAGCATCTAGTGCCTCCCCATGGACCAGGGAGGTAATTAGCGGACTTCCCCTTGCGAGGGAACACCTGTGACACAAGGCAGCTGCGTGGATGGCGGCCCCGAACCTCCCCCACACAGTCAGCCGTGTTCCGGAATTCTGAGTGTGGGGAGGTTCCGTCTTCTGTCTGCAGCACCCGGGTTCTCCTAAGAGCCATTCGAGTGTCTTCCCCCAGTCCCTCCCAGTGCGGGCTGCCGGGGAAAGGCGGGGGTTGGGCTGGAAAAGCAGGTAGCATCTAGTTCCTCCCCATGGACAGGGGAGGTAATTAGCGGACTACCCCCTGCCAGGGAACACCTGTGACACCAGGCAGCTGCGTGGAGGGCGGCCCCGAACCTCCCCCACACAGTCAGCCGTATTCCGGAATTCTGAGTGTGGGGAGGTTCCGTCTTCGGTCTGCAGCACCCGGGTTCTCCTAGGAGCCCTTCGAGTGTCTTCCCCGAGTCCCTCCCAGTGCGGGCTGCCGGGGAAAGGCGGGGGTTTGGCTGGAAACGAAGGTAGCATCTAGTGCCTCCCCATGGACAAGGGAGATAATTAGCGGACTTCCCCCTGCCAGGGAACACCTGTGACACCAGGCATCTTCGTGGAGGGCGGCCACAAACCTCCCCCACACAGTCGGCCGTGTTCCGGAATTCTGAGTGTGGGGAGGTTCCGTCTTCTGTCTGCAGCACCCGGGATCTCCTAGGAGCCCTTCGAGTGTCTTCCCCGAGTCCCTCCCAGTGCGGGCTACAGGGGAAAGGCGGGGGTTGGGCTGGAAAAGCAGGTAGCATCTAGTGCCTCCCCCTGGACAGGGGAGGTAATTAGCGGACTTCCCCTTGCGAGGGAACACCTGTGACACAAGGCAGCTGCGTGGAGGGCGGCCCCGAACCTCCCCCACACAGTCAGCCGTGTTCCGGGATTCTGAGTGTGGGGAGGTACCGTCTTCTGTCTGCAGCACCCGTGATCTCCTAGGAGCCCTTCGAGTGTCTTCCCCGAGTCCATCCCAGTGCGGGATACAGGGGAAAGGCGGGGGTTGGGCTGGAAAAGCAGGTAGCATCTAGTTCCTCCCCATGGACAGGGGAGGTAATTAGCGGACTACCCCCTGCCAGGGAACACCTGTGACACCAGGCAGCTGCGTGGAGGGCGGCCCCGAACCTCCCCCACACAGTCAACCGTGTTCCGGAATTCTGAGTGTGGGGAGGTTCCGTCTTCTGTCTGCAGCACCCGGGATCTCCTAGGAGCCCTTCGAGTGTCTTCCCCGAGTACCTCCCAGTGCGGGCTGCCGGGGAAAGTCGGGGGTTGGGCTGGAAAAGCAGGTAGCATCTAGTGCCTCCCCCTGGACAGGGGAGGTAATTAGCGGACTTCCCCTTGCGAGGGAACACCTGTGACACAAGGCAGCTGCGTGGAGGGCGGCCCCGAACCTCCCCCACACAGTCAGCCGTGTTCTGGAATTCTGAGTGTGGGGAGGTACCGTCTTCTGTCTGCAGCACCCGGGATCTCCTAGGAGCCCTTCGAGTGACTTCCCCGAGTCCCTCCCAGTGCGGGCTGCCGGGGAAAGGCGGGGGTTTGGCTGGAAAAGCAGGTAGCATCTAGTGCCTCCCCATGGAGAGGGGAGGTAATTAGCGGAATTCCCCTTGCGAGGGAACACCTGTGACACCAGGCAGCTGCGTGGAGGGCGGCCCCGAACCTCCCCCACACAGTCACCCGTGTTCCGGAATTCTGAGTGTGGGGGGGTTCCTTCTTCTGTCTGCAGCACACGGGATCTCCTAGGAGCCCTTCGAGTGTCTTCCCCCAGTCACTCCCAGTGCGGGCTGCCGGGGAAAGGCGGGGGTTGGGTTGGAAAAGCAGGTAGCATCTAGTGCCTCCCCATGGACAGGGGAGGTAATTAGCGGACTACCCCCTGCCAGGGAACACCTGTGACACCAGGCAGCTGCGTGGAGGGCGGCCCCGAACCTCCCCCACACAGTCAGCCGTGTTCCAGAATTCTGAGTGTGGGGAGGTTCCGTCTTCTGTCTGCAGCACCCGGGATCTCCTAGGAGCCCTTCGAGTGTCTTCCCCGAGTCCATCCCAGTGCGGGCTACCGGGGAAAGGCGGGGGTTGGGCTGGAAAAGCAGGTAGCATCTAGTTCCTCCCCATGGACAGGGGAGGTAATTAGCGGACTACCCCCTGCCAGGGAACACCTGTGACACCAGGCAGCTGCGTGGAGGGCGGCCCCGAACCTCCCCCACACAGTCAACCGTGTTCCGGAATTCTGAGTGTGGGGAGGTTCTGTCTTCTGTCTGCAGCACCCGGGATCTCCTAGGAGCCCTTCGAGTGTCTTCCCCGAGTACCTCCCAGTGCGGGCTGCCTGGGAAAGTCGGGGGTTGGGCTGGAAAAGCAGGTAGCATCTAGTGCCTCCCCCTGGACAGGGGAGGTAATTAGCGGACTTCCCCTTGCGAGGGAACACCTGTGAAACAAGGCAGCTTCGTGGAGGGCGGCCCCGAACCTCCCCCACACAGTCAGCCGTGTTCTGGAATTCTGAGTGTGGGGAGGTACCGTCTTCTGTCTGCAGCACCCGGGATCTCCTAGGAGCCCTTCGAGTGTCTTCCCCGAGTCCATCCCAGTGCGGGCTACCGGGGAAAGGCGGGGGTTGGGCTGGAAAAGCAGGTAGCATCTAGTTCCTCCCCATGGACAGGGGAGGTAATTAGCGGACTACCCCCTGCCAGGGAACACCTGTGACACCAGGCAGCTGCGTGGAGGGCGGCCCCGAACCTCCCCCAAACAGTCAGCCGTATTCCGGAATTCTGAGTGTGGGGAGGTTCCGTCTTCTGTCTGCAGCACCCGGGTTCTCCTAGGAGCCCTTCGAGTGTCTTCCCCGAGTCCCTCACAGTGCGGGCTGCCGGGGAAAGGCGGGGGTTTGGCTGGAAACGCAGGTAGCATCTAGTGCTTCCCCATGGAGAGGGGAGGTAATTAGCGGAATTCCCCTTGCGAGGGAACACCTGTGACACCAGGCAGCTGCGTGGAGGGCGGCCCCGAACCTCCCCCACACAGTCACCCGTGTTCCGGAATTCTGAGTGTGGGGGGGTTCCTTCTTCTGTCTGCAGCACACGGGATCTCCTAGGAGCCCTTCGAGTGTCTTCCCCCAGTCCCTCCCAGTGCGGGCTGCCGGGGAAAGGAGGGGGTTGTGCTGGAAACGCAGGTAGCATCTAGTGCCTCCCCATGGACTGGGGAGGTAATTAGCGGACTACCCCTTGCCAGGGAACACCTGTGACACCAGGCAGCTGCGTGGAGGGCGGCCCCGAACCTCCCCCACACAGTCAACCGTGTTCCGGAATTCTGAGTGTGGGGAGGTTCCGTCTTCTGTCTGCAGCACCCGGGATCTCCTAGGAGCCCTTCGAGTGTCTTCCCCGAGTACCTCCCAGTGCGGGCTGCCGGGGAAAGTCGGGGGTTGGGCTGGAAAAGCAGGTAGCATCTAGTGCCTCCCCCTGGACAGGGGAGGTAATTAGCGGACTTCCCCTTGCGAGGGAACACCTGTGACTCAAGGCAGCTGCGTGGAGGGCGGCCCCGAACCTCCCCCACACAGTCAGCCGTGTTCCGGAATTCTGAGTGTGGGGAGGTTCCGTCTTCTGTCTGCAGCACCCGGGATCTCCTAGGAGCCCTTCGAGTGTCTTCCCCGAGTCCATCCCAGTGCGGGCTACCGGGGAAAGGCGGGGGATGGGCTGGAAAAGCAGGTAGCATCTAGTGCCTCCCCCTGGACAGGGGAGGTAATTAACGGACTTCCCCCTGCCAGGGAACACCTGTGACACCAGGCAGCTGCGTGGAGGGCGGCCCCGAACCTCCCCCACACAGTCACCCGTGTTCCGGAATTCTGAGTGTGGGGGGGTTCCTTCTTCTGTCTGCAGCACACGGGATCTCCTAGGAGCCCTTCGAGTGTCTTCCCCGAGTCCCTCCCAGTGCGGGCTCCCGGGGAAAGGCGGGGGTTTGGCTGGAAACGCAGGTAGCATCTAGTGCCTCCCCATGGACCAGGGAGGTAATTAGCGGACTTCCCCTTGCGAGGGAACACCTGTGACACAAGGCAGCTGCGTGGAGGGCGGCCCCGAACCTCCCCCACACAGTCAGCCGTATTCCGGAATTCTGAGTGTGGGGAGGTTCCGTCTTCTGTTTGCAGCACCCGGGTTCTCCTAGGAGCCCTTCGAGTGTCTTCCCCGAGTCCCTCCCATTGCGGGCTGCCGGGGAAATGCGGGGGTTGTGCTGGAAATGCAGGTAGCATCTAGTGCCTCCCCCTGGACAGGGGAGGTAATTAGCGGACTTCCCCTTGCGAGGGAACCCCTGTGACACCAGGCAGCTGCGTGGAGGGCGGCTCCGAACCTCCCCCACACAGTCAGCCGTGTTCCGGAATTCTGAGTGTGGGGAGGTTCCGTCTTCTGTCTGCAGCACCCGAGATCTCCTAGGAGCCCTTCGAGTGTCTTCACCGAGTCCCTCCCAGTGCGGGCGGCCGGGGAAAGGCGGGGGTTGGGCTGGAAAAGCAGGTAGCATCTAGTGCCTCCTCATGGACAGGGGAGGTAATTAGCGGACTTCCCCCTGCGAGGGAACACCTGTGACACCAGGAAGTTGCGTGGGGGCGGCCCTAAACCTCACCCACACAGTCAGCCCTGTTCCGGAATTCTGAGTGTGGGGAGGTTACGTCTTCTGTCTGCAGCACCCGGGATCTCCTAGGAGCCCTTCGAATGTCTTCCCCCAGTCCCTCCCAGTGCGGGCTGCCGGGGAAAGGAGGGGGTTGTGCTGGAAACGCAGGTAGCATCTAGTGCCTCCCCATGGAGAGGGGAGGTAATTAGCGGAATTCCCCTTGCGAGGGAACACCTGTGACACCAGGCAGCTGCGTGGAGGGCGGCCCCGAACCTCCCCCACACAGTCACCCGTGTTCCGGAATTCTGAGTGTGGGGGGGTTCCTTCTTCTGTCTGCAGCACACGGGAGCTCCTAGGAGCCCTTCGAGTGTCTTCCCCCAGTCCCTCCCAGTGCGGGCTGCCGGGGAAAGGAGGGGGTTGTGCTGGAAACGCAGGTAGCATCTAGTGCCTCCCCATGGACTGGGGAGGTAATTAGCGGACTACCCCCTGCCAGGGAACACCTGTGACACCAGGCAGCTGCGTGGAGGGCGGCCCCGAACCTCCCCCACACAGTCAACCGTGTTCCGGAATTCTGAGTGTGGGGAGGTTCCGTCTTCTGTCTGCAGCACCCGGGTTCTCCTAGGAGCCCTTCGAGTGTCTTCCCCGAGTACCTCACTGTGCGGGCTGCCGGGGAAAGGCGGGGGTTTGGCTGGAAACCCAGGTAGCATCTAGTGCCTCCCCATGGACAGGGGAGGTAATTAGCGGACTTCCCCTTGCGAGGGAACACCTGTGACACCAGGAAGCTGCGTGGGGGGCGGCCCTAAACCTCCCCCACACAGTCATCCGTGTTCCGGACTTCTGAGTGTGGGGAGGTTCCGTCTTCTGTCTGCAGCACCCGTGTTCTCCTAGGAGCCCTTCGAGTGTGTTCCCCGAGTCCCTCCCTGTGCGGGCGGCCGGGGAAAGGCGGGGGTTGGGCTGGAAACGCAGGTAGCATCTAGTGCCTCCCCATGGACAGAGGAGGTAATTAGCGGACTACCCCTTGCCAGGGAACACCTGTGACACCAGGCAGCTGCGTGGAGGGCGGCCAAGAACCTCCACCACACAGTCAGCCGTGTTCCGGAATTCTGAGTGTGGGGAGGTTCCGTCTTCTGTCTGCAGCACCCAGGTTCTCCTAGGAGCCCTTCGAGTGTCTTCCCCGAGTCCCTCCCAGTGCGGGCTGCCGGGGAAAGGCGGGGGTTTGCCTGGAAACGCAGGTAGCATCTAGTGCCTCCCCATGGACCAGGGAGGTAATTAGCGGACTTCCCTTTGCGAGGGAACACCTGTGACACAAGGCAGCTGCGTGGAGGGCGGCCCCGAACCTCCCCCACACAGTCAGCCGTGTTCCGGAATTCTGAGTGTGGGGAGGTTCCGTCTTCTGTCTGCAGCACCCGGGTTCTCCTAGGAGCCATTCGAGTGTCTTCCCCCAGTCCCTCCCAGTGCGGTCTGCCGGGGAAAGGCGGGGGTTGGGCTGGAAAAGCAGGTAGCATCTAGTGCCTCCCCATGGACAAGGGAGATAATTAGCGGACTTCCCCCTGCCAGGGAACACCTGTGACACCAGGCATCTTCGTGGAGGGCGGCCCCAAACCTCCCCCACACAGTCGGCCGTGTTCCGGAATTCTGAGTGTGGGGAGGTTCCGTCTTCTGTCTGCAGCACCCGGGATCTCCTAGGAGCCCTTCGAGTGTCTTCCCCGAGTCCCTCC
The DNA here is from genome assembly GCF_048773025.1 of Camelus bactrianus. Classification (NCBI taxonomy): domain Eukaryota; kingdom Metazoa; phylum Chordata; class Mammalia; order Artiodactyla; family Camelidae; genus Camelus; species Camelus bactrianus. The sequence goes on from NC_133540.1 coordinate 1,489,319, forward strand.
CAGTGCGGGCTGCCGGGGAAAGGCGGGGGTTGGGCTGGAAACGCAGGTAGCATCTAGTGCCTCCTCATGGACAGGGGAGGTAATTAGCGGACATCCCCCTGCCAGGGAACACCTGTGACACCAGGAAGTTGCGTGGGGGCGGCCCTAAACCTCACCCACACAGTCAGCCCTGTTCCGGAATTCTGAGTGTGGGGAGGTTACGTCTTCTGTCTGCAGCACCCGGGATCTCCTAGGAGCCCTTCGAGTGTCTTCCCCCAGTCCCTCCCAGTGCGGGCTGCCGGGGAAAGGAGGGGGTTGTGCTGGAAACGCAGGTAGCATCTAGTGCCTCCCCATGGACTGGGGAGGTAATTAGCGGACTACCCCCTGCCAGGGAACACCTGTGACACCAGGCAGCTGCGTGGAGGGCGGCCCCGAACCTCCCCCACACAGTCAGCCGTGTTCCGGAATTCTGAGTGTGGGGAGATTCCGTCTTCTGTCTGCAGCACCCGGGATCTCCTAGGAGCCCTTCGAGTGTCTTCCCCGAGTACCTCCCAGTGCGGGCTGCCGGGGAAAGTCGGGGGTTGGGCTGGAAAAGCAGGTAGCATCTAGTGCCTCCCCCTGGACAGGGGAGGTAATTAGCGGACTTCCCCCTGCGAGGGAACACCTGTGACACCAGGAAGTTGCGTGGGGGCGGCCCTAAACCTCACCCACAGTCAGCCCTGTTCCGGAATTCTGAGTGTGGGGAGGTTACGTCTTCTGTCTGCAGCACCCGGGATCTCCTAGGAGCCCTTCGAGTGTCTTCCCCCAGTCCCTCCCAGTGCGGGCTGCCGGGGAAAGAGGGGGTTGTGCTGGAAACGCAGGTAGCATCTAGTGCCTCCCCATGGACTGGGGAGGTAATTAGCGGACTACCCCCTGCCAGGGAACACCTGTGACACCAGGCAGCTGCGTGGAGGGCGGCCCCGAACCTCCCCCACACAGTCAGCCGTGTTCCGGAATTCTGAGTGTGGGGAGGTACCGTCTTCTGTCTGCAGCACCCGGGATCTCCTAGGAGCCCTTCGAGTGTCTTCCCCGAGTCCATCACAGTGCGGGCTACCGGGGAAAGGACGGGGTTGGGCTGGAAAAGCAGGTAGCATCTAGTGCCTCCCCCTGGACAGGGGAGGTAATTAACGGACTTCCCCCTGCCAGGGAACACCTGTGACACCAGGCAGCTGCGTGGAGGGCGGCCCCGAACCTCCCCCACACAGTCACCCGTGTTCCGGAATTCTGAGTGTGGGGAGGTTCCGTCTTCTGTCTGCAGCACCCGGGATCTCCTAGGAGCCCTTCGAGTGTCTTCCCCGAGTCCATCCCAGTGCGGGCTACCGGGGAAAGGCGGGGGATGGGCTGGAAAATCAGGTAGCATCTAGTGCCTCCCACTGGACAGGGGAGGTATTTAACGGACTTCCCCCTGCCAGGGAACACCTGTGACACCAGGCAGCTGCGTGGAGGGCGGCCCCGAACCTCCCCCACACAGTCACCCGTGTTCCGGAATTCTGAGTGTGGGGGGGTTCCTTCTTCTGTCTGCAGCACACGGGATCTCCTAGGAGCCCTTCGAGTGTCTTCCCCGAGTCCCTCCCAGTGCGGGCTGCCGGGGAAAGGCGGGGGTTGGGCTGGAAAAGCAGGTAGCATCTAGTGCCTCCCCCTGGACAGGGGAGGTAATTAGCGGACTACCCCCTGCCAGGGAACACCTGTGACACCAGGCAGCTGCGTGGAGGGCGGCCCCGAACCTCCCCCACACAGTCAGCCGTGTTCCAGAATTCTGAGTGTGGGGAGGTTCCGTCTTCTGTCTGCAGCACCCGGGTTCTCCTAGGAGCCCTACGAGTGTCTTCCCCGAGTCCCTCCCAGTTTGGGCTGCCGGGGAAAGGCGGGGGTTTGGCTGGAAACGCAGGTAGCATCTAGTGCCTCCCCATGGACAGGGGAGGTAATTAGCGGACTTCCCCTTGCGAGGGAACACCTGTGACACCAGGAAGCTGCGTGGGGGGCGGCCCTAAACCTCCCCCACACAGTCATCCGTGTTCCGGAATTCTGAGTGTGGGGAGGTTCCGTCTTCTGTCTGCAGCACCCGGGTTCTCCTAGGAGCCCTTCGAGTGTCTTCCCCCAGTCCCTCCCAGTGCGGGCTACCAGGGAAAAGCGGGGGTTGGGCTGGAAAAGCAGGTAGCATCTAGTGCCTCCCCCTGGACAGGGGAGGTAATTAGCGGACTTCCCCCTGCCAGGGAACACCTGTGACACCAGGCAGCTGCGTGGAGGGCGGCCCCGAACCTCCCCCACACAGTCACCCGTGTTCCGGAATTCTGAGTGTGGGGAGCTTCCGTCTTCTGTCTGCAGCACCCGGGATCTCCTAGGAGCCCTTCGAGTGTCTTCACCGAGTCCCTCCCAGTGCGGGCGGCCGGGGAAAGGCGGGGGTTGGGCTGGAAACGCAGGTAGCATCTAGTGCCTCCTCATGGACAGGGGAGGTAATTAGCGGACTTCCCCCTGCGAGGGAACAGTGTGACACCAGGAAGTTGCGTGGGGGCGGCCATAAACCTCACCCACACAGTCAGCCCTGTTCCGGAATTCTGAGTGTGGGGAGGTTACGTCTTCTGTCTGCAGCACCCGGGATCTCCTAGGAGCCCTTCGAGTGTCTTCCCCCAGTCCCTCCCAGTGCGGGCTGCCGGGGAAAGGAGGGGGTTGTGCTGGAAACGCAGGTAGCATCTAGTGCCTTCCCATGGACTGGGGAGGTAATTAGCGGACTACCCCCTGCCAGGGAACACCTGTGACACCAGGCAGCTGCGTGGAGGGCGGCCCCGAACATCCCCCACACAGTCAACCGTGTTCCGGAATTCTGAGTGTGGGGAGGTTCCGTCTTATGTCTGCAGCACCCGGGATCTCCTAGGAGCCCTTCGAGTGTCTTCCCCGAGTCCCTCCCAGTGCGGGCTGCCGGGGAAAGGAGGGGGTTGGGCTGGAAAAGCAGGTAGCATCTAGTGCCTCCCCATGGACAGGGGAGGTAATTAGCGGACTACCCCCTGCCAGGGAACACCTGTGACACCAGGCAGCTGCGTGGAGGGCGGCCCCGATCCTCCCCCACACAGTCAGCCGTGTTCCAGAATTCTGAGTGTGGGGAGGTTCCGTCTTCTGTCTGCAGCACCCGGGTTCTCCTAGGAGCCCTTCGAGTGTCTTCCCCGAGTCCCTCCCAGTGCGGGCTGCCGGGGAAAGGCGGGGGTTTGGCTGGAAACGCAGGTAGCATCTAGTGCCTCCACATGGACAGGGGAAGTAATTAGCGGAATTCCCCTTGCGAGGGAACCCCTGTGACACCAGGCAGCTGCGTGGAGGGCGGCTCCGAACCTCCCCCACACAGTCATACGTGTTCCGGAATTCTGAGTGTGGGGGGGTTCCTTCTTCTGTCTGCAGCACACGGGATCTCCTAGGAGCCCTTCGAGTGTCTTCCCCCAGTCCCTTCCAGTGCGGGCTGCCGGGGAAAGGCGGGGGTTGGACTGGAAAAGCAGGTAGCATCTAGTGCCTCCCCATGGACAGGGGAGGTAATTAGCGGACTACCCCCTGCCAGGGAACACCTGTGACACCAGGCAGCTGCGTGGAGGGCGGCCCCGAACCTCCCCCACACAGTCATCCGTGTTCCAGAATTCTGAGTGTGGGGAGGTTCCGTCTTCTGTCTGCAGCACCCGGGTTCTCCTAGGAGCCCTTCGAGTGTCTTCCCCGAGTCCCTCCCAGTGCGGGCTGCCGGGGAAAGGCGGGGGTTGGGCTGGAGACGCAGGTAGCATCTAGTGCCTCCCCATGGACAGGGGAGGTAATTAGCGGACTTCCCCTTGCGAGGGAACACCTGTGACACCAGGAAGCTGCGTGGGGGGCGGCCCTAAAACTCCCCCACACAGTCATCCGTGTTCCGGAATTCTGAGTGTGGGGAGGTTCCGTCTTCTGTCTGCAGCACCCGGGTTCTCCTAGGAGCCCTTCGAGTGTCTTCCCCGAGTCCCTCCCAGTGCGGGGTGCCGGGGAAAGGCGGGGGTTTGGCTGGAAACGCAGGTAGCATCTAGTGCCTCCCCATGGACAGGGGAGGTAATTAGCGGACTTCCCCTTGCGAGGGAACACCTGTGACACCAGGAAGCTGCGTGGGGGGCGGCCCTAAACCTCCCCCACACAGTCATCCGTGTTCCGGAATTCTGAGTGTGGGGAGGTTTCGTCTTCTGTCTGCAGCACCCGTGTTCTCCTAGGAGCCCTTCGAGTGTGTTCCCCGAGTCCCTCCCTGTGCGGGCGGCCCGGGAAAGGCGGGGGTTGGGCTGGAAACGCAGGTAGCATCTAGTGCCTCCCCATGGACAGGGGAGGTAATTAGCGGACTACCCCCTGCCAGGGAACACCTGTGACACCAGGCAGCTGCGTGGAGGGCGGCCCCGAACCTCCCCCACACAGTCAGCCGTGTTCCGGAATTCTGAGTGTGGGGAGGTTCCGTCTTCTGTCTGCAGCACCCGGGTTCTCCTAGGAGCCATTCGAGTGTCTTCCCCCAGTCCCTCCCAGTGCGGGCTGCCGGGGAATGGCGGGGGTTGGGCTGGAAAAGCAGGTAGCATCTAGTGCCTCCCCATGGACAAGGGAGATAATTAGCGGACTTCCCCCTGCCAGGGAACACCTGTGACACCAGGCATCTTCGTGGAGGGTGGCCCCAAATCTCCCCCACACAGTCGACCGTGTTCCGGAATTCTGAGTGTGGGGAGGTTCCGTCTTCTGTCTGCAGCACCCGGGATCTCCTAGGAGCCCTTCGAGTGTCTTCCCCGAGTCCCTCCCAGTGCGGGCTGCCGGGGAAATGCGGGGGTTGGGCTGGAAACGCAGGTAGCATCTAGTGCCTCCTCATGGACAGGGGAGGTAATTAGCGGACATCACCCTGCCAGGGAACACCTGTGACACCAGGCAGCTGCGTGGAGGGCGTCTCTGAACCTCCCCCTCACAGTCACCCGTGTTCCGGATTTCTGAGTGTGGGGGGGTTCCTTCTTCTGTCTGCAGCACACGGGATCTCCTAGGAGCCCTTCGAGTGTCTTCCCCGAGTCCCTCCCAGTGCGGGCTGCCGGGGAAAGGCGGGGGTTGGGCTGGAAAAGCAGGTAGCATCTAGTTCCTCCCCATGGACAGGGGAGGTAATTAGCGGACTACGCCCTGCCAGGGAACACCTGTGACACCAGGCAGCTGCGTGGAGGGCGGCCCCGAACCTCCCCCACACAGTCAGCCGTATTCCGGAATTCTGAGTGTGGGGAGGTTCCGTCTTCTGTCTGCAGCACCCGGGTTCTCCTAGGAGCCCTTCGAGTGTCTTCCCCGAGTCCCTCCCAGTGCGGGCTGCCGGGGAAAGGCGGGGGTTTGGCTGGAAACGCAGGTAGCATCTAGTGCCTCCCCATGGAGAGGGGAGGTAATTAGCGGAATTCCCCTTGCGAGGGAACACCTGTGACACCAGGCAGCTGCGTGGAGGGCGGCCCCGAACCTCCCCCACACAGTCACCCGTGTTCCGGAATTCTGAGTGTGGGGGGGTTCCTTCTTCTGTCTGCAGCACACGGGATCTCCTAGGAGCCCTTCGAGTGTCTTCCCCGAGTCCCTCTCAGTGCGGGCTGCCGGGGAAAGGCGGGGGTTGGGCTGGAAAAGCAGGTAGCATCTAGTGCCTCCTCCTGGACAGGGGAGGTAATTAGCGGATTTCCCCTTGCGAGGGAACCCCTGTGACACCAGGCAGCTGCGTGGAGGGCGGCTCCGAACCTCCCCCACACAGTCATACGTGTTCCGGAATTCTGAGTGTGGGGGGGTTCCTTCTTCTGTCTGCAGCACACGGGATCTCCTAGGAGCCCTTCGAGTGTCTTCCCCCAGTCCCTCCCAGTGCGGGCTGCCGGGGAAAGGCGGGGGTTTGGCTGGAAACGCAGGTAGCATCTAGTGCCTCCCCATGGACAGGGGAGGTAATTAGCGGACTTCCCCTTGCGAGGGAACACCTGTGACACCAGGCAGCTGCGTGGAGGGCGGCCCCGAACCTCCCCCACACAGTCATCCATGTTCCGGAATTCTGAGTGTGGGGAGGTTCCGTCTTCTGTCTGCAGCACCCGGGTTCTCCTAGGAGCCCTTCGAGTGTGTTCCCCGAGTCCCTCCCTGTGCGGGCGGCCGGGGAAAGGCGGGGGTTGGGCTGGAAACGCAGGTAGCATCTAGTGCCTCCCCATGGACAAGGGAGGTAATTAGCGGACTACCCCCTGCCAGGGAACACCTGTGACACCAGGCAGCTGCGTGGAGGGCGGCCCCGAACCTCCCCCACACAGTCAGCCGTGTTCCGGAATTCTGAGTGTGGGGAGGTTCCGTCTTCTGTCTGCAGCACCCAGGTTCTCCTAGGAGCCCTTCGAGTGTCTTCCCCGAGTCCCTCCCAGTGCGGGCTGCCGGGGAAATGCGGGGGTTTGGCTGGAAACGCAGGTAGCATCTAGTGCCTCCCCATGGACCATGGAGGTAATTAGCGGATTTCCACTTGCGATGGAACACCTGTGACACAAGGCAGCTGCGTGAAGGGCGGCCCCGAACCTCCCCCACACAGTCAGCCGTGTTCCGGAATTCTGAGTGTGGGGAGGTTCCGTCTTCTGTCTGCAGCACCCGGGTTCTCCTAGGAGCCATTCGAGTGTCTTCCCCCAGTCCCTCCCAGTGCGGGCTGCCGGGGAAAGGCGGGGGTTGGGCTGGAAAAGCAGGTAGCATCTAGTGCCTCCCCATGGACCAGGGAGGTAATTAGCGGACTTCCCCCTGCCAGGGAACACCTGTGACACCAGGCATCTTCGTGGAGGGCGGCCCCAAACCTCCCCCACACAGTCGGCCGTGTTCCGGAATTCTGAGTGTGGGGAGGTTCCGTCTTCTGTCTGCAGCACCCGGGATCTCCTAGGAGCCCTTCGAGTGTCTTCCCCGAGTCCCTCACAGTGCGGGCTGCCGGGGAAAGGCGGGGGTTGGGCTGGAAACGCAGGTAGCATCTAGTGCCTCCTCATGGACAGGGGAGGTAATTAGCGGACTTCCCCCTGCGAGGGAACACCTGTGACACCAGGAAGTTGCGTGGGGGCGGCCCTAAACCTCACCCACAGTCAGCCCTGTTCCGGAATTCTGAGTGTGGGGAGGTTACGTCTTCTGTCTGCAGCACCCGGGATCTCCTAGGAGCCCTTCGAGTGTCTTCCCCCAGTCCCTCCCAGTGCGGGCTGCCGGGGAAAGGAGGGGGTTGTGCTGGAAACGCTGGTAGCATCTAGTGCCTCCCCATGGACTGGGGAGGTAATTAGCGGACTACCCCCTGCCAGGGAACACCTGTGACACAAGGCAGCTGCGTGGAGGGCGGCCCCGAACCTCCCCCACACAGTCACCCGTGTTCCGGAATTCTGAGTGTGGGGAGGTTCCGTCTTCTGTCTGCAGCACCCGGGATCCCCTAGGAGCCCTTCGAGTGTCTTCCCTGAGTACCTCCCAGTGCGGGCTGCCGGGGAAAGTCGGGGGTTGGGCTGGAAAAGCAGGTAGCATCTAGTGCCTCCCCCTGGACAGGGGAGGTAATTAGCGGACTTCCCCTTGCGAGGGAACACCTGTGACACAAGGCAGCTGCGTGGAGGGCGGCCCCGAACCTCCCCCACACAGTCAGCCTTGTTCCGGAATTCTGAGTGTGGGGAGGTACCGTCTTCTGTCTGCAGCACCCGGGATCTCCTAGGAGCCCTTCGAGTGTCTTCCCCGAGTCCATCCCAGTGCGGGCTACCGGGGAAAGGCGGGGGTTGGGCTGGAAAAGCAGGTAGCATCTAGTGCCTCCCCCTGGACAGGGGAGGTAATTAACGGACTTCCCCCTGTCAGGGAACACCTGTGATACCAGGCAGCTGCGTGGAGGGCGGCCCCGAACCTCCCCCACACAGTCACCCGTGTTCCGGAATTCTGAGTGTGGGGGGGTTCCTTCTTCTGTCTGCAGCACACGGGATCTCCTAGGAGCCCTTCGAGTGTCTTCCCCGAGTCCCTCCCATTGCGGGTTGCCGGGGAAAGGCGGGGGTTTGGCTGGAAACGCAGGTAGCATCTAGTGCCTCCCCATGGACCAGGGAGGTAATTAGCGGACTTCCCCTTGCGAGGGAACACCTGTGACACAAGGCAGCTGCGTGGAGGGCGGCCCCGAACCTCCCCCACACAGTCAGCCGTGTTCCGGAATTCTGAGTGTGGGGGGGTTCCTTCTTCTGTCGGCAGCACCCGGGATCTCCTAGGAGCCCTTCGAGTGTCTTCCCCGAGTCCCTCCCAGTGCGGGCTGCCGGGGAAAGGCGGGGGTTTGGCTGGAAACGCAGGTAGCATCTAGTGCCTCCCCATGGAGAGGGGAGGTAATTAGCGGAATTCCCCTTGCGAGGGAACACCTGTGACACCAGGCAGCTGCGTGGAGGGCGGATCCGAACCTCCCCCACACAGTCACACGTGTTCCGGAATTCTGAGTGTGGGGGGGTTCCTTCTTCTGTCTGCAGCACCCGGGATCTCATGGGAGCCCTTCGAGTGTCTTCCCCGAGTACCTCCCAGTGCGGGCTGCCTGGGAAATTCGGGGGTTGGGCTGGAAAAGCAGGTAGCATCTAGTGCCTCCCCCTGGACCGGGGAGGTAATTAGCGGACTTCCCCATGCGAGGGAACACCTGTGACACAAGGCAGCTTCGTGGAGGGCGGCCCCGAACCTCCCCCACACAGTCAGCCGTGTTCCGGAATTCTGAGTGTGGGGAGGTACCGTCTTCTGTCTGCAGCACCCGGGATCTCCTAGGAGCCCTTCGAGTGTCTTCCCCGAGTCCATCCCAGTGCGGGCTACCGGGGAAAGGCGGGGGTTGCGCTGGAAAAGCAGGTAGCATCTAGTGCCTCCCCCTGGACAGGGGAGGTAATTAACGGACTTCCCCCTGCCAGGGAACACCTGTGACACCAGGCAGCTGCGTGGAGGGCGGCCCCGAACCTCCCCCACACAGTCACCCGTGTTCCGGAATTCTGAGTGTGGGGAGGTTCCGTCTTCTGTCTGCAGCACCCGGGATCTCCTAGGAGCCCTTCGAATGTCTTCCCCGAGTACCTCCCAGTGCGGGCTGCCAGGGAAAGTCGGGGGTTGGGCTGGAAAAGCTGGTAGCATCTAGTGCCTCCCCCTGGACAGGGGAGGTAATTAGCGGACTTCCCCTTGCGAGGGAACACCTGTGACACAAGGCAGCTGCGTGGAGGGCGGCCCCGAACCTCCCCCACACAGTCAGCCGTGTTCCGGAATTCTGAGTGTGGGGAGGTACCGTCTTCTGTCTGCAGCACCCGGGATCACCTAGGAGCCCTTCGAGTGTCTTCCCCGAGTCCATCCCAGTGCGGGCTACCGGGGAAAGGCGGGGGTTGGGCTGGAAAAGCAGGTAGCATCTAGTGCCTCCCCATGGACCAGGGAGGTAATTAGCGGACTTCCCCCTGCCAGGGAACACCTGTGACACCAGGCATCTTCGTGGAGGGCGGCCCCAAACCTCCCCCACACAGTCGGCCGTGTTCCGGAATTCTGAGTGTGGGGAGGTTCCGTCTTCTGTCTGCAGCACCCGGGATCTCCTAGGAGCCCTTCGAGTGTCTTCCCCGAGTCCCTCACAGTGCGGGCTGCCGGGGAAAGGCGGGGGTTGGGCTGGAAACGCAGGTAGCATCTAGTGCCTCCTCATGGACAGGGGAGGTAATTAGCGGACTTCCCCCTGCGAGGGAACACCTGTGACACCAGGAAGTTGCGTGGGGGCGGCCCTAAACCTCACCCACAGTCAGCCCTGTTCTGGAATTCTGAGTGTGGGGAGGTTACGTCTTCTGTCTGCAGCACCCGGGATCTCCTAGGAGCCCTTCGAGTGTCTTCCCCCAGTCCCTCCCAGTGCGGGCTGCCGGGGAAAGGAGGGGGTTGTGCTGGAAACGCTGGTAGCATCTAGTGCCTCCCCATGGACTGGGGAGGTAATTAGCGGACTACCCCCTGCCAGGGAACACCTGTGACACAAGGCAGCTGCGTGGAGGGCGGCCCCGAACCTCCCCCACACAGTCACCCGTGTTCCGGAATTCTGAGTGTGGGGAGGTTCCGTCTTCTGTCTGCAGCACCCGGGATCCCCTAGGAGCCCTTCGAGTGTCTTCCCCGAGTACCTCCCAGTGCGGGCTGCCGGGGAAAGTCGGGGGTTGGGCTGGAAAAGCAGGTAGCATCTAGTGCCTCCCCCTGGACAGGGGAGGTAATTAGCGGACTTCCCCTTGCGAGGGAACACCTGTGACACAAGGCAGCTGCGTGGAGGGCGGCCCCGAACCTCCCCCACACAGTCAGCCTTGTTCCGGAATTCTGAGTGTGGGGAGGTACCGTCTTCTGTCTGCAGCACCCGGGATCTCCTAGGAGCCCTTCGAGTGTCTTCCCCGAGTCCATTCCAGTGCGGGCTACCGGGGAAAGGCGGGGGTTGGGCTGGAAAAGCAGGTAGCATCTAGTGCCTCCCCCTGGACAGGGGAGGTAATTAACGGACTTCCCCCTGCCAGGGAACACCTGTGATACCAGGCAGCTGCGTGGAGGGCGGCCCCGAACCTCCCCCACACAGTCACCCGTGTTCCGGAATTCTGAGTGTGGGGGGGTTCCTTCTTCTGTCTGCAGCACCCGGGATCTCCTAGGAGCCCTTCGAGTGTCTTCCCCGAGTCCCTCCCTGTGCGGGCTACCGGGGAAAGGCGGGGGTTGGGCTGGAAAAGCAGGTAGCATCTAGTTCCTCCCCATGGACAGGGGAGGTAATTAGCGGACTACCCCCTGCCAGGGAACACCTGTGACACCAGGCAGCTGCGTGGAGGGCGGCCCCGAACCTCCCCAACACAGTCAGCCGTGTTCCGGAATTCTGAGTGTGGGGAGGTTCCGTCTTCTGTCTGCAGCACCCAGGTTCTCCTAGGAGCCCTTCGAGTGTCTTCCCCGAGTCCCTCCCAGTGCGGGCTGCCGGGGAAAGGCGGGGGTTTGGCTGGAAACGCAGGTAGCATCTAGTGCCTCCCCATGGACCAGGGAGGTAATTAGCGGACTTCCCCTTGCGAGGGAACACCTGTGACACAAGGCAGCTGCGTGGAGGGCGGCCCCGAACCTCCCCCACACAGTCAGCCGTGTTCCGGAATTCTGAGTGTGGGGGGGTTCCTTCTTCTGTCTGCAGCACCCGGGATCTCCTAGGAGCCCTTCGAGTGTCTTCCCCGAGTCCCTCCCAGTGCGGGCTGCCGGGGAAAGGCGGGGGTTTGGCTGGAAACGCAGGTAGCATCTAGTGCCTCCCCATGGAGAGGGGAGGTAATTAGCGGAATTCCCCTTGCGAGGGAACACCTGTGACACCAGGCAGCTGCGTGGAGGGCGGCCCCGAACCTCCCCCACACAGTCACACGTGTTCCGGAATTCTGAGTGTGGGGGGGTTCCTTCTTCTGTCTGCAGCACCCGGGATCTCCTGGGAGCCCTTCGAGTGTCTTCCCCGAGTACCTCCCAGTGCGGGCTGCCTGGGAAATTCGGGGGTTGGGCTGGAAAAGCAGGTAGCATCTAGTGCCTCCCCCTGGACCGGGGAGGTAATTAGCGGACTTCCCCATGCGAGGGAACACCTGTGACACAAGGCAGCTTCGTGGAGGGCGGCCCCGAACCTCCCCCACACAGTCAGCCGTGTTCCGGAATTCTGAGTGTGGGGAGGTACCGTCTTCTGTCTGCAGCACCCGGGATCTCCTAGGAGCCCTTCGAGTGTCTTCCCCGAGTCCATCCCAGTGCGGGCTACCGGGGAAAGGCGGGGGTTGCGCTGGAAAAGCAGGTAGCATCTAGTGCCTCCCCCTGGACAGGGGAGGTAATTAACGGACTTCCCCCTGCCAGGGAACACCTGTGACACCAGGCAGCTGCGTGGAGGGCGGCCCCGAACCTCCCCCACACAGTCACCCGTGTTCCGGAATTCTGAGTGTGGGGAGGTTCCGTCTTCTGTCTGCAGCACCCGGGATCTCCTAGGAGCCCTTCGAGTGTCTTCCCCGAGTACCTCCCAGTGCGGGCTGCCGGGGAAAGTCGGGGGTTGGGCTGGAAATGCAGGTAGCATCTAGTGCCTCCCCCTGGACAGGGGAGGTAATTAACGGACTTCCCCCTGCCAGGGAACACCTGTGACACCAGGCAGCTGCGTGGAGGGCGGCCCCGAACCTCCCCCACACAGTCACCCGTGTTCCGGAATTCTGAGTGTGGGGAGGTACCGTCTTCTGTCTGCAGCACCCGGGATCTCCTAGGAGCCCTTCGAGTGTATTCCCCGAGTCCCTCCCAGTGCGGGCTACCGGGGAAAGGCGGGGGTTGGGCTGGAAAAGCAGGTACCATCTAGTTCCTCCCCATGGACAGGGGAGGTAATTAGCGGACTACCCCCTGCCAGGGAACACCTGTGACACCAGGCAGCTGCGTGGAGGGCGGCCCCGAACCTCCCCCACACAGTCAGCCGTGTTCCGGAATTCTGAGTGTGGGGAGGTACCGTCTTCTGTCTGCAGCACCCGGGATCACCTAGGAGCCCTTCGAGTGTCTTCCCCCAGTCCCTCCCAGTGCGGGCTGCCGGGGAAAGGAGGGGGTTTTGCTGGAAACGTAGGTAGCATCTAGTGCCTCCCCATGGACTGGGGAGGTAATTAGCGGACTACCCCCTGCCAGGGAACACCTGTGACACCAGGCAGCTGCGTGGAGGGCGGCCCAGAACCTCCCCCACACAGTCAACCGTGTTCCGGAATTCTGAGTGTGGGGAGGTTCCGTCTTCTGTCTGCAGCACCCGGGATCTCCTGGGAGCCCTTCGAGTGTCTTCCCCGAGTACCTCCCAGTGCGGGCTGCCTGGGAAATTCGGGGGTTGGGCTGGAAAAGCAGGTAGCATCTAGTGCCTCCCCCTGGACCGGGGAGGTAATTAGCGGACTTCCCCATGCGAGGGAACACCTGTGACACAAGGCAGCTTCGTGGAGGGCGGCCCCGAACCTCCCCCACACAGTCAGCCGTGTTCCGGAATTCTGAGTGTGGGGAGGTACCGTCTTCTGTCTGCAGCACCCGGGATCTCCTAGGAGCCCTTCGAGTGTCTTCCCCGAGTCCATCCCAGTGCGGGCTACCGGGGAAAGTCGGGGGTTGGGCTGGAAAAGCAGGTAGCATCTAGTGCCTCCCCCTGGACAGGGGAGGTAATTAACGGACTTCCCCCTGCCAGGGAACACCTGTGACACCAGGCAGCTGCGTGGAGGGCGGCCCCGAACCTCCCCCACACAGTCACCCGTGTTCCGGAATTCTGAGTGTGGGGAGGTTCCGTCTTCTCTCTGCAGCACCCGGGATCTCCTAGGAGCCCTTCGAATGTCTTCCCCGAGTACCTCCCAGTGCGGGCTGCCGGGGAAAGTCGGGGGTTGGGCTGGAAAAGCAGGTAGCATCTAGTGCCTCCCCCTGGACAGGGGAGGTAATTAGCGGACTTCCCCTTGCGAGGGAACACCTGTGACACAAGGCAGCTTCGTGGAGGGCGGCCCCGAACCTCCCCCACACAGTCAGCCGTGTTCCGGAATTCTGAGTGTGGGGAGGTACCGTCTTCTGTCTGCAGCACCCGGGATCACCTAGGAGCCCTTCGAGTGTCTTCCCCGAGTCCATCCCAGTGCGGGCTACCGGGGAAAGGCCGGGGTTGGGCTGGAAAAGCAGGTAGCATCTAGTGCCTCCCCCTGGACAGGGGAGGTAATTAACGGACTTCCCCCTGCCAGGGAACACCTGTGACACCAGGCAGCTGCGTGGAGGGCGGCCCCGAACCTCCCCCACACAGTCACCCGTGTTCCGGAATTCTGAGTGTGGGGAGGTACCGTCTTCTGTCTGCAGCACCCGGGATCTCCTAGGAGCCCTTCGAGTGTCTTCCCCGAGTCCCTCCCAGTGTGGGCTACCGGGGAAAGGCGGGGGTTGGGCTGGAAAAGCAGGTACCATCCAGTTCCTCCCCATGGACAGGGGAGGTAATTAGCGGACTACCCCCTGCCAGGGAACACCTGTGACACCAGGCAGCTGCGTGGAGGGCGGCCCCGAACCTCCCCCACACAGTCAGCCGTGTTCCGGAATTCTGAGTGTGGGGAGGTTCCGTCTTCTGTCTGCAGCACCCAGGTTCTCCTAGGAGCCCTTCGAGTGTCTTCCCCGAGTCCCTCCCAGTGCGGGTTTGCCGGGGAAAGGCGGGGGTTTGGCTGGAAACGCAGGTAGCATCTAGTGCCTCCCCATGGACCAGGGAGGTAATTAGCGGACTTCCCCTTGCGAGGGAACACCTGTGACACAAGGCAGCTGCGTGGAGGGCGGCCCCGAACCTCCCCCACACAGTCAGCCGTGTTCCGGAATTCTGAGTGTGGGGAGGTTCCGTCTTCTGTCTGCAGCACCCGGGTTCTCCTAGGAGCCATTCGAGTGTCTTCCCCCAGTCCCTCCCAGTGCGGGCTGCCGGGGAAAGGCGGGGGTTGGGCTGGAAAAGCAGGTAGCATCTAGTGCCTCCCCATTGACAAGGGAGATAATTAGCGGACTTCCCCCTGCCAGGGAACACCTGTGACACCAGGCAGCTGCGTGGAGGGCGGCTCTGAACCTCCCCCTCACAGTCACCCGTGTTCCGGATTTCTGAGTGTGGGGGGGTTCCTTCTTCTGTCTGCAGCACACGGGATCTCCTAGGAGCCCTTCGAGTGTCTTCCCCGAGTCCCTCCCAGTGCGGGCTGCCGGGGAAAGGCGGGGGTTGGGCTGGAAAAGCAGGTAGCATCTAGTTCCTCCCCATGGACATGGGAGGTAATTAGCGGACTACCCCCTGCCAGGGAACACCTGTGACACCAGGCAGCTGCGTGGAGGGCGGCCCCGAACCTCCCCCACACAGTCAGCCGTATTCCGGAATTCTGAGTGTGGGGAGGTTCCGTCTTCTGTCTGCAGCACCCGGGTTCTCCTAGGAGCCCTTCGAGTGTCTTCCCCGAGTCCCTCCCAGTGCGGGCTGCCGGGGAAAGGCGGGGGTTTGGCTGGAAACGCAGTTAGCATCTAGTGCCTCCACATGGAGAGGGGAGGTAATTAGCGGAATTCCCCTTGCGAGGGAACACCTGTGACACCAGGCAGCTGTGTGGAGTTCGGCCCCGAACCTCCCCCACACAGTCACCCGTGTTCCGGAATTCTGAGTGTGGGGGGGTTCCTTCTTCTGTCTGCAGCACACGGGATCTCCTAGGAGCCCTTCGAGTGTCTTCCCCCAGTCCCTCCCAGTGCGGGCTGCCGGGGAAAGGAGGGGGTTGTGCTGGAAGCGCAGGTAGCATCTAGTGCCTCCCCATGGACTGGGGAGGTAATTAGCGGACTACCCCCTGCCAGGGAACACCTGTGACACCAGGCAGCTGCGTGGAGGGCGGCCCCGAACCTCCCCCACACAGTCAGCCGTGTTCCGGAATTCTGAGTGTGGGGAGGTTCCGTCTTCTGTCTGCAGCACCCGGGTTCTCCTAGGAGCCATTCGAGTGTCTTACCCCAGTCCCTCCCAGTGCGGGCTGCCGGGGAAAGGCGGGGGTTGGGCTGGAAAAGCAGGTAGCATCTAGTGCTTCCCCATGGACAAGGGAGATAATTAGCGGACTTCCCCCTGCCAGGGAACACCTGTGACACCAGGCATCTTCGTGGAGGGCGGCCCCAAACCTCCCCCACACAGTCGGCCGTGTTCCGGAATTCTGAGTGTGGGGAGGTTCCGTCTTCTGTCTGCAGCACCCGGGATCTCCTAGGAGCCCTTCGAGTGTCTTCCCCGAGTCCCTCCCAGTGCGGGCTACCGGGGAAAGGCGGGGGTTGGGCTGGAAAAGCAGGTAGCATCTAGTGCCTCCCCCTGGACAGGGGAGGTAATTAGCGGACTTCCCCTTGCGAGGGAACACCTGTGACACAAGGCAGCTGCGTGGAGGGCGGCCCCGAACCTCCCCCACACAGTCAGCCGTGTTCCGGAATTCTGAGTGTGGGGAGGTACCGTCTTCTGTCTGCAGCACCCGGGATCTCCTAGGAGCCCTTCGAGTGTCTTCCCCGAGTCCATCCCAGTGCGGGCTACCGGGGAAAGGCGGGGGTTGGGCTGGAAAAGCAGGTAGCATCTAGTTCCTCCCCATGGACAGGGGAGGTAATTAGCGGACTACCCCCTGCCAGGGAACACCTGTGACACCAGGCAGCTGCGTGGAGGGCGGCCCCGAACCTCCCCCACACAGTCAACCGTGTTCCGGAATTCTGAGTGTGGGGAGGTTCCGTCTTCTGTCTGCAGCACCCGGGATCTCCTAGGAGCCCTTCGAGTGTCTTCCCCGAGTACCTCCCAGTGCGGGCTGCCGGGGAAAGTCGGGGGTTGGGCTGGAAAAGCAGGTAGCATCTAGTGCCTCCCCCTGGACAGGGGAGGTAATTAGCGGACTTCCCCTTGCGAGGGAACACCTGTGACACAAGGCAGCTGCGTGGAGGGCGGCCCCGAACCTCCCCCACACAGTCAGCCGTGTTCTGGAATTCTGAGTGTGGGGAGGTACCGTCTTCTGTCTGCAGCACCCGGGATCTCCTAGGAGCCCTTCGAGTGTCTTCCCCGAGTCCATCCCAGTGCGGGCTACCGGGGAAAGGCGGGGGTTGGGCTGGAAAAGCAGGTAGCATCTAGTTCCTCCCCATGGACAGGGGAGGTAATTAGCGGACTACCCCCTGCCAGGGAACACCTGTGACACCAGGCAGCTGCGTGGAGTGCGGCCCCGAACCTCCCCCACACAGTCAGCCGTATTCCGGAATTCTGAGTGTGGGGAGGTTCCGTCTTCTGTCTGCAGCACCCGGGTTCTCCTAGGAGCCCTTCGAGTGTCTTCCCCGAGTCCCTCCCAGTGCGGGCTGCCGGGGAAAGGCGGGGGTTTGGCTGGAAACGCAGGTAGCATCTAGTGCCTCCCCATGGAGAGGGGAGGTAATTAGCGGAATTCCCCTTTCGAGGGAACACCTGTGACACCAGGCAGCTGCGTGGAGGGCGGCCCCGAACCTCCCCCACACAGTCACCCGTGTTCCGGAATTCTGAGTGTGGGGAGGTTCCTTCTTCTGTCTGCAGCACACGGGATCTCCTAGGAGCCCTTCGAGTGTCTTCCCCCAGTCCCTCCAAGTGCGGGCTGCCGGGGAAAGTCGGGGGTTGGGCTGGAAAAGCAGGTAGCATCTAGTGCCTCCCCATGGACAGGGGAGGTAATTAGCGGACTACCCCCTGCCAGGGAACACCTGTGACACCAGGCAGCTGCGTGGAGGGCGGCCCCGAACCTCCCCCACACAGTCAGCCGTGTTCCAGGATTCTGAGTGTGGGGAGGTTCCGTCTTCTGTCTGCAGCACCCGGGTTCTCCTAGGAGCCCTTCGAGTGTGTTCCCCGAGTCCCTCCCTGTGCGGGCGGCCGGAGAAAGGCGGGGGTTGGGCTGGAAACGCAGGTAGCATCTAGTGCCTCCTCATGGACAGGGGAGGTAATTAGCGGACATCACCCTGCCAGGGAACACCTGTGACACCAGGAAGCTGCGTGGAGGGCGGCCCCGAACCTCCCCCACACAGTCAGCCGTATTCCGGAATTCTGAGTGTGGGGAGGTTCCGTCTTCTGTCTGCAGCACCCGGGTTCTCCTAGGAGCCCTTCGAGTGTCTTCCCCGAGTCCCTCCCAGTGCGGGCTGCCGGGGAAAGGCGGGGGTTTGGCTGGAAACGCAGGTAGCATCTAGTGCCTCCCCATGGAGAGGGGAGGTAATTAGCAGAATTCCCCTTGCGAGGGAACACCTGTGACACCAGGCAGCTGCGTGGAGGGCGGCCCCGAACCTCCCCCACACAGTCACCCGTGTTCCGGAATTCTGAGTGTGGGGGGGTTCCTTCTTCTGTCTGCAGCACACGGGATCTCCTAGGAGCCCTTCGAGTGTCTTCCCCGAGTCCCTCCCAGTGCGGGCTGCCGGGGAAAGGCGGGGGTTGGGCTGGAAAAGCAGGTAGCATCTAGTGCCTCCCCCTGGACAGGGGAGGTAATTAGCGGACTTCCCCTTGCGATGGAACCCCTGTGACACCAGGCAGCTGCGTGGAGGGCGGCTCCGAACCTCCCCCACACAGTCATACGTGTTCCGGAATTCTGAGTGTGGGGGGGTTCCTTCTTCTGTCTGCAGCACACGGGATCTCCTAGGAGCCCTTCGAGTGTCTTCCCCCAGTCCCTCCCAGTGCGGGCTGCCGGGGAAAGGCGGGGGTTTGGCTGGAAAAGCAGGTAGCATCTAGTGCCTCCCCATGGACAGGGGAGGTAATTAGCGGACTACCCCCTGCCAGGGAACACCTGTGACACCAGGCAGCTGCATGGAGGGCGGCCCCGAACCTCCCCCACACAGTCAGCGGTGTTCCAGAATTCTGAGTGTGGGGAGGTTCCGTCTTCTGTCTGCAGCACCCGGGTTCTCCTAGGAGCCCTTCGAGTGTCTTCCCCGAGTCCCTCCCAGTGCGGGCTGCCGGGGAAAGGCGGGGGTTTGGCTGGAAACGCAGGTAGCATCTAGTGCCTCCCCATGGACAAGGGAGATAATTAGTGGACTTCCCCCTGCCAGGGAACACCTGTGACACCAGACATCTTCGTGGAGGGCGGCCCCAATCCTCCCCCACACAGTCGGGCGTGTTCCGGAATTCTGAGTGTGGGGAGGTTCCGTCTTCTGTCTGCAGCACCCGGGATCTCCTAGGAGCCCTTCGAGTGTCTTCCCCGAGTCCCTCCCAGTGCGGGCTGCCGGGGAAAGGCGGGGGTTGGGCTGGAAACGCAGGTAGCATCTAGTGCCTCCTCATGGACAGGGGACGTAATTAGCGGAATTCCCCCTGCGAGGGAACACCTGTGACACCAGGAAGTTGCGTGTGGGCGGCCCTAAACCTCACCCACAGTCAGCCCTGTTCCGGAATTCTGAGTGTGGGGAGGTTACGTCTTCTGTCTGCAGCACCCGGGATCTCCTAGGAGCCCTTCGTGTGTCTTCCCCCAGTCCCTCCCAGTGCGGGCTGCCGGGGAAAGGAGGGGGTTGTGCTGGAAACGCAGGTAGCATCTAGTGCCTCCCCATGGACTGGGGAGGTAATTAGCGGACTACCCCTTGCCAGGGAACACCTGTGACACCAGGCAGCTGCGTGGAGGGCGGCCCCGAACCTCCCCCACACAGTCAACCGTGTTCCGGAATTCTGAGTGTGGGGAGGTTCCGTCTTCTGTCTGCAGCACCCGGGATCTCCTAGGAGCCCTTCGAGTGTCTTCCCCGAGTACCTCCCAGTGCGGGCTGCCGGGGAAAGTCGGGGGTTGGGCTGGAAAAGCAGGTAGCATCTAGTGCCTCCCCCTGGACAGGGGAGGTAATTAGCGGACTTCCCCTTGCGAGGGAACACCTGTGACTCAAGGCAGCTGCGTGGAGGGCGGCCCCGAACCTCCCCCACACAGTCAGCCGTGTTCCGGAATTCTGAGTGTGGGGAGGTACCGTCTTCTGTCTGCAGCACCCGGGATCTCCTAGGAGCCCTTCGAGTGTCTTCCCCGAGTCCCTCCCAGTGCGGGCTACCGGGGAAAGGCGGGGGTTGGGCTGGAAAATCAGGTAGCATCTAGTTCCTCCCCATGGACAGGGGAGGTAATTAGCGGACTACCCCCTGCCAGGGAACACCTGTGACACCAGGCAGCTGCGTGGAGGGCGTCCCCGAACCTCCCCCACACAGTCAGCCGTATTCCGGAATTCTGAGTGTGGGGAGGTTCCGTCTTCTGTCTGCAGCACCCGGGTTCTCCTAGGAGCCCTTCGAGTGTCTTCCCCGAGTCCCTCCCAGTGCGGGCTGCCGGGGAAAGGCGGGGGTTTGGCTGGAAACGCAGGTAGCATCTAGTGCCTCCCCATGGAGAGGGGAGGTAATTAGCGGAATTCCCCTTGCGAGGGAACACCTGTGACACCAGGCAGCTGCGTGGAGGGCGGCCCCGAACCTCCCCCACACAGTCACCCGTGTTCCGGAATTCTGAGTGTGGGGGGGTTCCTTCTTCTGTCTGCAGCACACGGGATCTCCTAGGAGCCCTTCGAGTGTCTTCCCCGAGTCCCTCCCAGTGCGGGCTGCCGGGGAAAGGCGGGGGTTGGGCTGGAAATGCAGGTAGCATCTAGTGCCTCCCCCTGGACAGGGGAGGTAATTAGCGGACTTCCCCTTGCGAGGGAACCCCTGTGACACCAGGCAGCTGCGTGGAGGGCGGCTCCGAACCTCCCCCACACAGTCACCCGTGTTCCGGAATTCTGAGTGTGGGGAGGTTCCGTCTTCTGTCTGCAGCACCCGGGATCTCCTAGGAGCCCTTCGAGTGTCTTCACCGAGTCCCTCCCAGTGCGGGCGGCCGGGGAAAGGCGGGGGTTGGGCTGGAAAAGCAGGTAGCATCTAGTGCCTCCTCATGGACAGGGGAGGTAATTAGCGGACTTCCCCCTGCGAGGGAACACCTGTGACACCAGGAAGTTGCGTGGGGGCGGCCCTAAACCTCACCCACACAGTCAGCCCTGTTCCGGAATTCTGAGTGTGGGGAGGTTACGTCTTCTGTCTGCAGCACCCGGGATCTCCTAGGAGCCCTTCGAGTGTCTTCCCCCAGTCCCTCCCAGTGCGGGCTGCCGGGGAAAGGAGGGGGTTGTGCTGGAAACGCAGGTAGCATCTAGTGCCTCCCCATGGAGAGGGGAGGTAATTAGCGGAATTCCCCTTGCGAGGGAACACCTGTGACACCAGGCAGCTGCGTGGAGGGCGGCCCCGAAACTCCCCCACACAGTCACCCGTGTTCCGGAATTCTGAGTGTGGGGGGGTTCCTTCTTCTGTCTGCAGCACACGGGAGCTCCTAGGAGCCCTTCGAGTGTCTTCCCCCAGTCCCTCCCAGTGCGGGCTGCCGGGGAAAGGAGGGGGTTGGGCTGGAAATGCAGGTAGCATCTAGTGCCTCCCCCTGGACAGGGGAGGTAATTAGCGGACTTCCCCTTGCGAGGGAACCCCTGTGACACCAGGCAGCTGCGTGGAGGGCGGCTCCGAACCTCCCCCACACAGTCACCCGTGTTCCGGAATTCTGAGTGTGGGGAGGTTCCGTCTTCTGTCTGCAGCACCCGGGATCTCCTAGGAGCCCTTCGAGTGTCTTCACCGAGTCCCTCCCAGTGCGGGCGGCCGGGGAAAGGCGGGGGTTGGGCTGGAAAAGCAGGTAGCATCTAGTGCCTCCTCATGGACAGGGGAGGTAATTAGCGGACTTCCCCTGCGAGGGAACACCTGTGACACCAGGAAGTTGCGTGGGGGCGGCCCTAAACCTCACCCACACAGTCAGCCCTGTTCCGGAATTCTGAGTGTGGGGAGGTTACGTCTTCTGTCTGCAGCACCCGGGATCTCCTAGGAGCCCTTCGAGTGTCTTCCCCCAGTCCCTCCCAGTGCGGGCTGCCGGAGAAAGGAGGGGGTTGTGCTGGAAACGCAGGTAGCATCTAGTGCCTCCCCATGGAGAGGGGAGGTAATTAGCGGAATTCCCCTTGCGAGGGAACACCTGTGACACCAGGCAGCTGCGTGGAGGGCGGCCCCGAACCTCCCCCACACAGTCACCCGTGTTCCGGAATTCTGAGTGTGGGGGGGTTCCTTCTTCTGTCTGCAGCACACGGGAGCTCCTAGGAGCCCTTCGAGTGTCTTCCCCCAGTCCCTCCCAGTGCGGGCTGCCGGGGAAAGGAGGGGGTTGTGCTGGAAACGCAGGTAGCATCTAGTGCCTCCCCATGGACTGGGGAGGTAATTAGCGGACTACCCCCTGCCAGGGAACACCTGTGACACCAGGCAGCTGCGTGGAGGGCGGCCCCGAACCTCCTCCACACAGTCAACCGTGTTCCGGAATTCTGAGTGTGGGGAGGTTCCGTCTTCTGTCTGCAGCACCCGAGATCTCCTAGGAGCCCTTCGAGTGTCTTCCCCGAGTACCTCCCAGTGCGGGCTGCCGGGGAAAGTCGGGGGTTGGGCTGGAAAAGCAGGTAGCATCTAGTGCCTCCCCCTGGACAGGGGAGGTAATTAGCGGACTTCCCCTTGCGAGGGAACACCTGTGACACAAGGCAGCTGCGTGGAGGGCGGCCCCGAACCTCCCCCACACAGTCAGCCGTGTTCCGGAATTCTGAGTGTGGGGAGGTTCCGTCTTCTTTCTGCAGCACCCGGGATCTCCTAGGAGCCCTTCGAGTGTCTTCCCCGAGTCCCTCCCAGTGCGGGCTGCCGGGGAAAGGCGGGGGTTGGGCTGGAAACGCAGGTAGCATCTAGTGCCTCCTCATGGACAGGGGAGGTAATTAGCGGACTTCCCCCTGCGAGGGAACACCTGTGACACCAGGAAGTTGCGTGTGGGCGGCCCTAAACCTCACCCACAGTCAGCCCTGTTCCGGAATTCTGAGTGTGGGGAGGTTACGTCTTCTGTCTGCAGCACCCGGGATCTCCTAGGAGCCCTTCGAGTGTCTTCCCCGAGTCCCTCCCAGTGCGGGCTGCCGGGGAAAGGCGGGGGTTGGGCTGGAAATGCAGGTAGCATCTAGTGCCTCCCCCTGGACAGGGGAGGTAATTAGCGGACTTCCCCTTGCGAGGGAACCCCTGTGACACCAGGCAGCTGCGTGGAGGGCGGCTCCGAACCTCCCCCACACAGTCACCCGTGTTCCGGAATTCTGAGTGTGGGGAGGTTCCGTCTTCTGTCTGCAGCACCCGGGATCTCCTAGGAGCCCTTCGAGTGTCTTCACCGAGTCCCTCCCAGTGCGGGCGGCCGGGGAAAGGCGGGGGTTGGGCTGGAAAAGCAGGTAGCATCTAGTGCCTCCTCATGGACAGGGGAGGTAATTAGCGGACTTCCCCCTGCGAGGGAACACCTGTGACACCAGGAAGTTGCGTGGGGGCGGCCCTAAACCTCACCCACACAGTCAGCCCTGTTCCGGAATTCTGAGTGTGGGGAGGTTACGTCTTCTGTCTGCAGCACCCGGGATCTCCTAGGAGCCCTTCGAGTGTCTTCCCCCAGTCCCTCCCAGTGCGGGCTGCCGGGGAAAGGAGGGGGTTGTGCTGGAAACGCAGGTAGCATCTAGTGCCTCCCCATGGAGAGGGGAGGTAATTAGCGGAATTCCCCTTGCGAGGGAACACCTGTGACACCAGGCAGCTGCGTGGAGGGCGGCCCCGAACCTCCCCCACACAGTCACCCGTGTTCCGGAATTCTGAGTGTGGGGGGGTTCCTTCTTCTGTCTGCAGCACACGGGAGCTCCTAGGAGCCCTTCGAGTGTCTTCCCCCAGTCCCTCCCAGTGCGGGCTGCCGGGGAAAGGAGGGGGTTGGGCTGGAAATGCAGGTAGCATCTAGTGCCTCCCCCTGGACAGGGGAGGTAATTAGCGGACTTCCCCTTGCGAGGGAACCCCTGTGACACCAGGCAGCTGCGTGGAGGGCGGCTCCGAACCTCCCCCACACAGTCACCCGTGTTCCGGAATTCTGAGTGTGGGGAGGTTCCGTCTTCTGTCTGCAGCACCCGGGATCTCCTAGGAGCCCTTCGAGTGTCTTCACCGAGTCCCTCCCAGTGCGGGCGGCCGGGGAAAGGCGGGGGTTGGGCTGGAAAAGCAGGTAGCATCTAGTGCCTCCTCATGGACAGGGGAGGTAATTAGCGGACTTCCCCTGCGAGGGAACACCTGTGACACCAGGAAGTTGCGTGGGGGCGGCCCTAAACCTCACCCACACAGTCAGCCCTGTTCCGGAATTCTGAGTGTGGGGAGGTTACGTCTTCTGTCTGCAGCACCCGGGATCTCCTAGGAGCCCTACGAGTGTCTTCCCCCAGTCCCTCCCAGTGCGGGCTGCCGGAGAAAGGAGGGGGTTGTGCTGGAAACGCAGGTAGCATCTAGTGCCTCCCCATGGAGAGGGGAGGTAATTAGCGGAATTCCCCTTGCGAGGGAACACCTGTGACACCAGGCAGCTGCGTGGAGGGCGGCCCCGAACCTCCCCCACACAGTCACCCGTGTTCCGGAATTCTGAGTGTGGGGGGGTTCCTTCTTCTGTCTGCAGCACACGGGAGCTCCTAGGAGCCCTTCGAGTGTCTTCCCCCAGTCCCTCCCAGTGCGGGCTGCCGGGGAAAGGAGGGGGTTGTGCTGGAAACGCAGGTAGCATCTAGTGCCTCCCCATGGACTGGGGAGGTAATTAGCGGACTACCCCCTGCCAGGGAACACCTGTGACACCAGGCAGCTGCGTGGAGGGCGGCCCCGAACCTCCTCCACACAGTCAACCGTGTTCCGGAATTCTGAGTGTGGGGAGGTTCCGTCTTCTGTCTGCAGCACCCGAGATCTCCTAGGAGCCCTTCGAGTGTCTTCCCCGAGTACCTCCCAGTGCGGGCTGCCGGGGAAAGTCGGGGGTTGGGCTGGAAAAGCAGGTAGCATCTAGTGCCTCCCCCTGGACAGGGGAGGTAATTAGCGGACTTCCCCTTGCGAGGGAACACCTGTGACACAAGGCAGCTGCGTGGAGGGCGGCCCCGAACCTCCCCCACACAGTCAGCCGTGTTCCGGAATTCTGAGTGTGGGGAGGTTCCGTCTTCTTTCTGCAGCACCCGGGATCTCCTAGGAGCCCTTCGAGTGTCTTCCCCGAGTCCCTCCCAGTGCGGGCTGCCGGGGAAAGGCGGGGGTTGGGCTGGAAACGCAGGTAGCATCTAGTGCCTCCTCATGGACAGGGGAGGTAATTAGCGGACTTCCCCCTGCGAGGGAACACCTGTGACACCAGGAAGTTGCGTGTGGGCGGCCCTAAACCTCACACACAGTCAGCCCTGTTCCGGAATTCTGAGTGTGGGGAGGTTACGTCTTCTGTCTGCAGCACCCGGGATCTCCTAGGAGCCCTTCGAGTGTCTTCCCCGAGTCCCTCCCAGTGCGGGCTGCCGGGGAAAGGCGGGGGTTTGGCTGGAAACGCAGGTAGCATCTAGTGCCTCCCCCTGGACAGGGGAGGTAATTAGCGGACTTCCCCTTGCGAGGGAACACCTGTGACACCAGGCAGCTGCGTGGAGGGCGGCCCCGAACCTCCCCCACACAGTCACCCGTGTTCCGGAATTCTGAGTGTGGGGGGGTTCCTTCTTCTGTCTGCAGCACACGGGATCTCCTAGGAGCCCTTCGAGTGTCTTCCCCGAGTCCCTCCCAGTGCGGGCTGCCGGGGAAAGGCGGGGGTTGGGCTGGAAATGCAGGTAGCATCTAGTGCCTCCCCCTGGACAGGGGAGGTAATTAGCGGACTTCCCCTTGCGAGGGAACCCCTGTGACACCAGGCAGCTGCGTGGAGGGCGGCTCCGAACCTCCCCCACACAGTCACCCGTGTTCCGGAATTCTGAGTGTGGGGAGGTTCCGTCTTCTGTCTGCAGCACCCGGGATCTCCTAGGAGCCCTTCGAGTGTCTTCACCGAGTCCCTCCCAGTGCGGGCGGCCGGGGAAAGGCGGGGGTTGGGCTGGAAAAGCAGGTAGCATCTAGTGCCTCCTCATGGACAGGGGAGGTAATTAGCGGACTTCCCCCTGCGAGGGAACACCTGTGACACCAGGAAGTTGCGTGGGGGCGGCCCTAAACCTCACCCACACAGTCAGCCCTGTTCCGGAATTCTGAGTGTGGGGAGGTTACGTCTTCTGTCTGCAGCACCCGGGATCTCCTAGGAGCCCTTCGAGTGTCTTCCCCCAGTCCCTCCCAGTGCGGGCTGCCGGGGAAAGGAGGGGGTTGTGCTGGAAACGCAGGTAGCATCTAGTGCCTCCCCATGGAGAGGGGAGGTAATTAGCGGAATTCCCCTTGCGAGGGAACACCTGTGACACCAGGCAGCTGCGTGGAGGGCGGCCCCGAACCTCCCCCACACAGTCACCCGTGTTCCGGAATTCTGAGTGTGGGGGGGTTCCTTCTTCTGTCTGCAGCACACGGGAGCTCCTAGGAGCCCTTCGATTGTCTTCCCCCAGTCCCTCCCAGTGCGGGCTGCCGGGGAAAGTCGGGGTTTGGGCTGGAAAAGCAGGTAGCATCTAGTGCCTCCCCCTGGACAGGGGAGGTAATTAGCGGACTTCCCCTTGCGAGGGAACACCTGTGACACAAGGCAGCTGCGTGGAGGGCGGCCCCGTACCTCCCCCACACAGTCAGCCGTGTTCCGGAATTCTGAGTGTGGGGAGGTACCGTCTTCTGTCTGCAGCACCCGGGATCTCCTAGGAGCCCTTCGAGTGTCTTCCCCGAGTCCATCCCATTGCGTGCTACCGGGGAAAGGCGGGGGTTGGGCTGGAAAAGCAGGTAGCATCTAGTGCCTCCCCCTGGACAGGGGAGGTAATTAACGGACTTCCCCCTGCCAGGGAACACCTGTGACACCAGGCAGCTGCGTGGAGGGCGGCCCCGAACCTCCCCCACACAGTCACCCGTGTTCCGGAATTCTGAGTGTGGGGAGGTTCCGTCTTCTGTCTGCAGCACCCGGGATCTCCTAGGAGCCCTTCGAGTGTCTTCCCCGAGTCCCTCCCAGTGCGGGCTACCGGGGAAAGTCGGGGGTTGGGCTGGAAAAGCAGGTAGCATCTAGTGCCTCCCCCTGGACAGGGGAGGTAATTAGCGGACTTCCCCTTGCGAGGGAACACCTGTGACACAAGGCAGCTGCGTGGAGGGCGGCCCCGAACCTCCCTCACACAGTCAGCCGTGTTCCGGAATTCTGAGTGTGGGGAGGTACCGTCTTCTGTCTGCAGCACCCGGGATCTCCTAGGAGCCCTTCGAGTGTCTTCCTCGAGTCCCTCCCAGTGCGGGCTACCGGGGAAAGGCGGGGGTTGGGCTGGAAAAGCAGGTAGCATCTAGTTCCTCCCCATGGACAGGGGAGGTAATTAGCGGACTACCCCCTGCCAGGGAACACCTGTGACACCAGGCAGCTGCGTGGAGGGCGGCCCCGAACCTCCCCCACACAGTCAGCCGTGTTCCGGAATTCTGAGTGTGGGGAGGTTCCGTCTTCTGTCTGCAGCACCCAGGTTCTCCTAGGAGCCCTTCGAGTGTCTTCCCCGAGTCCCTCCCAGTGCGGGCTGCCGGGGAAAGGCGGGGGTTTGGCTGGAAACGCAGGTAGCATCTAGTGCCTCCCCATGGACCAGGGAGGTAATTAGCGGACTTCCCCTTGCGAGGGAACACCTGTGACACAAGGCAGCTGCGTGGAGGGCGGCCCCGAACCTCCCCCACACAGTCAGCCGTGTTCCGGAATTCTGAGTGTGGGGAGGTTCCGTCTTCTGTCTGCAGCACCCGGGTTCTCCTAGGAGCCATTCGAGTGTCTTCCCCCAGTCCCTCCCAGTGCGGGCTGCCGGGGAAAGGCGGGGGTTGGGCTGGAAAAGCAGGTAGCATCTAGTGCCTCCCCATGGACAAGGGAGATAATTAGCGAACTTCCCCCTGCCAGGGATCACCTGTGACACCAGGCAGCTGCGTGGAGGGCGGCTCTGAACCTCCCCCTCACAGTCACCCGTGTTCCGGATTTCTGAGTGTGGGGGGGTTCCTTCTTCTGTCTGCAGCACACGGGATCTCCTAGGAGCCCTTCGAGTGTCTTCCCCGAGTCCCTCCCAGTGCGGGCTGCCGGGGAAAGGCGGGGGTTGGGCTGGAAAAGCAGGTAGCATCTAGTTCCTCCCCATGGACCGGGGAGGTAATTAGCGGACTACCCCCTGCCAGGGAACACCTGTGACACCAGGCAGCTGCGTGGAGGGCGGCCCCGAACCTCCCCCACACAGTCAGCCGTATTCCGGAATTCTGAGTGTGGGGAGGTTCCGTCTTCTGTCTGCAGCACCCGGGTTCTCCTAGGAGCCCTTCGAGTGTCTTCCCCGAGTCCCTCCCAGTGCGGGCTGCCGGGGAAAGGCGGGGGTTTGGCTGGAAACGCAGGTAGAATCTAGTGCCTCCCCATGGAGAGGGGAGGTAATTAGCGGACTTCCCCTTGCGAGGGAACACCTGTGACACCAGGCAGCTGCGTGGAGGGCGGCCCCGAACCTCCCCCACACAGTCACCCGTGTTCCGGAATTCTGAGTGTGGGGTGGTTCCTTCTTCTGTCTGCAGCACACGGGATCTCCTAGGAGCCCTTCGAGTGTCTTCCCCCAGTCCCTCCCAGTGCGGGCTGCCGGGGAAAGGAGGGGTTGTGCTGGAAACGCAGGTAGCATCTAGTGCCTCCCCATGGACTGGGGAGGTAATTAGCGGACTACCCCCTGCCAGGGAACACCTGTGACACCAGGCAGCTGCGTGGAGGGCGGCCCCGAACCTCCCCCACACAGTCAACCGTGTTCCGGAATTCTGAGTGTGGGGAGGTTCCGTCTTCTGTCTGCAGCACCCGGGATCTCCTAGGAGCCCTTCGAGTGTCTTCCCCGAGTCCCTCCCAGTGCGGGCTGCCGGGGAAAGGCGGGGGTTGGGCTGGAAAAGCAGGTAGCATCTAGTTCCTCCCCATGGACCGGGGAGGTAATTAGAGGACTACCCCCTGCCAGGGAACACCTGTGACACCAGGCAGCTGCGTGGAGGGCGGCCCCGAACCTCCCCCACACAGTCAACCGTGTTCCGGAATTCTGAGTGTGGGGAGGTTCCGTCTTCTGTCTGCAGCACCCGGGATCTCCTAGGAGCCCTTCGAGTGTCTTCCCCGAGTCCCTCCCAGTGCGGGCTGCCGGGGAAAGGCGGGGGTTGGGCTGGAAAAGCAGGTAGCATCTAGTTCCTCCCCATGGACCGGGGAGGTAATTAGCGGACTACCCCCTGCCAGGGAACACCTGTGACACCAGGCAGCTGCGTGGAGGGCGGCCCCGAACCTCCCCCACACAGTCAGCCGTATTCCGGAATTCTGAGTGTGGGGAGGTTCCGTCTTCTGTCTGCAGCACCCGGGTTCTCCTAGGAGCCCTTCGAGTGTCTTCCCCGAGTCCCTCCCAGTGCGGGCTGCCGGGGAAAGGCGGGGGTTTGGCTGGAAACGCAGGTAGCATCTAGTGCCTCCCCATGGAGAGGGGAGGTAATTAGCGGACTTCCCCTTGCGAGGGAACACCTGTGACACCAGGCAGCTGCGTGGAGGGCGGCCCCGAACCTCCCCCACACAGTCACCCGTGTTCCGGAATTCTG
This sequence comes from Camelus bactrianus, assembly GCF_048773025.1. Taxonomy (NCBI): domain Eukaryota; kingdom Metazoa; phylum Chordata; class Mammalia; order Artiodactyla; family Camelidae; genus Camelus; species Camelus bactrianus. Next base: position 1,518,204 of record NC_133540.1, read on the forward strand.
AGTGTGGGGGGGTTCCTTCTTCTGTCTGCAGCCCACGGGATCTCCTAGGAGCCCTTCGAGTGTCTTCCCCGAGTCCCTCCCTGTGCGGTCTCCCGGGGAAAGGAGGGGGTTGGGCTGGAAAAGCAGGTAGCATCTAGTGCCTCCCCATGGACAGGATAGGTAATTAGCGGACTACCCCCTGCCAGGGAACACCTGTGACACCAGGCAGCTGCGTGGAGGGCGGCCCCGAACCTCCCCCACACAGTCAGCCGTGTTCCAGAATTCTGAGTGTGGGGAGGTTCCGTCTTCTGTCTGCAGCACCCGGGTTCTCCTAGGAGCCCTTCGAGTGTCTTCCCCGAGTCCCTCCCAGTGCGGGCTGCCGGGGAAAGGCGGGGGTTTGGCTGGAAACGCAGGTAGCATCTAGTGCCTCCCCATGGACAGGGGAGGTAATTAGCGGACTTCCCCTTGCGAGGGAACACCTGTGACACCAGGAAGCTGCGTGGGGGGCGGCCCTAAACCTCCCCCACACAGTCATCCGTGTTCCGGAATTCTGAGTGTGGGGAGGTTCCGTCTTCTCTCTGCAGCACCCGTGTTCTCCTAGGAGCCCTTCGAGTGTGTTCCCCGAGTCCCTCCCTGTGCGGGCGGCCGGGGAAAGGCGGGGGTTGGGCTGGAAACGCAGGTAGCATCTAGTGCCTCCCCATGGACAGGGGAGGTAATTAGCGGACTACCCCCTGCCAGGGAACACCTGTGACACCAGGCAGCTGCGTGGAGGGCGGCCCCGAACCTCCCCCACACAGTCAGCCGTGTTCCGGAATTCTGAGTGTGGGGAGGTTCCGTCTTCTGTCTGCAGCACCCAGGTTCTCCTAGGAGCCCTTCGAGTGTCTTCCCCGAGTCCCTCCCAGTGCGGGCTGCCGGGGAAAGGCGGGGGTTTGGCTGGAAACGCAGGTAGCATCTAGTGCCTCCCCATGGACAGGGGAGGTAATTAGCGGACTACCCCCTGCCAGGGAACACCTGTGACACCAGGCAGCTGCGTGGAGGGCGGCCCCGAACCTCCCCCACACAGTCAGCCGTGTTCCAGAATTCTGAGTGTGGGGAGGTTCCGTCTTCTATCTGCAGCACCCGGGTTCTCCTAGGAGCCCTTCGAGTGTCTTCCCCGAGTCCCTCCCAGTGCGGGCTGCCGGGGAAAGGCGGGGGTTTGGCTGGAAACGCAGGTAGCATCTAGTGCCTCCCCATGGACAGGGGAGGTAATTAGCGGACTTCCCCTTGCGAGGGAACACCTGTGACACCAGGAAGCTGCGTGGGGGGCGGCCCGAAACCTCCCCCACACAGTCATCCGTGTTCCGGAATTCTGAGTGTGGGGAGGTTCCGTCTTCTGTCTGCAGCACCCGGGTTCTCCTAGGAGCCCTTCGAGTGTGTTCCCCGAGTCCCTCCCTGTGCGGGCGGCCGGGGAAAGGCAGGGGTTGGGCTGGAAACGCAGGTAGCATCTAGTGCCTCCCCATGGACAGGGGAGGTAATTAGCGGACTACCCCCTGCCAGGGAACACCTGTGACACCAGGCAGCTGCGTGGAGGTCGGCCCCGAACCTCCCCCACACAGTCAGCCGTATTCCGGAATTCTGAGTGTGGGGAGGTTCCGTCTTCTGTCTGCAGCACCCGGGTTCTCCTAGGAGCCCTTCGAGTGTCTTCCCCGAGTCCCTCCCAGTGCGGGCTGCCGGGGAAAGGCGGGGGTTTGCCTGGAAACGCAGGTAGCTTCTAGTGCCTCCCCATGGACCAGGGAGGTAATTAGCGGACTTCCCCTTGCGAGGGAACACCTGTGACACAAGGCAGCTGCGTGGAGGTCGGCCCAGAACCTCCCCCACACAGTCAGCCGTGTTCCGGAATTCTGAGTGTGGGGAGGTTCCGTCTTCTGTCTGCAGCACCCGGGTTCTCCTAGGAGCCATTCGAGTGTCTTCCCCCAGTCCCTCCCAGTGCGGGCTGCCGGGGAAAGGCGGGGGTTGGGCTGGAAAAGCAGGTAGCATCTAGTGCCTCCCCATGGACAAGGGAGATAATTAGCGGACTTCCCCCTGCCAGGGAACACCTGTGACACCAGGCATCTTCGTGGAGGGCGGCCCCAAACCTCCCCCACACAGTCGGCCGTGTTCCGGAATTCTGAGTGTGGGGAGGTTCCGTCTTCTGTCTGCAGCACCCGGGATCTCCTAGGAGCCCTTCGAGTGTCTTCCCCGAGTCCCTCCCAGTGCGGGCTGCCGGGGAAAGGCGGGGGTTGCGCTGGAAACGCAGGTAGCATCTAGTGCCTCCTCATGGACAGGGGAGGTAATTAGCGGACATCACCCTGCCAGGGAACACCTGTGACACCAGGCAGCTGCGTGGAGGGCGGCTCTGAACCTCCCCCTCACAGTCACCCGTGTTCCGGATTTCTGAGTGTGGGGGGGTTCCTTCTTCTGTCTGCAGCACACGGGATCTCCTAGGAGCCCTTCGAGTGTCTTCCCCGAGTCCCTCCCAGTGCGGGCTGCCGGGGAAAGGCGGGGGTTGGGCTGGAAAAGCAAGTAGCATCTAGTTCCTCCCCATGGACAGGGGAGGTAATTAGCGGACTACCCCCTGCCAGGGAACACCTGTGACACCAGGCAGCTGCGTGGAGGGCGGCCCCGAACCTCCCCCACACAGTTAGACGTATTCCGGAATTCTGAGTGTGGGGAGGTTCCGTCTTCTGTCTGCAGCACCCGGGATCTCCTAGGAGCCCTTCGAGTGTCTTCCCCGAGTCCCTCCCAGTGCGGGCTGCCGGGGAAAGGCGGGGGTTTGGCTGGAAACGCAGGTAGCATCTAGTGCCTCCCCATGGAGTGGGGAGGTAATTAGCGGAATTCCCCTTGCGAGGGAACACCTGTGACACAAGGCAGCTGCGTGGAGGGCGGCCCCGAACCTCCCCCACACAGTCACCCGTGTTCCGGAATTCTGAGTGTGGGGGGGTTCCTTCTTCTGTCTGCAGCACACGGGATCTCCTAGGAGCCCTTCGAGTGTCTTCCCCGAGTACCTCCCAGTGCGGGCTGCCTGGGAAAGTCGGGGGTTGGGCTGGAAAAGCAGGTAGCATCTAATGCCTCCCCCTGGACAGGGGAGGTAATTAGCGGACTTCCCCTTGCGAGGGAACACCTGTGACACAAGGCAGCTTCGTGGAGGGCGGCCCAGAACCTCCCCCACACAGTCAGCCGTGTTCCGGAATTCTGAGTGTGGGGAGGTACCGTCTTCTGTCTGCAGCACCCGGGATCTCCTAGGAGCCCTTCGAGTGTCTTCCCCGAGTCCATCCCAGTGCGGGCTACCGGGGAAAGGCGGGGGTTGCGCTGGAAAAGCAGGTAGCATCTAGTGCCTCCCCCTGGACAGGGGAGGTAATTAACGGACTTCCCCCTGCCAGGGAACACCTGTGACACCAGGCAGCTGCGTGGAGGGCGGCCCCGAACCTCCCCCACACAGTCACCCGTGTTCCGGAATTCTGAGTGTGGGGAGGTTCCGTCTTCTGTCTGCAGCACCCGGGATCTCCTAGGAGCCCTTCGAGTGTCTTCCCCGAGTACCTCCCAGTGCTAGCTGCCGGGGAAAGTCGGGGGTTGGGCTGGAAAAGCAGGTAGAATCTAGTGCCTCCCCCTGGACAGGGGAGGTAATTAGCGGACTTCCCCTTGCGAGGGAACACCTGTGACACAAGGCAGCTGCGTGGAGGGCGGCCCCGAACCTCCCCCACACAGTCAGCCGTGTTCCGGAATTCTGAGTGTGGGGAGGTTCCGTCTTCTGTCTGCAGCACCCGGGTTCTCCTAGGAGCCATTCGAGTGTCTTCCCCCAGTCCCTCCCAGTGCGGGCTGCCGGGGAAAGGCGGGGGTTTGGCTGGAAACGCAGGTAGCATCTAGTGCCTCCCCATGGACAGGGGAGGTAATTAGCGGACTTCCCCTTGCGAGGGAACACCTGTGACACCAGGAAGCTGCGTGGGGGGCGGCCCTAAACCTCCCCCACACAGTCATCCGTGTTCCGGAATTCTGAGTGTGGGGAGGTTCCGTCTTCTGTCTGCAGCACCCGGGTTCTCCTAGGAGCCCTTCGAGTGTGTTCCCCGAGTCCCTCCCGCTGCGGGCGGCCGGGGAAAGGCAGGGGTTGGGCTGGAAACGCAGGTAGCATCTAGTGCCTCCCCATGGACAGGGGAGGTAATTAGCGGACTACCCCCTGCCAGGGAACACCTGTGACACCAGGCAGCTGCGCGGAGGGCGGCCCCGAACCTCCCCCACACAGTCAGCCGTATTCCGGAATTCTGAGTGTGGGGAGGTTCCGTCTTCTGTCTGCAGCACCCGGGTTCTCCTAGGAGCCCTTCGAGTGTCTTCCCCGAGTCCCTCCCAGTGCGGGCTGCCGGGGAAAGGCGGGGGTTTGGCTGGAAACGCAGGTAGCATCTAGTGCCTCCCCATGGAGAGGGGAGGTAATTAGCGGAATTCCCCTTGCGAGGGAACACCTGTGACACGAGGCAGCTGCGTGGAGGGCGGCCCCGAACCTCCCCCACACAGTCACCCGTGTTCCGGAATTCTGAGTGTGGGGGGGTTCCTTCTTCTGTCTGCAGCACACGGGATCTCCTAGGAGCCCTTCGAGTGTCTTCCCCCAGTCCCTCCCATTGCGGGCTGCCGGGGAAAGGCGGGGGTTTGGCTGGAAACGCAGGTAGCATCTAGTGCCTCCCCATGGACAGGGGAGGTAATTAGCGGACTTCCCCTTGCGAGGGAACACCTGTGACACCAGGAAGCTGCGTGGGGGGCGGCCCTAAACCTCCCCCACACAGTCAGCCGTGTTTCGGAATTCTGAGTGTGGGGAGGTTCCGTCTTCTGTCTGCAGCACCCAGGTTCTCCTAGGAGCCCTTCGAGTGTCTTCCCCGAGTCCCTCCCAGTGCGGGCTGCCGGGGAAAGGCGGGGGTTTGGCTGGAAACGCAGGTAGCATCTAGTGCCTCCCCATGGACCAGGGAGGTAATTAGCGGACTTCCCCTTGCGAGGGAACACCTGTGACACAAGGCAGCTGCGTGGAGGGCGGCCCCGAACCTCCCCCACACAGTCAGCCGTGTTCCGGAATTCTGAGTGTGGGGAGGTTCCGTCTTCTGTCTGCAGCACCCGGGTTCTCCTAGGAGCCATTCGAGTGTCTTCCCCCAGTCCCTCCCAGTGCGGGCTGCCGGGGAAAGGCGGGGGTTGGGCTGGAAAAGCAGGTAGCATCTAGTGCCTCCCCATGGACAAGGGAGATAATTAGCGGACTTCCCCCTGCCAGGGAACACCTGTGACACCAGGCATCTTCGTGGAGGGCGGCCCCAAACCTCCCCCACACAGTCGGCCGTGTTCCGGAATTCTGAGTGTGGGGAGGTTCCGTCTTCTGTCTGCAGCACCCGGGATCTCCTAGGAGCCCTTCGAGTGTCTTCCCCGAGTCCCTCCCAGTGCGGGCTGCCGGGGAAAGGCGGGGGTTGGGCTGGAAACGCAGGTAGCATCTAGTGCCTCCTCATGGACAGGGGAGGTAATTTGCGGACTTCCCCCTGCGAGGGAACACCTGTGACACCAGGAAGTTGCGTGGGGGCGGCCCTAAACCTCACCCACAGTCAGCCCTGTTCCGGAATTCTGAGTGTGGGGAGGTTACGTCTTCTGTCTGCAGCACCCGGGATCTCCTAGGAGCCCTTCGTGTGTCTTCCCCCAGTCCCTCCCAGTGCGGGCTGCCGGGGAAAGGAGGGGGTTGTGCTGGAAACGCAGGTAGCATCTAGTGCCTCCCCATGGACTCGGGAGGTAATTAGCGGACTACCCCTTGCCAGGGAACACCTGTGACACCAGGCAGCTGCGTGGAGGGCGGCCCCGAACCTCCCCCACACAGTCAACCGTGTTCCGGAATTCTGAGTGTGGGGAGGTTCCGTCTTCTGTCTGCAGCACCCGGGATCTCCTATGAGCCCTTCGAGTGTCTTCCCCGAGTACCTCCCAGTGCGGGCTGCCGGGGAAAGGCGGGGGTTGGGCTGGAAAAGCAGGTAGCATCTAGTGCCTCCCCATGGACTGGGGAGGTAATTAGCGGACTTCCCCTTGCGAGGGAACACCTGTGACACAAGGCAGCTGCGTGGAGGGCGGCCCCGAACCTCCCCCACACAGTCAGCCGTGTTCCGGAATTCTGAGTGTGGGGAGGTACCGTCTTCTGTCTGCAGCACCCGGGATCTCCTAGGAGCCCTTCGAGTGTCTTCCCCGAGTCCATCCCAGTGCGGGCTACCGGGGAAAGGCGGGGGTTGGGCTGGAAAAGCAGGTAGCATCTAGTGCCTCCCCCTGGACAGGGGAGGTAATTAACGGACTTCCCCCTGCCAGGGAACACCTGTGACACCAGGCAGCTGCGTGGAGGGCGGCCCCGAACCTCCCCCACACTGTCACCCGTGTTCCGGAATTCTGAGTGTGGGGAGGTTCCGTCTTCTGTCTGCAGCACCCGGGATCTCCTAGGAGCCCTTCGAGTGTCTTCCCCGAGTCCCTCCCAGTGCGGGCTGCCGGGGAAAGGCGGGGGTTTGGCTGGAAACGCAGGTAGCATCTAGTGCCTCCCCATGGACCAGGGAGGTAATTAGCGGACTTCCCCTTGCGAGGGAACACCTGTGACACAAGGCAGCTGCGTGGAGGGCGGCCCCGAACCTCCCCCACACAGTCAGCCGTGTTCCGGAATTCTGAGTGTGGGGAGGTTCCGTCTTCTGTCTGCAGCACCCGGGTTCTCCTAGGAGCCATTCGAGTGTCTTCCCCCAGTCCCTCCCAGTGCGGGCTGCCGGGGAAAGGCGGGGGTTGGGCTGGAAAAGCAGGTAGCATCTAGTGCCTCCCCATGGACAAGGGAGATAATTAGCGGACTTCCCCCTGCCAGGGAACACCTGTGACACCAGGCATCTTCGTGGAGGGCGGCCCCAAACCTCCCCCACACAGTCGGCCGTGTTCCGGAATTCTGAGTGTGGGGAGGTTCCGTCTTCTGTCTGCAGCACCCGGGATCTCCTAGGAGCCCTTCGAGTGTCTTCCCCGAGTCCCTCCCAGTGCGGGCTGCCGGGGAAAGGCGGGGGTTGGGCTGGAAACGCAGGTAGCATCTAGTGCATCCTCATGGACAGGGGAGGTAATTTGCGGACTTCCCCCTGCGAGGGAACACCTGTGACACCAGGAAGTTGCGTGGGGGCGGCCCTAAACCTCACCCACAGTCAGCCCTGTTCCGGAATTCTGAGTGTGGGGAGGTTACGTCTTCTGTCTGCAGCACCCGGGATCTCCTAGGAGCCCTTCGTGTGTCTTCCCCCAGTCCCTCCCAGTGCGGGCTGCCGGGGAAAGGAGGGGGTTGTGCTGGAAACGCAGGTAGCATCTAGTGCCTCCCCATGGACTCGGGAGGTAATTAGCGGACTACCCCTTGCCAGGGAACACCTGTGACACCAGGCATCTGCGTGGAGGGCGGCCCCGAACCTCCCCCACACAGTCAACCGTGTTCCGGAATTCTGAGTGTGGGGAGGTTCCGTCTTCTGTCTGCAGCACCCGGGATCTCCTATGAGCCCTTCGAGTGTCTTCCCCGAGTACCTCCCAGTGCGGGCTGCCGGGGAAAGGCGGGGGTTGGGCTGGAAAAGCAGGTAGCATCTAGTGCCTCCCCATGGACTGGGGAGGTAATTAGCGGACTTCCCCTTGCGAGGGAACACCTGTGACACAAGGCAGCTGCGTGGAGGGCGGCCCCGAACCTCCCCCACACAGTCAGCCGTGTTCCGGAATTCTGAGTGTGGGGAGGTACCGTATTCTGTCTGCAGCACCCGGGATCTCCTAGGAGCCCTTCGAGTGTCTTCCCCGAGTCCATCCCAGTGCGGGCTACCGGGGAAAGGCGGGGGTTGGGCTGGAAAAGCAGGTAGCATCTAGTGCCTCCCCCTGGACAGGGGAGGTAATTAACGGACTTCCCCCTGCCAGGGAACACCTGTGACACCAGGCAGCTGCGTGGAGGGCGGCCCCGAACCTCCCCCACACTGTCACCCGTGTTCCGGAATTCTGAGTGTGGGGAGGTTCCGTCTTCTGTCTGCAGCACCCGGGATCTCCTAGGAGCCCTTCGAGTGTCTTCCCCGAGTCCATCCCAGTGCGGGCTACCGGGGAAACGCGGGGGATGGGCTGGAAAAGCAGGTAGCATCTAGTGCCTCCCCCTGGACAGGGGAGGTAATTAACGGACTTCCCCCTGCCAGGGAACACCTGTGACACCAGGCAGCTGCGTGGAGGGCGGCCCCGAACCTCCCCCACACAGTCACCCGTGTTCCGGAATTCTGAGTGTGGGGGGGTTCCTTCTTCTGTCTGCAGCACACGGGATCTCCTAGGAGCCCTTCGAGTGTCTTCCCCGAGTCCCTCCCAGTGCGGGCTCCCGGGGAAAGGCGGGGGTTTGGCTGGAAACGCAGGTAGCATCTAGTGCCTCCCCATGGACCAGGGAGGTAATTAGCGGACTTCCCCTTGCGAGGGAACACCTGTGACACAAGGCAGCTGCGTGGAGGGCGGCCCCGAACCTCCCCCACACAGTCAGCCGTGTTCCGGAATTCTGAGTGTGGGGAGGTACCGTCTTCTGTCTGCAGCACCCGGGATCTCCTAGGAGCCCTTCGAGTGTCTTCCCCGAGTCCCTCCCAGTGCGGGCTACCGGGGAAAGGCGGGGGTTGGGCTGGAAAAGCAGGTAGCATCTAGTTCCTCCCCATGGACAGGGGAGGTAATTAGCGGACTACCCCCTGCCAGGGAACACCTGTGACACCAGGCAGCTGCGTGGAGGGCGTCCCCGAACCTCCCCCACACAGTCAGCCGTATTCCGGAATTCTGAGTGTGGGGAGGTTCCGTCTTCTGTCTGCAGCACCCGGGTTCTCCTAGGAGCCCTTCGAGTGTCTTCCCCGAGTCCCTCCCAGTGCGGGCTGCCAGGGAAAGGTGGGGGTTTGGCTGGAAACGCAGGTAGCATCTAGTGCCTCCCCATGGAGAGGGGAGGTAATTAGCGGAATTCCCCTTGCGAGGGAACACCTGTGACACCAGGCAGCTGCGTGGAGGGCGGCCCCGAACCTCCCCCACACAGTCACCCGTGTTCCGGAATTCTGAGTGTGGGGGGGTTCCTTCTTCTGTCTGCAGCACACGGGATCTCCTAGGAGCCCTTAGAGTGTCTTCCCCGAGTCCCTCCCAGTGCGGGCTGCCGGGGAAAGGCGGGGGTTGGGCTGGAAATGCAGGTAGCATCTAGTGCCTCCCCCTGGACAGGGGAGGTAATTAGCGGACTTCCCCTTGCGAGGGAACCCCTGTGACACCAGGCAGCTGCGTAGAGGGCGGCTCCGAACCTCCCCCACACAGTCACCCGTGTTCCGGAATTCTGAGTGTGGGGAGGTTCCGTCTTCTGTCTGCAGCACCCGGGATCTAGTAGGAGCCCTTCGAGTGTCTTCACCGAGTCCCTCCCAGTGCGGGCGGCCGGGGAAAGGCGGGGGTTGGGCTGGAAACGCAGGTAGCATCTAGTGCCTCCTCATGGACAGGGGAGGTAATTAGCGGACTTCCCCCTGCGAGGGAACACCTGTGACACCAGGAAGTTGCGTGGGGGCGGCCCTAAACCTCACCCACACAGTCAGCCCTGTTCCGGAATTCTGAGTGTGGGGAGGTTACGTCTTCTGTCTGCAGCACCCGGGATCTCCTAGGAGCCCTTCGAGTGTCTTCCCCCAGTCCCTCCCAGTGCGGGCTGCCGGGGAAAGGAGGGGGTTGTGCTGGAAACGCAGGTAGCATCTAGTGCCTCCCCATGGAGAGGGGAGGTAATTAGCGGAATTCCCCTTGCGAGGGAACACCTGTGACACGAGGCAGCTGCGTGGAGGGCGGCCCCGAACCTCCCCCACACAGTCACCCGTGTTCCGGAATTCTGAGTGTGGGGGTGTTCCTTCTTCTGTCTGCAGCACACGGGATCTCCTAGGAGCCCTTCGAGTGTCTTCCCCCAGTCCCTCCCAGTGCGGGCTGCCGGGGAAAGGAGGGGGTTGTGCTGGAAACGCAGGTAGCATCTAGTGCCTCCCCATGGACTGGGGAGGTAATTAGCGGACTACCCCCTGCCAGGGAACACCTGTGACACCAGGCAGCTGCGTGGAGGGCGGCCCCGAACCTCCCCCACACAGTCAACCGTGTTCCGGAATTCTGAGTGTGGGGAGGTTCCGTCTTCTGTCTGCAGCACCCGGGATCTCCTAGGAGCCCTTCGAGTGTCTTCCCCGAGTACCTCCCAGTGCGGGCTGCCGGGGAAAGTCGGGGGTTGGGCTGGAAAAGCAGGTAGCATCTAGTGCCTCCCCCTGGACAGGGGAGGTAATTAGCGGACTTCCCCTTGCGAGGGAACACCTGTGACACAAGGCAGCTGCGTGGAGGGCGGCCCCGAACCTCCCCCACACAGTCAGCCGTGTTCCGGAATTCTGAGTGTGGGGAGGTACCGTCTTCTGTCTGCAGCACCCGGGATCTCCTAGGAGCCCTTCGAGTGTCTTCCCTGAGTCCATCCCAGTGCGGGATACCGGGGAAAAGAGGGGGTTGGGCTGGAAAAGCAGGTAGCATCTAGTGCCTCCCCCTGGACAGGGGAGGTAATTAGCGGACTACCCCCTGCCAGGGAACACCTGTGACACCAGGAAGCTGCGTGGGTGGCGGCCCTAAACCTCCCCCTCACAGTCATCCGTGTTCCGGAATTCTGAGTGTGGGGAGGTTCCGTCTTCTGTCTGCAGCACCCGGGTTCTCCTAGGAGCCCTTCGAGTGTGTTCCCCGAGTCCCTCCCTGTGCGGGCGGCCGGGGAAAGGCGGGGGTTGGGCTGGAAACGCAGGTAGCATCTAGTGCCACCCCATGGACAGGGGAGGTAATTAGCGGACTACCCCCTGCCAGGGAACACCTGTGACACCAGGCAGCTGCGTGGAGGGCGGCCCCGAACCTCCCCCACACAGTCACCCGTGTTCCGGAATTCTGAGTGTGGGGGGGTTCCGTCTTCTGTCTGCAGCACCCAGGTTCTCCTAGGAGCCCTTCGAGTGTCTTCCCCGAGTCCCTCCCAGTGCGGGCTGCCGGGGAAAGGCGGGGGTTTGGCTGGAAACGCAGGTAGCATCTAGTGCCTCCCCATGGACCAGGGAGGTAATTAGCGGACTTCCCCTTGCGAGGGAACACCTGTGACACAAGGCAGCTGCGTGGAGGGCGGCCCCGAACCTCCCCCACACAGTCAGCCGTGTTCCGGAATTCTGAGTGTGGGGAGGTTCCGTCTTCTGTCTGCAGCACCCGGGTTCTCCTAGGAGCCATTCGAGTGTCTTCCCCCAGTCCCTCCCAGTGCGGGCTGCCGGGGAAAGGCGGGGGTTGGGCTGGAAAAGCAGGTAGCATCTAGTTCCTCCCCATGGACAGGGGAGATAATTAGCGGACTTCCCCCTGCCAGGGAACACCTGTGACACCAGGCATCTTCGTGGAGGGCGGCCCCAAACCTCCCCAACACAGTCGGCCGTGTTCCGGAATTCTGAGTGTGGGGAGGTTCCGTCTTCTGTCTGCAGCACCCGGGATCTCCTAGGAGCCCTTCGAGTGTCTTCCCCGAGTCCCTCCCAGTGCGGGCTGCCGGGGAAAGGCGGGGGTTGGGCTGGAAACGCAGGTAGCATCTAGTGCCTCCTCATGGACAGGGGAGGTAATTAGCGGACATCACCCTGCCAGGGAACACCTGTGACACCAGGCAGCTGCGTGGAGGGCGGCTCTGAACCTCCCCCTCACAGTCACCCGTGTTCCGGATTTCTGAGTGTGGGGGGGTTCCTTCTTCTGTCTGCAGCACCCGGGATCTCCTAGGAGCCCTTCGAGTGTCTTCCCCGAGTCCCTCCCAGTGCGGGCTGCCGGGGAAAGGCGGGGGTTGGGCTGGAAACGCAGGTAGCATCTAGTGGCTCCTCATGGACAGGGGAGGTAATTAGCGGACATCACCCTGCCAGGGAACACCTGTGACACCAGGTAGCTGCGTGGAGGGCGGCTCTGAACCTCCCCCTCACAGTCACCCGTGTTCCGGATTTCTGAGTGTGGGGGGGTTCCTTTATCTGTCTGCAGCACACGGGATCTCCTAGGAGCCCTTCGAGTGTCTTCCCCGAGTCCCTCCCAGTGCGGGCTGCCGGGGAAAGGCGGGGGTTGGGCTGGAAAAGCAGGTAGCATCTAGTTCCTCCCCATGGACAGGGGAGGTAATTAGCGGACTACCCCCTGCCAGGGAACACCTGTGACACCAGGCAGCTACGTGGAGGGCGGCCCCGAACCTCCCCCACACAGTTAGCGGTATTCCGGAATTCTGAGTGTGGGGAGGTTCCGTCTTCTGTCTGCAGCACCCGGGTTCTCCTAGGATCCCTTCGAGTGTCTTCCCCGAGTCCCTCCCAGTGCGGGCTGCCGGGGAAAGGCGGGGATTTGGCTGGAAACGCAGGTAGCATCTAGTGCCTCCCCATGGAGAGGGGAGGTAATTAGCGGAATTCCCCTTGCGAGGGAACACCTGTGACACCAGGCAGCTGCGTGGAGGGCGGCCCCGAACCTCCCCCACACAGTCACCCGTGTTCCGGAATTCTGAGTGTGGGGGGGTTCCTTCTTCTGTCTGCAGCACACGGGATCTCCTAGGAGCCCTTCGAGTGTCTTCCCCCAGTCCCTCCCAGTGCGGGCTGCCGGGGAAAGGAGGGGGTTGTGCTGGAAACGCAGGTAGCATCTAGTTCCTCCCCATGGACAGGGGAGGTAATTAGCGGACTACCCCCTGCCAGGGAACACCTGTGACACCAGGCAGCTGCGTGGAGGGCGGCCCCGAACCTCCCCCACACAGTCAACCGTTTTCCGGAATTCTGAGTGTGGGGAGGTTCCGTCTTCTGTCTGCAGCACCCGGGATCTCCTAGGAGCCCTTCGAGTGTCTTCCCCGAGTACCTCCCAGTGCGGGCTGCCGGGGAAAGTCGGGGGTTGGGCTGGAAAAGCAGGTAGCATCTAGTGCCTCCCCCTGGACAGGGGAGGTAATTAGCGGACTTCCCCTTGCGAGGGAACACCTGTGACACAAGGCAGCTGCGTGGAGGGCGGCCCCGAACCTCCCCCACACCGTCAGCCGTGTTCCGGAATTCTGAGTGTGGGGAGGTACCGTCTTCTGTCTGCAGCACCCGGGATCTCCTAGGAGCCCTTCGAGTGTCTTCCCCGAGTCCATCCCAGTGCGTGCTACCGGGGAAAGGCGGGGGTTGGGCTGGAAAAGCAGGTAGCATCTAATGCCTCCCCCTGGACAGGGGAGGTAATTAGCGGACTTCCCCCTGCCAGGGAACACCTGTGACACCAGACATCTTCGTGGAGGGCGGCCCCAAACCTCCCCCACACAGTCGGCCGTGTTCCGGAATTCTGAGTGTGGGGAGGTTCCGTCTTCTGTCTGCAGCACCCGGGATCTCCTAGGAGCCCTTCGAGTGTCTTCCCCGAGTCCCTCCCAGTGCGGGCTGCCGGGGAAAGGCGGGGGTTGGGCTGGAAACGCAGGTAGCATCTAGTGCCTCCTCATGGACAGGGGAGGTAATTAGCGGACTTCCCCCTGCGAGGGAACACCTGTGACACCAGGAAGTTGCGTGGGGCGGCCCTAAACCTCACCCACAGTCAGCCCTGTTCCGGAATTCTGAGTGTGGGGAGGTTACGTCTTCTGTCTGCAGCACCCGGGATCTCCTAGGAGCCCTTCGAGTGTCTTCCCCCAGTCCCTCCCAGTGCGGGCTGCCGGGGAAAGGAGGGGGTTGTGCTGGAAACGCAGGTAGCATCTAGTGCCTCCCCATGGACTGGGGAGGTAATTAGCGGACTACCCTCTGCCAGGGAACACCTGTGACACAAGGCAGCTGCGTGGAGGGCGGCCCCGAACCTCCCCCACACAGTCAAACGTGTTCCGGAATTCTGAGTGTGGGGAGGTTCCGTCTTCTGTCTGCAGCACCCGGGATCTCCTAGGAGCCCTTCGAGTGTCTTCCCCGAGTACCTCCCAGTGCGGGCTGCCGGGGAAAGTCGGGGGATTGGCTGGAAAAGCAGGTAGCATCTAGTGCCTCCCCCTGGACAGGGAAGGTAATTAGCGGACTTCCCCTTGCGAGGGAACACCTGTGACACAAGGCAGCTGCGTGGAGGGCGGCCCCGAACCTCCCCCACACAGTCAGCCGTGTTCCGGAATTCTGAGTGTGGGGAGGTACCGTCTTCTGTCTGCAGCACCCGGGATCTCCTAGGAGCCCTTCGAGTGTCTTCCCCGAGTCCATCCCAGTGCGGGCTACCGGGGAAAGGCGGGGGTTGGGCTGGAAAAGCAGGTAGCATCTAGTGCCTCCCCCTGGACAGGGGAGGTAATTAACGGACTTCCCCCTGCCAGGGAACACCTGTGACACCAGGCAGCTGCGTGGAGGGCGGCCCCGAACCTCCCCCACACAGTCACCCGTGTTCCGGAATTCTGAGTGTGGGGAGGTTCCGTCTTCTGTCTGCAGCACCCGGGATCTCCTAGGAGCCCTTTGAGTGTCTTCCCCGAGTACCTCACAGTGCGGGCTGCCGGGGAAAGTCGGGGGTTGGGCTGGAAATGCAGGTAGAATCTAGTGCCTCCCCCTGGACAGGGGAGGTAATTAGCGGACTTCCCCTTGCGAGGGAACACCTGTGACACAAGGCAGCTGCGTGGAGGGCGGCCCCGAACCTCCCCCACACAGTCAGCCGTGTTCCGGAATTCTGAGTGTGGGGAGGTACCGTCTTCTGTCTGCAGCACCCGGGATCTCCTAGGAGCCCTTCGAGTGTCTTCCCCGAGTCCCTCCCAGTGCGGGCTGCCGGGGAAAGGCGGGGGTTTGGCTGGAAACGCAGGTAGCATCTAGTGCCTCCCCATGGACCAGGGAGGTAATTAGCGGAATTCCCCTTGCGAGGGAACACCTGTGACACAAGGCAGCTGCGTGGAGGGCGGCCCCGAACCTCCCCTACACAGTCAGCCGTGTTCCGGAATTCTGAGTGTGGGGAGGTACCGTCTTCTGTCTGCAGCACCCGGGATCTCCTAGGAGCCCTTCGGGTGTCTTCCCCGAGTCCATCCCAGTGCGGGCTACCGGGGAAAGGCGGGGGTTGGGCTGGAAAAGCAGGTAGCATCTAGTGCCTCCCTCTGGACAGGGGAGGTAATTAACGGACTTCCCCCTGCCAGGGAACACCTGTGACACCAGGCAGCTGCGTGGAGGGCGGCCCCGAACCTCCCCCACACAGTCACCCGTGTTCCGGAATTCTGAGTGTGGGGAGGTTCCGTCTTCTGTCTGCAGCACCCGGGATCTCCTAGGAGCACTTCGAGAGTCTTCCCCGAGTACCTCCCAGTGCGGGCTGCCGGGGAATGTCGGGGGTTGGGCTGGAAAAGCAGGTAGCATCTAGTGCCTCCCCCTGGACAGGGGAGGTAATTAGCGGACTTCCCCTTGCTAGGGAACATCTGTGACACAAGGCAGCTGCGTGGAGGGCGGCCCCGAACCTCCCCCACACAGTCAGCCGTGTTCCGGAATTCTGAGTGTGGGGAGGTACCGTCTTCTGTCTGCAGCACCCGGGATCTCCTAGGAGCCCTTCGAGTGTCTTCCCCGAGTCCATCCCAGTGCGGGCTACCGGGGAAAGGCGGGGGTTGTGCTGGAAAAGCAGGTAGCATCTAGTGCCTCCCCCTGGACAGGGGAGGCAATTAACGGACTTCCCCCTGCCAGGGAACACCTGTGACACCAGGCAGCTGCGTGGAGGGCGGCCCCGAACCTCCCCCACACAGTCACCCGTGTTCCGGAATACTGAGTGTGGGGAGGTACCGTCTTCTGTCTGCAGCACCCGGGATCTCCTAGGAGCCCTTCGAGTGTCTTCCCCGAGTCCCTCCCAGTGCGGGCTACCGGGGAAAGGCGGGGGTTGTGCTGGAAAAGCAGGTAGCATCTAGTTCCTCCCCATTTACAGGGGAGGTATTTAGCGGACTACCCCCTGCCAGGGAACACCTGTGACACCAGGCAGCTGCGTGGAGGGCGGCCCCGAACCTCCCCCACACAGTCAACCGTGTTCCGGAATTCTGAGTGTGGGGAGGTTCCGTCTTCTGTCTGCAGCACCCAGGTTCTCCTAGGAGCCCTTCGAGTGTCTTCCCCGAGTCCCTCCCAGTGCGGGCTGCCGGGGAAAGGCGGGGGTTTGGCTGGAAACGCAGGTAGCATCTAGTGCCTCCCCATGGACCAGGGAGGTAATTAGCGGACTTCCCCTTGCGAGGGAACACCTGTGACACAAGGCAGCTGCGTGGAGGGCGGCCCCGAACCTCCCCCACACAGTCAGCCGTGTTCCGGAATTCTGAGTGTGGGGAGGTTCCGTCTTCTGTCTGCAGCACCCGGGATCTCCTAGGAGCCATTCGAGTGTCTTCCCCCAGTCCCTCCCAGTGCGGGCTGCCGGGGAAAGGCGGGGGTTGGGCTGGAAAAGCAGGTAGCATCTAGTGCCTCCCCATGGACAAGGGAGGTAATTAGCGGACTTCCCCTTGCGAGGGAACACCTGTGACACAAGGCAGCTGCGTGGAGGGCGGCCCCGAACCTCCCCCACACAGTCAGCCGTGTTCCGGAATTCTGAGTGTGGGGAGGTACCGTCTTCTGTCTGCAGCACCCGGGATCTCCTAGGAGCCATTCGAGTGTCTTCCCCGAGTCCCTCCCAGTGCGGGCTACCGGGGAAATGCGGGGGTTGGGCTGGAAAAGCAGGTAGCATCTAGTTCCTCCCCATGGACAGGGGAGGTAATTAGCGGACTACCCCCTGCCAGGGAACACGTGTGACACCAGGCAGCTGCGTGGAGGGCGGCCCCGAACCTCCCCCACACAGTCAGCCGTGTTCCGGAATTCTGAGTGTGGGGAGGTTCCGTCTTCTGTCTGCAGCACCCAGGTTCTCCTAGGAGCCCTTCGAGTGTCTTCCCCGAGTCCCTCCCAGTGCGGGCTGCCGAGGAAAGGCGGGGGTTTGGCTGGAAACGCAGGTAGCATCTAGTGCCTCCCCATGGACCAGGGAGGTAATTAGCGGACTTCCCCTTGCGAGGGAACACCTGTGACACAAGGCAGCTGCGTGGAGGGCGGCCCCGAACCTCCCCCACACAGTCAGCCGTGTTCCGGAATTCTGAGTGTGGGGAGGTTCCGTCTTCTGTCTGCAGCAACCGGGATCTCCTAGGAGCCATCCGAGTGTCTTCCCCGAGTCCCTCCCAGTGCGGGCTACCGGGGAAATGCGGGGGTTGGGCTGGAAAAGCAGGTAGCATCTAGTTCCTCCCCATGGACAGGGGAGGTAATTAGCGGACTACCCCCTGCCAGGGAACACGTGTGACACCAGGCAGCTGCGTGGAGGGCGGCCCCGAACCTCCCCCACACAGTCAGCCGTGTTCCGGAATTCTGAGTGTGGGGAGGTTCCGTCTTCTGTATGCAGCACCCAGGTTCTCCTAGGAGCCCTTCGAGTGTCTTCCCCGAGTCCCTCCCAGTGCGGGCTGCCGAGGAAAGGCGGGGGTTTGGCTGGAAACGCAGGTAGCATCTAGTGCCTCCCCATGGACCAGGGAGGTAATTAGCGGACTTCCCCTTGCGAGGGAACACCTGTGACACAAGGCAGCTGCGTGGAGGGCGGCCCCGAACCTCCCCCACACAGTCAGCCGTGTTCCGGAATTCTGAGTGTGGGGAGGTTCCGTCTTCTGTCTGCAGCACCCGGGATCTCCTAGGAGCCCTTTGAGTGTCTTCCCCGAGTACCTCACAGTGCGGGCTGCCGGGGAAAGTCGGGGGTTGGGCTGGAAATGCAGGTAGAATCTAGTGCCTCCCCCTGGACAGGGGAGGTAATTAGCGGACTTCCCCTTGCGAGGGAACACCTGTGACACAAGGCAGCTGCGTGGAGGGCGGCCCCGAACCTCCCCCACACAGTCAGCCGTGTTCCGGAATTCTGAGTGTGGGGAGGTACCGTCTTCTGTCTGCAGCACCCGGGATCTCCTAGGAGCCCTTCGAGTGTCTTCCCCGAGTCCCTCCCAGTGCGGGCTGCCGGGGAAAGGCGGGGGTTTGGCTGGAAACGCAGGTAGCATCTAGTGCCTCCCCATGGACCAGGGAGGTAATTAGCGGAATTCCCCTTGCGAGGGAACACCTGTGACACAAGGCAGCTGCGTGGAGGGCGGCCCCGAACCTCCCCTACACAGTCAGCCGTGTTCCGGAATTCTGAGTGTGGGGAGGTACCGTCTTCTGTCTGCAGCACCCGGGATCTCCTAGGAGCCCTTCGGGTGTCTTCCCCGAGTCCATCCCAGTGCGGGCTACCGGGGAAAGGCGGGGGTTGGGCTGGAAAAGCAGGTAGCATCTAGTGCCTCCCTCTGGACAGGGGAGGTAATTAACGGACTTCCCCCTGCCAGGGAACACCTGTGACACCAGGCAGCTGCGTGGAGGGCGGCCCCGAACCTCCCCCACACAGTCACCCGTGTTCCGGAATTCTGAGTGTGGGGAGGTTCCGTCTTCTGTCTGCAGCACCCGGGATCTCCTAGGAGCACTTCGAGAGTCTTCCCCGAGTACCTCCCAGTGCGGGCTGCCGGGGAATGTCGGGGGTTGGGCTGGAAAAGCAGGTAGCATCTAGTGCCTCCCCCTGGACAGGGGAGGTAATTAGCGGACTTCCCCTTGCTAGGGAACACCTGTGACACAAGGCAGCTGCGTGGAGGGCGGCCCCGAACCTCCCCCACACAGTCAGCCGTGTTCCGGAATTCTGAGTGTGGGGAGGTACCGTCTTCTGTCTGCAGCACCCGGGATCTCCTAGGAGCCCTTCGAGTGTCTTCCCCGAGTCCATCCCAGTGCGGGCTACCGGGGAAAGGCGGGGGTTGTGCTGGAAAAGCAGGTAGCATCTAGTGCCTCCCCCTGGACAGGGGAGGCAATTAACGGACTTCCCCCTGCCAGGGAACACCTGTGACACCAGGCAGCTGCGTGGAGGGCGGCCCCGAACCTCCCCCACACAGTCACCCGTGTTCCGGAATACTGAGTGTGGGGAGGTACCGTCTTCTGTCTGCAGCACCCGGGATCTCCTAGGAGCCCTTCGAGTGTCTTCCCCGAGTCCCTCCCAGTGCGGGCTACCGGGGAAAGGCGGGGGTTGTGCTGGAAAAGCAGGTAGCATCTAGTTCCTCCCCATTTACAGGGGAGGTATTTAGCGGACTACCCCCTGCCAGGGAACACCTGTGACACCAGGCAGCTGCGTGGAGGGCGGCCCCGAACCTCCCCCACACAGTCAACCGTGTTCCGGAATTCTGAGTGTGGGGAGGTTCCGTCTTCTGTCTGCAGCACCCAGGTTCTCCTAGGAGCCCTTCGAGTGTCTTCCCCGAGTCCCTCCCAGTGCGGGCTGCCGGGGAAAGGCGGGGGTTTGGCTGGAAACGCAGGTAGCATCTAGTGCCTCCCCATGGACCAGGGAGGTAATTAGCGGACTTCCCCTTGCGAGGGAACACCTGTGACACAAGGCAGCTGCGTGGAGGGCGGCCCCGAACCTCCCCCACACAGTCAGCCGTGTTCCGGAATTCTGAGTGTGGGGAGGTTCCGTCTTCTGTCTGCAGCACCCGGGATCTCCTAGGAGCCATTCGAGTGTCTTCCCCCAGTCCCTCCCAGTGCGGGCTGCCGGGGAAAGGCGGGGGTTGGGCTGGAAAAGCAGGTAGCATCTAGTGCCTCCCCATGGACAAGGGAGGTAATTTGCGGACTTCCCCTTGCGAGGGAACACCTGTGACACAAGGCAGCTGCGTGGAGGGCGGCCCCGAACCTCCCCCACACAGTCAGCCGTGTTCCGGAATTCTGAGTGTGGGGAGGTACCGTCTTCTGTCTGCAGCACCCGGGATCTCCTAGGAGCCATTCGAGTGTCTTCCCCGAGTCCCTCCCAGTGCGGGCTACCGGGGAAATGCGGGGGTTGGGCTGGAAAAGCAGGTAGCATCTAGTTCCTCCCCATGGACAGGGGAGGTAATTAGCGGACTACCCCCTGCCAGGGAACACGTGTGACACCAGGCAGCTGCGTGGAGGGCGGCCCCGAACCTCCCCCACACAGTCAGCCGTGTTCCGGAATTCTGAGTGTGGGGAGGTTCCGTCTTCTGTCTGCAGCACCCAGGTTCTCCTAGGAGCCCTTCGAGTGTCTTCCCCGAGTCCCTCCCAGTGCGGGCTGCCGAGGAAAGGCGGGGGTTTGGCTGGAAACGCAGGTAGCATCTAGTGCCTCCCCATGGACCAGGGAGGTAATTAGCGGACTTCCCCTTGCGAGGGAACACCTGTGACACAAGGCAGCTGCGTGGAGGGCGGCCCCGAACCTCCCCCACACAGTCAGCCGTGTTCCGGAATTCTGAGTGTGGGGAGGTTCCGTCTTCTGTCTGCAGCACCCGGGATCTCCTAGGAGCCATTCGAGTGTCTTCCCCGAGTCCCTCCCAGTGCGGGCTACCGGGGAAATGCGGGGGTTGGGCTGGAAAAGCAGGTAGCATCTAGTTCCTCCCCATGGACAGGGGAGGTAATTAGCGGACTACCCCCTGCCAGGGAACACGTGTGACACCAGGCAGCTGCGTGGAGGGCGGCCCCGAACCTCCCCCACACAGTCAGCCGTGTTCCGGAATTCTGAGTGTGGGGAGGTTCCGTCTTCTGTATGCAGCACCCAGGTTCTCCTAGGAGCCCTTCGAGTGTCTTCCCCGAGTCCCTCCCAGTGCGGGCTGCCGAGGAAAGGCGGGGGTTTGGCTGGAAACGCAGGTAGCATCTAGTGCCTCCCCATGGACCAGGGAGGTAATTAGCGGACTTCCCCTTGCGAGGGAACACCTGTGACACAAGGCAGCTGCGTGGAGGGCGGCCCCGAACCTCCCCCACACAGTCAGCCGTGTTCCGGAATTCTGAGTGTGGGGAGGTTCCGTCTTCTGTCTGCAGCACCCGGGTTCTCCTAGGAGCCATTCGAGTGTCTTCCCCCAGTCCCTCCCAGTGCGGGCTGCCGGGGAAAGGCGGGGGTTGGGCTGGAAAAGCAGGTAGCATCTAGTGCCTCCCCATGGACAAGGGAGATATTTAGCGGACTTCCCCCTGCCAGGGAACACCTGTGACACCAGGCATCTTCGTGGAGGGCGGCCCCAAACCTCCCCCACACAGTCGGCCGTGTTCCGGAATTCTGAGTGTGGGGAGGTTCCGTCTTCTGTCTGCAGCACCCGGGATCTCCTAGGAGCCCTTCGAGAGTCTTCCCCGAGTACCTCCCAGTGCGGGCTGCCGGGGAATGTCGGGGGTTGGGCTGGAAAAGCAGGTAGCATCTAGTGCCTCCCCCTGGACAGGGGAGGTAATTAGCGGACTTCCCCTTGCTAGGGAACACCTGTGACACAAGGCAGCTGCGTGGAGGGCGGCCCCGAACCTCCCCCACACAGTCAACCGTGTTCCGGAATTCTGAGTGTGGGGAGGTTCCGTCTTCTGTCTGCAGCACCCAGGTTCTCCTAGGAGCCCTTCGAGTGTCTTCCCCGAGTCCCTCCCAGTGCGGGCTGCCGGGGAAAGGCGGGGGTTTGGCTGGAAACGCAGGTAGCATCTAGTGCCTCCCCATGGACCAGGGAGGTAATTAGCGGACTTCCCCTTGCGAGGGAACACCTGTGACACAAGGCAGCTGCGTGGAGGGCGGCCCCGAACTTACCCCACACAGTCAGCCGTGTTCCGGAATTCTGAGTGTGGGGAGGTTCCGTCTTCTGTCTGCAGCACCCGGGATCTCCTAGGAGCCATTCGAGTGTCTTCCCCCAGTCCCTCCCAGTGCGGGCTGCCGGGGAAAGGCGGGGGTTGGGCTGGAAAGCAGGTAGCATCTAGTGCCTCCCCATGGACAAGGGAGGTAATTAGCGGACTTCCCCTTGCGAGGGAACACCTGTGACACAAGGCAGCTGCGTGGAGGGCGGCCCCGAACCTCCCCCACACAGTCAGCCGTGTTCCGGAATTCTGAGTGTGGGGAGGTACCGTCTTCTGTCTGCAGCACCCGGGATCTCCTAGGAGCCCTTCGAGTGTCTTCCCCGAGTCCCTCCCAGTGCGGGCTACCGGGGAAATGCGGGGGTTGGGCTGGAAAAGCAGGTAGCATCTAGTTCCTCCCCATGGACAGGGGAGGTAATTAGCGGACTACCCCCTGCCAGGGAACACCTGTGACACCAGGCAGCTGCGTGGAGGGCGGCCCCGAACCTCCCCCACACAGTCAGCCGTGTTCCGGAATTCTGAGTGTGTGGAGGTTCCGTCTTCTGTCTGCAGCACCCAGGTTCTCCTAGGAGCCCTTCGAGTGTCTTCCCCGAGTCCCTCCCAGTGCGGGCTGCCGAGGAAAGGCGGGGGTTTGGCTGGAAACGCAGGTAGCATCTAGTGCCTCCCCATGGACCAGGGAGGTAATTAGCGGACTTCCCCTTGCGAGGGAACACCTGTGACACAAGGCAGCTGCGTGGAGGGCGGCCCCGAACCTCCCCCACACAGTCAGCCGTGTTCCGGAATTCTGAGTGTGGGGAGGTTCCGTCTTCTGTCTGCAGCACCCGGGTTCTCCTAGGAGCCATTCGAGTGTCTTCCCCCAGTCCCTCCCAGTGCGGGCTGCCGGGGAAAGGCGGGGGTTGGGCTGGAAAAGCAGGTAGCATCTAGTGCCTCCCCATGGACAAGGGAGATAATTAGCGGACTTCCCCCTGCCAGGGAACACCTGTGACACCAGGCATCTTCGTGGAGGGCGGCCCCAAACCTCCCCCACACAGTCGGCCGTGTTCCGGAATTCTGAGTGTGGGGAGGTTCCGTCTTCTGTCTGCAGCACCCGGGATCTCCTAGGAGCCCTTCGAGTGTCTTCCCCGTGTCCCTCCCAGTGCGGGCTGCTGGGGAAAGGCGGGGGTTGGGCTGGAAACGTAGGTAGCATCTAGTGCCTCCTCATGGACAGGGGAGGTAATTAGCGGACATCACCCTGCCAGGGAACACCTGTGACACCAGGCAGCTGCGTGGAGGGCGGCTCTGAACCTCCCCCTCACAGTCACCCGTGTTCCGGATTTCTGAGTGTGGGGGGGTTCCTTCTTCTGTCTGCAGCACACGAGATCTCCTAGGAGCCCTTCGAGTGTCTTCCCCGAGTCCCTCCCATTGCGGGCTGCCGGGGAAAGGCGGGGGTTGGGCTGGAAAAGCAGGTAGCATCTAGTTCCTCCCCATGGACAGGGGAGGTAATTAGCGGACTACCCCCTGCCAGGGAACACCTGTGACACCAGGCAGCTGCGTGGAGGGCGGCCCCGAACCTCCCCCACACAGTTAGCCGTATTCCGGAATTCTGAGTGTGGGGAGGTTCCGTCTTCTGTCTGCAGCACCCGGGTTCTCCTAGGAGCCCTTCGAGTGTCTTCCCCGAGTCCCTCCCAGTGCGGGCTGCCAGGGAAAGGCGGGGGTTTGGCTGGAAACGCAGGTAGCATCTAGTGCCTCCCCATGGAGAGGGGAGGTAATTAGCGGAATTCCCCTTGCGAGGGAACACCTGTGACACCAGGCAGCTGCGTGGAGGGCGGCCCCGAACCTCCCCCACACAGTCACCCGTGTTCCGGAATTCTGAGTGTGGGGGGGTTCCTTCTTCTGTCTGCAGCACACGGGATCTCCTAGGAGCCCTTCGAGTGTCTTCCCCCAGTCCCTCCCATTGCGGGCTGCCGGGGAAAGGAGGGGGTTGTGCTGGAAAAGCAGGTAGCATCTAGTGCCTTCCCATGGACTGGGGAGGTAATTAGCGGACTACCCCCTGGCAGGGAACACCTGTGACACCAGGCAGCTGCGTGGAGGGCGGCCCCGAACCTCCCCCACACTGTCAAAAGTGTTCCGGAATTCTGAGTGTGGGGAGGTTCCGTCTTCTGTCTGTAGCACCCGGGATCTCCTAGGAGCCCTTCGAGTGTCTTCCCCGAGTACCTCCCAGTGCGGGCTGCCGGGGAAAGTCGGGGGTTGGGCTGGAAAAGCAGGTAGCATCTAGTGCCTCCCCCTGGACAGGGGAGGTAATTAGCGGACTTCCCCTTGCGAGGGAACACCTGTGACACAAGGCAGCTGCGTGGAGGGCGGCCCCGAACCTCCCCCACACAGTCAGCCGTGTTCCGGAATTCTGAGTGTGGGGAGGTACCGTCTTCTGTCTGCAGCACCCGGGATCCCCTAGGAGCCCTTCGAGTGTCTTCCCCGAGTCCATCCCAGTGCGGGCTACCGGGGAAAGGCGGGGGTTGGGCTGGAAAAGCAGGTAGCATCTAGTGCCTCCCCCTGGACTGGGGAGGTAATTAACGGACTTCCCCCTGCCAGAGAACACCTGTGACACAAGTCAGCTTCGTGGAGGGCGGCCCCGAACCTCCCCCACACAGTCAGCCGTGTTCCGGAATTCTGAGTGTGGGGAGGTACCGTCTTCTGTCTGCAGCACCCGGGATCTCCTAGGAGCCCTTCGAGTGTCTTCACCGAGTCCATCCCAGTGCGGGCTACCGGGGAAAGGCGGGGGTTGGGCTGGAAAAGCAGGTAGCAACTAGTGCCTCCCCCTGGACAGGGGAGGTAATTAACGGACTTCCCCCTGCCAGGGAACACCTGTGACACCAGGCAGCTGCGTGGAGGGCGGCCCCGAACCTCCCCCACACAGTCACCCGTGTTCCGGAATTCTGAGTGTGGGGAGGTACCGTCTTCTGTCTGCAGCACCCGGGATCTCCTAGGAGCCCTTCGAGTGTCTTCCCCGAGTCCCTCCCAGTGCGGGCTACCTGGGAAAGGCGGGGGTTGGGCTGGAAAAGCAGGTAGCATCTAGTTCCTCCCCATGGACAGGGGAGGTAATTAGCGGACTACCCCCTGCCAGGGAACACCTGTGACACCAGGCAGCTGCGTGGAGGGCGGCCCCGAACCTCCCCCACAAAGTCAGCCGTGTTCCGGAATTCTGAGTGTGGGGAGGTTCCGTCTTCTCTCTGCAGCACCCGGGTTCTCCTAGGAGCCATTCGAGTGTCTTCCCCCAGTCCCTCCCAGTGCGGGCTGCCGGGGAAAGGCGGGGGTTGGGCTGGAAAAGCAGGTAGCATCTAGTGCCTCCCCATGGACAAGGGAGAAAATTAGCGGACTTCCCCCTGCCAGGGAACACCTGTGACACCAGGCATCTTCGTGGAGGGCGGCCCCAAACCTCCCCCACACAGTCGGCCGTGTTCCGGAATTCTGAGTGTGGGGAGGTTCCGTCTTCTGTCTGCAGCACCCGGGATCTCCTAGGAGCCCTTCGAGTGTCTTCCCCGAGTCCCTCCCAGTGCGGGCTGCCGGGGAAAGGCGGGGGTTGCGCTGGAAACGCAGGTAGCATCTAGTGCCTCCTCATGGACAGGGGAGGTAATTAGCGGACATCACCCTGCCAGGGAACACCTGTGACACCAGGCAGCTGCGTGGAGGGCGGCTCTGAACCTCCCCCTCACAGTCACCCGTCTTCCGGATTTCTGAGTGTGGGGGGGTTCCTTCTTCTGTCTGCAGCACACGGGATCTCCTAGGAGCCTTTCGAGTGTCTTCCCCGAGTCCCTCCCAGTGCGGGCTGCCGGGGAAAGGCGGGGGTTGGGCTGGAAAAGCAGGTAGCATCTAGTTCCTCCCCATGGACAGGGGAGGTAATTAGCGGACTACCCCCTGCCAGGGAACACCTGTGACACCAGGCAGCTGCGTGGAGGGCGGCCCCGAACCTCCCCCACACAGTCAGCCGTATTCCGGAATTCTGAGTGTGGGGAGGTTCCGTCTTCTGTCTGCAGCACCCGGGTTCTCCTAGGAGCCCTTCGAGTGTCTTCCCCGAGTCCCTCCCAGTGCGGGCTGCCGGGGAAAGGCGGGGGTTTGGCTGGAAACGCAGGTAGCATCTAGTGCCTCCCCATGGAGAGGGGAGGTAATTAGCGGAATTCCCCTTGCGAGGGAACACCTGTGACACCAGGCAGCTGCGTGGAGTGCGGCCCCGAACCTCCCCCACACAGTCACCCGTGTTCCGGAATTCTGAGTGTGGGGGGGTTCCTTCTTCTGTCTGCAGCACACGGGATCTCCTAGGAGCCCTTCGATTGTCTTCCCCCAGTCCCTCCCAGTGCGGGCTGCCGGGGAAAGGAGGGGGTTGTGCTGGAAACGCAGGTAGAATCTAGTGCCTCCCCATGGACTGGGGAGGTATTTAGCGGACTACCCCCTGCCAGGGAACACCTGTGACACCAGGCAGCTGCGTGGAGGGCGGCCCCGAACCTCCCCCACACAGTCAACCGTGTTCCGGAATTCTGAGTGTGGGGAGGTTCCGTCTTCTGTCTGCAGCACCCGGGATCTCCTAGGAGCCCTTCGAGTGTCTTCCCCGAGTCCCTCCCATTGCGGGCTGCCGGGGAAAGGCGGGGGTTGGGCTGGAAAAGCAGGTAGCATCTAGTGCCTCCCCCTGGACAGGGGAGGTAATTAGCGGACATCCCCCTGCCAGGGAACACCTGTGACACCAGGCAGCTGCGTGGAGGGCGGCCCCGAACCTCCCCCACACAGTCACCCGTGTTCCGGAATTCTGAGTGTGGGGGGGTTCCTTCTTCTGTCTGCAGCACCCGGGATCTCCTAGGAGCCCTTCGAGTGTCTTCCCCGAGTCCCTCCCAGTGCGGGCTGCCGGGGAAAGGTGGGGGTTGGGCTGGAAAAGCAGGTAGCATCTAGTGCCTCCCCATGGACAGGGGAGGTAATTAGCGGACTACCCCCTGCCAGGGAACACCTGTGACACCAGGCAGCTGCGTGGAGGGAGGCCCCGAACCTCCCCCACACAGTCAGCCGTGTTCCATAATTCTGAGTGTGGGGAGGTTCCGTCTTCTGTCTGCAGCACCCGGGTTCTCCTAGGAGCCCTTCGAGTGTCTTCTCCGAGTCCCTCTCTGTGCGGGCTGCCGGGGAAAGGCGGGGGTTTGGCTGGAAACGCAGGTAGCATCTAGTGCCTCCCCATGGACAGGGGAGGTAATTAGCGGACTTCCCCTTGCGAGGGAACACCTGTGACACCAGGAAGCTGCGTGGGGGGCGGCCCTAAACCTCCCCCACACAGTCATCCGTGTTCCGGAATTCTGAGTGTGGGGAGGTTCCGTCTTGTGTCTGCAGCACCCGTGTTCTCCTAGGAGCCCTTCGAGTGTGTTCCCCGAGTCCCTCCCTGTGCGGGCGGCCGGGGAAAGGCGGGGGTTGGGCTGGAAACGCAGGTAGCATCTAGTGCCTCCCCATGGACAGGGGAGGTAATTAGCGGACTACCCCCTGCCAGGGAACACCTGTGACACCAGGCAGCTACGTGGAGGGCGGCCCCGAACCTCCCCCACACAGTTAGCGGTATTCCGGAATTCTGAGTGTGGGGAGGTTCCGTCTTCTGTCTGCAGCACCCGGGTTCTCCTAGGATCCCTTCGAGTGTCTTCCCCGAGTCCCTCCCAGTGCGGGCTGCCGGGGAAAGGCGGGGGTTTGGCTGGAAACGCAGGTAGCATCTAGTGCCTCCCCATGGAGAGGGGAGGTAATTAGCGGAATTCCCCTTGCGAGGGAACACCTGTGACACCAGGCAGCTGCGTGGAGGGCGGCCCCGAACCTCCCCCACACAGTCACCCGTGTTCCGGAATTCTGAGTGTGGGGGGGTTCCTTCTTCTGTCTGCAGCACACGGGATCTCCTAGGAGCCCTTCGAGTGTCTTCCCCCAGTCCCTCCCAGTGCGGGCTGCCGGGGAAAGGCGGGGGTTTGGCTGGAAACGCAGGTAGCATCTAGTGCCTCCCCATGGACAGGGGAGGTAATTAGCGGACTTTCCCTTGCGAGGGAACACCTGTGACACCAGGAAGCTGCGTGGGGGGCGGCCCTAAACCTCCCCCACACAGTCATCCGTGTTCCGGAATTCTGAGTGTGGGGAGGTTCCGTCTTGTGTCTGCAGCACCCGTGTTCTCCTAGGAGCCCTTCGAGTGTGTTCCCCGAGTCCCTCCCTGTGCGGGCGGCCGGGGAAAGGCGGGGGTTGGGCTGGAAAAGCAGGTAGCATCTAGTGCCTCCCCATGGACAAGGGAGATAATTAGCGGACTTCCCCCTGCCAGGGAACACCTGTGACACCAGGCAGCTGCGTGGAGGGCGGCTGTGAACCTCCCCCTCACAGTCACCCGTGTTCCGGATTTCTGAGTGTGGGGGGGTTCCTTCTTCTGTCTGCAGCACACGGGATATCCTAGGAGCCTTTCGAGTGTCTTCCCCGAGTCCCTCCCAGTGCGGGCTGCCGGGGAATGGCGGGGGTTGGGCTGGAAAAGCAGGTAGCATCTAGTTCCCCCCCATGGACAGGGGAGGTAATTAGCGGACTACCCCCTGCCAGGGAACACCTGTGACACCAGGCAGCTGCGTGGAGGGCGGCCCCGAACCTCCCCCACACAGTCAGCCGTATTCCGGAATTCTGAGTGTGGGGAGGTTCCGTCTTCTGTCTGCAGCACCCGGGTTCTCCTAGGAGCCCTTCGAGTGTCTTCCCCGAGTCCCTCCCAGTGCGGGCTGCCGGGGAAAGGCGGGGGTTTGGCTGGAAACGCAGGTAGCATCTAGTGCCTCCCCATGGAGAGGGGAGGTAATTAGCGGAATTCCCCTTGCGAGGGAACACCTGTGACACCAGGCAGCTGCGTGGAGGGCGGCCCCGAACCTCCCCCACACAGTCACCCGTGTTCCGGAATTCTGAGTGTGGGGGGGTTCCTTCTTCTGTCTGCAGCACACGGGATCTCCTAGGAGCCCTTCGAATGTCTTCCCCCAGTCCCTCCCAGTGCGGGCTGCCGGGGAAAGGAGGGGGTTGTGCTGGAAACGATGGTAGAATCTAGTGCCTCACCATGGACTGGGGAGGTAATTAGCGGACTACCCCCTGCCAGGGAACACCTGTGACACCAGGCAGCTGCGTGGAGGGCGGCCCCGAACCTCCCCCACACAGTCAACCGTGTTCCGGAATTCTGAGTGTGGGGAGGTTCCGTCTTCTGTCTGCAGCACCCGGGATCTCCTAGGAGCCCTTCGAGTGTCTTCCCCGAGTCCCTCCCAGTGCGGGCTGCCGGGGAAAGGCGGGGGTTGGGCTGGAAAAACAGGTAGCATCTAGTGCCTCCCCCTGGACAGGGGAGGAAATTAGCGGACATCCCCCTGCCAGGGAACACCTGTGACACCAGGCAGCTGCGTGGAGGGCGGCCCCGAACCTCCCCCACACAGTCAGCCGTGTTCCAGAATTCTGAGTGTGGGGAGGTTCCGTCTTCTGTCTGCAGCACCCGGGTTCTCCTAGGAGCCCTTCGAGTGTCTTCTCCGAGTCCCTCTCTGTGCGGGCTGCCGGGGAAAGGCGGGGGTTGGGCTGGAAACGCAGGTAGCATCTACTGCCTCCCCATGGACAGGGGAGGTAATTAGCGGACTTCCCCTTGCGAGGGAACACCTGTGACACCAGGAACCTGCGTGGGGGGCGGCCCTAAACCTCCCCCACACAGTCATCCGTGTTCCGGAATTCTGAGTGTGGGGAGGTTCCGTCTTCTGTCTGCAGCACCCGTGTTCTCCTAGGAGCCCTTCGAGTGTGTTCCCCGAGTCCCTCCCAGTGCGGGCTGCCGGGGAAAGGCGGGGGTTGGGCTGGAAACGCAGGTAGCATCTAGTGCCTCCCCATGGACAGGGGAGGTAATTAGCGGACTACGCCCTGCCAGGGAACACCTGTGACACCAGGCAGCTGCGTGGAGGGCGGCCCCGAACCTCCCCCACACAGTCAGCCGTGTTCCGGAATTCTGAGTGTGGGGAGGTTCCGTCTTCTGTCTGCAGCACCCAGGTTCTCCTAGGAGCCCTTCGAGTGTCTTCCCCGAGTCCCTCCCAGTGCGGGCTGCCGGGGAAAGGCGGGGGTTTGGCTGGAAACGCAGGTAGCATCTAGTGCCTCCCCATGGACCAGGGAGGTAATTAGCGGACTTCCCCTTGCGAGGGAACACCTGTGACACAAGGCAGCTGCGTGGAGGGCGGCCCCGAAACTCCCCCACACAGTCAGCCGTGTTCCGGAATTCTGAGTGTGGGGAGGTTCCGTCTTCTGTCTGCAGCACCCGGGTTCTCCTAGGAGCCCTTCGAGTGTCTTCCCCCAGTCCCTCCCAGTGCGGGCTGCCGGGGAAAGGCGGGGGTTGGGCTGGAAAAGCAGGTAGCATCTAGTGCCTCCCCATGGACAAGGGAGATAATTAGCGGACTTCCCCCTGCCAGGGAACACCTGTGACACCAGGCATCTTCGTGGAGGGCGGCTCCAAACCTCCCCCACACACTCGGCCGTGTTCCGGAATTCTGAGTGTGGGGAGGTTCCGTCTTCTGTCTGCAGCACCCGGGATCTCCTAGGAGCCCTTCGAGTGTCTTCCCCGAGTCCCTCCCAGTGCGGGCTACCGGGGAAAGGCGGGGGTTGGGCTGGAAAAGCAGGTAGCATCTAGTGCCTCCCCCTGGACAGGGGAGGTAATTAGCGGACATCACCCTGCCAGGGAACACCTGTGACACCAGGTAGCTGCGTGGAGGGCGGCTCTGAACCTCCCCCTCACAGTCACCCGTGTTCCGGATTTCTGAGTGTGGGGGGGTTCCTTTATCTGTCTGCAGCACACGGGATCTCCTAGGAGCCCTTCGAGTGTCTTCCCCGAGTCCCTCCCAGTGCGGGCTGCCGGGGAAAGGCGGGGGTTGGGCTGGAAAAGCAGGTAGCATCTAGTTCCTCCCCATGGACAGGGGAGGTAATTAGCGGACTACCCCCTGCCAGGGAACACCTGTGACACCAGGCAGCTACGTGGAGGGCGGCCCCGAACCTCCCCCACACAGTTAGCGGTATTCCGGAATTCTGAGTGTGGGGAGGTTCCGTCTTCTGTCTGCAGCACCCAGGTTCTCCTAGGATCCCTTCGAGTGTCTTCCCCGAGTCCCTCCCAGTGCGGGCTGCCGGGGAAAGGCGGGGATTTGGCTGGAAACGCAGGTAGCATCTAGTGCCTCCCCATGGAGAGGGGAGGTAATTAGCGGAATTCCCCTTGCGAGGGAACACCTGTGACACCAGGCAGCTGCGTGGAGGGCGGCCCCGAACCTCCCCCACACAGTCACCCGTGTTCCGGAATTCTGAGTGTGGGGGGGTTCCTTCTTCTGTCTGCAGCACACGGGATCTCCTAGGAGCCCTTCGAGTGTCTTCCCCCAGTCCCTCCCAGTGCGGGCTGCCGGGGAAAGGAGGGGGTTGTGCTGGAAACGCAGGTAGCATCTAGTTCCTCCCCATGGACAGGGGAGGTAATTAGCGGACTACCCCCTGCCAGGGAACACCTGTGACACCAGGCAGCTGCGTGGAGGGCGGCCCCGAACCTCCCCCACACAGTCAACCGTTTTCCGGAATTCTGAGTGTGGGGAGGTTCCGTCTTCTGTCTGCAGCACCCGGGATCTCCTAGGAGCCCTTCGAGTGTCTTCCCCGAGTACCTCCCAGTGCGGGCTGCCGGGGAAAGGCGGGGGTTGGGCTGGAAAAGCAGGTAGCATCTAGTGCCTCCCCCTGGACAGGGGAGGTAATTAGCGGACTTCCCCTTGCGAGGGAACACCTGTGACACAAGGCAGCTGCGTGGAGGGCGGCCCCGAACCTCCCCCACACCGTCAGCCGTGTTCCGGAATTCTGAGTGTGGGGAGGTACCGTCTTCTGTCTGCAGCACCCGGGATCTCCTAGGAGCCCTTCGAGTGTCTTCCCCGAGTCCATCCCAGTGCGTGCTACCGGGGAAAGGCGGGGGTTGGGCTGGAAAAGCAGGTAGCATCTAATGCCTCCCCCTGGACAGGGGAGGTAATTAGCGGACTTCCCCCTGCCAGGGAACACCTGTGACACCAGACATCTTCGTGGAGGGCGGCCCCAAACCTCCCCCACACAGTCGGCCGTGTTCCGGAATTCTGAGTGTGGGGAGGTTCCGTCTTCTGTCTGCAGCACCCGGGATCTCCTAGGAGCCCTTCGAGTGTCTTCCCCGAGTCCCTCCCAGTGCGGGCTGCCGGGGAAAGGCGGGGGTTGGGCTGGAAACGCAGGTAGCATCTAGTGCCTCCTCATGGACAGGGGAGGTAATTAGCGGACTTCCCCCTGCGAGGGAACACCTGTGACACCAGGAAGTTGCGTGGGGCGGCCCTAAACCTCACCCACAGTCAGCCCTGTTCCGGAATTCTGAGTGTGGGGAGGTTACGTCTTCTGTCTGCAGCACCCGGGATCTCCTAGGAGCCCTTCGAGTGTCTTCCCCCAGTCCCTCCCAGTGCGGGCTGCCGGGGAAAGGAGGGGGTTGTGCTGGAAACGCAGGTAGCATCTAGTGCCTCCCCATGGACTGGGGAGGTAATTAGCGGACTACCCTCTGCCAGGGAACACCTGTGACACAAGGCAGCTGCGTGGAGGGCGGCCCCGAACCTCCCCCACACAGTCAAACGTGTTCCGGAATTCTGAGTGTGGGGAGGTTCCGTCTTCTGTCTGCAGCACCCGGGATCTCCTAGGAGCCCTTCGAGTGTCTTCCCCGAGTACCTCCCAGTGCGGGCTGCCGGGGAAAGTCGGGGGATTGGCTGGAAAAGCAGGTAGCATCTAGTGCCTCCCCCTGGACAGGGAAGGTAATTAGCGGACTTCCCCTTGCGAGGGAACACCTGTGACACAAGGCAGCTGCGTGGAGGGCGGCCCCGAACCTCCCCCACACAGTCAGCCGTGTTCCGGAATTCTGAGTGTGGGGAGGTACCGTCTTCTGTCTGCAGCACCCGGGATCTCCTAGGAGCCCTTCGAGTGTCTTCCCCGAGTCCATCCCAGTGCGGGCTACCGGGGAAAGGCGGGGGTTGGGCTGGAAAAGCAGGTAGCATCTAGTGCCTCCCCCTGGACAGGGGAGGTAATTAGCGGACTTCCCCCTGCCAGGGAACACCTGTGACACCAGGCAGCTGCGTGGAGGGCGGCCCCGAACCTCCCCCACACAGTCACCCGTGTTCCGGAATTCTGAGTGTGGGGAGGTTCCGTCTTCTGTCTGCAGCACCCGGGATCTCCTAGGAGCCCTTTGAGTGTCTTCCCCGAGTACCTCACAGTGCGGGCTGCCGGGGAAAGTCGGGGGTTGGGCTGGAAATGCAGGTAGAATCTAGTGCCTCCCCCTGGACAGGGGAGGTAATTAGCGGACTTCCCCTTGCGAGGGAACACCTGTGACACAAGGCAGCTGCGTGGAGGGCGGCCCCGAACCTCCCCCACACAGTCAGCCGTGTTCCGGAATTCTGAGTGTGGGGAGGTACCGTCTTCTGTCTGCAGCACCCGGGATCTCCTAGGAGCCCTTCGAGTGTCTTCCCCGAGTCCCTCCCATTGCGGGCTGCCGGGGAAAGGCGGGGGTTTGGCTGGAAACGCAGGTAGCATCTAGTGCCTCCCCATGGACCAGGGAGGTAATTAGCGGAATTCCCCTTGCGAGGGAACACCTGTGACACAAGGCAGCTGCGTGGAGGGCGGCCCCGAACCTCCCCTACACAGTCAGCCGTGTTCCGGAATTCTGAGTGTGGGGAGGTACCGTCTTCTGTCTGCAGCACCCGGGATCTCCTAGGAGCCCTTCGGGTGTCTTCCCCGAGTCCATCCCAGTGCGGGCTACCGGGGAAAGGCGGGGGTTGGGCTGGAAAAGCAGGTAGCATCTAGTGCCTCCCTCTGGACAGGGGAGGTAATTAACGGACTTCCCCCTGCCAGGGAACACCTGTGACACCAGGCAGCTGCGTGGAGGGCGGCCCCGAACCTCCCCCACACAGTCACCCGTGTTCCGGAATTCTGAGTGTGGGGAGGTTCCGTCTTCTGTCTGCAGCACCCGGGATCTCCTAGGAGCACTTCGAGAGTCTTCCCCGAGTACCTCCCAGTGCGGGCTGCCGGGGAATGTCGGGGGTTGGGCTGGAAAAGCAGGTAGCATCTAGTGCCTCCCCCTGGAAAGGGGAGGTAATTAGCGGACTTCCCCTTGCTAGGGAACACCTGTGACACAAGGCAGCTGCGTGGAGGGCGGCCCCGAACCTCCCCCACACAGTCAGCCGTGTTCCGGAATTCTGAGTGTGGGGAGGTACCGTCTTCTGTCTGCAGCACCCGGGATCTCCTAGGAGCCCTTCGAGTGTCTTCCCCGAGTCCATCCCAGTGCGGGCTACCGGGGAAAGGCGGGGGTTGTGCTGGAAAAGCAGGTAGCATCTAGTGCCTCCCCCTGGACAGGGGAGGCAATTAACGGACTTCCCCCTGCCAGGGAACACCTGTGACACCAGGCAGCTGCGTGGAGGGCGGCCCCGAACCTCCCCCACACAGTCACCCGTGTTCCGGAATTCTGAGTGTGGGGAGGTACCGTCTTCTGTCTGCAGCACCCGGGATCTCCTAGGAGCCCTTCGAGTGTCTTCCCCGAGTCCCTCCCAGTGCGGGCTACCGGGGAAAGGCGGGGGTTGTGCTGGAAAAGCAGGTAGCATCTAGTTCCTCCCCATTTACAGGGGAGGTATTTAGCGGACTACCCCCTGCCAGGGAACACCTGTGACACCAGGCAGCTGCGTGGAGGGCGGCCCCGAACCTCCCCCACACAGTCAACCGTGTTCCGGAATTCTGAGTGTGGGGAGGTTCCGTCTTCTGTCTGCAGCACCCAGGTTCTCCTAGGAGCCCTTCGAGTGTCTTCCCCGAGTCCCTCCCAGTGCGGGCTGCCGGGGAAAGGCGGGGGTTTGGCTGGAAACGCAGGTAGCATCTAGTGCCTCCCCATGGACCAGGGAGGTAATTAGCGGACTTCCCCTTGCGAGGGAACACCTGTGACACAAGGCAGCTGCGTGGAGGGCGGCCCCGAACCTCCCCCACACAGTCAGCCGTGTTCCGGAATTCTGAGTGTGGGGAGGTTCCGTCTTCTGTCTGCAGCACCCGGGATCTCCTAGGAGCCATTCGAGTGTCTTCCCCCAGTCCCTCCCAGTGCGGGCTGCCGGGGAAAGGCGGGGGTTGGGCTGGAAAAGCAGGTAGCATCTAGT
The DNA here is from genome assembly GCF_048773025.1 of Camelus bactrianus. Taxonomy (NCBI): domain Eukaryota; kingdom Metazoa; phylum Chordata; class Mammalia; order Artiodactyla; family Camelidae; genus Camelus; species Camelus bactrianus. The sequence continues at coordinate 1,552,906 of NC_133540.1, forward strand.
GCCTCCCCATGGACAAGGGAGGTAATTAGCGGACTTCCCCTTGCGAGGGAACACCTGTGACACAAGGCAGCTGCGTGGAGGGCGGCCCCGAACCTCCCCCACACAGTCAGCCGTGTTCCGGAATTCTGAGTGTGGGGAGGTACCGTCTTCTGTCTGCAGCACCCGGGATCTCCTAGGAGCCATTCGAGTGTCTTCCCCGAGTCCCTCCCAGTGCGGGCTACCGGGGAAATGCGGGGGTTGGGCTGGAAAAGCAGGTAGCATCTAGTTCCTCCCCATGGACAGGGGAGGTAATTAGCGGACTACCCCCTGCCAGGGAACACGTGTGACACCAGGCAGCTGCGTGGAGGGCGGCCCCGAACCTCCCCCACACAGTCAGCCGTGTTCCGGGATTCTGAGTGTGGGGAGGTTCCGTCTTCTGTCTGCAGCACCCAGGTTCTCCTAGGAGCCCTTCGAGTGTCTTCCCCGAGTCCCTCCCAGTGCGGGCTGCCGAGGAAAGGCGGGGGTTTGGCTGGAAACGCAGGTAGCATCTAGTGCCTCCCCATGGACCAGGGAGGTAATTAGCGGACTTCCCCTTGCGAGGGAACACCTGTGACACAAGGCAGCTGCGTGGAGGGCGGCCCCGAACCTCCCCCACACAGTCAGCCGTGTTCCGGAATTCTGAGTGTGGGGAGGTTCCGTCTTCTGTCTGCAGCACCCGGGATCTCCTAGGAGCCCTTCGAGTGTCTTCCCCGAGTCCCTCCCAGTGCGGGCTACCGGGGAAATGCGGGGGTTGGGCTGGAAAAGCAGGTAGCATCTAGTTCCTCCCCATGGACAGGGGAGGTAATTAGTGGACTACCCCCTGCCAGGGAACACGTGTGACACCAGGCAGCTGCGTGGAGGGCGGCCCCGAACCTCCCCCACACAGTCAGCCGTGTTCCGGAATTCTGAGTGTGGGGAGGTTCCGTCTTCTGTATGCAGCACCCAGGTTCTCCTAGGAGCCCTTCGAGTGTCTTCCCCGAGTCCCTCCCAGTGCGGGCTGCCGAGGAAAGGCGGGGGTTTGGCTGGAAACGCAGGTAGCATCTAGTGCCTCCCCATGGACCAGGGAGGTAATTAGCGGACTTCCCCTTGCGAGGGAACACCTGTGACACAAGGCAGCTGCGTGGAGGGCGGCCCCGAACCTCCCCCACACAGTCAGCCGTGTTCCGGAATTCTGAGTGTGGGGAGGTTCCGTCTTCTGTCTGCAGCACCCGGGTTCTCCTAGGAGCCATTCGAGTGTCTTCCCCCAGTCCCTCCCAGTGCGGGCTGCCGGGGAAAGGCGGGGGTTGGGCTGGAAAAGCAGGTAGCATCTAGTGCCTCCCCATGGACAAGGGAGATATTTAGCGGACTTCCCCCTGCCAGGGAACACCTGTGACACCAGGCATCTTCGTGGAGGGCGGCCCCAAACCTCCCCCACACAGTCGGCCGTGTTCCGGAATTCTGAGTGTGGGGAGGTTCCGTCTTCTGTCTGCAGCACCCGGGATCTCCTAGGAGCCCTTCGAGAGTCTTCCCCGAGTACCTCCCAGTGCGGGCTGCCGGGGAATGTCGGGGGTTGGGCTGGAAAAGCAGGTAGCATCTAGTGCCTCCCCCTGGACAGGGGAGGTAATTAGCGGACTTCCCCTTGCTAGGGAACACCTGTGACACAAGGCAGCTGCGTGGAGGGCGGCCCCGAACCTCCCCCACACAGTCAACCGTGTTCCGGAATTCTGAGTGTGGGGAGGTTCCGTCTTCTGTCTGCAGCACCCAGGTTCTCCTAGGAGCCCTTCGAGTGTCTTCCCCGAGTCCCTCCCAGTGCGGGCTGCCGGGGAAAGGCGGGGGTTTGGCTGGAAACGCAGGTAGCATCTAGTGCCTCCCCATGGACCAGGGAGGTAATTAGCGGACTTCCCCTTGCGAGGGAACACCTGTGACACAAGGCAGCTGCGTGGAGGGCGGCCCCGAACCTACCCCACACAGTCAGCCGTGTTCCGGAATTCTGAGTGTGGGGAGGTTCCGTCTTCTGTCTGCAGCACCCGGGATCTCCTAGGAGCCATTCGAGTGTCTTCCCCCAGTCCCTCCCAGTGTGGGCTGCCGGGGAAAGGCGGGGGTTGGGCTGGAAAGCAGGTAGCATCTAGTGCCTCCCCATGGACAAGGGAGGTAATTAGCGGACTTCCCCTTGCGAGGGAACACCTGTGACACAAGGCAGCTGCGTGGAGGGCGGCCCCGAACCTCCCCCACACAGTCAGCCGTGTTCCGGAATTCTGAGTGTGGGGAGGTACCGTCTTCTGTCTGCAGCACCCGGGATCTCCTAGGAGCCCTTCGAGTGTCTTCCCCGAGTCCCTCCCAGTGCGGGCTACCGGGGAAATGCGGGGGTTGGGCTGGAAAAGCAGGTAGCATCTAGTTCCTCCCCATGGACAGGGGAGGTAATTAGCGGACTACCCCCTGCCAGGGAACACCTGTGACACCAGGCAGCTGCGTGGAGGGCGGCCCCGAACCTCCCCCACACAGTCAGCCGTGTTCCGGAATTCTGAGTGTGTGGAGGTTCCGTCTTCTGTCTGCAGCACCCAGGTTCTCCTAGGAGCCCTTCGAGTGTCTTCCCCGAGTCCCTCCCAGTGCGGGCTGCCGAGGAAAGGCGGGGGTTTGGCTGGAAACGCAGGTAGCATCTAGTGCCTCCCCATGGACCAGGGAGGTAATTAGCGGACTTCCCCTTGCGAGGGAACACCTGTGACACAAGGCAGCTGCGTGGAGGGCGGCCCCGAACCTCCCCCACACAGTCAGCCGTGTTCCGGAATTCTGAGTGTGTGGAGGTTCCGTCTTCTGTCTGCAGCACCCGGGTTCTCCTAGGAGCCCTTCGAGTGTCTTCCCCGAGTCCCTCCCAGTGCGGGCTGCCGGGGAAAGGCGGGGGTTGGGCTGGAAAAGCAGGTAGCATCTAGTGCCTCCCCATGGACAAGGGAGATAATTAGCGGACTTCCCCCTGCCAGGGAACACCTGTGACACCAGGCATCTTCGTGGAGGGCGGCCCCAAACCTCCCCCACACAGTCGGCCGTGTTCCGGAATTCTGAGTGTGGGGAGGTTCCGTCTTCTGTCTGCAGCACCCGGGATCTCCTAGGAGCCCTTCGAGTGTCTTCCCCGTGTCCCTCCCAGTGCGGGCTGCTGGGGAAAGGCGGGGGTTGGGCTGGAAACGTAGGTAGCATCTAGTGCCTCCTCATGGACAGGGGAGGTAATTAGCGGACATCACCCTGCCAGGGAACACCTGTGACACCAGGCAGCTGCGTGGAGGGCGGCTCTGAACCTCCCCCTCACAGTCACCCGTGTTCCGGATTTCTGAGTGTGGGGGGGTTCCTTCTTCTGTCTGCAGCACACGAGATCTCCTAGGAGCCCTTCGAGTGTCTTCCCCGAGTCCCTCCCATTGCGGGCTGCCGGGGAAAGGCGGGGGTTCTGCTGGAAAAGCAGGTAGCATCTAGTTCCTCCCCATGGACAGGGGAGGTAATTAGCGGACTACCCCCTGCCAGGGAACACCTGTGACACCAGGCAGCTGCGTGGAGGGCGGCCCCGAACCTCCCCCACACAGTTAGCCGTATTCCGGAATTCTGAGTGTGGGGAGGTTCCGTCTTCTGTCTGCAGCACCCGGGTTCTCCTAGGAGCCCTTCGAGTGTCTTCCCCGAGTCCCTCCCAGTGCGGGCTGCCAGGGAAAGGCGGGGGTTTGGCTGGAAACGCAGGTAGCATCTAGTGCCTCCCCATGGAGAGGGGAGGTAATTAGCGGAATTCCCCTTGCGAGGGAACACCTGTGACACCAGGCAGCTGCGTGGAGGGCGGCCCCGAACCTCCCCCACACAGTCACCCGTGTTCCGGAATTCTGAGTGTGGGGGGGTTCCTTCTTCTGTCTGCAGCACACGGGATCTCCTAGGAGCCCTTCGAGTGTCTTCCCCCAGTCCCTCCCATTGCGGGCTGCCGGGGAAAGGAGGGGGTTGTGCTGGAAAAGCAGGTAGCATCTAGTACCTTCCCATGGACTGGGGAGGTAATTAGCGGACTACCCCCTGGCAGGGAACACCTGTGACACCAGGCAGCTGCGTGGAGGGCGGCCCCGAACCTCCCCCACACTGTCAAAAGTGTTCCGGAATTCTGAGTGTGGGGAGGTTCCGTCTTCTGTCTGTAGCACCCGGGATCTCCTAGGAGCCCTTCGAGTGTCTTCCCCGAGTACCTCCCAGTGCGGGCTGCCGGGGAAAGTCGGGGGTTGGGCTGGAAAAGCAGGTAGCATCTAGTGCCTCCCCCTGGACAGGGGAGGTAATTAGCGGACTTCCCCTTGCGAGGGAACACCTGTGACACAAGGCAGCTGCGTGGAGGGCGGCCCCGAACCTCCCCCACACAGTCAGCCGTGTTCCGGAATTCTGAGTGTGGGGAGGTACCGTCTTCTGTCTGCAGCACCCGGGATCCCCTAGGAGCCCTTCGAGTGTCTTCCCCGAGTCCATCCCAGTGCGGGCTACCGGGGAAAGGCGGGGGTTGGGCTGGAAAAGCAGGTAGCATCTAGTGCCTCCCCCTGGACTGGGGAGGTAATTAACGGACTTCCCCCTGCCAGAGAACACCTGTGACACAAGTCAGCTTCGTGGAGGGCGGCCCCGAACCTCCCCCACACAGTCAGCCGTGTTCCGGAATTCTGAGTGTGGGGAGGTACCGTCTTCTGTCTGCAGCACCCGGGATCTCCTAGGAGCCCTTCGAGTGTCTTCACCGAGTCCATCCCAGTGCGGGCTACCGGGGAAAGGCGGGGGTTGGGCTGGAAAAGCAGGTAGCAACTAGTGCCTCCCCCTGGACAGGGGAGGTAATTAACGGACTTCCCCCTGCCAGGGAACACCTGTGACACCAGGCAGCTGCGTGGAGGGCGGCCCCGAACCTCCCCCACACAGTCACCCGTGTTCCGGAATTCTGAGTGTGGGGAGGTACCGTCTTCTGTCTGCAGCACCCGGGATCTCCTAGGAGCCCTTCGAGTGTCTTCCCCGAGTCCCTCCCAGTGCGGGCTACCGGGGAAAGGCGGGGGTTGGGCTGGAAAAGCAAGTAGCATCTAGTTCCTCCCCAAGGACAGGGGAGGTAATTAGCGGACTACCCCCTGCCAGGGAACACCTGTGACACCAGGCAGCTGCGTGGAGGGCGGCCCCGATCCTCCCCCACAAAGTCAGCCGTGTTCCGGAATTCTGAGTGTGGGGAGGTTCCGTCTTCTCTCTGCAGCACCCGGGTTCTCCTAGGAGCCATTCGAGTGTCTTCCCCCAGTCCCTCCCAGTGCGGGCTGCCGGGGAAAGGCGGGGGTTGGGCTGGAAAAGCAGGTAGCATCTAGTGCCTCCCCATGGACAAGGGAGAAAATTAGCGGACTTCCCCCTGCCAGGGAACACCTGTGACACCAGGCATCTTCGTGGAGGGCGGCCCCAAACCTCCCCCACACAGTCGGCCGTGTTCCGGAATTCTGAGTGTGGGGAGGTTCCGTCTTCTGTCTGCAGCACCCGGGATCTCCTAGGAGCCCTTCGAGTGTCTTCCCCGAGTCCCTCCCAGTGCGGGCTGCCGGGGAAAGGCGGGGGTTGCGCTGGAAACGCAGGTAGCATCTAGTGCCTCCTCATGGACAGGGGAGGTAATTAGCGGACATCACCCTGCCAGGGAACACCTGTGACACCAGGCAGCTGCGTGGAGGGCGGCTCTGAACCTCCCCCTCACAGTCACCCGTCTTCCGGATTTCTGAGTGTGGGGGGGTTCCTTCTTCTGTCTGCAGCACACGGGATCTCCTAGGAGCCTTTCGAGTGTCTTCCCCGAGTCCCTCCCAGTGCGGGCTGCCGGGGAAAGGCGGGGGTTGGGCTGGAAAAGCAGGTAGCATCTAGTTCCTCCCCATGGACAGGGGAGGTAATTAGCGGACTACCCCCTGCCAGGGAACACCTGTGACACCAGGCAGCTGCGTGGAGGGCGGCCCCGAACCTCCCCCACACAGTCAGCCGTATTCCGGAATTCTGAGTGTGGGGAGGTTCCGTCTTCTGTCTGCAGCACCCGGGTTCTCCTAGGAGCCCTTCGAGTGTCTTCCCCGAGTCCCTCCCAGTGCGGGCTGCCGGGGAAAGGCGGGGGTTTGGCTGGAAACGCAGGTAGCATCTAGTGCCTCCCCATGGAGAGGGGAGGTAATTAGCGGAATTCCCCTTGCGAGGGAACACCTGTGACACCAGGCAGCTGCGTGGAGGGCGGCCCCGAACCTCCCCCACACAGTCACCCGTGTTCCGGAATTCTGAGTGTGGGGGGGTTCCTTCTTCTGTCTGCAGCACACGGGATCTCCTAGGAGCCCTTCGAGTGTCTTCCCCCAGTCCCTCCCAGTGCGGGCTGCCGGGGAAAGGAGGGGGTTGTGCTGGAAACGCAGGTAGAATCTAGTGCCTCCCCATGGACTGGGGAGGTATTTAGCGGACTACCCCCTGCCAGGGAACACCTGTGACACCAGGCAGCTGCGTGGAGGGCGGCCCCGAACCTCCCCCACACAGTCAACCGTGTTCCGGAATTCTGAGTGTGGGGAGGTTCCGTCTTCTGTCTGCAGCACCCGGGTTCTCCTAGGATCCCTTCGAGTGTCTTCCCCGAGTCCCTCCCAGTGCGGGCTGCCGGGGAAAGGCGGGGGTTTGGCTGGAAACGCAGGTAGCATCTAGTGCCTCCCCATGGAGAGGGGAGGTAATTAGCGGAATTCCCCTTGCGAGGGAACACCTGTGACACCAGGCAGCTGCGTGGAGGGCGGCCCCGAACCTCCCCCACACAGTCACCCGTGTTCCGGAATTCTGAGTGTGGGGGGGTTCCTTCTTCTGTCTGCAGCACACGGGATCTCCTAGGAGCCCTTCGAGTGTCTTCCCCCAGTCCCTCCCAGTGCGGGCTGCCGGGGAAAGGCGGGGGTTTGGCTGGAAACGCAGGTAGCATCTAGTGCCTCCCCATGGACAGGGGAGGTAATTAGCGGACTTTCCCTTGCGAGGGAACACCTGTGACACCAGGAAGCTGCGTGGGGGGCGGCCCTAAACCTCCCCCACACAGTCATCCGTGTTCCGGAATTCTGAGTGTGGGGAGGTTCCGTCTTGTGTCTGCAGCACCCGTGTTCTCCTAGGAGCCCTTCGAGTGTGTTCCCCGAGTCCCTCCCTGTGCGGGCGGCCGGGGAAAGGCGGGGGTTGGGCTGGAAAAGCAGGTAGCATCTAGTGCCTCCCCATGGACAAGGGAGATAATTAGCGGACTTCCCCCTGCCAGGGAACACCTGTGACACCAGGCAGCTGCGTGGAGGGCGGCTGTGAACCTCCCCCTCACAGTCACCCGTGTTCCGGATTTCTGAGTGTGGGGGGGTTCCTTCTTCTGTCTGCAGCACACGGGATATCCTAGGAGCCTTTCGAGTGTCTTCCCCGAGTCCCTCCCAGTGCGGGCTGCCGGGGAATGGCGGGGGTTGGGCTGGAAAAGCAGGTAGCATCTAGTTCCCCCCCATGGACAGGGGAGGTAATTAGCGGACTACCCCCTGCCAGGGAACACCTGTGACACCAGGCAGCTGCGTGGAGGGCGGCCCCGAACCTCCCCCACACAGTCAGCCGTATTCCGGAATTCTGAGTGTGGGGAGGTTCCGTCTTCTGTCTGCAGCACCCGGGTTCTCCTAGGAGCCCTTCGAGTGTCTTCCCCGAGTCCCTCCCAGTGCGGGCTGCCGGGGAAAGGCGGGGGTTTGGCTGGAAACGCAGGTAGCATCTAGTGCCTCCCCATGGAGAGGGGAGGTAATTAGCGGAATTCCCCTTGCGAGGGAACACCTGTGACACCAGGCAGCTGCGTGGAGGGCGGCCCCGAACCTCCCCCACACAGTCACCCGTGTTCCGGAATTCTGAGTGTGGGGGGGTTCCTTCTTCTGTCTGCAGCACACGGGATCTCCTAGGAGCCCTTCGAATGTCTTCCCCCAGTCCCTCCCAGTGCGGGCTGCCGGGGAAAGGAGGGGGTTGTGCTGGAAACGATGGTAGAATCTAGTGCCTCACCATGGACTGGGGAGGTAATTAGCGGACTACCCCCTGCCAGGGAACACCTGTGACACCAGGCAGCTGCGTGGAGGGCGGCCCCGAACCTCCCCCACACAGTCAACCGTGTTCCGGAATTCTGAGTGTGGAGAGGTTCCGTCTTCTGTCTGCAGCACCCGGGATCTCCTAGGAGCCCTTCGAGTGTCTTCCCCGAGTCCCTCCCAGTGCGGGCTGCCGGGGAAAGGCGGGGGTTGGGCTGGAAAAACAGGTAGCATCTAGTGCCTCCCCCTGGACAGGGAGGAAATTAGCGGACATCCCCCTGCCAGGGAACACCTGTGACACCAGGCAGCTGCGTGGAGGGCGGCCCCGAACCTCCCCCACACAGTCAGCCGTGTTCCAGAATTCTGAGTGTGGGGAGGTTCCGTCTTCTGTCTGCAGCACCCGGGTTCTCCTAGGAGCCCTTCGAGTGTCTTCTCCGAGTCCCTCTCTGTGCGGGCTGCCGGGGAAAGGCGGGGGTTGGGCTGGAAACGCAGGTAGCATCTACTGCCTCCCCATGGACAGGGGAGGTAATTAGCGGACTTCCCCTTGCGAGGGAACACCTGTGACACCAGGAACCTGCGTGGGGGGCGGCCCTAAACCTCCCCCACACAGTCATCCTTGTTCCGGAATTCTGAGTGTGGGGAGGTTCCGTCTTCTGTCTGCAGCACCCGTGTTCTCCTAGGAGCCCTTCGAGTGTGTTCCCCGAGTCCCTCCCAGTGCGGGCTGCCGGGGAAAGGCGGGGGTTGGGCTGGAAACGCAGGTAGCATCTAGTGCCTCCCCATGGACAGGGGAGGTAATTAGCGGACTACGCCCTGCCAGGGAACACCTGTGACACCAGGCAGCTGCGTGGAGGGCGGCCCCGAACCTCCCCCACACAGTCAGCCGTGTTCCGGAATTCTGAGTGTGGGGAGGTTCCGTCTTCTGTCTGCAGCACCCAGGTTCTCCTAGGAGCCCTTCGAGTGTCTTCCCCGAGTCCCTCCCAGTGCGGGCTGCCGGGGAAAGGCGGGGGTTTGGCTGGAAACGCAGGTAGCATCTAGTGCCTCCCCATGGACCAGGGAGGTAATTAGCGGAATTCCCCTTGCGAGGGAACACCTGTGACACAAGGCAGCTGCGTGGAGGGCGGCCCCGAAACTCCCCCACACAGTCAGCCGTGTTCCGGAATTCTGAGTGTGGGGAGGTTCCGTCTTCTGTCTGCAGCACCCGGGTTCTCCTAGGAGCCCTTCGAGTGTCTTCCCCCAGTCCCTCCCAGTGCGGGCTGCCGGGGAAAGGCGGGGGTTGGGCTGGAAAAGCAGGTAGCATCTAGTGCCTCCCCATGGACAAGGGAGATAATTAGCGGACTTCCCCCTGCCAGGGAACACCTGTGACACCAGGCATCTTCGTGGAGGGCGGCTCCAAACCTCCCCCACACACTCGGCCGTGTTCCGGAATTCTGAGTGTGGGGAGGTTCCGTCTTCTGTCTGCAGCACCCGGGATCTCCTAGGAGCCCTTCGAGTGTCTTCCCCGAGTCCCTCCCAGTGCGGGCTACCGGGGAAAGGCGGGGGTTGGGCTGGAAAAGCAGGTAGCATCTAGTGCCTCCCCCTGGACAGGGGAGGTAATTAGCGGACATCACCCTGCCAGGGAACACCTGTGACACCATGCAGCTGCGTGGAGGGCGGCTCTGAACCTCCCCCTCACAGTCACCCTTGTTCCGGATTTCTGAGTGTGGGGGCGTTCCTTCTTCTGTCTGCAGCACACGGGATCTCCTAGGAGCCCTTCGAGTGTCTTCCCCGAGTCCCTCCCAGTGCGGGCTGCCGGGGAAAGGCGGGGGTTTGGCTGGAAACGCAGGTAGCATCTAGTTCCTCCCCATGGACAGGGGAGGTAATTAGCGGACTTCCCCTTGCGAGGGAACACCTGTGACACCAGGCAGCTGCGTGGAGGGCGGCCCCGAACCTCCCCCACACAGTCACCCGTGTTCCGGAATTCTGAGTGTGGGGGGGTTCCTTCTTCTGTCTGCAGCACACGGGATCTCCTAGGAGCCCTTCGAGTGTCTTCCCCCAGTCCCTCCCAGTGCGGGCTGCCGGGGAAAGGAGGGGGTTCTGCTGGAAACGCAGGTAGAATCTAGTGCCTCCCCATGGACTGGGGAGGTAATTAGCGGACTACCCCCTGCCAGGGAACACCTGTGACACCAGACAGCTGCGTGGAGTGCGGCCCCGAAACTCCCCCACACAGTCAACCGTGTTCCGGAATTCTGAGTGTGGGGAGGTTCCGTCTTCTGTCTGCAAACACCCGGGATCTCCTAGGAGCCCTTCGAGTGTCTTCCCCGAGTCCCTCCCAGTGCGGGCTGCCGGGGAAAGGCGGGGGTTGGGCTGGAAAAGCAGGTAGCAACTAGTGCCTCCCCCTGGACAGGGGAGGTAATTAGCGGACATCCCCCTGCCAGGGAACACCTGTGACACCAGGCAGCTGCGTGTAGGGCGGCCACGAACCTCCCCCACACAGTCAGCCGTGTTCCGGAATTCTGAGTGTGGGGAGGTTCCGTCTTCTGTCTGCAGCACCCGTGTTCTCCTAGGAGCCCTTCGAGTGTGTTCCCCGAGTCCCTCCCTGTGCGGGCGGCCGGGGAAAGGCGGGGGTTGGGCTGGAAACGCAGGTAGCATCTAGTGCCTCCCCATGGACCAGGGAGGTAATTAGCGGACTTCCCCTTGCGAGGGAACACATGTGACACAAGGCAGCTGCGTGGAGGGCGGCCCCGAACCTCCCCCACACAGTCAGCCGTGTTCCGGAATTCTGAGTGTGGGGAGGATCCGTCTTCTGTCTGCAGCACCCGGGTTCTCCTAGGAGCCATTCGAGTGTCTTCCCCCAGTCCCTCCCAGTGCGGGCTGCCGGGGAAAGGCGGGGGTTGGGCTGGAAAAGCAGGTAGCATCTAGTGCCTCCCCATGGACAAGGGAGATAATTAGCGGACTTCCCCCTGCCAGGGAACACCTGTGATACCAGGCATCTTCGTGGAGGGCGGCCCCAAACCTCCCCCACACAGTCGGCCGTGTTCCGGAATTCTGAGTGTGGGGAGGTTCCGTCTTCTGTCTGCAGCACCCGGGATCTCCTAGGAGCCCTTCGAGTGTCTTCCCCGAGTCCCTCCCAGTGCGGGCTACCGGGGAAAGGCGGGGGTTGGGCTGGAAAAGCAGGTAGCATCTAGTGCCTCCCCCTGGACAGGGGAGATATTTCGCGGACTTCCCCCTGCCAGGGAACACCTGTGACACCATTCATCTTCGTGGAGGGCGGCCCAAAACCTCCCCCACACAGTCGGCCGTGTTCCGGAATTCTGAGTGTGGGGAGGTTCTGTCTTCTGTCTGCAGCACCCGGGATCTACTAGGAGCCCTTCGAGTGTCTTCCCCGAGTCCCTCCCAGTGCGGGCTGCTGGGGAAAGGCGGGGGTTTGGCTGGAAACGCAGGTAGCATCTAGTTCCTCCCCATGGACAGGGGAGGTAATTAGCGGACTTCCCCTTGCGAGGGAACACCTGTGACACCAGGAAGCTGCGTGGGGGGCGGCCCTAAACCTCCCCCACACAGTCATCCGTATTCCGGAATTCTGAGTGTGGGGAGGTTCCGTCTTCTGTCTGCAGCACCCGGGTTCTCCTAGGAGCCCTTCGAGTGTCTTCCCCGAGTCCCTCCCAGTGCGGGCTGCCGGGGAAAGGCGGGGGTTGGGCTGGAAAAGCAGGTAGCATCTAGTGCCTCCCCCTGGACAGGGGAGGTAATTAGCGGACTTCCCCTTGCGAGGGAACCCCTGTGACACCAGGCAGCTGCGTGGAGGGCGGCTCCGAACCTCCCCCACACAGTCATACGTGTTCCGGAATTCTGAGTGTGGGGGGGTTCCTTCTTCTGTCTGCAGCACACGGGATCTCCTAGGAGCCCTTCGAGTGTCTTCCCCCAGTCCCTCCCAGTGCGGGCTGCCGTGGAAAGGCGGGGGTTGGGCTGGAAAAGCAGGTAGCATCTAGTGCCTCCCCATGGACTGGGGAGGTAATTAGCGGACTACCCCCTGCCAGGGAACACCTGTGACACCAGACAGCTGCGTGGAGGGCGGCCCCGAAACTCCCCCACACAGTCAACCGTGTTCCGGAATTCTGAGTGTGGGGAGGTTCCGTCTTCTGTCTGCAAACACCCGGGATCTCCTAGGAGCCTTTCGAGTGTCTTCCCCGAGTCCCTCCCAATGCGGGCTGCCGGGGAAAGGCGGGGGTTGGGCTGGAAAAGCAGGTAGCATCTAGTGCCTCCCCCTGGACAGGGGAGGTAATTAGCGGACATCCCCCTGCAAGGGAACACCTGTGACACCAGGCAGCTGCGTGTAGGGCGGCCACAAACCTCCCCCACACAGTCACCCGTGTTCCGGAATTCTGAGTGTGGGGAGGTTCCGTCTTCTGTCTGCAGCACCCGTGTTCTCCTAGGAGCCCTTCGAGTGTGTTCCCCGAGTCCCTCCCTGTGCGGGCGGCCGGGGAAAAGCGGGGGTTGGGCTGGAAAAGCAGGTAGCATCTAGTGCCTCCCCATGGACAGGGGAGGTAATTAGCGGACTACCCCCTGCCAGGGAACACCTGTGACACCAGGCAGCTGCGTGGAGGGCGGCCCCGAACCTCCCCCACACAGTCAGCCTTGTTCCGGAATTCTGAGTGTGGGGAGGTTCCGTCTTCTGACTGCAGCACCCAGGTTCTCCTAGGAGCCCTTCGAGTGTCTTCCCCGAGTCCCTCCCATTGCGGGCTGCCGGGGAAAGGCGGGGGTTTGGCTGGAAACGAAGGTAGCATCTAGTGCCTCCCCATGGACCAGGGAGGTAATTAGCGGACTTCCCCTTGCGAGGGAACACATGTGACACAAGGCAGCTGCGTGGAGGGCGGCCCCGAACCTCCCCCACACAGTCAGCCGTGTTCCGGAATTCTGAGTGTGGGAAGGATCCGTCTTCTGTATGCAGCACCCGGGTTCTCCTAGGAGCCATTCGAGTGTCTTCCCCCAGTCCCTCCCAGTGCGGGCTGCCGGGGAAAGGCGGGGGTTGGGCTGGAAAAGCAGGTAGCATCTAGTGCCTCCCCATGGACAAGGGAGATAATTAGCGGACTTCCCCCTGCCAGGGAACACCTGTGATACCAGGCATCTTCGTGGAGGGCGGCCCCAAACCTCCCCCACACAGTCGGCCGTGTTCCGGAATTCTGAGTGTGGGGAGGTTCCGTCTTCTGTCTGCAGCAACCGGGATCTCCTAGGAGCCCTTCGAGTGTCTTCCCCGAGTCCCTCCCAGTGCGGGCTAACGGGGAAAGGCGGGGGTTGGGCTGGAAAAGCATGTAGCATCTAGTGCCTCCCCCTGGACAGGGGAGATATTTAGCGGACTTCCCCCTGCCAGGGAACACCTGTGACACCATTCATCTTCGTGGAGGGCGGCCCAAAACCTCCCCCACACAGTCGGCCGTGTTCCGGAATTCTGAGTGTGGGGAGGTTCCGTCTTCTGTCTGCAGCACCCGGGATCTACTAGGAGCCCTTCGAGTGTCTTCCCCGAGTCCCTCCCAGTGCGGGCTGCCGGGGAAAGCGGGGGTTGGGCTGGAAACGCAGGTAGCATCTAGTGCCTCCCCCTGGACAGGGGAGGTAATTAGCGGACTTCCCCTTGCGAGGGAACACCTGTGACACCAGGAAGCTGCGTGGAGGGCGGCCCTAAACTTCCCCACACAGTCACCCTTGTTCCGGAATTCTGAGTGTGGGGAGGTTCCGTCTTCTGTCTGCAGCACCCGGGTTCTCCTAGGAGCCGTTCGAGTGTCTTCCCCCAGTCCCTCCCAGTGCGGGCTGCCGGGGAAAGGTGGGGGTTGGGCTGGAAAAGCAGGTAGCATCTAGTGCCTCCCCCTGGACAGGGGAGGTAATTAGTGGACATCACCCTGCCAGGGAACACCTGTGACACCAGGCAGCTGCGTGGAGGGCGGCTCTGAACCTCCCCCTCACAGTCACCCTTGTTCCGGATTTCTGAGTGTGGGGGGGTTCCTTCTTCTGTCTGCAGCACACGGGATCTCCTATTAGCCCTTCGAGTGTCTTCCCCGAGTCCCTCCCAGTGCGGGCTGCTGGGGAAAGGCGGGGGTTTGGCTGGAAACGCAGGTAGCATCTAGTTCCTCCCCATGGACAGGGGAGGTAATTAGCGGACTTCCCCTTGCGAGGGAACACCTGTGACACCAGGAAGCTGCGTGGGGGGCGGCCCTAAACCTCCCCCACACAGTCATCCGTATTCCGGAATTCTGAGTGTGGGGAGGTTCCGTCTTCTGTCTGCAGCACCCGGGTTCTCCTAGGAGCCCTTTGAGTGTCTTCCCCGAGTCCCTCCCAGTGCGGGCTGCCGGGGAAAGGCGGGGGTTTGGCTGGAAACGCAGGTAGCATCTAGTGCCTCCCCATGGAGAGGGGAGGTAATTAGCGGAATTCCCCTTGCGAGGGAACACCTGTGACAGCAGGCAGCTGCGTGGAGGGCGGCCCCGAACCTCCCCCACACAGTCACCCGTGTTCCGGAATTCTGAGTGTGGGGGGGTTCCTTCTTCTGTCTGCAGCACACGGGATCTCCTAGGAGCCCTTCGAGTGTCTTCCCCGAGTCCCTCTCAGTGCGGGCTGCCGGGGAAAAGCGGGGGTTGGGCTGGAAAAGCAGGTAGCATCTAGTGCCTCCCCCTGGACAGGGGAGGTAATTAGCGGACTTCCCCTTGCGAGGGAACCCCTGTGAAACCAGGCAGCTGCGTGGAGGGCGGCTCCGAACCTCCCCCACACAGTCATACGTGTTCCGGAATTCTGAGTGTGGGGGGGTTCCTTCTTCTGTCTGCAGCACACGGGATCTCCTAGGAGCCCTTCGAGTGTCTTCCCCCAGTCCCTCCCAGTGCGGGCTGCCGTGGAAAGGCGGGGGTTGGGCTGGAAAAGCAGGTAGCATCTAGTGCCTCCCCATGGACAGGGGAGGTAATTAGCGGACAACCCACTGCCAGGGAACACCTGTGACACCAGGCAGCTGCGTGGAGGGCGGCCCCGAACCTCCCCCACACAGTCAGCCGTGTTCCAGAATTCTGAATGTGGGGAGGTTCCGTCTTCTGTCTGCAGCACCCGGGTTCTCCTAGGAGCCCTTCGAGTGTCTTCCCCGAGTCCCTCCCAGTGCGGGCTCCCGGGGAAAGGCGGGGGTTTGGCTGGAAACGCAGGTAGCATCTAGTGCCTCCCCATGGAGAGGGGAGGTAATTAGCGGAATTCCCCTTGCGAGGGAACACCTGTGACACCAGGCAGCTGCGTGGAGGGCGGCCCCGAACCTCCCCCACACAGTCACCCGTGTTCCGGAATTCTGAGTGTGGGGGGGTTCCTTCTTCTGTCTGCAGCACACGGGATCTCCTAGGAGCCCTTCGAGTGTCTTCCCCGATTCCCTCCCAGTGCGGGCTGCCGGGGAATGTCGGGGGTTGGGCTGGAAAAGCAGGTAGCATCTAGTGCCTCCCCTTGGACAGGGGAGGTAATTAGCGGACTTCCCCTTGCGAGGGAACACCTGTGACACAAGGCAGCTGCGTGGAGGGCGGCCCCGAACCTCCCCCACACAGTCAGCCGTGTTACGGAATTCTGAGTGTGGGGAGGTACCGTCTTCTGTCTGCAGCACCCGGGATCTCCTAGGAGCCCTTCGAGTGTCTTCCCCGAGTACCTCCCAGTGCGGGCTGCCGGGGAAAGTCGGGGGTTGGGCTGGAAAAGCAGGTAGCATCTAGTGCCTCCCCCTGGACAGGGGAGGTAATTAGCGGACTTCCCCTTGCGAGGGAACACCTGTGACACAAGGCAGCTGCGTGGAGGGCGGCCCCGAACCTCCCCCACACAGTCAGCCGTGTTCCGGAATTCTGAGTGTGGGGAGGTACCGTCTTCTGTCTGCAGCACCCGGGATCTCCTAGGAGCCCTTCGAGTGTCTTCCCCGAGTCCATCCCAGTGCGGGCTACCGGGGAAAGGCGGGGGTTGGGCTGGAAAAGCAGGTAGCATCTAGTTCCTCCCCCTGGACAGGGGAGGTAATTAACGGACTTCCCCCTGCCAGGGAATACCTGTGACACCAGGCAGCTGCGTGGAGGGCGGCCCCGAACATCCCCCACACAGTCACCCGTGTTCCGGAATTCTGAGTGTGGGGAGGTTCCGTCATCTGTCTGCAGCACCCGGGATCTCCTAGGAGCCCTTCGAGTGTCTTCCCCGAGTCCCTCCCTGTGCGGGATACCGGGGAAAGGCTGGGGTTGGGCTGGAAAAGCAGGTAGCATCTAGTTCCTCCCCATGGACAGGGGAGGTAATTAGCGGACTACCCCCTGCCAGGGAACACCTGTGACACCAGGCAGCTGCGTGGAGGGCGGCCCCGAACCGCCCCAACACAGTCAGCCGTGTTCCGGACTTTTGAGTGTGGGGAGGTTCCGTCTTCTGTCTGCAGCACCCGGGTTCTCCTAGGAGCCCTTTGAGTGTCTTCCCCGAGTCCATCCCAGTGCGGGCTGCCGGGGAAAGGCGGGGGTTTGGCTGGAAACGCAGGTAGCATCTAGTGCCTCCCCATGGACCAGGGAGGTAATTAGCGGACTTCCCCTTGCGAGGGAACACCTGTGACACAAGGCAGCTGCGTGGAGGGCGGCCCCGAACCTCCCCCACACAGTCAGCCGTGTTCCGGAATTCTGAGTGTGGGGAGGTTCCGTCTTCTGTCTGCAGCACCCGGGTTCTCCTAGGAGCCATTCGAGTGTCTTCCCCCAGTCCCTCCCAGTGCGGGCTGCCGGGGAAAGGCGGGGGTTGGGCTGGAAAAGCAGGTAGCATCTAGTGCCTCCCCATGGACAAGGGAGATAATTAGCGGACTTCCCCCTGCCAGGGAACACCTGTGACACCAGGCATCTTCGTGGAGGGCGGCCCCAAACCTCCCCCACACAGTCGGCCGTGTTCCGGAATTCTGAGTGTGGGGAGGTTCCGTCTTCTGTCTGCAGCACCCGGGATCTCCTAGGAGCCCTTCGAGTGTCTTCCCCGAGTCCCTCCCAGTGCGGGCTGCCGGGGAAAGGCGGGGGTTGGGCTGGAAACGCAGGTAGAATCTAGTGCCTCCTCATGGACAGGGGAGGTAATTAGCGGACATCACCCTGCCAGGGAACACCTGTGACACCAGGCAGCTGCGTGGAGGGCGGCTCTGAACCTCCCCCTCACAGTCACTCGTGTTCCGGATTTCTGAGTGTGGGGGGGTTCCTTCTTCTGTCTGCAGCACCCGGGATCTCCTAGGAGCCCTTCGAGTGTCTTCCCCGAGTCCCTCCCAGTGCGGGCTCCCGGGGAAAGGTGGGGGTTTGGCTGGAAACGCAGGTAGCATCTAGTGACTCCCCATGGAGAGGGGAGGTAATTAGCGGAATTCCCCTTGCGAGGGAACACCTGTGACACCAGGCAGCTGCGTGGAGGGCGGCCCCGAACCTCCCCCACACAGTCACCCGTGTTTCGGAATTCTGAGTGTGGGGGGGTTCCTTCTTCTGTCTGCAGCACACGGGATCTCCTAGGAGCCCTTCGAGTGTCTTCCCCGAGTCCCTCCCAGTGCGGGCTGCCGGGGAATGTCGGGGGTTTGGCTGGAAAAGCAGGTAGCATCTAGTGCCTCCCCCTGGACAGGGGAGGTAATTAGCGGACTTCCCCTTGCGAGGGAACACCTGTGACACAAGGCAGCTGCGTGGAGGGCGGCCCCGAACCTCCCCCACACAGTCAGCCGTGTTACGGAATTCTGAGTGTGGGGAGGTACCGTCTTCTGTCTGCAGCACCCGGGATCTCCTAGGAGCCCTTCGAGTGTCTTCCCCGAGTACCTCCCAGTGCGGGCTGCCGGGGAAAGTCGGGGGTTGGGCTGGAAAAGCAGGTAGCATCTAGTGCCTCCCCCTGGACAGGGGAGGTAATTAGCGGACTTCCCCTTGCGAGGGAACACCTGTGACACAAGGCAGCTGCGTGGAGGGCGGCCCCGAACCTCCCCCACACAGTCAGACGTGTTCCGGAATTCTGAGTTTGGGGAGGTACCGTCTTCTGTCTGCAGCACCCGGGATCTCCTAGGAGCCCTTCGAGTGTCTTCCCCGAGTCCATCCCAGTGCTGGCTACCGGGGAAAGGCGGGGGTTGGGCTGGAAAAGCAGGTAGCATCTAGTGCCTCCCCCTGGACAGGGGAGGTAATTAACGGACTTCCCCCTGCCAGGGAACACCTGTGACACCAGGCAGCTGCGTGGAGGGCGGCCCCGAACCTCCCCCACACAGTCACCCGTGTTCCGGAATTCTGAGTGTGGGGAGGTTCCGTCTTCTGTCTGCAGCACCCGGGATCTCCTAGGAGCCCTTCGAGTGTCTTCCCCGAGTCCATCCCAGTGCGGGCTACCGGGGAAAGGCGGGGGTTGGGCTGGAAAAGCAGGTAGCATCTAGTTCCTCCCCATGGACAGGGGAGGTAATTAGCGGACTACCCCCTGCCAGGGAACACCTGTGACACCAGGCAGCTGCGTGGAGGGCGGCCCCGAACCTCCCCCACACAGTCAACCGTGTTCCGGAATTCTGAGTGTGGGGAGGTTCTGTCTTCTGTCTGCAGCACCCGGGATCTCCTAGGAGCCCTTCGAGTGTCTTCCCCGAGTACCTCCCAGTGCGGGCTGCCGGGGAAAGTCGGGGGTTGGGCTGGAAAAGCAGGTAGCATCTAGTGCCTCCCCCTGGACAGGGGAGGTAATTAGCGGACTTCCCCTTGCGAGGGAACACCTGTGAAACAAGGCAGCTTCGTGGAGGGCGGCCCCGAACCTCCCCCACACAGTCAGCCGTGTTCTGGAATTCTGAGTGTGGGGAGGTACCGTCTTCTGTCTGCAGCACCCGGGATCTCCTAGGAGCCCTTCGAGTGTCTTCCCCGAGTCCATCCCAGTGCGGGCTACCGGGGAAAGGCGGGGGTTGGGCTGGAAAAGCAGGTAGCATCTAGTTCCTCCCCATGGACAGGGGAGGTAATTAGCGGACTACCCCCTGCCAGGGAACACCTGTGACACCAGGCAGCTGCGTGGAGGGCGGCCCCGAACCTCCCCCAAACAGTCAGCCGTATTCCGGAATTCTGAGTGTGGGGAGGTTCCGTCTTCTGTCTGCAGCACCCGGGTTCTCCTAGGAGCCCTTCGAGTGTCTTCCCCGAGTCCCTCACAGTGCGGGCTGCCGGGGAAAGGCGGGGGTTTGGCTGGAAACGCAGGTAGCATCTAGTGCCTCCCCATGGAGAGGGGAGGTAATTAGCGGAATTCCCCTTGCGAGGGAACACCTGTGACACAAGGCAGCTGCGTGGAGGGCGGCCCCGAACCTCCCCCACACAGTCAGACGTGTTCCGGAATTCTGAGTGTGGGGAGGTACCGTCTTCTGTCTGCAGCACCCGGGATCTCCTAGGAGCCCTTCGAGTGTCTTCCCCGAGTCCATCCCAGTGCGGGCTACCGGGGAAAGGCGGGGGTTGGGCTGGAAAAGCAGGTAGCATCTAGTGCCTCCCCCTGGACAGGGGAGGTAATTAACGGACTTCCCCCTGCCAGGGAACACCTGTGACACCAGGCAGCTGCGTGGAGGGCGGCCCCGAACCTCCCCCACACAGTCAACCGTGTTCCGGAATTCTGAGTGTGGGGAGGTTCTGTCTTCTGTCTGCAGCACCCGGGATCTCCTAGGAGCCCTTCGAGTGTCTTCCCCGAGTACCTCCCAGTGCGGGCTGCCGGGGAAAGTCGGGGGTTGGGCTGGAAAAGCAGGTAGCATCTAGTGCCTCCCCCTGGACAGGGGAGGTAATTAGCGGACTTCCCCTTGCGAGGGAACACCTGTGAAACAAGGCAGCTTCGTGGAGGGCGGCCCCGAACCTCCCCCACACAGTCAGCCGTGTTCTGGAATTCTGAGTGTGGGGAGGTACCGTCTTCTGTCTGCAGCACCCGGGATCTCCTAGGAGCCCTTCGAGTGTCTTCCCCGAGTCCATCCCAGTGCGGGCTACCGGGGAAAGGCGGGGGTTGGGCTGGAAAAGCAGGTAGCATCTAGTTCCTCCCCATGGACAGGGGAGGTAATTAGCGGACTACCCCCTGCCAGGGAACACCTGTGACACCAGGCAGCTGCGTGGAGGGCGGCCCCGAACCTCCCCCAAACAGTCAGCCGTATTCCGGAATTCTGAGTGTGGGGAGGTTCCGTCTTCTGTCTGCAGCACCCGGGTTCTCCTAGGAGCCCTTCGAGTGTCTTCCCCGAGTCCCTCACAGTGCGGGCTGCCGGGGAAAGGCGGGGGTTTGGCTGGAAACGCAGGTAGCATCTAGTGCCTCCCCATGGAGAGGGGAGGTAATTAGCGGAATTCCCCTTGCGAGGGAACACCTGTGACACCAGGCAGCTGCGTGGAGGGCGGCCCCGAACCTCCCCCACACAGTCACCCGTGTTCCGGAATTCTGAGTGTGGGGGGGTTCCTTCTTCTGTCTGCAGCACACGGGATCTCCTAGGAGCCCTTCGAATGTCTTCCCCGAGTCCCTCCCAGTGCGGGCTGCCGGGGAAAGGCGGGGGTTGGGCTGGAAAAGCAGGTAGCATCTAGTGCCTCCCCCTGGACAGGGGAGGTAATTAGCGGACTTCCCCTTGCGATGGAACCCCTGTGACACCAGGCAGCTGCGTGGAGGGCGGCTCCGAACCTCCCCCACACAGTCATACGTGTTCCGGAATTCTGAGTGTGGGGGGGTTCCTTCTTCTGTCTGCAGCACACGGGATCTCCTAGGAGCCCTTCGAGTGTCTTCCCCCAGTCCCTCCCAGTGCGGGCTGCCGGGGAAAGGCGGGGGTTGGGCTGGAAAAGCAGGTAGCATCTAGTGCCTCCCCATGGACAGGGGAGGTAATTAGCGGACTACCCCCTGCCAGGGAACACCTGTGACACCAGGCAGCTGCGTGGAGGGCGGCCCCGAACCTCCCCCACACAGTCAGCCGTGTTCCAGAATTCTGAGTGTGGGGAGGTTCCGTCTTCTGTCTGCAGCACCCGGGTTCTCCTAGGAGCCCTTCGAGTGTCTTCCCCGAGTCCCTCCCAGTGCGGGCTGCCGGGGAAAGGCGGGGGTTTGGCTGGAAACGCAGGTAGCATCTAGTGCCTCCCCATGGACAAGGGAGATAATTAGCGGACTTCCCCCTGCCAGGGAACACCTGTGACACCAGGCATCTTCGTGGAGAGCGGCCCCAAACCTCCCCCACAAAGTCGGCCGTGTTCCGGAATTCTGAGTGTGGGGAGGTTCCGTCTTCTGTCTGCAGCACCCGGGATCTCCTAGGAGCCCTTCGAGTGTCTTCCCCGAGTCCCTCCCAGTGCGGGCTGCCGGGGAAAGGCGGGGGTTGGGCTGGAAACGCAGGTAGCATCTAGTGCCTCCTCATGGACAGGGGAGGTAATTAGCGGACTTCCCCCTGCGAGGGAACACCTGTGACACCAGGAAGTTGCGTGTGGGCGGCCCTAAACCTCACCCACAGTCAGCCCTGTTCCGGAATTCTGAGTGTGGGGAGGTTACGTCTTCTGTCTGCAGCACCCGGGATGTCCTAGGAGCCCTTCGAGTGTCTTCCCCCAGTCCCTCCCAGTGCGGGCTGCCGGGGAAAGGAGGGGGTTGTGCTGGAAACGCAGGTAGCATCTAGTGCCTCCCCATGGACTGGGGAGGTAATTAGCGGACTACCCCTTGCCAGGGAACACCTGTGACACCAGGCAGCTGCGTGGAGGGCGGCCCCGAACCTCCCCCACACAGTCAACCGTGTTCCGGAATTCTGAGTGTGGGGAGGTTCCGTCTTCTGTCTGCAGCACCCGGGATCTCCTAGGAGCCCTTCGAGTGTCTTCCCCGAGTACCTCCCAGTGCGGGCTGCCGGGGAAAGTCGGGGGTTGGGCTGGAAAAGCAGGTAGCATCTAGTGCCTCCCCCTGGACAGGGGAGGTAATTAGCGGACTTCCCCTTGCGAGGGAACACCTGTGACTCAAGGCAGCTGCGTGGAGGGCGGCCCCGAACCTCCCCCACACAGTCAGCCGTGTTCCGGAATTCTGAGTGTGGGGAGGTACCGTCTTCTGTCTGCAGCACCCGGGATCTCCTAGGAGCCCTTCGAGTGTCTTCCCCGAGTCCATCCCAGTGCGGGCTACCGGGGAAAGGCGGGGGTTGGGCTGGAAAAGCAGGTAGCATCTAGTGCCTCCCCCTGGACAGGGGAGGTAATTAACGGACTTCCCCCTGCCAGGGAACACCTGTAACACCAGGCAGCTGCGTGGAGGGCGGCCCCGAACCTTCCCCACACAGTCACCCGTGTTCCGGAATTCTGAGTGTGGGGAGGTTCCGTCTTCTGTCTGCAGCACCCGGGATCTCCTAGGAGCCCTTCGAGTGTCTTCCCCGAGTCCATCTCAGTGCGGGCTACCGGGGAAAGGCGGGTGATGGGCTGGAAAAGCAGGTAGCATCTAGTGCCTCCCCCTGGACAGGGGAGGTAATTAACGGACTTCCCCCTGCCAGGGAACACCTGTGACACCAGGCAGCTGCGTGGAGGGCGGCCCCGAACCTCCCCCACACAGTCACCCGTGTTCCGGAATTCTGAGTGTGGGGGGGTTCCTTCTTCTGTCTGCAGCACACGGGATCTCCTAGGAGCCCTTCGAGTGTCTTCCCCGAGTCCCTCCCAGTGCGGGCTCCCGGGGAAAGGCGGGGGTTTGGCTGGAAACGCAGGTAGCATCTAGTGCCTCCCCATGGACCAGGGAGGTAATTAGCGGACTTCCCCTTGCGAGGGAACACCTGTGACACAAGGCAGCTGCGTGGAGGGCGGCCCCGAACCTCCCCCACACAGTCAGCCGTGTTCCGGAATTCTGAGTGTGGGGAGGTACCGTCTTCTGTCTGCAGCACCCGGGATCTCCTAGGAGCCCTTCGAGTGTCTTCCCCGAGTCCCTCCCAGTGCGGGCTACCCGGGAAAGGCGGGGGTTGGGCTGGAAAAGCAGGTAGCATCTAGTTCCTCCCCATGGACAGGGGAGGTAATTAGCGGACTACCCCCTGCCAGGGAACACCTGTGACACCAGGCAGCTGCGTGGAGGGCGTCCCCGAACCTCCCCCACACAGTCAGCCGTATTCCGGAATTCTGAGTGTGGGGAGGTTCCGTCTTCTGTCTGCAGCACCCGGGTTCTCCTAGGAGCCCTTCGAGTGTCTTCCCGGATTCCCTCCCAGTGCGGGCTGCCGGGGAAAGGCGGGGGTTTGGCTGGAAACGCAGGTAGCATCTAGTGCCTCCCCATGGAGAGGGGAGGTAATTAGCGGAATTCCCCTTGCGAGGGAACACCTGTGACACCAGGCAGCTGCGTGGAGGGCGGCCCCGAACCTCCCCCACACAGTCACCCGTGTTCCGGAATTCTGAGTGTGGGGGGGTTCCTTCTTCTGTCTGCAGCACACGGGATCTCCTAGGAGCCCTTCGAGTGTCTTCCCCGAGTCTCTCCCATTGCGGGCTGCCGGGGAAATGCGGGGGTTGGGCTGGAAATGCAGGTAGCATCTAGTGCCTCCCCCTGGACAGGGGAGGTAATTAGCGGACTTCCCCTTGCGAGGGAACCCCTGTGACACCAGGCAGCTGCGTGGAGGGCGGCTCCGAACCTCCCCCACACAGTCACCCGTGTTCCGGAATTCTGAGTGTGGGGAGGTTCCGTCTTCTGTCTGCAGCACCCGAGATCTCCTAGGAGCCCTTCGAGTGTCTTCACCGAGTCCCTCCCAGTGCGGGCGGCCGGGGAAAGGCGGGGGTTGGGCTGGAAAAGCAGGTAGCATCTAGTGCCTCCTCATGGACAGGGGAGGTAATTAGCGGACTTCCCCCTGCGAGGGAACACCTGTGACACCAGGAAGTTGCGTGGGGGCGGCCCTAAACCTCACCCACACAGTCAGCCCTGTTCCGGAATTCTGAGTGTGGGGAGGTTACGTCTTCTGTCTGCAGCACCCGGGATCTCCTAGGAGCCCTTCGAATGTCTTCCCCCAGTCCCTCCCAGTGCGGGCTGCCGGGGAAAGGAGGGGGTTGTGCTGGAAACGCAGGTAGCATCTAGTGCCTCCCCATGGAGAGGGGAGGTAATTAGCGGAATTCCCCTTGCGAGGGAACACCTGTGACACCAGGCAGCTGCGTGGAGGGCGGCCCCGAACCTCCCCCACACAGTCACCCGTGTTCCGGAATTCTGAGTGTGGGGGGGTTCCTTCTTCTGTCTGCAGCACACGGGAGCTCCTAGGAGCCCTTCGAGTGTCTTCCCCCAGTCCCTCCCAGTGCGGGCTGCCGGGGAAAGGAGGGGGTTGTGCTGGAAACGAGGGTAGCATCTAGTGCCTCCCCATGGACTGGGGAGGTAATTAGCGGACTACCCCCTGCCAGGGAACACCTGTGACACCAGGCAGCTGCGTGGAGGGCGGCCAAGAACCTCCCCCACACAGTCAACCGTGTTCCGGAATTCTGAGTGTGGGGAGGTTCCGTCTTCTGTCTGCAGCACCCGAGATCTCCTAGGAGCCCTTCGAGTGTCTTCCCCGAGTACCTCACAGTGCGGGCTGCCGGGGAAAGTCGGGGGTTGGGCTGGAAAAGCAGGTAGCATCTAGTGCCTCCCCCTGGACAGGGGAGGTAATTAGCGGACTTCCCCTTGCGAGGGAACACCTGTGACACAAGGCAGCTGCGTGGAGGGCGGCCCCGAACCTCCCCCACACAGTCAGCCGTGTTCCGGAATTCTGAGTGTGGGGAGGTACCGTCTTCTGTCTGCAGCACCCGGGATCTCCTAGGAGCCCTTCGAGTGCCTTCCCCGAGTCCATCCCATTGCGGGCTACCGGGGAAAGGCGGGGGTTGGGCTGGAAAAGCAGGTAGCATCTAGTGCCTCCCCCTGGAAAGGGGAGGTAATTAACGGACTTCCCCCTGCCAGGGAACACCTGTGACACCAGGCAGCTGCGTGGAGGGCGGCCCCGAACCTCCCCCACACAGTCACCCGTGTTCCGGAATTCTGAGTGTGGGGAGGTTCTGTCTTCTGTCTGCAGCACCCGGGATCTCCTAGGAGCCCTTCGAGTGTCTTCCCCGAGTACCTCCCAGTGCGGGCTGCCGGGGAAAGTCGGGGGTTGGGCTGGAAAAGCAGGTAGCATCTAGTGCCTCCCCCTGGACAGGGGAGGTAATTAGCGGACTTCCCCTTGCGAGGGAACACCTGTGACACAAGGCAGCTGCGTGGAGGGCGGCCACGAACCTCCCCCACACAGTCAGCCGTGTTCCGGAATTCTGAGTGTGGGGAGGTTCCGTCTTCTGTCTGCAGCACCCGGGTTCTCCTAGGAGCCCTTCGAGTGTCTTCCCCGAGTCCCTCCCAGTGCGGGCTGCCGGGGAAAGGCGGGGGTTTGGCTGGAAACGCAGGTAGCATCTAGTGCCTCCCCATGGACCAGGGAGGTAATTAGCGGACTTCCCCTTGCGAGGGAACACCTGTGACACAAGGCAGCTGCGTGGAGGGCGGCCCCGAACCTCCCCCACACAGTCAGCCGTGTTCCGGAATTCTGAGTGTGGGGAGGTTCCGTCTTCTGTCTGCAGCACCCGGGTTCTCCTAGGAGCCATTCGAGTGTCTTCCCCCAGTCCCTCCCAGTGCGGGCTGCCGGGGAAAGGCGGGGGTTGGGCTGGAAAAGCAGGTAGCATCTAGTGCCTCCCCATGGACAAGGGAGATAATTAGCGGACTTCCCCTTGCCAGGGAACACCTGTGACACCAGGCATCTTCGTGGAGGGCGGCCCCAAACCTCCCCCACACAGTCGGCCGTGTTCCGGAATTCTGAGTGTGGGGAGGTTCCGTCTTCTGTCTGCAGCACCCGGGATCTCCTAGGAGCCCTTCGAGTGTCTTCCCCGAGTCCCTCCCAGTGCGGGCTGCCGGGGAAAGGCGGGGGTTGGGCTGGAAACGCAGGTAGAATCTAGTGCCTCCTCATGGACAGGGAAGGTAATTAGCGGACATCACCCTGCCAGGGAACACCTGTGACACCAGGCAGCTGCGTGGAGGGCGGCTCTGAACCTCCCCCTCACAGTCATTCGTGTTCCGGATTTCTGAGTGTGGGGGGGTTCCTTCTTCTGTCTGCAGCACACGGGATCTCCTAGGAGCCCTTCGAGTGTCTTCCCCGAGTCCCTCCCAGTGCGGGCTCCCGGGGAAAGGCGGGGGTTTGGCTGGAAACGCAGGTAGCATCTAGTGCCTCCCCATGGAGAGGGGAGGTAATTAGCGGAATTCCCCTTGCGAGGGAACACCTGTGACACCAGGCAGCTGCGTGGAGGGCGGCCCCGAACCTCCCCCACACAGTCACCCGTGTTCCGGAATTCTGAGTGTGGGGGGGTTCCTTCTTCTGTCTGCAGCACACGGGATCTCCTAGGAGCCCTTCGAGTGTCTTCCCCGATTCCCTCCCAGTGCGGGCTGCCGGGGAATGTCGGGGGTTGGGCTGGAAAAGCAGGTAGCATCTAGTGCCTCCCCCTGGACAGGGGAGGTAATTAGCGGACTTCCCCTTGCGAGGGAACACCTGTGACACAAGGCAGCTGCGTGGAGGGCGGCCCCGAACCTCCCCCACACAGTCAGCCGTGTTACGGAATTCTGAGTGTGGGGAGGTACCGTCTTCTGTCTGCAGCACCCGGGATCTCCTAGGAGCCCTTCGAGTGTCTTCCCCGAGTACCTCCCAGTGCGGGCTGCCGGGGAAAGTCGGGGGTTGGGCTGGAAAAGCAGGTAGCATCTAGTGCCTCCCCCTGGACAGGGGAGGTAATTAGCGGACTTCCCCTTGCGAGGGAACACCTGTGACACAAGGCAGCTGCGTGGAGGGCGGCCCCGAACCTCCCCCACACAGTCAGCCGTGTTCCGGAATTCTGAGTGTGGGGAGGTACCGTCTTCTGTCTGCAGCACCCGGGATCTCCTAGGAGCCCTTCGAGTGTCTTCCCCGAGTCCATCCCAGTGCGGGCTACCGGGGAAAGGCGGGGGTTGGGCTGGAAAAGCAGGTAGCATCTAGTGCCTCCCCCTGGACAGGGGAGGTAATTAACGGACTTCCCCCTGCCAGGGAATACCTGTGACACCAGGCAGCTGCGTGGAGGGCGGCCCCGAACATCCCCCACACAGTCACCCGTGTTCCGGAATTCTGAGTGTGGGGAGGTTCCGTCTTCTGTCTGCAGCACCCGGGATCTCCTAGGAGCCCTTCGAGTGTCTTCCCCGAGTCCCTCCCTGTGCGGGATACCGGGGAAAGGCTGGGGTTGGGCTGGAAAAGCAGGTAGCATCTAGTTCCTCCCCATGGACAGGGGAGGTAATTAGCGGACTACCCCCTGCCAGGGAACACCTGTGACACCAGGCAGCTGCGTGGAGGGCGGCCCCGAACCGCCCCAACACAGTCAGCCGTGTTCCGGACTTTTGAGTGTGGGGAGGTTCCGTCTTCTGTCTGCAGCACCCGGGTTCTCCTAGGAGCCCTTTGAGTGTCTTCCCCGAGTCCATCCCAGTGCGGGCTGCCGGGGAAAGGCGGGGGTTTGGCTGGAAACGCAGGTAGCATCTAGTGCCTCCCCATGGACCAGGGAGGTAATTAGCGGACTTCCCCTTGCGAGGGAACACCTGTGACACAAGGCAGCTGCGTGGAGGGCGGCCCCGAACCTCCCCCACACAGTCAGCCGTGTTCCGGAATTCTGAGTGTGGGGAGGTTCCGTCTTCTGTCTGCAGCACCCGGGTTCTCCTAGGAGCCATTCGAGTGTCTTCCCCCAGTCCCTCCCAGTGCGGGCTGCCGGGGAAAGGCGGGGGTTGGGCTGGAAAAGCAGGTAGCATCTAGTGCCTCCCCATGGACAAGGGAGATAATTAGCGGACTTCCCCCTGCCAGGGAACACCTGTGACACCAGGCATCTTCGTGGAGGGCGGCCCCAAACCTCCCCCACACAGTCGGCCGTGTTCCGGAATTCTGAGTGTGGGGAGGTTCCGTCTTCTGTCTGCAGCACCCGGGATCTCCTAGGAGCCCTTCGAGTGTCTTCCCCGAGTCCCTCCCAGTGCGGGCTGCCGGGGAAAGGCGGGGGTTGGGCTGGAAACGCAGGTAGAATCTAGTGCCTCCTCATGGACAGGGGAGGTAATTAGCGGACATCACCCTGCCAGGGAACACCTGTGACACCAGGCAGCTGCGTGGAGGGCGGCTCTGAACCTCCCCCTCACAGTCACTCGTGTTCCGGATTTCTGAGTGTGGGGGGGTTCCTTCTTCTGTCTGCAGCACCCGGGATCTCCTAGGAGCCCTTCGAGTGTCTTCCCCGAGTCCCTCCCAGTGCGGGCTCCCGGGGAAAGGTGGGGGTTTGGCTGGAAACGCAGGTAGCATCTAGTGACTCCCCATGGAGAGGGGAGGTAATTAGCGGAATTCCCCTTGCGAGGGAACACCTGTGACACCAGGCAGCTGCGTGGAGGGCGGCCCCGAACCTCCCCCACACAGTCACCCGTGTTTCGGAATTCTGAGTGTGGGGGGGTTCCTTCTTCTGTCTGCAGCACACGGGATCTCCTAGGAGCCCTTCGAGTGTCTTCCCCGAGTCCCTCCCAGTGCGGGCTGCCGGGGAATGTCGGGGGTTTGGCTGGAAAAGCAGGTAGCATCTAGTGCCTCCCCCTGGACAGGGGAGGTAATTAGCGGACTTCCCCTTGCGAGGGAACACCTGTGACACAAGGCAGCTGCGTGGAGGGCGGCCCCGAACCTCCCCCACACAGTCAGCCGTGTTACGGAATTCTGAGTGTGGGGAGGTACCGTCTTCTGTCTGCAGCACCCGGGATCTCCTAGGAGCCCTTCGAGTGTCTTCCCCGAGTACCTCCCAGTGCGGGCTGCCGGGGAAAGTCGGGGGTTGGGCTGGAAAAGCAGGTAGCATCTAGTGCCTCCCCCTGGACAGGGGAGGTAATTAGCGGACTTCCCCTTGCGAGGGAACACCTGTGACACAAGGCAGCTGCGTGGAGGGCGGCCCCGAACCTCCCCCACACAGTCAGACGTGTTCCGGAATTCTGAGTGTGGGGAGGTACCGTCTTCTGTCTGCAGCACCCGGGATCTCCTAGGAGCCCTTCGAGTGTCTTCCCCGAGTCCATCCCAGTGCGGGCTACCGGGGAAAGGCGGGGGTTGGGCTGGAAAAGCAGGTAGCATCTAGTGCCTCCCCCTGGACAGGGGAGGTAATTAACGGACTTCCCCCTGCCAGGGAACACCTGTGACACCAGGCAGCTGCGTGGAGGGCGGCCCCGAACCTCCCCCACACAGTCACCCGTGTTCCGGAATTCTGAGTGTGGGGAGGTTCCGTCTTCTGTCTGCAGCACCCGGGATCTCCTAGGAGCCCTTCGAGTGTCTTCCCCGAGTCCATCCCAGTGCGGGCTACCGGGGAAAGGCGGGGGTTGGGCTGGAAAAGCAGGTAGCATCTAGTTCCTCCCCATGGACAGGGGAGGTAATTAGCGGACTACCCCCTGCCAGGGAACACCTGTGACACCAGGCAGCTGCGTGGAGGGCGGCCCCGAACCTCCCCCACACAGTCACCCGTGTTCCGGAATTCTGAGTGTGGGGGGGTTCCTTCTTCTGTCTGCAGCACACGGGATCTCCTAGGAGCCCTTCGAATGTCTTCCCCGAGTCCCTCCCAGTGCGGGCTGCCGGGGAAAGGCGGGGGTTGGGCTGGAAAAGCAGGTAGCATCTAGTGCCTCCCCCTGGACAGGGGAGGTAATTAGCGGACTTCCCCTTGCGATGGAACCCCTGTGACACCAGGCAGCTGCGTGGAGGGCGGCTCCGAACCTCCCCCACACAGTCATACGTGTTCCGGAATTCTGAGTGTGGGGGGGTTCCTTCTTCTGTCTGCAGCACACGGGATCTCCTAGGAGCCCTTCGAGTGTCTTCCCCCAGTCCCTCCCAGTGCGGGCTGCCGGGGAAAGGCGGGGGTTGGGCTGGAAAAGCAGGTAGCATCTAGTGCCTCCCCATGGACAGGGGAGGTAATTAGCGGACTACCCCCTGCCAGGGAACACCTGTGACACCAGGCAGCTGCGTGGAGGGCGGCCCCGAACCTCCCCCACACAGTCAGCCGTGTTCCAGAATTCTGAGTGTGGGGAGGTTCCGTCTTCTGTCTGCAGCACCCGGGTTCTCCTAGGAGCCCTTCGAGTGTCTTCCCCGAGTCCCTCCCAGTGCGGGCTGCCGGGGAAAGGCGGGGGTTTGGCTGGAAACGCAGGTAGCATCTAGTGCCTCCCCATGGACAAGGGAGATAATTAGCGGACTTCCCCCTGCCAGGGAACACCTGTGACACCAGGCAACTTCGTGGAGGGCGGCCCCAAACCTCCCCCACAAAGTCGGCCGTGTTCCGGAATTCTGAGTGTGGGGAGGTTCCGTCTTCTGTCTGCAGCACCCGGGATCTCCTAGGAGCCCTTCGAGTGTCTTCCCCGAGTCCCTCCCAGTGCGGGCTGCCGGGGAAAGGCGGGGGTTGGGCTGGAAACGCAGGTAGCATCTAGTGCCTCCTCATGGACAGGGGAGGTAATTAGCGGACTTCCCCCTGCGAGGGAACACCTGTGACACCAGGAAGTTGCGTGTGGGCGGCCCTAAACCTCACCCACAGTCAGCCCTGTTCCGGAATTCTGAGTGTGGGGAGGTTACGTCTTCTGTCTGCAGCACCCGGGATGTCCTAGGAGCCCTTCGAGTGTCTTCCCCCAGTCCCTCCCAGTGCGGGCTGCCGGGGAAAGGAGGGGGTTGTGCTGGAAACGCAGGTAGCATCTAGTGCCTCCCCATGGACTGGGGAGGTAATTAGCGGACTACCCCTTGCCAGGGAACACCTGTGACACCAGGCAGCTGCGTGGAGGGCGGCCCCGAACCTCCCCCACACAGTCAACCGTGTTCCGGAATTCTGAGTGTGGGGAGGTTCCGTCTTCTGTCTGCAGCACCCGGGATCTCCTAGGAGCCCTTCGAGTGTCTTCCCCGAGTACCTCCCAGTGCGGGCTGCCGGGGAAAGTCGGGGGTTGGGCTGGAAAAGCAGGTAGCATCTAGTGCCTCCCCCTGGACAGGGGAGGTAATTAGCGGACTTCCCCTTGCGAGGGAACACCTGTGACTCAAGGCAGCTGCGTGGAGGGCGGCCCCGAACCTCCCCCACACAGTCAGCCGTGTTCCGGAATTCTGAGTGTGGGGAGGTACCGTCTTCTGTCTGCAGCACCCGGGATCTCCTAGGAGCCCTTCGAGTGTCTTCCCCGAGTCCATCCCAGTGCGGGCTACCGGGGAAAGGCGGGGGTTGGGCTGGAAAAGCAGGTAGCATCTAGTGCCTCCCCCTGGACAGGGGAGGTAATTAACGGACTTCCCCCTGCCAGGGAACACCTGTAACACCAGGCAGCTGCGTGGAGGGCGGCCCCGAACCTCCCCCACACAGTCACCCGTGTTCCGGAATTCTGAGTGTGGGGAGGTTCCGTCTTCTGTCTGCAGCACCCGGGATCTCCTAGGAGCCCTTCGAGTGTCTTCCCCGAGTCCATCTCAGTGCGGGCTACCGGGGAAAGGCGGGTGATGGGCTGGAAAAGCAGGTAGCATCTAGTGCCTCCCCCTGGACAGGGGAGGTAATTAACGGACTTCCCCCTGCCAGGGAACACCTGTGACACCAGGCAGCTGCGTGGAGGGCGGCCCCGAACCTCCCCCACACAGTCACCCGTGTTCCGGAATTCTGAGTGTGGGGGGGTTCCTTCTTCTGTCTGCAGCACACGGGATCTCCTAGGAGCCCTTCGAGTGTCTTCCCCGAGTCCCTCCCAGTGCGGGCTCCCGGGGAAAGGCGGGGGTTTGGCTGGAAACGCAGGTAGCATCTAGTGCCTCCCCATGGACCAGGGAGGTAATTAGCGGACTTCCCCTTGCGAGGGAACACCTGTGACACAAGGCAGCTGCGTGGAGGGCGGCCCCGAACCTCCCCCACACAGTCAGCCGTGTTCCGGAATTCTGAGTGTGGGGAGGTACCGTCTTCTGTCTGCAGCACCCGGGATCTCCTAGGAGCCCTTCGAGTGTCTTCCCCGAGTCCCTCCCAGTGCGGGCTACCCGGGAAAGGCGGGGGTTGGGCTGGAAAAGCAGGTAGCATCTAGTTCCTCCCCATGGACAGGGGAGGTAATTAGCGGACTACCCCCTGCCAGGGAACACCTGTGACACCAGGCAGCTGCGTGGAGGGCGTCCCCGAACCTCCCCCACACAGTCAGCCGTATTCCGGAATTCTGAGTGTGGGGAGGTTCCGTCTTCTGTCTGCAGCACCCGGGTTCTCCTAGGAGCCCTTCGAGTGTCTTCCCGGATTCCCTCCCAGTGCGGGCTGCCGGGGAAAGGCGGGGGTTTGGCTGGAAACGCAGGTAGCATCTAGTGCCTCCCCATGGAGAGGGGAGGTAATTAGCGGAATTCCCCTTGCGAGGGAACACCTGTGACACCAGGCAGCTGCGTGGAGGGCGGCCCCGAACCTCCCCCACACAGTCACCCGTGTTCCGGAATTCTGAGTGTGGGGGGGTTCCTTCTTCTGTCTGCAGCACACGGGATCTCCTAGGAGCCCTTCGAGTGTCTTCCCCGAGTCCCTCCCATTGCGGGCTGCCGGGGAAATGCGGGGGTTGGGCTGGAAATGCAGGTAGCATCTAGTGCCTCCCCCTGGACAGGGGAGGTAATTAGCGGACTTCCCCTTGCGAGGGAACCCCTGTGACACCAGGCAGCTGCGTGGAGGGCGGCTCCGAACCTCCCCCACACAGTCACCCGTGTTCCGGAATTCTGAGTGTGGGGAGGTTCCGTCTTCTGTCTGCAGCACCCGAGATCTCCTAGGAGCCCTTCGAGTGTCTTCACCGAGTCCCTCCCAGTGCGGGCGGCCGGGGAAAGGCGGGGGTTGGGCTGGAAAAGCAGGTAGCATCTAGTGCCTCCTCATGGACAGGGGAGGTAATTAGCGGACTTCCCCCTGCGAGGGAACACCTGTGACACCAGGAAGTTGCGTGGGGGCGGCCCTAAACCTCACCCACACAGTCAGCCGTGTTCCGGAATTCTGAGTGTGGGGAGGTTACGTCTTCTGTCTGCAGCACCCGGGATCTCCTAGGAGCCCTTCGAATGTCTTCCCCCAGTCCCTCCCAGTGCGGGCTGCCGGGGAAAGGAGGGGGTTGTGCTGGAAACGCAGGTAGCATCTAGTGCCTCCCCATGGAGAGGGGAGGTAATTAGCGGAATTCCCCTTGCGAGGGAACACCTGTGACACCAGGCAGCTGCGTGGAGGGCGGCCCCGAACCTCCCCAACACAGTCACCCGTGTTCCGGAATTCTGAGTGTGGGGGGGTTCCTTCTTCTGTCTGCAGCACACGGGAGCTCCTAGGAGCCCTTCGAGTGTCTTCCCCCAGTCCCTCCCAGTGCGGGCTGCCGGGGAAAGGAGGGGGTTGTGCTGGAAACGAGGGTAGCATCTAGTGCCTCCCCATGGACTGGGGAGGTAATTAGCGGACTACCCCCTGCCAGGGAACACCTGTGACACCAGGCAGCTGCGTGGAGGGCGGCCAAGAACCTCCCCCACACAGTCAACCGTGTTCCGGAATTCTGAGTGTGGGGAGGTTCCGTCTTCTGTCTGCAGCACCCGAGATCTCCTAGGAGCCCTTCGAGTGTCTTCCCCGAGTACCTCACAGTGCGGGCTGCCGGGGAAAGTCGGGGGTTGGGCTGGAAAAGCAGGTAGCATCTAGTGCCTCCCCCTGGACAGGGGAGGTAATTAGCGGACTTCCCCTTGCGAGGGAACACCTGTGACACAAGGCAGCTGCGTGGAGGGCGGCCCCGAACCTCCCCCACACAGTCAGCCGTGTTCCGGAATTCTGAGTGTGGGGAGGTACCGTCTTCTGTCTGCAGCACCCGGGATCTCCTAGGAGCCCTTCGAGTGCCTTCCCCGAGTCCATCCCATTGCGGGCTACCGGGGAAAGGCGGGGGTTGGGCTGGAAAAGCAGGTAGCATCTAGTGCCTCCCCCTGGAAAGGGGAGGTAATTAACGGACTTCCCCCTGCCAGGGAACACCTGTGACACCAGGCAGCTGCGTGGAGGGCGGCCCCGAACCTCCCCCACACAGTCACCCGTGTTCCGGAATTCTGAGTGTGGGGAGGTTCTGTCTTCTGTCTGCAGCACCCGGGATCTCCTAGGAGCCCTTCGAGTGTCTTCCCCGAGTACCTCCCAGTGCGGGCTGCCGGGGAAAGTCGGGGGTTGGGCTGGAAAAGCAGGTAGCATCTAGTGCCTCCCCCTGGACAGGGGAGGTAATTAGCGGACTTCCCCTTGCGAGGGAACACCTGTGACACAAGGCAGCTGCGTGGAGGGCGGCCACGAACCTCCCCCACACAGTCAGCCGTGTTCCGGAATTCTGAGTGTGGGGAGGTTCCGTCTTCTGTCTGCAGCACCCGGGTTCTCCTAGGAGCCATTCGAGTGTCTTCCCCCAGTCCCTCCCAGTGCGGGCTGCCGGGGAAAGGCGGGGGTTGGGCTGGAAAAGCAGGTAGCATCTAGTGCCTCCCCATGGACAAGGGAGATAATTAGCGGACTTCCCCCTGCCAGGGAACACCTGTGACACCAGGCATCTTCGTGGAGGGCGGCCCCAAACCTCCCCCACACAGTCGGCCGTGTTCCGGAATTCTGAGTGTGGGGAGGTTCCGTCTTCTGTCTGCAGCACCCGGGATCTCCTAGGAGCCCTTCGAGTGTCTTCCCCGAGTCCCTCCCAGTGCGGGCTGCCGGGGAAAGGCGGGGGTTGGGCTGGAAACGCAGGTAGCATCTAGTGCCTCCTCATGGACAGGGGAGGTAATTAGCGGACATCACCCTGCCAGGGAACACCTGTGACACCAGGCAGCTGCGTGGAGGGCGGCTCTGAACCTCCCCCTCACAGTCACCCGTGTTCCGGATTTCTGAGTGTGGGGGGGTTCCTTCTTCTGTCTGCAGCACACGGGATCTCCTAGGAGCCCTTCGAGTGTCTTCCCCGAGTCCCTCCCAGTGCGGGCTGCCGTGGAAAGGCGGGGGTTGGGCTGGAAAAGCAGGTAGCATCTAGTGCCTCCCCATGGACAGGGGAGGTAATTAGCGGACAACCCACTGCCAGGGAACACCTGTGACACCAGGCAGCTGCGTGGAGGGCGGCCCCGAACCTCCCCCACACAGTCAGCCGTGTTCCAGAATTCTGAATGTGGGGAGGTTCCGTCTTCTGTCTGCAGCACCCGGGTTCTCCTAGGAGCCCTTCGAGTGTCTTCCCCGAGTCCCTCCCAGTGCGGGCTCCCGGGGAAAGGCGGGGGTTTGGCTGGAAACGCAGGTAGCATCTAGTGCCTCCCCATGGAGAGGGGAGGTAATTAGCGGAATTCCCCTTGCGAGGGAACACCTGTGACACCAGGCAGCTGCGTGGAGGGCGGCCCCGAACCTCCCCCACACAGTCACCCGTGTTCCGGAATTCTGAGTGTGGGGGGGTTCCTTCTTCTGTCTGCAGCACACGGGATCTCCTAGGAGCCCTTCGAGTGTCTTCCCCGATTCCCTCCCAGTGCGGGCTGCCGGGGAATGTCGGGGGTTGGGCTGGAAAAGCAGGTAGCATCTAGTGCCTCCCCTTGGACAGGGGAGGTAATTAGCGGACTTCCCCTTGCGAGGGAACACCTGTGACACAAGGCAGCTGCGTGGAGGGCGGCCCCGAACCTCCCCCACACAGTCAGCCGTGTTACGGAATTCTGAGTGTGGGGAGGTACCGTCTTCTGTCTGCAGCACCCGGGATCTCCTAGGAGCCCTTCGAGTGTCTTCCCCGAGTACCTCCCAGTGCGGGCTGCCGGGGAAAGTCGGGGGTTGGGCTGGAAAAGCAGGTAGCATCTAGTGCCTCCCCCTGGACAGGGGAGGTAATTAGCGGACTTCCCCTTGCGAGGGAACACCTGTGACACAAGGCAGCTGCGTGGAGGGCGGCCCCGAACCTCCCCCACACAGTCAGCCGTGTTCCGGAATTCTGAGTGTGGGGAGGTACCGTCTTCTGTCTGCAGCACCCGGGATCTCCTAGGAGCCCTTCGAGTGTCTTCCCCGAGTCCATCCCAGTGCGGGCTACCGGGGAAAGGCGGGGGTTGGGCTGGAAAAGCAGGTAGCATCTAGTTCCTCCCCCTGGACAGGGGAGGTAATTAACGGACTTCCCCCTGCCAGGGAATACCTGTGACACCAGGCAGCTGCGTGGAGGGCGGCCCCGAACATCCCCCACACAGTCACCCGTGTTCCGGAATTCTGAGTGTGGGGAGGTTCCGTCATCTGTCTGCAGCACCCGGGATCTCCTAGGAGCCCTTCGAGTGTCTTCCCCGAGTCCCTCCCTGTGCGGGATACCGGGGAAAGGCTGGGGTTGGGCTGGAAAAGCAGGTAGCATCTAGTTCCTCCCCATGGACAGGGGAGGTAATTAGCGGACTACCCCCTGCCAGGGAACACCTGTGACACCAGGCAGCTGCGTGGAGGGCGGCCCCGAACCGCCCCAACACAGTCAGCCGTGTTCCGGACTTTTGAGTGTGGGGAGGTTCCGTCTTCTGTCTGCAGCACCCGGGTTCTCCTAGGAGCCCTTTGAGTGTCTTCCCCGAGTCCATCCCAGTGCGGGCTGCCGGGGAAAGGCGGGGGTTTGGCTGGAAACGCAGGTAGCATCTAGTGCCTCCCCATGGACCAGGGAGGTAATTAGCGGACTTCCCCTTGCGAGGGAACACCTGTGACACAAGGCAGCTGCGTGGAGGGCGGCCCCGAACCTCCCCCACACAGTCAGCCGTGTTCCGGAATTCTGAGTGTGGGGAGGTTCCGTCTTCTGTCTGCAGCACCCGGGTTCTCCTAGGAGCCATTCGAGTGTCTTCCCCCAGTCCCTCCCAGTGCGGGCTGCCGGGGAAAGGCGGGGGTTGGGCTGGAAAAGCAGGTAGCATCTAGTGCCTCCCCATGGACAAGGGAGATAATTAGCGGACTTCCCCCTGCCAGGGAACACCTGTGACACCAGGCATCTTCGTGGAGGGCGGCCCCAAACCTCCCCCACACAGTCGGCCGTGTTCCGGAATTCTGAGTGTGGGGAGGTTCCGTCTTCTGTCTGCAGCACCCGGGATCTCCTAGGAGCCCTTCGAGTGTCTTCCCCGAGTCCCTCCCAGTGCGGGCTGCCGGGGAAAGGCGGGGGTTGGGCTGGAAACGCAGGTAGAATCTAGTGCCTCCTCATGGACAGGGGAGGTAATTAGCGGACATCACCCTGCCAGGGAACACCTGTGACACCAGGCAGCTGCGTGGAGGGCGGCTCTGAACCTCCCCCTCACAGTCACTCGTGTTCCGGATTTCTGAGTGTGGGGGGGTTCCTTCTTCTGTCTGCAGCACCCGGGATCTCCTAGGAGCCCTTCGAGTGTCTTCCCCGAGTCCCTCCCAGTGCGGGCTCCCGGGGAAAGGTGGGGGTTTGGCTGGAAACGCAGGTAGCATCTAGTGACTCCCCATGGAGAGGGGAGGTAATTAGCGGAATTCCCCTTGCGAGGGAACACCTGTGACACCAGGCAGCTGCGTGGAGGGCGGCCCCGAACCTCCCCCACACAGTCACCCGTGTTTCGGAATTCTGAGTGTGGGGGGGTTCCTTCTTCTGTCTGCAGCACACGGGATCTCCTAGGAGCCCTTCGAGTGTCTTCCCCGAGTCCCTCCCAGTGCGGGCTGCCGGGGAATGTCGGGGGTTTGGCTGGAAAAGCAGGTAGCATCTAGTGCCTCCCCCTGGACAGGGGAGGTAATTAGCGGACTTCCCCTTGCGAGGGAACACCTGTGACACAAGGCAGCTGCGTGGAGGGCGGCCCCGAACCTCCCCCACACAGTCAGCCGTGTTACGGAATTCTGAGTGTGGGGAGGTACCGTCTTCTGTCTGCAGCACCCGGGATCTCCTAGGAGCCCTTCGAGTGTCTTCCCCGAGTACCTCCCAGTGCGGGCTGCCGGGGAAAGTCGGGGGTTGGGCTGGAAAAGCAGGTAGCATCTAGTGCCTCCCCCTGGACAGGGGAGGTAATTAGCGGACTTCCCCTTGCGAGGGAACACCTGTGACACAAGGCAGCTGCGTGGAGGGCGGCCCCGAACCTCCCCCACACAGTCAGACGTGTTCCGGAATTCTGAGTTTGGGGAGGTACCGTCTTCTGTCTGCAGCACCCGGGATCTCCTAGGAGCCCTTCGAGTGTCTTCCCCGAGTCCATCCCAGTGCTGGCTACCGGGGAAAGGCGGGGGTTGGGCTGGAAAAGCAGGTAGCATCTAGTGCCTCCCCCTGGACAGGGGAGGTAATTAACGGACTTCCCCCTGCCAGGGAACACCTGTGACACCAGGCAGCTGCGTGGAGGGCGGCCCCGAACCTCCCCCACACAGTCACCCGTGTTCCGGAATTCTGAGTGTGGGGAGGTTCCGTCTTCTGTCTGCAGCACCCGGGATCTCCTAGGAGCCCTTCGAGTGTCTTCCCCGAGTCCATCCCAGTGCGGGCTACCGGGGAAAGGCGGGGGTTGGGCTGGAAAAGCAGGTAGCATCTAGTTCCTCCCCATGGACAGGGGAGGTAATTAGCGGACTACCCCCTGCCAGGGAACACCTGTGACACCAGGCAGCTGCGTGGAGGGCGGCCCCGAACCTCCCCCACACAGTCAACCGTGTTCCGGAATTCTGAGTGTGGGGAGGTTCTGTCTTCTGTCTGCAGCACCCGGGATCTCCTAGGAGCCCTTCGAGTGTCTTCCCCGAGTACCTCCCAGTGCGGGCTGCCGGGGAAAGTCGGGGGTTGGGCTGGAAAAGCAGGTAGCATCTAGTGCCTCCCCCTGGACAGGGGAGGTAATTAGCGGACTTCCCCTTGCGAGGGAACACCTGTGAAACAAGGCAGCTTCGTGGAGGGCGGCCCCGAACCTCCCCCACACAGTCAGCCGTGTTCTGGAATTCTGAGTGTGGGGAGGTACCGTCTTCTGTCTGCAGCACCCGGGATCTCCTAGGAGCCCTTCGAGTGTCTTCCCCGAGTCCATCCCAGTGCGGGCTACCGGGGAAAGGCGGGGGTTGGGCTGGAAAAGCAGGTAGCATCTAGTTCCTCCCCATGGACAGGGGAGGTAATTAGCGGACTACCCCCTGCCAGGGAACACCTGTGACACCAGGCAGCTGCGTGGAGGGCGGCCCCGAACCTCCCCCAAACAGTCAGCCGTATTCCGGAATTCTGAGTGTGGGGAGGTTCCGTCTTCTGTCTGCAGCACCCGGGTTCTCCTAGGAGCCCTTCGAGTGTCTTCCCCGAGTCCCTCACAGTGCGGGCTGCCGGGGAAAGGCGGGGGTTTGGCTGGAAACGCAGGTAGCATCTAGTGCCTCCCCATGGAGAGGGGAGGTAATTAGCGGAATTCCCCTTGCGAGGGAACACCTGTGACACAAGGCAGCTGCGTGGAGGGCGGCCCCGAACCTCCCCCACACAGTCAGACGTGTTCCGGAATTCTGAGTGTGGGGAGGTACCGTCTTCTGTCTGCAGCACCCGGGATCTCCTAGGAGCCCTTCGAGTGTCTTCCCCGAGTCCATCCCAGTGCGGGCTACCGGGGAAAGGCGGGGGTTGGGCTGGAAAAGCAGGTAGCATCTAGTGCCTCCCCCTGGACAGGGGAGGTAATTAACGGACTTCCCCCTGCCAGGGAACACCTGTGACACCAGGCAGCTGCGTGGAGGGCGGCCCCGAACCTCCCCCACACAGTCAACCGTGTTCCGGAATTCTGAGTGTGGGGAGGTTCTGTCTTCTGTCTGCAGCACCCGGGATCTCCTAGGAGCCCTTCGAGTGTCTTCCCCGAGTACCTCCCAGTGCGGGCTGCCGGGGAAAGTCGGGGGTTGGGCTGGAAAAGCAGGTAGCATCTAGTGCCTCCCCCTGGACAGGGGAGGTAATTAGCGGACTTCCCCTTGCGAGGGAACACCTGTGAAACAAGGCAGCTTCGTGGAGGGCGGCCCCGAACCTCCCCCACACAGTCAGCCGTGTTCTGGAATTCTGAGTGTGGGGAGGTACCGTCTTCTGTCTGCAGCACCCGGGATCTCCTAGGAGCCCTTCGAGTGTCTTCCCCGAGTCCATCCCAGTGCGGGCTACCGGGGAAAGGCGGGGGTTGGGCTGGAAAAGCAGGTAGCATCTAGTTCCTCCCCATGGACAGGGGAGGTAATTAGCGGACTACCCCCTGCCAGGGAACACCTGTGACACCAGGCAGCTGCGTGGAGGGCGGCCCCGAACCTCCCCCAAACAGTCAGCCGTATTCCGGAATTCTGAGTGTGGGGAGGTTCCGTCTTCTGTCTGCAGCACCCGGGTTCTCCTAGGAGCCCTTCGAGTGTCTTCCCCGAGTCCCTCACAGTGCGGGCTGCCGGGGAAAGGCGGGGGTTTGGCTGGAAACGCAGGTAGCATCTAGTGCCTCCCCATGGAGAGGGGAGGTAATTAGCGGAATTCCCCTTGCGAGGGAACACCTGTGACACCAGGCAGCTGCGTGGAGGGCGGCCCCGAACCTCCCCCACACAGTCACCCGTGTTCCGGAATTCTGAGTGTGGGGGGGTTCCTTCTTCTGTCTGCAGCACACGGGATCTCCTAGGAGCCCTTCGATTGTCTTCCCCGAGTCCCTCCCAGTGCGGGCTGCCGGGGAAAGGCGGGGGTTGGGCTGGAAAAGCAGGTAGCATCTAGTGCCTCCCCCTGGACAGGGGAGGTAATTAGCGGACTTCCCCTTGCGATGGAACCCCTGTGACACCAGGCAGCTGCGTGGAGGGCGGCTCCGAACCTCCCCCACACAGTCATACGTGTTCCGGAATTCTGAGTGTGGGGGGGTTCCTTCTTCTGTCTGCAGCACACGGGATCTCCTAGGAGCCCTTCGAGTGTCTTCCCCCAGTCCCTCCCAGTGCGGGCTGCCGGGGAAAGGCGGGGGTTGGGCTGGAAAAGCAGGTAGCATCTAGTGCCTCCCCATGGACAGGGGAGGTAATTAGCGGACTACCCCCTGCCAGGGAACACCTGTGACACCAGGCAGCTGCGTGGAGGGCGGCCCCGAACCTCCCCCACACAGTCAGCCGTGTTCCAGAATTCTGAGTGTGGGGAGGTTCCGTCTTCTGTCTGCAGCACCCGGGTTCTCCTAGGAGCCCTTCGAGTGTCTTCCCCGAGTCCCTCCCAGTGCGGGCTGCCGGGGAAAGGCGGGGGTTTGGCTGGAAACGCAGGTAGCATCTAGTGCCTCCCCATGGACAAGGGAGATAATTAGCGGACTTCCCCCTGCCAGGGAACACCTGTGACACCAGGCATCTTCGTGGAGGGCGGCCCCAAACCTCCCCCACAAAGTCGGCCGTGTTCCGGAATTCTGAGTGTGGGGAGGTTCCGTCTTCTGTCTGCAGCACCCGGGATCTCCTAGGAGCCCTTCGAGTGTCTTCCCCGAGTCCCTCCCAGTGCGGGCTGCCGGGGAAAGGCGGGGGTTGGGCTGGAAACGCAGGTAGCATCTAGTGCCTCCTCATGGACAGGGGAGGTAATTAGCGGACTTCCCCCTGCGAGGGAACACCTGTGACACCAGGAAGTTGCGTGTGGGCGGCCCTAAACCTCACCCACAGTCAGCCCTGTTCCGGAATTCTGAGTGTGGGGAGGTTACGTCTTCTGTCTGCAGCACCCGGGATGTCCTAGGAGCCCTTCGAGTGTCTTCCCCCAGTCCCTCCCAGTGCGGGCTGCCGGGGAAAGGAGGGGGTTGTGCTGGAAACGCAGGTAGCATCTAGTGCCTCCCCATGGACTGGGGAGGTAATTAGCGGACTACCCCTTGCCAGGGAACACCTGTGACACCAGGCAGCTGCGTGGAGGGCGGCCCCGAACCTCCCCCACACAGTCAACCGTGTTCCGGAATTCTGAGTGTGGGGAGGTTCCGTCTTCTGTCTGCAGCACCCGGGATCTCCTAGGAGCCCTTCGAGTGTCTTCCCCGAGTACCTCCCAGTGCGGGCTGCCGGGGAAAGTCGGGGGTTGGGCTGGAAAAGCAGGTAGCATCTAGTGCCTCCCCCTGGACAGGGGAGGTAATTAGCGGACTTCCCCTTGCGAGGGAACACCTGTGACTCAAGGCAGCTGCGTGGAGGGCGGCCCCGAACCTCCCCCACACAGTCAGCCGTGTTCCGGAATTCTGAGTGTGGGGAGGTACCGTCTTCTGTCTGCAGCACCCGGGATCTCCTAGGAGCCCTTCGAGTGTCTTCCCCGAGTCCATCCCAGTGCGGGCTACCGGGGAAAGGCGGGGGTTGGGCTGGAAAAGCAGGTAGCATCTAGTGCCTCCCCCTGGACAGGGGAGGTAATTAACGGACTTCCCCCTGCCAGGGAACACCTGTAACACCAGGCAGCTGCGTGGAGGGCGGCCCCGAACCTTCCCCACACAGTCACCCGTGTTCCGGAATTCTGAGTGTGGGGAGGTTCCGTCTTCTGTCTGCAGCACCCGGGATCTCCTAGGAGCCCTTCGAGTGTCTTCCCCGAGTCCATCTCAGTGCGGGCTACCGGGGAAAGGCGGGTGATGGGCTGGAAAAGCAGGTAGCATCTAGTGCCTCCCCCTGGACAGGGGAGGTAATTAACGGACTTCCCCCTGCCAGGGAACACCTGTGACACCAGGCAGCTGCGTGGAGGGCGGCCCCGAACCTCCCCCACACAGTCACCCGTGTTCCGGAATTCTGAGTGTGGGGGGGTTCCTTCTTCTGTCTGCAGCACACGGGATCTCCTAGGAGCCCTTCGAGTGTCTTCCCCGAGTCCCTCCCAGTGCGGGCTCCCGGGGAAAGGCGGGGGTTTGGCTGGAAACGCAGGTAGCATCTAGTGCCTCCCCATGGACCAGGGAGGTAATTAGCGGACTTCCCCTTGCGAGGGAACACCTGTGACACAAGGCAGCTGCGTGGAGGGCGGCCCCGAAC
Source organism: Camelus bactrianus (assembly GCF_048773025.1). Classification (NCBI taxonomy): domain Eukaryota; kingdom Metazoa; phylum Chordata; class Mammalia; order Artiodactyla; family Camelidae; genus Camelus; species Camelus bactrianus. Next base: position 1,595,546 of record NC_133540.1, read on the forward strand.
CTCCCCCACACAGTCAGCCGTGTTCCGGAATTCTGAGTGTGGGGAGGTACCGTCTTCTGTCTGCAGCACCCGGGATCTCCTAGGAGCCCTTCGAGTGTCTTCCCCGAGTCCCTCCCAGTGCGGGCTACCCGGGAAAGGCGGGGGTTGGGCTGGAAAAGCAGGTAGCATCTAGTTCCTCCCCATGGACAGGGGAGGTAATTAGCGGACTACCCCCTGCCAGGGAACACCTGTGACACCAGGCAGCTGCGTGGAGGGCGTCCCCGAACCTCCCCCACACAGTCAGCCGTATTCCGGAATTCTGAGTGTGGGGAGGTTCCGTCTTCTGTCTGCAGCACCCGGGTTCTCCTAGGAGCCCTTCGAGTGTCTTCCCGGATTCCCTCCCAGTGCGGGCTGCCGGGGAAAGGCGGGGGTTTGGCTGGAAACGCAGGTAGCATCTAGTGCCTCCCCATGGAGAGGGGAGGTAATTAGCGGAATTCCCCTTGCGAGGGAACACCTGTGACACCAGGCAGCTGCGTGGAGGGCGGCCCCGAACCTCCCCCACACAGTCACCCGTGTTCCGGAATTCTGAGTGTGGGGGGGTTCCTTCTTCTGTCTGCAGCACACGGGATCTCCTAGGAGCCCTTCGAGTGTCTTCCCCGAGTCTCTCCCATTGCGGGCTGCCGGGGAAATGCGGGGGTTGGGCTGGAAATGCAGGTAGCATCTAGTGCCTCCCCCTGGACAGGGGAGGTAATTAGCGGACTTCCCCTTGCGAGGGAACCCCTGTGACACCAGGCAGCTGCGTGGAGGGCGGCTCCGAACCTCCCCCACACAGTCACCCGTGTTCCGGAATTCTGAGTGTGGGGAGGTTCCGTCTTCAGTCTGCAGCACCCGAGATCTCCTAGGAGCCCTTCGAGTGTCTTCACCGAGTCCCTCCCAGTGCGGGCGGCCGGGGAAAGGCGGGGGTTGGGCTGGAAAAGCAGGTAGCATCTAGTGCCTCCTCATGGACAGGGGAGGTAATTAGCGGACTTCCCCCTGCCAGGGAACACCTGTGACACCAGGAAGTTGCGTGGGGGCGGCCCTAAACCTCACCCACACAGTCAGCCCTGTTCCGGAATTCTGAGTGTGGGGAGGTTACGTCTTCTGTCTGCAGCACCCGGGATCTCCTAGGAGCCCTTCGAATGTCTTCCCCCAGTCCCTCCCAGTGCGGGCTGCCGGGGAAAGGAGGGGGTTGTGCTGGAAACGCAGGTAGCATCTAGTGCCTCCCCATGGAGAGGGGAGGTAATTAGCGGAATTCCCCTTGCGAGGGAACACCTGTGACACCAGGCAGCTGCGTGGAGGGCGGCCCCGAACCTCCCCCACACAGTCACCCGTGTTCCGGAATTCTGAGTGTGGGGGGGTTCCTTCTTCTGTCTGCAGCACACGGGAGCTCCTAGGAGCCCTTCGAGTGTCTTCCCCCAGTCCCTCCCAGTGCGGGCTGCCGGGGAAAGGAGGGGGTTGTGCTGGAAACGAGGGTAGCATCTAGTGCCTCCCCATGGACTGGGGAGGTAATTAGCGGACTACCCCCAGCCAGGGAACACCTGTGACACCAGGCAGCTGCGTGGAGGGCGGCCCCGAACCTCCCCCACACAGTCAGCCGTGTTCCGGAATTCTGAGTGTGGGGAGGTACCGTCTTCTGTCTGCAGCACCCGGGATCTCCTAGGAGCCCTTCGAGTGCCTTCCCCGAGTCCATCCCATTGCGGGCTACCGGGGAAAGGCGGGGGTTGGGCTGGAAAAGCAGGTAGCATCTAGTGCCTCCCCCTGGAAAGGGGAGGTAATTAACGGACTTCCCCCTGCCAGGGAACACCTGTGACACCAGGCAGCTGCGTGGAGGGCGGCCCCGAACCTCCCCCACACAGTCACCCGTGTTCCGGAATTCTGAGTGTGGGGAGGTTCTGTCTTCTGTCTGCAGCACCCGGGATCTCCTAGGAGCCCTTCGAGTGTCTTCCCCGAGTACCTCCCAGTGCGGGCTGCCGGGGAAAGTCGGGGGTTGGGCTGGAAAAGCAGGTAGCATCTAGTGCCTCCCCCTGGACAGGGGAGGTAATTAGCGGACTTCCCCTTGCGAGGGAACACCTGTGACACAAGGCAGCTGCGTGGAGGGCGGCCACGAACCTCCCCCACACAGTCAGCCGTGTTCCGGAATTCTGAGTGTGGGGAGGTTCCGTCTTCTGTCTGCAGCACCCGGGTTCTCCTAGGAGCCCTTCGAGTGTCTTCCCCGAGTCCCTCCCAGTGCGGGCTGCCGGGGAAAGGCGGGGGTTTGGCTGGAAACGCAGGTAGCATCTAGTGCCTCCCCATGGACCAGGGAGGTAATTAGCGGACTTCCCCTTGCGAGGGAACACCTGTGACACAAGGCAGCTGCGTGGAGGGCGGCCCCGAACCTCCCCCACACAGTCAGCCGTGTTCCGGAATTCTGAGTGTGGGGAGGTTCCGTCTTCTGTCTGCAGCACCCGGGTTCTCCTAGGAGCCATTCGAGTGTCTTCCCCCAGTCCCTCCCAGTGCGGGCTGCCGGGGAAAGGCGGGGGTTGGGCTGGAAAAGCAGGTAGCATCTAGTGCCTCCCCATGGACAAGGGAGATAATTAGCGGACTTCCCCTTGCCAGGGAACACCTGTGACACCAGGCATCTTCGTGGAGGGCGGCCCCAAACCTCCCCCACACAGTCGGCCGTGTTCCGGAATTCTGAGTGTGGGGAGGTTCCGTCTTCTGTCTGCAGCACCCGGGATCTCCTAGGAGCCCTTCGAGTGTCTTCCCCGAGTCCCTCCCAGTGCGGGCTGCCGGGGAAAGGCGGGGGTTGGGCTGGAAACGCAGGTAGAATCTAGTGCCTCCTCATGGACAGGGAAGGTAATTAGCGGACATCACCCTGCCAGGGAACACCTGTGACACCAGGCAGCTGCGTGGAGGGCGGCTCTGAACCTCCCCCTCACAGTCATTCGTGTTCCGGATTTCTGAGTGTGGGGGGGTTCCTTCTTCTGTCTGCAGCACACGGGATCTCCTAGGAGCCCTTCGAGTGTCTTCCCCGAGTCCCTCCCAGTGCGGGCTCCCGGGGAAAGGCGGGGGTTTGGCTGGAAACGCAGGTAGCATCTAGTGCCTCCCCATGGAGAGGGGAGGTAATTAGCGGAATTCCCCTTGCGAGGGAACACCTGTGACACCAGGCAGCTGCGTGGAGGGCGGCCCCGAACCTCCCCCACACAGTCACCCGTGTTCCGGAATTCTGAGTGTGGGGGGGTTCCTTCTTCTGTCTGCAGCACACGGGATCTCCTAGGAGCCCTTCGAGTGTCTTCCCCGATTCCCTCCCAGTGCGGGCTGCCGGGGAATGTCGGGGGTTGGGCTGGAAAAGCAGGTAGCATCTAGTGCCTCCCCCTGGACAGGGGAGGTAATTAGCGGACTTCCCCTTGCGAGGGAACACCTGTGACACAAGGCAGCTGCGTGGAGGGCGGCCCCGAACCTCCCCCACACAGTCAGCCGTGTTACGGAATTCTGAGTGTGGGGAGGTACCGTCTTCTGTCTGCAGCACCCGGGATCTCCTAGGAGCCCTTCGAGTGTCTTCCCCGAGTACCTCCCAGTGCGGGCTGCCGGGGAAAGTCGGGGGTTGGGCTGGAAAAGCAGGTAGCATCTAGTGCCTCCCCCTGGACAGGGGAGGTAATTAGCGGACTTCCCCTTGCGAGGGAACACCTGTGACACAAGGCAGCTGCGTGGAGGGCGGCCCCGAACCTCCCCCACACAGTCAGCCGTGTTCCGGAATTCTGAGTGTGGGGAGGTACCGTCTTCTGTCTGCAGCACCCGGGATCTCCTAGGAGCCCTTCGAGTGTCTTCCCCGAGTCCATCCCAGTGCGGGCTACCGGGGAAAGGCGGGGGTTGGGCTGGAAAAGCAGGTAGCATCTAGTGCCTCCCCCTGGACAGGGGAGGTAATTAACGGACTTCCCCCTGCCAGGGAATACCTGTGACACCAGGCAGCTGCGTGGAGGGCGGCCCCGAACATCCCCCACACAGTCACCCGTGTTCCGGAATTCTGAGTGTGGGGAGGTTCCGTCTTCTGTCTGCAGCACCCGGGATCTCCTAGGAGCCCTTCGAGTGTCTTCCCCGAGTCCCTCCCTGTGCGGGATACCGGGGAAAGGCTGGGGTTGGGCTGGAAAAGCAGGTAGCATCTAGTTCCTCCCCATGGACAGGGGAGGTAATTAGCGGACTACCCCCTGCCAGGGAACACCTGTGACACCAGGCAGCTGCGTGGAGGGCGGCCCCGAACCGCCCCAACACAGTCAGCCGTGTTCCGGACTTTTGAGTGTGGGGAGGTTCCGTCTTCTGTCTGCAGCACCCGGGTTCTCCTAGGAGCCCTTTGAGTGTCTTCCCCGAGTCCATCCCAGTGCGGGCTGCCGGGGAAAGGCGGGGGTTTGGCTGGAAACGCAGGTAGCATCTAGTGCCTCCCCATGGACCAGGGAGGTAATTAGCGGACTTCCCCTTGCGAGGGAACACCTGTGACACAAGGCAGCTGCGTGGAGGGCGGCCCCGAACCTCCCCCACACAGTCAGCCGTGTTCCGGAATTCTGAGTGTGGGGAGGTTCCGTCTTCTGTCTGCAGCACCCGGGTTCTCCTAGGAGCCATTCGAGTGTCTTCCCCCAGTCCCTCCCAGTGCGGGCTGCCGGGGAAAGGCGGGGGTTGGGCTGGAAAAGCAGGTAGCATCTAGTGCCTCCCCATGGACAAGGGAGAAAATTAGCGGACTTCCCCCTGCCAGGGAACACCTGTGACACCAGGCATCTTCGTGGAGGGCGGCCCCAAACCTCCCCCACACAGTCGGCCGTGTTCCGGAATTCTGAGTGTGGGGAGGTTCCGTCTTCTGTCTGCAGCACCCGGGATCTCCTAGGAGCCCTTCGAGTGTCTTCCCCGAGTCCCTCCCAGTGCGGGCTGCCGGGGAAAGGCGGGGGTTGGGCTGGAAACGCAGGTAGAATCTAGTGCCTCCTCATGGACAGGGGAGGTAATTAGCGGACATCACCCTGCCAGGGAACACCTGTGACACCAGGCAGCTGCGTGGAGGGCGGCTCTGAACCTCCCCCTCACAGTCACTCGTGTTCCGGATTTCTGAGTGTGGGGGGGTTCCTTCTTCTGTCTGCAGCACCCGGGATCTCCTAGGAGCCCTTCGAGTGTCTTCCCCGAGTCCCTCCCAGTGCGGGCTCCCGGGGAAAGGTGGGGGTTTGGCTGGAAACGCAGGTAGCATCTAGTGACTCCCCATGGAGAGGGGAGGTAATTAGCGGAATTCCCCTTGCGAGGGAACACCTGTGACACCAGGCAGCTGCGTGGAGGGCGGCCCCGAACCTCCCCCACACAGTCACCCGTGTTTCGGAATTCTGAGTGTGGGGGGGTTCCTTCTTCTGTCTGCAGCACACGGGATCTCCTAGGAGCCCTTCGAGTGTCTTCCCCGAGTCCCTCCCAGTGCGGGCTGCCGGGGAATGTCGGGGGTTTGGCTGGAAAAGCAGGTAGCATCTAGTGCCTCCCCCTGGACAGGGGAGGTAATTAGCGGACTTCCCCTTGCGAGGGAACACCTGTGACACAAGGCAGCTGCGTGGAGGGCGGCCCCGAACCTCCCCCACACAGTCAGCCGTGTTACGGAATTCTGAGTGTGGGGAGGTACCGTCTTCTGTCTGCAGCACCCGGGATCTCCTAGGAGCCCTTCGAGTGTCTTCCCCGAGTACCTCCCAGTGCGGGCTGCCGGGGAAAGTCGGGGGTTGGGCTGGAAAAGCAGGTAGCATCTAGTGCCTCCCCCTGGACAGGGGAGGTAATTAGCGGACTTCCCCTTGCGAGGGAACACCTGTGACACAAGGCAGCTGCGTGGAGGGCGGCCCCGAACCTCCCCCACACAGTCAGACGTGTTCCGGAATTCTGAGTGTGGGGAGGTACCGTCTTCTGTCTGCAGCACCCGGGATCTCCTAGGAGCCTTTCGAGTGTCTTCCCCGAGTCCATCCCAGTGCGGGCTACCGGGGAAAGGCGGGGGTTGGGCTGGAAAAGCAGGTAGCATCTAGTGCCTCCCCCTGGACAGGGGAGGTAATTAACGGACTTCCCCCTGCCAGGGAACACCTGTGACACCAGGCAGCTGCGTGGAGGGCGGCCCCGAACCTCCCCCACACAGTCACCCGTGTTCCGGAATTCTGAGTGTGGGGAGGTTCCGTCTTCTGTCTGCAGCACCCGGGATCTCCTAGGAGCCCTTCGAGTGTCTTCCCCGAGTCCATCCCAGTGCGGGCTACCGGGGAAAGGCGGGGGTTGGGCTGGAAAAGCAGGTAGCATCTAGTTCCTCCCCATGGACAGGGGAGGTAATTAGCGGACTACCCCCTGCCAGGGAACACCTGTGACACCAGGCAGCTGCGTGGAGGGCGGCCCCGAACCTCCCCCACACAGTCACCCGTGTTCCGGAATTCTGAGTGTGGGGAGGTACCGTCTTCTGTCTGCAGCACCCGGGATCTCCTAGGAGCCCTTCGAGTGTCTTCCCCGAGTCCATCCCAGTGCGGGCTACCGGGGAAAGGCGGGGGTTGGGCTGGAAAAGCAGGTAGCATCTAGTGCCTCCCCCTGGACAGGGGAGGTAATTAACGGACTTCCCCCTGCCAGGGAATACCTGTGACACCAGGCAGCTGCGTGGAGGGCGGCCCCGAACATCCCCCACACAGTCACCCGTGTTCCGGAATTCTGAGTGTGGGGAGGTTCCGTCTTCTGTCTGCAGCACCCGGGATCTCCTAGGAGCCCTTCGAGTGTCTTCCCCGAGTCCCTCCCTGTGCGGGATACCGGGGAAAGGCTGGGGTTGGGCTGGAAAAGCAGGTAGCATCTAGTTCCTCCCCATGGACAGGGGAGGTAATTAGCGGACTACCCCCTGCCAGGGAACACCTGTGACACCAGGCAGCTGCGTGGAGGGCGGCCCCGAACCGCCCCAACACAGTCAGCCGTGTTCCGGACTTTTGAGTGTGGGGAGGTTCCGTCTTCTGTCTGCAGCACCCGGGTTCTCCTAGGAGCCCTTTGAGTGTCTTCCCCGAGTCCATCCCAGTGCGGGCTGCCGGGGAAAGGCGGGGGTTTGGCTGGAAACGCAGGTAGCATCTAGTGCCTCCCCATGGACCAGGGAGGTAATTAGCGGACTTCCCCTTGCGAGGGAACACCTGTGACACAAGGCAGCTGCGTGGAGGGCGGCCCCGAACCTCCCCCACACAGTCAGCCGTGTTCCGGAATTCTGAGTGTGGGGAGGTTCCGTCTTCTGTCTGCAGCACCCGGGTTCTCCTAGGAGCCATTCGAGTGTCTTCCCCCAGTCCCTCCCAGTGCGGGCTGCCGGGGAAAGGCGGGGGTTGGGCTGGAAAAGCAGGTAGCATCTAGTGCCTCCCCATGGACAAGGGAGATAATTAGCGGACTTCCCCCTGCCAGGGAACACCTGTGACACCAGGCATCTTCGTGGAGGGCGGCCCCAAACCTCCCCCACACAGTCGGCCGTGTTCCGGAATTCTGAGTGTGGGGAGGTTCCGTCTTCTGTCTGCAGCACCCGGGATCTCCTAGGAGCCCTTCGAGTGTCTTCCCCGAGTCCCTCCCAGTGCGGGCTGCCGGGGAAAGGCGGGGGTTGGGCTGGAAACGCAGGTAGAATCTAGTGCCTCCTCATGGACAGGGGAGGTAATTAGCGGACATCACCCTGCCAGGGAACACCTGTGACACCAGGCAGCTGCGTGGAGGGCGGCTCTGAACCTCCCCCTCACAGTCACTCGTGTTCCGGATTTCTGAGTGTGGGGGGGTTCCTTCTTCTGTCTGCAGCACCCGGGATCTCCTAGGAGCCCTTCGAGTGTCTTCCCCGAGTCCCTCCCAGTGCGGGCTCCCGGGGAAAGGTGGGGGTTTGGCTGGAAACGCAGGTAGCATCTAGTGACTCCCCATGGAGAGGGGAGGTAATTAGCGGAATTCCCCTTGCGAGGGAACACCTGTGACACCAGGCAGCTGCGTGGAGGGCGGCCCCGAACCTCCCCCACACAGTCACCCGTGTTTCGGAATTCTGAGTGTGGGGGGGTTCCTTCTTCTGTCTGCAGCACACGGGATCTCCTAGGAGCCCTTCGAGTGTCTTCCCCGAGTCCCTCCCAGTGCGGGCTGCCGGGGAATGTCGGGGGTTTGGCTGGAAAAGCAGGTAGCATCTAGTGCCTCCCCCTGGACAGGGGAGGTAATTAGCGGACTTCCCCTTGCGAGGGAACACCTGTGACACAAGGCAGCTGCGTGGAGGGCGGCCCCGAACCTCCCCCACACAGTCAGCCGTGTTACGGAATTCTGAGTGTGGGGAGGTACCGTCTTCTGTCTGCAGCACCCGGGATCTCCTAGGAGCCCTTCGAGTGTCTTCCCCGAGTACCTCCCAGTGCGGGCTGCCGGGGAAAGTCGGGGGTTGGGCTGGAAAAGCAGGTAGCATCTAGTGCCTCCCCCTGGACAGGGGAGGTAATTAGCGGACTTCCCCTTGCGAGGGAACACCTGTGACACAAGGCAGCTGCGTGGAGGGCGGCCCCGAACCTCCCCCACACAGTCAGACGTGTTCCGGAATTCTGAGTGTGGGGAGGTACCGTCTTCTGTCTGCAGCACCCGGGATCTCCTAGGAGCCTTTCGAGTGTCTTCCCCGAGTCCATCCCAGTGCGGGCTACCGGGGAAAGGCGGGGGTTGGGCTGGAAAAGCAGGTAGCATCTAGTGCCTCCCCCTGGACAGGGGAGGTAATTAACGGACTTCCCCCTGCCAGGGAACACCTGTGACACCAGGCAGCTGCGTGGAGGGCGGCCCCGAACCTCCCCCACACAGTCACCCGTGTTCCGGAATTCTGAGTGTGGGGAGGTTCCGTCTTCTGTCTGCAGCACCCGGGATCTCCTAGGAGCCCTTCGAGTGTCTTCCCCGAGTCCATCCCAGTGCGGGCTACCGGGGAAAGGCGGGGGTTGGGCTGGAAAAGCAGGTAGCATCTAGTTCCTCCCCATGGACAGGGGAGGTAATTAGCGGACTACCCCCTGCCAGGGAACACCTGTGACACCAGGCAGCTGCGTGGAGGGCGGCCCCGAACCTCCCCCACACAGTCACCCGTGTTCCGGAATTCTGAGTGTGGGGGGGTTCCTTCTTCTGTCTGCAGCACACGGGATCTCCTAGGAGCCCTTCGAATGTCTTCCCCGAGTCCCTCCCAGTGCGGGCTGCCGGGGAATGTCGGGGGTTTGGCTGGAAAAGCAGGTAGCATCTAGTGCCTCCCCCTGGACAGGGGAGGTAATTAGCGGACTTCCCCTTGCGAGGGAACACCTGTGACACAAGGCAGCTGCGTGGAGGGCGGCCCCGAACCTCCCCCACACAGTCAGCCGTGTTACGGAATTCTGAGTGTGGGGAGGTACCGTCTTCTGTCTGCAGCACCCGGGATCTCCTAGGAGCCCTTCGAGTGTCTTCCCCGAGTACCTCCCAGTGCGGGCTGCCGGGGAAAGTCGGGGGTTGGGCTGGAAAAGCAGGTAGCATCTAGTGCCTCCCCCTGGACAGGGGAGGTAATTAGCGGACTTCCCCTTGCGAGGGAACACCTGTGACACAAGGCAGCTGCGTGGAGGGCGGCCCCGAACCTCCCCCACACAGTCAGACGTGTTCCGGAATTCTGAGTGTGGGGAGGTACCGTCTTCTGTCTGCAGCACCCGGGATCTCCTAGGAGCCTTTCGAGTGTCTTCCCCGAGTCCATCCCAGTGCGGGCTACCGGGGAAAGGCGGGGGTTGGGCTGGAAAAGCAGGTAGCATCTAGTGCCTCCCCCTGGACAGGGGAGGTAATTAACGGACTTCCCCCTGCCAGGGAACACCTGTGACACCAGGCAGCTGCGTGGAGGGCGGCCCCGAACCTCCCCCACACAGTCACCCGTGTTCCGGAATTCTGAGTGTGGGGAGGTTCCGTCTTCTGTCTGCAGCACCCGGGATCTCCTAGGAGCCCTTCGAGTGTCTTCCCCGAGTCCATCCCAGTGCGGGCTACCGGGGAAAGGCGGGGGTTGGGCTGGAAAAGCAGGTAGCATCTAGTTCCTCCCCATGGACAGGGGAGGTAATTAGCGGACTACCCCCTGCCAGGGAACACCTGTGACACCAGGCAGCTGCGTGGAGGGCGGCCCCGAACCTCCCCCACACAGTCACCCGTGTTCCGGAATTCTGAGTGTGGGGAGGTACCGTCTTCTGTCTGCAGCACCCGGGATCTCCTAGGAGCCCTTCGAGTGTCTTCCCCGAGTCCATCCCAGTGCGGGCTACCGGGGAAAGGCGGGGGTTGGGCTGGAAAAGCAGGTAGCATCTAGTGCCTCCCCCTGGACAGGGGAGGTAATTAACGGACTTCCCCCTGCCAGGGAATACCTGTGACACCAGGCAGCTGCGTGGAGGGCGGCCCCGAACATCCCCCACACAGTCACCCGTGTTCCGGAATTCTGAGTGTGGGGAGGTTCCGTCTTCTGTCTGCAGCACCCGGGATCTCCTAGGAGCCCTTCGAGTGTCTTCCCCGAGTCCCTCCCTGTGCGGGATACCGGGGAAAGGCTGGGGTTGGGCTGGAAAAGCAGGTAGCATCTAGTTCCTCCCCATGGACAGGGGAGGTAATTAGCGGACTACCCCCTGCCAGGGAACACCTGTGACACCAGGCAGCTGCGTGGAGGGCGGCCCCGAACCGCCCCAACACAGTCAGCCGTGTTCCGGACTTTTGAGTGTGGGGAGGTTCCGTCTTCTGTCTGCAGCACCCGGGTTCTCCTAGGAGCCCTTTGAGTGTCTTCCCCGAGTCCATCCCAGTGCGGGCTGCCGGGGAAAGGCGGGGGTTTGGCTGGAAACGCAGGTAGCATCTAGTGCCTCCCCATGGACCAGGGAGGTAATTAGCGGACTTCCCCTTGCGAGGGAACACCTGTGACACAAGGCAGCTGCGTGGAGGGCGGCCCCGAACCTCCCCCACACAGTCAGCCGTGTTCCGGAATTCTGAGTGTGGGGAGGTTCCGTCTTCTGTCTGCAGCACCCGGGTTCTCCTAGGAGCCATTCGAGTGTCTTCCCCCAGTCCCTCCCAGTGCGGGCTGCCGGGGAAAGGCGGGGGTTGGGCTGGAAAAGCAGGTAGCATCTAGTGCCTCCCCATGGACAAGGGAGATAATTAGCGGACTTCCCCCTGCCAGGGAACACCTGTGACACCAGGCATCTTCGTGGAGGGCGGCCCCAAACCTCCCCCACACAGTCGGCCGTGTTCCGGAATTCTGAGTGTGGGGAGGTTCCGTCTTCTGTCTGCAGCACCCGGGATCTCCTAGGAGCCCTTCGAGTGTCTTCCCCGAGTCCCTCCCAGTGCGGGCTGCCGGGGAAAGGCGGGGGTTGGGCTGGAAACGCAGGTAGAATCTAGTGCCTCCTCATGGACAGGGGAGGTAATTAGCGGACATCACCCTGCCAGGGAACACCTGTGACACCAGGCAGCTGCGTGGAGGGCGGCTCTGAACCTCCCCCTCACAGTCACTCGTGTTCCGGATTTCTGAGTGTGGGGGGGTTCCTTCTTCTGTCTGCAGCACCCGGGATCTCCTAGGAGCCCTTCGAGTGTCTTCCCCGAGTCCCTCCCAGTGCGGGCTCCCGGGGAAAGGTGGGGGTTTGGCTGGAAACGCAGGTAGCATCTAGTGACTCCCCATGGAGAGGGGAGGTAATTAGCGGAATTCCCCTTGCGAGGGAACACCTGTGACACCAGGCAGCTGCGTGGAGGGCGGCCCCGAACCTCCCCCACACAGTCACCCGTGTTTCGGAATTCTGAGTGTGGGGGGGTTCCTTCTTCTGTCTGCAGCACACGGGATCTCCTAGGAGCCCTTCGAGTGTCTTCCCCGAGTCCCTCCCAGTGCGGGCTGCCGGGGAATGTCGGGGGTTTGGCTGGAAAAGCAGGTAGCATCTAGTGCCTCCCCCTGGACAGGGGAGGTAATTAGCGGACTTCCCCTTGCGAGGGAACACCTGTGACACAAGGCAGCTGCGTGGAGGGCGGCCCCGAACCTCCCCCACACAGTCAGCCGTGTTACGGAATTCTGAGTGTGGGGAGGTACCGTCTTCTGTCTGCAGCACCCGGGATCTCCTAGGAGCCCTTCGAGTGTCTTCCCCGAGTACCTCCCAGTGCGGGCTGCCGGGGAAAGTCGGGGGTTGGGCTGGAAAAGCAGGTAGCATCTAGTGCCTCCCCCTGGACAGGGGAGGTAATTAGCGGACTTCCCCTTGCGAGGGAACACCTGTGACACAAGGCAGCTGCGTGGAGGGCGGCCCCGAACCTCCCCCACACAGTCAGACGTGTTCCGGAATTCTGAGTGTGGGGAGGTACCGTCTTCTGTCTGCAGCACCCGGGATCTCCTAGGAGCCTTTCGAGTGTCTTCCCCGAGTCCATCCCAGTGCGGGCTACCGGGGAAAGGCGGGGGTTGGGCTGGAAAAGCAGGTAGCATCTAGTGCCTCCCCCTGGACAGGGGAGGTAATTAACGGACTTCCCCCTGCCAGGGAACACCTGTGACACCAGGCAGCTGCGTGGAGGGCGGCCCCGAACCTCCCCCACACAGTCACCCGTGTTCCGGAATTCTGAGTGTGGGGAGGTTCCGTCTTCTGTCTGCAGCACCCGGGATCTCCTAGGAGCCCTTCGAGTGTCTTCCCCGAGTCCATCCCAGTGCGGGCTACCGGGGAAAGGCGGGGGTTGGGCTGGAAAAGCAGGTAGCATCTAGTTCCTCCCCATGGACAGGGGAGGTAATTAGCGGACTACCCCCTGCCAGGGAACACCTGTGACACCAGGCAGCTGCGTGGAGGGCGGCCCCGAACCTCCCCCACACAGTCACCCGTGTTCCGGAATTCTGAGTGTGGGGGGGTTCCTTCTTCTGTCTGCAGCACACGGGATCTCCTAGGAGCCCTTCGAATGTCTTCCCCGAGTCCCTCCCAGTGCGGGCTGCCGGGGAAGGGCGGGGGTTGGGCTGGAAAAGCAGGTAGCATCTAGTGCCTCCCCCTGGACAGGGGAGGTAATTAGCGGACTTCCCCTTGCGATGGAACCCCTGTGACACCAGGCAGCTGCGTGGAGGGCGGCTCCGAACCTCCCCCACACAGTCATACGTGTTCCGGAATTCTGAGTGTGGGGGGGTTCCTTCTTCTGTCTGCAGCACACGGGATCTCCTAGGAGCCCTTCGAGTGTCTTCCCCCAGTCCCTCCCAGTGCGGGCTGCCGGGGAAAGGCGGGGGTTGGGCTGGAAAAGCAGGTAGCATCTAGTGCCTCCCCATGGACAGGGGAGGTAATTAGCGGACTACCCCCTGCCAGGGAACACCTGTGACACCAGGCAGCTGCGTGGAGGGCGGCCCCGAACCTCCCCCACACAGTCAGCCGTGTTCCAGAATTCTGAGTGTGGGGAGGTTCCGTCTTCTGTCTGCAGCACCCGGGTTCTCCTAGGAGCCCTTCGAGTGTCTTCCCCGAGTCCCTCCCAGTGCGGGCTGCCGGGGAAAGGCGGGGGTTTGGCTGGAAACGCAGGTAGCATCTAGTGCCTCCCCATGGACAAGGGAGATAATTAGCGGACTTCCCCCTGCCAGGGAACACCTGTGACACCAGGCAACTTCGTGGAGGGCGGCCCCAAACCTCCCCCACAAAGTCGGCCGTGTTCCGGAATTCTGAGTGTGGGGAGGTTCCGTCTTCTGTCTGCAGCACCCGGGATCTCCTAGGAGCCCTTCGAGTGTCTTCCCCGAGTCCCTCCCAGTGCGGGCTGCCGGGGAAAGGCGGGGGTTGGGCTGGAAACGCAGGTAGCATCTAGTGCCTCCTCATGGACAGGGGAGGTAATTAGCGGACTTCCCCCTGCGAGGGAACACCTGTGACACCAGGAAGTTGCGTGTGGGCGGCCCTAAACCTCACCCACAGTCAGCCCTGTTCCGGAATTCTGAGTGTGGGGAGGTTACGTCTTCTGTCTGCAGCACCCGGGATGTCCTAGGAGCCCTTCGAGTGTCTTCCCCCAGTCCCTCCCAGTGCGGGCTGCCGGGGAAAGGAGGGGGTTGTGCTGGAAACGCAGGTAGCATCTAGTGCCTCCCCATGGACTGGGGAGGTAATTAGCGGACTACCCCTTGCCAGGGAACACCTGTGACACCAGGCAGCTGCGTGGAGGGCGGCCCCGAACCTCCCCCACACAGTCAACCGTGTTCCGGAATTCTGAGTGTGGGGAGGTTCCGTCTTCTGTCTGCAGCACCCGGGATCTCCTAGGAGCCCTTCGAGTGTCTTCCCCGAGTACCTCCCAGTGCGGGCTGCCGGGGAAAGTCGGGGGTTGGGCTGGAAAAGCAGGTAGCATCTAGTGCCTCCCCCTGGACAGGGGAGGTAATTAGCGGACTTCCCCTTGCGAGGGAACACCTGTGACTCAAGGCAGCTGCGTGGAGGGCGGCCCCGAACCTCCCCCACACAGTCAGCCGTGTTCCGGAATTCTGAGTGTGGGGAGGTACCGTCTTCTGTCTGCAGCACCCGGGATCTCCTAGGAGCCCTTCGAGTGTCTTCCCCGAGTCCATCCCAGTGCGGGCTACCGGGGAAAGGCGGGGGTTGGGCTGGAAAAGCAGGTAGCATCTAGTGCCTCCCCCTGGACAGGGGAGGTAATTAACGGACTTCCCCCTGCCAGGGAACACCTGTAACACCAGGCAGCTGCGTGGAGGGCGGCCCCGAACCTCCCCCACACAGTCACCCGTGTTCCGGAATTCTGAGTGTGGGGAGGTTCCGTCTTCTGTCTGCAGCACCCGGGATCTCCTAGGAGCCCTTCGAGTGTCTTCCCCGAGTCCATCTCAGTGCGGGCTACCGGGGAAAGGCGGGTGATGGGCTGGAAAAGCAGGTAGCATCTAGTGCCTCCCCCTGGACAGGGGAGGTAATTAACGGACTTCCCCCTGCCAGGGAACACCTGTGACACCAGGCAGCTGCGTGGAGGGCGGCCCCGAACCTCCCCCACACAGTCACCCGTGTTCCGGAATTCTGAGTGTGGGGGGGTTCCTTCTTCTGTCTGCAGCACACGGGATCTCCTAGGAGCCCTTCGAGTGTCTTCCCCGAGTCCCTCCCAGTGCGGGCTCCCGGGGAAAGGCGGGGGTTTGGCTGGAAACGCAGGTAGCATCTAGTGCCTCCCCATGGACCAGGGAGGTAATTAGCGGACTTCCCCTTGCGAGGGAACACCTGTGACACAAGGCAGCTGCGTGGAGGGCGGCCCCGAACCTCCCCCACACAGTCAGCCGTGTTCCGGAATTCTGAGTGTGGGGAGGTACCGTCTTCTGTCTGCAGCACCCGGGATCTCCTAGGAGCCCTTCGAGTGTCTTCCCCGAGTCCCTCCCAGTGCGGGCTACCCGGGAAAGGCGGGGGTTGGGCTGGAAAAGCAGGTAGCATCTAGTTCCTCCCCATGGACAGGGGAGGTAATTAGCGGACTACCCCCTGCCAGGGAACACCTGTGACACCAGGCAGCTGCGTGGAGGGCGTCCCCGAACCTCCCCCACACAGTCAGCCGTATTCCGGAATTCTGAGTGTGGGGAGGTTCCGTCTTCTGTCTGCAGCACCCGGGTTCTCCTAGGAGCCCTTCGAGTGTCTTCCCGGATTCCCTCCCAGTGCGGGCTGCCGGGGAAAGGCGGGGGTTTGGCTGGAAACGCAGGTAGCATCTAGTGCCTCCCCATGGAGAGGGGAGGTAATTAGCGGAATTCCCCTTGCGAGGGAACACCTGTGACACCAGGCAGCTGCGTGGAGGGCGGCCCCGAACCTCCCCCACACAGTCACCCGTGTTCCGGAATTCTGAGTGTGGGGGGGTTCCTTCTTCTGTCTGCAGCACACGGGATCTCCTAGGAGCCCTTCGAGTGTCTTCCCCGAGTCCCTCCCATTGCGGGCTGCCGGGGAAATGCGGGGGTTGGGCTGGAAATGCAGGTAGCATCTAGTGCCTCCCCCTGGACAGGGGAGGTAATTAGCGGACTTCCCCTTGCGAGGGAACCCCTGTGACACCAGGCAGCTGCGTGGAGGGCGGCTCCGAACCTCCCCCACACAGTCACCCGTGTTCCGGAATTCTGAGTGTGGGGAGGTTCCGTCTTCTGTCTGCAGCACCCGAGATCTCCTAGGAGCCCTTCGAGTGTCTTCACCGAGTCCCTCCCAGTGCGGGCGGCCGGGGAAAGGCGGGGGTTGGGCTGGAAAAGCAGGTAGCATCTAGTGCCTCCTCATGGACAGGGGAGGTAATTAGCGGACTTCCCCCTGCGAGGGAACACCTGTGACACCAGGAAGTTGCGTGGGGGCGGCCCTAAACCTCACCCACACAGTCAGCCGTGTTCCGGAATTCTGAGTGTGGGGAGGTTACGTCTTCTGTCTGCAGCACCCGGGATCTCCTAGGAGCCCTTCGAATGTCTTCCCCCAGTCCCTCCCAGTGCGGGCTGCCGGGGAAAGGAGGGGGTTGTGCTGGAAACGCAGGTAGCATCTAGTGCCTCCCCATGGAGAGGGGAGGTAATTAGCGGAATTCCCCTTGCGAGGGAACACCTGTGACACCAGGCAGCTGCGTGGAGGGCGGCCCCGAACCTCCCCCACACAGTCACCCGTGTTCCGGAATTCTGAGTGTGGGGGGGTTCCTTCTTCTGTCTGCAGCACACGGGAGCTCCTAGGAGCCCTTCGAGTGTCTTCCCCCAGTCCCTCCCAGTGCGGGCTGCCGGGGAAAGGAGGGGGTTGTGCTGGAAACGAGGGTAGCATCTAGTGCCTCCCCATGGACTGGGGAGGTAATTAGCGGACTACCCCCTGCCAGGGAACACCTGTGACACCAGGCAGCTGCGTGGAGGGCGGCCAAGAACCTCCCCCACACAGTCAACCGTGTTCCGGAATTCTGAGTGTGGGGAGGTTCCGTCTTCTGTCTGCAGCACCCGAGATCTCCTAGGAGCCCTTCGAGTGTCTTCCCCGAGTACCTCACAGTGCGGGCTGCCGGGGAAAGTCGGGGGTTGGGCTGGAAAAGCAGGTAGCATCTAGTGCCTCCCCCTGGACAGGGGAGGTAATTAGCGGACTTCCCCTTGCGAGGGAACACCTGTGACACAAGGCAGCTGCGTGGAGGGCGGCCCCGAACCTCCCCCACACAGTCAGCCGTGTTCCGGAATTCTGAGTGTGGGGAGGTACCGTCTTCTGTCTGCAGCACCCGGGATCTCCTAGGAGCCCTTCGAGTGCCTTCCCCGAGTCCATCCCATTGCGGGCTACCGGGGAAAGGCGGGGGTTGGGCTGGAAAAGCAGGTAGCATCTAGTGCCTCCCCCTGGAAAGGGGAGGTAATTAACGGACTTCCCCCTGCCAGGGAACACCTGTGACACCAGGCAGCTGCGTGGAGGGCGGCCCCGAACCTCCCCCACACAGTCACCCGTGTTCCGGAATTCTGAGTGTGGGGAGGTTCTGTCTTCTGTCTGCAGCACCCGGGATCTCCTAGGAGCCCTTCGAGTGTCTTCCCCGAGTACCTCCCAGTGCGGGCTGCCGGGGAAAGTCGGGGGTTGGGCTGGAAAAGCAGGTAGCATCTAGTGCCTCCCCCTGGACAGGGGAGGTAATTAGCGGACTTCCCCTTGCGAGGGAACACCTGTGACACAAGGCAGCTGCGTGGAGGGCGGCCACGAACCTCCCCCACACAGTCAGCCGTGTTCCGGAATTCTGAGTGTGGGGAGGTTCCGTCTTCTGTCTGCAGCACCCGGGTTCTCCTAGGAGCCATTCGAGTGTCTTCCCCCAGTCCCTCCCAGTGCGGGCTGCCGGGGAAAGGCGGGGGTTGGGCTGGAAAAGCAGGTAGCATCTAGTGCCTCCCCATGGACAAGGGAGATAATTAGCGGACTTCCCCCTGCCAGGGAACACCTGTGACACCAGGCATCTTCGTGGAGGGCGGCCCCAAACCTCCCCCACACAGTCGGCCGTGTTCCGGAATTCTGAGTGTGGGGAGGTTCCGTCTTCTGTCTGCAGCACCCGGGATCTCCTAGGAGCCCTTCGAGTGTCTTCCCCGAGTCCCTCCCAGTGCGGGCTGCCGGGGAAAGGCGGGGGTTGGGCTGGAAACGCAGGTAGCATCTAGTGCCTCCTCATGGACAGGGGAGGTAATTAGCGGACATCACCCTGCCAGGGAACACCTGTGACACCAGGCAGCTGCGTGGAGGGCGGCTCTGAACCTCCCCCTCACAGTCACCCGTGTTCCGGATTTCTGAGTGTGGGGGGGTTCCTTCTTCTGTCTGCAGCACACGGGATCTCCTAGGAGCCCTTCGAGTGTCTTCCCCGAGTCCCTCCCAGTGCGGGCTGCCGGGGAAAGGCGGGGGTTGGGCTGGAAAAGCATTTAGCATCTAGTTCCTCCCCATGGACCGGGGAGGTAATTAGCGGACTACCCCCTGCCAGGGAACACCTGTGACACCAGGCAGGTGCGTGGAGGGCGGCCCCGAACCTCCCCCACATAGTCAGCCGTATTCCGGAATTCTGAGTGTGGGGAGGTTCCGTCTTCTGTCTGCAGCACCCGGGTTCTCCTAGGAGCCCTTCGAGTGTCTTCCCCGAGTCCCTCCCAGTGCGGGCTGCCGGGGAAAGGCGGGGGTTTGGCTGGAAACGCAGGTAGCATCTAGTGCCTCCCCATGGAGAGGGGAGGTAATTAGCGGAATTCCCCTTGCGAGGGAACACCTGTGACACCAGGCAGCTGCGTGGAGGGCGGCCCCGAACCTCCCCCACACAGTCACACTTGTTCCGGAATTCTGAGTGTGGGGTGGTTCCTTCTTCTGTCTGCAGCACACGGGATCTCCTAGGAGCCCTTCGAGTGTCTTCCCCCAGTCCCTCCCAGTACGGGCTGCCGGGGAAAGGAGGGGGTTGTGCTGGAAACGCAGGTAGCATCTAGTGCCTCCCCATGGACTGGGGAGGTAATTAGCGGACTACCCACTGCCAGGGAACACCTGTGACACCAGGCAGCTGCGTGGAGGGCGGCCCGGAACCTCCCCCACACAGTCACCCGTGTTCCGGAATTCTGAGTGTGGGGGGGTTCCTTCTTCTGTCTGCAGCCCACGGGATCTCCTAGGAGCCCTTCGAGTGTCTTCCCCGAGTCCCTCCCAGTGCGGTCTCCCGGGGAAAGGAGGGGGTTGGGCTGGAAAAGCAGGTAGCATATAGTGCCTCCCCATGGACAGGGGAGGTAATTAGCGGACTACCCCCTGCCAGGGAACACCTGTGACACCAGGCAGCTGCGTGGAGGGCGGCCCCGAACCTCCCCCACACAGTCAGCCGTGTTCCAGAATTCTGAGTGTGGGGAGGTTCCGTCTTCTGTCTGCAGCACCCGTGTTCTCCTAGGAGCCCTTCGAGTGTGTTCCCCGAGTCCCTCCCTGTGCGGGCGGCCGGGGAAATGCGGGGGTTGGGCTGGAAACGCAGGTAGCATCTAGTGCCTCCCCATGGACAGGGGAGGTAATTAGCGGACTACCCCCTGCCAGGGAACACCTGTGACACCAGGCAGCTGCGTGGAGGGCGGCCCCGAACCTCCCCGACACAGTCAGCCGTGTTCCGGAATTCTGAGTGTGGGGAGGTTCCGTCTTCTGTCTGCAGCACCCAGGTTCTCCTAGGAGCCCTTCGAGTGTCTTCCCCGAGTCCCTCCCATTGCGGGCTGCCGGGGAAAGGCGGGGGTTTGGCTGGAAACGCAGGTAGCATCTAGTGCCTCCCCATGGACCAGGGAGGTAATTAGCGGACTTCCCTTTGCGAGGGAACACCTGTGACACCAGGCAGCTGCGTGGAGGGCGGCCCCGAACCTCCCCCACACAGTCAGCCGTGTTCCGGAATTCTGAGTGTGGGGAGGTTCCGTCTTCTGTCTGCAGCACCCGGGTTCTCCTAGGAGACATTCGAGTGTCTTCCCCCAGTCCCTCCCAGTGCGGGCTGCCGGGGAAAGGCGGGGGTTGGGCTGGAAAAGCAGGTAGCATCTAGTGCCTCCCCATGGACAAGGGAGATAATTAGCGGACTTCCCCCTGCCAGGGAACACCTGTGACACCAGGCATCTTCGTGGAGGGCGGCCCCAAACCTCCCCCACACAGTCGGCCGTGTTCCGGAATTCTGAGTGTGGGGAGGTTCCGTCTTCTGTCTGCAGCACCCGGGATCTCCTAGGAGCCCTTCGAGTGTCTTCCCCGAGTCCCTCCCAGTGCGGGCTGCCGGGGAAAGGCGGGGGTTGGGCTGGAAAAGCAGGTAGCATCTAGTTCCTCCCCATGGACCGGGGAGGTAATTAGCGGACTACACCCTGCCAGGGAACACCTGTGACTCCAGGCAGCTGCGTGGAGGGCGGCCCCGAACCTCCCCCACACAGTCAACCGTGTTCCGGAATTCTGAGTGTGGGGAGGTTCCGTCTTCTGTCTGCAGCACCCGGGATCTCCTAGGAGCCCTTCGAGTGTCTTCCCCGAGTCCCTCCCAGTGCGGGCTGCCGGGGAAAGGCGGGGGTTGGGCTGGAAAAGCAGGTAGCATCTAGTGCCTCCCCCTGGACAGGGGAGGTAATTAGCGGACATCCCCCTGCCAGGGAACACCTGTGACACCAGGCAGCTGCGTGGAGGGCGGCCCCGAACCTCCCCCACACAGTCAGCCGTGTTCCAGAATTCTGAGTGTGGGGAGGTTCCGTCTTCTGTCTGCAGCACCCGGGTTCTCCTAGGAGCCCTTCGAGTGTCTTCCCCGAGTCCCTCCCAGTGCGGGCTGCCGGGGAAAGGCGGGGGTTTGGCTGGAAACGCAGGTAGCATCTAGTGCCTCCCCATGGACAGGGGAGGTAATTAGCGGACTTCCCCTTGCGAGGGAACACCTGTGACACCAGGAAGCTGCGTGGGGGGCGGCCATAAACCTCCCCCACACAGTCATCCGTGTTCCGGACTTCTGAGTGTGGGGAGGTTCCGTCTTCTGTCTGCAGCAAACGTGTTCTCCTAGGAGCCCTTCGAGTGTGTTCCCCGAGTCCCTCCCTGTGCGGGCGGCCGGGGAAAGGCGGGGGTTGGGCTGGAAACGCAGGTAGCATCTAGTGCCTCCCCATGGACAGAGGAGGTAATTAGCGGACTACCCCTTGCCAGGGAACACCTGTGACACCAGGCAGCTGCGTGGAGGGCGGCCAAGAACCTCCACCACACAGTCAGCCGTGTTCCGGAATTCTGAGTGTGGGGAGGTTCCGTCTTCTGTCTGCAGCACCCAGGTTCTCCTAGGAGCCCTTCGAGTGTCTTCCCCGAGTCCCTCCCAGTGCGGGCTGCCGGGGAAAGGCGGGGGTTTGGCTGGAAACGCAGGTAGCATCTAGTGCCTCCCCATGGACCAGGGAGGTAATTAGCGGACTTCCCTTTGCGAGGGAACACCTGTGACACAAGACAGCTGCGTGGAGGGCGGCCCCGAACCTCCCCCACACAGTCAGCCGTGTTCCGGAATTCTTAGTGTGGGGAGGTTCCGTCTTCTGTCTGCAGCACCCGGGTTCTCCTAGGAGCCATTCGAGTGTCTTCCCCCAGTCCCTCCCAGTGCGGTCTGCCGGGGAAAGGCGGGGGTTGGGCTGGAAAAGCAGGTAGCATCCAGTGCCTCCCCATGGACAAGGGAGATAATTAGCGGACTTCCCCCTGCCAGGGAACACCTGTGACACCAGGCATCTTCGTGGAGGGCGGCCCCAAACCTCCCCCACACAGTCGGACGTGTTCCGGAATTCTGAGTGTGGGGAGGTTCCGTCTTCTGTCTGCAGCACCCGGGATCTCCTAGGAGCCCTTCGAGTGTCTTCCCCGAGTCCCTCCCAATGCGGGCTGCCGGGGAAAGGCGGGGGTTGGGCTGGAAACGCAGGTAGCATCTAGTGCCTCCTCATGGACAGGGGAGGTAATTAGCGGACATCCCCCTGCCAGGGAACACCTGTGACACCAGGAAGTTGCGTGGGTGCGGCCCTAAACCTCACCCACACAGTCAGCCCTGTTCCGGAATTCTGAGTGTGGGGAGGTTACGTCTTCTGTCTGCAGCACCCGGGATCTCCTAGGAGCCCTTCGAGTGTCTTCCCCCAGTCCCTCCAAGTGCGGGCTGCCGGGGAAAGGAGGGGGTTGTGCTGGAAACGCAGGTAGCATCTAGTGCCTCCCCATGGACTGGGGAGGTAATTAGCGGACTACCCCCTGCCAGGGAACACCTGTGACACCAGGCAGCTGCGTGGAGGGCGGCCCCGAACCTCCCCCACACAGTCAGCCGTGTTCCGGAATTCTGAGTGTGGGGAGGTTCCGTCTTCTGTCTGCAGCACCCGGGATCTCCTAGGAGCCCTTCGAGTGTCTTCCCCGAGTACCTCCCAGTGCGGGCTGCCGGGGAAAGTCGGGGGTTGGGCTGGAAAAGCAGGTAGCATCTAGTGCCTCCCCCTGGACAGGGGAGGTAATTAGCGGACTTCCCCCTGCGAGGGAACACCTGTGACACCAGGAAGTTGCGTGGGGGCGGCCCTAAACCTCACCCACAGTCAGCCCTGTTCCGGAATTCTGAGTGTGGGGAGGTTACGTCTTGTGTCTGCAGCACCCGGGATCTCCTAGGAGCCCTTCGAGTGTCTTCCCCCAGTCCCTCCCAGTGCGGGCTGCCGGGGAAAGAGGGGGTTGTGCTGGAAACGCAGGTAGCATCTAGTGCCTCCCCATGGACTGGGGAGGTAATTAGCGGACTACCCCCTGCCAGGGAACACCTGTGACACCAGGCAGCTGCGTGGAGGGCGGCCCCGAACCTCCCCCACACAGTCAGCCGTGTTCCGGAATTCTGAGTGTGGGGAGGTACCGTCTTCTGTCTGCAGCACCCGGGATCTAATAGGAGCCCTTCGAGTGTCTTCCCCGAGTCCATCACAGTGCGGGCTACCGGGGAAAGGAGGGGGTTTGGCTGGAAAAGCAGGTAGCATCTAGTGCCACCCCCTGGACAGGGGAGGTAATTAACGGACTTCCCCCTGCCAGGGAACACCTGTGACACCAGGCAGCTGCGTGGAGGGCGGCCCCGAACCTCCCCCACACAGTCACCCGTGTTCCGGAATTCTGAGTGTGGGGAGGTTCCGTCTTCTGTCTGCAGCACCCGGGATCTCCTAGGAGCCCTTCGAGTGTCTTCCCCGAGTACCTCCCAGTGCGGGCTGCCGGGGAAAGGCGGGGGTTGGGCTGGAAAAGCAGGTAGCATCTAGTGCCTCGCCCTGGACAGGGGAGGTAATTAGCGGACTTCCCCTTGCGAGGGAACACCTGTGACACAAGGCAGCTGCGTGGAGGGCGGCCCCGAACCTCCCCCACACAGTCAGCCGTGTTCCGGAATTCTGAGTGTGGGGAGGTACCGTCTTCTGTCTGCAGCACCCGGGATCTCCTAGGAGCCCTTCGAGTGTCTTCCCCGAGTCCATCCCAGTGCGGGCTACCGGGGAAAGGCGGGGGATGGGCTGGAAAATCAGGTAGCATCTAGTGCCTCCCACTGGACAGGGGAGGTAATTAACGGACTTCCCCCTGCCAGGGAACACCTGTGACACCAGGCAGCTGCGTGGAGGGCGGCCCCGAACCTCCCCCACACAGTCACCCGTGTTCCGGAATTCTGAGTGTGGGGGGGTTCCTTCTTCTGTCTGCAGCACACGGGATCTCCTAGGAGCCCTTCGAGGGTCTTCCCCGAGTCCCTCCCAGTGCGGGCTGCCGGGGAAAGGCGGGGGTTGGGCTGGAAAAGCAGGTAGCATCTAGTGCCTCCCCCTGGACAGGGGAGGTAATTAGCGGACTACCCCCTGCCAGGGAACACCTGTGACACCAGGCAGCTGCGTGGAGGGCGGCCCCGAACCTCCCCCACACAGTCAGCCGTGTTCCAGAATTCTGAGTGTGGGGAGGTTCCGTCTTCTGTCTGCAGCACCCGGGTTCTCCTAGGAGCCCTACGAGTGTCTTCCCCGAGTCCCTCCCAGTTTGGGCTGCCGGGGAAAGGCGGGGGTTTGGCTGGAAACGCAGGTAGCATCTAGTGCCTCCCCATGGACAGGGGAGGTAATTAGCGGACTTCCCCTTGCGAGGGAACACCTGTGACACCAGGAAGCTGCGTGGGGGGCGGCCCTAAACCTCCCCAACACAGTCATCCGTGTTCCGGAATTCTGAGTGTGGGGAGGTTCCGTCTTCTGTCTGCAGCACCCGGGTTCTCCTAGGAGCCCTTCGAGTGTCTTCCCCCAGTCCCTCCCAGTGCGGGCTACCAGGGAAAAGCGGGGGTTGGGCTGGAAAAGCAGGTAGCATCTAGTGCCTCCCCCTGGACAGGGGAGGTAATTAGCGGACTTCCCCCTGCCAGGGAACACCTGTGACACCAGGCAGCTGCGTGGAGGGCGGCCCCGAACCTCCCCCACACAGTCACCCGTGTTCCGGAATTCTGAGTGTGGGGAGCTTCCGTCTTCTGTCTGCAGCACCCGGGATCTCCTAGGAGCCCTTCGAGTGTCTTCACCGAGTCCCTCCCAGTGCGGGCGGCCGGGGAAAGGCGGGGGTTGGGCTGGAAACGCAGGTAGCATCTAGTGCCTCCTCATGGACAGGGGAGGTAATTAGCGGACTTCCCCCTGCGAGGGAACAGTGTGACACCAGGAAGTTGCGTGGGGGCGGCCATAAACCTCACCCACACAGTCAGCCCTGTTCCGGAATTCTGAGTGTGGGGAGGTTACGTCTTCTGTCTGCAGCACCCGGGATCTCCTAGGAGCCCTTCGAGTGTCTTCCCCCAGTCCCTCCCAGTGCGGGCTGCCGGGGAAAGGA
The DNA here is from genome assembly GCF_048773025.1 of Camelus bactrianus. Taxonomy (NCBI): domain Eukaryota; kingdom Metazoa; phylum Chordata; class Mammalia; order Artiodactyla; family Camelidae; genus Camelus; species Camelus bactrianus. The sequence continues at coordinate 1,620,145 of NC_133540.1, forward strand.
GGGGGTTGTGCTGGAAACGCAGGTAGCATCTAGTGCCTTCCCATGGACTGGGGAGGTAATTAGCGGACTACCCCCTGCCAGGGAACACCTGTGACACCAGGCAGCTGCGTGGAGGGCGGCCCCGAACATCCCCCACACAGTCAACCGTGTTCCGGAATTCTGAGTGTGGGGAGGTTCCGTCTTATGTCTGCAGCACCCGGGATCTCCTAGGAGCCCTTCGAGTGTCTTCCCCGAGTCCCTCCCAGTGCGGGCTGCCGGGGAAAGGAGGGGGTTGGGCTGGAAAAGCAGGTAGCATCTAGTGCCTCCCCATGGACAGGGGAGGTAATTAGCGGACTACCCCCTGCCAGGGAACACCTGTGACACCAGGCAGCTGCGTGGAGGGCGGCCCCGATCCTCCCCCACACAGTCAGCCGTGTTCCAGAATTCTGAGTGTGGGGAGGTTCCGTCTTCTGTCTGCAGCACCCGGGTTCTCCTAGGAGCCCTTCGAGTGTCTTCCCCGAGTCCCTCCCAGTGCGGGCTGCCGGGGAAAGGCGGGGGTTTGGCTGGAAACGCAGGTAGCATCTAGTGCCTCCCCATGGACAGGGGAAGTAATTAGCGGAATTCCCCTTGCGAGGGAACCCCTGTGACACCAGGCAGCTGCGTGGAGGGCGGCTCCGAACCTCCCCCACACAGTCATACGTGTTCCGGAATTCTGAGTGTGGGGGGGTTCCTTCTTCTGTCTGCAGCACACGGGATCTCCTAGGAGCCCTTCGAGTGTCTTCCCCCAGTCCCTTCCAGTGCGGGCTGCCGGGGAAAGGCGGGGGTTGGACTGGAAAAGCAGGTAGCATCTAGTGCCTCCCCATGGACAGGGGAGGTAATTAGCGGACTACCCCCTGCCAGGGAACACCTGTGACACCAGGCAGCTGCGTGGAGGGCGGCCCCGAACCTCCCCCACACAGTCAGCCGTGTTCCAGAATTCTGAGTGTGGGGAGGTTCCGTCTTCTGTCTGCAGCACCCGGGTTCACCTAGGAGCCCTTCGAGTGTCTTCCCCGAGTCCCTCCCAGTGCGGGCTGCCGGGGAAAGGCGGGGGTTGGGCTGGAGACGCAGGTAGCATCTAGTGCCTCCCCATGGACAGGGGAGGTAATTAGCGGACTTCCCCTTGCGAGGGAACACCTGTGACACCAGGAAGCTGCGTGGGGGGCGGCCCTAAACCTCCCCCACACAGTCATCCGTGTTCCGGAATTCTGAGTGTGGGGAGGTTCCGTCTTCTGTCTGCAGCACCCGGGTTCTCCTAGGAGCCCTTCGAGTGTCTTCCCCGAGTCCCTCCCAGTGCGGGGTGCCGGGGAAAGGCGGGGGTTTGGCTGGAAACGCAGGTAGCATCTAGTGCCTCCCCATGGACAGGGGAGGTAATTAGCGGACTTCCCCTTGCGAGGGAACACCTGTGACACCAGGAAGCTGCGTGGGGGGCGGCCCTAAACCTCCCCCACACAGTCATTCGTGTTCCGGAATTCTGAGTGTGGGGAGGTTCCGTCTTCTGTCTGCAGCACCCGTGTTCTCCTAGGAGCCCTTCGAGTGTGTTCCCCGAGTCCCTCCCTGTGCGGGCGGCCCGGGAAAGGCGGGGGTTGGGCTGGAAACGCAGGTAGCATCTAGTGCCTCCCCATGGACAGGGGAGGTAATTAGCGGACTACCCCCTGCCAGGGAACACCTGTGACACCAGGCAGCTGCGTGGAGGGCGGCCCCGAACCTCCCCCACACAGTCAGCCGTGTTCCGGAATTCTGAGTGTGGGGAGGTTCCGTCTTCTGTCTGCAGCACCCGGGTTCTCCTAGGAGCCATTCGTGTGTCTTCCCCCAGTCCCTCCCAGTGCGGGCTGCCGGGGAATGGCGGGGGTTGGGCTGGAAAAGCAGGTAGCATCTAGTGCCTCCCCATGGACAAGGGAGATAATTAGCGGACTTCCCCCTGCCAGGGAACACCTGTGACACCAGGCATCTTCGTGGAGGGTGGCCCCAAATCTCCCCCACACAGTCGGCCGTGTTCCGGAATTCTGAGTGTGGGGAGGTTCCGTCTTCTGTCTGCAGCACCCGGGATCTCCTAGGAGCCCTTCGAGTGTCTTCCCCGAGTCCCTCCCAGTGCGGGCTGCCGGGGAAAGGCAGGGGTTGGGCTGGAAACGCAGGTAGCATCTAGTGCCTCCTCATGGACAGGGGAGGTAATTAGCGGACATCACCCTGCCAGGGAACACCTGTGACACCAGGCAGCTGCGTGGAGGGCGTCTCTGAACCTCCCCCTCACAGTCACCCGTGTTCCGGATTTCTGAGTGTGGGGGGGTTCCTTCTTCTGTCTGCAGCACACGGGATCTCCTAGGAGCCCTTCGAGTGTCTTCCCCGAGTCCCTCCCAGTGCGGGCTGCCGGGGAAAGGCGGGGGTTGGGCTGGAAAAGCAGGTAGCATCTAGTTCCTCCCCATGGACAGGGGAGGTAATTAGCGGACTACGCCCTGCCAGGGAACACCTGTGACACCAGGCAGCTGCGTGGAGGGCGGCCCCGAACCTCCCCCACACAGTCAGCCGTATTCCGGAATTCTGAGTGTGGGGAGGTTCCGTCTTCTGTCTGCAGCACCCGGGTTCTCCTAGGAGCCCTTCGAGTGTCTTCCCCGAGTCCCTCCCAGTGCGGGCTGCCGGGGAAAGGCGGGGGTTTGGCTGGAAACGCAGGTAGCATCTAGTGCCTCCCCATGGAGAGGGGAGGTAATTAGCGGAATTCCCCTTGCGAGGGAACACCTGTGACACCAGGCAGCTGCGTGGAGGGCGGCCCCGAACCTCCCCCACACAGTCACCCGTGTTCCGGAATTCTGAGTGTGGGGGGGTTCCTTCTTCTGTCTGCAGCACACGGGATCTCCTAGGAGCCCTTCGAGTGTCTTCCCCGAGTCCCTCTCAGTGCGGGCTGCCGGGGAAAGGCGGGGGTTGGGCTGGAAAAGCAGGTAGCATCTAGTGCCTCCTCCTGGACAGGGGAGGTAATTAGCGGATTTCCCCTTGCGAGGGAACCCCTGTGACACCAGGCAGCTGCGTGGAGGGCGGCTCCGAACCTCCCCCACACAGTCATACGTGTTCCGGAATTCTGAGTGTGGGGGGGTTCCTTCTTCTGTCTGCAGCACACGGGATCTCCTAGGAGCCCTTCGAGTGTCTTCCCCCAGTCCCTCCCAGTGCGGGCTGCCGGGGAAAGGCGGGGGTTTGGCTGGAAACGCAGGTAGCATCTAGTGCCTCCCCATGGACAGGGGAGGTAATTAGCGGACTTCCCCTTGCGAGGGAACACCTGTGACACCAGGAAGCTGCGTGGGGCGCGGCCCTAAACCTCCCCCACACAGTCATCCATGTTCCGGAATTCTGAGTGTGGGGAGGTTCCGTCTTCTGTCTGCAGCACCCGGGTTCTCCTAGGAGCCCTTCGAGTGGGTTCCCCGAGTCCCTCCCTGTGCGGGCGGCCGGGGAAAGGCGGGGGTTGGGCTGGAAACGCAGGTAGCATCTAGTGCCTCCCCATGGACAGGGGAGGTAATTAGCGGACTACCCCCTGCCAGGGAACACCTGTGACACCAGGCAGCTGCTTGGAGGGCGGCCCCGAACCTCCCCCACACAGTCAGCCGTGTTCCGGAATTCTGAGTGTGGGGAGGTTCCGTCTTCTGTCTGCAGCACCCAGGTTCTCCTAGGAGCCCTTCGAGTGTCTTCCCCGAGTCCCTCCCAGTGCGGGCTGCCGGGGAAATGCGGGGGTTTGGCTGGAAACGCAGGTAGCATCTAGTGCCTCCCCATGGACCATGGAGGTAATTAGCGGATTTCCACTTGCGATGGAACACCTGTGACACAAAGCAGCTGCGTGAAGGGCGGCCCCGAACCTCCCCCACACAGTCGGCCGTGTTCCGGAATTCTGAGTGTGGGGAGGTTCCGTCTTCTGTCTGCAGCACCCGGGATCTCCTAGGAGCCCTTCGAGTGTCTTCCCCGAGTCCCTCACAGTGCGGGCTGCCGGGGAAAGGCGGGGGTTGGGCTGGAAACGCAGGTAGCATCTAGTGCCTCCTCATGGACAGGGGAGGTAATTAGCGGACTTCCCCCTGCGAGGGAACACCTGTGACACCAGGAAGTTGCGTGGGGGCGGCCCTAAACCTCACACACAGTCAGCCCTGTTCCGGAATTCTGAGTGTGGGGAGGTTACGTCTTCTGTCTGCAGCACCCGGGATCTCCTAGGAGCCCTTCGAGTGTCTTCCCCCAGTCCCTCCCAGTGCGGGCTGCCGGGGAAAGGAGGGGGTTGTGCTGGAAACGCTGGTAGCATCTAGTGCCTCCCCATGGACTGGGGAGGTAATTAGCGGACTACCCCCTGCCAGGGAACACCTGTGACACAAGGCAGCTGCGTGGAGGGCGGCCCTGAACCTCCCCCACACAGTCACCCGTGTTCCGGAATTCTGAGTGTGGGGAGGTTCCGTCTTCTGTCTGCAGCACCCGGGATCCCCTAGGAGCCCTTCGAGTGTCTTCCCCGAGTACCTCCCAGTGCGGGCTGCCGGGGAAAGTCGGGGGTTGGGCTGGAAAAGCAGGTAGCATCTAGTGCCTCCCCCTGGACAGGGGAGGTAATTAGCGGACTTCCCCTTGCGAGGGAACACCTGTGACACAAGGCAGCTGCGTGGAGGGCGGCCCCGAACCTCCCCCACACAGTCAGCCTTGTTCCGGAATTCTGAGTGTGGGGAGGTACCGTCTTCTGTCTGCAGCACCCGGGATCTCCTAGGAGCCCTTCGAGTGTCTTCCCCGAGTCCATCCCAGTGCGGACTACCGGGGAAAGGCGGGGGTTGGGCTGGAAAAGCAGGTAGCATCTAGTGCCTCCCCCTGGACAGGGGAGGTAATTAACGGACTTCCCCCTGCCAGGGAACACCTGTGATACCAGGCAGCTGCGTGGAGGGCGGCCCCGAACCTCCCCCACACAGTCACCCGTGTTCCGGAATTCTGAGTGTGGGGGGGTTCCTTCTTCTGTCTGCAGCACACGGGATCTCCTAGGAGCCCTTCGAGTGTCTTCCCCGAGTCCCTCCCATTGCGGGTTGCCGGGGAAAGGCGGGGGTTTGGCTGGAAACGCAGGTAGCATCTAGTGCCTCCCCATGGACCAGGGAGGTAATTAGCGGACTTCCCCTTGCGAGGGAACACCTGTGACACAAGGCAGCTGCGTGGAGGGCGGCCCCGAACCTCCCCCACACAGTCAACCGTGTTCCGGAATTCTGAGTGTGGGGAGGTACCGTCTTCTGTCTGCAGCACCCGGGATCTCCTAGGAGCCCTTCGAGTGTCTTCCCCGAGTCCCTCCCTGTGCGGGCTACCGGGGAAAGGCGGGGGTTGGGCTGGAAAAGCAGGTAGCATCTAGTTCCTCCCCATGGACAGGGGAGGTAATTAGCGGACTACCCCCTGCCAGGGAACACCTGTGACACCAGGCAGCTGCGTGGAGGGCGGCCCCGAACCTCCCCAACACAGTCAGCCGTGTTCCGGAATTCTGAGTGTGGGGAGGTTCCGTCTTCTGTCTGCAGCACCCAGGTTCTCCTAGGAGCCCTTCGAGTGTCTTCCCCGAGTCCCTCCCAGTGCGGGCTGCCGGGGAAAGGCGGGGGTTTGGCTGGAAACGCAGGTAGCATCTAGTGCCTCCCCATGGACCAGGGAGGTAATTAGCGGACTTCCCCTTGCGAGGGAACACCTGTGACACAAGGCAGCTGCGTGGAGGGCGGCCCCGAACCTCCCCCACACAGTCAGCCGTGTTCCGGAATTCTGAGTGTGGGGGGGTTCCTTCTTCTGTCTGCAGCACCCGGGATCTCCTAGGAGCCCTTCGAGTGTCTTCCCCGAGTCCCTCCCAGTGCGGGCTGCCGGGGAAAGGCGGGGGTTTGGCTGGAAACGCAGGTAGCATCTAGTGCCTCCCGATGGAGAGGGGAGGTAATTAGCGGAATTCCCCTTGCGAGGGAACACCTGTGACACCAGGCAGCTGCGTGGAGGGCGGCCCCGAACCTCCCCCACACAGTCACACGTGTTCCGGAATTCTGAGTGTGGGGGGGTTCCTTCTTCTGTCTGCAGCACACGGGATCTCCTAGGAGCCCTTCGAGTGTCTTCCCCCAGTCCCTCCCAGTGCGGGCTGCCGGGGAAAGGAGGGGGTTTTGCTGGAAACGCAGGTAGCATCTAGTGCCTCCCCATGGACTGGGGAGGTAATTAGCGGACTACCCCCTGCCAGGGAACACCTGTGACACCAGGCAGCTGCGTGGAGGGCGGCCCAGAACCTCCCCCACACAGTCAACCGTGTTCCGGAATTCTGAGTGTGGGGAGGTTCCGTCTTCTGTCTGCAGCACCCGGGATCTCCTGGGAGCCCTTCGAGTGTCTTCCCCGAGTACCTCCCAGTGCGGGCTGCCTGGGAAATTCGGGGGTTGGGCTGGAAAAGCAGGTAGCATCTAGTGCCTCCCCCTGGACCGGGGAGGTAATTAGCGGACTTCCCCATGCGAGGGAACACCTGTGACACAAGGCAGCTTCGTGGAGGGCGGCCCCGAACCTCCCCCACACAGTCAGCCGTGTTCCGGAATTCTGAGTGTGGGGAGGTACCGTCTTCTGTCTGCAGCACCCGGGATCTCCTAGGAGCCCTTCGAGTGTCTTCCCCGAGTCCCTCCCAGTGCGGGCTACCGGGGAAAGGCGGGGGTTGGGCTGGAAAAGCAGGTAGCATCTAGTGCCTCCCCCTGGACAGGGGAGGTAATTAGCGGACTTCCCCTTGCGAGGGAACACCTGTGACACAAGGCAGCTGCGTGGAGGGCGGCCCCGAACCTCCCCCACACAGTCAGCCGTGTTCCGGAATTCTGAGTGTGGGGAGGTACCGTCTTCTGTCTGCAGCACCCGGGATCTCCTAGGAGCCCTTCGAGTGTCTTCCCCGAGTCCATCCCAGTGCGGGCTACCGGGGAAAGGCGGGGGTTGGGCTGGAAAAGCAGGTAGCATCTAGTTCCTCCCCATGGACAGGGGAGGTAGTTAGCGGACTACCCCCTCCCAGGGAACACCTGTGACACCAGGCAGCTGCGTGGAGGGCGGCCCCGAACCTCCCCCACACAGTCAACCGTGTTCCGGAATTCTGAGTGTGGGGAGGTTCCGTCTTCTGTCTGCAGCACCCGGGATCTCCTAGGAGCCCTTCGAGTGTCTTCCCCGAGTACCTCCCAGTGCGGGCTGCCGGGGAAAGTCGGGGGTTGGGCTGGAAAAGCAGGTAGCATCTAGTGCCTCCCCCTGGACAGGGGAGGTAATTAGCGGACTTCCCCTTGCGAGGGAACACCTGTGACACAAGGCAGCTGCGTGGAGGGCGGCCCCGAACCTCCCCCACACAGTCAGCCGTGTTCTGGAATTCTGAGTGTGGGGAGGTACCGTCTTCTGTCTGCAGCACCCGGGATCTCCTAGGAGCCCTTCGAGTGTCTTCCCCGAGTCCATCCCAGTGCGGGCTACCGGGGAAAGGCGGGGGTTGGGCTGGAAAAGCAGGTAGCATCTAGTTCCTCCCCATGGACATGGGAGGTAATTAGCGGACTACCCCCTGCCAGGGAACACCTGTGACACCAGGCAGCTGCGTGGAGTGCGGCCCCGAACCTCCCCCACACAGTCAGCCGTATTCCGGAATTCTGAGTGTGGGGAGGTTCCGTCTTCTGTCTGCAGCACCCGGGTTCTCCTAGGAGCCCTTCGAGTGTCTTCCCCGAGTCCCTCCCAGTGCGGGCTGCCGGGGAAAGGCGGGGGTTTGGCTGGAAACGCAGGTAGCATCTAGTGCCTCCCCATGGAGAGGTGAGGTAATTAGCGGAATTCCCCTTACGAGGCAACACCTGTGACACCAGGCAGCTGCGTGGAGGGCGGCCCCGAACCTCCCCCACACAGTCACCCGTGTTCCGGAATTCTGAGTGTGGGGAGGTTCCTTCTTCTGTCTGCAGCACACGGGATCTCCTAGGAGCCCTTCGAGTGTCTTCCCCCAGTCCCTCCAAATGCGGGCTGCCGGGGAAAGGCGGGGGTTGGGCTGGAAAAGCAGGTAGCATCTAGTGCCTCCCCATGGACAGGGGAGGTAATTAGCGGACTACCCCCTGCCAGGGAACACCTGTGACACCAGGCAGCTGCGTGGAGGGCGGCCCCGAACCTCCCCCACACAGTCAGCCGTGTTCCAGGATTCTGAGTGTCGGGAGGTTCCGTCTTCTGTCTGCAGCACCCGGGTTCTCCTAGGAGCCCTTCGAGTGTGTTCCCCGAGTCCCTCCCTGTGCGGGCGGCCGGAGAAAGGCGGGGGTTGGGCTGGAAACGCAGGTAGCATCTAGTGCCTCCTCATGGACAGGGGAGGTAATTAGCGGACATCACCCTGCCAGGGAACACCTGTGACACCAGGAAGCTGCGTGGAGGGCGGCCCCGAACCTCCCCCACACAGTCAGCCGTATTCCGGAATTCTGAGTGTGGGGAGGTTCCGTCTTCTGTCTGCAGCACCCGGGTTCTCCTAGGAGCCCTTCGAGTGTCTTCCCCGAGTCCCTCCCAGTGCGGGCTGCCGGGGAAAGGCGGGGGTTTGGCTGGAAACGCAGGTAGCATCTAGTGCCTCCCCATGGAGAGGGGAGGTAATTAGCAGAATTCCCCTTGCGAGGGAACACCTGTGACACCAGGCAGCTGCGTGGAGGGCGGCCCCGAACCTCCCCCACACAGTCACCCGTGTTCCGGAATTCTGAGTGTGGGGGGGTTCCTTCTTCTGTCTGCAGCACACGGGATCTCCTAGGAGCCCTTCGAGTGTCTTCCCCGAGTCCCTCCCAGTGCGGGCTGCCGGGGAAAGGCGGGGGTTTGGCTGGAAACGCAGGTAGCATCTAGTGCCTCCCCATGGACAGGGGAGGTAATTAGCGGACTTCCCCTTGCGAGGGAACACCTGTGACACCAGGAAGCTGCGTGGGGGGCGGCCCTAAACCTCCCCCACACAGTCATCCGTGTTCCGGAATTCTGAGTGTGGGGAGGTTCCGTCTTCTGTCTGCAGCACCCGTGTTCTCCTAGGAGCCCTTCGAGTGTGTTCCCCGAGTCCCTCCCTGTGCGGGCGGCCGGGGAAAGGCGGGGGTTGGGCTGGAAACGCAGGTAGCATCTAGTGCCTCCCCATGGACTGGGGAGGTAATTAGCGGACTACCCCCTGCCAGGGAACACCTGTGACACCAGGCAGCTGCGTGCAGGGCGGCCCCGAACCTCCCCCACACAGTCAGCCGTGTTCCGGAATTCTGAGTGTGGGGAGGTTCCGTCTTCTGTCTGCAGCACCCAGGTTCTCCTAGGAGCCCTTCGAGTGTCTTCCCCGAGTCCCTCCCAGTGCGGGCTGCCGGGGAAAGGCGGGGGTTTGGCTGGAAACGCAGGTAGCATCTAGTGCCTCCCCATGGACCAGGGAGGTAATTAGCGGACTTCCCTTTGCGAGGGAACACCTGTGACACAAGGCAGCTGCGTGGAGGGCGGCCCCGAACCTCCCCCACACAGTCAGCCGTGTTCCGGAATTCTGAGTGTGGGGAGGTTCCGTCTTCTGTCTGCAGTACCCGTGTTCTCCTAGGAGCCCTTCGAGTGTCTTCCCCCAGTCCCTCCCAGTGCGGGCTGCCGGGGAAAGTCGGGGGTTGGGCTGGAAAAGCAGGTAGCATCTAGTGCCTCCCCATGGACAAGGGAGATAATTAGCGGACTTCCCCCTGCCAGGGAACACCTGTGACACCAGGCATCTTCGTGGAGGGCGGCCCCAAACCTCCCCCACACAGTCGGCCGTGTTCCGGAATTCTGAGTGTGGGGAGGTTCCTTCTTCTGTCTGCAGCACCCGGGATCTCCTAGGAGCCCTTCGAGTGTCTTCCCCGAGTCCCTCCCAGTGCGGGCTACCGGGGAAAGGCGGGGGTTGGGCTGGAAAAGCAGGTAGCATCTAGTGCCTCCCCCTGGACAGGGGAGATAATTAGCGGACTTCCCCCTGCCAGGGAACACCTGTGACACCAGGCATCTTCGTGGAGGGCGGCCCCAAACCTCCCCCACACAGTCGGCCGTGTTCCGGAATTCTGAGTGTGGGGAGGTTCCGTCTTCTGTCTGCAGCACCCGGGATCTCCTAGGAGCCCTTCGAGTGTCTTCCCCGAGTCCCTCCCAGTGCGGGCTGCCGGGGAAAGGCGGGGGTTGGGCTGGAAACGCAGGTAGCATCTAGTGCCTCCTCATGGACAGGGGAGGTAATTAGCGGACTTCCGCCTGCGAGGGAACACCTGTGACACCAGGAAGTTGCGTGGGGGCGGCCCTAAACCTCACCCACACAGTCAGCCCTGTTCCGGAATTCTGAGTGTGGGGAGGTTACGTCTTCTGTCTGCAGCACCCGGGATCTCCTAGGAGCCCTTCGAGTGTCTTCCCCCAGTCCCTCCCAGTGCGGGCTGCCGGGGAAAGGAGGGGGTTGTGCTGGAAACGCAGGTAGCATCTAGTGCCTCCCCATGGACTGGGGAGGTAATTAGCGGACTACCCCCTGCCAGGGAACACCTGTGACACCAGGCAGCTGCGTGGAGTGCGGCCCCGAACCTCCCCCACACAGTCAACCGTGTTCCGGAATTCTGAGTGTGGGGAGGTTCCGTCTTCTGTCTGCAGCACCCGGGATCTCCTAGGAGCCCTTCGAGTGTCTTCCCCGAGTCCCTCCCAGTGCGGGCTGCCGGGGAAAGGCGGGGGTTGGGCTGGAAAAGCAGGTAGCATCTAGTTCCTCCCCATGGACCGGGGAGGTAATTAGCGGACTACCCCCTGCCAGGGAACACCTGTGACACCAGGCAGCTGCGTGGAGGGCGGCCCCGAACCTCCCCCACACAGTCAGCCGTATTCCGGAATTCTGAGTGTGTGGAGGTTCCGTCTTCTGTCTGCAACACCCGGGTTCTCCTAGGAGCCCTTCGAGTGTCTTCCCCGAGTCCCTCCCAGTGCGGGCTGCAGGGGAAAGGCGGGGGTTTGGCTGGAAACGCAGGTAGCATCTAGTGCCTCCCCATGGAGAGGGGAGGTAATTAGCGGAATTCCCCTTGCGAGGGAACACCTGTGACACCAGGCAGCTGCGTGGAGGGCGGCCCCGAACCTCCCCCACACAGTCACCCGTGTTCCGGAATTCTGAGTGTGGGGGGGTTCCTTCTTCTGTCTGCAGCACACGGGATCTCCTAGGAGCCCTTCGAGTGTCTTCCCCGAGTCCCTCCCAGTGCGGGCTGCCGGGGAAAGGCGGGGGTTGGGCTGGAAAAGCAGGTAGCATCTAGTGCCTCCCCCTGGACAGGGGAGGTAATTAGCGGACTTCCCCTTGCGATGGAACCCCTGTGACACCAGGCAGCTGTGTGGAGGGCGGCTCCGAACCTCCCCCACACAGTCATACGTGTTCCGGAATTCTGAGTGTGGGGGGGTTCCTTCTTCTGTCTGCAACACACGGGATCTCCTAGGAGCCCTTCGAGTGTCTTCCCCCAGTCCCTCCCAGTGCGGGCTGCGGGGGAAAGGCGGGGGTTGGGCTGGAAAAGCAGGTAGCATCTAGTGCCTCCCCATGGACAGGGGAGGTAATTAGCGGACTACCCCCTGCCAGGGAACACCTGTGACACCAGGCAGCTGCGTGGAGGGCGGCCCCGAACCTCCCCCACACAGTCAGCCGTGTTCCAGAATTCTGAGTGTGGGGAGGTTCCGTCTTCTATCTGCAGCACCCGGGTTCTCCTAGGAGCCCTTCGAGTGTCTTCCCCGAGTCCCTCCCAGTGCGGGCTGCCGGGGAAAGGCGGGGGTTTGGCTGGAAACGCAGGTAGCATCTAGTGCCTCCCCATGGACAGGGGAGGTAATTAGCGGACTTCCCCTTGCGAGGGAACACCTGTGACACCAGGAAGCTGCGTGGGGGGCGGCCCGAAACCTCCCCCACACAGTCATCCGTGTTCCGGAATTCTGAGTGTGGGGAGGTTCCGTCTTCTGTCTGCAGCACCCGGGTTCTCCTAGGAGCCCTTCGAGTGTGTTCCCCGAGTCCCTCCCTGTTCGGGCGGCCGGGGAAAGGCAGGGGTTGGGCTGGAAACGCAGGTAGCATCTAGTGCCTCCCCATGGACAGGGGAGGTAATTAGCGGACTACCCCCTGCCAGGGAACACCTGTGACACCAGGCAGCTGCGTGGAGGGCGGCCCCGAACCTCCCCCACACAGTCAGCCGTATTCCGGAATTCTGAGTGTGGGGAGGTTCCGTCTTCTGTCTGCAGCACCCGGGTTCTCCTAGGAGCCCTTCGAGTGTCTTCCCCGAGTCCCTCCCAGTGCGGGCTGCCGGGGAAAGGCGGGGGTTGGGCTGGAAAAGCAGGTAGCATCTAGTGCCTCCCCATGGACAAGGGAGATAATTAGCGGACTTCCCCCTGCCAGGGAACACCTGTGACACCAGGCATCTTCGTGGAGGGCGGCCCCAAACCTCCCCCACACAGTCGGCCGTGTTCCGGAATTCTGAGTGTGGGGAGGTTCCGTCTTCTGTCTGCAGCACCCGGGATCTCCTAGGAGCCCTTCGAGTGTCTTCCCCGAGTCCCTCCCAGTGCGGGCTGCCGGGGAAAGGCGGGGGTTGCGCTGGAAACGCAGGTAGCATCTAGTGCCTCCTCATGGACAGGGGAGGTAATTAGCGGACATCACCCTGCCAGGGAACACCTGTGACACCAGGCAGCTGCGTGGAGGGCGGCTCTGAACCTCCCCCTCACAGTCACCCGTGTTCCGGATTTCTGAGTGTGGGGGGGTTCCTTCTTCTGTCTGCAGCACACGGGATCTCCTAGGAGCCCTTCGAGTGTCTTCCCCGAGTCCCTCCCAGTGCGGGCTGCCGGGGAAAGGCGGGGGTTGGGCTGGAAAAGCAAGTAGCATCTAGTTCCTCCTCATGGACAGGGGAGGTAATTAGCGGTCTACCCCCTGCCAGGGAACACCTGTGACACCAGGCAGCTGCGTGGAGGGCGGCCCCGAACCTCCCCCACACAGTTAGCCGTATTCCGGAATTCTGAGTGTGGGGAGGTTCCGTCTTCTGTCTGCAGCACCCGGGATCTCCTAGGAGCCCTTCGAGTGTCTTCACCGAGTCCCTCCCAGTGCGGGCTGCCGGGGAAAGGCGGGGGTTTGGCTGGAAACGCAGGTAGCATCTAGTGCCTCCCCATGGAGAGGGGAGGTAATTAGCGGAATTCCCCTTGCGAGGGAACACCTGTGACACAAGGCAGCTGCGTGGAGGGCGGCCCCGAACCTCCCCCACACAGTCACCCGTGTTCCGGAATTCTGAGTGTGGGGGGGTTCCTTCTTCTGTCTGCAGCACACGGGATCTCCTAGGAGCCCTTCGAGTGTCTTCCCCGAGTACCTCCCAGTGCGGGCTGCCTGGGAATGTCGGGGGTTGGGCTGGAAAAGCAGGTAGCATCTAGTGCCTCCCCCTGGACAGGGGAGGTAATTAGCGGATTCCCCTTGCGAGGGAACACCTGTGACACAAGGCAGCTTCGTGGAGGGCGGCCCAGAACCTCCCCCACACAGTCAGCCGTGTTCCGGAATTCTGAGTGTGGGGAGGTACCGTCTTCTGTCTGCAGCACCCGGGATCTCCTAGGAGCCCTTCGAGTGTCTTCCCCGAGTCCATCCCAGTGCGGGCTACCGGGGAAAGGCGGGGGTTGCGCTGGAAAAGCAGGTAGCATCTAGTGCCTCCCCCTGGACAGGGGAGGTAATTAACGGACTTCCCCCTGCCAGGGAACACCTGTGACACCAGGCAGCTGCGTGGAGGGCGGCCCCGAACCTCCCCCACACAGTCACCCGTGTTCCGGAATTCTGAGTGTGGGGGGGTTCCGTCTTCTGTCTGCAGCACCCGGGATCTCCTAGGAGCCCTTCGAGTGTCTTCCCCGAGTACCTCCCAGTGCTGGCTGCCGGGGAAAGTCGGGGGTTGGGCTGGAAAAGCAGGTAGAATCTAGTGCCTCCCCCTGGACAGGGGAGGTAATTAGCGGACTTCCCCTTGCGAGGGAACACCAGTGACACAAGGCAGCTGCGTGGAGGGCGGCCCCGGACCTCCCCCACACAGTCAGCCGTGTTCCGGAATTCTGAGTGTGGGGAGGTACCGTCTTCTGTCTGCAGCACCCGGGATCTCCTAGGAGCCCTTCGAGTGTCTTCCCCGAGTCCATCCCAGTGCGGGCTACCGGGGAAAGGCGGGGGTTGGGCTGGAAAAGCAGGTAGCATCTAGTGCCTCCCCCTGGACAGGGGAGGTAATTAATGGACTTCCCCCTGCCAGGGAACACCTGTGACACCAGGCAGCTGCGTGGAGGGCGGCCCCGAACCTCCCCCACACAGTCACCCGTGTTCCGGAATTCTGAGTGTGGGGAGGTACCGTCTTCTGTCTGCAGCACCCGGGATCTCCTAGGAGCCCTTCGAGTGTTTTCCCCGAGTCCCTCCCAGTGCGGGCTACCGGGGAAAGGCGGGGGTTGGGCTGGAAAAGCAGGTAGCATCTAGTTCCTCCCCATGGACAGGGGAGGTAATTAGCGGACTACCCCCTGCCAGGGAACACCTGTGACACCAGGCAGCTGCGTGGAGGGCGGCCCCGAACCTCCCCCACACAGTCAGCCGTGTTCCGGAATTCTGAGTGTGGGGAGGTTCCGTCTTCTGTCTGCAGCACCCGGGTTCTCCTAGGAGCCCTTCGAGTGTCTTCCCCGAGTCCCTCCCAGTGCGGGCTGCCGGGGAAAGGCGGGGGTTTGACTGGAAACGCAGGTAGCATCTAGTGCCTCCCCATGGACCAGGGAGGTAATTAGCGGACTTCCCCTTGCGAGGGAACACCTGTGACACAAGGCAGCTGCGTGGAGGGCGGCCCCGAATCTCCCCCACACAGTCAGCCGTGTTCCGGAATTCTGAGTGTGGGGAGGTTCCGTCTTCTGTCTGCAGCACCCGGGTTCTCCTAGGAGCCATTCGAGTGTCTTCCACCAGTCCCTCCCAGTGCGGGCTGCCGGGGAAAGGCGGGGGTTTGGCTGGAAACGCAGGTAGCATCTAGTGCCTCCCCATGGACAGGGGAGGTAATTAGCGGACTTCCCCTTGCGAGGGAACACCTGTGACACCAGGAAGCTTCGTGGGGGGCGGCCCTAAACCTCCCCCACACAGTCATCCGTGTTCCGGAATTCTGAGTGTGGGGAGGTTCCGTCTTCTGTCTGCAGCACCCGGGTTCTCCTAGGAGCCCTTCGAGTGTGTTCCCCGAGTCCCTCCCGGTGCGGGCGGCCGGGGAAAGGCAGGGGTTGGGCTGGAAACGCAGGAAGCATCTAGTGCCTCCCCATGGACAGGGGAGGTAATTAGCGGACTACCCCCTGCCAGGGAACACCTGTGACACCAGGCAGCTGCGCGGAGGGCGGCCCCGAACCTCCCCCACACAGTCAGCCGTATTCCGGAATTCTGAGTGTGGGGAGGTTCCGTCTTCTCTCTGCAGCACCCGGGTTCTCCTAGGAGCCCTTCGAGTGTCTTCCCCGAGTCCCTCCCAGTGCGGGCTGCCGGGGAAAGGCAGGGGTTTGGCTGGAAACGCAGGTAGCATCTAGTGCCTCCCCCTGGACAGGGGAGGTAATTAATGGACTTCCCCCTGCCAGGGAACACCTGTGACACCAGGCAGCTGCGTGGAGGGCGGCCCCGAACCTCCCCCACACAGTCACCCGTGTTCCGGAATTCTGAGTGTGGGGAGGTACCGTCTTCTGTCTGCAGCACCCGGGATCTCCTAGGAGCCCTTCGAGTGTCTTCCCCGAGTCCCTCCCAGTGCGGGCTACCGGGGAAAGGCGGGGGTTGGGCTGGAAAAGCAGGTAGCATCTAGTTCCTCCCCATGGACAGGGGAGGTAATTAGCGGACTACCCCCTGCCAGGGAACACCTGTGACACCAGGCAGCTGCGTGGAGGGCGGCCCCGAACCTCCCCCACACAGTCAGCCGTGTTCCGGAATTCTGAGTGTGGGGAGGTTCCGTCTTCTGTCTGCAGCACCCGGGTTCTCCTAGGAGCCCTTCGAGTGTCTTCCCCGAGTCCCTCCCAGTGCGGGCTGCCGGGGAAAGGCGGGGGTTTGGCTGGAAACGCAGGTAGCATCTAGTGCCTCCCCATGGACCAGGGAGGTAATTAGCGGACTTCCCCTTGCGAGGGAACACCTGTGACACAAGGCAGCTGCGTGGAGGGCGGCCCCGAACCTCCCCCACACAGTCAGCCGTGTTCCGGAATTCTGAGTGTGGGGAGGTTCCGTCTTCTGTCTGCAGCACCCGGGTTCTCCTAGGAGCCATTCGAGTATCTTCCCCCAGTCCCTCCCAGTGCGGGCTGCCGGGGAAAGGCGGGGGTTTGGCTGGAAACGCAGGTAGCTTCTAGTGCCTCCCCATGGACAGGGGAGGTAATTAGCGGACTTCCCCTTGCGAGGGAACACCTGTGACACCAGGAAGCTGCGTGGGGGGCGGCCCTAAACCTCCCCCACACAGTCATCCGTGTTCCGGAATTCTGAGTGTGGGGAGGTTCCGTCTTCTGTCTGCAGCACCCGGGTTCTCCTAGGAGCCCTTCGAGTGTGTTCCCCGAGTCCCTCCCGGTGCGGGCGGCCGGGGAAAGGCAGGGGTTGGGCTGGAAACGCAGGTAGCATCTAGTGCCTCCCCATGGACAGGGGAGGTAATTAGCGGACTACCCCCTGCCAGGGAACACCTGTGACACCAGGCAGCTGCGCGGAGGGCGGCCCCGAACCTCCCCCACACAGTCAGCCGTATTCCGGAATTCTGAGTGTGGGGAGGTTCCGTCTTCTGTCTGCAGCACCCGGGTTCTCCTAGGAGCCCTTCGAGTGTCTTCCCCGAGTCCCTCCCAGTGCGGGCTGCCGGGGAAAGGCGGGGGTTTGGCTGGAAACGCAGGTAGCATCTAGTGCCTCCCCATGGACCAGGGAGGTAATTAGCGGACTTCCCCTTGCGAGGGAACACCTGTGACACAAGGCAGCTGCGTGGAGGGCGGCCCCGAACCTCCCCCACACAGTCAGCCGTGTTCCGGAATTCTGAGTGTGGGGAGGTTCCGTCTTCTGTCTGCAGCACCCGGGTTCTCCTAGGAGCCATTCGAGTATCTTCCCCCAGTCCCTCCCAGTGCGGGCTGCCGGGGAAAGGCGGGGGTTTGGCTGGAAACGCAGGTAGCTTCTAGTGCCTCCCCATGGACAGGGGAGGTAATTAGCGGACTTCCCCTTGCGAGGGAACACCTGTGACACCAGGAAGCTGCGTGGGGGGCGGCCCTAAACCTCCCCCACACAGTCATCCGTGTTCCGGAATTCTGAGTGTGGGGAGGTTCCGTCTTCTGTCTGCAGCACCCGGGTTCTCCTAGGAGCCCTTCGAGTGTGTTCCCCGAGTCCCTCCCGGTGCGGGCGGCCGGGGAAAGGCAGGGGTTGGGCTGGAAACGCAGGTAGCATCTAGTGCCTCCCCATGGACAGGGGAGGTAATTAGCGGACTACCCCCTGCCAGGGAACACCTGTGACACCAGGCAGCTGCGCGGAGGGCGGCCCCGAACCTCCCCCACACAGTCAGCCGTATTCCGGAATTCTGAGTGTGGGGAGGTTCCGTCTTCTGTCTGCAGCACCCGGGTTCTCCTAGGAGCCCTTCGAGTGTCTTCCCCGAGTCCCTCCAGTGCGGGCTGCCGGGGAAAGGCGGGGGTTTGGCTGGAAACGCAGGTAGCATCTAGTGCCTCCCCATGGAGAGGGGAGGTAATTAGCGGAATTCCCCTTGCGAGGGAACACCTGTGACACGAGGCAGCTGCGTGGAGGGCGGCCCCGAACCTCCCCCACACAGTCACCCGTGTTCCGGAATTCTGAGTGTGGGGGGGTTCCTTCTTCTGTCTGCAGCACACGGGATCTCCTAGGAGCCCTTCGAGTGTCTTCCCCCAGTCCCTCCCATTGCGGGCTGCCGGGGAAAGGCGGGGGTTAGGCTGGAAACGCAGGTAGCATCTAGTGCCTCCCCATGGACAGGGGAGGTAATTAGCGGACTTCCCCTTGCGAGGGAACACCTGTGACACCAGGAAGCTGCGTGGGGGGCGGCCCTAAACCTCCCCCACACAGTCAGCCGTGTTCCGGAATTCTGAGTGTGGGGAGGTTCCGTCTTCTGTCTGCAGCACCCGGGTTCTCCTAGGAGCCCTTCGAGTGTGTTCCCCGAGTCCCTCCCTGTGCGGGCGGCCGGGGAAAGGCGGGGGTTGGGCTGGAAACGCAGGTAGCATCTAGTGCCACCTCATGGACAGGGGAGGTAATTAGCGGACATCACCCTGCCAGGGAACATCTGTGACACCAGGCAGCTGCGTGGAGGGCGGCTCTGAACCTCCCCCTCACAGTCACCCGTGTTCCGGATTTCTGAGTGTGGGGGGGTTCCTTCTTCTGTCTGCAGCACACGGGATCTCCTAGGAGCCCTTCGAGTGTCTTCCCCGAGTCCCTCCCAGTGCGGGCTGCCGGGGAAAGGCGGGGGTTGGGCTGGAAAAGCAGGTAGCATCTAGTTCCTCCCCATGGACAGGGGAGGTAATTAGCGGACTACCCCCTGCCAAGGAACACCTGTGACACCAGGAAGCTGCGTGGAGGGCGGCCCCGAACCTCCCCCACACAGTCAGCCGTATTCCGGAATTCTGAGTGTGGGGAGGTTCCGTCTTCTGTCTGCAGCACCCGGGTTCTCCTAGGAGCCCTTCGAGTGTCTTCCCCGAGTCCCTCCCAGTGCGGGCTGCCGGGGAAAGGCGGGGGTTTGGCTGGAAACGCAGGTAGCATCTAGTGCCTCCCCATGGAGAGGGGAGGTAATTAGCGGAATTCCCCTTGCGAGGGAACACCTGTGACACCAGGCAGCTGCGTGGAGGGCGGCCCCGAACCTCCCCCACACAGTCACCCGTGTTCCGGAATTCTGAGTGTGGGGAGGTTCCGTCTTCTGTCTGCAGCACCCGGGATCTCCTAGGAGCCCTTCGAGTGTCTTCCCCGAGTCCCTCCCAGTGCGGGCTGCCGGGGAAAGGCGGGGGTTGGGCTGGAAACGCAGGTAGCATCTAGTGCCTCCTCATGGACAGGGGAGGTAATTTGCGGACTTCCCCCTGCGAGGGAACACCTGTGACACCAGGAAGTTGCGTGGGGGCGGCCCTAAACCTCACCCACAGTCAGCCCTGTTCCGGAATTCTGAGTGTGGGGAGGTTACGTCTTCTGTCTGCAGCACCCGGGATCTCCTAGGAGCCCTTCGTGTGTCTTCCCCCAGTCCCTCCCAGTGCGGGCTGCCGGGGAAAGGAGGGGGTTGTGCTGGAAACGCAGGTAGCATCTAGTGCCTCCCCATGGACTCGGGAGGTAATTAGCGGACTACCCCTTGCCAGGGAACACCTGTGACACCAGGCAGCTGCGTGGAGGGCGGCCCCGAACCTCCCCCACACAGTCAACCGTGTTCCGGAATTCTGAGTGTGGGGAGGTTCCGTCTTCTGTCTGCAGCACCCGGGATCTCCTATGAGCCCTTCGAGTGTCTTCCCCGAGTACCTCCCAGTGCGGGCTGCCGGGGAAAGGCGGGGGTTGGGCTGGAAAAGCAGGTAGCATCTAGTGCCTCCCCATGGACTGGGGAGGTAATTAGCGGACTTCCCCTTGCGAGGGAACACCTGTGACACAAGGCAGCTGCGTGGAGGGCGGCCCCGAACCTCCCCCACACAGTCAGCCGTGTTCCGGAATTCTGAGTGTGGGGAGGTACCGTCTTCTGTCTGCAGCACCCGGGATCTCCTAGGAGCCCTTCGAGTGTCTTCCCCGAGTCCATCCCAGTGCGGGCTACCGGGGAAAGGCGGGGGTTGGGCTGGAAAAGCAGGTAGCATCTAGTGCCTCCCCCTGGACAGGGGAGGTAATTAACGGACTTCCCCCTGCCAGGGAACACCTGTGACACCAGGCAGCTGCGTGGAGGGCGGCCCCGAACCTCCCCCACACTGTCACCCGTGTTCCGGAATTCTGAGTGTGGGGAGGTTCCGTCTTCTGTCTGCAGCACCCGGGATCTCCTAGGAGCCCTTCGAGTGTCTTCCCCGAGTCCATCCCAGTGCGGGCTACCGGGGAAACGCGGGGGATGGGCTGGAAAAGCAGGTAGCATCTAGTGCCTCCCCCTGGACAGGGGAGGTAATTAACGGACTTCCCCCTGCCAGGGAACACCTGTGACACCAGGCAGCTGCGTGGAGGGCGGCCCCGAACCTCCCCCACACAGTCACCCGTGTTCCGGAATTCTGAGTGTGGGGGGGTTCCTTCTTCTGTCTGCAGCACACGGGATCTCCTAGGAGCCCTTCGAGTGTCTTCCCCGAGTCCCTCCCAGTGCGGGCTCCCGGGGAAAGGCGGGGGTTTGGCTGGAAACGCAGGTAGCATCTAGTGCCTCCCCATGGACCAGGGAGGTAATTAGCGGACTTCCCCTTGCGAGGGAACACCTGTGACACAAATCAGCTGCGTGGAGGGCGGCCCCGAACCTCCCCCACACAGTCAGCCGTGTTCCGGAATTCTGAGTGTGGGGAGGTACCGTCTTCTGTCTGCAGCACCCGGGATCTCCTAGGAGCCCTTCGAGTGTCTTCCCCGAGTCCCTCCCAGTGCGGGCTACCGGGGAAAGGCGGGGGTTGGGCTGGAAAAGCAGGTAGCATCTAGTTCCTCCCCATGGACAGGGGAGGTAATTAGCGGACTACCCCCTGCCAGGGAACACCTGTGACACCAGGCAGCTGCGTGGAGGGCGTCCCCGAACCTCCCCCACACAGTCAGCCGTATTCCGGAATTCTGAGTGTGGGGAGGTTCCGTCTTCTGTCTGCAGCACCCGGGTTCTCCTAGGAGCCCTTCGAGTGTCTTCCCCGAGTCCCTCCCAGTGCGGGCTGCCAGGGAAAGGTGGGGGTTTGGCTGGAAACGCAGGTAGCATCTAGTGCCTCCCCATGGAGAGGGGAGGTAATTAGCGGAATTCCCCTTGCGAGGGAACACCTGTGACACCAGGCAGCTGCGTGGAGGGCGGCCCCGAACCTCCCCCACACAGTCACCCGTGTTCCGGAATTCTGAGTGTGGGGGGGTTCCTTCTTCTGTCTGCAGCACACGGGATCTCCTAGGAGCCCTTAGAGTGTCTTCCCCGAGTCCCTCCCAGTGCGGGCTGCCGGGGAAAGGCGGGGGTTGGGCTGGAAATGCAGGTAGCATCTAGTGCCTCCCCCTGGACAGGGGAGGTAATTAGCGGACTTCCCCTTGCGAGGGAACCCCTGTGACACCAGGCAGCTGCGTAGAGGGCGGCTCCGAACCTCCCCCACACAGTCACCCGTGTTCCGGAATTCTGAGTGTGGGGAGGTTCCGTCTTCTGTCTGCAGCACCCGGGATCTCCTAGGAGCCCTTCGAGTGTCTTCACCGAGTCCCTCCCAGTGCGGGCGGCCGGGGAAAGGCGGGGGTTGGGCTGGAAACGCAGGTAGCATCTAGTGCCTCCTCATGGACAGGGGAGGTAATTAGCGGACTTCCCCCTGCGAGGGAACACCTGTGACACCAGGAAGTTGCGTGGGGGCGGCCCTAAACCTCACCCACACAGTCAGCCCTGTTCCGGAATTCTGAGTGTGGGGAGGTTACGTCTTCTGTCTGCAGCACCCGGGATCTCCTAGGAGCCCTTCGAGTGTCTTCCCCCAGTCCCTCCCAGTGCGGGCTGCCGGGGAAAGGAGGGGGTTGTGCTGGAAACGCAGGTAGCATCTAGTGCCTCCCCATGGAGAGGGGAGGTAATTAGCGGAATTCCCCTTGCGAGGGAACACCTGTGACACGAGGCAGCTGCGTGGAGGGCGGCCCCGAACCTCCCCCACACAGTCACCCGTGTTCCGGAATTCTGAGTGTGGGGGGGTTCCTTCTTCTGTCTGCAGCACACGGGATCTCCTAGGAGCCCTTCGAGTGTCTTCCCCCAGTCCCTCCCAGTGCGGGCTGCCGGGGAAAGGAGGGGGTTGTGCTGGAAACGCAGGTAGCATCTAGTGCCTCCCCATTGACTGGGGAGGTAATTAGCGGACTACCCCCTGCCAGGGAACACCTGTGACACCAGGCAGCTGCGTGGAGGGCGGCCCCGAAACTCCCCCACACAGTCAACCGTGTTAAGGAATTCTGAGTGTGGGGAGGTTCCGTCTTCTGTCTGCAGCACCCGGGATCTCCTAGGAGCCCTTCGAGTGTCTTCCCCGAGTCCCTCCCAGTGCGGGCTACCGGGGAAAGGCGGGGGTTGGGCTGGAAAAGCAGGTAGCATCTAGTTCCTCCCCATGGACAGGGGAGGTAATTAGCGGACTACCCCCTGCCAGGGAACACCTGTGACACCAGGCAGCTGCGTGGAGGGCGGCCCCGAAACTCCCCCACACAGTCAACCGTGTTAAGGAATTCTGAGTGTGGGGAGGTTCCGTCTTCTGTCTGCAGCACCCGGGATCTCCTAGGAGCCCTTCGAGTGTCTTCACCGAGTCCCTCCCAGTGCGGGCGGCCGGGGAAAGGCGGGGGTTGGGCTGGAAACGCAGGTAGCATCTAGTGCCTCCTCATGGACAGGGGAGGTAATTAGCGGACTTCCCCCTGCGAGGGAACACCTGTGACACCAGGAAGTTGCGTGGGGGCGGCCCTAAACCTCACCCACACAGTCAGCCCTGTTCCGGAATTCTGAGTGTGGGGAGGTACCGTCTTCTGTCTGCAGCACCCGGGATCTCCTAGGAGCCCTTCGAGTGTCTTCCCCGAGTCCATCCCAGTGCGGGCTACCGGGGAAAGGCGGGGGTTGGGCTGGAAAAGCAGGTAGCATCTAGTGCCTCCCCCTGGACAGGGGAGGTAATTAACGGACTTCCCCCTGCCAGGGAACACCTGTGACACCAGGCAGCTGCGTGGAGTGCGGCCCCGAACCTCCCCCACACAGTCACCCGTGTTCTGGAATTCTGAGTGTGGGGAGGTTCCGTCTTCTGTCTGCAGCACCCGGGATCTCCTAGGAGCCCTTTGAGTGTCTTCCCCGAGTACCTCACAGTGCGGGCTGCCGGGGAAATTCGGGGGTTGGGCTGGAAAAGCAGGTAGCATCTAGTGCCTCCCCCTGGACAGGGGAGGTAATTAGCGGACTTCCCCTTGCGAGGGAACACCTGTGACACAAGGCAGCTGCGTGGAGGGCGGCCCCGAACCTCCCCCACACAGTCAGCCGTGTTCCGGAATTCTGAGTGTGGGGAGGTACCGTCTTCTGTCTGCAGCACCCGGGATCTCCTAGGAGCCCTTCGAGTGTCTTCCCCGAGTCCCTCCCAGTGCGGGCTGCCGGGGAAAGGCGGGGGTTTGGCTGGAAACGCAGGTAGCATCTAGTGCCTCCCCATGGACCAGGGAGGTAATTAGCGGAATTCCCCTTGCGAGGGAACACCTGTGACACAAGGCAGCTGCGTGGAGGGCGGCCCCGAAACTCCCCCACACAGTCAGCCGTGTTCCGGAATTCTGAGTGTGGGGAGGTACCGTCTTCTGTCTGCAGCACCCGGGATCTCCTAGGAGCCCTTCGAGTGTCTTCCCCGAGTCCCTCCCAGTGCGGGCTACCGGGGAAAGGTGGGGGTTGGCCTGGAAAAGCAGGTAGCATCTAGTTCCTCCGCATGGACAGGGGAGGAAATTAGCGGACTACCCCCTGCCAGGGAACACCTGTGACACCAGGCAGCTGCGTGGAGGGCGGCCCCGAACCTCCCCCACACAGTCAGCCGTGTTCCGGAATTCTGAGTGTGGGGAGGTTCCGTCTTCTGTCTGCAGCACCCAGGTTCTCCTAGGAGCCCTTCGAGTGTCTTCCCCGAGTCCCTCCCAGTGCGGGCTGCCGGGGAAAGGCGGGGGTTTGGCTGGAAACGCAGGTAGCATCTAGTGCCTCCCCATGGACCAGGGAGGTAATTAGCGGACTTCCCCTTGCGAGGGAACACCTGTGACACAAGGCAGCTTCGTGGAGGGCGACCCCGAACCTCCCCCACACAGTCAGCCGTGTTCCAGAATTCTGAGTGTGGGGAGGTTCCGTCTTCTGTCTGCAGAACCCGGGTTCTCCTAGGAGCCATTCGAGTGTCTTCCCCCAGTCCCTCCCAGTGCGGGCTGCCGGGGAAAGGCGGGGGTTGGGCTGGAAAAGCAGGTAGCATCTAGTGCCTCCCCATGGTACAAGGGAGATAATTAGCGGACTTCCCCCTGCCAGGGAACACCTGTGACACCAGGCATCTTCGTGGAGGGCGTCCCCAAACCTCCCCCACACAGTCGGCCGTGTTCCGGAATTCTGAGTGTGGGGAGGTTCCGTCTTCTGTCTGCAGCACCCGGGATCTCCTAGGAGCCCTTCGAGTGTCTTCCCCGAGTCCCTCCCAGTGCGGGCTGCCGGGGAAAGGCGGGGGTTGGGCTGGAAACGCAGGTAGCATCTAGTGCCTCCTCATGGACAGGGGAGGTAATTAGCGGACTTCACCCTGCCAGGGAACACCTGTGACACCAGGCAGCTGCGTGGAGGGCGGCTCTGAACCTCCCCCTCACAGTCACACGTGTTCCGGATTTCTGAGTGTGGGGGGGTTCCTTCTTCTGTCTGCAGCACACGGGATCTCCTAGGAGCCCTTCGAGTGTCTTCCCCGAGTCCCTCCCAGTGCGGGCTGCCGGGGAAAGGCGGGGGTTGGGCTGGAAAAGCAGGTAGCATCTAGTTCCTCCCCATGGACAGGGGAGGTAATTAGCGGACTACCCCCTGATAGGGAACACCTGTGACACCAGGCAGCTGCGTGGAGGGCGGCCCCGAACCTCCCCCACACAGTTAGCCGTATTCCGGAATTCTGAGTGTGGGGAGGTTCCGTCTTCTGTCTGCAGCACCCGGGTTCTCCTAGGAGCCCTTCGAGTGTCTTCCCCGAGTCCCTCCCAGTGCGGGCTGCAGGGGAAAGGCCGGGGTTTGGCTGGAAACGCAGGTAGCATCTAGTGCCTCCCCATGGAGAGGGGAGGTAATTAGCGGACTTCCCCTTGCGAGGGAACACCTGTGACACAAGGCAGCTGCGTGGAGGGCGGCCCCGAACCTCCCCTACACAGTCAGCCGTGTTCCGGAATTCTGAGTGTGGGGAGGTACCGTCTTCTGTCTGCAGCACCCGGGATCTCCTAGGAGCCCTTCGGGTGTCTTCCCCGAGTCCATCCCAGTGCGGGCTACCGGGGAAAGTCGGGGGTTGGGCTGGAAAAGCAGGTAGCATCTAGTGCCTCCCTCTGGACAGGGGAGGTAATTAACGGACTTCCCCCTGCCAGGTCACACCTGTGACACCAGGCAGCTGCGTGGAGGGCGGCCCCGAACCTCCCCCACACAGTCACCCGTGTTCCGGAATTCTGAGTGTGGGGAGGTTCCGTCTTCTGTCTGCAGCACCCGGGATCTCCTAGGAGCCCTTCGAGAGTCTTCCCCGAGTACCTCCCAGTGCGGGCTGCCGGGGAATGTCGGGGGTTGGGCTGGAAAAGCAGGTAGCATCTAGTGCCTCCCCCTGGACAGGGGAGGTAATTAGCGGACTTCCCCTTGCTAGGGAACACCTGTGACACAAGGCAGCTGCGTGGAGGGCGGCCCCGAACCTCCCCCACACAGTCAGCCGTGTTCCGGAATTCTGAGTGTGGGGAGGTACCGTCTTCTGTCTGCAGCACCCGGGATCTCCTAGGAGCCCTTCGAGTGTCTTCCCCGAGTCCATCCCAGTGCGGGCTACCGGGGAAAGGCGGGGGTTGTGCTGGAAAAGCAGGTAGCATCTAGTGCCTCCCCCTGGACAGGGGAGGCAATTAACGGACTTCCCCCTGCCAGGGAACACCTGTGACACCAGGCAGCTGCGTGGAGGGCGGCCCCGAACCTCCCCCACACAGTCACCCGTGTTCCGGAATTCTGAGTGTGGGGAGGTACCGTCTTCTGTCTGCAGCACCCGGGATCTCCTAGGAGCCCTTCGAGTGTCTTCCCCGAGTCCCTCCCAGTGCGGGCTACCGGGGAAAGGCGGGGGTTGTGCTGGAAAAGCAGGTAGCATCTAGTTCCTCCCCATTTACAGGGGAGGTATTTAGCGGACTACCCCCTGCCAGGGAACACCTGTGACACCAGGCAGCTGCGTGGAGGGCGGCCCCGAACCTCCCCCACACAGTCAACCGTGTTCCGGAATTCTGAGTGTGGGGAGGTTCCGTCTTCTGTCTGCAGCACCCAGGTTCTCCTAGGAGCCCTTCGAGTGTCTTCCCCGAGTCCCTCCCAGTGCGGGCTGCCGGGGAAAGGCGGGGGTTTGGCTGGAAACGCAGGTAGCATCTAGTGCCTCCCCATGGACCAGGGAGGTAATTAGCGGACTTCCCCTTGCGAGGGAACACCTGTGACACAAGGCAGCTGCGTGGAGGGCGGCCCCGAACCTCCCCCACACAGTCAGCCGTGTTCCGGAATTCTGAGTGTGGGGAGGTTCCGTCTTCTGTCTGCAGCACCCGGGATCTCCTAGGAGCCATTCGAGTGTCTTCCCCCAGTCCCTCCCAGTGCGGGCTGCCGGGGAAAGGCGGGGGTTGGGCTGGAAAAGCAGGTAGCATCTAGTGCCTCCCCATGGACAAGGGAGATAATTAGCGGACTTCCCCCTGCCAGGGAACACCTGTGACACCAGGCATCTTCGTGGAGGGCGGCCCCAAACCTCCCCCACACAGTCGGCCGTGTTCCGGAATTCTGAGTGTGGGGAGGTTCCGTCTTCTGTCTGCAGCACCCGGGATCTCCTAGGAGCCCTTCGAGTGTCTTCCCCGAGTCCCTCCCAGTGCGGGCTGCTGGGGAAAGGAGGGGGTTGGGCTGGAAACGCAGGTAGCATCTAGTGCCTCCTCATGGACAGGGGAGGTAATTAGCGGACATCACCCTGCCAGGGAACACCTGTGACACCAGGCAGCTCCGTGGAGGGCGGCTCTGAACCTCCCCCTCACAGTCACCCGTGTTCCGGATTTCTTAGTGTGGGGGGGTTCCTTCTTCTGTCTGCAGCACACGAGATCTCCTAGGAGCCCTTCGAGTGTCTTCCCCGAGTCCCTCCCAGTGCGGGCTGCCGGGGAAAGGCGGGGGTTGTGCTGGAAAAGCAGGTAGCATCTAGTTCCTCCCCATGGACAGGGGAGGTAATTAGCGGACTACCCCCTGCCAGGGAACACCTGTGACACCAGGCAGCTGCGTGGAGGGCGGCCCCGAACCTCCCCCACACAGTTAGCCGTATTCCGGAATTCTGAGTGTGGGGAGGTTCCGTCTTCTGTCTGCAGCACCCGGGTTCTCCTAGGAGCCCTTCGAGTGTCTTCCCCGAGT
The DNA here is from genome assembly GCF_048773025.1 of Camelus bactrianus. Taxonomy (NCBI): domain Eukaryota; kingdom Metazoa; phylum Chordata; class Mammalia; order Artiodactyla; family Camelidae; genus Camelus; species Camelus bactrianus. The sequence goes on from NC_133540.1 coordinate 1,647,237, forward strand.
CCCTCCCAGTGCGGGCTGCCGGGGAAATGCGGGGGTTTGGCTGGAAACGCAGGTAGCATCTAGTGCCTCCCCATGGAGAGGGGAGGTAATTAGCGGAATTCCCCTTGCGAGGGAACACCTGTGACACCAGGCAGCTGCGTGGAGGGCGGCCCCGAACCTCCCCCACACAGTCACCCGTGTTCCGGAATTCTGAGTGTGGGGGGGTTCCTTCTTCTGTCTGCAGCACACGGGATCTCCTAGGAGCCCTTCGAGTGTCTTCCCCCAGTCCCTCCCATTGCGGGCTGCCGGGGAAAGGAGGGGGTTGTGCTGGAAACGCAGGTAGCATCTAGTGCCTCCCCCTGGACAGGGGAGGTAATTAGCGGACTTCCCCTTGCGAGGGAACACCTGTGACACAAGGCAGCTGCGTGGAGGGCGGCCCCGAACCTCCCCCACACAGTCAGCCGTGTTCCGGAATTCTGAGTGTGGGGAGGTACCGTCTTCTGTCTGCAGCACCCGGGATCCCCTAGGAGCCCTTCGAGTGTCTTCCCCGAGTCCATCACAGTGCGGGCTACCGGGGAAAGGCGGGGGTTGGGCTGGAAAAGCAGGTAGCATCTAGTGCCTCCCCCTGGACAGGGGAGGTAATTAACGGACTTCCCCCTGCCAGGGAACACCTGTGACACAAGGCAGCTGCGTGGAGGGCGGCCCCGAACCTCCCCCACACAGTCAGCCGTGTTCCGGAATTCTGAGTGTGGGGAGGTACCGTCTTCTGTCTGCAGCACCCGGGATCTCCTAGGAGCCCTTCGAGTGTCTTCCCCGAGTCCATCCCAGTGCGGGCTACCGGGGAAAGGCGGGGGTTGGGCTGGAAAAGCAGGTAGCATCTAGTGCCTCCCCCTGGACAGGGGAGGTAATTAACGGACTTCCCCCTGCCAGGGAACACCTGTGACACCAGGCAGCTGCGTGGAGGGCGGGCCCGAACCTCCCGCACACAGTCACCCGTGTTCCGGAATTCTGAGTGTGGGGAGGTACCGTCTTCTGTCTGCAGCACCCGGGATCTCCTAGGAGCCCTTCGAATGTCTTCCCCGAGTCCCTCCCAGTGCGGGCTACCGGGGAAAGGCGGGGGTTGGGCTGGAAAAGCAGGTAGCATCTAGTTCCTCCCCATGGACAGGGGAGGTAATTAGCGGACTACCCCCTGCCAGGGAACACCTGTGACACCAGGCAGCTGCGTGGAGGGCGGCCCCGAACCTCCCCCACACAGTCAACCGTGTTCCGGAATTCTGAGTGTGGGGAGGTTCCGTCTTCTGTCTGCAGCACCCAGGTTCTCCTAGGAGCCCTTCGAGTGTCTTCCCCGAGTCCCTCCCAGTGCGGGCTGCCGGGGAAAGGCGGGGGTTTGGCTGGAAACGCAGGTAGCATCTAGTGCCTCCCCATGGACCAGGGAGGTAATTAGCGGACTTCCCCTTGCGAGGGAACACCTGTGACACAAGGCAGATGCGTGGAGGGCGGCCCCGAACCTCCCCCACACAGTCAGCCGTGTTCCGGAATTCTGAGTGTGGGGAGGTTCCGTCTTCTCTCTGCAGCACCCGGGTTCTCCTAGGAGCCATTCGAGTGTCTTCCCCCAGTCCCTCCCAGTGCGGGCTGCCGGGGAAAGGCGGGTGTTGGGCTGGAAAAGCAGGTAGCATCTAGTGCCTCCCCATGGACAAGGGAGAAAATTAGCGGACTTCCCCCTGCCAGGGAACACCTGTGACACCAGGCAGCTGCGTGGAGGGCGGCCCCAAACCTCCCCCACACAGTCGGCCGTGTTCCGGAATTCTGAGTGTGGGGAGGTTCCGTCTTCTCTCTGCAGCACCCGGGTTCTCCTAGGAGCCCTTCGAGTGTCTTCCCCGAGTCCCTCCCAGTGCGGGTTGCCGGGGAAAGGCGGGGGTTGGACTGGAAACGCAGGTAGCATCTAGTGCCTCCTCATGGACAGGGGAGGTAATTAGCGGACATCACCCTGCCAGGGAACACCTGTGACACCAGGCAGCTGCGTGGAGGGCGGCTCTGAACCTCCCCCTCACAGTCACCCGTGTTCCGGATTTCTGAGTGTGGGGGGGTTCCTTCTTCTGTCTGCAGCACACGGGATCTCCTAGGAGCCTTTCGAGTGTCTTCCCCGAGTCCCTCCCAGTGCGGGCTGCCGGGGAAAGGCGGGGGTTGGGCTGGAAAAGCAGGTAGCATCTAGTTCCTCCCCATGGACAGGGGAGGTAATTAGCGGACTACCCCCTGAAAGGGAACACCTGTGACACCAGGCAGCTGCGTGGAGGGCGGCCCCGAACCTCCCCCACACAGTCAGCCGTATTCCGGAATTCTGAGTGTGGGGAGGTTCCGTCTTCTGTCTGCAGCACCCGGGTTCTCCTAGGAGCCCTTCGAGTGTCTTCCCCGAGTCCCTCCCAGTGCGGGCTGCCGGGGAAAGGCGGGGGTTTGGCTGGAAACGCAGGTAGCATCTAGTGCCTCCCCATGGAGAAGGGAGGTAATTAGCGGAATTCCCCTTGCGAGGGAACACCTGTGACACCAGGCAGCTGCGTGGAGGGCGGCCCCGAACCTCCCCCACACAGTCACCCGTGTTCCGGAATTCTGAGTGTGGGGGGGTTCCTTCTTCTGTCTGCAGCACACGGGATCTCCTAGGAGCCCTTCGAGTGTCTTCCCCCATTCCCTCCCAGTGCGGGCTGCCGGGGAAAGGAGGGGGTTGTGCTGGAAACGCAGGTAGAATCTACTGCCTCCCCATGGACTGGGGAGGTAATTAGCGGACTACCCCCTGCCAGGGAACACCTGTTACACCAGGCAGCTGCGTGGAGGGCGGCCCCGAACCTCCACCACACAGTCAACCGTGTTCCGGAATTCTGAGTGTGGGGAGGTTCCGTCTTCTGTCTGCAGCACCCGGGATCTCCTAGGAGCCCTTCGAGTGTCTTCCCCGAGTCCCTCCCAGTGCGGGCTGCCGGGGAAAGGCGGGGGTTGGGCTGGAAAAGCAGGTAGCATCTAGTGCCTCCCCCTGGACAGGGGAGGTAATTAGCGGACATCCCCCTGCCAGGGAACACCTGTGACACCAGGCAGCTGCGTGGAGGGCGGCCCCGAACCTCCCCCACACTGTCACCCGTGTTCCGGAATTCTGAGTTTGGGGGGGTTCCTTCTTCTGTCTGCAGCACCCGGGATCTCCTAGGAGCCTTTCGAGTGTCTTCCCCGAGTCCCTCCCAGTGCGGGCTGCCGGGGAAATGCGGGGGTTTGGCTGGAAACGCAGGTAGCATCTAGTGCCTCCCCATGGACAGGGGAGGTAATTAGCGGACTTCCCCTTGCGAGGGAACACCTGTGACACCAGGAAGATGCGTGGGGGGCGGCCCTAAACCTCCCCCACACAGTCATCCGTGTTCCGGAATTCTGAGTGTGGGGAGGTTCCGTCTTGTGTCTGCAGCACCCGTGTTCTCCTAGGAGCCCTTCGAGTGTGTTCCCCGAGTCCCTCCCTGTGCGGGCGGCCGGGGAAAGGCGGGGGTTGGGCTGGAAACGCAGGTAGCATCTAGTGCCTCCCCATGGACAGGGGAGGTAATTAGCGGACTACCCCCTGCCAGGGAACACCTGTGACACCAGGCAGCTGCGTGGAGGGCGGCCCCGAACCTCCCCCACACAGTCAGCCGTGTTCCGGAATTCTGAGTGTGGGGAGGTTCCGTCTTCTGTCTGCAGCACCCAGGTTCTCCTAGGAGCCCTTCGAGTGTCTTCCCCGAGTCCCTCCCAGTGCGGGCTGCCGGGGAAAGGCGGGGGTTTGGCTGGAAACGCAGGTAGCATCTAGTGCCTCCCCATGGAGAGGGGAGGTAATTAGCGGAATTCCCCTTGCGAGGGAACACCTGTGACACCAGGCAGCTGCGTGGAGGGCGGCCCCGAACCTCCCCCACACAGTCACCCGTGTTCCGGAATTTTGAGTGTGGGGGGGTTCCTTCTTCTGTCTGCAGCACACGGGATCTCCTAGGAGCCCTTCGAGTGTCTTCCCCCAGTCCCTCCCAGTGCGGGCTGCCGGGGAAAGGAGGGGGTTGTGCTGGAAACGCAGGTAGAATCTAGTGCCTCCCCATGGACTGGGGAGGTAATTAGCGGACTACCCCCTGCCAGGGAACACCTGTGACACCAGGCAGCTGCGTGGAGGGCGGCCCCGAAACTCCCCCACACAGTCAACCGTGTTCCGGAATTCTGAGTGTGGGGAGGTTCCGTCTTCTGTCTGCAGCACCCGGGATCTCCTAGGAGCCCTTCGAGTGTCTTCCCCGAGTCCCTCCCAGTGCGGGCTGCCGGGGAAAGGCGGGGGTTGGGCTGGAAAAGCAGGTAGCATCTAGTGCCTCCCCCTGGACAGGGGAGGTAATTAGCGGACATCCCCCTGCCAGGGAACACCTGTGACACCAGGCAGCTGCGTGGAGGGCGGCCCCGAACCTCCCCCACACAGTCACCCGTGTTCCAGAATTCTGAGTGTGGGGGGGTTCCTTCTTCTGTCTGCAGCACCCGGGATCTCCTAGGAGCCCTTCGAGTGTCTTCCCCGAGTCCCTCCCAGTGCGGGCTGCCGGGGAAAGGAGGGGGTTGGGCTGGAAAAGCAGGTAGCATCTAGTGCCTCCCCATGGACAGGGGAGGTAATTAGCGGACTACCCCCTGCCTGGGAACACCTGTGACACCAGGCAGCTGCGTGGAGGGCGGCCCCGAACCTCCCCCACACAGTCAGCCGTGTTCCAGAATTCTGAGTGTGGGGAGGTTCCGTCTTCTGTCTGCAGCACCCGGGTTCTCCTAGGAGCCCTTCGAGTGTCTTCTCCGAGTCCCACTCTGTGCGGGCTGCCGGGGAAAGGCGGGGGTTTGGCTGGAAACGCAGGTAGCATCTAGTGCCTCCCCATGGACAGGGGAGGTAATTAGCGGACTTCCCCTTGCGAGGGAACACCTGTGACACCAGGAAGCTGCGTGGGGGGCGGCCCTAAACCTCCCCCACACAGTCATCCGTGTTCCGGAATTCTGAGTGTGGGGAGGTTCCGTCTTGTGTCTGCAGCACCCGTGTTCTCCTAGGAGCCCTTCGAGTGTGTTCCCCGAGTCCCTCCCTGTGCGGGCGGCCGGGGAAAGGCGGGGGTTGGGCTGGAAACGCAGGTAGCATCTAGTGCCTCCCCATGGACAGGGGTGGTAATTAGCGGACTACCCCCTGCCAGGGAACACCTGTGACACCAGGCAGCTGCGTGGAGGGCGGCCCCGAACCTCCCCCACACAGTCAGCCGTGTTCCGGAATTCTGAGTGTGGGGAGGTTCCGTCTTCTGTCTGCAGCACCCAGGTTCTCCTAGGAGCCCTTCGAGTGTCTTCCCCGAGTCCCTCCCAGTGCGGGCTGCCGGGGAAAGGCGGGGGTTTGGCTGGAAACGCAGGTAGCATCTAGTGCCTCCCCATGGAGAGGGGAGGTAATTAGCGGACTTCCCCTTGCGAGGGAACACCTGTGACACAAGGCAGCTGCGTGGAGGTCGGCCCCGAACCTCCCCCACACAGTCACCCGTGTTCCGGAATTCTGAGTGTGGGGGGGTTCCTTCTTCTGTCTGCAGCACACGGGATCTCCTAGGAGCCCTTCGAGTGTCTTCCCCCAGTCCCTCCCAGTGCGGGCTGCCGGGGAAAGGAGGGGGTTGTGCTGGAAACACAGGTAGAATCTAGTGCATCCCCATGGATTGGATAGGTAATTAGCGGACTACCCCCTGCCAGGGAACACCTGTGACACCAGGCAGCTGCGTGGAGGGCGGCCCCGAACCTCCCCCACACAGTCAACCGTGTTCCGGAATTCTGAGTGTGGGGAGGTTCCGTCTTCTGTCTGCAGCACCCGGGATCTCCTAGGAGCCCTTCGAGTGTCTTCCCCGAGTCCCTCCCAGTGCGGGCTGCCGTGGAAAGGCGGGGGTTGGGCTGGAAAAGCAGGTAGCATCTAGTGCCTCCCCCTGGACAGGGGAGGTAATTAGCGGACATCCCCCTGCCAGGGAACACCTGTGACACCAGGCAGCTGCGTGGAGGGCGGCCCCGAACCTCCCCCACACAGTCACCCGTGTTCCGGAATTCTGAGTGTGGGGGGGTTCCTTCTTCTGTCTGCAGCACCCGGGATCTCCTAGGAGCCCTTCGAGTGTCTTCCCCGAGTCCCTCCCAGTGCGGGCTGCCGGGGAAAGGAGGGGGTTGGGCTGGAAAAGCAGGTAGCATCTAGTGCCTCCCCATGGACAGGGGAGGTAATTAGCGGACTACCCCCTGCCAGGGAACACCTGTGACACCAGGCAGCTGCGTGGAGGGCGGCCCCGAACCTCCCCCACACAGTCATCCGTGTTCCGGAATTCTGAGTGTGGGGAGGTTCCGTCTTCTGTCTGCAGCACCCGGGATCTCCTAGGAGCCCTTCGAGAGTCTTCCCCGAGTACCTCCCAGTGCGGGCTGCCGGGGAAAGTCGGGGGTTGGGCTGGAAAAGCAGGTAGCATCTAGTGCCTCCCCCTGGACAGGGGAGGTAATTAGCGGACTTCCCCTTGCGAGGGAACACCTGTGACACAAGGCAGCTGCGTGGAGGGCGGCCCCGAACCTCCCCCACACAGTCAGCCGTGTTCCGGAATTCTGAGTGTGGGGAGGTACCGTCTTCTGTATGCAGCACCCGTGATCTCCTAGGAGCCCTTCGAGTGTCTTCCCCGAGTCCATCCCAGTGCGGGTTACCGGGGAAAGGCGGGGGTTGGGCTGGAAAAGCAGGTAGCATCTAGTGCCTCCCCCTGGACAGGGGAGGTAATTAACGGACTTCCCCCTGCCAGGGAACACCTGTGACACCAGGCAGCTGCGTGGAGGGCGGCCCCGAACCTCCCCCACACAGTCACCCGTGTTCCGGAATTCTGAGTGTGGGGAGGTTCCGTCTTGTGTCTGCAGCACCCGTGTTCTCCTAGGAGCCCTTCGAGTGTGTTCCCCGAGTCCCTCCCTTTGCGGGCGGCCGGGGAAAGGCGGGGGTTGGGCTGGAAACGCAGGTAGCATCTAGTGCCTCCCCATGGACAGGGGAGGTAATTAGCGGACTACCCCCTGCCAGGGAACACCTGTGACACCAGGCAGCTGCGTGGAGGGCGGCCCCGAACCTCCCCCACACAGTCAGCCGTGTTCCGGAATTCTGAGTGTGGGGAGGTTCCGTCTTCTGTCTGCAGCACCCAGGTTCTCCTAGGAGCCCTTCGAGTGTCTTCCCCGAGTCCCTCCCAGTGCGGGCTGCCGGGGAAAGGCGGGGGTTTGGCTGGAAACGCAGGTAGCATCTAGTGCCTCCCCATGGACCAGGGAGGTAATTAGCGGACTTCCCCTTGCGAGGGAACACCTGTGACACAAGGCAGCTGCGTGGAGGGCGGCCCCGAACCTCCCCCACACAGTCAGCCGTGTTCCGGAATTCTGAGTGTGGGGAGGTACCGTCTTCTGTCTGCAGCACCCGGGATCTCCCAGGAGCCCTTCGGGTGTCTTCCCCGAGTCCATCCCAGTGCGGGCTACCGGGGAAAGGCGGGGGTTGGGCTGGAAAAGCAGGTAGCATCTAGTGCCTCCCTCTGGACAGGGGAGGTAATTAACGGACTTCCCCTTGCCAGGGAACACCTGTGACACCAGGCAGCTGCGTGGAGGGCGGCCCCGAATCTCCCCCACACAGTCACCCGTGTTCCGGAATTCTGAGTGTGTGGAGGTTCCGTCTTCTGTCTGCAGCACCCGGGATCTCCTAGGAGCCCTTCGAGAGTCTTCCCCGAGTACCTCACAGTGCGGGCTGCCGGGGAAAGTCGGGGGTTGGGCTGGAAAAGCAGGTAGCATCTAGTGCCTCCCCCTGGACAGGGGAGGTAATTAGCGGACTTCCCCTTGCAAGGGAACACCTGTGACACAAGGCAGCTGCGTGGAGGGCGGCCCCGAACCTCCCCCACACAGTCAGCCGTGTTCCGGAATTCTGAGTGTGGGGAGGTACCGTCTTCTGTCTGCAGCACCCGTGATCTCCTAGGAGCCCTTCGAGTGTCTTCCCCGAGTCCATCCCAGTGCGGGTTACCGGGGAAAGGCGGGGGTTGGGCTGGAAAAGCAGGTAGCATCTAGTGCCTCCTCCTGGACAGGGGAGGTAATTAACGGACTTCCCCCTGCCAGGGAACACCTGTGACACCAGGCAGCTGCGTGGAGGGCGGCCCCGAACCTCCCCCACACAGTCACCCGTGTTCCGGAATTCTGAGTGTGGGGAGGTACCGTCTTCTGTCTGCAGCACCCGGGATCTCCTAGGAGCCCTTCGAGTGTCTTCCCCGAGTCCCTCCCAGTGCGGGCTACCGGGGAAAGGCGGGGGTTGGGCTGGAAAAGCAGGTAGCATCTAGTTCCTCCCCATTTACAGGGGAGGTAATTAGCGGACTACCCCCTGCCAGGGAACACCTGTGACACCAGGCAGCTGCGTGGAAGGCAGCCCCGAACCTCCCCCACACAGTCAACCGTGTTCCGGAATTCTGAGTGTGGGGAGGTTCCGTCTTCTGTCTGCAGCACCCAGGTTCTCCTAGGAGCCCTTCGAGTGTCTTCCCCGAGTCCCTCCCAGTGCGGGCTGCCGGGGAAAGGCGGGGGTTGGGCTGGAAAAGCAGGTAGCATCTAGTGCCTCCCCATGGACAAGGGAGATAATTAGCGGACTTCCCCCTGCCAGGGAACACCTGTGACACCAGGCATCTTCGTGGAGGGCGGCCCCAAACCTCCCCCACACAGTCGGCCGTGTTCCGGAATTCTGAGTGTGGGGAGGTTCCGTCTTCTGTCTGCAGCACCCGGGATCTCCTAGGAGCCCTTCGAGTGTCTTCCCCCAGTCCCTCCCAGTGCAGGCTGCCGGGGAAAGGCGGGGGTTGGGCTGGAAACGCAGGTAGCATCTAGTGCCTCCTCATGGACAGGGGAGGTAATTAGCGGACATCACCCTGCCAGGGAACACCTGTGACACCAGGCAGCTGCGTGGAGGTCGGCTCTGAACCTCCCCCTCACAGTCACCCGTGTTCCGGATTTCTGAGTGTGGGGGGGTTCCTTCTTCTGTCTGCAGCACACGGGATCTCCTAGGAGCCCTTCGAGTGTCTTCCCCGAGTCCCTCCCAGTGCGGGCTCCCGGGGAAAGGCGGGGGTTTGGCTGGAAACGCAGGTAGCATCTAGTGCCTCCCCATGGACCAGGGAGGTAATTAGCGGACTTCCCCTTGCGAGGGAACACCTGTGACACAAGGCAGCTGCGTGGAGGGTGGCCCCGAACCTCCCCCACACAGTCAGCCGTGTTCCGGAATTCTGAGTGTGGGGAGGTACCGTCTTCTGTCTGCAGCACCCGGGATCTCCTAGGAGCCCTTCGAGTGTCTTCCCCGAGTCCCTCCCAGTGCGGGCTACCGGGGAAAGGCGGGGGTTGGGCTGGAAAAGCAGGTAGCATCTAGTTCCTCCCCATGGACAGGGGAGGTAATTAGCGGACTACCCCCTGCCAGGGAACACCTGTGACACCAGGCAGCTGCGTGGAGGGCGGCCCCGAACCTCCCCCACACAGTCAGCCGTGTTCCGGAATTCTGAGTGTGGGGAGGTTCCGTCTTCTGTCTGCAGCACCCAGGTTCTCCTAGGAGCCCTTCGAGTGTCTTCCCCGAGTCCCTCCCTGTGCGGGCTGCCGGGGAAAGGCGGGGGTTTGGCTGGAAACGTAGGTAGCATCTAGTGCCTCCCCATGGACCAGGGAAGTAATTAGCGGACTTCCCCTTGCGAGGGAACACCTGTGACACAAGGCAGCTGCGTGGAGGGCGGCCCCGAACCTCCCCCACACAGTCAGCCGTGTTCCGGAATTCTGAGTGTGGGGAGGTTCCGTCTTCTGTCTGCAGCACCCGGGTTCTCCTAGGAGCCATTCGAGTGTCTTCCCCCAGTCCCTCCCAGTGCGGGCTGCCGGGGAAAGGCGGGGGTTGGGCTGGAAAAGCAGGTAGCATCTAGTGCCTCCCCATGGACAAGGGAGATAATTAGCGGACTTCCCTCTGCCAGGGAACACCTGTGACACCAGGCACCTTCGTGGAGGGCGGCCCCAAACCTCCCCCACACAGTCGGCCGTGTTCCGGAATTCTGAGTGTGGGGAGGTTCCGTCTTCTGTCTGCAGCACCCGGGATCTCCTAGGAGCCCTTCGAGTGTCTTCCCCGAGTCCCTCCCAGTGCGGGCTGCTGGGGAAAGGCGGGGGTTGGGCTGGAAACGCAGGTAGCATCTAGTGCCTCCTCATGGACAGGGGAGGTAATTAGCGGACATCACCCTGCCAGGGAACACCTGTGACACCAGGCAGCTGCGTGGAGGGCGGCTCTGAACCTCCCCCTCACAGTCACCCGTGTTCCGGATTTCTGAGTGTGGGGGGGTTCCTTCTTCTGTCTGCAGCACACGGGATTTCCTAGGAGCCCTTCGAGTGTCTTCCCCGAGTCCCTCCCAATGCGGGCTGCCGGGGAAAGGCGGGGGTTGGGCTGGAAAAGCAGGTAGCATCTAGTTCCTCCCCATGGACAGGGGAGGTAATTAGCGGACTACCCCCTGCCAGGGAACACCTGTGACACCAGGCAGCTGCGTGGAGGGCGGCCCCGAACCTCCCCCACACAGTTAGCCGTATTCCGGAATTCTGAGTGTGGGGAGGTTCCGTCTTCTGTCTGCAGCACCCGGGTTCTCCTAGGAGCCCTTCGAGTGTCTTCCCCGAGTCCCTCCCAGTGCGGGCTGCCGGGGAAAGGCGGGGGTTTGGCTGGAAACGCAGGTAGCATCTAGTGCCTCCCCATGGAGAGGGGAGGTAATTAGCGGAATTCCCCTTGCGAGGGAACACCTGTGACACCAGGCAGCTGCGTGGAGGGCGGCCCCGAACCTCCCCCACACAGTCACCCGTGTTCCGGAATTCTGAGTGTGGGGGGGTTCCTTCTTCTGTCTGCAGCACACGGGATCTCCTAGGAGCCCTTCGAGTGTCTTCCCCCAGTCCCTCCCAGTGCGGGCTGCCGGGGAAAGGCGGGGGTTTTGCTGGAAACGCAGGTAGCATCTAGTGCCTCCCCATGGACTGGGGAGGTAATTAGCGGACTACCCCCTGCCAGGGAACACCTGTGACACCAGGCAGCTGCGTGGAGGGCGGCCCCGAACCTCCCCCACACAGTCAACCGTGTTCCGGAATTCTGAGTGTGGGGAGGTTCCGTCTTCTGTCTGCAGCACCCGGGATCTCCTAGGAGCCCTTCGAGTGTCTTCAACGAGTACCTCCCAGTGCGGGCTGCCGGGGAATTGCGGGGGTTGGGCTGGAAAAGCAGGTAGCATCTAGTGCCTCCCCCTGGACAGGGGAGGTAATTAGCGGACTTCCCCTTGCGAGGGAACACCTGTGACACAAGGCAGCTGCGTGGAGGGCGGCCCCGAACCTCCCCCACACAGTCACCCGTGTTCCGGAATTCTGAGTGTGGGGAGGTTCCGTCTTCTGTCTGCAGCACCCGGGATCTCCTAGGAGCCCTTCGAGAGTCTTCCCTGAGTACCTCCCAGTGCGGGCTGCCGGGGAAAGTCGGGGGTTGGGCTGGAAAAGCAGGTAGCATCTAGTGCCTCCCCCTGGACAGGGGAGGTAATTAGCGGACTTCCCCTTGCGAGGGAACACCTGTGACACAAGGCAGCTGCGTGGAGGGCGGCCCCGAACCTCCCCCACACAGTCAGCCGTGTTCCGGAATTCTGAGTGTGGGGAGGTACCGTCTTCTGTCTGCAGCACCCGGGATCTCCTAGGAGCCCTTCGAGTGTCTTCCCCGAGTCCATCCCAGTGCGGGCTACCGGGGAAAGGCGGGGGTTGGGCTGGAAAAGCAGGTAGCATCTAGTGCCTCCCCCTGGACAGGGGAGGTAATTAACGGACTTCCCCCTGCCAGGGAACACCTGTGACACCAGGCAGCTGCGTGGAGGGCGGCCCCGAACCTCCCCCACACAGTCACCCGTGTTCCGGAATTCTGAGTGTGGGGAGGTTCCGTCTTGTGTCTGCAGCACCCGTGTTCTCCTAGGAGCCCTTCGAGTGTGTTCCCCGAGTCCCTCCCTGTGCGGGCGGCCGGGGAAAGGCGGGGGTTGGGCTGGAAACGCAGGTAGCATCTAGTGCCTCCCCATGGACAGGGGAGGTAATTAGCGGACTACCCCCTGCCAGGGAACACCTGTGACACCAGGCAGCTGCGTGGAGGGCGGCCCCGAACCTCCCCCACACAGTCAGCCGTGTTCCGGAATTCTGAGTGTGGGGAGGTTCCGTCTTCTGTCTGCAGCACCCAGGTTCTCCTAGGAGCCCTTCGAGTGTCTTCCCCGAGTCCCTCCCAGTGCGGGCTGCCGGGGAAAGGCGGGGGTTTGGCTGGAAACGCAGGTAGCATCTAGTGCCTCCCCATGGACCAGGGAGGTAATTAGCGGACTTCCCCTTGCGAGGGAACACCTGTGACACAAGGCAGCTGCGTGGAGGGCGGCCCCGAACCTCCCCCACACAGTCAGCCGTGTTCCGGAATTCTGAGTGTGGGGAGGTACCGTCTTCTGTCTGCAGCACCCGGGATCTCCCAGGAGCCCTTCGGGTGTCTTCCCCGAGTCCATCCCAGTGCGGGCTACCGGGGAAAGGCGGGGGTTGGGCTGGAAAAGCAGGTAGCATCTAGTGCCTCCCTCTGGACAGGGGAGGTAATTAACGGACTTCCCCTTGCCAGGGAACACCTGTGACACCAGGCAGCTGCGTGGAGGGCGGCCCCGAACCTCCCCCACACAGTCACCCGTGTTCCGGAATTCTGAGTGTGTGGAGGTTCCGTCTTCTGTCTGCAGCACCCGGGATCTCCTAGGAGCCCTTCGAGAGTCTTCCCCGAGTACCTCACAGTGCGGGCTGCCGGGGAAAGTCGGGGGTTGGGCTGGAAAAGCAGGTAGCATCTAGTGCCTCCCCCTGGACAGGGGAGGTAATTAGCGGACTTCCCCTTGCGAGGGAACACCTGTGACACAAGGCAGCTGCGTGGAGGGCGGCCCCGAACCTCCCCCACACAGTCAGCCGTGTTCCGGAATTCTGAGTGTGGGGAGGTACCGTCTTCTGTCTGCAGCACCCGGGATCTCCCAGGAGCCCTTCGGGTGTCTTCCCCGAGTCCATCCCAGTGCGGGCTACCGGGGAAAGGCGGGGGTTGGGCTGGAAAAGCAGGTAGCATCTAGTGCCTCCCTCTGGACAGGGGAGGTAATTAACGGACTTCCCCTTGCCAGGGAACACCTGTGACACCAGGCAGCTGCGTGGAGGGCGGCCCCGAACCTCCCCCACACAGTCACCCGTGTTCCGGAATTCTGAGTGTGTGGAGGTTCCGTCTTCTGTCTGCAGCACCCGGGATCTCCTAGGAGCCCTTCGAGAGTCTTCCCCGAGTACCTCACAGTGCGGGCTGCCGGGGAAAGTCGGGGGTTGGGCTGGAAAAGCAGGTAGCATCTAGTGCCTCCCCCTGGACAGGGGAGGTAATTAGCGGACTTCCCCTTGCGAGGGAACACCTGTGACACAAGGCAGCTGCGTGGAGGGCGGCCCCGAACCTCCCCCACACAGTCAGCCGTGTTCCGGAATTCTGAGTGTGGGGAGGTACCGTCTTCTGTCTGCAGCACCCGGGATCTCCTAGGAGCCCTTCGAGTGTCTTCCCCGAGTCCATCCCAGTGCGGGCTACCGGGGAAAGGCGGGGGTTGGGCTGGAAAAGCAGGTAGCATCTAGTGCCTCCCCCTGGACAGGGGAGGTAATTAACGGACTTCCCCCTGCCAGTGAACACCTGTGACACCAGGCAGCTGCGTGGAGGGCGGCCCCGAACCTCCCCCACACAGTCACCCGTGTTCCGGAATTCTGAGTGTGGGGAGGTACCGTCTTCTGTCTGCAGCACCCGGGATCTCCTAGGAGCCCTTCGAGTGTCTTCCCCGAGTCCCTCCCAGTGCGGGCTACCGGGGAAAGGCGGGGGTTGGGCTGGAAAAGCAGGTAGCATCTAGTTCCTCCCCATGGACAGGGGAGGTAATTAGCGGACTACCCCCTGCCAGGGAACACCTGTGACACCAGGCAGCTGCGTGGAGGGCGGCCCCGAACCTCCCCCACACAGTCAACCGTGTTCCGGAATTCTGAGTGTGGGGAGGTTCCGTCTTCTGTCTGCAGCACCCAGGTTCTCCTAGGAGCCCTTCGAGTGTCTTCCCCGAGTCCCTCCCAGTGCGGGCTGCCGGGGAAAGGCGGGGGTTTGGCTGGAAACGCAGGTAGCATCTAGTGCCTCCCCATGGACCAGGGAGGTAATTAGCGGACTTCCCCTTGCGAGGGAACACCTGTGACACAAGGCAGATGCGTGGAGGGCGGCCCCGAACCTCCCCCACACAGTCAGCCGTGTTCCGGAATTCTGAGTGTGGGGAGGTTCCGTCTTCTGTCTGCAGCACCCGGGTTCTCCTAGGAGCCATTCGAGGGTCTTCCCCCAGTCCCACCCAGTGCGGGCTGCCGGGGAAAGGCGGGGGTTGGGCTGGAAAAGCAGGTAGCATCTAGTGCCTCCCCATGGACAAGGGAGATAATTAGCGGACTTCCCCCTGCCAGGGAACACCTGTGACACCAGGCATCTTCGTGGAGGGCGGCCCCAAACCTCCCCCACACAGTCGGCCGTGTTCCGGAATTCTGAGTGTGGGGAGGTTCCGTCTTCTGTCTGCAGCACCCGGGATCTCCTAGGAGCCCTTCGAGTGTCTTCCCCGAGTCCCTCCCAGTGCGGGCTGCCAGGGAAAGGCGGGGGTTGGGCTGGAAACGCAGGTAGCATCTAGTGCCTCGTCATGGACAGGGGATTTAATTAGCGGACATCACCCTGCCAGGGAACACCTGTGACTCCAGGCAGCTGCGTGGAGGGCGGCTCTGAACCTCCCCCTCACAGTCACCCGTGTTCCGGATTTCTGAGTGTGGGGAGGTTCCGTCTTCTGTCTGCAGCACCCGGGATCTCCTAGGAGCCCTTCGAGAGTCTTCCCTGAGTACCTCCCAGTGCGGGCTGCCGGGGAAATTCGGGGGTTGGGCTGGAAAAGCAGGTAGCATCTAGTGCCTCCCCCTGGACAGGGGAGGTAATTAGCGGACTTCCCCTTGCGAGGGAACACCTGTGACACAAGGCAGCTGCGTGGAGGGCGGCCCCGAACCTCCCCCACACAGTCAGCCGTGTTCCGGAATTCTGAGTGTGGGGAGGTACCGTCTTCTGTCTGCAGCACCCGGGATCTCCTAGGAGCCCTTCGAGTGTCTTCCCCGAGTCCATCCCAGTGCGGGCTACCGGGGAAAGGCGGGGGTTGGGCTGGAAAAGCAGGTAGCATCTAGTGCCTCCCCCTGGACAGGGGAGGTAATTAACGGACTTCCCCCTGCCAGGGAACACCTGTGACACCAGGCAGCTGCGTGGAGGGCGGCCCCGAACCTCCCCCACACAGTCACCCGTGTTCCGGAATTCTGAGTGTGGGGAGGTACCGTCTTCTGTCTGCAGCACCCGGGATCTCCTAGGAGCCCTTCGAGTGTCTTCCCCGAGTCCCTCCCAGTGCGGGCTACCGGGGAAAGGCGGGGGTTGGGCTGGAAAAGCAGGTAGCATCTAGTTCCTCCCCATGGACAGGGGAGGTAATTAGCGGACTACCCCCTGCCAGGGAACACCTGTGACACCAGGCAGCTGCGTGGAGGGCGGCCCCGAACCTCCCCCACACAGTCAACCGTGTTCCGGAATTCTGAGTGTGGGGAGGTTCCGTCTTCTGTCTGCAGCACCCAGGTTCTCCTAGGAGCCCTTAGAGTGTCTTCCCCGAGTCCCTCCCAGTGCGGGCTGCCGGGGAAAGGCGGGGGTTTGGCTGGAAACGCAGGTAGCATCTAGTGCCTCCCCATGGACCAGGGAGGTAATTAGCGGACTTCCCCTTGCGAGGGAACACCTGTGACACAAGGCAGATGCGTGGAGGGCGGCCCCGAACCTCCCCCACACAGTCAGCCGTGTTCCGGAATTCTGAGTGTGGGGAGGTTCCGTCTTCTGTCTGCAGCACCCGGGTTCTCCTAGGAGCCATTCGAGGGTCTTCCCCCAGTCCCTCCCAGTGCGGGCTGCCGGGGAAATGCGGGGGTTGGGCTGGAAAAGCAGGTAGCATCTAGTGCCTCCCCATGGACAAGGGAGATAATTAGCGGACTTCCCCCTGCCAGGGAACACCTGTGACACCAGGCATCTTCGTGGAGGGCGGCTCTGAACCTCCCCCTCACAGTCACCCGTGTTCCGGATTTCTGAGTGTGGGGGGGTTCCTTCTTCTGTCTGCAGCACACGGGATATCCTAGGAGCCTTTCGAGTGTCTTCCCCGAGTCCCTCCCAGTGCGGTCTGCCGGGGAAAGGCGGGGGTTGGGCTGGAAAAGCAGGTAGCATCTAGTGCCTCCCCCTGGACAGGGGAGGTAATTAGCGGACATCCCCCTGCCAGGGAACACCTGTGACACCAGGCAGCTGCGTGGAGGGCGGCCCCGAACCTCCCCCACACAGTCACCCGTGTTCCGGAATTCTGAGTGTGGGGGGGTTCCTTCTTCTGTCTGCAGCACCCGGGATCTCCTAGGAGCCCTTCGAGTGTCTTCCCCGAGTCCCTCCCAGTGCGGGCTGCCGGGGAAAGGAGGGGGTTGGGCTGGAAAAGCAGGTAGCATCTAGTGCCTCCCCATGGACAGGGGAGGTAATTAGCGGACTACCCCCTGCCAGGGAACACCTGTGACACCAGGCAGCTGCGTGGAGGGCGGCCCCGAACCTCCCCAACACAGTCAGCCGTATTCCAGAATTCTGAGTGTGGGGAGGTTCCGTCTTCTGTCTGCAGCACCCGGGTTCTCCTAGGAGCCCTTCGAGTGTCTTCTCCGAGTTCCTCTCTGTGCGGGCTGCCGGGGAAAGGCGGGGGTATGGCTGGAAACGCAGGTAGCATCTAGTGCCTCCCCATGGACAGGGGAGGTAATTAGCGGACTTCCCCTTGCGTGGGAACACCTGTGACACCAGGAAGCTGCGTGGGGGGCGTCCCTAAACCTCCCCCACACAGTCATCCGTGTTCCGGAATTCTGAGTGTGGGGAGGTTCCGTCTTCTGTCTGCAGCACCCGTGTTCTCCTAGGAGCCCTTCGAGTGTGTTCCCCGAGTCCCTCCCTGTGCGGGCGGCCGGGGAAAGGCGGGGGTTGGGCTGGAAACGCAGGTAGCATCTAGTGCCTCCCCATGGACAGGGGAGGTAATTAGCGGACTACCCCCTGCCAGGGAACACCTGTGACACCAGGCAGCTGCGTGGAGGGAGGCCCCGAACCTCCCCCACACAGTCAGCCGTGTTCCGGAATTCTGAGTGTGGGGAGGTTCCGTCTTCTGTCTGCAGCACCCAGGTTCTCCTAGGAGCCCTTCGAGTGTCTTCCCCGAGTCCCTCCCAGTGCGGGCTGCCGGGGAAAGACGGGGGTTTGGCTGGAAACGCAGGTAGCATCTAGTGCCTCCCCATGGACCAGGGAGGTAATTAGCGGACTTCCCCTTGCGAGGGAACACCTGTGACACAAGGCAGCTGCGTGGAGGGCGGCCCCGAACCTCCCCCACACAGTCAGCCGTGTTCCGGAATTCTGAGTGTGGGGAGGTTCCGTCTTCTGTCTGCAGCACCCGGGTTCTCCTAGGAGCCCTTCGAGTGTCTTCCCCCAGTCCCTCCCAGTGCGGGCTGCCGGGGAAAGGCGGGGGTTGGGCTGGAAAAGCAGGTAGCATCTAGTGCCTCCCCATGGACAAGGGAGATAATTAGCGGACTTCCCCCTGCCAGGGAACACCTGTGACACCAGGCATCTTCGTGGAGGGCGGCTCCAAACCTCCCCCACACACTCGGCCGTGTTCCGGAATTCTGAGTGTGGGGAGGTTCCGTCTTCTGTCTGCAGCACCCGGGATCTCCTAGGAGCCCTTCGAGTGTCTTCCCCGAGTCCCTCCCAGTGCGGGCTACCGGGGAAAGGCGGGGGTTGGGCTGGAAAAGCAGGTAGCATCTAGTGCCTCCCCCTGGACAGGGGAGATAATTAGCGGACTTCCCCCTGCCAGGGAACACCTGTGACACCAGGAATCTTCGTGGAGGGCGGCCCCAAACCTCCCCCACACAGTCGGCCGTGTTCCGGAATTCTGAGTGTGGGGAGGTTCCGTCTTCTGTCTGCAGCACCCGGGATCTCCTAGGAGCCCTTCGAGTGTCTTCCCCGAGTCCCTCCTAGTGCGGGCTGCCGGGGAAAGGCGGGGGTTGGGCTGGAAACGCAGGTAGCATCTAGTGCCTCCCCCTGGACAGGGGAGGTAATTAGCGGACTTCCCCTTGCGAGGGAACACCTGTGACACCAGGAAGCTGCGTGGAGGGCGGCCCCGAACCTCCCCCACACAGTCACCCTTGTTCCGGAATTCTGAGTGTGGGGAGGTTCCGTCTTCTGTCTGCAGCACCCGGGTTCTCCTAGGAGCCCTTCGAGTGTCTTCCCCCAGTCCCTCCCAGTGCGGGCTGCCGGGGAAAGGTGGGGGTTGGGCTGGAAAAGAAGGTAGCATCTAGTGCCTCCCCCTGGACAGGGGAGGTAATTAGCGGACATCACCCTGCCAGGGAACACCTGTGACACCATGCAGCTGCGTGGAGGGCGGCTCTGAACCTCCCCCTCACAGTCACCCTTGTTCCGGATTTCTGAGTGTGGGGGGGTTCCTTCTTCTGTCTGCAGCACACGGGATCTCCTAGGAGCCCTTCGAGTGTCTTCCCCGAGTCCCTCCCAGTGCGGGCTGCCGGGGAAAGGCGGGGGTTTGGCTGGAAACGCAGGTAGCATCTAGTTCCTCCCCATGGACAGGGGAGGTAATTAGCGGACTTCCCCTTGCGAGGGAACACCTGTGACACCAGGAAGCTGCGTGGGGGGCGGCCCTAAACCTCCCCCACACAGTCATCCTTATTCCGGAATTCTGAGTGTGGGGAGGTTCCGTCTTCTGTCTGCAGCACCCGGGTTCTCCTAGGAGCCCTTCGAGTGTCTTCCCCGAGTCCCTCCCAGTGCGGGCTGCCGGGGAAAGGCGGGGGTTTGGCTGGAAACGCAGGTAGCATCTAGTGCCTCCCCATGGAGAGGGGAGGTAATTAGCGGAATTCCCCTTGCGAGGGAACACGTGTGACACCAGGCAGCTGCGTGGAGGGCGGCCCCGAACATCCCCCACACAGTCACCCGTGTTCCGGAATTCTGAGTGTGGGGGGGTTCCTTCTTCTGTCTGCAGCACACGGGATCTCCTAGGAGCCCTTCGAGTGTCTTCCCCCAGTCCCTCCCAGTGCGGGCTGCCGGGGAAAGGAGGGGGTTCTGCTGGAAACGCAGGTAGAATCTAGTGCCTCCCCATGGACTGGGGAGGTAATTAGCGGACTACCCCCTGCCAGGGAACACCTGTGACACCAGACAGCTGCGTGGAGGGCGGCCCCGAACCTCCCCCACACAGTCAACCGTGTTCCGGAATTCTGAGTGTGGGGAGGTTCCGTCTTCTGTCTGCAGCACCCGTGTTCTCCTAGGAGCCCTTCGAGTGTGTTCCCCGAGTCCCTCCCTGTGCGGGCGGCCGGGGAAAGGCGGGGGTTGGGCTGGAAACGCAGGTAGCATCTAGTGCCTCCCCATGGACAGGGGAGGTAATTAGCGGACTACCCCCTGCCAGGGAACACCTGTGACACCAGGCAGCTGCGTGGAGGGCGGCCCCGAACCTCCCCCACACAGTCAGCCGTGTTCCGGAATTCTGAGTGTGGGGAGGTTCCTTCTTCTGTCTGCAGCACCCAGGTTCTCCTAGGAGCTCTTCGAGTGTCTTCCCCGAGTCCCTCCCAGTGCGGGCTGCCGGGGAAAGGCGGGGGTTTGGCTGGAAACGCAGGTAGCATCTAGTGCCTCCCCATGGACCAGGGAGGTAATTAGCGGACTTCCCCTTGCGAGGGAACACATGTGACACAAGGCAGCTGCGTGGAGGGCGGCCCCGAACCTCCCCCACACAGTCAGCCGTGTTCCGGAATTCTGAGTGTGGGGAGGATCCGTCTTCTGTCTGCAGCACCCGGGTTCTCCTAGGAGCCATTCGAGTGTCTTCCCCCAGTCCCTCCCAGTGCGGGCTGCCGGGGAAAGGCGGGGGTTGGGCTGGAAAAGCAGGTAGCATCTAGTGCCTCCCCATGGACAAGGGAGATATTTAGCGGACTTCCCCCTTCCAGGGAACACCTGTGACACCAGGCATCTTCGTGGAGGGCGGCCCCAAACCTCCCCCACACAGTCGGCCGTGTTCCGGAATTCTGAGTGTGGGGAGGTTCCGTCTTCTGTCTGCAGCACCCGGGATCTCCTAGGAGCCCTTCGAGTGTCTTCCCCGAGTCCCTCCCAGTGCGGGCTACCGGGGAAAGGCGGGGGTTGGGCTGGAAAAGCAGGTAGCATCTAGTGCCTCCCCCTGGACAGGGGAGATATTTAGCGGACTTCCCCCTGCCAGGGAACACCTGTGACACCATTCATCTTCGTGGAGGGCGGCCCAAAACCTCCCCCACACTGTCGGCCGTGTTCCGGAATTCTGAGTGTGGGGAGGTTCCGTCTTCTGTCTGCAGCACCCGGGATCTCCTAGGAGCACTTCGAGTGTCTTCCCCGAGTCCCTCCCAGTGCGGGCTGCCGGGGAAAGGCGGGGGTTGGGCTGGAAAGGCAGGTAGCATCTAGTGCCTCCCCCTGGACAGGGGAGGTAATTAGCGGACTTCCCCTTGCGAGGGAACACCTGTGACACCAGGAAGCTGCGTGGAGGGCGGCCCTAAACTTCCCCACACAGTCACCCTTGTTCCGGAATTCTGAGTGTGGGGAGGTTCCGTCTTCTGTCTGCAGCACCCGGGTTCTCCTAGGAGCCGTTCGAGTGTCTTCCCCCAGTCCCTCCCAGTGCGGGCTGCCGGGGAAAGGTGGGGGTTGGGCTGGAAAAGCAGGTAGCATCTAGTGCCTCCCCCTGGACAGGGGAGGTAATTAGTGGACATCACCCTGCCAGGGAACACCTGTGACACCAGGCAGCTGCGTGGAGGGCGGCTCTGAACCTCCCTCTCACAGTCACCATTGTTCCGGATTTCTGAGTGTGGGGGGGTTCCTTCCTCTGTCTGCAGCACACGGGATCTCCTAGGAGCCCTTCGAGTGTCTTCCCCGAGTCCCTCCCAGTGCGGGCTGCTGGGGAAAGGCGGGGGTTTGGCTGGAAACGCAGGTAGCATCTAGTTCCTCCCCATGGACAGGGGAGGTGATTAGCGGACATCCCCCTGCCAGGGAACACCTGTGACACCAGGCAGCTGCGTGTAGGGCGGCCACGAACCTCCCCCACACAGTCACCCGTGTTCCGGAATTCTGAGTGTGGGGAGGTTCCGTCTTCTGTCTGCAGCACCCGTGTTCTCCTAGGAGCCCTTCGAGTGTGTTCCCCGAGTCCCTCCCTGTGCGGGCGGCCGGGGAAAGGCGGGGGTTGGGCTGGAAACGCAGGTAGCATCTAGTGCCTCCCCATGGACAGGGGAGGTAATTAGCGGACTACCCCCTGCCAGGGAACACCTGTGACACCAGGCAGCTGCGTGGAGGGCGGCCCCGAACCTCCCCCACACAGTCAGCCGTGTTCCGGAATTCTGAGTGTGGGGAGGTTCCGTCTTCTGTCTGCAGCACCCAGGTTCTCCTAGGAGCCCTTCGAGTGTCTTCCCCGAGTCCCTCCCAGTGCGGGCTGCCGGGGAAAGGCGGGGGTTTGGCTGGAAACGCAGGTAGCATCTAGTGCCTCCCCATGGACCAGGGAGGTAATTAGCGGACTTCCCCTTGCGAGGGAACACATGTGACACAAGGCAGCTGCGTGGAGGGCGGCCCCGAACCTCCCCCACACAGTCAGCCGTGTTCCGGAATTCTGAGTGTGGGGAGGATCCGTCTTCTGTCTGCAGCACCCGGGTTCTCCTAGGAGCCATTCGAGTGTCTTCCCCCAGTCCCTCCCAGTGCGGGCTGCCGGGGAAAGGCGGGGGTTGGGCTGGAAAAGCAGGTAGCATGTAGTGCCTCCCCATGGACAAGGGAGATAATTAGCGGACTTCCCCCTTCCAGGGAACACCTGTGACACCAGGCATCTTCGTGGAGGGCGGCCCCAAACCTCCCCCACACAGTCGGCCGTGTTCCGGAATTCTGAGTGTGGGGAGGTTCCGTCTTCTGTCTGCAGCACCCGGGATCTCCTAGGAGCCCTTCGAGTGTCTTCCCCGAGTCCCTCCCAGTGCGGGCTACCGGGGAAAGGCGGGGGTTGGGCTGGAAAAGCAGGTAGCATCTAGTGCCTCCCCCTGGACAGGGGAGATAATTAGCGGACTTCCCCCTGCCAGGGAACACCTGTGACACCAGGCATCTTCGAGGAGGGCGGCCCCAAACCTCCCCCACACAGTCGGCCGTGTTCCGGAATTCTGAGTGTGGGGAGGTTCCGTCTTCTGTCTGCAGAACCCGGGTTCTCCTAGGAGCCCTTCGAGTGTCTTCCACGAGTCCCTCCCAGTGCGGGCTGCCGGGGAAAGGCGGGGGTTTGGCTGGAAACGCAGGTAGCATCTAGTGCCTCCCCATGGAGAGGGGAGGTAATTAGCGGAATTCCCCTTGCGAGGGAACACCTGTGACACCAGGCAGCTGCGTGGAGGGCGGCTCCGAACCTCCCCCACACAGTCACCCGTGTTCCGGAATTCTGAGTGTGGGGGGGTTCCTTCTTCTGTCTGCAGCACACGGGATCTCCTAGGAGCCCTTCGAGTGTCTTCCCCGAGTCCCTCTCAGTGCGGGCTGCCGGGGAAAGGCGGGGGTTAGGCTGGAAAAGCAGGTAGCATCTAGTGCCTCCCCCTGGACAGGGGAGGTAATTAGCGGACTTCCCCTTGCGAGGGAACCCCTGTGACACCAGGCAGCTGCGTGGAGGGCGGCTCCGAACCTCCCCCACACAGTCATACGTGTTCCGGAATTCTGAGTGTGGGGGGGTTCCTTCTTCTGTCTGCAGCACACGGGATCTCCTAGGAGCCCTTCGAGTGTCTTCCCCCAGTCCCTCCCAGTGCGGGCTGCCGGGGAAAGGCGGGGGTTGGGCTGGAAAAGCAGGTAGCATCTAGTGCCTCCCCATGGACAGGGGAGGTAATTAGCGGACTACCCACTGCCAGGGAACACCTGTGACACCAGGCAGCTGCGTGGAGGGCGGCCCCGAACCTCCCCCACACAGTCAGCCGTGTTCCAGAATTCTGAGTGTGGGGAGGTTCCGTCTTCTGTCTGCAGCACCCGGGTTCTCCTAGGAGCCCTTCGAGTGTCTTCCCCGAGTCCCTCCCAGTGCGGGCTGCCGGGGAAAGGCGGGGGTTTGGCTGGAAACGCAGGTAGCATCTAGTGCCTCCCCATGGACAGGGGAGGTAATTAGCGGACTTCCCCTTGCGAGGGAACACTTGTGACACCAGGAAGCTGCGTGGGGGGCGGCCCTAAACCTCCCCCACACAGTCATCCGTGTTCCGGAATTCTGAGTGTGGGGAGGTTCCGTCTTCTGTCTGCAGCAGCCGGGTTCTCCTAGGAGCCCTTCGAGTGTGTTCCCCGAGTCCCTCCCTGTGCGGGCGGCCGGGGAAAGGCGGGGGTTGGGCTGGAAACGCAGGTAGCATCTAGTGCCTCCCCATGGACAGGGGAGGTAATTAGCGGACTACCCCCTGCCAGGGAACACCTGTGACACCAGGCAGCTGCGTGGAGGGCGGTCACGAACCTCCCCCACACAGTCAGCCGTGTTCCGGAATTCTGAGTGTGGGGAGGTTCCGTCTTCTGTCTGCAGCACCCAGGTTCTCCTAGGAGCCCTTCGAGTGTCTTCCCCGAGCTCCTCCCAGTGCGGGCTGCCGGGGAAAGGCGGGGGTTTGGCTGGAAACGCAGGTAGCATCTAGTGCCTCCCCATGGACCAGGGAGGTAATTAGCGGACTTCCCCTTGCGAGGGAACACCTGTGACACAAGGCAGCTGCGTGGAGGGCGGCCCCGAAACTCCCCCACACAGTCAGCCGTGTTCCGGAATTCTGAGTGTGGGGAGGTTCCGTCTTCTGTCTGCAGCACCCGGGTTCTCCTAGGAGCCATTCGTGTGTCTTCCCCCAGTCCCTCCCAGTGCGGGCTGCCGGGGAAAGGCGGGGGTTGGGCTGGAAAAGCAGGTAGCATCTAGTGCCTCCCCATGGACAAGGGAGATAATTAGCGGACTTCCCCCTGCCAGGGAACACCTGTGACACCAGGCATCTTCGTGGAGGGCGGCCCCAAACCTCCCCCACACAGTCGGCCGTGTTCCGGAATTCTGAGTGTGGGGAGGTTCCGTCTTCTGTCTGCAGCACCCGGGATCTCCTAGGAGCCCTTCGAGTGTCTTCCCCGAGTCCCTCCCAGTGCGGGCTGCCGGGGAAAGGCGGGGGTTGGGCTGGAAACGCAGGTAGCATCTAGTGCCTCCTCATGGACAGGGGAGGTAATTTGCGGACTTCCCCCTGCCAGGGAACACCTGTGACACCAGGAAGTTGCGTGGGGGCGGCCCTAAACCTCACCCACAGTCAGCCCTGTTCCGGAATTCTGAGTGTGGGGAGGTTACGTCTTCTGTCTGCAGTACCCGGGATCTCCTAGGAGCCCTTCGAGTGTCTTCCCCCAGTCCCTCCCAGTGCGGGCTGCCGGGGAAAGGAGGGGGTTGTGCTGGAAACGCAGGTAGCATCTAGTGCCTCCCCATGGACTGGGGAGGTAATTAGCGGACTACCCCCTGCCAGGGAACACCTGTGACACAAGGCAGCTTCGTGGAGGGCGGCCCCGAACCTCCCCCACACAGTCAGCCGTGTTCCAGAATTCTGAGTGTGGGGAGGTTCCGTCTTCTGTCTGCAGCACCCGGGTTCTCCTAGGAGCCCTTCGAGTGTCTTCACCGAGTCCCTCCCAGTGCGGGCTGCCGGGGAAAGGCGGGGGTTTGGCTGGAAACGCAGGTAGCATCTAGTGCCTCCCCATGGACAGGGGAGGTAATTAGCGGACTTCCCCTTGCGAGGGAACACCTGTGACACCAGGAAGCTGCGTGGGGGGCGGCCCTATACCTCCCCCACACAGTCATCCGTGTTCCGGAATTCTGAGTGTGGGGAGGTTCCGTCTTCTGTCTGCAGCACCCGGGTTCTCCTAGGAGCCCTTCGAGTTTGTTCCCCGAGTCCCTCCCTGTGCGGGCGGCCGGGGAGAGGCGGGGGTTGGGCTGGAAACGCAGGTAGCATCTAGTGCCTCCCCATGGACAGGGGAGGTAATTAGCGGACTACCCCCTGCCAGGGAACACCTGTGACACCAGGCAGCTGCGTGGAGGGCGGCCCCGAACCTCCCCTACACAGTCAGCCGTGTTCCGGAATTCTGAGTGTGGGGAGGTTCCGTCTTCTGTCTGCAGCACCCAGGTTCTCCTAGGAGCCCTTCGAGTGTCTTCCCCGAGTCCCTCCCAGTGCGGGCTGCCGGGGAAAGGCGGGGGTTTGGCTGGAAAAGCAGGTAGCATCTAGTGCCTCCCCATGGACAAGGGAGATAATTAGCGGACTTCCCCCTGCCAGGGAACACCTGTGACACCAGGCAACTTCGTGGAGGGCGGCCCCAAACCTCCCCCACACAGTCGGCCGTTTTCCGGAATTCTGAGTGTGGGGAGGTTCCGTCTTCTGTCTGCAGCACCCGGGATCTCCTAGGAGCCCTTCGAGTGTCTTCCCCGAGTCCCTCCCAGTGCGGGCTGCCGGGGAAAGGCGGGGGTTGGGCTGGAAACGCAGGTAGCATCTAGTGCCTCCTCATGGACAGGGGAGGTAATTAG
This sequence comes from Camelus bactrianus, assembly GCF_048773025.1. NCBI lineage: Eukaryota > Metazoa > Chordata > Mammalia > Artiodactyla > Camelidae > Camelus > Camelus bactrianus. The sequence goes on from NC_133540.1 coordinate 1,672,862, forward strand.
CGGACATCACCCTGCCAGGGAACACCTGTGACACCAGGCAGCTGCGTGGAGGGCGGCTCTGAACCTCCCCCTCACAGTCACCCGTGTTCCGGATTTCTGAGTGTGGGGGGGTTCCTTCTTCTGTCTGCAGCACACGGGATCTCCTAGGAGCCCTTCGAGTGTCTTCCCCGAGTCCCTCCCAGTGCGGGCTGCCGGGGAAAGGCGGGGGTTGGGCTGGAAAAGCAGGTAGCATCTAGTTCCTCCCCATGGACAGGGGAGGTAATTAGCGGACTACGCCCTGCCAGGGAACACCTGTGACACCAGGCAGCTGCGTGGAGGGCGGCCCCGAACCTCCCCTACACATTCAGCCGTATTCCGGAATTCTGAGTGTGGGGAGGTTCCGTCTTCTGTCTGCAGCACCCGGGTTCTCCTAGGAGCCCTTCGAGTGACTTCCCCGAGTCCCTCCCAGTGCGGGCTGCCGGGGAAAGGCGGGGGTTTGGCTGGAAACGCAGGTAGCATCTAGTGCCTCCCCATGGAGAGGGGAGGTAATTAGCGGAATTCCCCTTGCGAGGGAACACCTGTGACACCAGGCAACTGCGTGGAGGGCGGCCCCGAACCTCCCCCACACAGTCACCCGTGTTCCGGAATTCTGAGTGTGGGGGGGTTCCTTCTTCTGTCTGCAGCACACGGGATCTCCTAGGAGCTCTTCGAGTGTCTTCCCCGAGTCCCTCCCTGTGCGGGCTGCCGGGGAAAGGCGGGGGTTGGGCTGGAAAAGCAGGTAGCATCTAGTGCCTCCCCCTGGACAGGGGAGGTAATTAGCGGACTTCCCCTTGCGAGGGAACCCCTGTGACACCTTGCAGCTGCGTGGAGGGCGGCCCCGAACCTCCCCCACACAGTCAGCCGTGTTCCAGAATTCTGAGTGTGGGGAGGTTCCGTCTTCTGTCTGCAGCACCCGGGTTCTCCTAGGAGCCCTTCGAGTGTCTTCCCCGAGTCCCTCCCAGTGCGGTCTGCCGGGGAAAGGCGGGGGTTTGGCTGGAAACGCAGGTAGCATCTAGTGCCTCCCCATGGACAGGGGAGGTAATTAGCGGACTTCCCCTTGCGAGGGAAAACCTGTGACACCAGGAAGCTGCGTGGGGGGCGGCCCTAAACCTCCCCCACACAGTCATCCGTGTTCAGGAATTCTGAGTGTGGGGAGGTTCCGTCTTCTGTCTACAGCACCCGGGATCTCCTAGGAGCCCTTCGAGTGTGTTCCCCGACTCCCTCCCTGTGCGGGCGGCCTTGAAAGGCGGGGGTTGGGCTGGAAAGGCAGGTAGCATCTAGTGCCTCCCCATGGACAGGGGAGGTAATTAGCGGACTACCCCCTGCCAGGGAACACCTGTGACACCAGGCAGCTGCGTGGAGGGCGGCCCCGAACCTCCCCCACACAGTCAGCCGTGTTCCGGAATTCTGAGTGTGGGGAGGTTCCGTCTTCTGTCTGCAGCACCCGGGTTCTCCTAGGAGCCCTTCGAGTGTCTTCCCCGAGTCCCTCCCAGTGCGGGCTGCCGGGGAAAGGCGGGGGTTTGGCTGGAAACGCAGGTAGCATCTAGTGCCTCCCCATGGACAGGGGAGGTAATTAGCGGACTTCCCCTTGCGAGGGAACACCTGGGACACCAGGAAGCTGCGTGGGGGGCGGCCCTAAACATCCCCCACACAGTCATCCGTGTTCCGGAATTCTGAGTGTGGGGAGGTTCCGTCTTCTGTCTGCAGCACCCGGGATCTCCTAGGAGCCCTTCGAGTGTGTTCCCCGAGTCCCTCCCTGTGCGGGCGGCCGGGGAAAGGCGGGGGTTGGGCTGGAAAGGCAGGTAGCATCTAGTGCCTCCCCATGGACAGGGGAGGTAATTAGCGGACTACCCCCTGCCAGGGAACACCTGTGACACCAGGCAGCTGCGTGGAGCGCGGCCCCGAACCTCCCCCACACAGTCAGCCGTGTTCCGGAATTCTGAGTGTGGGGAGGTTCCGTCTTCTGTCTGCAGCACCCAGGTTCTCCTAGGAGCCCTTCGAGTGTCTTCCCCGAGTCCCTCCCAGTGCGGCCTGCCGGGGAAAGGCGGGGGTTTGGCTGGAAACGCAGGTAGCATCTAGTGCCTCCCCATGGACCAGGGAGGTAATTAGCGGACTTCCCCTTGCGAGGGAACACCTGTGACACAAGGCAGCTGCGTGGAGGGCGGCCCCGAACCTCCCCCACACAGTCAGCCGTGTTCCGGAATTCTGAGTGTGGGGAGGTTCCGTCTTCTGTCTGCAGCACCCGGGATCTCCTAGGAGCCCTTCGAGTGTCTTCCCCGAGTCCATCCCAGTGCGGGCTACCGGGGAAAGGCGGGGGTTGGGCTGGAAAAGCAGGTAGCATCTAGTGCCTCCCCCTGGACAGGGGAGGTAATTAACGGACTTCCCCCTGCCAGGGAACACCTGTGACACCAGGCAGCTGCGTGGAGGGCGGCCCCGAACCTCCCCCACACAGTCAACCGTGTTCCGGAATTCTGAGTGTGGGGAGGTACCGTCTTCTGTCTGCAGCACCCGGGATCTCCTAGGAGCCCTTCGAGTGTCTTCCCCGAGTCCCTCCCAGTGCGGGCTACCGGGGAAAGGCGGGGGTTGGGCTGGAAAAGCAGGTAGCATCTAGTTCCTCCCCATGGACAGGGGAGGTAATTAGCGGACTACCCCCTGCCAGGGAACACCTTTGACAGCAGGCAGCTGCGTGGAGGGCGGCCCCGAACCTCCCCCACACAGTCAGCCGTGTTCCGGAATTCTGAGTGTGGGGAGGTTCCGTCTTCTGTCTGCAGCACCCAGGTTCTCCTAGGAGCCCTTCGAGTGTCTTCCCCGAGTCCCTCCCAGTGCGGGCTGCCGGGGAAAGGCGGGGGTTTGGCTGGAAACGCAGGTAGCATCTAGTGCCTCCCCATGGACAAGGGAGGTAATTAGCGGACTTCCCCTTGCGAGGGAACACCTGTGACACAAGGCAGCTGCGTGGAGGGCGGCCCCGAACCTCCCCCACACAGTCAGCCGTGTTCCGGAATTCTGAGTGTGGGGAGGTTCCGTCTTCTGTCTGCAGCACCCGGGTTCTCCTAGGAGCCATTCGAGTGTCTTCCCCCAGTCCCTCCCAGTGCGGGCTGCCGGGGAAAGGCGGGGGTTGGGCTGGAAAAGCAGGTAGCATCTAGTGCCTCCCCATGGACAGGGGAGGTAATTAGCGGACTACCCCCTGCCAGGGAACACCTGTGACACCAGGCAGCTGCGTGGAGGGCGGCCACGAACCTCCCCCACACAGTCAGCCGTGTTCCAGAATTCTGAGTGTGGGGAGGTTCCGTCTTCTGTCTGCAGCACCCGGGTTCTCCTAGGAGCCCTTCGAGTGTGTTCCCCGAGTCCCTCCCTGTGCGGGCGGCCGGAGAAAGGCGGGGGTTGGGCTGGAAACGCAGGTAGCATCTAGTGCCTCCTCATGGACAGGGGAGGTAATTAGCGGACATCACCCTGCCAGGGAACATCTGTGACACCAGGCAGCTGCGTGGAGGGCGGCTCTGAACCTCCCCCTCACAGTCACCCGTGTTCCGGATTTCTGAGTGTGGGGGGGTTCCTTCTTCTGTCTGCAGCACATGGGATCTCCTAGGAGCCCTTCGAGTGTCTTCCCCGAGTCCCTCCCAGTGCGGGCTGCCGGGGAAAGGCGGGGGTTGGGCTGGAAACGCAGGTAGCATCTAGTGCCTCCCCATGGAGAGGGGAGGTAATTAGCAGAATTCCCCTTGCGAGGGACCACCTGTGACACCAGGCAGCTGCGTGGAGGGCGGCCCCGAACCTCCCCCACACAGTCAGCCGTGTTCTGGAATTCTGAGTGTGGGGAGGTACCGTCTTCTGTCTGCAGCACCCGGGATCTCCTAGGAGCCCTTCGAGTGTCTTCCCCGAGTCCATCCCAGTGCGGGCTACCGGGGAAAGGCGGGGGTTGGGCTGGAAAAGCAGGTAGCATCTAGTGCCTCCCCATGGAGAGGGGAGGTAATTAGCGGAATTCCCCTTGCGAGGGAACACCTGTGACACCAGGCAGCTGCGTGGAGGGCGGCCCCGAACCTCCCCCACACAGTCACCCGTGTTCCGGAATTCTGTGTGTGGGGGGGTTCCTTCTTCTGTCTGCAGCACACGGGATCTCCTAGGAGCCCTTCGAGTGTCTTCCCCCAGTCCCTCCTAGTGCGGGCTGCCGGGGAAAGGCGGGGGTTGGGCTGGAAAAGCAGGTAGCATCTAGTGCCTCCCCATGGACAGGGGAGGTAATTAGCGGACTACCCCCTGCCAGGGAACACCTGTGACACCAGGCAGCTGCGTGGAGGGCGGCCCCGAACCTCCTCCACACAGTCAGCCGTGTTCCAGAATTCTGAGTGTGGGGAGGTTCCGTCTTCTGTCTGCAGCACCCGGGTTCTCCTAGGAGCCCTTCGAGTGTGTTCCCCGAGTCCCTCCCAGTGCGGGCTGCCGGGGAAAGTCGGGGGTTGGGCTGGAAAAGCAGGTAGCATCTAGTGCCTCCCCCTGGACAGGGGAGGTAATTAGCGGACTTCCCCTTGCGAGGGAACACCTGTGACACAAGGCAGCTGCGTGGAGGGCGGCCCCGAACCTCCCCCACACAGTCAGCCGTGTTCTGGAATTCTGAGTGTGGGGAGGTACCGTCTTCTGTCTGCAGCACCCGGGATCTCCTAGGAGCCCTTCGAGTGTCTTCCCCGAGTCCATCCCAGTGCGGGCTACCGGGGAAAGGCGGGGGTTGGGCTGGAAAAGCAGGTAGCATCTAGTGCCTCCCCATGGAGAGGGGAGGTAATTAGCGGAATTCCCCTTGCGAGGGAACACCTGTGACACCAGGCAGCTGCGTGGAGGGCGGCCCCGAACCTCCCCCACACAGTCACCCGTGTTCCGGAATTCTGAGTGTGGGGGTGTTCCTTCTTCTGTCTGCAGCACACGGGATCTCCTAGGAGCCCTTCGAGTGTCTTCCCCCAGTCCCTCCCAGTGCGGGCTGCCGGGGAAAGCGGGGGTTGGGCTGGAAAAGCAGGTAGCATCTAGTGCCTCCCCATGGACAGGGGAGGTATTTAGCGGACTACCCCCTGCCAGGGAACACCTGTGACACCAGGCAGCTGCGTGGAGGGCGGCCCCGAACCTCCCCCACACAGTCAGCCGTGTTCCAGAATTCTGAGTGTGGGGAGGTTCCGTCTTCTGTCTGCAGCACCCGGGTTCTCCTAGGAGCCCTTCGAGTGTGTTCCCCGAGTCCCTCCCTGTGCGGGCGGCCGGAGAAAGGCGGGGGTTGGGCTGGAAACGCAGGTAGCATCTAGTGCCTCCTCATGGACAGGGGAGGTAATTAGCGGACATCACCCTGCCAGGGAACATCTGTGACACCAGGCAGCTGCGTGGAGGCGGCTCTGAACCTCCCCCTCACAGTCACCCGTGTTCCGGATTTCTGAGTGTGGGGGGGTTCCTTCTTCTGTCTGCAGCACACGGGATCTCCTAGGAGCCCTTCGAGTGTCTTCCCCGAGTCCCTCCCAGTGCGGGCTGCCGGGGAAAGGCGGGGGTTGGGCTGGAAAAGCAGGTAGCATCTAGTTCCTCCCCATGGACAGGGGAGGTAATTAGCGGACTACCCCCTGCCAGGGAACACCTGTGACACCAGGAAGCTTCGTGGAGGGCGGCCCCGAACCTCCCCCACACAGTCAGCCGTATTCCGGAATTCTGAGTGTGGGGAGGTTCCGTCTTCTGTCTGCAGCACCCGGGTTCTCCTAGGAGCCCTTCGAGTGTCTTCCCCGAGTCCCTCCCAGTGCGGGCTGCCGGGGAAAGGCGGGGGTTTGGCTGGAAACGCAGGTAGCATCTAGTGCCTCCCCATGGAGAGGGGAGGTAATTAGCAGAATTCCCCTTGCGAGGGAACACCTGTGACACCAGGCAGCTGCGTGGAGGGCGGCCCCGAACCTCCCCCACACAGTCACCCGTGTTCCGGAATTCTGAGTGTGGGGGGGTTCCTTCTTCTGTCTGCAGCACACGGGATCTCCTAGGAGCCCTTCGAGTGTCTTCCCCGAGTCCCTCCCAGTGCGGGCTGCCGGGGAAAGGCGGGGGTTTGGCTGAAAACGCAGGTAGCATCTAGTGCCTCCCCATGGACAAGGGAGATAATTAGCGGACTTCCCCCTGCCAGGGAACACCTGTGACACCAGGCATCTTCGTGGAGGGCGGCCACAAACCTCCCCCACACAGTCGGCCGTGTTCCGGAATTCTGAGTGTGGGGAGGTTCCGTCTTCTGTCTGCAGCACCCGGGATCTCCTAGGAGCCCTTCGAGTGTCTTCCCCGAGTCCCTCCCAGTGCGGGCTGCCGGGGAAAGGCGGGGGTTGGGCTGGAAACGCAGGTAGCATCTAGTGCCTCCTCATGGACAGGGGAAGTAATTAGCGGACTTCCCCCTGCGAGGGAACACCTGTGACACCAGGAAGTTGCGTGTGGGCGGCCCTAAACCTCACCCACAGTCAGCCCTGTTCCGGAATTCTGAGTGTGGGGAGGTTACGTCTTCTGTCTGCAGCACCCGGGATCTCCTAGGAGCCCTTCGAGTGTCTTCCCCCAGTCCCTCCCAGTGCGGGCTGCCGGGGAAAGGAGGGGGTTGTGCTGGAAACGCAGGTAGCATCTAGTGCCTCCCCATGGACTGGGGAGGTAATTAGCGGACTACCCCTTGCCAGGGAACACCTGTGACACCAGGCAGCTGCGTGGAGGGCGGCCCCGAACCTCCCCCACACAGTCAACCGTGTTCCGGAATTCTGAGTGTGGGGAGGTTCCGTCTTCTGTCTGCAGCACCCGGGATCTCCTAGGAGCCCTTCGAGTGTCTTCCCCGAGTCCCTCCCAGTGCGGGCTGCCGGGGAAAGGCGGGGGTTGGGCTGGAAAAGCAGGTAGCATCTAGTTCCTCCCCATGGACAGGGGAGGTAATTAGCGGACTACCCCCTGCCAGGGAACACCTTTGACAGCAGGCAGCTGCGTGGAGGGCGGCCCCGAACCTCCCCCACACAGTCAGCCGTGTTCCGGAATTCTGAGTGTGGGGAGGTTCCGTCTTCTGTCTGCAGCACCCAGGTTCTCCTAGGAGCCCTTCGAGTGTCTTCCCCGAGTCCCTCCCAGTGCGGGCTGCCGGGGAAAGGCGGGGGTTTGGCTGGAAACGCAGGTAGCATCTAGTGCCTCCCCATGGACAAGGGAGGTAATTAGCGGACTTCCCCTTGCGAGGGAACACCTGTGACACAAGGCAGCTGCGTGGAGGGCGGCCCCGAACCTCCCCCACACAGTCAGCCGTGTTCCGGAATTCTGAGTGTGGGGAGGTTCCGTCTTCTGTCTGCAGCACCCGGGTTCTCCTAGGAGCCCTTCGAGTGTCTTCCCCGAGTCCATCCCAGTGCGGGCTACCGGGGAAAGGCGGGGGTTGGGCTGGAAAAGCAGGTAGCATCTAGTGCCTCCCCATGGAGAGGGGAGGTAATTAGCGGAATTCCCCTTGCGAGGGAACACCTGTGACACCAGGCAGCTGCGTGGAGGGCGGCCCCGAACCTCCCCCACACAGTCACCCGTGTTCCGGAATTCTGTGTGTAGGGGGGTTCCTTCTTCTGTCTGCAGCACACGGGATCTCCTAGGAGCCCTTCGAGTGTCTTCCCCCAGTCCCTCCCAGTGCGGGCTGCCGGGGAAAGGCGGGGGTTGGGCTGGAAAAGCAGGTAGCATCTAGTGCCTCCCCATGGACAGGGGAGGTAATTAGCGGACTACCCCCTGCCAGGGAACACCTGTGACACCAGGCAGCTGCGTGGAGGGCGGCCCCGAACCTCCCCCACACAGTCAGCCGTGTTCCAGAATTCTGAGTGTGGGGAGGTTCCGTCTTCTGTCTGCAGCACCCGGGTTCTCCTAGGAGCCCTTCGAGTGTGTTCCCCGAGTCCCTCCCAGTGCGGGCTGCCGGGGAAAGTCGGGGGTTGGGCTGGAAAAGCAGGTAGCATCTAGTGCCTCCCCCTGGACAGGGGAGGTAATTAGCGGACTTCCCCTTGCGAGGGAACACCTGTGACACAAGGCAGCTGCGTGGAGGGCGGCCCCGAACCTCCCCCACACAGTCAGCCGTGTTCTGGAATTCTGAGTGTGGGGAGGTACCGTCTTCTGTCTGCAGCACCCGGGATCTCCTAGGAGCCCTTCGAGTGTCTTCCCCGAGTCCATCCCAGTGCGGGCTACCGGGGAAAGGCGGGGGTTGGGCTGGAAAAGCAGGTAGCATCTAGTGCCTCCCCATGGAGAGGGGAGGTAATTAGCGGAATTCCCCTTGCGAGGGAACACCTGTGACACCAGGCAGCTGCGTGGAGGCGGCTCTGAACCTCCCCCTCACAGTCACCCGTGTTCCGGATTTCTGAGTGTGGGGGGGTTCCTTCTTCTGTCTGCAGCACACGGGATCTCCTAGGAGCCCTTCGAGTGTCTTCCCCGAGTCCCTCCCAGTGCGGGCTGCCGGGGAAAGGCGGGGGTTGGGCTGGAAAAGCAGGTAGCATCTAGTTCCTCCCCATGGACAGGGGAGGTAATTAGCGGACTACCCCCTGCCAGGGAACACCTGTGACACCAGGAAGCTTCGTGGAGGGCGGCCCCGAACCTCCCCCACACAGTCAGCCGTATTCCGGAATTCTGAGTGTGGGGAGGTTCCGTCTTCTGTCTGCAGCACCCGGGTTCTCCTAGGAGCCCTTCGAGTGTCTTCCCCGAGTCCCTCCCAGTGCGGGCTGCCGGGGAAAGGCGGGGGTTTGGCTGGAAACGCAGGTAGCATCTAGTGCCTCCCCATGGAGAGGGGAGGTAATTAGCAGAATTCCCCTTGCGAGGGAACACCTGTGACACCAGGCAGCTGCGTGGAGGGCGGCCCCGAACCTCCCCCACACAGTCACCCGTGTTCCGGAATTCTGAGTGTGGGGGGGTTCCTTCTTCTGTCTGCAGCACACGGGATCTCCTAGGAGCCCTTCGAGTGTCTTCCCCGAGTCCCTCCCAGTGCGGGCTGCCGGGGAAAGGCGGGGGTTGGGCTGGAAAAGCAGGTAGCATCTAGTGCCTCCCCCTGGACAGGGGAGGTAATTAGCGGACTTCCCCTTGCGATGGAACCCCTGTGACACCAGGCAGCTGCGTGGAGGGCGGCTCCGAACCTCCCCCACACAGTCATACGTGTTCCGGAATTCTGAGTGTGGGGGGGTTCCTTCTTCTGTCTGCAGCACACGGGATCTCCTAGGAGCCCTTCGAGTGTCTTCCCCCAGTCCCTCCCAGTGCGGGCTGCCGGGGAAAGGCGGGGGTTGGGCTGGAAAAGCAGGTAGCATCTAGTGCCTCCCCATGGACAGGGGAGGTAATTAGCGGACTACCCCCTGCCAGGGAACACCTGTGACACCAGGCTGCTGCGTGGAGGGCGGCCCCGAACCTCCCCCACACAGTCAGCCGTGTTCCAGAATTCTGAGTGTGGGGAGGTTCCGTCTTCTGTCTGCAGCACCCGGGTTCTCCTAGGAGCCCTTCGAGTGTCTTCCCCGAGTCCCTCCCAGTGCGGGCTGCCGGGGAAAGGCGGGGGTTTGGCTGAAAACGCAGGTAGCATCTAGTGCCTCCCCATGGACAAGGGAGATAATTAGCGGACTTCCCCCTGCCAGGGAACACCTGTGACACCAGGCATCTTCGTGGAGGGCGGCCACAAACCTCCCCCACACAGTCGGCCGTGTTCCGGAATTCTGAGTGTGGGGAGGTTCCGTCTTCTGTCTGCAGCACCCGGGATCTCCTAGGAGCCCTTCGAGTGTCTTCCCCGAGTCCCTCCCAGTGCGGGCTGCCGGGGAAAGGCGGGGGTTGGGCTGGAAAAGCAGGTAGCATCTAGTGCCTCCTCATGGACAGGGGAGGTAATTAGCGGACTTCCCCCTGCGAGGGAACACCTGTGACACCAGGAAGTTGCGTGTGGGCGGCCCTAAACCTCACCCACAGTCAGCCCTGTTCCGGAATTCTGAGTGTGGGGAGGTTACGTCTTCTGTCTGCAGCACCCGGGATCTCCTAGGAGCCCTTCGAGTGTCTTCCCCCAGTCCCTCCCAGTGCGGGCTGCCGGGGAAAGGAGGGGGTTGTGCTGGAAACGCAGGTAGCATCTAGTGCCTCCCCATGGACTGGGGAGGTAATTAGCGGACTACCCCTTGCCAGGGAACACCTGTGACACCAGGCAGCTGCGTGGAGGGCGGCCCCGAACCTCCCCCACACAGTCAACCGTGTTCCGGAATTCTGAGTGTGGGGAGGTTCCGTCTTCTGTCTGCAGCACCCGGGATCTCCTAGGAGCCCTTCGAGTGTCTTCCCCGAGTCCCTCCCAGTGCGGGCTGCCGGGGAAAGTCGGGGGTTGGGCTGGAAAAGCAGGTAGCATCTAGTGCCTCCCCCTGGACAGGGGAGGTAATTAGCGGACTTCCCCTTGCGAGGGAACACCTGTGACTCAAGGCAGCTGCGTGGAGGGCGGCCCCGAACCTCCCCCACACAGTCAGCCGTGTTCCGGAATTCTGAGTGTGGGGAGGTACCGTCTTCTGTCTGCAGCACCCGGGATCTCCTAGGAGCCCTTCGAGTGTCTTTCCCGAGTCCATCCCAGTGCGGGCTACCGGGGAAAGGCGGGGGTTGGGCTGGAAAAGCTGGTAGCATCTAGTGCCTCCCCCTGGACAGGGGAGGTAATTAACGGACTTCCCCCTGCTAGGGAACACCTGTGACACCAGGCAGCTGCGTGGAGGGCGGCCCCGAACCTCCCCCACACAGTCACCCGTGTTCCGGAATTCTGAGTGTGGGGAGGTTCCGTCTTCTGTCTGCAGCACCCGGGATCTCCTAGAAGCCCTTCGAGTGTCTTCCCCGAGTCCATCCCAGTGCGGGCTACCGGGGAAAGGCGGGGGATGGGCTGGAAAAGCAGGTAGCATCTAGTGCCTCCCCCTGGACAGGGGAGGTAATTAACGGACTTCCCCCTGCCAGGGAACACCTGTGACACCAGGCAGCTGCGTGGAGGGCGGCCCCGAACCTCCCCCACACAGTCACCCGTGTTCCGGAATTCTGAGTGTGAGGGGGTTCCTTCTTCTGTCTGCAGCACACGGGATCTCCTAGGAGCCCTTCGAGTGTCTTCCCCGAGTCCCTCCCAGTGCGGGCTCCCGGGGAAAGGCGGGGGTTTGGCTGGAAACGCAGGTAGCATCTAGTGCCTCCCCCTGGACAGGGGAGGTAATTAACGGACTTCCCCCTGCGAGGGAACACCTGTGACACCAGGAAGTTTCGTGTGGGCGGCCCTAAACCTCACCCACAGTCAGCCCTGTTCCGGAATTCTGAGTGTGGGGAGGTTACGTCTTCTGTCTGCAGCACCCGGGATCTCCTAGGAGCCCTTCGAGTGTCTTCCCCCAGTCCCTCCCAGTGCGGGCTGCCGGGGAAAGGAGGGGATTGTGCTGGAAACGCAGGTAGCATCTAGTGCCTCCCCATGGACTGGGGAGGTAATTAGCGGACTACCCCTTGCCAGGGAACACCTGTGACACCAGGCAGCTGCGTGGAGGGCGGCCCCGAACCTCCCCCACACAGTCAACCGTGTTCCGGAATTCTGAGTGTGGGGAGGTTCCGTCTTCTGTCTGCAGCACCCAGGATCTCCTAGGAGCCCTTCGAGTGTCTTCCCCGAGTCCCTCCCAGTGCGGGCTGCCGGGGAAAGTCGGGGGTTGGGCTGGAAAAGCAGGTAGCATCTAGTGCCTCCCCCTGGACAGGGGAGGTAATTAGCGGACTTCCCCTTGCGAGGGAACACCTGTGACTCAAGGCAGCTGCGTGGAGGGCGGCCCCGAACCTCCCCCACACAGTCAGCCGTGTTCCGGAACTCTGAGTGTGGGGAGGTACCGTCTTCTGTCTGCAGCACCCGGGATCTCCTAGGAGCCCTTCGAGTGTCTTCCCCGAGTCCATCCCATTGCGGGCTACCGGGGAAAGGCGGGGGTTGGGCTGGAAAAGCAGGTAGCATCTAGTGCCTCCCCCTGGACAGGGGAGGTAATTAACGGACTTCCCCCTGCTAGGGAACACCTGTGACACCAGGCAGCTGCGTGGAGGGCGGCCCCGAACCTCCCCCACACAGTCACCCGTGTTCCGGAATTCTGAGTGTGGGGAGGTTCCGTCTTCTGTCTGCAGCACCCGGGATCTCCTAGAAGCCCTTCGAGTGTCTTCCCCGAGTCCATCCCAGTGCGGGCTACCGGGGAAAGGCGGGGGATGGGCTGGAAAAGCAGGTAGCATCTAGTGCCTCCCCCTGGACAGGGGAGGTAATTAACGGACTTCCCCCTGCCAGGGAACACCTGTGACACCAGGCAGCTGCGTGGAGGGCGGCCCCGAACCTCCCCCACACAGTCACCCGTGTTCCGGAATTCTGAGTGTGGGGGGGTTCCTTCTTCTGTCTGCAGCACACGGGATCTCCTAGGAGCCCTTCGAGTGTCTTCCCCGAGTCCCTCCCAGTGCGGGCTCCCGGGGAAAGGCGGGGGTTTGGCTGGAAACGCAGGTAGCATCTAGTGCCTCCCCATGGACCAGGGAGGTAATTAGCGGACTTCCCCTTGCGAGGGAACACCTGTGACACAAGGCAGCTGCGTGGAGGGCGGCCCCGAACCTCCCCCACACAGTCAGCCGTGTTCCGGAATTCTGAGTGTGGGGAGGTACCGTCTTCTGTCTGCAGCACCCGGGATCTCCTAGGAGCCCTTCGAGTGTCTTCCCCGAGTCCCTCCCAGTGCGGGCTACCGGGGAAAGGCGGGGGTTGGGCTGGAAAAGCAGGTAGCATCTCGTTCCTCCCCATGGACAGGGGAGGTAATTAGCGGACTACCCCCTGCCAGGGAACACCTGTGACACCAGGCAGCTGCGTGGAGGGCGTCCCCGAACCTCCCCCACACAGTCAGCCGTATTCCGGAATTCTGAGTGTGGGGAGGTTCCGTCTTCTGTCTGCAGCACCCGGGTTCTCCTAGGAGCCCTTCGAGTGTCTTCCCCGAGTCCCTCCCTGTGCGGGCTGCCGGGGAAAGGCGGGGGTTTGGCTGGAAACGCAGGGAGCATCTAGTGCCTCCCCATGGAGAGGGGAGGTAATTAGCGGAATTCCCCTTGCGAGGGAACACCTGTGACACCAGGCAGCTGCGTGGAGGGCGGCCCCGAACCTCCCCCACACAGTCACCCGTGTTCCGGAATTCTGAGTGTGGGGGGTTCCTTCTTCTGTCTGCAGCACACGGGATCTCCTAGGAGCCCTTCGAGTGTCTTCCCCGAGTCCCTCCCAGTGCGGGATGCCGGGGAAAGGCGGGGGTTGGGCTGGAAACGCAGGTAGCATCTAGTGCCTCCCCATGGAGAGGAGAGGTAATTAGCGGACTTCCCCTTGCGAGGGAACCCCTGTGACACCAGGCAGCTGCGTGGAGGGCGGCTCCGAACCTCCCCCACACAGTCACCCGTGTTCCGGAATTCTGAGTGTGGGGAGGTTCCGTCTTCTGTCTGCAGCACCCGAGATCTCCTAGGAGCCCTTCGAGTGTCTTCACCGAGTCCCTCCCAGTGCGGGCGGCCGGGGAAAGGCGGGGGTTGGGCTGGAAAAGCAGGTAGCATCTAGTGCCTCCTCATGGACAGGGGAGGTAATTAGCGGACTTCCCCCTGCGAGGGAACACCTGTGACACCAGGCAGCTGCGTGGGGGCGGCCCTAAACCTCACCCACACAGTCAGCCCTGTTATGGAATTCTGAGTGTGGGGAGGTTACGTCTTCTGTCTGCAGCACCCGGGATCTCCTAGGAGCCCTTCGAGTGTCTTCCCCCAGTCCCTCCCAGTGCGGGCTGCCGGGGAAAGGAGGGGGTTGTGCTGGAAACGCAGGTAGCATCTAGTGCCTCCCCATGGAGAGGGGAGGTAATTAGCGGAATTCCCCTTGCGAGGGAACACCTGTGACACCAGGCAGCTGCGTGGATGGCGGCCCCGAACCTCCCCCACACAGTCACCCGTGTTCCGGAATTCTGAGTGTGGGGGGGTTCCTTCTTCTGTCTGCAGCACACGGGAGCTCCTAGGAGCCCTTCGAGTGTCTTCCCCCAGTCCCTCCCAGTGCGGGCTGCCGGGGAAAGGAGGGGGTTGTGCTGGAAACGCAGGTAGCATCTAGTGCCTCCCCATGGACTGGGGAGGTAATTAGCGGACTACCCCCTGCCAGGGAACACCTGTGACACCAGGCAGCTGCGTGGAGGGCGGCCCCGAACCTCCCCCACACAGTCAACCGTGTTCCGGAATTCTGAGTGTGGGGAGGTTCCGTCTTCTGTCTGCAGCACCCGAGATCTCCTAGGAGCCCTTCGAGTGTCTTCCCCGAGTACCTCCCAGTGCGGGCTGCCGGGGAAAGTCGGGGGTTGGGCTGGAAAAGTAGGTAGCATCTAGTGCCTCCCCCTGGACAGGGGAGGTAATTAGCGGACTTCCCCTTGCGAGGGAACACCTGTGACACAAGGCAGCTGCGTGGAGGGCGGCCCCGAACCTCCCCCACACAGTCAGCCGTGTTCCGGAATTCTGAGTGTGGGGAGGTACCGTCTTCTGTCTGCAGCACCCGGGATCTCCTAGGAGCCCTTCGAGTGTCTTCCCCGAGTCCATCCCATTGCGGGCTACCGGGGAAAGGCGGGGGTTGGGCTGGAAAAGCAGGTAGCATCTAGTGCCTCCCCCTGGACAGGGGAGGTAATTAACGGACTTCCCCCTGCCAGGGAACACCTGTGACACCAGGCAGCTGCGTGGAGGGCGGCCCCGAACCTCCCCCACACAGTCACCCGTGTTCCGGAATTCTGAGTGTGGGGAGGTTCCGTCTTCTGTCTGCAGCACCCGGGATCTCCTAGGAGCCCTTCGAGTGTCTTCCCCGAGTACCTCCCAGTGCGGGCTGCCGGGGAAAGTCGGGGGTTGGGCTGGAAAAGCAGGTAGCATCTAGTGCCTCCCCCTGGACAGGGGAGGTAATTAGCGGACTTCCCCTTGCGAGGGAACACCTGTGACACAAGGCAGCTGCGTGGAGGGCGGCCCCGAAACTCCCTCACACAGTCAGCCGTGTTCCGGAATTCTGAGTGTGGGGAGGTACCGTCTTCTGTCTGCAGCACCCGGGATCTCCTAGGAGCCCTTCGAGTGTCTTCCCCGAGTCCATCCCAGTGCGGGCTACCGGGGAAAGGCGGGGGTTGGGCTGGAAAAGCAGGTAGCATCTAGTGCCTCCCCCTGGACAGGGGAGGTAATTAACGGACTTCCCCCTGCCAGGGAACACCTGTGACACCAGGCAGCTGCGTGGAGGGCGGCCCCGAACCTCCCCCACACAGTCACCTGTGTTCCGGAATTCTGAGTGTGGGGAGGTACCGTCTTCTGTCTGCAGCACCCGGGATCTCCTAGGAGCCCTTCGAGTGTCTTCCCCGAGTCCCTCCCAGTGCGGGCTACCGGGGAAAGGCGGGGGTTGGGCTGGAAAAGCAGGTAGCATCTCGTTCCTCCCCATGGACAGGGGAGGTAATTAGCGGACTAACCCCTGCCAGGGAACACCTGTGACACCAGGCAGCTGCGTGGAGGGCGTCCCCGAACCTCCCCCACACAGTCAGCCGTATTCCGGAATTCTGAGTGTGGGGAGGTTCCGTCTTCTGTCTGCAGCACCCGGGTTCTCCTAGGAGCCCTTCGAGTGTCTTCCCCGAGTCCCTCCCTGTGCGGGCTGCCGGGGAAAGGCGGGGGTTTGGCTGGAAACGCAGGGAGCATCTAGTGCCTCCCCATGGAGAGGGGAGGTAATTAGCGGAATTCCCCTTGCGAGGGAACACCTGTGACACCAGGCAGCTGCGTGGAGGGCGGCCCCGAACCTCCCCCACACAGTCACCCGTGTTCCGGAATTCTGAGTGTGGGGGGTTCCTTCTTCTGTCTGCAGCACACGGGATCTCCTAGGAGCCCTTCGAGTGTCTTCCCCGAGTCCCTCCCAGTGCGGGATGCCGGGGAAAGGCGGGGGTTGGGCTGGAAACGCAGGTAGCATCTAGTGCCTCCCCATGGAGAGGAGAGGTAATTAGCGGACTTCCCCTTGCGAGGGAACCCCTGTGACACCAGGCAGCTGCGTGGAGGGCGGCTCCGAACCTCCCCCACACAGTCACCCGTGTTCCGGAATTCTGAGTGTGGGGAGGTTCCGTCTTCTGTCTGCAGCACCCGAGATCTCCTAGGAGCCCTTCGAGTGTCTTCACCGAGTCCCTCCCAGTGCGGGCGGCCGGGGATAGGCGGGGGTTGGGCTGGAAAAGCAGGTAGCATCTAGTGCCTCCTCATGGACAGGGGAGGTAATTAGCGGACTTCCCCCTGCGAGGGAACACCTGTGACACCAGGAAGTTGCGTGGGGGCGGCCCTAAACCTCACCCACACTGTCAGCCCTGTTCCGGAATTCTGAGTGTGGGGAGGTTACGTCTTCTGTCTGCAGCACCCGGGATCTCCTAGGAGCCCTTCGAGTGTCTTCCCCCAGTCCCTCCCAGTGCGGGCTGCCGGGGAAAGGAGGGGGTTGTGCTGGAAACGCAGGTAGCATCTAGTGCCTCCCCATGGAGAGGGGAGGTAATTAGCGGAATTCCCCTTGCGAGGGAACACCTGTGACACCAGGCAGCTGCGTGGAGGGCGGCCCCGAACCTCCCCCACACAGTCACCCGTGTTCCGGAATTCTGAGTGTGGGGGGGTTCCTTCTTCTGTCTGCAGCACACGGGAGCTCCTAGGAGCCCTTCGAGTGTCTTCCCCCAGTCCCTCCCAGTGCGGGCTGCCGGGGAAAGGAGGGGGTTGTGCTGGAAACGCAGGTAGCATCTAGTGCCTCCCCATGGACTGGGGAGGTAATTAGCGGACTACCCCCTGCCAGGGAACACCTGTGACACCAGGCAGCTGCGTGGAGGGCGGCCCCGAACCTCCCCCACACAGTCAACCGTGTTCCGGAATTCTGAGTGTGGGGAGGTTCCGTCTTCTGTCTGCAGCACCCGAGATCTCCTAGGAGCCCTTCGAGTGTCTTCCCCGAGTACCTCCCAGTGCGGGCTGCCGGGGAAAGTCGGGGGTTGGGCTGGAAAAGTAGGTAGCATCTAGTGCCTCCCCCTGGACAGGGGAGGTAATTAGCGGACTTCCCCCTGCCAGGGAACACCTGTGACACCAGGCAGCTGCGTGGAGGGCGGCCCCGAACCTCCCCCACACAGTCAGCCGTGTTCCGGAATTCTGAGTGTGGGGAGGTTCCGTCTTCTGTCTGCAGCACCCAGGTTCTCCTAGGAGCCCTTCGAGTGTCTTCCCCGAGTCCCTCCCAGTGCGGGCTGCCGGGGAAAGGCGGGGGTTTGGCTGGAAACGCAGGTAGCATCTAGTGCCTCCCCATGGACCAGGGAGGTAATTAGCGGACTTCCCTTTGCGAGGGAACACCTGTGACACAAGGCAGCTGCGTGGAGGGCGGCCCCGAACCTCCCCCACACAGTCACCCGTGTTCCGGAATTCTGAGTGTGGGGAGGTTCCGTCTTCTGTCTGCAGCACCCGGGATCTCCTAGGAGCCCTTCGAGTGTCTTCCCCGAGTACCTCCCAGTGCGGGCTGCCGGGGAAAGTCGGGGGTTGGGCTGGAAAAGCAGGTAGCATCTAGTGCCTCCCCCTGGACAGGGGAGGTAATTAGCGGACTTCCCCTTGCGAGGGAACACCTGTGACACAAGGCAGCTGCGTGGAGGGCGGCCCCGAACCTCCCTCACACAGTCAGCCGTGTTCCGGAATTCTGAGTGTGGGGAGGTACCGTCTTCTGTCTGCAGCACCCGGGATCTCCTAGGAGCCCTTCGAGTGTCTTCCCCGAGTCCATCCCAGTGCGGGCTACCGGGGAAAGGCGGGGGTTGGGCTGGAAAAGCAGGTAGCATCTAGTGCCTCCCCCTGGACAGGGGAGGTAATTAACGGACTTCCCCCTGCAAGGGAACACCTGTGACACCAGGCAGCTGCGTGGAGGGCGGCCCCGAACCTCCCCCACACAGTCAACCGTGTTCCGGAATTCTGAGTGTGGGGAGGTACCGTCTTCTGTCTGCAGCACCCGGGATCTCCTAGGAGCCCTTCGAGTGTCTTCCCCGAGTCCCTCCCAGTGCGGGCTACCGGGGAAAGGCGGGGGTTGGGCTGGAAAAGCAGGTAGCATCTAGTTCCTCCCCATGGACAGGGGAGGTAATTAGCGGACTACCCCCTGCCAGGGAACACCTGTGACACCAGGCAGCTGCGTGGAGGGCGGCCCCGAACCTCCCCCACACAGTCAGCCGTGTTCCGGAATTCTGAGTGTGGGGAGGTTCCGTCTTCTGTCTGCAGCACCCAGGTTCTCCTAGGAGCCCTTCGAGTGTCTTCCCCGAGTCCCTCCCAGTGCGGGCTGCCGGGGAAAGGCGGGGGTTTGGCTGGAAACGCAGGTAGCATCTAGTGCCTCCCCATGGACCAGGGAGGTAATTAGCGGACTTCCCCTTGCGAGGGAACACCTGTGACACAAGGCAGCTGCGTGGAGGGCGGCCCCGAACCTCCCCCACACAGTCAGCCGTGTTCCGGAATTCTGAGTGTGGGGAGGTTCCGCCTTCTGTCTGCAGCACCCGGGTTCTCCTAGGAGCCATTCGAGTGTCTTCCCCGAGTCCCTCCCAGTGCGGGCTGCCGGGGAAAGGCGGGGATTGGGCTGGAAAAGCAGGTAGCATCTAGTGCCTCCCCATGGACAAGGGAGATAATTAGCGGACTTCCCCCTGCCAGGGAACACCTGTGACACCAGGCATCTTCGTGGAGGGCGGCCCCAAACCTCCCCCACACAGTCGGCCGTGTTCCGGAATTCTGAGTGTGGGGAGGTTCCGTCTTCTGTCTGCAGCACCCGGGATCTCCTAGGAGCCCTTCGAGTGTCTTCCCCGAGTCCCTCCCAGTGCGGGCTGCCGGGGAAAGGCGGGGGTTGGGCTGGAAACGCAGGTAGCATCTAGTGCCTCCTCATGGACAGGGGAGGTAATTAGCGGACATCACCCTGCCAGGGAACACCTGTGACACCAGGCAGCTGCGTGGAGGGCGGCTCTGAACCTCCCCCTCACAGTCACCCGTGTTCCGGATTTCTGAGTGTGGGGGGGTTCCTTCTTCTGTCTGCAGCACCCGGGTTCTCCTAGGAGCCCTTCGAGTGTCTTCCCCGAGTCCCTCCCAGTGCGGGCTGCCGGGGAAAGGCGGGGGTTTGGCTGGAAACGCAGGTAGCATCTAGTGCCTCCCCATGGAGAGGGGAGGTAATTAGCGGAATTCCCCTTGCGAGGGAACACCTGTGACACCAGGCAGCTGCGTGGAGGGCGGCCCCGAACCTCCCCCACACAGTCACCCGTGTTCCGGAATTCTGAGTGTGGGGTGGTTCCTTCTTCTGTCTGCAGCACACGGGATCTCCTAGGAGCCCTTCGAGTGTCTTCCCCCAGTCCCTCCCAGTGCGGGCTGCCGGGGAAAGGAGGGGGTTGTGCTGGAAACGCAGGTAGCATCTAGTGCCTCCCCATGGACTGGGGAGGTAATTAGCGGACTACCCCCTGCCAGGGAACACCTGTGACACCAGGCAGCTGCGTGGAGGGCGGCCCGGAACCTCCCCCACACAGTCACCCGTGTTCCGGAATTCTGAGTGTGGGGGGGTTCCTTCTTCTGTCTGCAGCCCACGGGATCTCCTAGGAGCCCTTCGAGTGTCTTCCCCGAGTCCCACCCAGTGCGGTCTCCCGGGGAAAGGAGGGGGTTGGGCTGGAAAAGCAGGTAGCATCTAGTGCCTCCCCATGGACAGGGGAGGTAATTAGCGGACTACCCCCTGCCAGGGAACACCTGTGACACCAGGCAGCTGCGTGGAGGGCGGCCCCGAACCTCCCCCACACAGTCAGAAGTGTTCCAGAATTCTGAGTGTGGGGAGGTTCTGTCTTCTGTCTGCAGCACCCGGGTTCTCCTAGGAGCCCTTCGAGTGTCTTCCCTGAGTCCCTCCCAGTGCGGGCTGCCGGGGAAAGGCGGGGGTTTGGCTGGAAACGCAGGTAGCATCTAGTGCCTCCCCATGGACAGGGCAGGTAATTAGCGGACTTCCCCTTGCGAGGGAACACCTGTGACACCAGGAAGCTGCGTGGGGGGCGGCCCTAAACCTCCCCCACACAGTCATCCGTGTTCCGGAATTCTGAGTGTGGGGAGGTTCCGTCTTCTGTCTGCAGCACCCGTGTTCTCCTAGGAGCCCTTCGAGTGTGTTCCCCGAGTCCCTCCCTGTGCGGGCGGCCGGGGAAAGGCGGGGGTTGGGCTGGAAACGCAGGTAGCATCTAGTGCCTCCCCATGGACAGGGGAGGTAATTAGCGGACTACCCCCTGCCAGGGAACACCTGTGACACCAGGCAGCTGCGTGGAGGGCGGCCCCGAACCTCCCCCACACAGTCAGCCGTGTTCCGGAATTCTGAGTGTGGGGAGGTTCCGTCTTCTGTCTGCAGCACCCAGGTTCTCCTAGGAGCCCTTCGAGTGTCTTCCCCGAGTCCCTCCCAGTGCGGGCTGCCGGGGAAAGGCGGGGGTTTGGCTGGAAACGCAGGTAGCATCTAGTGCCTCCCCATGGACCAGGGAGGTAATTAGCGGACTTCCCTTTGCGAGGGAACACCTGTGACACAAGGCAGCTGCGTGGAGGGCGGCCCCGAACCTCCCCCACACAGTCAGCCGTGTTCCGGAATTCTGAGTGTGTGGAGGTTCCGTCTTCTGTCTGCAGCACCCGGGTTCTCCTAGGAGACATTCGAGTGTCTTCCCCCAGTCCCACCCAGTGCGGGCTGCCGGGGAAAGGCGGGGGTTGGGCTGGAAAAGCAGGTAGCATCTAGTGCCGCCCCATGGACAAGGGAGATAATTAGCGGACTTCCCCCTGCCAGGGAACACCTGTGACACCAGGCATCTTCGTGGAGGGCGGCCCCAAACCTCCCCCACACAGTCGGCCGTGTTCCGGAATTCTGAGTGTGGGGAGGTTCCGTCTTCTGTCTGCAGCACCAGGGATCTCCTAGGAGCCCTTCGAGTGTCTTCCCCGAGTCCCTCCCAGTGCGGGCTACCGGGGAAAGGCGGGGGTTGGGCTGGAAAAGCAGGTAGCATCTAGTGCCTCCCCCTGGACAGGGGAGATAATTAGCGGACTTCCCCCTGCCAGGGAACACCTGTGACACCAGGCATCTTCGTGGAGGGCGGCCCCAAACCTCCCCCACACAGTCGGCCGTGTTCCGGAATTCTGAGTGTGGGGAGGTTCCGTCTTCTTTCTGCAGCACCCGGGATCTCCTAGGAGCCCTTCGAGTGTCTTCCCCGAGTCCCTCCCAGTGCGGGCTGCCGGGGAAAGGCGGGGGTTGGGCTGGAAACGCAGGTAGCATCTAGTGCCTCCTCATGGACAGGGGAGGTAATTAGCGGACTTCCCCCTGCGAGGGAACACCTGTGACACCAGGAAGTTGCGTGGGGGCGGCCCTAAACCTCACCCACACAGTCAGCCCTGTTCCGGAATTCTGAGTGTGGGGAGGTTACGTCTTCTGTCTGCAGCACCCGGGATCTCCTAGGAGCCCTTCGAGTGTCTTCCCCCAGTCCCTCCCAGTGCAGGCTGCCGGGGAAAGGAGGGGGTTGTGCTGGAAACGCAGGTAGCATCTAGTGCCTCCCCATGGACTGGGGAGGTAATTAGCGGACTACCCCCTGCCAGGGAACACCTGTGACACCAGGCAGCTGCGTGGAGGGCGGCCCCGAACCTCCCCCACACAGTCAAACGTGTTCCGGAATTCTGAGTGTGGGGAGGTTCCGTCTTCTGTCTGCAGCACCCGGGATCTCCTAGGAGCCCTTCGAGTGTCTTCCCCGAGTCCCTCCCAGTGCGGGCTGCCGGGGAAATGCGGGGGTTGGGCTGGAAAAGCAGGTAGCATCTAGTTCCTCCCCATGGACCGGGGAGGTAATTAGCGGACTACCCCCTGCCAGGGAACACCTGTGACACCAGGCAGCTGCGTGGAGGGCGGCCCCGAACCTCCCCCACACAGTCAGCCGTATTCCGGAATTCTGAGTGTGGGGAGGTTCCGTCTTCTGTCTGCAGCACCCGGGTTCTCCTAGGAGCCCTTCGAGTGTCTTCCCCGAGTCCCTCCCAGTGCGGGCTGCCGGGGAAAGGCGGGGGTTTGGCTGGAAACGCAGGTAGCATCTAGTGCCTCCCCATGGAGAGGGGAGGTAATTAGCGGAATTCCCCTTGCGAGGGAACACCTGTGACACCAGGCAGCTGCGTGGAGGGCGGCCCCGAACCTCCCCCACACAGTCACCCGTGTTCCGGAATTCTGAGTGTGGGGTGGTTCCTTCTTCTGTCTGCAGCACACGGGATCTTCTAGGAGCCCTTCGAGTGTCTTCCCCCAGTCCCTCCCAGTGCGGGCTGCCGGGGAAAGGAGGGGGTTGTGCTGGAAACGCAGGTAGCATCTAGTGCCTCCCCATGGACTTGGGAGGTAATTAGCGGACTACCCCCTGCCAGGGAACACCTGTGACACCAGGCAGCTGCGTGGAGGGCGGCCCCGAACCTCCCCCACACAGTCAACCGTGTTCCGGAATTCTGAGTGTGGGGAGGCTCCGTCTTCTGTCTGCAGCACCCGGGATCTCCTAGGAGCCATTCGAGTGTCTTCCCCGAGTCCCTCCCAGTGCGGGCTGCCGGGGAAAGGCGGGGGTTGGGCTGGAAAAGCAGGTAGCATCTAGTGCCTCCCCCTGGACAGGGGAGGTAATTAGCGGACATCCCCCTGCCAGGGAACACCTGTGACACCAGGCAGCTGCGTGGAGGGCGGCCCCGAACCTCCCCCACACAGTCACCCGTGTTCCGGAATTCTGAGTGTGGGGAGGTTCCGTCTTCTGTCTGCAGCACCCGGGATCTCCTAGGAGCCCTTCGAGTGTCTTCCCCCAGTCCCTCCCAGTGCGGGCTGCCGGGGAAAGGAGGGGGTTGTGCTGGAAACGCAGGTAGCATCTAGTGCCTCCCCATGGAATGGGGAGGTAATTAGCGGACTACCCCCTGCCAGGGAACACCTGTGACACCAGGCAGCTGCGTGGAGGGCGGCCCGGAACCTCCCCCACACAGTCAGCCGTGTTCCGGAATTCTGAGTGTGGGGAGGTTCCGTCTTCTGTCTGCAGCACCCGTGTTCTCCTAGGAGCCCTTCGAGTGTGTTCCCCGAGTCCCTCCCTGTGCGGGCGGCCGGGGAAAGGCGGGGGTTGGGCTGGAAACGCAGGTAGCATCTAGTGCCTCCCCATGGACAGGGGAGGTAATTAGCGGACTACCCCCTGCCAGATAACACCTGTGACACCAGGCAGCTGCGTGGAGGGCGGCCCCGAACCTCCCCCACACAGTCAGCCGTGTTCCGGAATTCTGAGTGTGGGGAGGTTCCGTCTTCTGTCTGCAGCACCCAGGTTCTCCTAGGAGCCCTTCGAGTGTCTTCCCCGAGTCCCTCCCAGTGCGGTCTGCCGGGGAAAGGCGGGGGTTTGGCTGGAAACGCAGGTAGCATCTAGTGCCTCCCCATGGACCAGGGAGGTAATTAGCGGACTTCCCTTTGCGAGGGAACACCTGTGACACAAGGCAGCTGCGTGGAGGGCGGCCCCGAACCTCCCCCACACAGTCAGCCTTGTTCCGGAATTCTGAGTGTGGGGAGGTTCCGTCTTCTGTCTGCAGCACCCGGGTTCTCCTAGGAGACATTCGAGTGTCTTCCCCCAGTCCCTCCCAGTGCGGGCTGCCGGGGAAAGGCGGGGGTTGGGCTGGAAAAGCAGGTAGCATCTAGTGCCTCCCCATGGACAAGGGAGATAATTAGCGGACTTCCCCCTGCCAGGGAACACCTGTGACACCAGGCATCTTCGTGGAGGGCGGCCCCAAACCTCCCCCACACAGTCGGCCGTGTTCCGGAATTCTGAGTGTGGGGAGGTTCCGTCTTCTGTCTGCAGCACCCGGGATCTCCTAGGAGCCCTTCGAGTGTCTTCCCCGAGTCCCTCCCAGTGCTGGCTACCGGGGAAAGGCGGGGGTTGGGCTGGAAAAGCAGGTAGCATCTAGTGCCTCCCCCAGTACAGGGGAGATAATTAGCGGACTTCCCCCTGCCAGGGAACACCTGTGACACCAGGCATCTTCGTGGAGGGCGGCCCCAAACCTCCCCCACACAGTCGGCCGAGTTCCGGAATTCTGAGTGTGGGGAGGTTCCGTCTTCTGTCTGCAGCACCCGGGATCTCCTAGGAGCCCTTCGAGTGTCTTCCCCGAGTCCCTCCCAGTGCGGGCTGCCGGGGAAAGGCGGGGGTTGGGCTGGAAACGCAGGTAGCATCAAGTGCCTCCTCAAGGACAGGGGAGGTAATTAGCGGAATTCCCCCTGCGAGGGAACACCTGTGACACCAGGAAGTTGCGTGGGGGCGGCCCTAAACCTCACCCACACAGTCAGCCCTGTTACGGAATTCTGAGTGTGGGGAGGTTACGTCTTCTGTCTGCAGCACCCGGGATCTCCTAGGAGCCCTTCGAGTGTCTTCCCCCAGTCCCTCCCAGTGCGGGCTGCCGGGGAAAGGAGGGGGTTGTGCTGGAAACGCAGGTAGCATCTAGTGCCTCCCCATGGACTGGGGAGGTAATTAGCGGACTACCCCCTGCCAGGGAACACCTGTGACACCAGGCAGCTGCGTGGAGGGCGGCCCCGAACCTCCCCCACACAGTCAACCGTGTTCCGGAATTCTGAGTGTGGGGAGGTTCCGTCTTCTGTCTGCAGCACCCGGGATCTCCTAGGAGCCCTTCGAGTGTCTTCCCCGAGTCCCTCCCAGTGCGGGCTGCCGGGGAAAGGCGGGGGTTGGGCTGGAAAAGCAGGTAGCATCTAGTTCCTCCCCATGGACCGGGGAGGTAATTAGCGGACTACCCCCTGCCAGGGAACACCTGTGACACCAGGCAGCTGCGTGGAGGGCGGCCCCGAACCTCCCCCACACAGTCAGCCGTATTCCGGAATTCTGAGTGTGGGGAGGTTCCGTCTTCTGTCTGCAGCACCCGGGTTCTCCTAGGAGCCCTTCGAGTGTCTTCCCCGAGTCCCTCCCAGTGCGGGCTGCCGGGGAAAGGCGGGGGTTTGGCTGGAAAAGCAGGTAGTATCTAGTGCCTCCCCATGGAGAGGGGAGGTAATTAGCGGAATTCCCCTTGCGAGGGAACACCTGTGACACCAGGCAGCTGCGTGGAGGGCGGCCCCGAACCTCCCCCACACAGTCACCCGTGTTCCGGAATTCTGAGTGTGGGGTGGTTCCTTCTTCTGTCTGCAGCACACGGGATCTCCTAGGAGCCCTTCGAGTGTCTTCCCCGAGTCCCTCCCAGTGCGGGCTGCCGGGGAAAGGAGGGGGTTGTGCTGGAAACGCAGGTAGCATCTAGTTCCTCCCCCTGGACAGGGGAGGTAATTAGCGGACATCCCCCTGCCAGGGAACACCTGTGACACCAGGCAGCTGCGTGGAAGGCGGCCCCGAACCTCCCCCACACAGTCACCCGTGTTCCGGAATTCTGAGTGTGGGGGGGTTCCTTCTTCTGTCTGCAGCCCACGGGATCTCCTAGGAGCCCTTCGAGTGTCTTCCCCGAGTCCCTCCCAGTGCGGTCTCCCGGGGAAAGGAGGGGGTTGGGCTGGAAAAGCAGGTAGCATCTAGTGCCTCCCCATGGACAGGGGAGGTAATTAGCGGACTACCCCCTGCCAGGGAACACCTGTGACACCAGGCAGCTGCGTGGAGGGCGGCCCCGAACCTCCCCCACACAGTCAGCCGTGTTCCAGAATTCTGAGTGTGGGGAGGTTCCGTCTTCTGTCTGCAGCACCCGGGTTCTCCTAGGAGCCCTTCGAGTGTCTTCCCCGAGTCCCTCCCAGTGCGGGCTGCCGGGGAAAGGCGGGGGTTTGGTTGGAAACGCAGGTAGCATCTAGTGCCTCCCCATGGACAGGGGAGGTAATTAGCGGACTTCCCCTTGCGAGGGAACACCTGTGACACCAGGAAGCTGCGTGGGGGGCGGCCCTAAACCTCCCCCACACAGTCATCCGTGTTCGGGAATTCTGAGTGTGGGGAGGTTCCGTCTTCTGTCTGCAGCACCCGTGTTCTCCTAGGAGCCCTTCGAGGGTGTTCCCCGAGTCCCTCCCTGTGCGGGCGGCCGGGGAAAGGCGGGGGTTGGGCTGGAAACGCAGGTAGCATCTAGTGCCTCCCCATGGACAGAGGAGGTAATTAGCGGACTACCCCCTGCCAGGGAACACCTGTGACACCAGGCAGCTGCGTGGAGGGCGGCCAAGAACCTCCCCCACACAGTCAGCCGTGTTCCGGAATTCTGAGTGTGGGGAGGTTCCGTCTTCTGTCTGCAGCACCCAGGTTCTCCTAGGAGCCCTTCGAGTGTCTTCCCCGAGTCCCTCCCAGTGCGGGCTGCCGGGGAAAGGCGGGGGTTTGGCTGGAAACGCAGGTAGCATCTAGTGCCTCCCCATGGACCAGGGAGGTAATTAGCGGACTTCCCTTTGCGAGGGAACACCTGTGACACAAGGCAGCTGCGTGGAGGGCGGCCCCGAACCTCCCCCACACAGTCAGCCGTGTTCCGGAATTCTGAGTGTGGGGAGGTTCCATCTTCTGTCTGCAGCACCCGGGTTCTCCTAGGAGCCATTCGAGTGTCTTCCCCCAGTCCCTCCCAGTGCGGGCTGCCGGGGAAAGGCGGGGGTTGGGCTGGAAAAGCAGGTAGCATCTAGTGCCTCCCCATGGACAAGGGAGATAATTAGCGGACTTCCCCCTGCCAGGGAACACCTGTGACACCAGGCATCTTCGTGGAGGGCGGCCCCAAACCTCCCCCACACAGTCGGCCGTGTTCCGGAATTCTGAGTGTGGGGAGGTTCCGTCTTCTGTCTGCAGCACCCGGGATCTCCTAGGAGCCCTTCGAGTGTCTTCCCCGAGTCCCTCCCAGTGCGGGCTACCGGGGAAAGGCGGGGGTTGTGCTGGAAAAGCAGGTAGCATCTAGTGCCTCCCCCTGGACAGGGGAGATAATTAGCGGACTTCCCCCTGCCAGGGAACACCTGTGACACCAGGCATCTTCGTGGAGGGCGGAACCAAACCTCCCCCACACAGTCCGCCGTGTTCCGGAATTCTGAGTGTGGGGAGGTTCCGTCTTCTGTCTGCAGCACCCGGGATCTCCTTGGAGCCCTTCGAGTGTCTTCCCCGAGTCCCTCCCAGTGCGGGCTGCCGGGGAAAGGCGGGGGTTTGCCTGGAAACGCAGGTAGCATCTAGTGCCTCCCCATGGACCAGGGAGGTAATTAGCGGACTTCCCCTTGCGAGGGAACACCTGTGACACAAGGCAGCTGCGTGGAGGGCGGCCCCGAACCTCCCCCACACTGTCAGCCGTGTTTCGGAATTCTGAGTGTGGGGAGGTTCCGTCTTCTGTCTGCAGCACTCGGGATCTCCTAGGAGCCCTTCGAGTGTCTTCCCCGAGTCCCTCCCAGTGCGGGCTACCGGGGAAAGGCGGGGGTTGGGCTGGAAAAGCAGGTAGCATCTCGTTCCTCCCCATGGACAGGGGAGGTAATTAGCGGACTACCCCCTGCCAGGGAACACCTGTGACACCAGGCAGCTGCGTGGAGGGCGTCCCCGAACCTCCCCCACACAGTCAGCCGTATTCCGGAATTCTGAGTGTGGGGAGGTTCCGTCTTCTGTCTGCAGCACCCGGGTTCTCCTAGGAGCCCTTCGAGTGTCTTCCCCGAGTCCCTCCCAGTGCGGGCTGCCGGGGAAAGGCGGGGGTTTGGCTGGAAACGCAGGTAGCATCTAGTGCCTCCCCATGGAGAGGGGAGGTAATTAGCGGAATTCCCCTTGCGAGGGAACACCTGTGACACCAGGCAGCTGCGTGGAGGGCGGCCCCGAACCTCCCCCACACAGTCACCCGTGTTCAGGAATTCTGAGTGTGGGGGGGTTCCTTCTTCTGTCTGCAGCACACGGGATCTCCTAGGAGCCCTTCGAGTGTCTTCCCCGAGTCCCTCCCAGTGCGGGCTGCCGGGGAAAGGCGGGGGTTGGGCTGGAAACGCAGGTAGCATCTAGTGCCTCCCCATGGAGAGGGGAGGTAATTAGCGGACTTCCCCTTGCGAGGGAACCCCTGTGACACCAGGCAGCTGCGTGGAGGGCGGCTCCGAACCTCCCCCACACAGTCACCCGTGTTCCGGTATTCTGAGTGTGGGGAGTTTCCGTCTTCTGTCTGCAGCACCCGAGATCTCCTAGGAGCCCTTCGAGAGTCTTCACCGAGTCCATCCAAGTGCGGGCGGCCGGGGAAAGGCGGGGGTTGGGCTGGAAAAGCAGGTAGCATCTAGTGCCTCCTCATGGACAGGGGAGGTAATTAGCGGACTTCCCCCTGCGAGGGAACACCTGTGACACCAGGAAGTTGCGTGGGGGCGGCCCTAAACCTCACCCACACAGTCAGCCCTGTTCCGGAATTCTGAGTGTGGGGAGGTTACGTCTTCTGTCTGCAGCACCCGGGATCTCCTAGGAGCCCTTCGAGTGTCTTCCCCCAGTCCCTCCCAGTGCGGGCTGCCGGGGAAAGGAGGGGGTTGTGCTGGAAACGCAGGTAGCATCTAGTGCCTCCCCATGGAGAGGGGAGGTAATTAGCGGAATTCCCCTTGCGAGGGAACACCTGTGACACCAGGCAGCTGCGTGGAGGGCGGCCCCGAACCTCCCCCACACAGTCACCCGTGTTCCGGAATTCTGAGTGTGGGGGGGTTCCTTCTTCTGTCTGCAGCACACGGGAGCTCCTAGGAGCCCTTCGAGTGTCTTCCCCCAGTCCCTCCCAGTGCGGGCTGCCGGGGAAAGGAGGGGGTTGTGCTGGAAACGCAGGTAGCATCTAGTGCCTCCCCATGGACTGGGGAGGTAATTAGCGGACTACCCCCTGCCAGGGAACACCTGTGACAACAGGCAGCTGCGTGGAGGGCGGCCCCGAACCTCCCCCACACAGTCAACCGTGTTCCGGAATTCTGAGTGTGGGGAGGTTCCGTCTTCTGTCTGCAGCACCCAGGTTCTCCTAGGAGCCCTTCGAGTGTCTTCCCCGAGTCCCTCCCAGTGCGGGCTGCCGGGGAAAGCGGGGGTTTGGCTGGAAAAGCAGGTAGCATCTAGTGCCTCCCCATGGACCAGGGAGGTAATTAGCGGACTTCCCTTTGCGAGGGAACACCTGTGACACAAGGCAGCTGCGTGGAGGGCGGCCCCGAACCTCCCCCACACAGTCAGCCGTGTTCCGGAATTCTGAGTGTGGGGAGGTTCCATCTTCTGTCTGCAGCACCCGGGTTCTCCTAGGAGCCATTCGAGTGTCTTCCCCCAGTCCCTCCCAGTGCGGGCTGCCGGGGAAAGGCGGGGGTTGGGCTGGAAAAGCAGGTAGCATCTAGTGCCTCCCCATGGACAAGGGAGATAATTAGCGGACTTCCCCCTGCCAGGGAACACCTGTGACACCAGGCATCTTCGTGGAGGGCGGCCCCAAACCTCCCCCACACAGTCGGCCGTGTTCCGGAATTCTGAGTGTGGGGAGGTTCCGTCTTCTGTCTGCAGCACCCGGGATCTCCTAGGAGCCCTTCGAGTGTCTTCCCCGAGTCCCTCCCAGTGCGGGCTACCGGGGAAAGGCGGGGGTTGGGCTGGAAAAGCAGGTAGCATCTCGTTCCTCCCCATGGACAGGGGAGGTAATTAGCGGACTACCCCCTGCCAGGGAACACCTGTGACACCAGGCAGCTGCGTGGAGGGCGTCCCCGAACCTCCCCCACACAGTCAGCCGTATTCCGGAATTCTGAGTGTGGGGAGGTTCCGTCTTCTGTCTGCAGCACCCGGGTTCTCCTAGGAGCCCTTCGAGTGTCTTCCCCGAGTCCCTCCCAGTGCGGGCTGCCGGGGAAAGGCGGGGGTTTGGCTGGAAACGCAGGTAGCATCTAGTGCCTCCCCATGGAGAGGGGAGGTAATTAGCGGAATTCCCCTTGCGAGGGAACACCTGTGACACCAGGCAGCTGCGTGGAGGGCGGCCCCGAACCTCCCCCACACAGTCACCCGTGTTCCGGAATTCTGAGTGTGGGGGGGTTCCTTCTTCTGTCTGCAGCACACGGGATCTCCTAGGAGCCCTTCGAGTGTCTTCCCCGAGTCCCTCCCAGTGCGGGCTGCCTGGGAAAGGCGGGGGTTGGGCTGGAAACGCAGGTAGCATCTAGTGCCTCCCCATGGAGAGGGGAGGTAATTAGCGGACTTCCCCTTGCGAGGGAACCCCTGTGACACCAGGCAGCTGCGTGGAGGGCGGCTCCGAACCTCCCCCACACAGTCACCCGTGTTCCGGAATTCTGAGTGTGGGGAGTTTCCGTCTTCTGTCTGCAGCACCCGAGATCTCCTAGGAGCCCTTCGAGTGTCTTCACCGAGTCCATCCCAGTGCGGGCGGCCGGGGAAAGGCGGGGGTTGGGCTGGAAAAGCAGGTAGCATCTAGTGCCTCCTCATGGACAGGGGAGGTAATTAGCGGACTTCCCCCTGTGAGGGAACACCTGTGACACCAGGAAGTTGCGTGGGGGCGGCCCTAAACCTCACCCACACAGTCAGCCCTGTTCCGGAATTCTGAGTGTGGGGAGGTTACGTCTTCTGTCTGCAGCACCCGGGATCTCCTAGGAGCCCTTCGAGTGTCTTCCCCCAGTCCCTCCCAGTGCGGGCTGCCGGGGAAAGGAGGGGGTTGTGCTGGAAACGCAGGTAGCATCTAGTGCCTCCCCATGGAGATGGGAGGTAATTAGCGGAATTCCCCTTGCGAGGGAACACCTGTGACACCAGGCAGCTGCGTGGAGGGCGGCCCCGAACCTCCCCCACACAGTCACCCGTGTTCCGGAATTCTGAGTGTGGGGGGGTTCCTTCTTCTGTCTGCAGCACACGGGAGCTCCTAGGAGCCCTTCGAGTGTCTTCCCCCAGTCCCTCCCAGTGCGGGCTGCCGGGGAAAGGAGGGGGTTGTGCTGGAAACGCAGGTAGCATCTAGTGCCTCCCCATGGACTGGGGAGGTAATTAGCGGACTACCCCCTGCCAGGGAACACCTGTGACAACAGGCAGCTGCGTGGAGGGCGGCCCCGAACCTCCCCCACACAGTCAACCGTGTTCCGGAATTCTGAGTGTGGGGAGGTTCCGTCTTCTGTCTGCAGCACCCAGGTTCTCCTAGGAGCCCTTCGAGTGTCTTCCCCGAGTCCCTCCCAGTGCGGGCTGCCGGGGAAAGCGGGGGTTTGGCTGGAAACGCAGGTAGCATCTAGTGCCTCCCCATGGACCAGGGAGGTAATTAGCGGACTTCCCTTTGCGAGGGAACACCTGTGACACAAGGCAGCTGCGTGGAGGGCGGCCCCGAACCTCCCCCACACAGTCAGCCGTGTTCCGGAATTCTGAGTGTGGGGAGGTTCCATCTTCTGTCTGCAGCACCCGGGTTCTCCTAGGAGCCATTCGAGTGTCTTCCCCCAGTCCCTCCCAGTGCGGGCTGCCGGGGAAAGGCGGGGGTTGGGCTGGAAAAGCAGGTAGCATCTAGTGCCTCCCCATGGACAAGGGAGATAATTAGCGGACTTCCCCCTGCCAGGGAACACCTGTGACACCAGGCATCTTCGTGGAGGGCGGCCCCAAACCTCCCCCACACAGTCGGCCGTGTTCCGGAATTCTGAGTGTGTGGAGGTTCCGTCTTCTGTCTGCAGCACCCGGGATCTCCTAGGAGCCCTTCGAGTGTCTTCCCCGAGTCCCTCCCAGTGCGGGCTACCGGGGAAAGGCGGGGGTTGGGCTGGAAAAGCAGGTAGCATCAAGTGCCTCCCCCTGGACAGGGGAGATAATTAGAGGACTTCCCCCTGCCAGGGAACACCTGTGACACCAGGCATCTTCGTGGAGGGCGGCCCCAAACCTCCCCCACACAGTCCGCCGTGTTCCGGAATTCTGAGTGTGGGGAGGTTCCGTCTTCTGTCTGCAGCACCCGGGATCTCCTAGGAGCCCTTCGAGTGTCTTCCCCGAGTCCCTCCCAGTGCGGGCTGCCGGGGAAAGGCGGGGGTTTGGCTGGAAACGCAGGTAGCATCTAGTGCCTCCCCATGGACCAGGGAGGTAATTAGCGGACTTCCCCTTGCGAGGGAACACCTGTGACACAAGGCAGCTGCGTGGAGGGCGGCCCCGAACCTCCCCCACACTGTCAGCCGTGTTCCGGAATTCTGAGTGTGGGGAGGTTCCGTCTTCTGTCTGCAGCACTCGGGATCTCCTAGGAGCCCTTCGAGTGTCTTCCCCGAGTCCCTCCCAGTGCGGGCTACCGGGGAAAGGCGGGGGTTGGGCTGGAAAAGCAGGTAGCATCTCGTTCCTCCCCATGGACAGGGGAGGTAATTAGCGGACTACCCCCTGCCAGGGAACACCTGTGACACCAGGCAGCTGCGTGGAGGGCGTCCCCGAACCTCCCCCACACAGTCAGCCGTATTCCGGAATTCTGAGTGTGGGGAGGTTCCGTCTTCTGTCTGCAGCACCCGGGTTCTCCTAGGAGCCTTTCGAGTGTCTTCCCCGAGTCCCTCCCAGTGCGGGCTGCCGGGGAAAGGCGGGGGTTTGGCTGGAAACGCAGGTAGCATCTAGTGCCTCCCCATGGAGAGGGGAGGTAATTAGCGGAATTCCCCTTGCGAGGGAACACCTGTGACACCAGGCAGCTGCGTGGAGGGCGGCCCCGAACCTCCCCCACACAGTCACCCGTGTTCCGGAATTCTGAGTGTGGGGGGGTTCCTTCTTCTGTCTGCAGCACACGGGATCTCCTAGGAGCCCTTCGAGTGTCTTCCCCGAGTCCCTCCCAGTGCGGGCTGCCGGGGAAAGGCGGGGGTTGGGCTGGAAACGCAGGTAGCATCTAGTGCCTCCCCATGGAGAGGGGAGGTAATTAGCGGACTTCCCCTTGCGAGGGAACCCCTGTGACACCAGGCAGCTGCGTGGAGGGCGGCTCCGAACCTCCCCCACACAGTCACCCGTGTTCCGGAATTCTGAGTGTGGGGAGGTTCCGTCTTCTGTCTGCAGCACCCGAGATCTCCTAGGAGCCCTTCGAGTGTCTTCACCGAGTCCCTCCCAGTGCGGGCGGCCGGGGAAAGGCGGGGGTTGGGCTGGAAAAGCAGGTAGCATCTAGTGCCTCCTCATGGACAGGGGAGGTAATTAGCGGACTTCCCCCTGCGAGGGAACACCTGTGACACCAGGAAGTTGCGTGGGGGCGGCCCTAAACCTCACCCACACAGTCAGCCCTGTTCCGGAATTCTGAGTGTGGGGAGGTTACGTCCTCTGTCTGCAGCACCCGGGATCTCCTAGGAGCCCTTCGAGTGTCTTCCCCCAGTCCCTCCCAGTGCGGGCTGCCGGGGAAAGGAGGGGGTTGTGCTGGAAACGCAGGTAGCATCTAGTGCCTCCCCATGGAGAGGGGAGGTAATTAGCGGAATTCCCCTTGCGAGGGAACACCTGTGACACCAGGCAGCTGCGTGGAGGGCGGCCCCGAACCTCCCCCACACAGTCACCCGTGTTCCGGAATTCTGAGTGTGGGGGGGTTCCTTCTTCTGTCTGCAGCACACGGGAGCTCCTAGGAGCCCTTCGAGTGTCTTCCCCCAGTCCCTCCCAGTGCGGGCTGCCGGGGAAAGGAGGGGGTTGTGCTGGAAACGCAGGTAGCATCTAGTGCCTCCCCATGGACTGGGGAGGTAATTAGCGGACTACCCCCTGCCAGGGAACACCTGTGACACCAGGCAGCTGCGTGGAGGGCGGCCCCGAACCTCCCCCACACAGTCAACCGTGTTCCGGAATTCTGAGTGTGGGGAGGTTCCGTCTTCTGTCTGCAGCACCCGAGATCTCCTAGGAGCCCTTCGAGTGTCTTCCCCGAGTACCTCCCAGTGCGGGCTGCCGGGGAAAGTCGGGGGTTGGGCTGGAAAAGTAGGTAGCATCTAGTGCCTCCCCCTGGACAGGGGAGGTAATTAGCGGACTTCCCCTTGCGAGGGAACACCTGTGACAAAAGGCAGCTGCGTGGAGGGCGGCCCCGAACCTCCCCCACACAGTCAGCCGTGTTCCGGAATTCTGAGTGTGGGGAGGTACCGTCTTCTGTCTGCAGCACCCGGGATCTCCTAGGAGCCCTTCGAGTGTCTTCCCCGAGTCCATCCCATTGCGGGCTACCGGGGAAATGCGGGGGTTGGGCTGGAAAAGCAGGTAGCATCTAGTGCCTCCCCCTGGACAGGGGAGGTAATTAACGGACTTCCCCCTGCCAGGGAACACCTGTGACACCAGGCAGCTGCGTGGAGGGCGGCCCCGAACCTCCCCCACACAGTCACCCGTGTTCCGGAATTCTGAGTGTGGGGAGGTTCCGTCTTCTGTCTGCAGCACCCAGGTTCTCCTAGGAGCCCTTCGAGTGTCTTCCCCGAGTCCCTCCCAGTGCGGGCTGCCGGGGAAAGGCGGGGGTTTGGCTGGAAACGCAGGTAGCATCTAGTGCCTCCCCATGGACCAGGGAGGTAATTAGCGGACTTCCCCTTGCGAGGGAACACCTGTGACACAAGGCAGCTGCGTGGAGGGCGGCCCCGAACCTCCCCCACACAGTCAGCCGTGTTCCGGAATTCTGAGTGTGGGGAGGTTCCGTCTTCTGTCTGCAGCACCCGGGTTCTCCTAGGAGCCATTCGAGTGTCTTCCCCCAGTCCCTCCCAGTGCGGGCTGCCGGGGAAAGGCGGGGGTTGGGCTGGAAAAGCAGGTAGCATCTAGTGCCTCCCCATGGACAAGGGAGATAATTAGCGGACTTCCCCGTGCCAGGGAACACCTGTGACACCAGGCATCTTCGTGGAGGGCGGCCCCAAACCTCCCCCACACAGTCGGCCGTGTTCCGGAATTCTGAGTGTGGGGAGGTTCCGTCTTCTGTCTGCAGCACCCGGGATCTCCTAGGAGCCCTTCGAGTGTCTTCCCCGAGTCCCTCCCAGTGCGGGCTGCCGGGGAAAGCGGGGGTTGGGCTGGAAACGCAGGTAGCATCTAGTGCCTCCTCATGGACAGGGGAGGTAATTAGCGGACATCACCCTGCCAGGGAACACCTGTGACACCAGGCAGCTGCGTGGAGGGCGGCTCTGAACCTCCCCCTCACAGTCACCCGTGTTCCGGATTTCTGAGTGTGGGGGGGTTCCTTCTTCTGTCTGCAGCACACGGGATCTCCTAGGAGCCCTTCGAGTGTCTTCCCCGAGTCCCTCCCAGTGCGGGCTGCCGGGGAAAGGCGGGGGTTGGGCTGGAAAAGCAGGTAGCATCTAGTTCCTCCCCATGGACCGGGGAGGTAATTAGCGGACTACCCCCTGCCAGGGAACACCTGTGACACCAGGCAGCTGCGTGGAGGGCGGCCCCGAACCTCCCCCACACAGTCAGCCGTATTCCGGAATTCTGAGTGTGGGGAGGTTCCGTCTTCTGTCTGCAGCACCCGGGTTCTCCTAGGAGCCCTTCGAGTGTCTTCCCCGAGTCCCTCCCAGTGCGGGCTGCCGGGGAAAGGCGGGGGTTGGGCTGGAAACGCAGGTAGCATCTAGTGCCTCCCCATGGAGAGGGGAGGTAATTAGCGGAATTCCCCTTGCGAGGGAACACCTGTGACACCAGGCAGCTGCGTGGAGGGCGGCCCCGAACCTCCCCCACACAGTCACCCGTGTTCCGGAATTCTGAGTGTGGGGTGGTTCCTTCTTCTGTCTGCAGCACACGGGATCTCCTAGGAGCCCTTCGAGTGTCTTCCCCCAGTCCCTCCCAGTGCGGGCTGCCGGGGAAAGGAGGGGGTTGTGCTGGAAACGCAGGTAGCATCTAGTGCCTCCCCATGGACTGGGGAGGTAATTAGCGGACTACCCCCTGCCAGGAAACACCTGTGACACCAGGCAGCTGCGTGGAGGGCGGCCCGGAACCTCCCCCACACAGTCACCCGTGTTCCGGAATTCTGAGTGTGGGGGGGTTCCTTCTTCTGTCTGCAGCCCACGGGATCTCCTAGGAGCCCTTCGAGTGTCTTCCCCGAGTCCCTCCCAGTGCGGGCTGCCGGGGAAAGGCGGGGGTTTGGCTGGAAACGCAGGTAGCATCTAGTGCCTCCCCATGGAGCAGGGAGGTAATTAGCGGACTTCCCTTTGCGAGGGAACACCTGTGACACAAGGCAGCTGCGTGGAGGGCGGCCCCGAACCTCCCCCACACAGTCAGCCGTGTTCCGGAATTCTGAGTGTGGGGAGGTTCCGTCTTCTGTCTGCAGCACCCGGGTTCCCCTAGGAGACATTCGAGTGTCTTCCCCCAGTCCCTCCCAGTGCGGGCTGCCGGGGAAAGGCGGGGGTTGGGCTGGAAAAGCAGGTAGCATCTAGTGCCTCCCCATGGACAAGGGAGATAATTAGCGGACTTCCCCCTGCCAGGGAACACCTGTGACACCAGGCATCTTCGTGGAGGGCGGCCCCAAACCTCCCCCACACAGTCGGCCGTGTTCCGGAATTCTGAGTGTGGGGAGGTTCCGTCTTCTGTCTGCAGCACCAGGGATCTCCTAGGAGCCCTTCGAGTGTCTTCCCCGAGTCCCTCCCAGTGCGGGCTACCGGGGAAAGGCGGGGGTTGGGCTGGAAAAGCAGGTAGCATCTAGTGCCTCCCCCTGGACAGGGGAGATAATTAGCGGACTTCCCCCTGCCAGGGAACACCTGTGACACCAGGCATCTTCGTGGAGGGCGGCCCCAAACCTCCCCCACAGAGTCGGCCGTGTTCCGGAATTCTGAGTGTGGGGAGGTTCCGTCTTCTGTCTGCAGCACCCGGGATCTCCTAGGAGCCCTTCGAGTGTCTTCCCCGAGTCCCTCCCAGTGCGGGCTGCCGGGGAAAGGCGGGGGTTGGGCTGGAAACGCAGGTAGCATCTAGTGCCTCCTCATGGACAGGGGAGGTAATTAGCGGACTTCCCCCTGCGAGGGAACACCTGTGACACCAGGAAGTTGCGTGGGGGCGGCCCTAAACCTCACCCACACAGTCAGCCCTGTTCCGGAATTCTGAGTGTGGGGAGGTTACGTCTTCTGTCTGCAGCACCCGGGATCTCCTAGGAGCCCTTCGAGTGTCTTCCCCCAGTCCCTCCCAGTGCGGGCTGCCGGGGAAAGGAGGGGGTTGTGCTGGAAACGCAGGTAGCATCTAGTGCCTCCCCATGGACTGGGGAGGTAATTAGCGGACTACCCCCTGCCAGGGAACACCTGTGACACCATGCAGCTGCGTGGACGGCGGCCCCGAACCTCCCCCACACAGTCAACCGTGTTCCGGAATTCTGAGTGTGGGGAGGTTCCGTCTTCTGTCTGCAGCACCCGGGATCTCCTAGGAGCCCTTCGAGTGTCTTCCCCGAGTCCCTCCCAGTGCGGGCTGCCGGGGAAAGGCGGGGGTTGGGCTGGAAAAGCAGGTAGCATCTAGTTCTTCCCCATGGACCGGGGAGGTAATTAGCGGACTACCCCCTGCCAGGGAACACCTGTGACACCAGGCAGCTGCGTGGAGGGCGGCCCCGAACCTCCCCCACACAGTCAGCCGTATTCCGGAATTCTGAGTGTGGGGAGGTTCCGTCTTCTGTCTGCAGCACCCGGGTTCTCCTAGGAGCCCTTCGAGTGTCTTCCCCGAGTCCCTCCCAGTGCGGGCTGCCGGGGAAAGGCGGGGGTTTGGCTGGAAACGCAGGTAGCATCTAGTGCCTCCCCATGGAGAGGGGAGGTAATTAGCGGAATTCCCCTTGCGAGGGAACACCTGTGACACCAGGCAGCTGCGTGGAGGGCGGCCCCGAACCTCCCCCACACAGTCACCCGTGTTCCGGTATTCTGAGTGTGGGGTGGTTCCTTCTTCTGTCTGCAGCACACGGGATCTCCTAGGAGCCCTTCGAGTGTCTTCCCCCAGTCCCTCCCAGTGCGGGCTGCCGGGGAAAGGAGGGGGTTGTGCTGGAAACGCAGGTAGCATCTAGTGCCTCCCCATGGACTTGGGAGGTAATTAGCGGACTACCCCCTGCCAGGGAACACCTGTGACACCAGGCAGCTGCGTGGAGGGCGGCTCCGAACCTCCCCCACACAGTCAACCGTGTTCCGGAATTCTGAGTGTGGGGAGGTTCCGTCTTCTGTCTGCAGCACCCGGGATCTCCTAGGAGCCCTTCGAGTGTCTTCCCCGAGTCCCTCCCAGTGCGGGCTGCCGGGGAAAGGCGGGGGTTGGGCTGGAAAAGCAGGTAGCATCTAGTTCCTCCCCATGGACCGGGGAGGTAATTAGCGGACTACCCCCTGCCAGGGAACACCTGTGACACCAGGCAGCTGCGTGGAGGGCGGCCCCGAACCTCCCCTACACAGTCAGCCGTATTCCGGAATTCTGAGTGTGGGGAGGTTCCGTCTTCTGTCTGCAGCACCCGGGTTCTCCTAGGAGCCCTTCGAGTGTCTTCCCCGAGTCCCTCCCAGTGCGGGCTGCCGGGGAAAGGCGGGGGTTTGGCTGGAAACGCAGGTAGCATCTAGTGCCTCCCCATGGAGAGGGGAGGTAATTAGCGGAATTCCCCTTGCGAGGGAACACCTGTGACACCAGGCAGCTGCGTGGAGGGCGGCCCCGAACCTCCCCCACACAGTCACCCGTGTTCCGGAATTCTGAGTGTGGGGTGGTTCCTTCTTCTGTCTGCAGCACACGGGATCTCCTAGGAGCCCTTCGAGTGTCTTCCCCCAGTCCCTCCCAGTGCGGGCTGCCGGGGAAAGGAGGGGGTTGTGCTGGAAACGCAGGTAGCATC
Organism: Camelus bactrianus; assembly: GCF_048773025.1. Lineage (NCBI taxonomy): Eukaryota > Metazoa > Chordata > Mammalia > Artiodactyla > Camelidae > Camelus > Camelus bactrianus. The sequence goes on from NC_133540.1 coordinate 1,711,373, forward strand.
TAGTGCCTCCCCATGGACTTGGCAGGTAATTAGCGGACTACCCCCTGCCAGGGAACACCTGTGACACCAGGCAGCTGCGTGGAGGGCGGCCCCGAACCTCCCCCACACAGTCAACCGTGTTCCGGAATTCTGAGTGTGGGGAGGTTCCGTCTTCTGTCTGCAGCACCCGGGATCTCCTAGGAGCCATTCGAGTGTCTTCCCCGAGTCCCTCCCTGTGCGGGCTGCCGGGGAAAGGCGGGGGTTGGGCTGGAAAAGCAGGTAGCATCTAGTGCCTCCCCCTGGACAGGGGAGGTAATTAGCGGACATCCCCCTGCCAGGGAACACCTGTGACACCAGGCAGCTGCGTGGAGGGCGGCCCCGAACCTCCCCCACACAGTCACCCGTGTTCCGGAATTCTGAGTGTGGGGAGGTTCCGTCTTCTGTCTGCAGCACCCGGGATCTCCTAGGAGCCCTTCGAGTGTCTTCCCCCAGTCCCTCCCAGTGCGGGCTGCCGGGGAAAGGAGGGGGTTGTGCTGGAAACGCAGGTAGCATCTAGTGCCTCCCCATGGAATGGGGAGGTAATTAGCGGACTACCCCCTTGCGAGGGAACACCTGTGACACCAGGCAGCTGCGTGGAGGGCGGCCCGGAACCTCCCCCACACAGTCAGCCGTGTTCCGGAATTCTGAGTGTGGGGGGGTTCCTTCTTCTGTCTGCAGCCCACGGGATCTCCTAGGAGCCCTTCGAGTGTCTTCCCCGAGTCCCTCCCAGTGCGGTCTCCCGGGGAAAGTCGGGGGTTGGGCTGGAAAAGCAGGTAGCATCTAGTGCCTCCCCATGGACAGGGGAGGTAATTAGCGGACTACCCCCTGCCAGGGAACACCTGTGACACCAGGCAGCTGCGTGGAGGGCGGCCCCGAACCTCCCCCACACAGTCAGCCGTGTTCCAGAATTCTGAGTGTGGGGAGGTTCCGTCTTCTGTCTGCAGCACCCGGGTTCTCCTAGGAGCCCTTCGAGTGTCTTCCCCGAGTCCCTCCCAGTGCGGGCTGCCGGGGAAAGGCGGGGGTTTGGCTGGAAACGCAGGTAGCATCTAGTGCCTCCCCATGGACAGGGGAGGTAATTAGCGGACTTCCCCTTGCGAGGGAACACCTGTGACACCAGGAAGCTGCGTGGGGGGCGGCATTAAACCTCCCCCACACAGTCATCCGTGTTCCGGAATTCTGAGTGTGGGGAGGTTCCGTCTTCTGTCTGAAGCACCCGTGTTCTCCTAGGAGCCCTTCGAGTGTGTTCCCCGAGTCCCTCCCTGTGCGGGCGGCCGGGGAAAGGCGGGGGTTGGGCTGGAAACGCAGGTAGCATCTAGTGCCTCCCCATGGACAGGGGAGGTAATTAGCGGACTACCCCCTGCCAGGGAACACCTGTGACACCAGGCAGCTGCGTGGAGGGCGGCCCCGAACCTCCCCCACACAGTCAGCCGTGTTCCGGAATTCTGAGTGTGGGGAGGTTCCGTCTTCTGTCTGCAGCACCAGGGATCTCCTAGGAGCCCTTCGAGTGTCTTCCCCGAGTCCCTCCCAGTGCGGGCTACCGGGGAAAGGCGGGGGTTGGGCTGGAAAAGCAGGTAGCATCTAGTGCCTCCCCCTGGACAGGGGAGATAATTAGCGGACTTCCCCCTGCCAGGGAACACCTGTGACACCAGGCATCTTCGTGGAGGGCGGCCCCAAACCTCCCCCACAGAGTCGGCCGTGTTCCGGAATTCTGAGTGTGGGGAGGTTCCGTCTTCTGTCTGCAGCACCCGGGATCTCCTAGGAGCCCTTCGAGTGTCTTCCCCGAGTCCCTCCCAGTGCGGGCTGCCGGGGAAAGGCGGGGGTTGGGCTGGAAACGCAGGTAGCATCTAGTGCCTCCTCATGGACAGGGGAGGTAATTAGCGGACTTCCCCCTGCGAGGGAACACCTGTGACACCAGGAAGTTGCGTGGGGGCGGCCCTAAACCTCACCCACACAGTCAGCCCTGTTCCGGAATTCTGAGTGTGGGGAGGTTACGTCTTCTGTCTGCAGCACCCGGGATCTCCTAGGAGCCCTTCGAGTGTCTTCCCCCAGTCCCTCCCAGTGCGGGCTGCCGGGGAAAGGAGGGGGTTGTGCTGGAAACGCAGGTAGCATCTAGTGCCTCCCCATGGACTGGGGAGGTAATTAGCGGACTACCCCCTGCCAGGGAACACCTGTGACACCATGCAGCTGCGTGGACGGCGGCCCCGAACCTCCCCCACACAGTCAACCGTGTTCCGGAATTCTGAGTGTGGGGAGGTTCCGTCTTCTGTCTGCAGCACCCGGGATCTCCTAGGAGCCCTTCGAGTGTCTTCCCCGAGTCCCTCCCAGTGCGGGCTGCCGGGGAAAGGCGGGGGTTGGGCTGGAAAAGCAGGTAGCATCTAGTTCTTCCCCATGGACCGGGGAGGTAATTAGCGGACTACCCCCTGCCAGGGAACACCTGTGACACCAGGCAGCTGCGTGGAGGGCGGCCCCGAACCTCCCCCACACAGTCAGCCGTATTCCGGAATTCTGAGTGTGGGGAGGTTCCGTCTTCTGTCTGCAGCACCCGGGTTCTCCTAGGAGCCCTTCGAGTGTCTTCCCCGAGTCCCTCCCAGTGCGGGCTGCCGGGGAAAGGCGGGGGTTTGGCTGGAAACGCAGGTAGCATCTAGTGCCTCCCCATGGAGAGGGGAGGTAATTAGCGGAATTCCCCTTGCGAGGGAACACCTGTGACACCAGGCAGCTGCGTGGAGGGCGGCCCCGAACCTCCCCCACACAGTCACCCGTGTTCCGGTATTCTGAGTGTGGGGTGGTTCCTTCTTCTGTCTGCAGCACACGGGATCTCCTAGGAGCCCTTCGAGTGTCTTCCCCCAGTCCCTCCCAGTGCGGGCTGCCGGGGAAAGGAGGGGGTTGTGCTGGAAACGCAGGTAGCATCTAGTGCCTCCCCATGGACTTGGGAGGTAATTAGCGGACTACCCCCTGCCAGGGAACACCTGTGACACCAGGCAGCTGCGTGGAGGGCGGCTCCGAACCTCCCCCACACAGTCAACCGTGTTCCGGAATTCTGAGTGTGGGGAGGTTCCGTCTTCTGTCTGCAGCACCCGGGATCTCCTAGGAGCCCTTCGAGTGTCTTCCCCGAGTCCCTCCCAGTGCGGGCTGCCGGGGAAAGGCGGGGGTTGGGCTGGAAAAGCAGGTAGCATCTAGTTCCTCCCCATGGACCGGGGAGGTAATTAGCGGACTACCCCCTGCCAGGGAACACCTGTGACACCAGGCAGCTGCGTGGAGGGCGGCCCCGAACCTCCCCTACACAGTCAGCCGTATTCCGGAATTCTGAGTGTGGGGAGGTTCCGTCTTCTGTCTGCAGCACCCGGGTTCTCCTAGGAGCCCTTCGAGTGTCTTCCCCGAGTCCCTCCCAGTGCGGGCTGCCGGGGAAAGGCGGGGGTTTGGCTGGAAACGCAGGTAGCATCTAGTGCCTCCCCATGGAGAGGGGAGGTAATTAGCGGAATTCCCCTTGCGAGGGAACACCTGTGACACCAGGCAGCTGCGTGGAGGGCGGCCCCGAACCTCCCCCACACAGTCACCCGTGTTCCGGAATTCTGAGTGTGGGGTGGTTCCTTCTTCTGTCTGCAGCACACGGGATCTCCTAGGAGCCCTTCGAGTGTCTTCCCCCAGTCCCTCCCAGTGCGGGCTGCCGGGGAAAGGAGGGGGTTGTGCTGGAAACGCAGGTAGCATCTAGTGCCTCCCCATGGACTTGGGAGGTAATTAGCGGACTACCCCCTGCCAGGGAACACCTGTGACACCAGGCAGCTGCGTGGAGGGCGGCCCCGAACCTCCCCCACACAGTCAACCGTGTTCCGGAATTCTGAGTGTGGGGAGGTTCCGTCTTCTGTCTGCAGCACCCGGGATCTCCTAGGAGCCATTCGAGTGTCTTCCCCGAGTCCCTCCCTGTGCGGGCTGCCGGGGAAAGGCGGGGGTTGGGCTGGAAAAGCAGGTAGCATCTAGTGCCTCCCCCTGGACAGGGGAGGTAATTAGCGGACATCCCCCTGCCAGGGAACACCTGTGACACCAGGCAGCTGCGTGGAGGGCGGCCCCGAACCTCCCCCACACAGTCACCCGTGTTCCGGAATTCTGAGTGTGGGGAGGTTCCGTCTTCTGTCTGCAGCACCCGGGATCTCCTAGGAGCCCTTCGAGTGTCTTCCCCCAGTCCCTCCCAGTGCGGGCTGCCGGGGAAAGGAGGGGGTTGTGCTGGAAACGCAGGTAGCATCTAGTGCCTCCCCATGGAATGGGGAGGTAATTAGCGGACTACCCCCTTGCGAGGGAACACCTGTGACACCAGGCAGCTGCGTGGAGGGCGGCCCGGAACCTCCCCCACACAGTCAGCCGTGTTCCGGAATTCTGAGTGTGGGGGGGTTCCTTCTTCTGTCTGCAGCCCACGGGATCTCCTAGGAGCCCTTCGAGTGTCTTCCCCGAGTCCCTCCCAGTGCGGTCTCCCGGGGAAAGTCGGGGGTTGGGCTGGAAAAGCAGGTAGCATCTAGTGCCTCCCCATGGACAGGGGAGGTAATTAGCGGACTACCCCCTGCCAGGGAACACCTGTGACACCAGGCAGCTGCGTGGAGGGCGGCCCCGAACCTCCCCCACACAGTCAGCCGTGTTCCAGAATTCTGAGTGTGGGGAGGTTCCGTCTTCTGTCTGCAGCACCCGGGTTCTCCTAGGAGCCCTTCGAGTGTCTTCCCCGAGTCCCTCCCAGTGCGGGCTGCCGGGGAAAGGCGGGGGTTTGGCTGGAAACGCAGGTAGCATCTAGTGCCTCCCCATGGACAGGGGAGGTAATTAGCGGACTTCCCCTTGCGAGGGAACACCTGTGACACCAGGAAGCTGCGTGGGGGGCGGCATTAAACCTCCCCCACACAGTCATCCGTGTTCCGGAATTCTGAGTGTGGGGAGGTTCCGTCTTCTGTCTGAAGCACCCGTGTTCTCCTAGGAGCCCTTCGAGTGTGTTCCCCGAGTCCCTCCCTGTGCGGGCGGCCGGGGAAAGGCGGGGGTTGGGCTGGAAACGCAGGTAGCATCTAGTGCCTCCCCATGGACAGGGGAGGTAATTAGCGGACTACCCCCTGCCAGGGAACACCTGTGACACCAGGCAGCTGCGTGGAGGGCGGCCCCGAACCTCCCCCACACAGTCAGCCGTGTTCCGGAATTCTGAGTGTGGGGAGGTTCCGTCTTCTGTCTGCAGCACCCAGGTTCTCCTAGGAGCCCTTCGAGTGTCTTCCCCGAGTCCCTCCCAGTGCGGGCTGCCGGGGAAAGGCGGGGGTTTGGCTGGAAACGCAGGTAGCATCTAGTGCCTCCCCATGGACCAGGGAGGTAATTAGCGGACTTCCCTTTGCGAGGGAACACCTGTGACACAAGGCAGCTGCGTGGAGGGCGGCCCCGAACCTCCCCCACACAGTCAGCCGTGTTCCGGAATTCTGAGTGTGGGGAGGTTCCGTCTTCTGTCTGCAGCACCCGGGTTCTCCTAGGAGACATTCGAGTGTCTTCCCCCAGTCCCTCCCAGTGCGGGCTGCCGGGGAAAGGCGGGGGTTGGGCTGGAAAAGCAGGTAGCATCTAGTGCCTCCCCATGGACAAGGGAGATAATTAGCGGACTTCCCCCTGCCAGGGAACACCTGTGACACCAGGCATCTTCGTGGAGGGCGGCCCCAAACCTCCCCCACACAGTCGGCCGTGTTCCGGAATTCTGAGTGTGGGGAGGTTCCGTCTTCTGTCTGCAGCACCAGGGATCTCCTAGGAGCCCTTCGAGTGTCTTCCCCGAGTCCCTCCCAGTGCTGGCTACCGGGGAAAGGCGGGGGTTGGGCTGGAAAAGCAGGTAGCATCTAGTGCCTCCCCCAGGACAGGGGAGATAATTAGCGGACTTCCCCCTGCCAGGGAACACCTGTGACACCAGGCATCTTCGTGGAGGGCGGCCCCAAACCTCCGCCACACAGTCGGCCGTGTTCCGGAATTCTGAGTGTGGGGAGGTTCCGTCTTCTGTCTGCAGCACCCGGGATCTCCTAGGAGCCCTTCGAGTGTCTTCCCCGAGTCCCTCCCAGTGCGGGCTGCCGGGGAAAGGCGGGGGTTGGGCTGGAAACGCAGGTAGCATCAAGTGCCTCCTCATGGACAGGGGAGGTAATTAGCGGACTTCCCCCTGCGAGGGAACACCTGTGACACCAGGAAGTTGCGTGGGGGCGGCCCTAAACCTCACCCACACAGTCAGCCCTGTTACGGAATTCTGAGTGTGGGGAGGTTACGTCTTCTGTCTGCAGCACCCGGGATCTCCTAGGAGCCCTTCGAGTGTCTTCCCCCAGTCCCTCCCAGTGCGGGCTGCCGGGGAAAGGAGGGGGTTGTGCTGGAAACGCAGGTAGCATCTAGTGCCTCCCCATGGACTGGGGAGGTAATTAGCGGACTACCCCCTGCCAGGGAACACCTGTGACACCAGGCAGCTGCGTGGAGGGCGGCCCCGAACCTCCCCCACACAGTCAACCGTGTTCCGGAATTCTGAGTGTGGGGAGGTTCCGTCTTCTGTCTGCAGCACCCGGGATCTCCTAGGAGCCCTTCGAGTGTCTTCCCCGAGTCCCTCCCAGTGCGGGCTGCCGGGGAAAGGCGGGGGTTGGGCTGGAAAAGCAGGTAGCATCTAGTTCCTCCCCATGGACCGGGGAGGTAATTAGCGGACTACCCCCTGCCAGGGAACACCTGTGACACCAGGCAGCTGCGTGGAGGGCGGCCCCGAACCTCCCCCACACAGTCAGCCGTATTCCGGAATTCTGAGTGTGGGGAGGTTCCGTCTTCTGTCTGCAGCACCCGGGTTCTCCTAGGAGCCCTTCGAGTGTCTTCCCCGAGTCCCTCCCAGTGCGGGCTGCCGGGGAAAGGCGGGGGTTTGGCTGGAAACGCAGGTAGTATCTAGTGCCTTCCCATGGAGAGGGGAGGTAATTAGCGGAATTCCCCTTGCGAGGGAACACCTGTGACACCAGGCAGCTGCGTGGAGGGCGGCCCCGAACCTCCCCCACACAGTCACCCGTGTTCCGGAATTCTGAGTGTGGGGTGGTTCCTTCTTCTGTCTGCAGCACACGGGATCTCCTAGGAGCCCTTCGAGTGTCTTCCCCCAGTCCCTCCCAGTGCGGGCTGCCGGGGAAAGGAGGGGGTTGTGCTGGAAACGCAGGTAGCATCTAGTGCCTCCCCCTGGACAGGGGAGGTAATTAGCGGACATCCCCCTGCCAGGGAACACCTGTGACACCAGGCAGCTGCGTGGAGGGCGGCCCCGAACCTCCCCCACACAGTCACCCGTGTTCCGGAATTCTGAGTGTGGGGGGGTTCCTTCTTCTGTCTGCAGCCCACGGGATCTCCTAGGAGCCCTTCGAGTGTCTTCCCCGAGTCCCTCCCAGTGCGGTCTCCCGGGGAAAGGAGGGGGTTGGGCTGGAAAAGCAGGTAGCATCTAGTGCCTCCCCATGGACAGGGGAGGTAATTAGCGGACTACCCCCTGCCAGGGAACACCTGTGACACCAGGCAGCTGCGTGGAGGGCGGCCCCGAACCTCCCCCACACAGTCAGCCTTGTTCCAGAATTCTGAGTGTGGGGAGGTTCCGTCTTCTGTCTGCAGCACCCGGGTTCTCCTAGGAGCCCTTCGAGTGTCTTCCCCGAGTCCCTCCCAGTGCGGGCTGCCGGGGAAAGGCGGGGGTTTGGCTGGAAACGCAGGTAGCATCTAGTGCCTCCCCATGGACAGGGGAGGTAATTAGCGGACTTCCCCTTGCGAGGGAACACCTGTGACACCAGGAAGCTGCGTGGGGGGCGGCCCTAAACCTCCCCCACACAGTCATCCGTGTTCGGGAATTCTGAGTGTGGGGAGGTTCCGTCTTCTGTCTGCAGCACCCGTGTTCTCCTAGGAGCCCTTCGAGGGTGTTCCCCGAGTCCCTCCCTGTGCGGGCGGCCGGGGAAAGGCGGGGGTTGGGCTGGAAACGCAGGTAGCATCTAGTGCCTCCCCATGGACAGAGGAGGTAATTAGCGGACTACCCCCTTCCAGGGAACACCTGTGACACCAGGCAGCTGCGTGGAGGGCGGCCAAGAACCTCCCCCACACAGTCAGCCGTGTTCCGGAATTCTGAGTGTGGGGAGGTTCCGTCTTCTGTCTGCAGCACCCAGGTTCTCCTAGGAGCCCTTCGAGTGTCTTCCCCGAGTCCCTCCCAGTGCGGGCTGCCGGGGAAAGGCGGGGGTTTGGCTGGAAACGCAGGTAGCATCTAGTGCCTCCCCATGGACCAGGGAGGTAATTAGCGGACTTCCCTTTGCGAGGGAACACCTGTGACACAAGGCAGCTGCGTGGAGGGCGGCCCCGAACCTCCCCCACACAGTCAGCCGTGTTCCGGAATTCTGAGTGTGGGGAGGTTCCATCTTCTGTCTGCAGCACCCGGGTTCTCCTAGGAGCCATTCGAGTGTCTTCCCCCAGTCCCTCCCAGTGCGGGCTGCCGGGGAAAGGCGGGGGTTGGGCTGGGAAAGCAGGTAGCATCTAGTGCCTCCCCATGGACAAGGGAGATAATTAGCGGACTTCCCCTGCCAGGGAACACCTGTGACACCAGGCATCTTCGTGGAGGGCGGCCCCAAACCTCCCCCACACAGTCGGCCGTGTTCCGGAATTCTGAGTGTGGGGAGGTTCCGTCTTCTGTCTGCAGCACCCGGGATCTCCTAGGAGCCCTTCGAGTGTCTTCCCCGAGTCCCTCCCAGTGCGGGCTACCGTGGAAAGGCGGGGGTGGGCTGGAAAAGCAGGTAGCATCTAGTGCCTCCCCCTGGACAGGGGAGATAATTAGCGGACTTCCCCCTGCCAGGGAACACCTGTGACACCAGGCATCTTCGTGGAGGGCGGCCCCAAACCTCCCCCACACAGTCCGCCGTGTTCCGGAATTCTGAGTGTGGGGAGGTTCCGTCTTCTGTCTGCAGCACCCGGGATCTCCTAGGAGCCCTTCGAGTGTCTTCCCCGAGTCCCTCCCAGTGCGGGCTGCCGGGGAAAGGCGGGGGTTTGGCTGGAAACGCAGGTAGCATCTAGTGCCTCCCCATGGACCAGGGAGGTAATTAGCGGACTTCCCCTTGCGAGGGAACACCTGTGACACAAGGCAGCTGCGTGGAGGGCGGCCCCGAACCTCCCCCACACTGTCAGCCGTGTTCCGGAATTCTGAGTGTGGGGAGGTTCCGTCTTCTGTCTGCAGCACTCGGGTTCTCCTAGGAGCCATTCGAGTGTCTTCCCCCAGTCCCTCCCAGTGCTGGCTACCGGGGAAAGGCGGGGGTTGGGCTGGAAAAGCAGGTAGCATCTAGTGCCTCCCCCTGGACAGGGGAGATAATTAGCGGACTTCCCCCTGCCAGGGAACACCTGTGACACCAGGCATCTTCGTGGAGGGCGGCCCCAAACCTCCCCCACACAGTCGGCCGTGTTCCGGAATTCTGAGTGTGGGGAGGTTCCGTCTTCTGTCTGCAGCACCCGGGATCTCCTAGGAGCCCTTCGAGTGTCTTCCCCGAGTCCCTCCCAGTGCGGGCTGCCGGGGAAAGGCGGGGGTTGGGCTGGAAACGCAGGTAGCATCTAGTGCCTCCTCATGGACAGGGGAGGTAATTAGCGGACTTCCCCCTGCGAGGGAACACCTGTGACACCAGGAAGTTGTGTGGGGGCGGCCCTAAACCTCACCCACACAGTCAGCCCTGTTCCGGAATTCTGAGTGTGGGGAGGTTACGTCTTCTGTCCGCAGCACCCGGGATCTCCTAGGAGCCCTTCGAGTGTCTTCCCCCAGTCCCTCCCAGTGCGGGCTGCCGGGGAAAGGAGGGGGTTGTGCTGGAAACGCAGGTAGCATCTAGTGCCTCCCCATGGACAGGGGAGGTAATTAGCGGACTACCCCCTGCCAGGGAACACCTGTGACACCAGGCAGCTGCGTGGAGGGCGGCCCCGAACCTCCCCCACACAGTCAACCGTGTTCCGGAATTCTGAGTGTGGGGAGGTTCCGTCTTCGGTCTGCAGCACCCGGGATCTCCTAGGAGCCCTTCGAGTGTCTTCCCCGAGTCCCTCCCAGTGCGGGCTGCCGGGGAAAGGCGGGGGTTGGGCTGGAAAAGCAGGTAGCATCTAGTTCCTCCCCATGGACCGGGGAGGTAATTAGCGGACTACCCCCTGCCAGGGAACACCTGTGACACCAGGCAGCTGCGTGGAGGGCGGCCCCGAACCTCCCCCACACAGTCAGCCGTATTCCGGAATTCTGAGTGTGGGGAGGTTCCGTCTTCTGTCTGCAGCACCCGGGTTCTCCTAGGAGCCCTTCGAGTGTCTTCCCCGAGTCCCTCCCAGTGCGGGCTGCCGGGGAAAGGCGGGGGTTTGGCTGGAAACGCAGGTAGCATCTAGTGCCTCCCCATGGAGAGGGGAGGTAATTAGCGGAATTCCCCTTGCGAGGGAACACCTGTGACACCAGGCACCTGCGTGGAGTGCGGCCCCGAACCTCCCCCACACAGTCACCCGTGTTCCGGAATTCTGAGTGTGGGGTGGTTCCTTCTTCTGTCTGCAGCACACGGGATCTCCTAGGAGCCCTTCGAGTGTCTTCCCCCAGTCCCTCCCAGTGCGGGCTGCCGGGGAAAGGAGGGGGTTGTGCTGGAAACGCAGGTAGCATCTAGTGCCTCCCCATGGACTTGGGAGGTAATTAGCGGACTACCCCCTGCCAGGGAACACCTGTGACACCAGGCAGCTGCGTGGAGGGCGGCCCCGAACCTCCCCCACACAGTCAACCGTGTTCCGGAATTCTGAGTGTGGGGAGGTTCCGTCTTCTGTATGCAGCACCCGGGATCTCCTAGGAGCCCTTCGAGTGTCTTCCCCGAGTCCCTCCCAGTGCGGGCTGCCGGGGAAAGGCGGGGGTTGGGCTGGAAAAGCAGGTAGCATCTAGTGCCTCCCCCTGGACAGGGGAGGTAATTAGCGGACATCCCCCTGCCAGGGAACACCTGTGACACCAGGCAGCTGCGTGGGGGGCGGCCCCGAACCTCCCCCACACAGTCACCCGTGTTCCGGAATTCTGAGTGTGGGGGGGTTCCTTCTTCTGTCTGCAGCCCACGGGATCTCCTAGGAGCCCTTCGAGTGTCTTCCCCGAGTCCCTCCCAGTGCGGTCTCCCGGGGAAAGGAGGGGGTTGGGCTGGAAAAGCAGGTAGCATCTAGTGCCTCCCCATGGACAGGGGAGGTAATTAGCGGACTACCCCCTGCCAGGGAACACCTGTGACACCTGGCAGCTGCGTGGAGGGCGGCCCCGAACCTCCCCCACACAGTCAGCCGTGTTCCAGAATTCTGAGTGTGGGGAGGTTCCGTCTTCTGTCTGCAGCACCCGGGTTCTCCTAGGAGCCCTTCAAGTGTCTTCCCCGAGTCCCTCCCAGTGCGGGCTGCCGGGGAAATGCGGGGGTTTGGCTGGAAACGCAGGTAGCATCTAGTGCCTCCCGATGGACAGGGGAGGTAATTAGCGGACTTCCCCTTGCGAGGGAACACCTGTGACACCAGGAAGCTGCGTGGGGGGCGGCCCTAAACCTCCCCCACACAGTCATCCGTGTTCCGGAATTCTGAGTGTGGGGAGGTTCCGTCTTCTGTCTGCAGCACCCGTGTTCTCCTAGGAGCCCTTCGAGTGTGTTCCCCGAGTCCCTCCCTGTGCGGGCGGCCGGGGAAAGGCGGGGGTAGGGCTGGAAACGCAGGTAGCATCTAGTGCCTCCCCATGGACAGAGGAGGTAATTAGCGGACTACCCCCTGCCAGGGAACACCTGTGACACCAGGCAGCTGCGTGGAGGGCGGCCAAGAACCTCCCCCACACAGTCAGCCGTGTTCCGGAATTCTGAGTGTGGGGAGGTTCCGTCTTCTGTCTGCAGCACCCAGGTTCTCCTAGGAGCCCTTCGAGTGTCTTCCCCGAGTCCCTCCCAGTGCGGGCTGCCGGGGAAAGGCGGGGGTTTGCCTGGAAACGCAGGTAGCATCTAGTGCCTCCCCATGGACCAGGGAGGTAATTAGCGGACTTCCCTTTGCGAGGGAACACCTGTGACACAAGGCAGCTGCGTGGAGGGCGGCCCCGAACCTCCCCCACACAGTCAGCCGTGTTCCGGAATTCTGAGTGTGGGGAGGTTCCATCTTCTGTCTGCAGCACCCGGGTTCTCCTAGGAGCCATTCGAGTGTCTTCCCCCAGTCCCTCCCAGTGCGGGCTGCCGGGGAAAGGCGGGGGTTGGGCTGGAAAAGCAGGTAGCATCTAGTGCCTCCCCATGGACAAGGGAGATAATTAGCGGACTTCCCCCTGCCAGGGAACACCTGTGACACCAGGCATCTTCGTGGAGGGCGGCCCCAAACCTCCCCCACACAGTCGGCCGTGTTCCGGAATTCTGAGTGTGGGGAGGTTCCGTCTTCTGTCTGCAGCACCCGGGATCTCCTAGGAGCCCTTCGAGTGTCTTCCCCGAGTCCCTCCCAGTGCGGGCTACCGGGGAAAGGCGGGGGTTGGGCTGGAAAAGCAGGTAGCATCTAGTGCTTCCCCCTGGACAGGGGAGATAATTAGCGGACTTCCCCCTGCCAGGGAACACCTGTGACACCAGGCATCTTCGTGGAGGGCGGCCCCAAACCTCCCCCACACAGTCGGCCGTGTTCCGGAATTCTGAGTGTGGGGAGGTTCCGTCTTCTGTCTGCAGCACCCGGGATCTCCTAGGAACCCTTCGAGTGTCTTCCCCGAGTCCCTCCCAGTGCGGGCTGCCGGGGAAAGGCGGGGGTTGGGCTGGAAACGCAGGTAGCATCTAGTGCCTCCTCATGGACAGGGGAGGTAATTAGCGGACATCCCCCTGCCAGGGAACACCTGTGACACCAGGAAGTTGCGTGGGGGCGGCCCCGAACCTCCCCCACACAGTCAGCCGTGTTCCGGAATTCTGAGTGTGGGGAGGTTCCGTCTTCTGTCTGCAGCACCCGGGATCTCCTAGGAGCCCTTCGAGTGTCTTCCCCGAGTCCCTCCCAGTGCGGGCTGCCGGGGAATGGCGGGGGTTGGGCTGGAAAAGCAGGTAGCATCTAGTTCCTCCCCATGGACCGGGGAGGTAATTAGCGGACTACCCCCTGCCAGGGAACACCTGTGACACCAGGCAGCTGCGTGGAGGGCGGCCCCGAACCTCCCCCACACAGTCACCCGTATTCCGGAATTCTGAGTGTGGGGAGGTTCCGTCTTCTGTCTGCAGCACCCGGGTTCTCCTAGGAGCCCTTCGAGTGTCTTCCCCGAGTCCCTCCCAGTGCGGGCTGCCGGGGAAAGGCGGGGGTTTGGCTGGAAACGCAGGTAGCATCTAGTGCCTCCCCATGGAGAGGGGAGGTAATTAGCGGAATTCCCCTTGCGAGGGAACACCTGTGACACCAGGCACCTGCGTGGAGTGCGGCCCCGAACCTCCCCCACACAGTCACCCGTGTTCCGGAATTCTGAGTGTGGGGTGGTTCCTTCTTCTGTCTGCAGCACACGGGATCTCCTAGGAGCCCTTCGAGTGTCTTCCCCCAGTCCCTCCCAGTGCGGGCTGCCGGGGAAAGGATGGGGTTGTGCTGGAAACGCAGGTAGCATCTAGTGCCTCCCCATGGACTTGGGAGGTAATTAGCGGACTACCCCCTGCCAGGGAACACCTGTGACACCAGGCAGCTGCGTGGAGGGCGGCCCCGAACCTCCCCCACACAGTCAACCGTGTTCCGGAATTCTGAGTGTGGGGAGGTTCCGTCTTCTGTATGCAGCACCCGGGATCTCCTAGGAGCCCTTCGAGTGTCTTCCCCGAGTCCCTCCCAGTGCGGGCTGCCGGGGAAAGGCGGGGGTTGGGCTGGAAAAGCAGGTAGCATCTAGTGCCTCCCCCTGGACAGGGGAGGTAATTAGCGGACATCCCCCTGCCAGGGAACACCTGTGACACCAGGAAGTTGCGTGGGGGCGGCCCCGAACCTCCCCCACACAGTCAGCCGTGTTCCGGAATTCTGAGTGTGGGGAGGTTCCGTCTTCTGTCTGCAGCACCCGGGATCTCCTAGGAGCCCTTCGAGTGTCTTCCCCGAGTCCCTCCCAGTGCGGGCTGCCGGGGAAAGGCGGGGGTTGGGCTGGAAAAGCAGGTAGCATCTAGTTCCTCCCCATGGACCGGGGAGGTAATTAGCGGACTACCCCCTGCCAGGGAACACCTGTGACACCAGGCAGCTGCGTGGAGGGCGGCCCCGAACCTCCCCCACACAGTCAGCCGTATTCCGGAATTCTGAGTGTGGGGAGGTTCCGTCTTCTGTCTGCAGCACCCGGGTTCTCCTAGGAGCCCTTCGAGTGTCTTCCCCGAGTCCCTCCCAGTGCGGGCTGCCGGGGAAAGGCGGGGGTTTGGCTGGAAACGCAGGTAGCATCTAGTGCCTCCCCATGGAGAGGGGAGGTAATTAGCGGAATTCCCCTTGCGAGGGAACACCTGTGACACCAGGCAGCTGCGTGGAGTGCGGCCCCGAACCTCCCCCACACAGTCACCCGTGTTCCGGAATTCTGAGTGTGGGGTGGTTCCTTCTTCTGTCTGCAGCACACGGGATCTCCTAGGAGCCCTTCGAGTGTCTTCCCCCAGTCCCTCCCAGTGCGGGCTGCCGGGGAAAGGAGGGGGTTGTGCTGGAAACGCAGGTAGCATCTAGTGCCTCCCCATGGACTTGGGAGGTAATTAGCGGACTACCCCCTGCCAGGGAACACCTGTGACACCAGGCAGCTGCGTGGAGGGCGGCCCCGAACCTCCCCCACACAGTCAACCGTGTTCCGGAATTCTGAGTGTGGGGAGGTTCCGTCTTCTGTATGCAGCACCCGGGATCTCCTAGGAGCCCTTCGAGTGTCTTCCCCGAGTCCCTCCCAGTGCGGGCTGCCGGGGAAAGGCGGGGGTTGGGCTGGAAAAGCAGGTAGCATCTAGTGCCTCCCCCTGGACAGGGGAGGTAATTAGCGGACATCCCCCTGCCAGGGAACACCTGTGACACCAGGCAGCTGCGTGGAGGGCGGCCCCGAACCTCCCCCACACAGTCACCCGTGTTCCGGAATTCTGAGTGTGGGGGGGTTCCTTCTTCTGTCTGCAGCCCACGGGATCTCCTAGGAGCCCTTCGAGTGTCTTCCCCGAGTCCCTCCCAGTGCGGTCTCCCGGGGAAAGGAGGGGGTTGGGCTGGAAAAGCAGGTAGCATCTAGTGCCTCCCCATGGACAGGGGAGGTAATTAGCGGACTACCCCCTGCCAGGGAACACCTGTGACACCTGGCAGCTGCGTGGAGGGCGGCCCCGAACCTCCCCCACACAGTCAGCCGTGTTCCAGAATTCTGAGTGTGGGGAGGTTCCGTCTTCTGTCTGCAGCACCCGGGTTCTCCTAGGAGCCCTTCAAGTGTCTTCCCCGAGTCCCTCCCAGTGCGGGCTGCCGGGGAAAGGCGGGGGTTTGGCTGGAAACGCAGGTAGCATCTAGTGCCTCCCGATGGACAGGGGAGGTAATTAGCGGACTTCCCCTTGCGAGGGAACACCTGTGACACCAGGAAGCTGCGTGGGGGGCGGCCCTAAACCTCCCCCACACAGTCATCCGTGTTCCGGAATTCTGAGTGTGGGGAGGTTCCGTCTTCTGTCTGCAGCACCCGTGTTCTCCTAGGAGCCCTTCGAGTGTGTTCCCCGAGTCCCTCCCTGTGCGGGCGGCCGGGGAAATGCGGGGGTAGGGCTGGAAACGCAGGTAGCATCTAGTGCCTCCCCATGGACAGAGGAGGTAATTAGCGGACTACCCCCTGCCAGGGAACACCTGTGACACCAGGCAGCTGCGTGGAGGGCGGCCAAGAACCTCCCCCACACAGTCAGCCGTGTTCCGGAATTCTGAGTGTGGGGAGGTTCCATCTTCTGTCTGCAGCACCCGGGTTCTCCTAGGAGCCATTCGAGTGTCTTCCCCCAGTCCCTCCCAGTGCGGGCTGCCGGGGAAAGGCGGGGGTTGGGCTGGAAAAGCAGGTAGCATCTAGTGCCTCCCCATGGACAAGGGAGATAATTAGCGGACTTCCCCCTGCCAGGGAACACCTGTGACACCAGGCATCTTCGTGGAGGACGGCCCCAAACCTCCCCCACACAGTCGGCCGTGTTCCGGAATTCTGAGTGTGGGGAGGTTCCGTCTTCTGTCTGCAGCACCCGGGATCTCCTAGGAGCCCTTCGAGTGTCTTCCCCGAGTCCCTCCCAGTGCGGGCTACCGGGGAAAGGCGGGGGTTGGGCTGGAAAAGCAGGTAGCATCTAGTGCCTCCCCCTGGACAGGGGAGATAATTAGCGGACTTCCCCCTGCCAGGGAACACCTGTGACACCAGGCATCTTCGTGGAGGGCGGCCCCAAACCTCCCCCACACAGTCGGCCGTGTTCCGGAATTCTGAGTGTGGGGAGGTTCCGTCTTCTGTCTGCAGCACCCGGGATCTCCTAGGAGCCCTTCGAGTGTCTTCCCCGAGTCCCTCCCAGTGCGGGCTGCCGGGGAAAGGCGGGGGTTGGGCTGGAAACGCAGGTAGCATCTAGTGCCTCCTCATGGACAGGGGAGGTAATTAGGGGACATCCCCCTGCCAGGGAACACCTGTGACACCAGGAAGTTGCGTGGGGGCGGCCCTAAACCTCACCCACACAGTCAGCCCTGTTCCGGAATTCTGAGTGTGGGGAGGTTCCGTCTTCTGTCTGCAGCACCCGGGATCTCCTAGGAGCCCTTCGAGTGTCTTCCCCCAGTCCCTCACAGTGCGGGCTGCCGGGGAAAGGAGGGGGTTGTGCTGGAAACGCAGGTAGCATCTAGTGCCTCCCCATGGACTGGGGAGGTAATTAGCGGACTACCCCCTGCCAGGGAACACCTGTGACACCAGGCAGTTGCGTGGAGGGCGGCCCCGAACCTCCCCCACACAGTCAACCGTGTTCCGGAATTCTGAGTGTGGGGAGGTTCCGTCTTCTGTCTGCAGCACCCGGGATCTCCTAGGAGCCCTTCGAGTGTCTTCCCCGAGTACCTCCCAGTGCGGGCTGCCGTGGAAAGTCGGGGGTTGGGCTGGAAAAGCAGGTAGCATCTAGTGCCTCCCCCTGGACAGGGGAGGTAATTAGCGGACTTCCCCTTGCGAGGGAACACCTGTGACACAAGGCAGCTGCGTGGAGGGCGGCCCCGAACCTCCCCCACACAGTCAGCCGTGTTCCGGAATTCTGAGTGTGGGGAGGTTCCGTCTTCTGTCTGCAGCACCCAGGTTCTCCTAGGAGCCCTTCGAGTGTCTTCCCCGAGTCCCTCCCCTTGCCTGCGGCCGGGGAAAGGCGGGGGTTGGGCTGGAAACGCAGGTAGCATCTAGTGCCTCCCCATGGACAGGGGAGGTAATTAGAGGACTACCCCCTGCCAGGGAACACCTGTGACACCAGGCAGCTGCGTGGAGGGCGGCCCCGAACCTCCCCCACACAGTCGGCCGTGTTCCGGAATTCTGAGTGTGGGGAGGTTCCGTCTTCTGTCTGCAGCACCCGGGATCTCCTAGGAGCCCTTCGAGTGTCTTCCCCGAGTCCCTCCCAGTGCGGGCTGCCGGGGAAAGGCGGGGGTTGGGCTGGAAACGCAGGTAGCATCTAGTGCCTCCTCATGGACAGGGGAGGTAATTAGCGGACATCCCCCTGCCAGGGAACACCTGTGACACCAGGAAGTTGCGTGGGGGCGGCCCTAAACCTCACCCACACAGTCAGCCCTGTTCCGGAATTCTGAGTGTGGGGAGGTTCCGTCTTCTGTCTGCAGCACCCGGGATCTCCTAGGAGCCCTTCGAGTGTCTTCCCCCAGTCCCTCCCAGTGCGGGCTGCCGGGGAAAGGAGGGGGTTGTGCTGGAAACGCAGGTAGCATCTAGTGCCTCCCCATGGACTGGGGAGGTAATTAGCGGACTACCCCCTGCCAGGGAACACCTGTGACACCAGGCAGCTGCGTGGAGGGCGGCCCCGAACCTCCCCCACACAGTCAACCGTGTTCCGGAATTCTGAGTGTGGGGAGGTTCCGTCTTCTGTCTGCAGCACCCGGGATCTCCTAGGAGCCCTTCGAGTGTCTTCCCCGAGTACCTCCCAGTGCGGGCTGCCGGGGAAAGTCGGGGGTTGGGCTGGAAAAGCAGGTAGCATCTAGTGCCTCCCCCTGGACAGGGGAGGTAATTAGAGGACTACCCCCTGCCAGGGAACACCTGTGACACCAGGCAGCTGCGTGGAGGGCGGCCCCGAACCTCCCCCACACAGTCAGCCGTGTTCCGGAATTCTGAGTGTGGGGAGGTTCCGTCTTCTGTCTGCAGCTCCCAGGTTCTCCTAGGAGCCCTTCGAGTGTCTTCCCCGAGTCCCTCCCAGTGCGGGCTGCCGGGGAAATGCGGGGGTTTGGCTGGAAACGCAGGTAGCATCTAGTGCCTCCCCATGGACCAGGGAGGTAATTAGCGGACTTCCCCTTGCGAGGGAACACCTGTGACACAAGGCAGCTGCGTGGAGGGCGGCCCCGAACCTCCCCCACACAGTCAGCCGTGTTCCGGAATTCTGAGTGTGGGGAGGTTCCGTCTTCTGTCTGCAGCACCCGGGTTCTCCTAGGAGCCATTCGAGTGTCTTCCCCCAGTCCCTCCCAGTGCGGGCTGCCAGGGAAAGGCGGGGGTTGGGCTGGAAAAGCAGGTAGCATCTAGTGCCTCCCCATGGACAAGGGAGATAATTAGCGGACTTCCCCCTGCCAGGGAACACCTGTGACATCAGGCATCTTCGTGGAGGGCGGCCCCAAACCTCCCCCACACAGTCGGCCGTGTTCCGGAATTCTGAGTGTGGGGAGGTTCCGTCTTCTGTCTGCAGCACCCAGGTTCTCCTAGGAGCCCTTCGAGTGTCTTCCCCGAGTCCCTCCCAGTGCGGGCTGCCGGGGAAAGGCGGGGGTTTGGCTGGAAACGCAGGTAGCATCTAGTGCCTCCCCATGGACCAGGGAGGTAATTAGCGGACTTCCCCTTGCGAGGGAACACCTGTGACACAAGGCAGCTGCGTGGAGGGCGGCCCCGAACCTCCCCCACACAGTCAGCCGTGTTCCGGAATTCTGAGTGTGGGGAGGTTCCGTCTTCTGTCTGCAGCACCCGGGATCTCCTAGGAGCCCTTCGAGTGTATTCCCCGAGTCCCTCACAGTGCGGGCTGCCGGGGAAAGGCGGGGGTTGAGCTGCAAACGCAGGTAGCATCTAGTGCCTCCTCATGGACAGGGGAGGTAATTAGCGGACATCACCCTGCCAGGGAACACCTGTGACACCAGGCAGCTGCGTGGAGGGCGGCTCTGAACCTCCCCCTCACAGTCACCCGTGTTCCGGATTTCTGAGTGTGGGGGGGTTCCTTCTTCTGTCTGCAGCACACGGGATCTCCTAGGAGCCCTTCGAGTGTCTTCCCCGAGTCCCTCCCAGTGCGGGCTGCCGGGGAAAGGCGGGGGTTGGGCTGGAAAAGCAGGTAGCATCTAGTTCCTCCTCATGGACAGGGTAGGTAATTAGCGGACTTCCCCCTGCGAGGGAACACCTGTGACACCAGGAAGTTGCGTGGGGGCGGCCCTAAACCTCACCCACAGTCAGCCCTGTTCCGGAATTCTGAGTGTGGGGAGGTTACGTCTTCTGTCTGCAGCACCCGGGATCTCCTAGGAGCCCTTCGAGTGTCTTCCCCCAGTCCCTCCCAATGCGGGCTGCCGGGGAAAGGAGGGGGTTGTGCTGGAAACGCAGGTAGCATCTAGTGCCACCCCATGGACTGGGGAGGTAATTAGCGGACTACCCCCTGCCAGGGAACACCTGTGACACCAGGCAGCTGCGTGGAGGGCGGCCCCGAACCTCCCCCACACAGTCAACCGTGTTCCGGAATTCTGAGTGTGGGGAGGTTCCGTCTTCTGTCTGCAGCAACCGGGATCTCCTAGGAGCCCTTCGAGTGTCTTCCCCGAGTACCTCCCTGTGCGGGCTGCCGGGGAAAGTCGGGGGTTGGGCTGGAAAAGCAGGTAGCATCTAGTGCCTCCCCCTGGACAGGGGAGGTAATTAGCGGACTTCCCCTTGCGAGGGAACACCTGTGACACAAGGCAGCTGCGTGGAGGGCGGCCCCGAACCTCCCCCACACAGTCAGCCGTGTTCCGGAATTCTGAGTGTGGGGAGGTACCGTCTTCTGTCTGCAGCACCCGGGATCTCCTAGGAGCCCTTCGACTGTCTTCCCCGAGTCCATCCCAGTGCGGGCTACCGGGGAAAGGAGGGGGTTGGGCTGGAAAAGCAGGTAGCATCTAGTGCCTCCCCCTGGACAGGGGAGGAAATTAACGGACTTCCCCCTGCCAGGGAACACCTGTGACACCAGGCAGCTGCGTGGAGGGCGGCCCCGAACCTCCCCCACACAGTCACCCGTGTTCCGGAATTCTGAGTGTGGGGAGGTTCCGTCTTCTGTCTGCAGCACCCGGGATCTCCTAGGAGCCCTTCGAGTGTCTTCCCCGAGAACCTCCCAGTGCGGGCTGCCGGGGAAAGGCGGGGGTTGGGCTGGAAAAGCAGGTAGCATCTAGTGCCTCGCCCTGGACAGGGGAGGTAATTAGCGGACTTCCCCTTGCGAGGGAACACCTGTGACACAAGGCAGCTGCGTGGAGGGCGGCCCCGAACCTCCCCCACACAGTCAGCCGTGTTCCGGAATTCTGAGTGTGGGGAGGTACCGTCTTCTGTCTGCAGCACCCGGGATCTCCTAGGAGCCCTTCGAGTGTCTTCCCCGAGTCCATCCCAGTGCGGGCTACCGGGGAAAGGCGGGGGTATGGCTGGAAACGCAGGTAGCATCTAGTTCCTCCCCATGGACAGGGGAGGTAATTAGCGGACTACGCCCTGCCAGGGAACACCTGTGACACCAGGCAGCTGCGTGGAGGGCGGCCCCGAACCTCCCCCACACAGTCAGCCGTATTCCGGAATTCTGAGTGTGGGGAGGTTCCGTCTTCTGTCTGCAGCACCCGGGTTCTCCTACGAGCCCTTCGAGTGTCTTCCCCGAGTCCCTCCCAGTGCGGGCTGCCGGGGAAAGGCGGGGGTTTGGCTGGAAACGCAGGTAGCATCTAGTGCCTCCCCATGGAGAGGGGAGGTAATTAGCGGAATTCCCCTTGCGAGGGAACACCTGTGACACCAGGCAGCTGCGTGGAGGGCGGCCCCGAACCTCCCCCACACAGTCACCCGTGTTCCGGAATTCTGAGTGTGGGGGGGTTCCTTCTTCTGTCTGCAGCACACGGGATCTCCTAGGAGCACTTCGAGTGTCTTCCCCGAGTCCCTCTCAGTGCGGGCTGCCGGGGAAAGGCGGGGGTTGGGCTGGAAAAGCAGGTAGCATCTAGTGCCTCCCCCTGGACAGGGGAGGTAATTAGCGGACTTCCCCTTGCGAGGGAACCCCTGTGACACCAGGCAGCTGCGTGGAGGGCGGCTCCGAAATTCCCCCACACAGTCATACGTGTTCCGGAATTCTGAGTGTGGGGGGGTTCCTTCTACTGTCTGCAGCACACGGGATCTCCTAGGAGCCCTTCGAGTGTCTTCCCCGAGTCCCTCCCAGTGCGGGATGCCGGGGAAAGGCGGGGGTTTGGCTGGAAACGCAGGTAGCATCTAGTGCCTCCCCATGGACAGGGGAGGTAATTAGCGGACTTCCCCTTGCGAGGGAACACCTGTGACACCAGGAAGCTGCGTGGGGGGCGGCCCTAAACCTCCCCCACACAGTCATCCGTGTTCCGGAATTCTGAGTGTGGGGAGGTTCCGTCTTCTGTCTGCAGCACCCGGGTTCTCCTAGGAGCCCTTCGAGTGTCTTCCCCCAGTCCCTCCCAGTGCGGGCTACCGGGGAAAAGCGGGGGTTGGGCTGGAAAAGCAGGTAGCATCTAGTGCCTCCCCCTGGACAGGGGAGGTAATTAGCGGACTTCCCCCTGCCAGGGAACACCTGTGACACCAGGCAGCTGCGTGGAGGGCGGCCCCGAACCTCCCCCACACAGTCACCCGTGTTCCGGAATTCTGAGTGTGGGGAGCTTCCGTCTTCTGTCTGCAGCACCCGGGATCTCCTAGGAGCCCTTCGAGTGTCTTCACCGAGTCCCTCCCAGTGCGGGCGGCCGGGGAAAGGCGGGGGTTGGGCTGGAAACGCAGGTAGCATCTAGTGCCTCCTCATGGGCAGGGGAGGTAATGAGCGGACTTCCCCTTGCGAGGGAACCCCTGTGACACCAGGCAGCTGCGTGGAGGGCGGCTCCGAACCTCCCCCACACAGTCATACGTGTTCCGGAATTCTGAGTGTGGGGGGGTTCCTTCTTCTGTCTGCAGCACACGGGATCTCCTAGGAGCCCTTCGAGTGTCTTCCCCGAGTCCCTCCCAGTGCGGGCTGCCGGGGAAAGGCGGGGGTTTGGCTGGAAACGCAGGTAGCATCTAGTGTCTCCCCATGGACAGGGGAGGTAATTAGCGGACTTCCCCTTGCGAGGGAACACCTGTGACACCAGGAAGCTGCGTGGGGGGCGGCCCTAAACCTCCCCCACACAGTCATCCGTGTTCCGGAATTCTGAGTGTGGGGAGGTTCCGTCTTCTGTCTGCAGCACCCGGGTTCTCCTAGGAGCCCTTCGAGTGTCTTCCCCCAGTCCCTCCCAGTGCGGGCTACCGGGGAAAAGCGGGGGTTGGGCTGGAAAAGCAGGTAGCATCTAGTGCCTCCCCCTGGACAGGGGAGGTAATTAGCGGACTTCCCCCTGCCAGGGAACACCTGTGACACCAGGCAGCTGCGTGGAGGGCGGCCCCGAACCTCCCCCACACAGTCACCCGTGTTCCGGAATTCTGAGTGTGGGGAGCTTCCGTCTTCTGTCTGCAGCACCCGGGATCTCCTAGGAGCCCTTCGAGTGTCTTCACCGAGTCCCTCCCAGTGCGGGCGGCCGGGGAAAGGCGGGGGTTGGGCTGGAAACGCAGGTAGCATCTAGTGCCTCCTCATGGACAGGGGAGGTAATTAGCGGACTTCCCCCTGCGAGGGAACACCTGTGACACCAGGAAGTTGCGTGGGGGCGGCCCTAAACCTCACCCACACAGTCAGCCCTGTTCCGGAATTCTGAGTGTGGGGAGGTTACGTCTTCTGTCTGCAGCACCCGGGATCTCCTAGGAGCCCTTCGAGTGTCTTCCCCCAGTCCCTACCAGTGCGGGCTGCCGGGGAAAGGAGGGGGTTGTGCTGGAAAAGCAGGTAGTATCTAGTGCCTTCCCATGGACTGGGGAGGTAATTAGCGGACTACCCCCTGCCAGGGAACACCTGTGACACCAGGCAGCTGCGTGGAGGGCGGCCCCGAACATCCCCCACACAGTCAACCGTGTTCCGGAATTCTGAGTGTGGGGAGGTTCCGTCTTCTGTCTGCAGCACCCGGGATCTCCTAGGAGCCCTTCGAGTGTCTTCCCCGAGTCCCTCCCAGTGCGGGCTGCCGGGGAAAGGAGGGGGTTGGGCTGGAAAAGCAGGTAGCATCTAGTGCCTCCCCATGGACAGGGGAGGTAATAAGCGGACTACCCCCTGCCAGGGAACACCTGTGACACCAGGCAGCTGCGTGGAGGGCGGCCCCGATCCTCCCCCACACAGTCAGCCGTGTTCCAGAATTCTGAGTGTGGGGAGGTTCCGTTTCTGTCTGCAGCACCCGGGTTCTCCTAGGAGCCCTTCGAGTGTCTTCCCCGAGTCCCTCCCAGTGCGGGCTGCCGGGGAAAGGCGGGGGTTTGGCTGGAAACGCAGGTAGCATCTAGTGCCTCCCCATGGAGAGGGGAGGTAATTAGCGGAATTCCCCTTGCGAGGGAACACCTGTGACACCAGGCAGCTGCGTGGAGGGCGGCCCCGAACCTCCCCCACACAGTCACCCGTGTTCCGGAATTCTGAGTGTGGGGGGGTTCCTTCTTCTGTCTGCAGCACACGGGATCTCCTAGGAGCCCTTCGAGTGTCTTCCCCGAGTCCCTCTCAGTGCGGGCTGCCGGGGAAAGGCGGGGGTTGGGCTGGAAAAGCAGGTAGCATCTAGTGCCTCCCCCTGGACAGGGGAGGTAATTAGCGGACTTCCCCTTGCGAGGGAACCCCTGTGACACCAGGCAGCTGCGTGGAGGGCGGCTCCGAACCTCCCCCACACAGTCATACGTGTTCCGGAATTCTGAGTGTGGGGGGGTTCCTTCTTCTGTCTGCAGCACACGGGATCTCCTAGGAGCCCTTCGAGTGTCTTCCCCGAGTCCCTCCCAGTGCGGGCTGCCGGGGAAAGGCGGGGGTTTGGCTGGAAACGCAGGTAGCATCTAGTGCCTCCCCATGGACAGGGGAGGTAATTAGCGGACTTCCCCTTGCGAGGGAACACCTGTGACACCAGGAAGCTGCGTGGGGGGCGGCCCTAAACCTCCCCCACACAGTCATCCGTGTTCCGGAATTCTGAGTGTGGGGAGGTTCCGTCTTCTGTCTGCAGCACCCGGGTTCTCCTAGGAGCCCTTCGAGTGTCTTCCCCCAGTCCCTCCCAGTGCGGGCTACCGGGGAAAAGCGGGGGTTGGGCTGGAAAAGCAGGTAGCATCTAGTGCCTCCCCCTGGACAGGGGAGGTAATTAGCGGACTTCCCCCTGCCAGGGAACACCTGTGACACCAGGCAGCTTCGTGGAGGGCGGCCCCGAACCTCCCCCACACAGTCACCCGTGTTCCGGAATTCTGAGTGTGGGGAGCTTCCGTCTTCTGTCTGCAGCACCCGGAATCTCCTAGGAGCCCTTCGAGTGTCTTCCCCGAGTCCCTCCCAGTGCGGGCGGCCGGGGAAAGGCGGGGGTTGGGCTGGAATCGCAGGTAGCATCTAGTGCCTCCTCATGGACAGGGGAGGTAATTAGCGGACTTCCCCTTGCGAGGGAACCCCTGTGACACCAGGCAGCTGCGTGGAGGGCGGCTCCGAACCTCCCCCACACAGTCATACGTGTTCCGGAATTCTGAGTGTGGGGGGGTTCCTTCTTCTGTCTGCAGCACACGGGATCTCCTAGGAGCCCTTCGAGTGTCTTCCCCCAGTCCCTTCCAGTGCGGGCTGCCGGGGAAAGGCGGGGGTTGGGCTGGAAAAGCAGGTAGCATCTAGTGCCTCCCCATGGACAGGGGAGGTAATTAGCGGACTACCCCCTGCCAGGGAACACCTGTGACACCAGGCAGCTGCGTGGAGGGCGGCCCCGAACCTCCCCCACACAGTCAGCCGTGTTCCAGAATTCTGAGTGTGGGGAGGTTCCGTCTTCTGTCTGCAGCACCCGCGTTCTCCTAGGAGCCCTTCGAGTGTCTTCCCCGAGTCCCTCCCAGTGCGGGCTGCCGGGGAAAGGCGGGGGTTTGGCTGGAGACGCAGGTAGCATCTAGTGCCTCCCCATGGACAGGGGAGGTAATTAGCGGACTTCCCCTTGCGAGGGAACACCTGTGACACCAGGAAGCTGCGTGGGGGGCGGCCCTAAACTTCCCCCACACAGTCATCCGTGTTCCGGAATTCTGAGTGTGGGGAGGTTCCGTCTTCTGTCTGCAGCACCCGGGTTCTCCTAGGAGCCCTTCGAGTGTCTTCCCCGAGTCCCTCCCAGTGCGGGCTGCCGGGGAAAGGCGGGGGTTTGGCTGGAAACGCAGGTAGCATCTAGTGCCTCCCCATGGACAGGGGAGGTAATTAGCGGACTTCCCCTTGCGAGGGAACACCTGTGACACCAGGAAGCTGCGTGGGGGGCGGCCCTAAACCTCCCCCACACAGTCATCCGTGTTCCGGAATTCTGAGTGTGGGGAGGTTCCGTCTTCTGTCTGCAGCACCCGTGTTCTCCTAGGAGCCCTTCGAGTGTGTTCCCCGAGTCCCTCCCTGTGCGTGCGGCCGGGGAAAGGCGGGGGTTGTGCTGGAAAAGCAGGTAGCATCTAGTGCCTCCCCATGGACAGGGGAGGTAATTAGCGGACTACCCCCTGCCAGGGAACACCTGTGACACCAGGCAGCTGCGTGGAGGGCGGCCCCGAACCTCCCCCACACAGTCAGCCGTGTTCCGGAATTCTGAGTGTGGGGAAGTTCCGTCTTCTGTCTGCAGCACCCGGGTTCTCCTAGGAGCCATTCGAGTGTCTTCCCCCAGTCCCTCCCAGTGCGGGCTGCCGGGGAAAGGCGGGGGTTGGGCTGGAAAAGCAGGTAGCATCTAGTGCCTCCCCATGGACAAGGGAGATAATTAGCGGACTTCCCCCTGCCAGGGAACACCTGTGACACCAGGCATCTTCGTGGAGGGTGGCCCCAAATCTCCCCCACACAGTCGGCCGTGTTCCGGAATTCTGAGTGTGGGGAGGTTCCGTCTTCTGTCTGCAGCACCCGGGATCTCCTAGGGGCCCTTCGAGTGTCTTCTCCGAGTCCCTCCCAGTGCGGGCTGCCGGGGAAAGGCGGGGGTTGGGCTGGAAACGCAGGTAGCATCTAGTTCCTCCTCATGGACAGGGGAGGTATTTAGCGGACATCACCCTGCCAGGGAACACCTGTGACACCAGGCAGCTTCGTGGAGGGCGGCTCTGAACCTCCCCCTCACAGTCACCCGTGTTCCGGATTTCTGAGTGTGGGGGGGTTCCTTCTTCTGTCTGCAGCACACGGGATCTCCTAGGAGCCCTTCGAGAGTCTTCCCCGAGTCCCTCCCAGTGCGGGCTGCCTGGGAAAGGCGGGGGTTGGGCTGGAAAAGCAGGTAGCATCTAGTTCCTCCCCATGGACAGGGGAGGTAATTAGCGGACTGCGCCCTGCCAGGGAACACCTGTGACACCAGGCAGCTGCGTGGAGGGCGGCCCCGAACCTCCCCCACACAGTCAGCCGTATTCCGGAATTCTGAGTGTGGGGAGGTTCCGTCTTCTGTCTGCAGCACCCGGGTTCTCCTAGGAGCCCTTCGAGTGTCTTCCCCGAGTCCCTCCCAGTGCGGGCTGCCGGGGAAAGGCGGGGGTTTGGCTGGAAACGCAGGTAGCATCTAGTGCCTCCCCATGGAGAGGGGAGGTAATTAGCGGAATTCCCCTTGCGAGGGAACACCTGTGACACCAGGCAGCTGCGTGGAGGGCGGCCCCGAACCTCCCCAACACAGTCACCCGTGTTCCGGAATTCTGAGTGTGGGGGGGTTCCTTCTTCTGTCTGCAGCACACGGGATCTCCTAGGAGCCCTTCGAGTGTCTTCCCCGAGTCCCTCTCAGTGCGGGCTGCCGGGGAAAGGCGGGGGTTGGGCTGGAAAAGCAGGTAGCATCTAGTGCCTCCCCCTGGACAGGGGAGGTAATTAGCGGACTTCCCCTTGCGTGGGAACCCCTGTGACACCAGGCAGCTGCGTGGAGGGCGGCTCCGAACCTCCCCCACACAGTCATACGTGTTCCGGAATTCTGAGTGTGGGGGGGTTCCTTCTTCTGTCTGCAGCACACGGGATCTCCTAGGAGCCCTTCGAGTGTCTTCCCCCAGTCCCTCCCAGTGCGGGCTGCCGGGGAAAGGCGGGGGTTGGGCTGGAAAAGCAGGTAGCATCTAGTGCATCCCCATGGACAGGGGAGGTAATTAGCGGACTACCCACTGCCAGGGAACACCTGTGACACCAGGCAGCTGCGTGGAGGGTGGCCCCGAACCTCCCCCACACAGTCAGCCGTGTTCCAGAATTCTGAGTGTGGGGAGGTTCCGTCTTCTGTCTGCAGCACCCGGGTTCTCCTAGGAGCCCTTCGAGTGTCTTCCCCGAGTCCCTCCCAGTGCGGGCTGCCGGGGAAAGGCGGGGGTTTGGCTGGAAACGCAGGTAGCATCTAGTGCCTCCCCATGGACAGGGGAGGTAATTAGCGGACTTCCCCTTGCGAGGGAACACCTGTGACACCAGGAAGCTGCGTGGGGCGCGGCCCTAAACCTCCCCCACACAGTCATCCTTGTTCCGGAATTCTGAGTGTGGGGAGGTTCCGTCTTCTGTCTGCAGCACCCGGGTTCTCCTAGGAGCCCTTCGAGTGTCTTCCCCGAGTCCCTCCCAGTGCGGGCTGCCGGGGAAATGCGGGGGATTGGCTGGAAACGCAGGTAGCATCTAGTGCCTCCCCATGGACCATGGAGGTAATTAGCGGACTTCCCCTTGCGAGGGAACACCTGTGACACAAGGCAGCTGCATGGAGGGCGGCCCCGAACCTCCCCCACACAGTCAGCCGTGTTCCGGAATTCTGAGTGTGGGGAGGTTCCGTCTTCTGTCTGCAGCACCCAGGTTCTCCTAGGAGCCATTCGAGTGTCTTCCCCCAGTCCCTCCCAGTGCGGGCTGCCGGGGAAAGGCGGGGGTTGGGCTGGAAAAGCAGGTAGCATCTAGTGCCTCCCCATGGACAAGGGAGATAATTAGCGGACTTCCCCCTGCCAGGGAACACCTGTGACACCAGGCATCTTCGTGGAGGGCGGCCCCAAACCTCCCCCACACAGTCGGCCGTGTTCCGGAATTCTGAGTGTGGGGAGGTTCCGTCTTCTGTCTGCAGTACCCGGGATCTCCTAGGAGCCCTTCGAGTGTCTTCCCCCAGTCCCTCCCAGTGCGGGCTGCCGGGGAAAGGAGGGGGTTGTGCTGGAAACGCAGGTAGCATCTAGTGCCTCCCCATGGACAGGGGAGGTAATTAGCGGACTTCCCCTTGCGAGGGAACACCTGTGACACCAGGAAGCTGCGTGGGGGGCGGCCCTAAACCTCCCCCACACAGTCATCCGTGTTCCGGAATTCTGAGTGTGGGGAGGTTCCGTCTTCTGTCTGCAGCACCCGTGTTCTCCTAGGAGCCCTTCGAGTGTGTTCCCCGAGTCCCTCCCTGTGCGTGCGGCCGGGGAAAGGCGGGGGTTGTGCTGGAAAAGCAGGTAGCATCTAGTGCCTCCCCATGGACAGGGGAGGTAATTAGCGGACTACCCCCTGCCAGGGAACACCTGTGACACCAGGCAGCTGCGTGGAGGGCGGCCCCGAACCTCCCCCACACAGTCAGCCGTGTTCCGGAATTCTGAGTGTGGGGAAGTTCCGTCTTCTGTCTGCAGCACCCGGGTTCTCCTAGGAGCCATTCGAGTGTCTTCCCCCAGTCCCTCCCAGTGCGGGCTGCCGGGGAAAGGCGGGGGTTGGGCTGGAAAAGCAGGTAGCATCTAGTGCCTCCCCATGGACAAGGGAGATAATTAGCGGACTTCCCCCTGCCAGGGAACACCTGTGACACCAGGCATCTTCGTGGAGGGTGGCCCCAAATCTCCCCCACACAGTCGGCCGTGTTCCGGAATTCTGAGTGTGGGGAGGTTCCGTCTTCTGTCTGCAGCACCCGGGATCTCCTAGGGGCCCTTCGAGTGTCTTCTCCGAGTCCCTCCCAGTGCGGGCTGCCGGGGAAAGGCGGGGGTTGGGCTGGAAACGCAGGTAGCATCTAGTGCCTCCTCATGGACAGGGGAGGTATTTAGCGGACATCACCCTGCCAGGGAACACCTGTGACACCAGGCAGCTTCGTGGAGGGCGGCTCTGAACCTCCCCCTCACAGTCACCCGTGTTCCGGATTTCTGAGTGTGGGGGGGTTCCTTCTTCTGTCTGCAGCACACGGGATCTCCTAGGAGCCCTTCGAGAGTCTTCCCCGAGTCCCTCCCAGTGCGGGCTGCCTGGGAAAGGCGGGGGTTGGGCTGGAAAAGCAGGTAGCATCTAGTTCCTCCCCATGGACAGGGGAGGTAATTAGCGGACTACGCCCTGCCAGGGAACACCTGTGACACCAGGCAGCTGCGTGGAGGGCGGCCCCGAACCTCCCCCACACAGTCAGCCGTATTCCGGAATTCTGAGTGTGGGGAGGTTCCGTCTTCTGTCTGCAGCACCCGGGTTCTCCTAGGAGCCCTTCGAGTGTCTTCCCCGAGTCCCTCCCAGTGCGGGCTGCCGGGGAAAGGCGGGGGTTTGGCTGGAAACGCAGGTAGCATCTAGTGCCTCCCCATGGAGAGGGGAGGTAATTAGCGGAATTCCCCTTGCGAGGGAACACCTGTGACACCAGGCAGCTGCGTGGAGGGCGGCCCCGAACCTCCCCAACACAGTCACCCGTGTTCCGGATTTCTGAGTGTGGGGGGGTTCCTTCTTCTGTCTGCAGCACACGGGATCTCCTAGGAGCCCTTCGAGTGTCTTCCCCGAGTCCCTCTCAGTGCGGGCTGCCGGGGAAAGGCGGGGGTTGGGCTGGAAAAGCAGGTAGCATCTAGTGCCTCCCCCTGGACAGGGGAGGTAATTAGCGGACTTCCCCTTGCGAGGGAACCCCTGTGACACCAGGCAGCTGCGTGGAGGGCGGCTCCGAACCTCCCCCACACAGTCATACGTGTTCCGGAATTCTGAGTGTGGGGGGGTTCCTTCTTCTGTCTGCAGCACACGGGATCTCCTAGGAGCCCTTCGAGTGTCTTCCCCCAGTCCCTCGCTGTGCGGGCTGCCGGGGAAAGGCGGGGGTTTGGCTGGAAACGCAGGTAGCATCTAGTGCCTCCCCATGGACCAGGGAGGTAATTAGCGGACTTCCCCTTGCGAGGGAACACCTGTGACACCAGGCATCTTCGTGGAGGGCGGCCCCAAACCTCCCCCACACAGTCGGCCGTGTTCCGGAATTCTGAGTGTGGGGAGGTTCCGTCTTCTGTCTGCAGCACCCGGGATCTCCTAGGAGCCCTTCGAGTGTCTTCCCCGAGTCCCTCCCAGTGCGGGCTACCGGGGAAAGGCGGGGGTTGTGCTGGAAACGCAGGTAGCATCTAGTGCCTCCCCCTGGACAGGGGAGGTAATTAACGGACTTCCCCTTGCGAGGGAACACCTGTGACACCAGGAAGCTGCGTGGAGGGCGGCCCTAAACTTCCCCACACAGTCACCCTTGTTCCGGAATTCTGAGTGTGGGGAGGTTCCGTCTTCTGTCTGCAGCACCCGGGTTCTCCTAGGAGCCCTTCGATTGTCTTCCCCCAGTCCCTCCCAGTGCGGGCTGCCGGGGAAAGGTGAGGGTTGGGCTGGAAAAGCAGGTAGCATCTAGTGCCTCCCCCTGGACAGGGGAGGTAATTAGTGGACATCACCCTGCCAGGGAACACCTGTGACACCAGGCAGCTGCGTGGAGGGCGGCTCTGAACCTCCCCCTCACAGTCACCCTTGTTCCGGATTTCTGAGTGTGGGGGGGTTCCTTCTTCTGTCTGCAGCACACGGGATCTCCTGGGAGCCATTCGAGTGTCTTCCCCGAGTCCCTCCCAGTGCGGGCTGCCGGGGAAAGGCGGGGGTTTGGCTGGAAACGCAGGTAGCATCTAGTGCCTCCCCATGGACAGGGGAGGTAATTAGCGGACTTCCCCTTGCGAGGGAACACCTGTGACACAAGGCAGCTGCGTGGAGGGCGGCCCCGAACCTCCCCCACACAGTCAGCCGTGTTCCGGAATTCTGAGTGTGGGGAGGTACCGTCTTCTGTCTGCAGCACCCGGGATCTCCTAGGAGCCCTTCGAGTGTCTTCCCCGAGTCCATCCCAGTGCGGGTTACCGGGGAAAGGCGGGGGTTGGGCTGGAAAAGCAGGTAGCATCTAGTGCCTCCCCCTGGACAGGGGAGGTAATTAACGGACTTCCCCCTGCCAGGGAACACCTGTGACACCAGGCAGCTGCGTGGAGGGCGGCCCCGAACCTCCCCCACACAGTCACCCGTGTTCCGGAATTCTGAGTGTGGGGAGGTTCCGTCTTCTGTCTGCAGCACCCGGGATCTCCTAGGAGCCCTTCGAGTGTCTTCCCCGAGTCCCTCCCAGTGCGGGCTACCGGGGAAAGGCGGGGGTTGGGCTGGAAAAGCAGGTAGCATCTAGTGCCTCCCCCTGGACAGGGGAGGTAATTAGCGGACTTCCCCTTGCGAGGGAACCCCTGTGACACCAGGCAGCTGCGTGGAGGGCGGCTCCGAACCTCCCCCACACAGTCATACGTGTTCCGGAATTCTGAGTGTGGGGGGGTTCCTTCTTCTGTCTGCAGCACACGGGATCTCCTAGGAGCCCTTCGAGTGTCTTCCCCCAGTCCCTCGCAGTGCGGGCTGCCGGGGAAAGGCGGGGGTTTGGCTGGAAACGCAGGTAGCATCTAGTTCCTCCCCATGGACCAGGGAGGTAATTAGCGGACTTCCCCTTGCGAGGGAACACCTGTGACACCAGGCATCTTCGTGGAGGGCGGCCCCAAACCTCCCCCACACAGTCGGCCGTGTTCCGGAATTCTGAGTGTGGGGAGGTTCCGTCTTCTGTCTGCAGCACCCGGGATCTCCTAGGAGCCCTTCGAGTGTCTTCCCCGAGTCCCTCCCAGTGCGGGCTACCGGGGAAAGGCGGGGGTTGGGCTGGAAAAGCAGGTAGCATCTAGTGCCTCCCCCTGGACAGGGGAGATATTTAGCGGACTTCCCCCTGCCAGGGAACACCTGTGACACCAGGCATCTTCTTGGAGGGCGGCCCCAAACCTCCCCCACACAGTCGGCCGTGTTCCGGAATTCTGAGTGTGGGGAGGTTCCGTCTTCTGTCTGCAGCACCCGGGATCTCCTAGGAGCCCTTCGAGTGTCTTCCCCGAGTCCCTCCCAGTGCGGGCTGCCGGGGAAAGGCGGGGGTTGGGCTGGAAACGCAGGTAGCATCTAGTGCCTCCCCCTGGACAGGGGAGGTAATTAACGGACTTCCCCTTGCGAGGGAACACCTGTGACACCAGGAAGCTGCGTGGAGGGCGGCCCTAAACTTCCCCACACAGTCACCCTTGTTCCGGAATTCTGAGTGTGGGGAGGTTCCGTCTTCTGTCTGCAGCACCCGGGTTCTCCTAGGAGCCCTTCGATTGTCTTCCCCCAGTCCCTCCCAGTGCGGGCTGCCGGGGAAAGGTGAGGGTTGGGCTGGAAAAGCAGGTAGCATCTAGTGCCTCCCCCTGGACAGGGGAGGTAATTAGTGGACATCACCCTGCCAGGGAACACCTGTGACACCAGGCAGCTGCGTGGAGGGCGGCTCTGAACCTCCCCCTCACAGTCACCCTTGTTCCGGATTTCTGAGTGTGGGGGGGTTCCTTCTTCTGTCTGCAGCACACGGGATCTCCTGGGAGCCATTCGAGTGTCTTCCCCGAGTCCCTCCCAGTGCGGGCTGCCGGGGAAAGGCGGGGGTTTGGCTGGAAACGCAGGTAGCATCTAGTGCCTCCCCATGGACAGGGGAGGTAATTAGCGGACTTCCCCTTGCGAGGGAACACCTGTGACACAAGGCAGCTGCGTGGAGGGCGGCCC
The DNA here is from genome assembly GCF_048773025.1 of Camelus bactrianus. Classification (NCBI taxonomy): domain Eukaryota; kingdom Metazoa; phylum Chordata; class Mammalia; order Artiodactyla; family Camelidae; genus Camelus; species Camelus bactrianus. The sequence goes on from NC_133540.1 coordinate 1,744,435, forward strand.
CGAACCTCCCCCACACAGTCAGCCGTGTTCCGGAATTCTGAGTGTGGGGAGGTACCGTCTTCTGTCTGCAGCACCCGGGATCTCCTAGGAGCCCTTCGAGTGTCTTCCCCGAGTCCATCCCAGTGCGGGCTACCGGGGAAAGGCGGGGGTTGGGCTGGAAAAGCAGGTAGCATCTAGTGCCTCCCCCTGGACAGGGGAGGTAATTAACGGACGTCCCCCTGCCAGGGAACACCTGTGACACCAGGCAGCTGCGTGGAGGGCGGCCCCGAACCTCCCCCACACAGTCACCCGTGTTCCGGAATTCTGAGTGTGGGGAGGTTCCGTCTTCTGTCTGCAGCACCCGGGATCTCCTAGGAGCCCTTCGAGTGTCTTCCCCGAGTCCCTCCTAGTGCGGGCTACCGGGGAAAGGCGGGGGTTGGGCTGGAAAAGCAGGTAGCATCTAGTTCCTCCCCATGGACAGGGTAGGTAATTAGCGGACTACCCCCTGCCAGGGAACACCTGTGACACCAGGCAGCTGCGTGGAGGGCGGCCCCGAACCTCCCCCACACAGTCAGCCGTGTTCCGGAATTCTGAGTGTGGGGAGGTTCCGTCTTCTGTCTGCAGCACCCAGGTTCTCCTAGGAGCCCTTCGAGTGTCTTCCCCGAGTCCCTCCCAGTGCGGGCTGCCGGGGAAATGCGGGGGTTTGGCTGGAAACGCAGGTAGCATCTAGTGCCTCCTCATGGACAGGGGAGGTAATTAGCGGACATCACCCTGCCAGGGAACACCTGTGACACCAGGCAGCTGCGTGGAGGGCGGCTCTGAACCTCCCCCTCACAGTCACCCGTGTTCCGGATTTCTGAGTGTGGGGGGGTTCCTTCTTCTGTCTGCAGCACACGGGATCTCCTAGGAGCCCTTCGAGTGTCTTCCCCGAGTCCCTCCCAGTGCGGGCTGCCGGGGAAAGGCGGGGGTTTGGCTGGAAACGCAGGTAGCATCTAGTGCCTCCCCATGGAGAGGGGAGGTAATTAGCGGAATTCCCCTTGCGAGGGAACACCTGTGACACCAGGCAGCTGCGTGGAGGGCGGCCCCGAACCTCCCCCACACAGTCACACGTGTTCCGGAATTCTGAGTGTGGGGGGGTTCCTTCTTCTGTCTGCAGCACACGGGATCTCCTAGGAGCCCTTCGAGTGTCTTCCCCCAGTCCCTCCCAGTGCGGGCTGCCGGGGAAAGGAGGGGGTTGTGCTGGAAACGCAGGTAGCATCTAGTGCCTCCCCATGGACAAGGGAGATAATTAGCGGACTACCCCCTGCCAGGGAACACCTGTGACACCAGGCAGCTGCGTGGAGGGCGGCCCCGAACCTCCCCCACACAGTCACCCGTGTTCCGGAATTCTGAGTGTGGGGACGTTCCGTCTTCTGTCTGCAGCACCCGGGATCTCCTAGGAGCCCTTCGAGTGTCTTCCCCGAGTCCCTCCCAGTGCGGGCTGCCGGGGAAAGGCGGGGGTTTGGCTGGAAACGCAGGTAGTATCTAGTGCCTCCCCATGGACCAGGGAGGTAATTAGCGGACTTCCCCTTGCGAGGGAACACCTGTGACACAAGGCAGCTGCGTGGAGGGCGGCCCCGAACCTCCCCCACACAGTCAGCCGTGTTCCGGAATTCTGAGTGTGGGGAGGTTCCGTCTTCTGTCTGCAGCACCCGGGTTCTCCTAGGAGCCATTCGAGTGTCTTCCCCCAGTCCCTCCCAGTGCGGGCTGCCGGGGAAAGGCGGGGGTTGGGCTGGAAAAGCAGGTAGCATCTAGTGCCTCCCCATGGACAAGGGAGATAATTAGCGGACTTCCCCCTGCCAGGGAACACCTGTGACACCAGGCATCTTCGTGGAGGGCGGCCCCAAACCTCCCCCACACAGTCGGCCGTGTTCCGGAATTCTGAGTGTGGGGAGGTTCCGTCTTCTGTCTGCAGCACCCGGGATCTCCTAGGAGCCCTTCGAGTGTCTTCCCCGAGTCCCTCCCAGTGCGGGCTGCCGGGGAAAGGCGGGGGTTGGGCTGGAAACGCAGGTAGCATCTAGTGCCTCCTCATGGACAGGGGAGGTAATTAGCGGACATCACCCTGCCAGGGAACACCTGTGACACCAGGCAGCTGCGTGGAGGGCGGCTCTCAACCTCCCCCTCACAGTCACCCGTGTTCCGGATTTCTGAGTGTGGGGAGGTTCCGTCTTCTGTCTGCAGCACCCGGGTTCTCCTAGGAGCACTTCGAGTGTCTTCCCCCAGTCCCTCCCAGTGCGGGCTGCCGGGGAAAGGTGGGGGTTGGGCTGGAAAAGCAGGTAGCATCTAGTGCCTCCCCCTGGACAGGGGAGGTAATTAGTGGACATCACCCTGCCAGGGAACACCTGTGACACCAGGCAGCTGCGTGGAGGGCGGCTCTGAACCTCCCCCTCACAGTCACCCGTGTTCCGGATTTCTGAGTGTGGGGGGGTTCCTTTTTCTGTCTGCAGCACACGGGATCTCCTAGGAGCCCTTCGAGTGTCTTCCCCGAGTCCCTCCCAGTGCGGGCTGCCGGGGAAAGGCGGGGGTTGGGCTGGAAAAGCAGGTAGCATCTAGTTCCTCCCCATGGACAGGGGAGGTAATTAGCGGACTACGCCCTGCCAGGGAAAACCTGTGACACCAGGCAGCTGCGTGGAGGGCGGCCCCGAACCTCCCCCACACAGTCAGCCGTATTCCGGAATTCTGAGTGTGGGGAGGTTCCGTCTTCTGTCTGCAGCACCCGGGTTCTCCTAGGAGCCCTTCGAGTGTCTTCCCCGAGTCCCTCCCAGTGCGGGCTGCCGGGGAAAGGCGGGGGTTGGGCTGGAAACGCAGGTAGCATCTAGTGCCTCCTCATGGACAGGGGAGGTAATTAGCGGACATCACCCTGCCAGGGAACACCTGTGACACCAGGCAGCTGCGTGGAGGGCGGCTCTGAACCTCCCCCTCACAGTCACCCGTGTTCCGGATTTCTGAGTGTGGGGGGGTTCCTTCTTCTGTCTGCAGCACACGGGATCTCCTAGGAGCCCTTCGAGTGTCTTCCCCGAGTCCCTCCCTGTGCGGGCTGCCGGGGAAAGGCAGGGGTTTGGCTGGAAACGCAGGTAGCATCTAGTACCTCCCCATGGACAGGGGAGGTAATTAGCGGACTTCCCCTTGCGAGGGAACACCTGTGACACCAGGAAGCTGCGTGTGGGGCGGCCCTAAACCTCCCCCACACAGTCATCCGTGTTCCGGAATTCTGAGTGTGGGGAGGTTCCGTCTTCTGTCTGCAGCACCCGGGATCTCCTAGGAGCCCTTCGAGTGTCTTCCCCGAGTCCCTCCCAGTGCGGGCTACCGGGGAAAGGCGGGGGTTGGGCTGGAAAAGCAGGTAGCATCTAGTTCCTCCCCATGGACAGGGTAGGTAATTAGCGGACTACCCCCTGCCAGGGAACACCTGTGACACCAGGCAGCTGCGTGGAGGGCGGCCCCGAACCTCCCCCACACAGTCAGCCGTGTTCCGGAATTCTGAGTGTGGGGAGGTTCCGTCTTCTGTCTGCAGCACCCAGGTTCTCCTAGGAGCCCTTCGAGTGTCTTCCCCGAGTCCCTCCCAGTGCGGGCTGCCGGGGAAATGCGGGGGTTTGGCTGGAAACGCAGGTAGCATCTAGTGCCTCCTCATGGACAGGGGAGGTAATTAGCGGACATCACCCTGCCAGGGAACACCTGTGACACCAGGCAGCTGCGTGGAGGGCGGCTCTGAACCTCCCCCTCACAGTCACCCGTGTTCCGGATTTCTGAGTGTGGGGGGGTTCCTTCTTCTGTCTGCAGCACACGGGATCTCCTAGGAGCCCTTCGAGTGTCTTCCCCGAGTCCCTCCCAGTGCGGGCTGCCGGGGAAAGGCGGGGGTTTGGCTGGAAACGCAGGTAGCATCTAGTGCCTCCCCATGGAGAGGGGAGGTAATTAGCGGAATTCCCCTTGCGAGGGAACACCTGTGACACCAGGCAGCTGCGTGGAGGGCGGCCCCGAACCTCCCCCACACAGTCACACGTGTTCCGGAATTCTGAGTGTGGGGGGGTTCCTTCTTCTGTCTGCAGCACACGGGATCTCCTAGGAGCCCTTCGAGTGTCTTCCCCCAGTCCCTCCCAGTGCGGGCTGCCGGGGAAAGGAGGGGGTTGTGCTGGAAACGCAGGTAGCATCTAGTGCCTCCCCATGGACAAGGGAGATAATTAGCGGACTACCCCCTGCCAGGGAACACCTGTGACACCAGGCAGCTGCGTGGAGGGCGGCCCCGAACCTCCCCCACACAGTCACCCGTGTTCCGGAATTCTGAGTGTGGGGACGTTCCGTCTTCTGTCTGCAGCACCCGGGATCTCCTAGGAGCCCTTCGAGTGTCTTCCCCGAGTCCCTCCCAGTGCGGGCTGCCGGGGAAAGGCGGGGGTTTGGCTGGAAACGCAGGTAGTATCTAGTGCCTCCCCATGGACCAGGGAGGTAATTAGCGGACTTCCCCTTGCGAGGGAACACCTGTGACACAAGGCAGCTGCGTGGAGGGCGGCCCCGAACCTCCCCCACACAGTCAGCCGTGTTCCGGAATTCTGAGTGTGGGGAGGTTCCGTCTTCTGTCTGCAGCACCCGGGTTCTCCTAGGAGCCATTCGAGTGTCTTCCCCCAGTCCCTCCCAGTGCGGGCTGCCGGGGAAAGGCGGGGGTTGGGCTGGAAAAGCAGGTAGCATCTAGTGCCTCCCCATGGACAAGGGAGATAATTAGCGGACTTCCCCCTGCCAGGGAACACCTGTGACACCAGGCATCTTCGTGGAGGGCGGCCCCAAACCTCCCCCACACAGTCGGCCGTGTTCCGGAATTCTGAGTGTGGGGAGGTTCCGTCTTCTGTCTGCAGCACCCGGGATCTCCTAGGAGCCCTTCGAGTGTCTTCCCCGAGTCCCTCCCAGTGCGGGCTGCCGGGGAAAGGCGGGGGTTGGGCTGGAAACGCAGGTAGCATCTAGTGCCTCCTCATGGACAGGGGAGGTAATTAGCGGACATCACCCTGCCAGGGAACACCTGTGACACCAGGCAGCTGCGTGGAGGGCGGCTCTCAACCTCCCCCTCACAGTCACCCGTGTTCCGGATTTCTGAGTGTGGGGAGGTTCCGTCTTCTGTCTGCAGCACCCGGGTTCTCCTAGGAGCACTTCGAGTGTCTTCCCCCAGTCCCTCCCAGTGCGGGCTGCCGGGGAAAGGTGGGGGTTGGGCTGGAAAAGCAGGTAGCATCTAGTGCCTCCCCCTGGACAGGGGAGGTAATTAGTGGACATCACCCTGCCAGGGAACACCTGTGACACCAGGCAGCTGCGTGGAGGGCGGCTCTGAACCTCCCCCTCACAGTCACCCGTGTTCCGGATTTCTGAGTGTGGGGGGGTTCCTTTTTCTGTCTGCAGCACACGGGATCTCCTAGGAGCCCTTCGAGTGTCTTCCCCGAGTCCCTCCCAGTGCGGGCTGCCGGGGAAAGGCGGGGGTTGGGCTGGAAAAGCAGGTAGCATCTAGTTCCTCCCCATGGACAGGGGAGGTAATTAGCGGACTACGCCCTGCCAGGGAAAACCTGTGACACCAGGCAGCTGCGTGGAGGGCGGCCCCGAACCTCCCCCACACAGTCAGCCGTATTCCGGAATTCTGAGTGTGGGGAGGTTCCGTCTTCTGTCTGCAGCACCCGGGTTCTCCTAGGAGCCCTTCGAGTGTCTTCCCCGAGTCCCTCCCAGTGCGGGCTGCCGGGGAAAGGCGGGGGTTGGGCTGGAAACGCAGGTAGCATCTAGTGCCTCCTCATGGACAGGGGAGGTAATTAGCGGACATCACCCTGCCAGGGAACACCTGTGACACCAGGCAGCTGCGTGGAGGGCGGCTCTGAACCTCCCCCTCACAGTCACCCGTGTTCCGGATTTCTGAGTGTGGGGGGGTTCCTTCTTCTGTCTGCAGCACACGGGATCTCCTAGGAGCCCTTCGAGTGTCTTCCCCGAGTCCCTCCCAGTGCGGGCTGCCGGGGAAAGGCAGGGGTTTGGCTGGAAACGCAGGTAGCATCTAGTACCTCCCCATGGACAGGGGAGGTAATTAGCGGACTTCCCCTTGCGAGGGAACACCTGTGACACCAGGAAGCTGCGTGTGGGGCGGCCCTAAACCTCCCCCACACAGTCATCCGTGTTCCGGAATTCTGAGTGTGGGGAGGTTCCGTCTTCTGTCTGCAGCACCCGGGTTCTCCTAGGAGCCCTTCGAGTGTCTTCCCCGAGTCCCTCCTAGTGCGGGCTGCCGGGGAAAGGCGGGGGTTTGGCTGGAAACGCAGGTAGCATCTAGTGCCTCCCCCTGGACAGGGGAGGTAATTAGTGGACATCACCCTGCCAGGGAACACCTGTGACACCAGGCAGCTGCGTGGAGGGCGGCTCTGAACCTCCCCCTCACACTCACCCTTGTTCTGGATTTCTGAGTGTGGGGGGGTTCCTTCTTCTGTCTGCAGCACACGGGATCTCCTAGGAGCCCTTCGAGTGTCTTCCCCGAGTCCCTCCCAGTGCGGGCTGCCGGGGAAAGGCGGGGGTTTGGCTGGAAAAGCAGGTAGCATCTAGTGCCTCCCCCTGGACAGGGGAGGTAATTAGCGGACTTCCCCTTGCGAGGGAACCCCTGTGACACCAGGCAGCTGCGTGGAGGGCGGCTCCGAACCTCCCCCACACAGTCATACGTGTTCCGGAATTCTGAGTGTGGGGGGGTTCCTTCTTCTGTCTGCAGCACACGGGATCTCCTAGGAGCCCTTCGAGTGTCTTCCCCCAGTCCCTCCCTGTGCGGGCTGCCGGGGAAAGGCGGGGTTTGGGCTGGAAAAACAGGTAGCATCTAGTGCCTCCCCATGGACAGGGGAGGTTATTAGCGGACTACCCCCTGCCAGGGAACACCTGTGACACCAGGCAGCTGCGTGGAGGGCGGCCCCGAACCTCCCCCACACAGTCAGCCGTGTTCCAGAATTCTGAGTGTGGGGAGGTTCCGTCTTCTGTCTGCAGCACCCGGGTTCTCCTAGGAGCCCTTCGAGTGTCTTCCCCGAGTCCCTCCCAGTGCGGGCTACCGGGGAAAGGCGGGGGTTGGGCTGGAAAAGCAGGTAGCATCTTGTGCCTCCCCCTGGACAGGGGAGATATTTAGCGGACTTCCCCCTGCCAGGGAACACCTGTGACACCAGGCATCTTCGTGGAGGGTGGCCCCAAACCTCCCCCACACAGTCGGCCGTGTTCCGGAATTCTGAGTGTGGGGAGGTTCCGTCTTCTGTCTGCAGCACCCGGGATCTCCTAGGAGCCCTTCGAGTGTCTTCCCCGAGTCCCTCCCAGTGCGGGCTGCCGGGGAAAGGCGGGGGTTGGGCTGGAAAAGCAGGTAGCATCTAGTGCCTCCCCCTGGACAGGGGAGGTAATTAACGGACTTCCCCTTGCGAGGGAACACCTGTGACACCAGGAAGCTGCGTGGAGGGCGGCCCTAAACTTCCCCACACAGTCACCCTTGTTCCGGAATTCTGAGTGTGGGGAGGTTCCGTCTTCTGTCTGCAGCACCCGGGTTCTCCTAGGAGCCCTTCGAGTGTCTTCCCCCAGTCCCTCCCTTGCGGGCTGCCGGGGAAAGGTGGGGGTTGGGCTGGAAAAGCAGGTAGCATCTAGTGCCTCCCCCTGGACAGGGGAGGTAATTAGTGGACATCACCCTGCCAGGGAACACCTGTGACACCAGGCAGCTGCGTGGAGGGCGGCTCTGAACCTCCCCCTCACAGTCACCCTTGTTCCGGATTTCTGAGTGTGGGGGGGTTCCTTCTTCTGTCTGCAGCACACGGGATCTCCTGGGAGCCCTTCGAGTGTCTTCCCCGAGTCCCTCCCATTGCGGGCTGCTGGGGAAAGGCGGGGGTTGGGCTGGAAACGCAGGTAGCATCTAGTTCCTCCCCATGGACGGGGGAGGTAATTAGCGGACTTCCCCTTGCGAGGGAACACCTGTGACACCAGGAAGCTGCGTGGAGGGCGGCCCTAAACTTCCCCACACAGTCACCCTTGTTCCGGAATTCTGAGTGTGGGGAGGTTCCGTCTTCTGTCTGCAGCACCCGGGTTCTCCTAGGAGCCCTTCGAGTGTCTTCCCCCAGTCCCTCCAAGTGCGGGCTGCCGGGGAAAGTTGGGGGTTGGGCTGGAAAAGCAGGTAGCATCTAGTGCCTCCCCCTGGACAGGGGAGGTAATTAGTGGACATCACCCTGCCAGGGAACACCTGTGACACCAGGCAGCTGCGTGGAGGGCGGCTCTGAACCTCCCCCTCACAGTCACCCTTGTTCTGGATTTCTGAGTGTGGGGGTTTTCCTTCTTCTGTCTGCAGCACACGGGATCTCCTAGGAGCCCTTCGAGTGTCTTCCCCGAGTCCCTCCCAGTGCGGGCTGCCGGGGAAAGGCGGGGGTTGGGCTGGAAAAGCAGGTAGCATCTAGTGCCTCCCCCTGGACAGCGGAGGTAATTAGTGGACATCACCCTGCCAGGGAACACCTGTGACACCAGGCAGCTGCGTGGAGGGCGGCTCTGAACCTCCCCCTCACACTCACCCTTGTTCTGGATTTCTGAGTGTGGGGGGGTTCCTTCTTCTGTCTGCAGCACACGGGATCTCCTAGGAGCCCTTCGAGTGTCTTCCCCGAGTCCCTCCCAGTGCGGGCTGCCGGGGAATGGCGGGGGTTTGGCTGGAAAAGCAGGTAGCATCTAGTGCCTCCCCCTGGACAGGGGAGGTAATTAGCGGACTTCCCCTTGCGAGGGAACCCCTGTGACACCAGGCAGCTGCGTGGAGGGCGGCTCCGAACCTCCCCCACACAGTCATACGTGTTCCGGAATTCTGAGTGTGGGGGGGTTCCTTCTTCTGTCTGCAGCACACGGGATCTCCTAGGAGCCCTTCGAGTGTCTTCCCCCAGTCCCTCCCAGTGCGGGCTGCCGGGGAAAGGCGGGGTTTGGGCTGGAAAAACAGGTAGCATCTAGTGCCTCCCCATGGACAGGGGAGGTTATTAGCGGACTACCCCCTGCCAGGGAACACCTGTGACACCAGGCAGCTGCGTGGAGGGCGGCCCCGAACCTCCCCCACACAGTCAGCCGTGTTCCAGAATTCTGAGTGTGGGGAGGTTCCGTCTTCTGTCTGCAGCACCCGGGTTCTCCTAGGAGCCCTTCGAGTGTCTTCCCCGAGTCCCTCCCAGTGCGGGCTGCCGGGGAAAGGCGGGGGTTTGGCTGGAAACGCAAGTAGCATCTAGTGCCTCCCCATGGACAAGGGAGATAATTAGCGGACTTCCCCCTGCCAGGGAACACCTGTGACACCAGGCAACTTCGTGGAGGGCGGCCCCAAACCTCCCCCACACAGTCGGCCGTGTTCCGGAATTCTGAGTGTGGGGAGGTTCCGTCTTCTGTCTGCAGCACCCGGGATTTCCTAGGAGCCCTTCGAGTGTCTTCCCCGAGTCCCTCCCAGTGCGGGCTGCCGGGGAAAGGCGGGGGTTGGGCTGGAAACGCAGGTAGCATCTAGTGCCTCCTCATGGACAGGGGAGGTAATTAGCGGACATCACCCTGCCAGGGAACACCTGTGACACCAGGCAGCTGCGTGGAGGGCGGCTCTGAACCTCCCCCTCACAGTCACCCGTGTTCTGGATTTCTGAGTGTGGGGGGGTTCCTTCTTCTGTCTGCAGCACACGGGATCTCCTAGGAGCCCTTCGAGTGTCTTCCCCGAGTCCCTCCCAGTGCGGGCTGCCGGGGAAAGGCGGGGGTTGGGCTGGAAAATCAGGTAGCATCTAGTTCCTCCCCATGGACAGGGGAGGAAATTAGCGGACTACGCCCTGCCAGGGAACACCTGTGACACCAGGCAGCTGCGTGGAGGGCGGCCCCGAACCTCCCCCACACAGTCAGCCGTATTCCGGAATTCTGAGTGTGGGGAGGTTCCGTCTTCTGTCTGCAGCACCCGGGTTCTCCTAGGAGCCCTTCGAGTGTCTTCCCCGAGTCCCTCCCAGTGCGGGCTGCCGGGGAAAGGCGGGGGTTTGGCTGGAAACGCAGGTAGCATCTAGTGCCTCCCCATGGAGAGGGGAGGTAATTAGCGGAATTCCCCTTGCGAGGGAACACCTGTGACACCAGGCAGCTGCGTGGAAGGCGGCTCCGAACCTCCCCCACACAGTCACCCGTGTTCCGGAATTCTGAGTTTGGGGGGGTTCCTTCTTCTGTCTGCAGCACACGGGATCTCCTAGGAGCCCTTCGAGTGTCTTCCCCGAGTCCCTCCCAGTGCGGGCTGCCGGGGAAAGGCGGGGGTTGGGCTGGAAACGCAGGTAGCATCTAGTGCCTCCTCATGGACAGGGGAGGTAATTAGCGGACATCACCCTGGCAGGGAACACCTGTGACACCAGGCAGCTGCGTGGAGGGCGGCTCTGAACCTCCCCCTCACAGTCATACGTGTTCCGGATTTCTGAGTGTGGGGAGGTTCCGTCTTCTGTCTGCAGCACACGGGATCTCCTAGGAGCCCTTCGAGTGTCTTCCCCGAGTCCCTCCCAGTGCGGGCTGCCGGGGAAAGGCGGGGGTTGGGCTGGAAAAGCAGGTAGCATCTAGTTCCTCCCCATGGACAGGGGAGGTAATTAGCGGACTACGCCCTGCCAGGGAACACCTGTGACACCAGGCAGCTGCGTGGAGGGCGGCCCCGAACCTCCCCCACACAGTCACCCGTGCTCCGGAATTCTGAGTGTGGGGAGGTTCCATCTTCTGTCTGCAGCACACGGGATCTCCTAGGAGCCCTTCGAGTGTCTTCCCCGAGTCCCTCCCAGTGCGGGCTGCCGGGGAAAGGCGGGGGTTGGGCTGGAAAAGCAGGTAGCATCTAGTTCCTCCCCATGGACAGGGGAGGTAATTAGCGGACTACGCCCTGCCAGGGAACACCTGTGACACCAGGCAGCTGCGTGGAGGGCGGCCCCGAACCTCCCCCACACAGTCAGCCGTGTTCCGGAATTCTGAGTGTGGGGAGGTTCCGTCTTCTGTCTGCAGCACCCGGGTTCTCCTAGGAGCAATTCGAGGGTCTTCCCCCAGTCCCTCCCAGTGCGGGCTGCCGGGGAAAGGCGGGGGTTGGGCTGGAAAAGCAGGTAGCATCTAGTGCCTCCCCATGGACAAGGGAGATAATTAGCGGACTTCCCCCTGCCAGGGAACACCTGTGACACCAGGCAGCTGCGTGGAGGGCGGCCCCGAACCTCCCCCACACAGTCACCCGTGTTCCGGAATTCTGAGTGTGGGGAGGTTCCGTCTTCTGTCTGCAGCACCCGGGTTCTCCTAGGAGCCCTTCGAGTGTCTTCCCCGAGTCCCTCCCAGTGCGGGCTGCCGGGGAAAGGCGGGGGTTTGGCTGGAAACGCAGGTAGCATCTAGTGCCTCCCCATGGAGAGGGGAGGTAATTAGCGGACTTCCCCCTGCCAGGGAACACCTGTGACACCAGGCAGCTGCGTGGAGGGCGGCCCCGAACCTCCCCCACACAGTCACCCGTGTTCCGGAATTCTGAGTGTGGGGAGGTTCCGTCTTCTGTCTGCAGCACCCGGGATCTCCTAGGAGCCCTTCGAGTGTCTTCCCCGAGTCCCTCCCAGTGCGGGCTGCCGGGGAAAGGCGGGGGTTTGGCTGGAAACGCAGGTAGTATCTAGTGCCTCCCCATGGACCAGGGAGGTAATTAGCGGAATTCCCCTTGCGAGGGAACACCTGTGACACAAGGCAGCTGCGTGGAGGGCGGCCCCGAACCTCCCCCACACAGTCAGCCGTGTTCCGGAATTCTGAGTGTGGGGAGGTTCCGTCTTCTGTCTGCAGCACCCGGGTTCTCCTAGGAGCCCTTCGAGTGTCTTCCCCCAGTCCCTCCCAGTGCGGGCTGCCGGGGAAAGGCGGGGTTTGGGCTGGAAAAACAGGTAGCATCTAGTGCCTCCCCATGGACAGGGGAGGTTATTAGCGGACTACCCCCTGCCAGGGAACACCTGTGACACCAGGCAGCTGCGTGGAGGGCGGCCCCGAACCTCCCCCACACAGTCAGCCGTGTTCCAGAATTCTGAGTGTGGGGAGGTTCCGTCTTCTGTCTGCAGCACCCGGGTTCTCCTAGGAGCCCTTCGAGTGTCTTCCCCGAGTCCCTCCCAGTGCGGGCTGCCGGGGAAAGGCGGGGGTTTGGCTGGAAACGCAAGTAGCATCTAGTGCCTCCCCATGGACAAGGGAGATAATTAGCGGACTTCCCCCTGCCAGGGAACACCTGTGACACCAGGCAACTTCGTGGAGGGCGGCCCCAAACCTCCCCCACACAGTCGGCCGTGTTCCGGAATTCTGAGTGTGGGGAGGTTCCGTCTTCTGTCTGCAGCACCCGGGATTTCCTAGGAGCCCTTCGAGTGTCTTCCCCGAGTCCCTCCCAGTGCGGGCTGCCGGGGAAAGGCGGGGGTTGGGCTGGAAACGCAGGTAGCATCTAGTGCCTCCTCATGGACAGGGGAGGTAATTAGCGGACATCACCCTGCCAGGGAACACCTGTGACACCAGGCAGCTGCGTGGAGGGCGGCTCTGAACCTCCCCCTCACAGTCACCCGTGTTCTGGATTTCTGAGTGTGGGGGGGTTCCTTCTTCTGTCTGCAGCACACGGGATCTCCTAGGAGCCCTTCGAGTGTCTTCCCCGAGTCCCTCCCAGTGCGGGCTGCCGGGGAAAGGCGGGGGTTGGGCTGGAAAATCAGGTAGCATCTAGTTCCTCCCCATGGACAGGGGAGGAAATTAGCGGACTACGCCCTGCCAGGGAACACCTGTGACACCAGGCAGCTGCGTGGAGGGCGGCCCCGAACCTCCCCCACACAGTCAGCCGTATTCCGGAATTCTGAGTGTGGGGAGGTTCCGTCTTCTGTCTGCAGCACCCGGGTTCTCCTAGGAGCCCTTCGAGTGTCTTCCCCGAGTCCCTCCCAGTGCGGGCTGCCGGGGAAAGGCGGGGGTTTGGCTGGAAACGCAGGTAGCATCTAGTGCCTCCCCATGGAGAGGGGAGGTAATTAGCGGAATTCCCCTTGCGAGGGAACACCTGTGACACCAGGCAGCTGCGTGGAAGGCGGCTCCGAACCTCCCCCACACAGTCACCCGTGTTCCGGAATTCTGAGTTTGGGGGGGTTCCTTCTTCTGTCTGCAGCACACGGGATCTCCTAGGAGCCCTTCGAGTGTCTTCCCCGAGTCCCTCCCAGTGCGGGCTGCCGGGGAAAGGCGGGGGTTGGGCTGGAAAAGCAGGTAGCATCTAGTGCCTCCCCCTGGACAGGGGAGGTAATTAGCGGACTTCCCCTTGCGAGGGAACCCCTGTGACACCAGGCAGCTGCGTGGAGGGCGGCTCCGAACCTCCCCCACACAGTCATACGTGTTCCGGTATTCTGAGTGTGGGGGGGTTCCTTCTTCTGTCTGCAGCACACGGGATCACCTAGGAGCCCTTCGAGTGTCTTCCCCCAGTCCCTCCCAGTGCGGGCTGCCGGGGAAAGGCGGGGGTTTGGCTGGAAACGCAGGTAGCATCTAGTGCCTCCCCATGGACAGGGGAGGTAATTAGCGGACTACCCCCTGCCAGGGAACACCTGTGACACCAGGCAGCTGCGTGGAGGGCGGCCCCGAACCTCCCCCACACAGTCAGCCGTGTTCCGGAATTCTGAGTGTGGGGAGGTACCGTCTTCTGTCTGCAGCACCCGGGATCTCCTAGGAGCCCTTCGAGTGTCTTCCCCGAGTCCATCCCAGTGCGGGCTACCGGGGAAAGGCGGGGGTTGGGCTGGAAAAGCAGGTAGCATCTAGTGCCTCCCCATGGACAGGGGAGGTAATTAACGGACTTCCCCCTGCCAGGGAACACCTGTGACACCAGGCAGCTGCGTGGAGGGCGGCCCCGAACCTCCCCCACACAGTCACCCGTGTTCCGGAATTCTGAGTGTGGGGAGGTTCCGTCTTCTGTCTGCAGCACCCGGGATCTCCTAGGAGCCCTTCGAGTGTCTTCCCCGAGTCCCTCCCAGTGCGGGCTACCGGGGAAAGGCGGGGGTTGGGCTGGAAAAGCAGGTAGCATCTAGTTCCTCCCCATGGACAGGGTAGGTAATTAGCGGACTACCCCCTGCCAGGGAACACCTGTGACACCAGGCAGCTGCGTGGAGGGCGGCCCCGAACCTCCCCCTCACAGTCAGCCGTGTTCCGGAATTCTGAGTGTGGGGAGGTTCCGTCTTCTGTCTGCAGCACCCAGGTTCTCCTAGGAGCCCTTCGAGTGTCTTCCCCCAGTCCCTCCCAGTGCGGGCTGCCGGGGAAAGGAGGGGGTTGTGCTGGAAACGCAGGTAGCATCTAGTGCCTCCCCATGGACAAGGGAGATAATTAGCGGACTTCCCCCTGCCAGGGAACACCTGTGACACCAGGCAGCTGCGTGGAGGGCGGCCCCGAACCTCCCCCACACAGTCACCCGTGTTCCGGAATTCTGAGTGTGGGGAGGTTCCGTCTTCTGTCTGCAGCACCCGGGATCTCCTAGGAGCCCTTCGAGTGTCTTCCCCGAGTCCCTCCCAGTGCGGGCTGCCGGGGAAAGGCGGGGGTTTGGCTGGAAACGCAGGTAGTATCTAGTGCCTCCCCATGGACCAGGGAGGTAATTAGCGGACTTCCCCTTGCGAGGGAACACCTGTGACACAAGGCAGCTGCGTGGAGGGCGGCCCCGAACCTCCCCCACACAGTCAGCCGTGTTCCGGAATTCTGAGTGTGGGGAGGTTCCGTCTTCTGTCTGCAGCACCCGGGTTCTCCTAGGAGCCATTCGAGTGTCTTCCCCCAGTCCCTCCCAGTGCGGGCTGCCGGGGAAAGGCGGGGGTTGGGCTGGAAAAGCAGGTAGCATCTAGTGCCTCCCCATGGACAAGGGAGATAATTAGCGGACTTCCCCCTGCCAGGGAACACCTGTGACACCAGGCATCTTCGTGGAGGGCGGCCCCAAACCTCCCCCACACAGTCGGCCGTGTTCCGGAATTCTGAGTGTGGGGAGGTTCCGTCTTCTGTCTGCAGCACCTGGGATCTCCTAGGAGCCCTTCGAGTGTCTTCCCCGAGTCCCTCCCAGTGCGGGCTGCCGGGGAAAGGCGGGGGTTGGGCTGGAAACGCAGGTAGCATCTAGTGCCTCCTCATGGACAGGGGAGGTAATTAGCGGACATCACCCTGCCAGGGAACACCTGTGACACCAGGCAGCTGCGTGGAGGGCGGCTCTCAACCTCCCCCTCACAGTCACCCGTGTTCCGGATTTCTGAGTGTGGGGAGGTTCCGTCTTCTGTCTGCAGCACCCGGGTTCTCCTAGGAGCCATTCGAGTGTCTTCCCCCAGTCCCTCCCAGTGCGGGCTGCCGGGGAAAGGCGGGGGTTGGGCTGGAAAAGCAGGTAGCATCTAGTGCCTCCCCATGGACAAGGGAGATAATTAGCGGACTTCCCCCTGCCAGGGAACACCTGTGACACCAGGCAGCTGCATGGAGGGCGGCCCCGAACCTCCCCCACACAGTCACCCGTGTTCCGGAATTCTGAGTGTGGGGAGGTTCCGTCTTCTGTCTGCAGCACCCGGGATCTCCTAGGAGCCCTTCGAGTGTCTTCCCCGAGTCCCTCCCAGTGCGGGCTGCCGGGGAAAGGCGGGGGTTGGGCTGGAAAAGCAGGTAGCATCTAGTGCCTCCTCATGGACAGGGGAGGTAATTAGCGGACATCACCCTGCCAGGGAACACCTGTGACACCAGGCAGCTGCGTGGAGGGCGGCTCTGAACCTCCCCCTCACAGTCACCCGTGTTCCGGATTTCTGAGTGTGGGGGGGTTCCTTCTTCTGTCTGCAGCACACGGGATCTCCTAGGAGCCCTTCGAGTGTCTTCCCCGAGTCCCTCCCAGTGCGGGCTGCTGGGGAAAGGCGGGGGTTGGGCTGGAAAACAGGTAGCATCTAGTTCCTCCCCATGGACAGGGGAGGTAATTAGCGGACTACGCCCTGCCAGGGAACACCTGTGACACCAGGCAGCTGCGTGGAGGGCGGCCCCGAACCTCCCCCACACAGTCAGCCGTGTTCCGGAATTCTGAGTGTGGGGAGGTTCCGTCTTCTGTCTGCAGCACCCGGGTTCTCCTAGGAGCCATTCGAGTGTCTTCCCCCAGTCCCTCCCAGTGCGGGCTGCCGGGGAAAGGCGGGGGTTGGGCTGGAAAAGCAGGTAGCATCTAGTGCCTCCCCATGGACAAGGGAGATAATTAGCGGACTTCCCCCTGCCAGGGAACACCTGTGACACCAGGCAGCTGCGTGGAGGGCGGCCCCGAACCTCCCCCACACAGTCGGCCGTGTTCCGGAATTCTGAGTGTGGGGAGGTTCCGTCTTCTGTCTGCAGCACCCGGGATCTCCTAGGAGCCCTTCGAGTGTCTTCCCCGAGTCCCTCCCAGTGCGGGCTACCGGGGAAAGGCGGGGGTTGGGCTGGAAAAGCAGGTAGCATCTAGTGCCTCCCCCTGGACAGGGGAGATATTTAGCGGACTTCCCCCTGCCAGGGAACACCTGTGACACCAGGCATCTTCGTGGAGGGTGGCCCCAAACCTCCCCCACACAGTCGGCCGTGTTCCGGAATTCTGAGTGTGGGGAGGTTCCGTCTTCTGTCTGCAGCACCCGGGATCTCCTAGGAGCCCTTCGAGTGTCTTCCCCGAGTCCCTCCCAGTGCGGGCTGCCGGGGAAAGGCGGGGGTTGGGCTGGAAAAGCAGGTAGCATCTAGTGCCTCCCCCTGGACAGGGGAGATATTTAGCGGACTTCCCCCTGCCAGGGAACACCTGTGACACCAGGCATCTTCGTGGAGGGCGGCCCCAAACCTCCCCCACACAGTCGGCCGTGTTCCGGAATTCTGAGTGTGGGGAGGTTCCGTCTTCTGTCTGCAGCACCCGGGATCTCCTAGGAGCCCTTCGAGTGTCTTCCCCGAGTCCCTCCCAGTGCGGGCTGCCGGGGAAAGCCGGGGGTTGGGCTGGAAACGCAGGTAGCATCTAGTGCCTCCCCCTGGACAGGGGAGGTAATTAACGGACTTCCCCTTGCGAGGGAACACCTGTGACACCAGGAAGCTGCGTGGAGGGCGGCCCTAAACTTCCCCACACAGTCACCCTTGTTCCGGAATTCTGAGTGTGGGGAGGTTCCGTCTTCTGTCTGCAGCACCCGGGTTCTCCTAGGAGCCCTTCGAGTGTCTTCCCCCAGTCCCTCCCTTGCGGGCTGCCGGGGAAAGGTGGGGGTTGGGCTGGAAAAGCAGGTAGCATCTAGTGCCTCCCCCTGGACAGGGGAGGTAATTAGTGGACATCACCCTGCCAGGGAACACCTGTGACACCAGGCAGCTGCGTGGAGGGCGGCTCTGAACCTCCCCCTCACAGTCACCCTTGTTCCGGATTTCTGAGTGTGGGGGGGTTCCTTCTTCTGTCTGCAGCACACGGGATCTCCTGGGAGCCCTTCGAGTGTCTTCCCCGAGTCCCTCCCATTGCGGGCTGCTGGGGAAAGGCGGGGGTTGGGCTGGAAACGCAGGTAGCATCTAGTTCCTCCCCATGGACAGGGGAGGTAATTAGCGGACTTCCCCTTGCGAGGGAACACCTGTGACACCAGGAAGCTGCGTGGAGGGCGGCCCTAAACTTCCCCACACAGTCACCCTTGTTCCGGAATTCTGAGTGTGGGGAGGTTCCGTCTTCTGTCTGCAGCACCCGGGTTCTCCTAGGAGCCCTTCGAGTGTCTTCCCCCAGTCCCTCCAAGTGCGGGCTGCCGGGGAAAGTTGGGGGTTGGGCTGGAAAAGCAGGTAGCATCTAGTGCCTCCCCCTGGACAGGGGAGGTAATTAGTGGACATCACCCTGCCAGGGAACACCTGTGACACCAGGCAGCTGCGTGGAGGGCGGCTCTGAACCTCCCCCTCACAGTCACCCTTGTTCTGGATTTCTGAGTGTGGGGGTTTTCCTTCTTCTGTCTGCAGCACACGGGATCTCCTAGGAGCCCTTCGAGTGTCTTCCCCGAGTCCCTCCCAGTGCGGGCTGCCGGGGAAAGGCGGGGGTTGGGCTGGAAAAGCAGGTAGCATCTAGTGCCTCCCCCTGGACAGCGGAGGTAATTAGTGGACATCACCCTGCCAGGGAACACCTGTGACACCAGGCAGCTGCGTGGAGGGCGGCTCTGAACCTCCCCCTCACACTCACCCTTGTTCTGGATTTCTGAGTGTGGGGGGGTTCCTTCTTCTGTCTGCAGCACACGGGATCTCCTAGGAGCCCTTCGAGTGTCTTCCCCGAGTCCCTCCCAGTGCGGGCTGCCGGGGAAAGGCGGGGGTTTGGCTGGAAAAGCAGGTAGCATCTAGTGCCTCCCCCTGGACAGGGGAGGTAATTAGCGGACTTCCCCTTGCGAGGGAACCCCTGTGACACCAGGCAGCTGCGTGGAGGGCGGCTCCGAACCTCCCCCACACAGTCATACGTGTTCCGGAATTCTGAGTGTGGGGGGGTTCCTTCTTCTGTCTGCAGCACACGGGATCTCCTAGGAGCCCTTCGAGTGTCTTCCCCCAGTCCCTCCCAGTGCGGGCTGCCGGGGAAAGGCGGGGTTTGGGCTGGAAAAACAGGTAGCATCTAGTGCCTCCCCATGGACAGGGGAGGTTATTAGCGGACTACCCCCTGCCAGGGAACACCTGTGACACCAGGCAGCTGCGTGGAGGGCGGCCCCGAACCTCCCCCACACAGTCAGCCGTGTTCCAGAATTCTGAGTGTGGGGAGGTTCCGTCTTCTGTCTGCAGAACCCGGGTTCTCCTAGGAGCCCTTCGAGTGTCTTCCCCGAGTCCCTCCCAGTGCGGGCTGCCGGGGAAAGGCGGGGGTTTGGCTGGAAACGCAAGTAGCATCTAGTGCCTCCCCATGGACAAGGGAGATAATTAGCGGACTTCCCCCTGCCAGGGAACACCTGTGACACCAGGCAACTTCGTGGAGGGCGGCCCCAAACCTCCCCCACACAGTCGGCCGTGTTCCGGAATTCTGAGTGTGGGGAGGTTCCGTCTTCTGTCTGCAGCACCCGGGATTTCCTAGGAGCCCTTCGAGTGTCTTCCCCGAGTCCCTCCCAGTGCGGGCTGCCGGGGAAAGGCGGGGGTTGGGCTGGAAACGCAGGTAGCATCTAGTGCCTCCTCATGGACAGGGGAGGTAATTAGCGGACATCACCCTGCCAGGGAACACCTGTGACACCAGGCAGCTGCGTGGAGGGCGGCTCTGAACCTCCCCCTCACAGTCACCCGTGTTCCGGAATTCTGAGTGTGGGGGGGTTCCTTCTTCTGTCTGCAGCACACGGGATCTCCTAGGAGCCCTTCGAGTGTCTTCCCCGAGTCCCTCCCAGTGCGGGCTGCCGGGGAAAGGCGGGGGTTTGGCTGGAAACGCAGGTAGCATCTAGTGCCTCCCCATGGACAGGGGAGGTAATTAGCGGACTACCCCCTGCCAGGGAACACCTGTGACACCAGGCAGCTGCGTGGAGGGCGGCCCCGAACCTCCCCCACACAGTCAGCCGTGTTCCGGAATTCTGAGTGTGGGGAGGTACCGTCTTCTGTCTGCAGCACCCGGGATCTCCTAGGAGCCCTTCGAGTGTCTTCCCCGAGTCCATCCCAGTGCGGGCTACCGGGGAAAGGCGGGGGTTGGGCTTGAAAAGCAGGTAGCATCTAGTGCCTCCCCATGGACAGGGGAGGTAATTAACGGACTTCCCCCTGCCAGGGAACACCTGTGACACCAGGCAGCTGCGTGGAGGGCGGCCCCGAACCTCCCCCACACAGTCACCCGTGTTCCGGAATTCTGAGTGTGGGGAGGTTCCGTCTTCTGTCTGCAGCACCCGGGATCTCCTAGGAGCCCTTCGAGTGTCTTCCCCGAGTCCCTCCCAGTGCGGGCTACCGGGGAAAGGCGGGGGTTGGGCTGGAAAAGCAGGTAGCATCTAGTTCCTCCCCATGGACAGGGTAGGTAATTAGCGGACTACCCCCTGCCAGGGAACACCTGTGACACCAGGCAGCTGCGTGGAGGGCGGCCCCGAACCTCCCCCTCACAGTCAGCCGTGTTCCGGAATTCTGAGTGTGGGGAGGTTCCGTCTTCTGTCTGCAGCACCCAGGTTCTCCTAGGAGCCCTTCGAGTGTCTTCCCCGAGTCCCTCCCAGTGCGGGCTGCCGGGGAAAGGCGGGGGTTTGGCTGGAAACGCAGGTAGCATCTAGTGCCTCCTCATGGACAGGGGAGGTAATTAGCGGACATCACCCTGCCAGGGAACACCTGTGACACCAGGCAGCTGCGTGGAGGGCGGCTCTGAACCTCCCCCTCACAGTCACCCGTGTTCCGGATTTCTGAGTGTGGGGGGGTTCCTTCTTCTGTCTGCAGCACACGGGATCTCCTAGGAGCCCTTCGAGTGTCTTCCCCGAGTCCCTCCCAGTGCGGGCTGCCGGGGAAAGGCGGGGGTTTGGCTGGAAACGCAGGTAGCATCTAGTGCCTCCCCATGGAGAGGGGAGGTAATTAGCGGAATTCCCCTTGCGAGGGAACACCTGTGACACCAGGCAGCTGCGTGGAGGGCGGCCCCGAACCTCCCCCACACAGTCAGCCGTGTTCCGGAATTCTGAGTGTGGGGGGGTTGCTTCTTCTGTCTGCAGCACACGGGATCTCCTAGGAGCCCTTCGAGTGTCTTCCCCCAGTCCCTCCCAGTGCGGGCTGCCGGGGAAAGGAGGGGGTTGTGCTGGAAACGCAGGTAGAATCTAGTGCCTCCCCATGGACTGGAGAGGTAATTAGCGGACTACCCCCTGCCAGGGAACACCTGTGACACCAGGCAGCTGCGTGGAGGGCGGCCCCGAACCTCCCCCTCACAGTCACCCTTGTTCCGGATTTCTGAGTGTGGGGGGGTTCCTTCTTCTGTCTGCAGCACACGGGATCTCCTAGGAGCCCTTCGAGTGTCTTCCCCGAGTCCCTCCCAGTGCGGGCTGCCGGGGAAAGGCAGGGGTTTGGCTGGAAACGCAGGTAGCATCTAGTACCTCCCCATGGACAGGGGAGGTAATTAGCGGACTTCCCCTTGCGAGGGAACACCTGTGACACCAGGAAGCTGCGTGTGGGGCGGCCCTAAACCTCCCCCACACAGTCATCCGTGTTCCGGAATTCTGAGTGTGGGGAGGTTCCGTCTTCTGTCTGCAGCACCCGGGTTCTCCTAGGAGCCCTTCGAGTGTCTTCCCCGAGTCCCTCCTAGTGCGGGCTGCCGGGGAAAGGCGGGGGTTTGGCTGGAAACGCAGGTAGCATCTAGTGCCTCCCCATGGACCAGGGAGGTAATTAGCGGACTTCCCCTTGCGAGGGAACACCTGTGACACAAGGCAGCTGCGTGGAGGGCGGCCCCGAACCTCCCCCACACAGTCAGCCGTGTTCCGGAATTCTGAGTGTGGGGAGGTTCCGTCTTCTGTCTGCAGCACCCGGGTTCTCCTAGGAGCCATTCGAGTGTCTTCCCCCAGTCCCTCCCAGTGCGGGCTGCCGGGGAAATGCGGGGGTTGGGCTGGAAAAGCAGGTAGCATCTAGTGCCTCCCCATGGACAAGGGAGATAATTAGCGGACTTCCCCCTGCCAGGGAACACCTGTGACACCAGGCAGCTGCGTGGAGGGCGGCCCCGAACCTCCCCCACACAGTCACCCGTGTTCCGGAATTCTGAGTGTGGGGAGGTTCCGTCTTCTGTCTGCAGCACCCGGGATCTCCTAGGAGCCCTTCGAGTGTCTTCCCCGAGTCCCTCCCAGTGCGGGCTGCCGGGGAAAGGCGGGGGTTGGGCTGGAAACGCAGGTAGCATCTAGTGCCTCCTCATGGACAGGGGAGGTAATTAGCGGACATCACCCTGCCAGGGAACACCTGTGACACCAGGCAGCTGCGTGGAGGGCGGCTCTGAACCTCCCCCTCACAGTCACCCGTGTTCCGGATTTCTGAGTGTGGGGGGGTTCCTTCTTCTGTCTGCAGCACACGGGATCTCCTAGGAGCCATTCGAGTGTCTTCCCCGAGTCCCTCCCAATGCGGGCTGCCGGGGAAAGGCGGGGGTTGGGCTGGAAAAGCAGGTAGCATCTAGTGCCTCCCCATGGACAGGGGAGGTAATTAGCGGACTACGCCCTGCCAGGGAACACCTGTGACACCAGGCAGCTGCGTGGAGGGCGGCTCTGAACCTCCCCCTCACAGTCACCCGTGTTCCGGATTTCTGAGTGTGGGGGGGTTCCTTCTTCTCTCTGCAGCACCCGGGTTCTCCTAGGAGCCATTCGAGTGTCTTCCCCCAGTCCCTCCCAGTGCGGGCTGCCGGGGAAAGGCGGGGGTTGGGCTGGAAAACAGGTAGCATCTAGTGCCTCCCCATGGACAGGGGAGGTAATTAGCGGACTACGCCCTGCCAGGGAACACCTGTGACACCAGGCAGCTGCGTGGAGGGCGGCCCCGAACCTCCCCCACACAGTCAGCCGTGTTCCGGAATTCTGAGTGTGGGGAGGTTCCGTCTTCTGTCTGCAGCACCCGGGTTCTCCTAGGAGCCATTCGAGTGTCTTCCCCCAGTCCCTCCCAGTGCGGGCTGCCGGGGAAAGGCGGGGGTTGGGCTGGAAAAGCAGGTAGCATCTAGTGCCTCCTCATGGACAAGGGAGGTAATTAGCGGACATCACCCTGGCAGGGAACACCTGTGACACCAGGCAGCTGCGTGGAGGGCGGCCCCGAACCTCCCCCACACAGTCACCCGTGTTCCGGATTTCTGAGTGTGGGGAGGTTCCGTCTTCTGTCTGCAGCACCCGGGATCTCCTAGGAGCCCATCGAGTGTCTTCCCCGAGTCCCTCCCAGTGCGGGCTGCCGGGGAAAGGCGGGGGTTGGGCTGGAAACGCAGGTAGCATCTAGTGCCTCCCCATGGAGCGGGGAGGTAATTAGCGGAATTCCCCTTGCGAGGGAACACCTGTGACACCAGGCAGCTGCGTGGAGGGCGGCCCCGAACCTCCCCCACACAGTCAGCCGTGTTCCGGAATTCTGAGTGTGGGGGGGTTGCTTCTTCTGTCTGCAGCACCCGGGATCTCCTAGGAGCCCTTCGAGTGTCTTCCCCCAGTCCCTCCCAGTGCGGGCTGCCGGGGAAAGGAGGGGGTTGTGCTGGAAACGCAGGTAGAATCTAGTGCCTCCCCATGGACTGGAGAGGTAATTAGCGGACTACCCCCTGCCAGGGAACACCTGTGACACCAGGCAGCTGCGTGGAGGGCGGCCCCGAACCTCCCCCTCACAGTCACCCTTGTTCCGGATTTCTGAGTGTGGGGGGGTTCCTTCTTCTGTCTGCAGCACACGGGATCTCCTAGGAGCCCTTCGAGTGTCTTCCCCGAGTCCCTCCCAGTGCGGGCTGCCGGGGAAAGGCAGGGGTTTGGCTGGAAACGCAGGTAGCATCTAGTACCTCCCCATGGACAGGGGAGGTAATTAGCGGACTTCCCCTTGCGAGGGAACACCTGTGACACCAGGAAGCTGCGGGTGGGGCGGCCCTAAACCTCCCCCACACAGTCATCCGTGTTCCGGAATTCTGAGTGTGGGGAGGTTCCGTCTTCTGTCTGCAGCACCCGGGTTCTCCTAGGAGCCCTTCGAGTGTCTTCCCCGAGTCCCTCCTAGTGCGGGCTGCCGGGGAAAGGCGGGGGTTTGGCTGGAAACGCAGGTAGCATCTAGTGCCTCCCCATGGACCAGGGAGGTAATTAGCGGACTTCCCCTTGCGAGGGAACACCTGTGACACAAGGCAGCTGCGTGGAGGGCGGCCCCGAACCTCCCCCACACAGTCAGCCGTGTTCCGGAATTCTGAGTGTGGGGAGGTTCCGTCTTCTGTCTGCAGCACCCGGGTTCTCCTAGGAGCCATTCGAGTGTCTTCCCCCAGTCCCTCCCAGTGCGGGCTGCCGGGGAAATGCGGGGGTTGGGCTGGAAAAGCAGGTAGCATCTAGTGCCTCCCCATGGACAAGGGAGATAATTAGCGGACTTCCCCCTGCCAGGGAACACCTGTGACACCAGGCAGCTGCGTGGAGGGCGGCCCCGAACCTCCCCCACACAGTCACCCGTGTTCCGGAATTCTGAGTGTGGGGAGGTTCCGTCTTCTGTCTGCAGCACCCGGGATCTCCTAGGAGCCCTTCGAGTGTCTTCCCCGAGTCCCTCCCAGTGCGGGCTGCCGGGGAAAGGCGGGGGTTGGGCTGGAAACGCAGGTAGCATCTAGTGCCTCCTCATGGACAGGGGAGGTAATTAGCGGACATCACCCTGCCAGGGAACACCTGTGACACCAGGCAGCTGCGTGGAGGGCGGCTCTGAACCTCCCCCTCACAGTCACCCGTGTTCCGGATTTCTGAGTGTGGGGGGGTTCCTTCTTCTGTCTGCAGCACACGGGATCTCCTAGGAGCCCTTCGAGTGTCTTCCCCGAGTCCCTCCCAGTGCGGGCTGCCGGGGAAAGGCGGGGGTTGGGCTGGAAAAGCAGGTAGCATCTAGTTCCTCCCCATGGACAGGGGAGGTAATTAGCGGACTACGCCCTGCCAGGGAACACCTGTGACACCAGGCAGCTGCGTGGAGGGCGGCCCCGAACCTCCCCCACACAGTCAGCCGTGTTCCGGAATTCTGAGTGTGGGGAGGTTCCGTCTTCTGTCTGCAGCACCCGGGTTCTCCTAGGAGCCATTCGAGTGTCTTCCCCCAGTCCCTCCCAGTGCGGGCTGCCGGGGAAAGGCGGGGGTTGGGCTGGAAAAGCAGGTAGCATCTAGTGCCTCCCCATGGACAAGGGAGATAATTAGCGGACTTCCCCCTGCCAGGGAACACCTGTGACACCAGGCAGCTGCGTGGAGGGCGGCCCCGAACCTCCCCCACACAGTCGGCCGTGTTCCGGAATTCTGAGTGTGGGGAGGTTCCGTCTTCTGTCTGCAGCACCCGGGATCTCCTAGGAGCCCTTCGAGTGTCTTCCCCGAGTCCCTCCCAGTGCGGGCTACCGGGGAAAGCCGGGGGTTGGGCTGGAAACGCAGGTAGCATCTAGTGCCTCCCCCTGGACAGGGGAGGTAATTAACGGACTTCCCCTTGCGAGGGAACACCTGTGACACCAGGAAGCTGCGTGGAGGGCGGCCCTAAACTTCCCCACACAGTCACCCTTGTTCCGGAATTCTGAGTGTGGGGAGGTTCCGTCTTCTGTCTGCAGCACCCGGGTTCTCCTAGGAGCCCTTCGAGTGTCTTCCCCCAGTCCCTCCCTTGCGGGCTGCCGGGGAAAGGTGGGGGTTGGGCTGGAAAAGCAGGTAGCATCTAGTGCCTCCCCCTGGACAGGGGAGTTAATTAGTGGACATCACCCTGCCAGGGAACACCTGTGACACCAGGCAGCTGCGTGGAGGGCGGCTCTGAACCTCCCCCTCACAGTCACCCTTGTTCCGGATTTCTGAGTGTGGGGGGGTTCCTTCTTCTGTCTGCAGCACACGGGATCTCCTGGGAGCCCTTCGAGTGTCTTCCCCGAGTCCCTCCCATTGCGGGCTGCTGGGGAAAGGCGGGGGTTGGGCTGGAAACGCAGGTAGCATCTAGTTCCTCCCCATGGACAGGGGAGGTAATTAGCGGACTTCCCCTTGCGAGGGAACACCTGTGACACCAGGAAGCTGCGTGGAGGGCGGCCCTAAACTTCCCCACACAGTCACCCTTGTTCCGGAATTCTGAGTGTGGGGAGGTTCCGTCTTCTGTCTGCAGCACCCGGGTTCTCCTAGGAGCCCTTCGAGTGTCTTCCCCCAGTCCCTCCAAGTGCGGGCTGCCGGGGAAAGTTGGGGGTTGGGCTGGAAAAGCAGGTAGCATCTAGTGCCTCCCCCTGGACAGGGGAGGTAATTAGTGGACATCACCCTGCCAGGGAACACCTGTGACACCAGGCAGCTGCGTGGAGGGCGGCTCTGAACCTCCCCCTCACAGTCACCCTTGTTCTGGATTTCTGAGTGTGGGGGTTTTCCTTCTTCTGTCTGCAGCACACGGGATCTCCTAGGAGCCCTTCGAGTGTCTTCCCCGAGTCCCTCCCAGTGCGGGCTGCCGGGGAAAGGCGGGGGTTGGGCTGGAAAAGCAGGTAGCATCTAGTGCCTCCCCCTGGACAGCAGAGGTAATTAGTGGACATCACCCTGCCAGGGAACACCTGTGACACCAGGCAGCTGCGTGGAGGGCGGCTCTGAACCTCCCCCTCACACTCACCCTTGTTCTGGATTTCTGAGTGTGGGGGGGTTCCTTCTTCTGTCTGCAGCACACGGGATCTCCTAGGAGCCCTTCGAGTGTCTTCCCCGAGTCCCTCCCAGTGCGGGCTGCCGGGGAAAGGCGGGGGTTTGGCTGGAAAAGCAGGTAGCATCTAGTGCCTCCCCCTGGACAGGGGAGGTAATTAGCGGACTTCCCCTTGCGAGGGAACCCCTGTGACACCAGGCAGCTGCGTGGAGGGCGGCTCCGAACCTCCCCCACACAGTCATACGTGTTCCGGAATTCTGAGTGTGGGGGGGTTCCTTCTTCTGTCTGCAGCACACGGGATCTCCTAGGAGCCCTTCGAGTGTCTTCCCCCAGTCCCTCCCAGTGCGGGCTGCCGGGGAAAGGCGGGGTTTGGGCTGGAAAAACAGGTAGCATCTAGTGCCTCCCCATGGACAGGGGAGGTTATTAGCGGACTACCCCCTGCCAGGGAACACCTGTGACACCAGGCAGCTGCGTGGAGGGCGGCCCCGAACCTCCCCCACACAGTCAGCCGTGTTCCAGAATTCTGAGTGTGGGGAGGTTCCGTCTTCTGTCTGCAGCACCCGGGTTCTCCTAGGAGCCCTTCGAGTGTCTTCCCCGAGTCCCTCCCAGTGCGGGCTGCCGGGGAAAGGCGGGGGTTTGGCTGGAAACGCAAGTAGCATCTAGTGCCTCCCCATGGACAAGGGAGATAATTAGCGGACTTCCCCCTGCCAGGGAACACCTGTGACACCAGGCAACTTCGTGGAGGGCGGCCCCAAACCTCCCCCACACAGTCGGCCGTGTTCCGGAATTCTGAGTGTGGGGAGGTTCCGTCTTCTGTCTGCAGCACCCGGGATTTCCTAGGAGCCCTTCGAGTGTCTTCCCCGAGTCCCTCCCAGTGCGGGCTGCCGGGGAAAAGCGGGGGTTGGGCTGGAAACGCAGGTAGCATCTAGTGCCTCCTCATGGACAGGGGAGGTAATTAGCGGACATCACCCTGCCAGGGAACACCTGTGACACCAGGCAGCTGCGTGGAGGGCGGCTCTGAACCTCCCCCTCACAGTCACCCGTGTTCCGGAATTCTGAGTGTGGGGGGGTTCCTTCTTCTGTCTGCAGCACACGGGATCTCCTAGGAGCCCTTCGAGTGTCTTCCCCGAGTCCCTCCCAGTGCGGGCTGCCGGGGAAAGGCGGGGGTTTGGCTGGAAACGCAGGTAGCATCTAGTGCCTCCCCATGGACAGGGGAGGTAATTAGCGGACTACCCCCTGCCAGGGAACACCTGTGACACCAGGCAGCTGCGTGGAGGGCGGCCCCGAACCTCCCCCACACAGTCAGCCGTGTTCCGGAATTCTGAGTGTGGGGAGGTACCGTCTTCTGTCTGCAGCACCCGGGATCTCCTAGGAGCCCTTCGAGTGTCTTCCCCGAGTCCATCCCAGTGCGGGCTACCGGGGAAAGGCGGGGGTTGGGCTTGAAAAGCAGGTAGCATCTAGTGCCTCCCCATGGACAGGGGAGGTAATTAACGGACTTCCCCCTGCCAGGGAACACCTGTGACACCAGGCAGCTGCGTGGAGGGCGGCCCCGAACCTCCCCCACACAGTCACCCGTGTTCCGGAATTCTGAGTGTGGGGAGGTTCCGTCTTCTGTCTGCAGCACCCGGGATCTCCTAGGAGCCCTTCGAGTGTCTTCCCCGAGTCCCTCCCAGTGCGGGCTACCGGGGAAAGGCGGGGGTTGGGCTGGAAAAGCAGGTAGCATCTAGTTCCTCCCCATGGACAGGGTAGGTAATTAGCGGACTACCCCCTGCCAGGGAACACCTGTGACACCAGGCAGCTGCGTGGAGGGCGGCCCCGAACCTCCCCCTCACAGTCAGCCGTGTTCCGGAATTCTGAGTGTGGGGAGGTTCCGTCTTCTGTCTGCAGCACCCAGGTTCTCCTAGGAGCCCTTCGAGTGTCTTCCCCGAGTCCCTCCCAGTGCGGGCTGCCGGGGAAAGGCGGGGGTTTGGCTGGAAACGCAGGTAGCATCTAGTGCCTCCTCATGGACAGGGGAGGTAATTAGCGGACATCACCCTGCCAGGGAACACCTGTGACACCAGGCAGCTGCGTGGAGGGCGGCTCTGAACCTCCCCCTCACAGTCACCCGTGTTCCGGATTTCTGAGTGTGGGGGGGTTCCTTCTTCTGTCTGCAGCACACGGGATCTCCTAGGAGCCCTTCGAGTGTCTTCCCCGAGTCCCTCCCAGTGCGGGCTGCCGGGGAAAGGCGGGGGTTTGGCTGGAAACGCAGGTAGCATCTAGTGCCTCCCCATGGAGAGGGGAGGTAATTAGCGGAATTCCCCTTGCGAGGGAACACCTGTGACACCAGGCAGCTGCGTGGAGGGCGGCCCCGAACCTCCCCCACACAGTCAGCCGTGTTCCGGAATTCTGAGTGTGGGGGGGTTGCTTCTTCTGTCTGCAGCACACGGGATCTCCTAGGAGCCCTTCGAGTGTCTTCCCCCAGTCCCTCCCAGTGCGGGCTGCCGGGGAAAGGAGGGGGTTGTGCTGGAAACGCAGGTAGAATCTAGTGCCTCCCCATGGACTGGAGAGGTAATTAGCGGACTACCCCCTGCCAGGGAACACCTGTGACACCAGGCAGCTGCGTGGAGGGCGGCCCCGAACCTCCCCCTCACAGTCACCCTTGTTCCGGATTTCTGAGTGTGGGGGGGTTCCTTCTTCTGTCTGCAGCACACGGGATCTCCTAGGAGCCCTTCGAGTGTCTTCCCCGAGTCCCTCCCAGTGCGGGCTGCCGGGGAAAGGCAGGGGTTTGGCTGGAAACGCAGGTAGCATCTAGTACCTCCCCATGGACAGGGGAGGTAATTAGCGGACTTCCCCTTGCGAGGGAACACCTGTGACACCAGGAAGCTGCGTGTGGGGCGGCCCTAAACCTCCCCCACACAGTCATCCGTGTTCCGGAATTCTGAGTGTGGGGAGGTTCCGTCTTCTGTCTGCAGCACCCGGGTTCTCCTAGGAGCCCTTCGAGTGTCTTCCCCGAGTCCCTCCTAGTGCGGGCTGCCGGGGAAAGGCGGGGGTTTGGCTGGAAACGCAGGTAGCATCTAGTGCCTCCCCATGGACCAGGGAGGTAATTAGCGGACTTCCCCTTGCGAGGGAACACCTGTGACACAAGGCAGCTGCGTGGAGGGCGGCCCCGAACCTCCCCCACACAGTCAGCCGTGTTCCGGAATTCTGAGTGTGGGGAGGTTCCGTCTTCTGTCTGCAGCACCCGGGTTCTCCTAGGAGCCATTCGAGTGTCTTCCCCCAGTCCCTCCCAGTGCGGGCTGCCGGGGAAATGCGGGGGTTGGGCTGGAAAAGCAGGTAGCATCTAGTGCCTCCCCATGGACAAGGGAGATAATTAGCGGACTTCCCCCTGCCAGGGAACACCTGTGACACCAGGCAGCTGCGTGGAGGGCGGCCCCGAACCTCCCCCACACAGTCACCCGTGTTCCGGAATTCTGAGTGTGGGGAGGTTCCGTCTTCTGTCTGCAGCACCCGGGATCTCCTAGGAGCCCTTCGAGTGTCTTCCCCGAGTCCCTCCCAGTGCGGGCTGCCGGGGAAAGGCGGGGGTTGGGCTGGAAACGCAGGTAGCATCTAGTGCCTCCTCATGGACAGGGGAGGTAATTAGCGGACATCACCCTGCCAGGGAACACCTGTGACACCAGGCAGCTGCGTGGAGGGCGGCTCTGAACCTCCCCCTCACAGTCACCCGTGTTCCGGATTTCTGAGTGTGGGGGGGTTCCTTCTTCTGTCTGCAGCACACGGGATCTCCTAGGAGCCATTCGAGTGTCTTCCCCGAGTCCCTCCCAGTGCGGGCTGCCGGGGAAAGGCGGGGGTTGGGCTGGAAAAGCAGGTAGCATCTAGTGCCTCCCCATGGACAGGGGAGGTAATTAGCGGACTACGCCCTGCCAGGGAACACCTGTGACACCAGGCAGCTGCGTGGAGGGCGGCTCTGAACCTCCCCCTCACAGTCACCCGTGTTCCGGATTTCTGAGTGTGGGGGGGTTCCTTCTTCTCTCTGCAGCACCCGGGTTCTCCTAGGAGCCATTCGAGTGTCTTCCCCCAGTCCCTCCCAGTGCGGGCTGCCGGGGAAAGGCGGGGGTTGGGCTGGAAAACAGGTAGCATCTAGTGCCTCCCCATGGACAGGGGAGGTAATTAGCGGACTACGCCCTGCCAGGGAACACCTGTGACACCAGGCAGCTGCGTGGAGGGCGGCCCCGAACCTCCCCCACACAGTCAGCCGTGTTCCGGAATTCTGAGTGTGGGGAGGTTCCGTCTTCTGTCTGCAGCACCCGGGTTCTCCTAGGAGCCATTCGAGTGTCTTCCCCCAGTCCCTCCCAGTGCGGGCTGCCGGGGAAAGGCGGGGGTTGGGCTGGAAAAGCAGGTAGCATCTAGTGCCTCCTCATGGACAAGGGAGGTAATTAGCGGACATCACCCTGGCAGGGAACACCTGTGACACCAGGCAGCTGCGTGGAGGGCGGCCCCGAACCTCCCCCACACAGTCACCCGTGTTCCGGATTTCTGAGTGTGGGGAGGTTCCGTCTTCTGTCTGCAGCACCCGGGATCTCCTAGGAGCCCATCGAGTGTCTTCCCCGAGTCCCTCCCAGTGCGGGCTGCCGGGGAAAGGCGGGGGTTGGGCTGGAAACGCAGGTAGCATCTAGTGCCTCCCCATGGAGCGGGGAGGTAATTAGCGGAATTCCCCTTGCGAGGGAACACCTGTGACACCAGGCAGCTGCGTGGAGGGCGGCCCCGAACCTCCCCCACACAGTCAGCCGTGTTCCGGAATTCTGAGTGTGGGGGGGTTGCTTCTTCTGTCTGCAGCACCCGGGATCTCCTAGGAGCCCTTCGAGTGTCTTCCCCCAGTCCCTCCCAGTGCGGGCTGCCGGGGAAAGGAGGGGGTTGTGCTGGAAACGCAGGTAGAATCTAGTGCCTCCCCATGGACTGGAGAGGTAATTAGCGGACTACCCCCTGCCAGGGAACACCTGTGACACCAGGCAGCTGCGTGGAGGGCGGCCCCGAACCTCCCCCTCACATTCACCCTTGTTCCGGATTTCTGAGTGTGGGGGGGTTCCTTCTTCTGTCTGCAGCACACGGGATCTCCTAGGAGCCCTTCGAGTGTCTTCCCCGAGTCCCTCCCAGTGCGGGCTGCCGGGGAAAGGCAGGGGTTTGGCTGGAAACGCAGGTAGCATCTAGTACCTCCCCATGGACAGGGGAGGTAATTAGCGGACTTCCCCTTGCGAGGGAACACCTGTGACACCAGGAAGCTGCGTGTGGGTCGGCCCTAAACCTCCCCCACACAGTCATCCGTGTTCCGGAATTCTGAGTGTGGGGAGGTTCCGTCTTCTGTCTGCAGCACCCGGGTTCTCCTAGGAGCCCTTCGAGTGTCTTCCCCGAGTCCCTCCTAGTGCGGGCTGCCGGGGAAAGGCGGGGGTTTGGCTGGAAACGCAGGTAGCATCTAGTGCCTCCCCATGGACCAGGGAGGTAATTAGCGGACTTCCCCTTGCGAGGGAACACCTGTGACACAAGGCAGCTGCGTGGAGGGCGGCCCCGAACCTCCCCCACACAGTCAGCCGTGTTCCGGAATTCTGAGTGTGGGGAGGTTCCGTCTTCTGTCTGCAGCACCCGGGTTCTCCTAGGAGCCATTCGAGTGTCTTCCCCCAGTCCCTCCCAGTGCGGGCTGCCGGGGAAATGCGGGGGTTGGGCTGGAAAAGCAGGTAGCATCTAGTGCCTCCCCATGGACAAGGGAGATAATTAGCGGACTTCCCCCTGCCAGGGAACACCTGTGACACCAGGCAGCTGCGTGGAGGGCGGCCCCGAACCTCCCCCACACAGTCACCCGTGTTCCGGAATTCTGAGTGTGGGGAGGTTCCGTCTTCTGTCTGCAGCACCCGGGATCTCCTAGGAGCCCTTCGAGTGTCTTCCCCGAGTCCCTCCCAGTGCGGGCTGCCGGGGAAAGGCGGGGGTTGGGCTGGAAACGCAGGTAGCATCTAGTGCCTCCTCATGGACAGGGGAGGTAATTAGCGGACATCACCCTGCCAGGGAACACCTGTGACACCAGGCAGCTGCGTGGAGGGCGGCTCTGAACCTCCCCCTCACAGTCACCCGTGTTCCGGATTTCTGAGTGTGGGGGGGTTCCTTCTTCTGTCTGCAGCACACGGGATCTCCTAGGAGCCCTTCGAGTGTCTTCCCCGAGTCCCTCCCAGTGCGGGCTGCCGGGGAAAGGCGGGGGTTGGGCTGGAAAAGCAGGTAGCATCTAGTTCCTCCCCATGGACAGGGGAGGTAATTAGCGGACTACGCCCTGCCAGGGAACACCTGTGACACCAGGCAGCTGCGTGGAGGGCGGCCCCGAACCTCCCCCACACAGTCAGCCGTGTTCCGGAATTCTGAGTGTGGGGAGGTTCCGTCTTCTCTCTGCAGCACCCGGGATCTCCTAGGAGCCCTTCGAGTGTCTTCCCCGAGTCCCTCCCAGTGCGGGCTACCGGGGAAAGGCGGGGGTTGGGCTGGAAAAGCAGGTAGCATCTAGTGCCTCCCCATGGACAAGGGAGATAATTAGCGGACTTCCCCCTGCCAGGGAACACCTGTGACACCAGGCAGCTGCGTGGAGGGCGGCTCCGAACCTCCCCCACACAGTCATACGTGTTCCGGAATTCTGAGTGTGGGGAGGTTCCGTCTTCTGTCTGCAGCACCCGGGATCTCCTAGGAGCCCTTCGAGTGTCTTCCCCGAGTCCCTCCCAGTGCGGGCTGCCGGGGAAAGGCGGGGGTTGGGCTGGAAACGCAGGTAGCATCTAGTGCCTCCTCATGGACAGGGGAGGTAATTAGCGGACATCACCCTGGCAGGGAACACCTGTGACACCAGGCAGCTGCGTGGAGGGCGGCTCTGAACCTCCCCCTCACAGTCACCCGTGTTCCGGATTTCTGAGTGTGGGGGGGGTCCTTCTTCTGTCTGCAGCACACGGGATCTCCTAGGAGCCCTTCGAGTGTCTTCCCCGAGTCCTTCCCAGTGCGGGCTGCCGGGGAAGGCGGGGGTTGGGCTGGAAACGCAGGTAGCATCTAGTGCCTCCCCATGGACAAGGGAGATAATTAGCGGACTTCCCCCTGCCAGGGAACACCTGTGACACCAGGCAGCTGCGTGGAGGGCGGCCCCGAACCTCCCCCACACAGTCACCCGTGTTCCGGAATTCTGAGTGTGGGGAGGTTCCGTCTTCTGTCTGCAGCACCCGGGATCTCCTAGGAGCCCTTCGAGTGTCTTCCCCGAGTCCCTCCCAGTGCGGGCTGCCGGGGAAAGGCGGGGGTTGGGCTGGAAACGCAGGTAGCATCTAGTGCCTCCTTATGGACAGGGGAGGTAATTAGCGGACATCACCCTGCCAGGGAACACCTGTGACACCAGGCAGCTGCGTGGAGGGCGGCTCTGAACCTCCCCCTCACAGTCACCCGTGTTCCGGATTTCTGAGTGTGGGGGGGTTCCTTCTTCTGTCTGCAGCACACGGGATCTCCTAGGAGCCCTTCGAGTGTCTTCCCCGAGTCCCTCCCAGTGCGGGCTGCCGGGGAAAGGCGGGGGTTGGGCTGGAAACGCTGGTAGCATCTAGTTCCTCCCCATGGACAGGGGAGGTAATTAGCGGACTACGCCCTGCCAGGGAACACCTGTGACACCAGGCAGCTGCGTGGAGGGCGGCCCCGAACCTCCCCCACACAGTCAGCCGTATTCCGG
The DNA here is from genome assembly GCF_048773025.1 of Camelus bactrianus. Taxonomy (NCBI): domain Eukaryota; kingdom Metazoa; phylum Chordata; class Mammalia; order Artiodactyla; family Camelidae; genus Camelus; species Camelus bactrianus. The sequence continues at coordinate 1,778,237 of NC_133540.1, forward strand.
AATTCTGAGTGTGGGGAGGTTCCGTCTTCTGTCTGCAGCACCCGGGTTCTCCTAGGAGCCCTTCGAGTGTCTTCCCCGAGTCCCTCCTAGTGCGGGCTGCCGGGGAAAGGCGGGGGTTGGGCTGGAAACGCAGGTAGCATCTAGTGCCTCCCCATGGACCAGGGAGGTAATTAGCGGACTTCCCCTTGCGAGGGAACACCTGTGACACAAGGCAGCTGCGTGGAGGGCGGCCCCGAACCTCCCCCACACAGTCAGCCGTGTTCCGGAATTCTGAGTGTGGGGAGGTTCCGTCTTCTGTCTGCAGCACCCGGGTTCTCCTAGGAGCCATTCGAGTGTCTTCCCCCAGTCCCTCCCAGTGCGGGCTGCCGGGGAAAGGCGGGGGTTGGGCTGGAAAAGCAGGTAGCATCTAGTGCCTCCCCATGGACAAGGGAGATAATTAGCGGACTTCCCCCTGCCAGGGAACACCTGTGACACCAGGCAGCTGCGTGGAGGGCGGCCCCGAACCTCCCCCACACAGTCACCCGTGTTCCGGAATTCTGAGTGTGGGGAGGTTCCGTCTTCTGTCTGCAGCACCCGGGATCTCCTAGGAGCCCTTCGAGTGTCTTCCCCGAGTCCCTCCCAGTGCGGGCTGCCGGGGAAAGGCGGGGGTTGGGCTGGAAACGCAGGTAGCATCTAGTGCCTCCTCATGGACAGGGGAGGTAATTAGCGGACATCACCCTGCCAGGGAACACCTGTGACACCAGGCAGCTGCGTGGAGGGCGGCTCTGAACCTCCCCCTCACAGTCACCCGTGTTCCGGATTTCTGAGTGTGGGGGGGTTCCTTCTTCTGTCTGCAGCACACGGGATCTCCTAGGAGCCCTTCGAGTGTCTTCCCCGAGTCCCTCCCAGTGCGGGCTGCCGGGGAAAGGCGGGGGTTGGGCTGGAAAAGCAGGTAGCATCTAGTTCCTCCCCATGGACAGGGGAGGTAATTAGCGGACTACGCCCTGCCAGGGAACACCTGTGACACCAGGCAGCTGCGTGGAGGGCGGCCCCGAACCTCCCCCACACAGTCAGCCGTGTTCCGGAATTCTGAGTGTGGGGAGGTTCCGTCTTCTGTCTGCAGCACCCGGGTTCTCCTAGGAGCCATTCGAGTGTCTTCCCCCAGTCCCTCCCAGTGCGGGCTGCCGGGGAAAGGCGGGGGTTTGGCTGGAAACGCAGGTAGCATCTAGTGCCTCCCCATGGAGAGGGGAGGTAATTAGCGGAATTCCCCTTGCGAGGGAACACCTGTGACACCAGGCAGCTGCGTGGAGGGCGGCCCCGAACCTCCCCTACACAGTCACCCGTGTTCCGGAATTCTGAGTGTGGGGGGTTCCTTCTTCTGTCTGCAGCACACGGGATCTCCTAGGAGCCCTTCGAGTGTCTTCCCCGAGTCCCTCTCAGTGCGGGCTGCCGGGGAAAGGCGGGGGTTGGGCTGGAAAAGCAGGTAGCATCTAGTGCCTCCCCCTGGACAGGGGAGGTAATTAGCGGACTTCCCCTTGCGAGGGAACCCCTGTGACACCAGGCAGCTGCGTGGAGGGCGGCTCCGAACCTCCCCCACACAGTCATACGTGTTCCGGAATTCTGAGTGTGGGGGGGTTCCTTCTTCTGTCTGCAGCACACGGGATCTCCTAGGAGCCCTTCGAGTGTCTTCCCCCAGTCCCTCGCTGTGCGGGCTGCCGGGGAAAGGCGGGGGTTTGGCTGGAAACGCAGGTAGCATCTAGTGCCTCCCCATGGACCAGGGAGGTAATTAGCGGACTTCCCCTTGCGAGGGAACACCTGTGACACCAGGCATCTTTGTGGAGGGCGGCCCCAAACCTCCCCCACACAGTCGGCCGTGTTCCGGAATTCTGAGTGTGGGGAGGTTCCGTCTTCTGTCTGCAGCACCCGGGATCTCCTAGGAGCCCTTCGAGTGTCTTCCCCGAGTCCCTCCCAGTGCGGGCTACCGGGGAAAGGCGGGGGTTGGGCTGGAAACGCAGGTAGCATCTAGTGCCTCCCCCTGGACAGGGGAGGTAATTAACGGACTTCCCCTTGCGAGGGAACACCTGTGACACCAGGAAGCTGCGTGGAGGGCGGCCCTAAACTTCCCCACACAGTCACCCTTGTTCCGGAATTCTGAGTGTGGGGAGGTTCCGTCTTCTGTCTGCAGCACCAGGGTTCTCCTAGGAGCCCTTCGATTGTCTTCCCCCAGTCCCTCCCAGTGCGGGCTGCCGGGGAAAGGTGAGGGTTGGGCTGGAAAAGCAGGTAGCATCTAGTGCCTCCCCCTGGACAGGGGAGGTAATTAGTGGACATCACCCTGCCAGGGAACACCTGTGACACCAGGCAGCTGCGTGGAGGGCGGCTCTGAACCTCCCCCTCACAGTCACCCTTGTTCCGGATTTCTGAGTGTGGGGGGGTTCCTTCTTCTGTCTGCAGCACACGGGATCTCCTGGGAGCCATTCGAGTGTCTTCCCCGAGTCCCTCCCAGTGCGGGCTGCCGGGGAAAGGCGGGGGTTTGGCTGGAAACGCAGGTAGCATCTAGTGCCTCCCCATGGACAGGGGAGGTAATTAGCGGACTTCCCCTTGCGAGGGAACACCTGTGACACAAGGCAGCTGCGTGGAGGGCGGCCCCGAACCTCCCCCACACAGTCAGCCGTGTTCCGGAATTCTGAGTGTGGGGAGGTACCGTCTTCTGTCTGCAGCACCCGGGATCTCCTAGGAGCCCTTCGAGTGTCTTCCCCGAGTCCATCCCAGTGCGGGTTACCGGGGAAAGGCGGGGGTTGGGCTGGAAAAGCAGGTAGCATCTAGTGCCTCCCCCTGGACAGGGGAGGTAATTAACGGACTTCCCCCTGCCAGGGAACACCTGTGACACCAGGCAGCTGCGTGGAGGGCGGCCCCGAACCTCCCCCACACAGTCACCCGTGTTCCGGAATTCTGAGTGTGGGGAGGTTCCGTCTTCTGTCTGCAGCACCCGGGATCTCCTAGGAGCCCTTCGAGTGTCTTCCCCGAGTCCCTCCCAGTGCGGGCTACCGGGGAAAGGCGGGGGTTGGGCTGGAAAAGCAGGTAGCATCTAGTGCCTCCCCCTGGACAGGGGAGGTAATTAGCGGACTTCCCCTTGCGAGGGAACCCCTGTGACACCAGGCAGCTGCGTGGAGGGCGGCTCCGAACCTCCCCCACACAGTCATACGTGTTCCGGAATTCTGAGTGTGGGGGGGTTCCTTCTTCTGTCTGCAGCACACGGGATCTCCTAGGAGCCCTTCGAGTGTCTTCCCCCAGTCCCTCGCAGTGCGGGCTGCCGGGGAAAGGCGGGGGTTTGGCTGGAAACGCAGGTAGCATCTAGTTCCTCCCCATGGACCAGGGAGGTAATTAGCGGACTTCCCCTTGCGAGGGAACACCTGTGACACCAGGCATCTTCGTGGAGGGCGGCCCCAAACCTCCCCCACACAGTCGGCCGTGTTCCGGAATTCTGAGTGTGGGGAGGTTCCGTCTTCTGTCTGCAGCACCCGGGATCTCCTAAGAGCCCTTCGAGTGTCTTCCCCGAGTCCCTCCCAGTGCGGGCTACCGGGGAAAGGCGGGGGTTGGGCTGGAAAAGCAGGTAGCATCTAGTGCCTCCCCCTGGACAGGGGAGATATTTAGCGGACTTCCCCCTGCCAGGGAACACCTGTGACACCAGGCATCTTCTTGGAGGGCGGCCCCAAACCTCCCCCACACAGTCGGCCGTGTTCCGGAATTCTGAGTGTGGGGAGGTTCCGTCTTCTGTCTGCAGCACCCGGGATCTCCTAGGAGCCCTTCGAGTGTCTTCCCCGAGTCCCTCCCAGTGCGGGCTGCCGGGGAAAGGCGGGGGTTGGGCTGGAAACGCAGGTAGCATCTAGTGCCTCCCCCTGGACAGGGGAGGTAATTAACGGACTTCCCCTTGCGAGGGAACACCTGTGACACCAGGAAGCTGCGTGGAGGGCGGCCCTAAACTTCCCCACACAGTCACCCTTGTTCCGGAATTCTGAGTGTGGGGAGGTTCCGTCTTCTGTCTGCAGCACCCGGGTTCTCCTAGGAGCCCTTCGATTGTCTTCCCCCAGTCCCTCCCAGTGCGGGCTGCCGGGGAAAGGTGAGGGTTGGGCTGGAAAAGCAGGTAGCATCTAGTGCCTCCCCCTGGACAGGGGAGGTAATTAGTGGACATCACCCTGCCAGGGAACACCTGTGACACCAGGCAGCTGCGTGGAGGGCGGCTCTGAACCTCCCCCTCACAGTCACCCTTGTTCCGGATTTCTGAGTGTGGGGGGGTTCCTTCTTCTGTCTGCAGCACACGGGATCTCCTGGGAGCCATTCGAGTGTCTTCCCCGAGTCCCTCCCAGTGCGGGCTGCCGGGGAAAGGCGGGGGTTTGGCTGGAAACGCAGGTAGCATCTAGTGCCTCCCCATGGACAGGGGAGGTAATTAGCGGACTTCCCCTTGCGAGGGAACACCTGTGACACAAGGCAGCTGCGTGGAGGGCGGCCCCGAACCTCCCCCACACAGTCAGCCGTGTTCCGGAATTCTGAGTGTGGGGAGGTACCGTCTTCTGTCTGCAGCACCCGGGATCTCCTAGGAGCCCTTCGAGTGTCTTCCCCGAGTCCATCCCAGTGCGGGCTACCGGGGAAAGGCGGGGGTTGGGCTGGAAAAGCAGGTAGCATCTAGTGCCTCCCCCTGGACAGGGGAGGTAATTAACGGACTTCCCCCTGCCAGGGAACACCTGTGACACCAGGCAGCTGCGTGGAGGGCGGCCCCGAACCTCCCCCACACAGTCACCCGTGTTCCGGAATTCTGAGTGTGGGGAGGTTCCGTCTTCTGTCTGCAGCACCCGGGATCTCCTAGGAGCCCTTCGAGTGTCTTCCCCGAGTCCCTCCCAGTGCGGGCTACCGGGGAAAGGCGGGGGTTGGGCTGGAAAAGCAGGTAGCATCTAGTTCCTCCCCATGGACAGGGTAGGTAATTAGCGGACTACCCCCTGCCAGGGAACACCTGTGACACCAGGCAGCTGCGTGGAGGGCGGCCCCGAACCTCCCCCACACAGTCAGCCGTGTTCCGGAATTCTGAGTGTGGGGAGGTTCCGTCTTCTGTCTGCAGCACCCAGGTTCTCCTAGGAGCCCTTCGAGTGTCTTCCCCGAGTCCCTCCCAGTGCGGGCTGCCGGGGAAATGCGGGGGTTTGGCTGGAAACGCAGGTAGCATCTAGTGCCTCCTCATGGACAGGGGAGGTAATTAGCGGACATCACCCTGCCAGGGAACACCTGTGACACCAGGCAGCTGCGTGGAGGGCGGCTCTGAACCTCCCCCTCACAGTCACCCGTGTTCCGGATTTCTGAGTGTGGGGGGGGTCCTTCTTCTGTCTGCAGCACACGGGATCTCCTAGGAGCCCTTCGAGTGTCTTCCCCGAGTCCTTCCCAGTGCGGGCTGCCGGGGAAGGCGGGGGTTGGGCTGGAAACGCAGGTAGCATCTAGTGCCTCCCCATGGACAAGGGAGATAATTAGCGGACTTCCCCCTGCCAGGGAACACCTGTGACACCAGGCAGCTGCGTGGAGGGCGGCCCCGAACCTCCCCCACACAGTCACCCGTGTTCCGGAATTCTGAGTGTGGGGAGGTTCCGTCTTCTGTCTGCAGCACCCGGGATCTCCTAGGAGCCCTTCGAGTGTCTTCCCCGAGTCCCTCCCAGTGCGGGCTGCCGGGGAAAGGCGGGGGTTGGGCTGGAAACGCAGGTAGCATCTAGTGCCTCCTTATGGACAGGGGAGGTAATTAGCGGACATCACCCTGCCAGGGAACACCTGTGACACCAGGCAGCTGCGTGGAGGGCGGCTCTGAACCTCACCCTCACAGTCACCCGTGTTCCGGATTTCTGAGTGTGGGGGGGTTCCTTCTTCTGTCTGCAGCACACGGGATCTCCTAGGAGCCCTTCGAGTGTCTTCCCCGAGTCCCTCCCAGTGCGGGCTGCCGGGGAAAGGCGGGGGTTGGGCTGGAAACGCTGGTAGCATCTAGTTCCTCCCCATGGACAGGGGAGGTAATTAGCGGACTACGCCCTGCCAGGGAACACCTGTGACACCAGGCAGCTGCGTGGAGGGCGGCCCCGAACCTCCCCCACACAGTCAGCCGTATTCCGGAATTCTGAGTGTGGGGAGGTTCCGTCTTCTGTCTGCAGCACCCGGGTTCTCCTAGGAGCCCTTCGAGTGTCTTCCCCGAGTCCCTCCTAGTGCGGGCTGCCGGGGAAAGGCGGGGGTTGGGCTGGAAACGCAGGTAGCATCTAGTGCCTCCCCATGGACCAGGGAGGTAATTAGCGGACTTCCCCTTGCGAGGGAACACCTGTGACACAAGGCAGCTGCGTGGAGGGCGGCCCCGAACCTCCCCCACACAGTCAGCCGTGTTCCGGAATTCTGAGTGTGGGGAGGTTCCGTCTTCTGTCTGCAGCACCCGGGTTCTCCTAGGAGCCATTCGAGTGTCTTCCCCCAGTCCCTCCCAGTGCGGGCTGCCGGGGAAAGGCGGGGGTTGGGCTGGAAAAGCAGGTAGCATCTAGTGCCTCCCCATGGACAAGGGAGATAATTAGCGGAATTCCCCCTGCCAGGGAACACCTGTGACACCAGGCAGCTGCGTGGAGGGCGGCTCTGAACCTCCCCCTCACAGTCACCCGTGTTCCGGATTTCTGAGTGTGGGGGGGTTCCTTCTTCTGTCTGCAGCACACGGGATCTCCTAGGAGCCCTTCGAGTGTCTTCCCCGAGTCCCTCCCAGTGCGGGCTGCCGGGGAAAGGCGGGGGTTGGGCTGGAAAAGCAGGTAGCATCTAGTTCCTCCCCATGGACAGGGGAGGTAATTAGCGGACTACGCCCTGCCAGGGAACACCTGTGACACCAGGCAGCTGCGTGGAGGGCGGCCCCGAACCTCCCCCACACAGTCAGCCGTGTTCCGGAATTCTGAGTGTGGGGAGGTTCCGTCTTCTGTCTGCAGCACCCGGGTTCTCCTAGGAGCCATTCGAGTGTCTTCCCCCAGTCCCTCCCAGTGCGGGCTGCCGGGGAAAGGCGGGGGTTTGGCTGGAAACGCAGGTAGCATCTAGTGCCTCCCCATGGACAAGGGAGATAATTAGCGGACTTCCCCCTGCCAGGGAACACCTGTGACACCAGGCAGCTGCGTGGAGGGCGGCTCTGAACCTCCCCCTCACAGTCACCCGTGTTCCGGATTTCTGAGTGTGGGGGGGTTCCTTCTTCTGTCTGCAGCACACGGGATCTCCTAGGAGCCCTTCGAGTGTCTTCCCCGAGTCCCTCCCAGTGCGGGCTGCCGGGGAAAGGCGGGGGTTGGGCTGGAAAAGCAGGTAGCATCTAGTTCCTCCCCATGGACAGGGGAGGTAATTAGCGGACTACGCCCTGCCAGGGAACACCTGTGACACCAGGCAGCTGCGTGGAGGGCGGCCCCGAACCTCCCCCACACAGTCAGCCGTGTTCCGGAATTCTGAGTGTGGGGAGGTTCCGTCTTCTGTCTGCAGCACCCGGGTTCTCCTAGGAGCCATTCGAGTGTCTTCCCCCAGTCCCTCCCAGTGCGGGCTGCCGGGGAAAGGCGGGGGTTTGGCTGGAAACGCAGGTAGCATCTAGTGCCTCCCCATGGAGAGGGGAGGTAATTAGCGGAATTCCCCTTGCGAGGGAACACCTGTGACACCAGGCAGCTGCGTGGAGGGCGGCCCCGAACCTCCCCTACACAGTCACCCGTGTTCCGGAATTCTGAGTGTGGGGGGTTCCTTCTTCTGTCTGCAGCACACGGGATCTCCTAGGAGCCCTTCGAGTGTCTTCCCCGAGTCCCTCTCAGTGCGGGCTGCCGGGGAAAGGCGGGGGTTGGGCTGGAAAAGCAGGTAGCATCTAGTGCCTCCCCCTGGACAGGGGAGGTAATTAGCGGACTTCCCCTTGCGAGGGAACCCCTGTGACACCAGGCAGCTGCGTGGAGGGCGGCTCCGAACCTCCCCCACACAGTCATACGTGTTCCGGAATTCTGAGTGTGGGGGGGTTCCTTCTTCTGTCTGCAGCACACGGGATCTCCTAGGAGCCCTTCGAGTGTCTTCCCCCAGTCCCTCGCTGTGCGGGCTGCCGGGGAAAGGCGGGGGTTTGGCTGGAAACGCAGGTAGCATCTAGTGCCTCCCCATGGACCAGGGAGGTAATTAGCGGACTTCCCCTTGCGAGGGAACACCTGTGACACCAGGCATCTTCGTGGAGGGCGGCCCCAAACCTCCCCCACACAGTCGGCCGTGTTCCGGAATTCTGAGTGTGGGGAGGTTCCGTCTTCTGTCTGCAGCACCCGGGATCTCCTAGGAGCCCTTCGAGTGTCTTCCCCGAGTCCCTCCCAGTGCGGGCTACCGGGGAAAGGCGGGGGTTGGGCTGGAAACGCAGGTAGCATCTAGTGCCTCCCCCTGGACAGGGGAGGTAATTAACGGACTTCCCCTTGCGAGGGAACACCTGTGACACCAGGAAGCTGCGTGGAGGGCGGCCCTAAACTTCCCCACACAGTCACCCTTGTTCCGGAATTCTGAGTGTGGGGAGGTTCCGTCTTCTGTCTGCAGCACCCGGGTTCTCCTAGGAGCCCTTCGATTGTCTTCCCCCAGTCCCTCCCAGTGCGGGCTGCCGGGGAAAGGTGAGGGTTGGGCTGGAAAAGCAGGTAGCATCTAGTGCCTCCCCCTGGACAGGGGAGGTAATTAGTGGACATCACCCTGCCAGGGAACACCTGTGACACCAGGCAGCTGCGTGGAGGGCGGCTCTGAACCTCCCCCTCACAGTCACCCTTGTTCCGGATTTCTGAGTGTGGGGGGGTTCCTTCTTCTGTCTGCAGCACACGGGATCTCCTGGGAGCCATTCGAGTGTCTTCCCCGAGTCCCTCCCAGTGCGGGCTGCCGGGGAAAGGCGGGGGTTTGGCTGGAAACGCAGGTAGCATCTAGTGCCTCCCCATGGACAGGGGAGGTAATTAGCGGACTTCCCCTTGCGAGGGAACACCTGTGACACAAGGCAGCTGCGTGGAGGGCGGCCCCGAACCTCCCCCACACAGTCAGCCGTGTTCCGGAATTCTGAGTGTGGGGAGGTACCGTCTTCTGTCTGCAGCACCCGGGATCTCCTAGGAGCCCTTCGAGTGTCTTCCCCGAGTCCATCCCAGTGCGGGTTACCGGGGAAAGGCGGGGGTTGGGCTGGAAAAGCAGGTAGCATCTAGTGCCTCCCCCTGGACAGGGGAGGTAATTAACGGACTTCCCCCTGCCAGGGAACACCTGTGACACCAGGCAGCTGCGTGGAGGGCGGCCCCGAACCTCCCCCACACAGTCACCCGTGTTCCGGAATTCTGAGTGTGGGGAGGTTCCGTCTTCTGTCTGCAGCACCCGGGATCTCCTAGGAGCCCTTCGAGTGTCTTCCCCGAGTCCCTCCCAGTGCGGGCTACCGGGGAAAGGCGGGGGTTGGGCTGGAAAAGCAGGTAGCATCTAGTGCCTCCCCCTGGACAGGGGAGGTAATTAGCGGACTTCCCCTTGCGAGGGAACCCCTGTGACACCAGGCAGCTGCGTGGAGGGCGGCTCCGAACCTCCCCCACACAGTCATACGTGTTCCGGAATTCTGAGTGTGGGGGGGTTCCTTCTTCTGTCTGCAGCACACGGGATCTCCTAGGAGCCCTTCGAGTGTCTTCCCCCAGTCCCTCGCAGTGCGGGCTGCCGGGGAAAGGCGGGGGTTTGGCTGGAAACGCAGGTAGCATCTAGTTCCTCCCCATGGACCAGGGAGGTAATTAGCGGACTTCCCCTTGCGAGGGAACACCTGTGACACCAGGCATCTTCGTGGAGGGCGGCCCCAAACCTCCCCCACACAGTCGGCCGTGTTCCGGAATTCTGAGTGTGGGGAGGTTCCGTCTTCTGTCTGCAGCACCCGGGATCTCCTAGGAGCCCTTCGAGTGTCTTCCCCGAGTCCCTCCCAGTGCGGGCTACCGGGGAAAGGCGGGGGTTGGGCTGGAAAAGCAGGTAGCATCTAGTGCCTCCCCCTGGACAGGGGAGATATTTAGCGGACTTCCCCCTGCCAGGGAACACCTGTGACACCAGGCATCTTCTTGGAGGGCGGCCCCAAACCTCCCCCACACAGTCGGCCGTGTTCCAGAATTCTGAGTGTGGGGAGGTTCCGTCTTCTGTCTGCAGCACCCGGGATCTCCTAGGAGCCCTTCGAGTGTCTTCCCCGAGTCCCTCCCAGTGCGGGCTGCCGGGGAAAGGCGGGGGTTGGGCTGGAAACGCAGGTAGCATCTAGTGCCTCCCCCTGGACAGGGGAGGTAATTAACGGACTTCCCCTTGCGAGGGAACACCTGTGACACCAGGAAGCTGCGTGGAGGGCGGCCCTAAACTTCCCCACACAGTCACCCTTGTTCCGGAATTCTGAGTGTGGGGAGGTTCCGTCTTCTGTCTGCAGCACCCGGGTTCTCCTAGGAGCCCTTCGATTGTCTTCCCCCAGTCCCTCCCAGTGCGGGCTGCCGGGGAAAGGTGAGGGTTGGGCTGGAAAAGCAGGTAGCATCTAGTGCCTCCCCCTGGACAGGGGAGGTAATTAGTGGACATCACCCTGCCAGGGAACACCTGTGACACCAGGCAGCTGCGTGGAGGGCGGCTCTGAACCTCCCCCTCACAGTCACCCTTGTTCCGGATTTCTGAGTGTGGGGGGGTTCCTTCTTCTGTCTGCAGCACACGGGATCTCCTGGGAGCCATTCGAGTGTCTTCCCCGAGTCCCTCCCAGTGCGGGCTGCCGGGGAAAGGCGGGGGTTTGGCTGGAAACGCAGGTAGCAGCTAGTGCCTCCCCATGGACAGGGGAGGTAATTAGCGGACTTCCCCTTGCGAGGGAACACCTGTGACACAAGGCAGCTGCGTGGAGGGCGGCCCCGAACCTCCCCCACACAGTCAGCCGTGTTCCGGAATTCTGAGTGTGGGGAGGTACCGTCTTCTGTCTGCAGCACCCGGGATCTCCTAGGAGCCCTTCGAGTGTCTTCCCCGAGTCCATCCCAGTGCGGGCTACCGGGGAAAGGCGGGGGTTGGGCTGGAAAAGCAGGTAGCATCTAGTGCCTCCCCCTGGACAGGGGAGGTAATTAACGGACTTCCCCCTGCCAGGGAACACCTGTGACACCAGGCAGCTGCGTGGAGGGCGGCCCCGAACCTCCCCCACACAGTCACCCGTGTTCCGGAATTCTGAGTGTGGGGAGGTTCCGTCTTCTGTCTGCAGCACCCGGGATCTCCTAGGAGCCCTTCGAGTGTCTTCCCCGAGTCCCTCCCAGTGCGGGCTACCGGGGAAAGGCGGGGGTTGGGCTGGAAAAGCAGGTAGCATCTAGTTCCTCCCCATGGACAGGGTAGGTAATTAGCGGACTACCCCCTGCCAGGGAACACCTGTGACACCAGGCAGCTGCGTGGAGGGCGGCCCCGAACCTCCCCCACACAGTCAGCCGTGTTCCGGAATTCTGAGTGTGGGGAGGTTCCGTCTTCTGTCTGCAGCACCCAGGTTCTCCTAGGAGCCCTTCGAGTGTCTTCCCCGAGTCCCTCCCAGTGCGGGCTGCCGGGGAAATGCGGGGGTTTGGCTGGAAACGCAGGTAGCATCTAGTGCCTCCTCATGGACAGGGGAGGTAATTAGCGGACATCACCCTGCCAGGGAACACCTGTGACACCAGGCAGCTGCGTGGAGGGCGGCTCTGAACCTCCCCCTCACAGTCACCCGTGTTCCGGATTTCTGAGTGTGGGGGGGTTCCTTCTTCTGTCTGCAGCACACGGGATCTCCTAGGAGCCCTTCGAGTGTCTTCCCCGAGTCCCTCCCAGTGCGGGCTGCCGGGGAAAGGCGGGGGTTTGGCTGGAAACGCAGGTAGCATCTAGTGCCTCCCCATGGAGAGGGGAGGTAATTAGCGGAATTCCCCTTGCGAGGGAACACCTGTGACACCAGGCAGCTGCGTGGAGGGCGGCCCCGAACCTCCCCCACACAGTCACACGTGTTCCGGAATTCTGAGTGTGGGGGGGTTCCTTCTTCTGTCTGCAGCACACGGGATCTCCTAGGAGCCCTTCGAGTGTCTTCCCCCAGTCCCTCCCAGTGCGGGCTGCCGGGGAAAGGAGGGGGTTGTGCTGGAAACGCAGGTAGCATCTAGTGCCTCCCCATGGACAAGGGAGATAATTAGCGGACTACCCCCTGCCAGGGAACACCTGTGACACCAGGCAGCTGCGTGGAGGGCGGCCCCGAACCTCCCCCACACAGTCACCCGTGTTCCGGAATTCTGAGTGTGGGGACGTTCCGTCTTCTGTCTGCAGCACCCGGGATCTCCTAGGAGCCCTTCGAGTGTCTTCCCCGAGTCCCTCCCAGTGCGGGCTGCCGGGGAAAGGCGGGGGTTTGGCTGGAAACGCAGGTAGTATCTAGTGCCTCCCCATGGACCAGGGAGGTAATTAGCGGACTTCCCCTTGCGAGGGAACACCTGTGACACAAGGCAGCTGCGTGGAGGGCGGCCCCGAACCTCCCCCACACAGTCAGCCGTGTTCCGGAATTCTGAGTGTGGGGAGGTTCCGTCTTCTGTCTGCAGCACCCGGGTTCTCCTAGGAGCCATTCGAGTGTCTTCCCCCAGTCCCTCCCAGTGCGGGCTGCCGGGGAAAGGCGGGGGTTGGGCTGGAAAAGCAGGTAGCATCTAGTGCCTCCCCATGGACAAGGGAGATAATTAGCGGACTTCCCCCTGCCAGGGAACACCTGTGACACCAGGCATCTTCGTGGAGGGCGGCCCCAAACCTCCCCCACACAGTCGGCCGTGTTCCGGAATTCTGAGTGTGGGGAGGTTCCGTCTTCTGTCTGCAGCACCCGGGATCTCCTAGGAGCCCTTCGAGTGTCTTCCCCGAGTCCCTCCCAGTGCGGGCTGCCGGGGAAAGGCGGGGGTTGGGCTGGAAACGCAGGTAGCATCTAGTGCCTCCTCATGGACAGGGGAGGTAATTAGCGGACATCACCCTGCCAGGGAACACCTGTGACACCAGGCAGCTGCGTGGAGGGCGGCTCTCAACCTCCCCCTCACAGTCACCCGTGTTCCGGATTTCTGAGTGTGGGGAGGTTCCGTCTTCTGTCTGCAGCACCCGGGTTCTCCTAGGAGCACTTCGAGTGTCTTCCCCCAGTCCCTCCCAGTGCGGGCTGCCGGGGAAAGGTGGGGGTTGGGCTGGAAAAGCAGGTAGCATCTAGTGCCTCCCCCTGGACAGGGGAGGTAATTAGTGGACATCACCCTGCCAGGGAACACCTGTGACACCAGGCAGCTGCGTGGAGGGCGGCTCTGAACCTCCCCCTCACAGTCACCCGTGTTCCGGATTTCTGAGTGTGGGGGGGTTCCTTTTTCTGTCTGCAGCACACGGGATCTCCTAGGAGCCCTTCGAGTGTCTTCCCCGAGTCCCTCCCAGTGCGGGCTGCCGGGGAAAGGCGGGGGTTGGGCTGGAAAAGCAGGTAGCATCTAGTTCCTCCCCATGGACAGGGGAGGTAATTAGCGGACTACGCCCTGCCAGGGAAAACCTGTGACACCAGGCAGCTGCGTGGAGGGCGGCCCCGAACCTCCCCCACACAGTCAGCCGTATTCCGGAATTCTGAGTGTGGGGAGGTTCCGTCTTCTGTCTGCAGCACCCGGGTTCTCCTAGGAGCCCTTCGAGTGTCTTCCCCGAGTCCCTCCCAGTGCGGGCTGCCGGGGAAAGGCGGGGGTTGGGCTGGAAACGCAGGTAGCATCTAGTGCCTCCTCATGGACAGGGGAGGTAATTAGCGGACATCACCCTGCCAGGGAACACCTGTGACACCAGGCAGCTGCGTGGAGGGCGGCTCTGAACCTCCCCCTCACAGTCACCCGTGTTCCGGATTTCTGAGTGTGGGGGGGTTCCTTCTTCTGTCTGCAGCACACGGGATCTCCTAGGAGCCCTTCGAGTGTCTTCCCCGAGTCCCTCCCAGTGCGGGCTGCCGGGGAAAGGCAGGGGTTTGGCTGGAAACGCAGGTAGCATCTAGTACCTCCCCATGGACAGGGGAGGTAATTAGCGGACTTCCCCTTGCGAGGGAACACCTGTGACACCAGGAAGCTGCGTGTGGGGCGGCCCTAAACCTCCCCCACACAGTCATCCGTGTTCCGGAATTCTGAGTGTGGGGAGGTTCCGTCTTCTGTCTGCAGCACCCGGGATCTCCTAGGAGCCCTTCGAGTGTCTTCCCCGAGTCCCTCCCAGTGCGGGCTACCGGGGAAAGGCGGGGGTTGGGCTGGAAAAGCAGGTAGCATCTAGTTCCTCCCCATGGACAGGGTAGGTAATTAGCGGACTACCCCCTGCCAGGGAACACCTGTGACACCAGGCAGCTGCGTGGAGGGCGGCCCCGAACCTCCCCCACACAGTCAGCCGTGTTCCGGAATTCTGAGTGTGGGGAGGTTCCGTCTTCTGTCTGCAGCACCCAGGTTCTCCTAGGAGCCCTTCGAGTGTCTTCCCCGAGTCCCTCCCAGTGCGGGCTGCCGGGGAAATGCGGGGGTTTGGCTGGAAACGCAGGTAGCATCTAGTGCCTCCTCATGGACAGGGGAGGTAATTAGCGGACATCACCCTGCCAGGGAACACCTGTGACACCAGGCAGCTGCGTGGAGGGCGGCTCTGAACCTCCCCCTCACAGTCACCCGTGTTCCGGATTTCTGAGTGTGGGGGGGTTCCTTCTTCTGTCTGCAGCACACGGGATCTCCTAGGAGCCCTTCGAGTGTCTTCCCCGAGTCCCTCCCAGTGCGGGCTGCCGGGGAAAGGCGGGGGTTTGGCTGGAAACGCAGGTAGCATCTAGTGCCTCCCCATGGAGAGGGGAGGTAATTAGCGGAATTCCCCTTGCGAGGGAACACCTGTGACACCAGGCAGCTGCGTGGAGGGCGGCCCCGAACCTCCCCCACACAGTCACACGTGTTCCGGAATTCTGAGTGTGGGGGGGTTCCTTCTTCTGTCTGCAGCACACGGGATCTCCTAGGAGCCCTTCGAGTGTCTTCCCCCAGTCCCTCCCAGTGCGGGCTGCCGGGGAAAGGAGGGGGTTGTGCTGGAAACGCAGGTAGCATCTAGTGCCTCCCCATGGACAAGGGAGATAATTAGCGGACTACCCCCTGCCAGGGAACACCTGTGACACCAGGCAGCTGCGTGGAGGGCGGCCCCGAACCTCCCCCACACAGTCACCCGTGTTCCGGAATTCTGAGTGTGGGGACGTTCCGTCTTCTGTCTGCAGCACCCGGGATCTCCTAGGAGCCCTTCGAGTGTCTTCCCCGAGTCCCTCCCAGTGCGGGCTGCCGGGGAAAGGCGGGGGTTTGGCTGGAAACGCAGGTAGTATCTAGTGCCTCCCCATGGACCAGGGAGGTAATTAGCGGACTTCCCCTTGCGAGGGAACACCTGTGACACAAGGCAGCTGCGTGGAGGGCGGCCCCGAACCTCCCCCACACAGTCAGCCGTGTTCCGGAATTCTGAGTGTGGGGAGGTTCCGTCTTCTGTCTGCAGCACCCGGGTTCTCCTAGGAGCCATTCGAGTGTCTTCCCCCAGTCCCTCCCAGTGCGGGCTGCCGGGGAAAGGCGGGGGTTGGGCTGGAAAAGCAGGTAGCATCTAGTGCCTCCCCATGGACAAGGGAGATAATTAGCGGACTTCCCCCTGCCAGGGAACACCTGTGACACCAGGCATCTTCGTGGAGGGCGGCCCCAAACCTCCCCCACACAGTCGGCCGTGTTCCGGAATTCTGAGTGTGGGGAGGTTCCGTCTTCTGTCTGCAGCACCCGGGATCTCCTAGGAGCCCTTCGAGTGTCTTCCCCGAGTCCCTCCCAGTGCGGGCTGCCGGGGAAAGGCGGGGGTTGGGCTGGAAACGCAGGTAGCATCTAGTGCCTCCTCATGGACAGGGGAGGTAATTAGCGGACATCACCCTGCCAGGGAACACCTGTGACACCAGGCAGCTGCGTGGAGGGCGGCTCTCAACCTCCCCCTCACAGTCACCCGTGTTCCGGATTTCTGAGTGTGGGGAGGTTCCGTCTTCTGTCTGCAGCACCCGGGTTCTCCTAGGAGCACTTCGAGTGTCTTCCCCCAGTCCCTCCCAGTGCGGGCTGCCGGGGAAAGGTGGGGGTTGGGCTGGAAAAGCAGGTAGCATCTAGTGCCTCCCCCTGGACAGGGGAGGTAATTAGTGGACATCACCCTGCCAGGGAACACCTGTGACACCAGGCAGCTGCGTGGAGGGCGGCTCTGAACCTCCCCCTCACAGTCACCCGTGTTCCGGATTTCTGAGTGTGGGGGGGTTCCTTTTTCTGTCTGCAGCACACGGGATCTCCTAGGAGCCCTTCGAGTGTCTTCCCCGAGTCCCTCCCAGTGCGGGCTGCCGGGGAAAGGCGGGGGTTGGGCTGGAAAAGCAGGTAGCATCTAGTTCCTCCCCATGGACAGGGGAGGTAATTAGCGGACTACGCCCTGCCAGGGAAAACCTGTGACACCAGGCAGCTGCGTGGAGGGCGGCCCCGAACCTCCCCCACACAGTCAGCCGTATTCCGGAATTCTGAGTGTGGGGAGGTTCCGTCTTCTGTCTGCAGCACCCGGGTTCTCCTAGGAGCCCTTCGAGTGTCTTCCCCGAGTCCCTCCCAGTGCGGGCTGCCGGGGAAAGGCGGGGGTTGGGCTGGAAACGCAGGTAGCATCTAGTGCCTCCTCATGGACAGGGGAGGTAATTAGCGGACATCACCCTGCCAGGGAACACCTGTGACACCAGGCAGCTGCGTGGAGGGCGGCTCTGAACCTCCCCCTCACAGTCACCCGTGTTCCGGATTTCTGAGTGTGGGGGGGTTCCTTCTTCTGTCTGCAGCACACGGGATCTCCTAGGAGCCCTTCGAGTGTCTTCCCCGAGTCCCTCCCAGTGCGGGCTGCCGGGGAAAGGCAGGGGTTTGGCTGGAAACGCAGGTAGCATCTAGTACCTCCCCATGGACAGGGGAGGTAATTAGCGGACTTCCCCTTGCGAGGGAACACCTGTGACACCAGGAAGCTGCGTGTGGGGCGGCCCTAAACCTCCCCCACACAGTCATCCGTGTTCCGGAATTCTGAGTGTGGGGAGGTTCCGTCTTCTGTCTGCAGCACCCGGGTTCTCCTAGGAGCCCTTCGAGTGTCTTCCCCGAGTCCCTCCTAGTGCGGGCTGCCGGGGAAAGGCGGGGGTTTGGCTGGAAACGCAGGTAGCATCTAGTGCCTCCCCATGGACCAGGGAGGTAATTAGCGGACTTCCCCTTGCGAGGGAACACCTGTGACACAAGGCAGCTGCGTGGAGGGCGGCCCCGAACCTCCCCCACACAGTCAGCCGTGTTCCGGAATTCTGAGTGTGGGGAGGTTCCGTCTTCTGTCTGCAGCACCCGGGTTCTCCTAGGAGCCATTCGAGTGTCTTCCCCCAGTCCCTCCCAGTGCGGGCTGCCGGGGAAATGCGGGGGTTGGGCTGGAAATGCAGGTAGCATCTAGTGCCTCCCCATGGACAAGGGAGATAATTAGCGGACTTCCCCCTGCCAGGGAACACCTGTGACACCAGGCAGCTGCGTGGAGGGCGGCCCCGAACCTCCCCCACACAGTCACCCGTGTTCCGGAATTCTGAGTGTGGGGAGGTTCCGTCTTCTGTCTGCAGCACCCGGGATCTCCTAGGAGCCCTTCGAGTGTCTTCCCCGAGTCACTCCCAGTGCGGGCTGCCGGGGAAAGGCAGGGGTTTGGCTGGAAACGCAGGTAGCATCTAGTACCTCCCCATGGACAGGGGAGGTAATTAGCGGACTTCCCCTTGCGAGGGAACACCTGTGACACCAGGAAGCTGCGTGTGGGGCGGCCCTAAACCTCCCCCACACAGTCATCCGTGTTCCGGAATTCTGAGTGTGGGGAGGTTCCGTCTTCTGTCTGCAGCACCCGGGATCTCCTAGGAGCCCTTCGAGTGTCTTCCCCGAGTCCCTCCCAGTGCGGGCTACCGGGGAAAGGCGGGGGTTGGGCTGGAAAAGCAGGTAGCATCTAGTTCCTCCCCATGGACAGGGTAGGTAATTAGCGGACTACCCCCTGCCAGGGAACACCTGTGACACCAGGCAGCTGCGTGGAGGGCGGCCCCGAACCTCCCCCACACAGTCAGCCGTGTTCCGGAATTCTGAGTGTGGGGAGGTTCCGTCTTCTGTCTGCAGCACCCAGGTTCTCCTAGGAGCCCTTCGAGTGTCTTCCCCGAGTCCCTCCCAGTGCGGGCTGCCGGGGAAATGCGGGGGTTTGGCTGGAAACGCAGGTAGCATCTAGTGCCTCCTCATGGACAGGGGAGGTAATTAGCGGACATCACCCTGCCAGGGAACACCTGTGACACCAGGCAGCTGCGTGGAGGGCGGCTCTGAACCTCCCCCTCACAGTCACCCGTGTTCCGGATTTCTGAGTGTGGGGGGGTTCCTTCTTCTGTCTGCAGCACACGGGATCTCCTAGGAGCCCTTCGAGTGTCTTCCCCGAGTCCCTCCCAGTGCGGGCTGCCGGGGAAAGGCGGGGGTTTGGCTGGAAACGCAGGTAGCATCTAGTGCCTCCCCATGGAGAGGGGAGGTAATTAGCGGAATTCCCCTTGCGAGGGAACACCTGTGACACCAGGCAGCTGCGTGGAGGGCGGCCCCGAACCTCCCCCACACAGTCACACGTGTTCCGGAATTCTGAGTGTGGGGGGGTTCCTTCTTCTGTCTGCAGCACACGGGATCTCCTAGGAGCCCTTCGAGTGTCTTCCCCCAGTCCCTCCCAGTGCGGGCTGCCGGGGAAAGGAGGGGGTTGTGCTGGAAACGCAGGTAGCATCTAGTGCCTCCCCATGGACAAGGGAGATAATTAGCGGACTACCCCCTGCCAGGGAACACCTGTGACACCAGGCAGCTGCGTGGAGGGCGGCCCCGAACCTCCCCCACACAGTCACCCGTGTTCCGGAATTCTGAGTGTGGGGACGTTCCGTCTTCTGTCTGCAGCACCCGGGATCTCCTAGGAGCCCTTCGAGTGTCTTCCCCGAGTCCCTCCCAGTGCGGGCTGCCGGGGAAAGGCGGGGGTTTGGCTGGAAACGCAGGTAGTATCTAGTGCCTCCCCATGGACCAGGGAGGTAATTAGCGGACTTCCCCTTGCGAGGGAACACCTGTGACACAAGGCAGCTGCGTGGAGGGCGGCCCCGAACCTCCCCCACACAGTCAGCCGTGTTCCGGAATTCTGAGTGTGGGGAGGTTCCGTCTTCTGTCTGCAGCACCCGGGTTCTCCTAGGAGCCATTCGAGTGTCTTCCCCCAGTCCCTCCCAGTGCGGGCTGCCGGGGAAAGGCGGGGGTTGGGCTGGAAAAGCAGGTAGCATCTAGTGCCTCCCCATGGACAAGGGAGATAATTAGCGGACTTCCCCCTGCCAGGGAACACCTGTGACACCAGGCATCTTCGTGGAGGGCGGCCCCAAACCTCCCCCACACAGTCGGCCGTGTTCCGGAATTCTGAGTGTGGGGAGGTTCCGTCTTCTGTCTGCAGCACCCGGGATCTCCTAGGAGCCCTTCGAGTGTCTTCCCCGAGTCCCTCCCAGTGCGGGCTGCCGGGGAAAGGCGGGGGTTGGGCTGGAAACGCAGGTAGCATCTAGTGCCTCCTCATGGACAGGGGAGGTAATTAGCGGACATCACCCTGCCAGGGAACACCTGTGACACCAGGCAGCTGCGTGGAGGGCGGCTCTCAACCTCCCCCTCACAGTCACCCGTGTTCCGGATTTCTGAGTGTGGGGAGGTTCCGTCTTCTGTCTGCAGCACCCGGGTTCTCCTAGGAGCACTTCGAGTGTCTTCCCCCAGTCCCTCCCAGTGCGGGCTGCCGGGGAAAGGTGGGGGTTGGGCTGGAAAAGCAGGTAGCATCTAGTGCCTCCCCCTGGACAGGGGAGGTAATTAGTGGACATCACCCTGCCAGGGAACACCTGTGACACCAGGCAGCTGCGTGGAGGGCGGCTCTGAACCTCCCCCTCACAGTCACCCGTGTTCCGGATTTCTGAGTGTGGGGGGGTTCCTTTTTCTGTCTGCAGCACACGGGATCTCCTAGGAGCCCTTCGAGTGTCTTCCCCGAGTCCCTCCCAGTGCGGGCTGCCGGGGAAAGGCGGGGGTTGGGCTGGAAAAGCAGGTAGCATCTAGTTCCTCCCCATGGACAGGGGAGGTAATTAGCGGACTACGCCCTGCCAGGGAAAACCTGTGACACCAGGCAGCTGCGTGGAGGGCGGCCCCGAACCTCCCCCACACAGTCAGCCGTATTCCGGAATTCTGAGTGTGGGGAGGTTCCGTCTTCTGTCTGCAGCACCCGGGTTCTCCTAGGAGCCCTTCGAGTGTCTTCCCCGAGTCCCTCCCAGTGCGGGCTGCCGGGGAAAGGCGGGGGTTGGGCTGGAAACGCAGGTAGCATCTAGTGCCTCCTCATGGACAGGGGAGGTAATTAGCGGACATCACCCTGCCAGGGAACACCTGTGACACCAGGCAGCTGCGTGGAGGGCGGCTCTGAACCTCCCCCTCACAGTCACCCGTGTTCCGGATTTCTGAGTGTGGGGGGGTTCCTTCTTCTGTCTGCAGCACACGGGATCTCCTAGGAGCCCTTCGAGTGTCTTCCCCGAGTCCCTCCCAGTGCGGGCTGCCGGGGAAAGGCAGGGGTTTGGCTGGAAACGCAGGTAGCATCTAGTACCTCCCCATGGACAGGGGAGGTAATTAGCGGACTTCCCCTTGCGAGGGAACACCTGTGACACCAGGAAGCTGCGTGTGGGGCGGCCCTAAACCTCCCCCACACAGTCATCCGTGTTCCGGAATTCTGAGTGTGGGGAGGTTCCGTCTTCTGTCTGCAGCACCCGGGTTCTCCTAGGAGCCCTTCGAGTGTCTTCCCCGAGTCCCTCCTAGTGCGGGCTGCCGGGGAAAGGCGGGGGTTTGGCTGGAAACGCAGGTAGCATCTAGTGCCTCCCCATGGACCAGGGAGGTAATTAGCGGACTTCCCCTTGCGAGGGAACACCTGTGACACAAGGCAGCTGCGTGGAGGGCGGCCCCGAACCTCCCCCACACAGTCAGCCGTGTTCCGGAATTCTGAGTGTGGGGAGGTTCCGTCTACTGTCTGCAGCACCCGGGTTCTCCTAGGAGCCATTCGAGTGTCTTCCCCCAGTCCCTCCCAGTGCGGGCTGCCGGGGAAATGCGGGGGTTGGGCTGGAAAAGCAGGTAGCATCTAGTGCCTCCCCATGGACAAGGGAGATAATTAGCGGACTTCCCCCTGCCAGGGAACACCTGTGACACCAGGCAGCTGCGTGGAGGGCGGCCCCGAACCTCCCCCACACAGTCACCCGTGTTCCGGAATTCTGAGTGTGGGGAGGTTCCGTCTTCTGTCTGCAGCACCCGGGATCTCCTAGGAGCCCTTCGAGTGTCTTCCCCGAGTCACTCCCAGTGCGGGCTGCCGGGGAAAGGCGGGGGTTGGGCTGGAAACGCAGGTAGCATCTAGTGCCTCCTCATGGACAGGGGAGGTAATTAGCGGACATCACCCTGGCAGGGAACACCTGTGACACCAGGCAGCTGCGTGGAGGGCGGCTCTGAACCTCCCCCTCACAGTCACCCGTGTTCCGGATTTCTGAGTGTGGGGGGGGTCCTTCTTCTGTCTGCAGCACACGGGATCTCCTAGGAGCCCTTCGAGTGTCTTCCCCGAGTCCTTCCCAGTGCGGGCTGCCGGGGAAGGCGGGGGTTGGGCTGGAAACGCAGGTAGCATCTAGTGCCTCCCCATGGACAAGGGAGATAATTAGCGGACTTCCCCCTGCCAGGGAACACCTGTGACACCAGGCAGCTGCGTGGAGGGCGGCCCCGAACCTCCCCCACACAGTCACCCGTGTTCCGGAATTCTGAGTGTGGGGAGGTTCCGTCTTCTGTCTGCAGCACCCGGGATGTCCTAGGAGCCCTTCGAGTGTCTTCCCCGAGTCCCTCCCAGTGCGGGCTGCCGGGGAAAGGCGGGGGTTGGGCTGGAAACGCAGGTAGCATCTAGTGCCTCCTTATGGACAGGGGAGGTAATTAGCGGACATCACCCTGCCAGGGAACACCTGTGACACCAGGCAGCTGCGTGGAGGGCGGCTCTGAACCTCCCCCTCACAGTCACCCGTGTTCCGGATTTCTGAGTGTGGGGGGGTTCCTTCTTCTGTCTGCAGCACACGGGATCTCCTAGGAGCCCTTCGAGTGTCTTCCCCGAGTCCCTCCCAGTGCGGGCTGCCGGGGAAAGGCGGGGGTTGGGCTGGAAACGCTGGTAGCATCTAGTTCCTCCCCATGGACAGGGGAGGTAATTAGCGGACTACGCCCTGCCAGGGAACACCTGTGACACCAGGCAGCTGCGTGGAGGGCGGCCCCGAACCTCCCCCACACAGTCAGCCGTATTCCGGAATTCTGAGTGTGGGGAGGTTCCGTCTTCTGTCTGCAGCACCCGGGTTCTCCTAGGCGCCCTTCGAGTGTCTTCCCCGAGTCCCTCCCAGTGCGGGCTGCCGGGGAAAGGTGGGGGTTGGGCTGGAAAAGCAGGTAGCATCTAGTGCCTCCCCCTGGACAGGGGAGGTAATTAGTGGACATCACCCTGCCAGGGAACACCTGTGACACCAGGCAGCTGCGTGGAGGGCGACTCTGAACCTCCCCCTCACAGTCACCCTTGTTCCGGATTTCTGAGTGTGGGGGGGTTCCTTCTTCTGTCTGCAGCACACGGGATTTCCTAGGAGCCCTTCGAGTGTCTTCCCCGAGTCCCTCACAGTGCGGGCTGCTGGGGAAAGGCGGGGGTTTGGCTGGAAACGCAGGTAGCATCTAGTTCCTCCCCATGGACAGGGGAGGTAATTAGCGGACTTCTCCTTGCGAGGGAACACCTGTGACACCAGGAAGCTGCGTGGGGGGCGGCCCTAAACCTCCCCCACACAGTCATCCGTATTCCGGAATTCTGAGTGTGGGGAGGTTCCGTCTTCTGTCTGCAGCACCCGGGTTCTCCTAGGAGCCCTACGAGTGTCTTCCCCGATTCCCTCCCAGTGCGGGCTGCCGGGGAAAGGCGGGGGTTTGGCTGGAAACGCAGGTAGCATCTAGTGCCTCCCCATGGAGCGGGGAGGTAATTAGCGGAATTCCCCTTGCGAGGGAACACCTGTGACACCAGGCAGCTGCGTGGAGGGCGGCCCCGAACCTCCCCCACACAGTCACCCGTGTTCCGGAATTCTGAGTGTGGGGGGGTTGCTTCTTCTGTCTGCAGCACACGGGATCTCCTAGGAGCCCTTCGAGTGTCTTCCCCCAGTCCCTCCCAGTGCGGGCTGCCGGGGAAAGGAGGGGGTTGTGCTGGAAACGCAGGTAGAATCTAGTGCCTCCCCATGGACTGGGGAGGTAATTAGCGGACTACCCCCTGCCAGGGAACACCTGTGACACCAGGCAGCTGCGTGGAGGGCGGCCCCGAACCTCCCCCTCACAGTCACCCTTGTTCCGGATTTCTGAGTGTGGGGGGGTTCCTTCTTCTGTCTGCAGCACACGGGATCTCCTAGGAGCCCTTCGAGTGTCTTCCCCGAGTCCCTCCCAGTGCGGGCTGCCGGGGAAAGGCAGGGGTTTGGCTGGAAACGCAGGTAGCATCTAGTTCCTCCCCATGGACAGGGGAGGTAATTAGCGGAATTCCCCTTGCGAGGGAACACCTGTGACACCAGGAAGCTGCGTGTGGGGCGGCCCTAAACCTCCCCCACACAGTCATCCGTGTTCCGGAATTCTGAGTGTGGGGAGGTTCCGTCTTCTGTCTGCAGCACCCGGGTTCTCCTAGGAGCCCTTCGAGTGTCTTCCCCGAGTCCCTCCTAGTGCGGGCTGCCGGGGAAAGGCGGGGGTTGGGCTGGAAACGCAGGTAGCATCTAGTGCCTCCCCATGGACCAGGGAGGTAATTAGCGGACTTCCCCTTGCGAGGGAACACCTGTGACACAAGGCAGCTGCGTGGAGGGCGGCCCCGAACCTCCCCCACACAGTCAGCCGTGTTCCGGAATTCTGAGTGTGGGGAGGTTCCGTCTTCTGTCTGCAGCACACGGGATCTCCTAGGAGCCCTTCGAGTGTCTTCCCCGAGTCCCTCTCAGTGCGGGCTGCCGGGGAAAGGCGGGGGTTGGGCTGGAAAAGCAGGTAGCATCTAGTGCCTCCCCCTGGACAGGGGAGGTAATTAGCGGACTTCCCCTTGCGAGGGAACCCCTGTGACACCAGGCAGCTGCGTGGAGGGCGGCTCCGAACCTCCCCCACACAGTCATACGTGTTCCGGAATTCTGAGTGTGGGGGGGTTCCTTCTTCTGTCTGCAGCACACGGGATCTCCTAGGAGCCCTTCGAGTGTCTTCCCCCAGTCCCTCGCAGTGCGGGCTGCCGGGGAAAGGCGGGGGTTTGGCTGGAAACGCAGGTAGCATCTAGTGCCTCCCCATGGACCAGGGAGGTAATTAGCGGACTTCCCCTTGCGAGGGAACACCTGTGACACCAGGCATCTTCGTGGAGGGCGGCCCCAAACCTCCCCCACACAGTCGGCCGTGTTCCGGAATTCTGAGTGTGGGGAGGTTCCGTCTTCTGTCTGCAGCACCCGGGATCTCCTAGGAGCCCTTCGAGTGTCTTCCCCGAGTCCCTCCCAGTGCGGGCTACCGGGGAAAGGCGGGGGTTGGGCTGGAAAAGCAGGTAGCATCTAGTGCCTCCCCCTGGACAGGGGAGATATTTAGCGGACTTCCCCCTGCCAGGGAACACCTGTGACACCAGGCATCTTCTTGGAGGGCGGCCCCAAACCTCCCCCACACAGTCGGCCGTGTTCCGGAATTCTGAGTGTGGGGAGGTTCCGTCTTCTGTCTGCAGCAACCGGGATCTCCTAGGAGCCCTTCGAGTGTCTTCCCCGAGTCCCTCCCAGTGCGGGCTGCCGGGGAAAGGCGGGGGTTGGGCTGGAAACGCAGGTAGCATCTAGTGCCTCCCCCTGGACAGGGGAGGTAATTAACGGACTTCCCCTTGCGAGGGAACACCTGTGACACCAGGAAGCTGCGTGGAGGGCGGCCCTAAACTTCCCCACACAGTCACCCTTGTTCCGGAATTCTGAGTGTGGGGAGGTTCCGTCTTCTGTCTGCAGCACCCGGGTTCTCCTAGGAGCCCTTCGATTGTCTTCCCCCAGTCCCTCCCAGTGCGGGCTGCCGGGGAAAGGTGAGGGTTGGGCTGGAAAAGCAGGTAGCATCTAGTGCCTCCCCCTGGACAGGGGAGGTAATTAGTGGACATCACCCTGCCAGGGAACACCTGTGACACCAGGCAGCTGCGTGGAGGGCGGCTCTGAACCTCCCCCTCACAGTCACCCTTGTTCCGGATTTCTGAGTGTGGGGGGGTTCCTTCTTCTGTCTGCAGCACACGGGATCTCCTGGGAGCCATTCGAGTGTCTTCCCCGAGTCCCTCCCAGTGCGGGCTGCCGGGGAAAGGCGGGGGTTTGGCTGGAAACGCAGGTAGCATCTAGTGCCTCCCCATGGACAGGGGAGGTAATTAGCGGACTTCCCCTTGCGAGGGAACACCTGTGACACAAGGCAGCTGCGTGGAGGGCGGCCCCGAACCTCCCCCACACAGTCAGCCGTGTTCCGGAATTCTGAGTGTGGGGAGGTACCGTCTTCTGTCTGCAGCACCCGGGATCTCCTAGGAGCCCTTCGAGTGTCTTCCCCGAGTCCATCCCAGTGCGGGCTACCGGGGAAAGGCGGGGGTTGGGCTGGAAAAGCAGGTAGCATCTAGTGCCTCCCCCTGGACAGGGGAGGTAATTAACGGACTTCCCCCTGCCAGGGAACACCTGTGACACCAGGCAGCTGCGTGGAGGGCGGCCCCGA
Source organism: Camelus bactrianus (assembly GCF_048773025.1). Classification (NCBI taxonomy): domain Eukaryota; kingdom Metazoa; phylum Chordata; class Mammalia; order Artiodactyla; family Camelidae; genus Camelus; species Camelus bactrianus. The sequence continues at coordinate 1,804,000 of NC_133540.1, forward strand.
ACCTCCCCCACACAGTCACCCGTGTTCCGGAATTCTGAGTGTGGGGAGGTTCCGTCTTCTGTCTGCAGCACCCGGGATCTCCTAGGAGCCCTTCGAGTGTCTTCCCCGAGTCCCTCCCAGTGCGGGCTACCGGGGAAAGGCGGGGGTTGGGCTGGAAAAGCAGGTAGCATCTAGTGCCTCCCCATGGACAAGGGAGATAATTAGCGGACTTCCCCCTGCCAGGGAACACCTGTGACACCAGGCAGCTGCGTGGAGGGCGGCCCCGAACCTCCCCCACACAGTCACCCGTGTTCCGGAATTCTGAGTGTGGGGAGGTTCCGTCTTCTGTCTGCAGCACCCGGGATCTCCTAGGAGCCCTTCGAGTGTCTTCCCCGAGTCCCTCCCAGTGCGGGCTGCCGGGGAAAGGCGGGGGTTGGGCTGGAAACGCAGGTAGCATCTAGTGCCTCCTCATGGACAGGGGAGGTAATTAGCGGACATCACCCTGGCAGGGAACACCTGTGACACCAGGCAGCTGCGTGGAGGGCGGCTCTGAACCTCCCCCTCACAGTCACCCGTGTTCCGGATTTCTGAGTGTGGGGGGGGTCCTTCTTCTGTCTGCAGCACACGGGATCTCCTAGGAGCCCTTCGAGTGTCTTCCCCGAGTCCTTCCCAGTGCGGGCTGCCGGGGAAGGCGGGGGTTGGGCTGGAAACGCAGGTAGCATCTAGTGCCTCCCCATGGACAAGGGAGATAATTAGCGGACTTCCCCCTGCCAGGGAACACCTGTGACACCAGGCAGCTGCGTGGAGGGCGGCCCCGAACCTCCCCCACACAGTCACCCGTGTTCCGGAATTCTGAGTGTGGGGAGGTTCCGTCTTCTGTCTGCAGCACCCGGGATCTCCTAGGAGCCCTTCGAGTGTCTTCCCCGAGTCCCTCCCAGTGCGGGCTGCCGGGGAAAGGCGGGGGTTGGGCTGGAAACGCAGGTAGCATCTAGTGCCTCCTTATGGACAGGGGAGGTAATTAGCGGACATCACCCTGCCAGGGAACACCTGTGACACCAGGCAGCTGCGTGGAGGGCGGCTCTGAACCTCCCCCTCACAGTCACCCGTGTTCCGGATTTCTGAGTGTGGGGGGGTTCCTTCTTCTGTCTGCAGCACACGGGATCTCCTAGGAGCCCTTCGAGTGTCTTCCCCGAGTCCCTCCCAGTGCGGGCTGCCGGGGAAAGGCGGGGGTTGGGCTGGAAACGCTGGTAGCATCTAGTTCCTCCCCATGGACAGGGGAGGTAATTAGCGGACTACGCCCTGCCAGGGAACACCTGTGACACCAGGCAGCTGCGTGGAGGGCGGCCCCGAACCTCCCCCACACAGTCAGCCGTATTCCGGAATTCTGAGTGTGGGGAGGTTCCGTCTTCTGTCTGCAGCACCCGGGTTCTCCTAGGCGCCCTTCGAGTGTCTTCCCCGAGTCCCTCCCAGTGCGGGCTGCCGGGGAAAGGTGGGGGTTGGGCTGGAAAAGCAGGTAGCATCTAGTGCCTCCCCCTGGACAGGGGAGGTAATTAGTGGACATCACCCTGCCAGGGAACACCTGTGACACCAGGCAGCTGCGTGGAGGGCGGCTCTGAACCTCCCCCTCACAGTCACCCTTGTTCCGGATTTCTGAGTGTGGGGGGGTTCCTTCTTCTGTCTGCAGCACACGGGATTTCCTAGGAGCCCTTCGAGTGTCTTCCCCGAGTCCCTCACAGTGCGGGCTGCTGGGGAAAGGCGGGGGTTTGGCTGGAAACGCAGGTAGCATCTAGTTCCTCCCCATGGACAGGGGAGGTAATTAGCGGACTTCTCCTTGCGAGGGAACACCTGTGACACCAGGAAGCTGCGTGGGGGGCGGCCCTAAACCTCCCCCACACAGTCATCCGTATTCCGGAATTCTGAGTGTGGGGAGGTTCCGTCTTCTGTCTGCAGCACCCGGGTTCTCCTAGGAGCCCTACGAGTGTCTTCCCCGATTCCCTCCCAGTGCGGGCTGCCGGGGAAAGGCGGGGGTTTGGCTGGAAACGCAGGTAGCATCTAGTGCCTCCCCATGGAGCGGGGAGGTAATTAGCGGAATTCCCCTTGCGAGGGAACACCTGTGACACCAGGCAGCTGCGTGGAGGGCGGCCCCGAACCTCCCCCACACAGTCACCCGTGTTCCGGAATTCTGAGTGTGGGGGGGTTGCTTCTTCTGTCTGCAGCACACGGGATCTCCTAGGAGCCCTTCGAGTGTCTTCCCCCAGTCCCTCCCAGTGCGGGCTGCCGGGGAAAGGAGGGGGTTGTGCTGGAAACGCAGGTAGAATCTAGTGCCTCCCCATGGACTGGGGAGGTAATTAGCGGACTACCCCCTGCCAGGGAACACCTGTGACACCAGGCAGCTGCGTGGAGGGCGGCCCCGAACCTCCCCCTCACAGTCACCCTTGTTCCGGATTTCTGAGTGTGGGGGGGTTCCTTCTTCTGTCTGCAGCACACGGGATCTCCTAGGAGCCCTTCGAGTGTCTTCCCCGAGTCCCTCCCAGTGCGGGCTGCCGGGGAAAGGCAGGGGTTTGGCTGGAAACGCAGGTAGCATCTAGTTCCTCCCCATGGACAGGGGAGGTAATTAGCGGAATTCCCCTTGCGAGGGAACACCTGTGACACCAGGAAGCTGCGTGTGGGGCGGCCCTAAACCTCCCCCACACAGTCATCCGTGTTCCGGAATTCTGAGTGTGGGGAGGTTCCGTCTTCTGTCTGCAGCACCCGGGTTCTCCTAGGAGCCCTTCGAGTGTCTTCCCCGAGTCCCTCCTAGTGCGGGCTGCCGGGGAAAGGCGGGGGTTGGGCTGGAAACGCAGGTAGCATCTAGTGCCTCCCCATGGACCAGGGAGGTAATTAGCGGACTTCCCCTTGCGAGGGAACACCTGTGACACAAGGCAGCTGCGTGGAGGGCGGCCCCGAACCTCCCCCACACAGTCAGCCGTGTTCCGGAATTCTGAGTGTGGGGAGGTTCCGTCTTCTGTCTGCAGCACACGGGATCTCCTAGGAGCCCTTCGAGTGTCTTCCCCGAGTCCCTCCCAGTGCGGGCTGCCGGGGAAAGGCGGGGGTTGGGCTGGAAAAGCAGGTAGCATCTAGTTCCTCCCCATGGACAGGGGAGGTAATTAGCGGACTACGCCCTGCCAGGGAACACCTGTGACACCAGGCAGCTGCGTGGAGGGCGGCCCCGAACCTCCCCCACACAGTCAGCCGTGTTCCGGAATTCTGAGTGTGGGGAGGTTCCGTCTTCTGTCTGCAGCACCCGGGTTCTCCTAGGAGCCATTCGAGTGTCTTCCCCCAGTCCCTCCCAGTGCGGGCTGCCGGGGAAAGGCGGGGGTTTGGCTGGAAACGCAGGTAGCATCTAGTGCCTCCCCATGGAGAGGGGAGGTAATTAGCGGTATTCCCCTTGCGAGGGAACACCTGTGACACCAGGCAGCTGCGTGGAGGGCGGCCCCGAACCTCCCCTACACAGTCACCCGTGTTCCGGAATTCTGAGTGTGGGGGGTTCCTTCTTCTGTCTGCAGCACACGGGATCTCCTAGGAGCCCTTCGAGTGTCTTCCCCGAGTCCCTCTCAGTGCGGGCTGCCGGGGAAAGGCGGGGGTTGGGCTGGAAAAGCAGGTAGCATCTAGTGCCTCCCCCTGGACAGGGGAGGTAATTAGCGGACTTCCCCTTGCGAGGGAACCCCTGTGACACCAGGCAGCTGCGTGGAGGGCGGCTCCGAACCTCCCCCACACAGTCATACGTGTTCCGGAATTCTGAGTGTGGGGGGGTTCCTTCTTCTGTCTGCAGCACACGGGATCTCCTAGGAGCCCTTCGAGTGTCTTCCCCCAGTCCCTCGCAGTGCGGGCTGCCGGGGAAAGGCGGGGGTTTGGCTGGAAACGCAGGTAGCATCTAGTGCCTCCCCATGGACCAGGGAGGTAATTAGCGGACTTCCCCTTGCGAGGGAACACCTGTGACACCAGGCATCTTCGTGGAGGGCGGCCCCAAACCTCCCCCACACAGTCGGCCGTGTTCCGGAATTCTGAGTGTGGGGAGGTTCCGTCTTCTGTCTGCAGCACCCGGGATCTCCTAGGAGCCCTTCGAGTGTCTTCCCCGAGTCCCTCCCAGTGCGGGCTACCGGGGAAAGGCGGGGGTTGGGCTGGAAAAGCAGGTAGCATCTAGTGCCTCCCCCTGGACAGGGGAGATATTTAGCGGACTTCCCCCTGCCAGGGAACACCTGTGACACCAGGCATCTTCTTGGAGGGCGGCCCCAAACCTCCCCCACACAGTCGGCCGTGTTCCGGAATTCTGAGTGTGGGGAGGTTCCGTCTTCTGTCTGCAGCAACCGGGATCTCCTAGGAGCCCTTCGAGTGTCTTCCCCGAGTCCCTCCCAGTGCGGGCTGCCGGGGAAAGGCGGGGGTTGGGCTGGAAACGCAGGTAGCATCTAGTGCCTCCCCCTGGACAGGGGAGGTAATTAACGGACTTCCCCTTGCGAGGGAACACCTGTGACACCAGGAAGCTGCGTGGAGGGCGGCCCTAAACTTCCCCACACAGTCACCCTTGTTCCGGAATTCTGAGTGTGGGGAGGTTCCGTCTTCTGTCTGCAGCACCCGGGTTCTCCTAGGAGCCCTTCGATTGTCTTCCCCCAGTCCCTCCCAGTGCGGGCTGCCGGGGAAAGGTGAGGGTTGGGCTGGAAAAGCAGGTAGCATCTAGTGCCTCCCCCTGGACAGGGGAGGTAATTAGTGGACATCACCCTGCCAGGGAACACCTGTGACACCAGGCAGCTGCGTGGAGGGCGGCTCTGAACCTCCCCCTCACAGTCACCCTTGTTCCGGATTTCTGAGTGTGGGGGGGTTCCTTCTTCTGTCTGCAGCACACGGGATCTCCTGGGAGCCATTCGAGTGTCTTCCCCGAGTCCCTCCCAGTGCGGGCTGCCGGGGAAAGGCGGGGGTTTGGCTGGAAACGCAGGTAGCATCTAGTGCCTCCCCATGGACAGGGGAGGTAATTAGCGGACTTCCCCTTGCGAGGGAACACCTGTGACACAAGGCAGCTGCGTGGAGGGCGGCCCCGAACCTCCCCCACACAGTCAGCCGTGTTCCGGAATTCTGAGTGTGGGGAGGTACCGTCTTCTGTCTGCAGCACCCGGGATCTCCTAGGAGCCCTTCGAGTGTCTTCCCCGAGTCCATCCCAGTGCGGGCTACCGGGGAAAGGCGGGGGTTGGGCTGGAAAAGCAGGTAGCATCTAGTGCCTCCCCCTGGACAGGGGAGGTAATTAACGGACTTCCCCCTGCCAGGGAACACCTGTGACACCAGGCAGCTGCGTGGAGGGCGGCCCCGAACCTCCCCCACACAGTCACCCGTGTTCCGGAATTCTGAGTGTGGGGAGGTTCCGTCTTCTGTCTGCAGCACCCGGGATCTCCTAGGAGCCCTTCGAGTGTCTTCCCCGAGTCCCTCCCAGTGCGGGCTACCGGGGAAAGGCGGGGGTTGGGCTGGAAAAGCAGGTAGCATCTAGTGCCTCCCCCTGGACAGGGGAGGTAATTAGCGGACTTCCCCTTGCGAGGGAACCCCTGTGACACCAGGCAGCTGCGTGGAGGGCGGCTCCGAACCTCCCCCACACAGTCATACGTGTTCCGGAATTCTGAGTGTGGGGGGGTTCCTTCTTCTGTCTGCAGCACACGGGATCTCCTAGGAGCCCTTCGAGTGTCTTCCCCCAGTCCCTCGCAGTGCGGGCTGCCGGGGAAAGGCGGGGGTTTGGCTGGAAACGCAGGTAGCATCTAGTGCCTCCCCATGGACCAGGGAGGTAATTAGCGGACTTCCCCTTGCGAGGGAACACCTGTGACACCAGGCATCTTCGTGGAGGGCGGCCCCAAACCTCCCCCACACAGTCGGCCGTGTTCCGGAATTCTGAGTGTGGGGAGGTTCCGTCTTCTGTCTGCAGCACCCGGGATCTCCTAGGAGCCCTTCGAGTGTCTTCCCCGAGTCCCTCCCAGTGCGGGCTACCGGGGAAAGGCGGGGGTTGGGCTGGAAAAGCAGGTAGCATCTAGTGCCTCCCCCTGGACAGGGGAGATATTTAGCGGACTTCCCCCTGCCAGGGAACACCTGTGACACCAGGCATCTTCTTGGAGGGCGGCCCCAAACCTCCCCCACACAGTCGGCCGTGTTCCGGAATTCTGAGTGTGGGGAGGTTCCGTCTTCTGTCTGCAGCACCCGGGATCTCCTAGGAGCCCTTCGAGTGTCTTCCCCGAGTCCCTCCCAGTGCGGGCTGCCGGGGAAAGGCGGAGGTTGGGCTGGAAACGCAGGTAGCATCTAGTGCCTCCCCCTGGACAGGGGAGGTAATTAACGGACTTCCCCTTGCGAGGGAACACCTGTGACACCAGGAAGCTGCGTGGAGGGCGGCCCTAAACTTCCCCACACAGTCACCCTTGTTCCGGAATTCTGAGTGTGGGGAGGTTCCGTCTTCTGTCTGCAGCACCCGGGTTCTCCTAGGAGCCCTTCGATTGTCTTCCCCCAGTCCCTCCCAGTGCGGGCTGCCGGGGAAAGGTGAGGGTTGGGCTGGAAAAGCAGGTAGCATCTAGTGCCTCCCCCTGGACAGGGGAGGTAATTAGTGGACATCACCCTGCCAGGGAACACCTGTGACACCAGGCAGCTTCGTGGAGGGCGGCTCTGAACCTCCCCCTCACAGTCACCCTTGTTCCGGATTTCTGAGTGTGGGGGGGTTCCTTCTTCTGTCTGCAGCACACGGGATCTCCTGGGAGCCATTCGAGTGTCTTCCCCGAGTCCCTCCCAGTGCGGGCTGCCGGGGAAAGGCGGGGGTTTGGCTGGAAACGCAGGTAGCATCTAGTGCCTCCCCATGGACAGGGGAGGTAATTAGCGGACTTCCCCTTGCGAGGGAACACCTGTGACACAAGGCAGCTGCGTGGAGGGCGGCCCCGAACCTCCCCCACACAGTCAGCCGTGTTCCGGAATTCTGAGTGTGGGGAGGTACCGTCTTCTGTCTGCAGCACCCGGGATCTCCTAGGAGCCCTTCGAGTGTCTTCCCCGAGTCCATCCCAGTGCGGGCTACCGGGGAAAGGCGGGGGTTGGGCTGGAAAAGCAGGTAGCATCTAGTGCCTCCCCCTGGACAGGGGAGGTAATTAACGGACTTCCCCCTGCCAGGGAACACCTGTGACACCAGGCAGCTGCGTGGAGGGCGGCCCCGAACCTCCCCCACACAGTCACCCGTGTTCCGGAATTCTGAGTGTGGGGAGGTTCCGTCTTCTGTCTGCAGCACCCGGGATCTCCTAGGAGCCCTTCGAGTGTCTTCCCCGAGTCCCTCCCAGTGCGGGCTACCGGGGAAAGGCGGGGGTTGGGCTGGAAAAGCAGGTAGCATCTAGTTCCTCCCCATGGACAGGGTAGGTAATTAGCGGACTACCCCCTGCCAGGGAACACCTGTGACACCAGGCAGCTGCGTGGAGGGCGGCCCCGAACCTCCCCCACACAGTCAGCCGTGTTCCGGAATTCTGAGTGTGGGGAGGTTCCGTCTTCTGTCTGCAGCACCCAGGTTCTCCTAGGAGCCCTTCGAGTGTCTTCCCCGAGTCCCTCCCAGTGCGGGCTGCCGGGGAAATGCGGGGGTTTGGCTGGAAACGCAGGTAGCATCTAGTGCCTCCTCATGGACAGGGGAGGTAATTAGCGGACATCACCCTGCCAGGGAACACCTGTGACACCAGGCAGCTGCGTGGAGGGCGGCTCTGAACCTCCCCCTCACAGTCACCCGTGTTCCGGATTTCTGAGTGTGGGGGGGTTCCTTCTTCTGTCTGCAGCACACGGGATCTCCTAGGAGCCCTTCGAGTGTCTTCCCCGAGTCCCTCCCAGTGCGGGCTGCCGGGGAAAGGCGGGGGTTTGGCTGGAAACGCAGGTAGCATCTAGTGCCTCCCCATGGAGAGGGGAGGTAATTAGCGGAATTCCCCTTGCGAGGGAACACCTGTGACACCAGGCAGCTGCGTGGAGGGCGGCCCCGAAACTCCCCCACACAGTCACCCGTGTTCCGGAATTCTGAGTGTGGGGGGGTTCCTTCTTCTGTCTGCAGCACACGGGATCTCCTAGGAGCCCTTCGAGTGTCTTCCCCCAGTCCCTCCCAGTGCGGGCTGCCGGGGAAAGGTGGGGGTTGGGCTGGAAACGCAGGTAGCATCTAGTTCCTCCCCATGGACAGGGGAGGTAATTAGCGGACTACCCCCTGCCAGGGAACACCTGTGACACCAGGCAGCTGCGTGGAGGGCGGCCCCGAACCTCCCCCACACAGTCAGCCGTATTCCGGAATTCTGAGTGTGGGGAGGTTCCGTCTTCTGTCTGCAGCACCCGGGTTCTCCTAGGAGCCCTTCGAGTGTCTTCCCCGAGTCCCTCCCAGTGCGGGCTGCCGGGGAAAGGCGGGGGTTTGGCTGGAAACGCAGGTAGCATCTAGTGCCTCCCCATGGAGCGGGGAGGTAATTAGCGGAATTCCCCTTGCGAGGGAACACCTGTGACACCAGGCAGCTGCGTGGAGGGCGGCCCCGAACCTCCCCCACACAGTCACCCGTGTTCCGGAATTCTGAGTGTGGGGGGGTTGCTTCTTCTGTCTGCAGCACACGGGATCTCCTAGGAGCCCTTCGAGTGTCTTCCCCCAGTCCCTCCCAGTGCGGGCTGCCGGGGAAAGGAGGGGGTTGTGCTGGAAACGCAGGTAGAATCTAGTGCCTCCCCATGGACTGGGGAGGTAATTAGCGGACTACCCCCTGCCAGGGAACACCTGTGACACCAGGCAGCTGCGTGGAGGGCGGCCCCGAACCTCCCCCTCACAGTCACCCTTGTTCCGGATTTCTGAGTGTGGGGGGGTTCCTTCTTCTGTCTGCAGCACACGGGATCTCCTAGGAGCCCTTCGAGTGTCTTCCCCGAGTCCCTCCCAGTGCGGGCTGCCGGGGAAAGGCAGGGGTTTGGCTGGAAACGCAGGTAGCATCTAGTTCCTCCCCATGGACAGGGGAGGTAATTAGCGGACTTCCCCTTGCGAGGGAACACCTGTGACACCAGGAAGCTGCGTGTGGGGCGGCCCTAAACCTCCCCCACACAGTCATCCGTGTTCCGGAATTCTGAGTGTGGGGAGGTTCCGTCTTCTGTCTGCAGCACCCGGGTTCTCCTAGGAGCCCTTCGAGTGTCTTCCCCGAGTCCCTCCTACTGCGGGCTGCCGGGGAAAGGCGGGGGTTGGGCTGGAAACGCAGGTAGCATCTAGTGCCTCCCCATGGACCAGGGAGGTAATTAGCGGACTTCCCCTTGCGAGGGAACACCTGTGACACAAGGCAGCTGCGTGGAGGGCGGCCCCGAACCTCCCCCACACAGTCAGCCGTGTTCCGGAATTCTGAGTGTGGGGAGGTTCCGTCTTCTGTCTGCAGCACCCGGGTTCTCCTAGGAGCCATTCGAGTGTCTTCCCCCAGTCCCTCCCAGTGCGGGCTGCCGGGGAAAGGCGGGGGTTGGGCTGGAAAAGCAGGTAGCATCTAGTGCCTCCCCATGGACAAGGGAGATAATTAGCGGACTTCCCCCTGCCAGGGAACACCTGTGACACCAGGCAGCTGCGTGGAGGGCGGCCCCGAACCTCCCCCACACAGTCACCCGTGTTCCGGAATTCTGAGTGTGGGGAGGTTCCGTCTTCTGTCTGCAGCACCCGGGATCTCCTAGGAGCCCTTCGAGTGTCTTCCCCGAGTCCCTCCCAGTGCGGGCTGCCGGGGAAAGGCGGGGGTTGGGCTGGAAACGCAGGTAGCATCTAGTGCCTCCTCATGGACAGGGGAGGTAATTAGCGGACATCACCCTGCCAGGGAACACCTGTGACACCAGGCAGCTGCGTGGAGGGCGGCTCTGAACCTCCCCCTCACAGTCACCCGTGTTCCGGATTTCTGAGTGTGGGGGGGTTCCTTCTTCTGTCTGCAGCACACGGGATCTCCTAGGAGCCCTTCGAGTGTCTTCCCCGAGTCCCTCCCAGTGCGGGCTGCCGGGGAAAGGCGGGGGTTGGGCTGGAAAAGCAGGTAGCATCTAGTTCCTCCCCATGGACAGGGGAGGTAATTAGCGGACTACGCCCTGCCAGGGAACACCTGTGACACCAGGCAGCTGCGTGGAGGGCGGCCCCGAACCTCCCCCACACAGTCAGCCGTGTTCCGGAATTCTGAGTGTGGGGAGGTTCCGTCTTCTGTCTGCAGCACCCGGGTTCTCCTAGGAGCCATTCGAGTGTCTTCCCCCAGTCCCTCCCAGTGCGGGCTGCCGGGGAAAGGCGGGGGTTTGGCTGGAAACGCAGGTAGCATCTAGTGCCTCCCCATGGAGAGGGGAGGTAATTAGCGGAATTCCCCTTGCGAGGGAACACCTGTGACACCAGGCAGCTGCGTGGAGGGCGGCCCCGAACCTCCCCTACACAGTCACCCGTGTTCCGGAATTCTGAGTGTGGGGGGTTCCTTCTTCTGTCTGCAGCACACGGGATCTCCTAGGAGCCCTTCGAGTGTCTTCCCCGAGTCCCTCTCAGTGCGGGCTGCCGGGGAAAGGCGGGGGTTGGGCTGGAAAAGCAGGTAGCATCTAGTGCCTCCCCCTGGACAGGGGAGGTAATTAGCGGACTTCCCCTTGCGAGGGAACCCCTGTGACACCAGGCAGCTGCGTGGAGGGCGGCTCCGAACCTCCCCAACACAGTCATACGTGTTCCGGAATTCTGAGTGTGGGGGGGTTCCTTCTTCTGTCTGCAGCACACGGGATCTCCTAGGAGCCCTTCGAGTGTCTTCCCCCAGTCCCTCGCATTGCGGGCTGCCGGGGAAAGGCGGGGGTTTGGCTGGAAACGCAGGTAGCATCTAGTGCCTCCCCATGGACCAGGGAGGTAATTAGCGGACTTCCCCTTGCGAGGGAACACCTGTGACACCAGGCATCTTCGTGGAGGGCGGCCCCAAACCTCCCCCACACAGTCGGCCGTGTTCCGGAATTCTGAGTGTGGGGAGGTTCCGTCTTCTGTCTGCAGCACCCGGGATCTCCTAGGAGCCCTTCGAGTGTCTTCCCCGAGTCCCTCCCAGTGCGGGCTACCGGGGAAAGGCGGGGGTTGGGCTGGAAAAGCAGGTAGCATCTAGTGCCTCCCCCTGGACAGGGGAGATATTTAGCGGACTTCCCCCTGCCAGGGAACACCTGTGACACCAGGCATCTTCTTGGAGGGCGGCCCCAAACCTCCCCCACACAGTCGGCCGTGTTCCGGAATTCTGAGTGTGGGGAGGTTCCGTCTTCTGTCTGCAGCACCCGGGATCTCCTAGGAGCCCTTCGAGTGTCTTCCCCGAGTCCCTCCCAGTGCGGGCTGCCGGGGAAAGGCGGGGGTTGGGCTGGAAACGCAGGTAGCATCTAGTGCCTCCCCCTGGACAGGGGAGGTAATTAACGGACTTCCCCTTGCGAGGGAACACCTGTGACACCAGGAAGCTGCGTGGAGGGCGGCCCTAAACTTCCCCACACAGTCACCCTTGTTCCGGAATTCTGAGTGTGGGGAGGTTCCGTCTTCTGTCTGCAGCACCCGGGTTCTCCTAGGAGCCCTTCGAGTGTCTTCCCCGAGTCCCTCCCAGTGCGGGCTGCCGGGGAAAGGCGGGGGTTGGACTGGAAACGCAGGTAGCATCTAGTGCCTCCTCATGGACAGGGGAGGTAATTAGCGGACATCACCCTGCCAGGGAACACCTGTGACACCAGGCAGCTGCGTGGAGGGCGGCTCTGAACCTCCCACTCACAGTCACCCGTGTTCCGGATTTCTGAGTGTGGGGAGGTTCCGTCTTCTGTCTGCAGCACCCGGGTTCTCCTAGGAGCCATTCGAGTGTCTTCCCCCAGTCCCTCCCAGTGCGGGCTGCCGGGGAAAGGCGGGGGTTGGGCTGGAAAAGCAGGTAGCATCTAGTGCCTCCCCATGGACAAGGGAGATAATTAGCGGACTTCCCCCTGCCAGGGAACACCTGTGACACCAGGCAGCTGCGTGGAGGGCGGCCCCGAACCTCCCCCACACAGTCACCCGTGTTCCGGAATTCTGAGTGTGGGGAGGTTCCGTCTTCTGTCTGCAGCACCCGGGATCTCCTAGGAGCCCTTCGAGTGTCTTCCCCGAGTCCCTCCCAGTGCGGGCTGCCGGGGAAAGGCGGGGGTTGGGCTGGAAACGCAGGTAGCATCTAGTGCCTCCTCATGGACAGGGGAGGTAATTAGCGGACATCACCCTGCCAGGGAATACCTGTGACACCAGGCAGCTGCGTGGAGGGCGGCTCTGAACCTCCCCCTCACAGTCACCCGTGTTCCGGATTTCTGAGTGTGGGGGGGTTCCTTCTTCTGTCTGCAGCACACGGGATCTCCTAGGAGCCCTTCGAGTGTCTTCCCCGAGTCCCTCCCAGTGCGGGCTGCCGGGGAAAGGCGGGGGTTGGGCTGGAAAAGCAGGTAGCATCTAGTTCCTCCCCATGGACAGGGGAGGTAATTAGCGGACTTCCCCTTGCGAGGGAACACCTGTGACACCAGGAAGCTGCGTGGGGGGCGGCCCTAAACCTCCCCCACACAGTCATCCGTATTCCGGAATTCTGAGTGTGGGGAGGTTCCGTCTTCTGTCTGCAGCACCCGGGTTCTCCTAGGAGCCCTTCGAGTGTCTTCCCCGAGTCCCTCCCAGTGCGGGCTGCCGGGGAAAGGCGGGGGTTTGGCTGGAAACGCAGGTAGCATCTAGTGCCTCCCCATGGAGAGGGGAGGTAATTAGCGGAATTCCCCTTGCGAGGGAACACCTGTGACACCAGGCAGCTGCGTGGAGGGCGGCCCCGAACCTCCCCCACACAGTCACCCGTGTTCCGGAATTCTGAGTGTGGGGGGGTTGCTTCTTCTGTCTGCAGCACACGGGATCTCCTAGGAGCCCTTCGAGTGTCTTCCCCCAGTCCCTCCCAGTGCGGGCTGCCGGGGAAAGGAGGGGGTTGTGCTGGAAACGCAGGTAGAATCTAGTGCCTCCCCATGGACTGGGGAGGTAATTAGCGGACTACCCCCTGCCAGGGAACACCTGTGACACCAGGCAGCTGCGTGGAGGGCGGCCCCGAACCTCCCCCTCACAGTCACCCTTGTTCCGGATTTCTGAGTGTGGGGGGGTTCCTTCTTCTGTCTGCAGCACACGGGATCTCCTAGGAGCCCTTCGAGTGTCTTCCCCGAGTCCCTCCCAGTGCGGGCTGCCGGGGAAAGGCAGGGGTTTGGCTGGAAACGCAGGTAGCATCTAGTTCCTCCCCATGGAAAGGGGAGGATATTAGCGGACTTCCCCTTGCGAGGGAACACCTGTGACACCAGGAAGCTGCGTGTGGGGCGGCCCTAAACCTCCCCCACACTGTCATCCGTGTTCCGGAATTCTGAGTGTGGGGAGGTTCCGTCTTCTGTCTGCAGCACCCGGGTTCTCCTAGGAGCCATTCGAGTGTCTTCCCCCAGTCCCTCCCAGTGCGGGCTGCCGGGGAAAGGCGGGGGTTGGGCTGGAAAAGCAGGTAGCATCTAGTGCCTCCCCATGGACAAGGGAGATAATTAGCGGACTTCCCCCTGCCAGGGAACACCTGTGACACCAGGCAGCTGCGTGGAGAGCGGCCCCGAACCTCCCCCACACAGTCACCCGTGTTCCGGAATTCTGAGTGTGGGGAGGTTCCGTCTTCTGTCTGCAGCACCCGGGATCTCCTAGGAGCCCTTCGAGTGTCTTCCCCGAGTCCCTCCCAGTGCGGGCTGCCGGGGAAAGGCGGGGGTTGGGCTGGAAACGCAGGTAGCATCTAGTGCCTCCCCATGGACTGGGGAGGTAATTAGCGGACTACCCCCTGCCAGGGAACACCTGTGACACCAGGCAGCTGCGTGGAGGGCGGCCCCGAACCTCCCCCTCACAGTCACCCTTGTTCCGGATTTCTGAGTGTGGGGGGGTTCCTTCTTCTGTCTGCAGCACACGGGATCTCCTAGGAGCCCTTCGAGTGTCTTCCCCGAGTCCCTCCCAGTGCGGGCTGCCGGGGAAAGGCAGGGGTTTGGCTGGAAACGCAGGTAGCATCTAGTTCCTCCCCATGGACAGGGGAGGTAATTAGCGGACTTCGCCTTGCGAGGGAACACCTGTGACACCAGGAAGCTGCGTGTGGGGCGGCCCTAAACCTCCCCAACACAGTCATCCGTGTTCCGGAATTCTGAGTGTGGGGAGGTTCCGTCTTCTGTCTGCAGCACCCGGGTTCTCCTAGGAGCCATTCGAGTGTCTTCCCCCAGTCCCTCCCAGTGCGGGCTGCCGGGGAAAGGCGGGGGTTGGGCTGGAAAAGCAGGTAGCATCTAGTGCCTCCCCATGGACAAGGGAGATAATTAGCGGACTTCCCCCTGCCAGGGAACACCTGTGACACCAGGCAGCTGCGTGGAGGGCGGCCCCGAACCTCCCCCACACAGTCACCCGTGTTCCGGAATTCTGAGTGTGGGGAGGTTCCGTCTTCTGTCTGCAGCACCCGGGATCTCCTAGGAGCCCTTCGAGTGTCTTCCCCGAGTCCCTCCCAGTGCGGGCTGCCGGGGAAAGGCGGGGGTTGGGCTGGAAACGCAGGTAGCATCTAGTGCCTCCTCATGGACAGGGGAGGTAATTAGCGGACATCACCCTGCCAGGGAACACCTGTGACACCAGGCAGCTGCGTGGAGGGCGGCTCTGAACCTCCCCCTCACAGTCACCCGTGTTCCGGATTTCTGAGTGTGGGGGGGTTCCTTCTTCTGTCTGCAGCACACGGGATCTCCTAGGAGCCCTTCGAGTGTCTTCCCCGAGTCCCTCCCAGTGCGGGCTGCCGGGGAAAGGCGGGGGTTGGGCTGGAAAAGCAGGTAGCATCTAGTTCCTCCCCATGGACAGGGGAGGTAATTAGCGGACTACGCCCTGCCAGGGAACACCTGTGACACCAGGCAGCTGCGTGGAGGGCGGCCCCGAACCTCCCCCACACAGTCAGCCGTGTTCCGGAATTCTGAGTGTGGGGAGGTTCCGTCTTCTGTCTGCAGCACCCGGGTTCTCCTAGGAGCCATTCGAGTGTCTTCCCCCAGTCCCTCCCAGTGCGGGCTGCCGGGGAAAGGCGGGGGTTGGGCTGGAAAAGCAGGTAGCATCTAGTGCCTCCCCATGGACAAGGGAGATAATTAGCAGAATTCCCCCTGCCAGGGAACACCTGTGACACCAGGCAGCTGCGTGGAGGGCGGCCCCGAACCTCCCCCACACAGTCACCCGTGTTCCGGAATTCTGAGTGTGGGGAGGTTCCGTCTTCTGTCTGCAGCACCCGGGATCTCCTAGGGGCCCTTCGAGTGTCTTCCCCGAGTCCCTCCCAGTGCGGGCTGCCGGGGAAAGGCGGGGGTTGGGCTGGAAACGCAGGTAGCATCTAGTGCCTCCTCATGGACAGGGGAGGTAATTAGCGGACATCACCCTGGCAGGGAACACCTGTGACACCAGGCAGCTGCGTGGAGGGCGGCTCTGAACCTCCCCCTCACAGTCACCCGTGTTCCGGATTTCTGAGTGTGGGGGGGTTCCTTCTTCTGTCTGCAGCACACGGGATCTCCTAGGAGCCCTTCGAGTGTCTTCCCCGAGTCCCTCCCAGTGCGGGCTGCCGGGGAAAGGCGGGGGTTGGGCTGGAAAAGCAGGTAGCATCTAGTTCCTCCCCATGGACAGGGGAGGTAATTAGCGGACTACCCCCTGCCAGGGAACACCTGTGACACCAGGCAGCTGCGTGGAGGGCGGCCCCGAACCTCCCCCACACAGTCAGCCGTATTCCGGAATTCTGAGTGTGGGGAGGTTCCGTCTTCTGTCTGCAGCACCCGGGTTCTCCTAGGAGCCCTTCGAGTGTCTTCCCCGAGTCCCTCCCAGTGCGGGCTGCCAGGGAAAGGCGGGGGTTGGGCTGGAAACGCAGGTAGCATCTAGTGCCTCCTCATGGACAGGGGAGGTAATTAGCGGACATCACCCTGCCAGGGAACACCTGTGACACCAGGCAGCTGCGTGGAGTGCGGCTCTGAACCTCCCCCTCACAGTCACCCGTGTTCCGGATTTCTGAGTGTGGGGGGGTTCCTTCTTCTGTCTGCAGCACACGGGATCTCCTAGGAGCCCTTCGAGTGTCTTCCCCGAGTCCCTCCCAGTGCGGGCTGCCGGGGAAAGGCGGGGGTTGGGCTGGAAAAGCAGGTAGCATCTAGTGCCTCCCCATGGACAAGGGAGATAATTAGCGGACTTCCCCCTGCCAGGGAACACCTGTGACACCAGGCAGCTGCGTGGAGGGCGGCCCCGAACCTCCCCCACACAGTCAGCCGTGTTCCGGAATTCTGAGTGTGGGGAGGTTCCGTCTTCTGTCTGCAGCACCCGGGATCTCCTAGGAGCCCTTCGAGTGTCTTCCCCGAGTCCCTCCCAGTGCGGGCTGCCGGGGAAAGGCGGGGGTTGGGCTGGAAAAGCAGGTAGCATCTAGTGCCTCCCCCTGGACAGGGGAAGTAATTAGCGGACATCCCCCTGCCAGGGAACACCTGTGACACCAGGCAGCTGCGTGTAGGGCGGCCACGAACCTCCCCCACACAGTCACCCGTGTTCCGGAATTCTGAGTGTGGGGAGGTTCCGTCTTCTGTCTGCAGCACACGGGATCTCCTAGGAGCCCTTCGAGTGTCTTCCCCGAGTCCCTCCCAGTGCGGGCTGCCGGGGAAAGGCGGGGGTTGGGCTGGAAAAGCAGGTAGCATCTAGTTCCTCCCCATGGACAGGGGAGGTAATTAGCGGACTACGCCCTGCCAGGGAACACCTGTGACACCAGGCAGCTGCGTGGAGGGCGGCCCCGAACCTCCCCCACACAGTCAGCCGTGTTCCGGAATTCTGAGTGTGGGGAGGTTCCGTCTTCTGTCTGCAGCACCCGGGTTCTCCTAGGAGCCATTCGAGTGTCTTCCCCCAGTCCCTCCCAGTGCGGGCTGCCGGGGAAAGGCGGGGGTTGGGCTAGAAAAGCAGGTAGCATCTAGTGCCTCCCCATGGACAAGGGAGATAATTAGCGGACTTCCCCCTGCCAGGGAACACCTGTGACACCAGGCAGCTGCGTGGAGGGCGGCCCCGAACCTC
Source organism: Camelus bactrianus (assembly GCF_048773025.1). Taxonomy (NCBI): domain Eukaryota; kingdom Metazoa; phylum Chordata; class Mammalia; order Artiodactyla; family Camelidae; genus Camelus; species Camelus bactrianus. The sequence continues at coordinate 1,821,023 of NC_133540.1, forward strand.
CCCCACACAGTCAGCCGTGTTCCAGAATTCTGAGTGTGGGGAGGTTCCGTCTTCTATCTGCAGCACCCGGGTTCTCCTAGGAGCCCTTCGAGTGTCTTCCCCGAGTCCCTCCCAGTGCGGGCTGCCGGGGAAAGTCGGGGGTTTGGCTGGAAACGCAGGTAGCATCTAGTGCCTCCCCATGGACAGGGGAGGTAATTAGCGGACTTCCCCTTGCGAGGGAACACCTGTGACACCAGGAAGCTGCGTGGGGGGCGGCCCTAAACCTCCCCCACACAGTCATCCGTGTTCCGGAATTCTGAGTGTGGGGAGGTTCCGTCTTCTGTCTGCAGCACCCGGGTTCTCCTAGGAGCCCTTCGAGTGTGTTCCCCGAGTCCCTCCCTGTGCGGGCGGCCGGGGAAAGGCAGGGGTTGGGCTGGAAACGCAGGTAGCATCTAGTGCCTCCCCATGGACAGGGGAGGTAATTAGCGGACTACCCCCTGCCAGGGAACACCTGTGACACCAGGCAGCTGCGTGGAGGGCGGCCCCGAACCTCCCCCACACAGTCAGCCGTATTCTGGAATTCTGAGTGTGGGGAGGTTCCGTCTTCTGTCTGCAGCACCCGGGTTCTCCTAGGAGCCCTTCGAGTGTCTTCCCCGAGTCCCTCCCAGTGCGGGCTGCCGGGGAAAGGCGGGGGTTGGACTGGAAACGCAGGTAGCATCTAGTGCCTCCTCATGGACAGGGGAGGTAATTAGCGGACATCACCCTGCCAGGGAACACCTGTGACACCAGGCAGCTGCGTGGAGGGCGGCTCTGAACCTCCCACTCACAGTCACCCGTGTTCCGGATTTCTGAGTGTGGGGAGGTTCCGTCTTCTGTCTGCAGCACCCGGGTTCTCCTAGGAGACATTCGAGTGTCTTCCCCCAGTCCCTCCCAGTGCGGGCTGCCGGGGAAAGGCGGGGGTTGGGCTGGAAAAGCAGGTAGCATCTAGTGCCTCCCCATGGACAAGGGAGATAATTAGCGGACTTCCCCCTGCCAGGGAACACCTGTGACACCAGGCAGCTGCGTGGAGGGCGGCCCCGAACCTCCCCCACACAGTCACCCGTGTTCCGGAATTCTGAGTGTGGGGAGGTTCCGTCTTCTGTCTGCAGCACCCGGGATCTCCTAGGAGCCCTTCGAGTGTCTTCCCCGAGTCCCTCCCAGTGCGGGCTGCCGGGGAAAGGCGGGGGTTGGGCTGGAAACGCAGGTAGCATCTAGTGCCTCCTCATGGACAGGGGAGGTAATTAGCGGACATCAACCTGCCAGGGAATACCTGTGACACCAGGCAGCTGCGTGGAGGGCGGCTCTGAACCTCCCCCTCACAGTCACCCGTGTTCCGGATTTCTGAGTGTGGGGGGGTTCCTTCTTCTGTCTGCAGCACACGGGATCTCCTAGGAGCCCTTCGAGTGTCTTCCCCGAGTCCCTCCCAGTGCGGGCTGCCGGGGAAAGGCGGGGGTTGGGCTGGAAAAGCAGGTAGCATCTAGTTCCTCCCCATGGACAGGGGAGGTAATTAGCGGACTTCCCCTTGCGAGGGAACACCTGTGACACCAGGAAGCTGCGTGGGGGGCGGCCCTAAACCTCCCCCACACAGTCATCCGTATTCCGGAATTCTGAGTGTGGGGAGGTTCCGTCTTCTGTCTGCAGCACCCGGGTTCTCCTAGGAGCCCTTCGAGTGTCTTCCCCGAGTCCCTCCCAGTGCGGGCTGCCGGGGAAAGGCGGGGGTTTGGCTGGAAACGCAGGTAGCATCTAGTGCCTCCCCATGGAGAGGGGAGGTAATTAGCGGAATTCCCCTTGCGAGGGAACACCTGTGACACCAGGCAGCTGCGTGGAGGGCGGCCCCGAACCTCCCCCACACAGTCACCCGTGTTCCGGAATTCTGAGTGTGGGGGGGTTGCTTCTTCTGTCTGCAGCACACGGGATCTCCTAGGAGCCCTTCGAGTGTCTTCCCCCAGTCCCTCCCAGTGCGGGCTGCCGGGGAAAGGAGGGGGTTGTGCTGGAAACGCAGGTAGAATCTAGTGCCTCCCCATGGACTGGGGAGGTAATTAGCGGACTACCCCCTGCCAGGGAACACCTGTGACACCAGGCAGCTGCGTGGAGGGCGGCCCCGAACCTCCCCCTCACAGTCACCCTTGTTCCGGATTTCTGAGTGTGGGGGGGTTCCTTCTTCTGTCTGCAGCACACGGGATCTCCTAGGAGCCCTTCGAGTGTCTTCCCCGAGTCCCTCCCAGTGCGGGCTGCCGGGGAAAGGCAGGGGTTTGGCTGGAAACGCAGGTAGCATCTAGTTCCTCCCCATGGAAAGGGGAGGATATTAGCGGACTTCCCCTTGCGAGGGAACACCTGTGACACCAGGAAGCTGCGTGTGGGGCGGCCCTAAACCTCCCCCAACTGTCATCCGTGTTCCGGAATTCTGAGTGTGGGGAGGTTCCGTCTTCTGTCTGCAGCACCCGGGTTCTCCTAGGAGCCATTCGAGTGTCTTCCCCCAGTCCCTCCCAGTGCGGGCTGCCGGGGAAAGGCGGGGGTTGGGCTGGAAAAGCAGGTAGCATCTAGTGCCTCCCCATGGACAAGGGAGATAATTAGCGGACTTCCCCCTGCCAGGGAACACCTGTGACACCAGGCAGCTGCGTGGAGAGCGGCCCCGAACCTCCCCCACACAGTCACCCGTGTTCCGGAATTCTGAGTGTGGGGAGGTTCCGTCTTCTGTCTGCAGCACCCGGGATCTCCTAGGAGCCCTTCGAGTGTCTTCCCCGAGTCCCTCCCAGTGCGGGCTGCCGGGGAAAGGCGGGGGTTGGGCTGGAAACGCAGGTAGCATCTAGTGCCTCCCCATGGACTGGGGAGGTAATTAGCGGACTACCCCCTGCCAGGGAACACCTGTGACACCAGGCAGCTGCGTGGAGGGCGGCCCCGAACCTCCCCCTCACAGTCACCCTTGTTCCGGATTTCTGAGTGTGGGGGGGTTCCTTCTTCTGTCTGCAGCACACGGGATCTCCTAGGAGCCCTTCGAGTGTCTTCCCCGAGTCCCTCCCAGTGCGGGCTGCCGGGGAAAGGCAGGGGTTTGGCTGGAAACGCAGGTAGCATCTAGTTCCTCCCCATGGACAGGGGAGGTAATTAGCGGACTTCGCCTTGCGAGGGAACACCTGTGACACCAGGAAGCTGCGTGTGGGGCGGCCCTAAACCTCCCCAACACAGTCATCCGTGTTCCGGAATTCTGAGTGTGGGGAGGTTCCGTCTTCTGTCTGCAGCACCCGGGTTCTCCTAGGAGCCATTCGAGTGTCTTCCCCGAGTCCCTCCCAGTGCGGGCTGCCGGGGAAAGGCGGGGGTTTGGCTGGAAACGCAGGTAGCATCTAGTGCCTCCCCATGGAGAGGGGAGGTAATTAGCGGAATTCCCCTTGCGAGGGAACACCTGTGACACCAGGCAGCTGCGTGGAGGGCGGCCCCGAACCTCCCCCACACAGTCACCCGTGTTCCGGAATTCTGAGTGTGGGGGGGTTGCTTCTTCTGTCTGCAGCACACGGGATCTCCTAGGAGCCCTTCGAGTGTCTTCCCCCAGTCCCTCCCAGTGCGGGCTGCCGGGGAAAGGAGGGGGTTGTGCTGGAAACGCAGGTAGAATCTAGTGCCTCCCCATGGACTGGGGAGGTAATTAGCGGACTACCCTCTGCCAGGGAACACCTGTGACACCAGGCAGCTGCGTGGAGGGCGGCCCCGAACCTCCCCCTCACAGTCACCCTTGTTCCGGATTTCTGAGTGTGGGGGGGTTCCTTCTTCTGTCTGCAGCACACGGGATCTCCTAGGAGCCCTTCGAGTGTCTTCCCCGAGTCCCTCCCAGTGCGGGCTGCCGGGGAAAGGCAGGGGTTTGGCTGGAAACGCAGGTAGCATCTAGTTCCTCCCCATGGACAGGGGAGGTAATTAGCGGACTTCCCTTTGCGAGGGAACACCTGTGACACCAGGAAGCTGCGTGTGGGGCGGCCCTAAACCTCCCCCACACAGTCATCCGTGTTCCGGAATTCTGAGTGTGGGGAGGTTCCGTCTTCTGTCTGCAGCACCCGGGTTCTCCTAGGAGCCCTTCGAGTGTCTTCCCCGAGTCCCTCCTAGTGCGGGCTGCCGGGGAAAGGCGGGGGTTTGGCTGGAAACGCAGGTAGCATCTAGTGCCTCCCCATGGACCAGGGAGGTAATTAGCGGACTTCCCCTTGCGAGGGAACACCTGTGACACAAGGCAGCTGCGTGGAGGGCGGCCCCGAACCTCCCCCACACAGTCAGCCGTGTTCCGGAATTCTGAGTGTGGGGAGGTTCCGTCTTCTGTCTGCAGCACCCGGGTTCTCCTAGGAGCCATTCGAGTGTCTTCCCCCAGTCCCTCCCAGTGCGGGCTGCCGGGGAAAGGCGGGGGTTGGGCTGGAAAAGCAGGTAGCATCTAGTGCCTCCCCATGGACAAGGGAGATAATTAGCGGACTTCCCCCTGCCAGGGAACACCTGTGACACCAGGCAGCTGCGTGGAGGGCGGCCCCGAACCTCCCCCACACAGTCACCCGTGTTCCGGAATTCTGAGTGTGGGGAGGTTCCGTCTTCTGTCTGCAGCACCCGGGATCTCCTAGGAGCCCTTCGAGTGTCTTCCCCGAGTCCCTCCCAGTGCGGGCTGCCGGGGAAAGGCGGGGGTTTGGCTGGAAACGCAGGTAGCATCTAGTGCCTCCTCATGGACAGGGGAGGTAATTAGCGGACATCACCCTGCCAGGGAACACCTGTGACACCAGGCAGCTGCGTGGATGGCGGCTCTGAACCTCCCCCTCACAGTCACCCTTGTTCCTGATTTCTGAGTGTGGGGGGGTTCCTTCTTCTGTCTGCTGCACACGGGATCTCCTAGGAGCCCTTCGAGTGTCTTCCCCGAGTCCCTCCCAGTGCGGGCTGCCGGGGAAAGGCGGGGGTTGGGCTGGAAAAGCAGGTAGCATCTAGTTCCTCCCCATGGACAGGGGAGGTAATTAGCGGACTACGCCCTGCCAGGGAACACCTGTGACACCAGGCAGCTGCGTGGAGGGCGGCCCCGAACCTCCCCCACACAGTCAGCCGTGTTCCGGAATTCTGAGTGTGGGGAGGTTCCGTCTTCTGTCTGCAGCACCCGGGTTCTCCTAGGAGCCATTCGAGTGTCTTCCCCCAGTCCCTCCCAGTGCGGGCTGCCGGGGAAAGGCGGGGGTTGGGCTGGAAAAGCAGGTAGCATCTAGTGCCTCCCCATGGACAAGGGAGATAATTAGCGGACTTCCCCCTGCCAGGGAACACCTGTGACACCAGGCAGCTGCGTGGAGGGCGGCCCCGAACCTCCCCCACACAGTCAGCCGTGTTCCGGAATTCTGAGTGTGGGGAGGTTCCGTCTTCTGTCTGCAGCACCCGGGATCTCCTAGGAGCCCTTCGAGTGTCTTCCCCGAGTCCCTCCCAGTGCGGGCTGCCGGGGAAAGGCGGGGGTTGGGCTGGAAACGCAGGTAGCATCTAGTGCCTCCTCATGGACATGGGAGGTAATTAGCGGACATCACCCTGGCAGGGAACACCTGTGACACCAGGCAGCTGCGTGGAGGGCGGCTCTGAACCTCCCCCTCACAGTCACCCGTGTTCCGGATTTCTGAGTGTGGGGGGGTTCCTTCTTCTGTCTGCAGCACACGGGATCTCCTAGGAGCCCTTCGAGTGTCTTCCCCGAGTCCCTCCCAGTGCGGGCTGCCGGGGAAAGGCGGGGGTTGGGCTGGAAAAGCAGGTAGCATCTAGTTCCTCCCCATGGACAGGGGAGGTAATTAGCGGACTACGCCCTGCCAGGGAACACCTGTGACACCAGGCAGCTGCGTGGAGGGCGGCCCCGAACCTCCCCCACACAGTCAGCCGTATTCCGGAATTCTGAGTGTGGGGAGGTTCCGTCTTCTGTCTGCAGCACCCGGGTTCTCCTAGGAGCCCTTCGAGTGTCTTCCCCGAGTCCCTCCCAGTGCGGGCTGCCGGGGAAAGGCGGGGGTTGGGCTGGAAACGCAGGTAGCATCTAGTGCCTCCTCATGGACAGGGGAGGTAATTAGCGGACATCACCCTGCCAGGGAACACCTGTGACACCAGGCAGCTGCGTGGAGGGCGGCTCTGAACCTCCCCCTCACAGTCACCCTTGTTCCGGATTTCTGAGTGTGGGGGGGTTCCTTCTTCTGTCTGCAGCACACGGGATCTCCTAGGAGCCCTTCGAGTGTCTTCCCCGAGTCCCTCCCAGTGCGGGCTGCCGGGGAAAGGCGGGGGTTGGGCTGGAAAAGCAGGTAGCATCTAGTTCCTCCCCATGGACAGGGGAGGTAATTAGCGGACTTCGCCTTGCGAGGGAACACCTGTGACACCAGGAAGCTGCGTGTGGGGCGGCCCTAAACCTCCCCAACACAGTCATCCGTGTTCCGGAATTCTGAGTGTGGGGAGGTTCCGTCTTCTGTCTGCAGCACCCGGGTTCTCCTAGGAGCCATTCGAGTGTCTTCCCCCAGTCCCTCCCAGTGCGGGCTGCCGGGGAAAGGCGGGGGTTGGGCTGGAAAAGCAGGTAGCATCTAGTGCCTCCCCATGGACAAGGGAGATAATTAGCGGACTTCCCCCTGCCAGGGAACACCTGTGACACCAGGCAGCTGCGTGGAGGGCGGCCCCGAACCTCCCCCACACAGTCACCCGTGTTCCGGAATTCTGAGTGTGGGGAGGTTCCGTCTTCTGTCTGCAGCACCCGGGATCTCCTAGGAGCCCTTCGAGTGTCTTCCCCGAGTCCCTCCCAGTGCGGGCTGCCGGGGAAAGGCGGGGGTTGGGCTGGAAACGCAGGTAGCATCTAGTGCCTCCTCATGGACAGGGGAGGTAATTAGCGGACATCACCCTGCCAGGGAACACCTGTGACACCAGGCAGCTGCGTGGAGGGCGGCTCTGAACCTCCCCCTCACAGTCACCCGTGTTCCGGATTTCTGAGTGTGGGGGGGTTCCTTCTTCTGTCTGCAGCACACGGGATCTCCTAGGAGCCCTTCGAGTGTCTTCCCCGAGTCCCTCCCAGTGCGGGCTGCCGGGGAAAGGCGGGGGTTGGGCTGGAAAAGCAGGTAGCATCTAGTTCCTCCCCATGGACAGGGGAGGTAATTAGCGGACTACGCCCTGCCAGGGAACACCTGTGACACCAGGCAGCTGCGTGGAGGGCGGCCCCGAACCTCCCCCACACAGTCAGCCGTGTTCCGGAATTCTGAGTGTGGGGAGGTTCCGTCTTCTGTCTGCAGCACCCGGGTTCTCCTAGGAGCCATTCGAGTGTCTTCCCCCAGTCCCTCCCAGTGCGGGCTGCCGGGGAAAGGCGGGGGTTGGGCTGGAAAAGCAGGTAGCATCTAGTGCCTCCCCATGGACAAGGGAGATAATTAGCAGACTTCCCCCTGCCAGGGAACACCTGTGACACCAGGCAGCTGCGTGGAGGGCGGCCCCGAACCTCCCCCACACAGTCACCCGTGTTCCGGAATTCTGAGTGTGGGGAGGTTCCGTCTTCTGTCTGCAGCACCCGGGATCTCCTAGGAGCCCTTCGAGTGTCTTCCCCGAGTCCCTCCCAGTGCGGGCTGCCGGGGAAAGGCGGGGGTTGGGCTGGAAACGCAGGTAGCATCTAGTGCCTCCTCATGGACAGGGGAGGTAATTAGCGGACATCACCCTGGCAGGGAACACCTGTGACACCAGGCAGCTGCGTGGAGGGCGGCTCTGAACCTCCCCCTCACAGTCACCCGTGTTCCGGATTTCTGAGTGTGGGGGGGTTCCTTCTTCTGTCTGCAGCACACGGGATCTCCTAGGAGCCCTTCGAGTGTCTTCCCCGAGTCCCTCCCAGTGCGGGCTGCCGGGGAAAGGCGGGGGTTGGGCTGGAAAAGCAGGTAGCATCTAGTTCCTCCCCATGGACAGGGGAGGTAATTAGCGGACTACCCCCTGCCAGGGAACACCTGTGACACCAGGCAGCTGCGTGGAGGGCGGCCCCGAACCTCCCCCACACAGTCAGCCGTATTCCGGAATTCTGAGTGTGGGGAGGTTCCGTCTTCTGTCTGCAGCACCCGGGTTCTCCTAGGAGCCCTTCGAGTGTCTTCCCCGAGTCCCTCCCAGTGCGGGCTGCCAGGGAAAGGCGGGGGTTGGGCTGGAAACGCAGGTAGCATCTAGTGCCTCCTCATGGACAGGGGAGGTAATTAGCGGACATCACCCTGCCAGGGAACACCTGTGACACCAGGCAGCTGCGTGGAGTGCGGCTCTGAACCTCCCCCTCACAGTCACCCGTGTTCCGGATTTCTGAGTGTGGGGGGGTTCCTTCTTCTGTCTGCAGCACACGGGATCTCCTAGGAGCCCTTAGAGTGTCTTCCCCGAGTCCCTCCCAGTGCGGGCTGCCGGGGAAATGCGGGGGTTGGGCTGGAAAAGCAGGTAGCATCTAGTGCCTCCCCATGGACAAGGGAGATAATTAGCGGACTTCCCCCTGCCAGGGAACACCTGTGACACCAGGCAGCTGCGTGGAGGGCGGCCCCGAACCTCCCCCACACAGTCACCCGTGTTCCGGAATTCTGAGTGTGGGGAGGTTCCGTCTTCTGTCTGCAGCACCCGGGATCTCCTAGGAGCCCTTCGAGTGTCTTCCCCGAGTCCCTCCCAGTGCGGGCTGCCGGGGAAAGGCGGGGGTTGGGCTGGAAAAGCAGGTAGCATCTAGTGCCTCCCCCTGGACAGGGGAAGTAATTAGCGGACATCCCCCTGCCAGGGAACACCTGTGACACCAGGCAGCTGCGTGTAGGGCGGCCACGAACCTCCCCCACACAGTCACCCGTGTTCCGGAATTCTGAGTGTGGGGAGGTTCCGTCTTCTGTCTGCAGCACACGGGATCTCCTAGGAGCCCTTCGAGTGTCTTCCCCGAGTCCCTCCCAGTGCGGGCTGCCGGGGAAAGGCGGGGGTTGGGCTGGAAAAGCAGGTAGCATCTAGTTCCTCCCCATGGACAGGGGAGGTAATTAGCGGACTACGCCCTGCCAGGGAACACCTGTGACACCAGGCAGCTGCGTGGAGGGCGGCCCCGAACCTCCCCCACACAGTCAGCCGTGTTCCGGAATTCTGAGTGTGGGGAGGTTCCGTCTTCTGTCTGCAGCACCCGGGTTCTCCTAGGAGCCATTCGAGTGTCTTCCCCCAGTCCCTCCCAGTGCGGTCTGCCGGGGAAAGGCGGGGGTTGGGCTAGAAAAGCAGGTAGCATCTAGTGCCTCCCCATGGACAAGGGAGATAATTAGCGGACTTCCCCCTGCCAGGGAACACCTGTGACACCAGGCAGCTGCGTGGAGGGCGGCCCCGAACCTCCCCCACACAGTCAGCCGTGTTCCAGAATTCTGAGTGTGGGGAGGTTCCGTCTTCTATCTGCAGCACCCGGGTTCTCCTAGGAGCCCTTCGAGTGTCTTCCCCGAGTCCCTCCCAGTGCGGGCTGCCGGGGAAAGTCGGGGGTTTGGCTGGAAACGCAGGTAGCATCTAGTGCCTCCCCATGGACAGGGGAGGTAATTAGCGGACTTCCCCTTGCGAGGGAACACCTGTGACACCAGGAAGCTGCGTGGGGGGCGGCCCTAAACCTCCCCCACACAGTCATCCGTGTTCCGGAATTCTGAGTGTGGGGAGGTTCCGTCTTCTGTCTGCAGCACCCGGGTTCTCCTAGGAGCCCTTCGAGTGTGTTCCCCGAGTCCCTCCCTGTGCGGGCGGCCGGGGAAAGGCAGTGGTTGGGCTGGAAACGCAGGTAGCATCTAGTGCCTCCCCATGGACAGGGGAGGTAATTAGCGGACTACCCCCTGCCAGGGAACACCTGTGACACCAGGCAGCTGCGTGGAGGGCGGCCCCGAACCTCCCCCACACAGTCAGCCGTATTCTGGAATTCTGAGTGTGGGGAGGTTCCGTCTTCTGTCTGCAGCACCCAGGTTCTCCTAGGAGCCCTTCGAGTGTCTTCCCCGAGTCCCTCCCAGTGCGGGCTGCCGGGGAAAGGCGGGGGTTGGACTGGAAACGCAGGTAGCATCTAGTGCCTCCTCATGGACAGGGGAGGTAATTAGCGGACATCACCCTGCCAGGGAACACCTGTGACACCAGGCAGCTGCGTGGAGGGCGGCTCTGAACCTCCCACTCACAGTCACCCGTGTTCCGGATTTCTGAGTGTGGGGAGGTTCCGTCTTCTGTCTGCAGCACCCGGGTTCTCCTAGGAGCCATTCGAGTGTCTTCCCCCAGTCCCTCCCAGTGCGGGCTGCCGGGGAAAGGCGGGGGTTGGGCTGGAAAAGCAGGTAGCATCTAGTGCCTCCCCATGGACAAGGGAGATAATTAGCGGACTTCCCCCTGCCAGGGAACACCTGTGACACCAGGCAGCTGCGTGGAGGGCGGCCCCGAACCTCCCCCACACAGTCACCCGTGTTCCGGAATTCTGAGTGTGGGGAGGTTCCGTCTTCTGTCTGCAGCACCCGGGATCTCCTAGGAGCCCTTCGAGTGTCTTCCCCGAGTCCCTCCCAGTGCGGGCTGCCGGGGAAAGGCGGGGGTTGGGCTGGAAACGCAGGTAGCATCTAGTGCCTCCTCATGGACAGGGGAGGTAATTAGCGGACATCAACCTGCCAGGGAATACCTGTGACACCAGGCAGCTGCGTGGAGGGCGGCTCTGAACCTCCCCCTCACAGTCACCCGTGTTCCGGATTTCTGAGTGTGGGGGGGTTCCTTCTTCTGTCTGCAGCACACGGGATCTCCTAGGAGCCCTTCGAGTGTCTTCCCCGAGTCCCTCCCAGTGCGGGCTGCCGGGGAAAGGCGGGGGTTGGGCTGGAAAAGCAGGTAGCATCTAGTTCCTCCCCATGGACAGGGGAGGTAATTAGCGGACTTCCCCTTGCGAGGGAACACCTGTGACACCAGGAAGCTGCGTGGGGGGCGGCCCTAAACCTCCCCCACACAGTCATCCGTATTCCGGAATTCTGAGTGTGGGGAGGTTCCGTCTTCTGTCTGCAGCACCCGGGTTCTCCTAGGAGCCCTTCGAGTGTCTTCCCCGAGTCCCTCCCAGTGCGGGCTGCCGGGGAAAGGCGGGGGTTTGGCTGGAAACGCAGGTAGCATCTAGTGCCTCCCCATGGAGAGGGGAGGTAATTAGCGGAATTCCCCTTGCGAGGGAACACCTGTGACACCAGGCAGCTGCGTGGAGGGCGGCCCCGAACCTCCCCCACACAGTCACCCGTGTTCCGGAATTCTGAGTGTGGGGGGGTTGCTTCTTCTGTCTGCAGCACACGGGATCTCCTAGGAGCCCTTCGAGTGTCTTCCCCCAGTCCCTCCCAGTGCGGGCTGCCGGGGAAAGGAGGGGGTTGTGCTGGAAACGCAGGTAGAATCTAGTGCCTCCCCATGGACTGGGGAGGTAATTAGCGGACTACCCCCTGCCAGGGAACACCTGTGACACCAGGCAGCTGCGTGGAGGGCGGCCCCGAACCTCCCCCTCACAGTCACCCTTGTTCCGGATTTCTGAGTGTGGGGGGGTTCCTTCTTCTGTCTGCAGCACACGGGATCTCCTAGGAGCCCTTCGAGTGTCTTCCCCGAGTCCCTCCCAGTGCGGGCTGCCGGGGAAAGGCAGGGGTTTGGCTGGAAACGCAGGTAGCATCTAGTTCCTCCCCATGGACAGGGGAGGTAATTAGCGGACTTCGCCTTGCGAGGGAACACCTGTGACACCAGGAAGCTGCGTGTGGGGCGGCCCTAAACCTCCCCAACACAGTCATCCGTGTTCCGGAATTCTGAGTGTGGGGAGGTTCCGTCTTCTGTCTGCAGCACCCGGGTTCTCCTAGGAGCCATTCGAGTGTCTTCCCCGAGTCCCTCCCAGTGCGGGCTGCCGGGGAAAGGCGGGGGTTTGGCTGGAAACGCAGGTAGCATCTAGTGCCTCCCCATGGAGAGGGGAGGTAATTAGCGGAATTCCCCTTGCGAGGGAACACCTGTGACACCAGGCAGCTGCGTGGAGGGCGGCCCCGAACCTCCCCCACACAGTCACCCGTGTTCCGGAATTCTGAGTGTGGGGGGGTTGCTTCTTCTGTCTGCAGCACACGGGATCTCCTAGGAGCCCTTCGAGTGTCTTCCCCCAGTCCCTCCCAGTGCGGGCTGCCGGGGAAAGGAGGGGGTTGTGCTGGAAACGCAGGTAGAATCTAGTGCCTCCTCATGGACAGGGGAGGTAATTAGCGGACATCACCCTGCCAGGGAACACCTGTGACACCAGGCAGCTGCGTGGAGTGCGGCTCTGAACCTCCCCCTCACAGTCACCCGTGTTCCGGATTTCTGAGTGTGGGGGGGTTCCTTCTTCTGTCTGCAGCACACGGGATCTCCTAGGAGCCCTTCGAGTGTCTTCCCCGAGTCCCTCCCAGTGCGGGCTGCCGGGGAAAGGCGGGGGTTTGGCTGGAAACGCAGGTAGCATCTAGTGCCTCCCCATGGAGAGGGGAGGTAATTAGCGGAATTCCCCTTGCGAGGGAACACCTGTGACACCAGGCAGCTGCGTGGAGGGCGGCCCCGAACCTCCCCCACACAGTCACCCGTGTTCCGGAATTCTGTGTGTGGGGGGGTTGCTTCTTCTGTCTGCAGCACACGGGATCTCCTAGGAGCCCTTCGAGTGTCTTCCCCCAGTCCCTCCCAGTGCGGGCTGCCGGGGAAAGGAGGGGGTTGTGCTGGAAACGCAGGTAGAATCTAGTGCCTCCTCATGGACAGGGGAGGTAATTAGCGGACATCACCCTGCCAGGGAACACCTGTGACACCAGGCAGCTGCGTGGAGTGCGGCTCTGAACCTCCCCCTCACAGTCACCCGTGTTCCGGATTTCTGAGTGTGGGGGGGTTCCTTCTTCTGTCTGCAGCACACGGGATCTCCTAGGAGCCCTTCGAGTGTCTTCCCCGAGTCCCTCCCAGTGCGGGCTGCCGGGGAAAGGCGGGGGTTGGGCTGGAAAAGCAGGTAGCATCTAGTGCCTCCCCATGGACAAGGGAGATAATTAGCGGACTTCCCCCTGCCAGGGAACACCTGTGACACCAGGCAGCTGCGTGGAGGGCGGCCCCGAACCTCCCCCACACAGTCACCCGTGTTCCGGAATTCTGAGTGTGGGGAGGTTCCGTCTTCTGTCTGCAGCACCCGGGATCTCCTAGGAGCCCTTCGAGTGTCTTCCCCGAGTCCCTCCCATTGCGGGCTGCCGGGGAAAGGCGGGGGTTGGGCTGGAAAAGCAGGTAGCATCTAGTGCCTCCCCCTGGACAGGGGAAGTAATTAGCGGACATCCCCCTGCCAGGGAACACCTGTGACACCAGGCAGCTGCGTGTAGGGCGGCCACGAACCTCCCCCACACAGTCACCCGTGTTCCGGAATTCTGAGTGTGGGGAGGTTCCGTCTTCTGTCTGCAGCACACGGGATCTCCTAGGAGCCCTTCGAGTGTCTTCCCCGAGTCCCTCCCAGTGCGGGCTGCCGGGGAAAGGCGGGGGTTGGGCTGGAAAAGCAGGTAGCATCTAGTTCCTCCCCATGGACAGGGGAGGTAATTAGCGGACTACGCCCTGCCAGGGAACACCTGTGACACCAGGCAGCTGCGTGGAGGGCGGCCCCGAACCTCCCCCACAGAGTCAGCCGTGTTCCGGAATTCTGAGTGTGGGGAGGTTCCGTCTTCTGTCTGCAGCACCCGGGTTCTCCTAGGAGCCATTCGAGTGTCTTCCCCCAGTCCCTCCCAGTGCGGGCTGCCGGGGAAAGGCGGGGGTTGGGCTAGAAAAGCAGGTAGCATCTAGTGCCTCCCCATGGACAAGGGAGATAATTAGCGGACTTCCCCCTGCCAGGGAACACCTGTGACACCAGGCAGCTGCGTGGAGGGAGGCCCCGAACCTCCCCCACACAGTCAGCCGTGTTCCAGAATTCTGAGTGTGGGGAGGTTCCGTCTTCTATCTGCAGCACCCGGGTTCTCCTAGGAGCCCTTCGAGTGTCTTCCCCGAGTCCCTCCCAGTGCGGGCTGCCGGGGAAAGTCGGGGGTTTGGCTGGAAACGCAGGTAGCATCTAGTGCCTCCCCATGGACAGGGGAGGTAATTAGCGGACTTCCCCTTGCGAGGGAACACCTGTGACACCAGGAAGCTGCGTGGGGGGCGGCCCTAAACCTCCCCCACACAGTCATCCGTGTTCCGGAATTCTGAGTGTGGGGAGGTTCCGTCTTCTGTCTGCAGCACCCGGGTTCTCCTAGGAGCCCTTCGAGTGTGTTCCCCGAGTCCCTCCCTGTGCGGGCGGCCGGGGAAAGGCAGGGGTTGGGCTGGAAACGCAGGTAGCATCTAGTGCCTCCCCATGGACAGGGGAGGTAATTAGCGGACTACCCCCTGCCAGGGAACACCTGTGACACCAGGCAGCTGCGTGGAGGGCGGCCCCGAACCTCCCCCACACAGTCAGCCGTATTCTGGAATTCTGAGTGTGGGGAGGTTCCGTCTTCTGTCTGCAGCACCCAGGTTCTCCTAGGAGCCCTTCGAGTGTCTTCCCCGAGTCCCTCCCAGTGCGGGCTGCCGGGGAAAGGCGGGGGTTGGACTGGAAACGCAGGTAGCATCTAGTGCCTCCTCATGGACAGGGGAGGTAATTAGCGGACATCACCCTGCCAGGGAACACCTGTGACACCAGGCAGCTGCGTGGAGGGCGGCTCTGAACCTCCCACTCACAGTCACCCGTGTTCCGGATTTCTGAGTGTGGGGAGGTTCCGTCTTCTGTCTGCAGCACCCGGGTTCTCCTAGGAGCCATTCGAGTGTCTTCCCCCAGTCCCTCCCAGTGCGGGCTGCCGGGGAAAGGCGGGGGTTGGGCTGGAAAAGCAGGTAGCATCTAGTGCCTCCCCATGGACAAGGGAGATAATTAGCGGACTTCCCCCTGCCAGGGAACACCTGTGACACCAGGCAGCTGCGTGGAGGGCGGCCCCGAACCTCCCCCACACAGTCACCCGTGTTCCGGAATTCTGAGTGTGGGGAGGTTCCGTCTTCTGTCTGCAGCACCCGGGATCTCCTAGGAGCCCTTCGAGTGTCTTCCCCGAGTCCCTCCCAGTGCGGGCTGCCGGGGAAAGGCGGGGGTTGGGCTGGAAACGCAGGTAGCATCTAGTGCCTCCTCATGGACAGGGGAGGTAATTAGCGGACATCAACCTGCCAGGGAATACCTGTGACACCAGGCAGCTGCGTGGAGGGCGGCTCTGAACCTCCCCCTCACAGTCACCCGTGTTCCGGATTTCTGAGTGTGGGGGGGTTCCTTCTTCTGTCTGCAGCACACGGGATCTCCTAGGAGCCCTTCGAGTGTCTTCCCCGAGTCCCTCCCAGTGCGGGCTGCCGGGGAAAGGCGGGGGTTGGGCTGGAAAAGCAGGTAGCATCTAGTTCCTCCCCATGGACAGGGGAGGTAATTAGCGGACTTCCCCTTGCGAGGGAACACCTGTGACACCAGGAAGCTGCGTGGGGGGCGGCCCTAAACCTCCCCCACACAGTCATCCGTATTCCGGAATTCTGAGTGTGGGGAGGTTCCGTCTTCTGTCTGCAGCACCCGGGTTCTCCTAGGAGCCCTTCGAGTGTCTTCCCCGAGTCCCTCCCAGTGCGGGCTGCCGGGGAAAGGCGGGGGTTTGGCTGGAAACGCAGGTAGCATCTAGTGCCTCCCCATGGAGAGGGGAGGTAATTAGCGGAATTCCCCTTGCGAGGGAACACCTGTGACACCAGGCAGCTGCGTGGAGGGCGGCCCCGAACCTCCCCCACACAGTCACCCGTGTTCCGGAATTCTGAGTGTGGGGGGGTTGCTTCTTCTGTCTGCAGCACACGGGATCTCCTAGGAGCCCTTCGAGTGTCTTCCCCCAGTCCCTCCCAGTGCGGGCTGCCGGGGAAAGGAGGGGGTTGTGCTGGAAACGCAGGTAGAATCTAGTGCCTCCCCATGGACTGGGGAGGTAATTAGCGGACTACCCCCTGCCAGGGAACACCTGTGACACCAGGCAGCTGCGTGGAGGGCGGCCCCGAACCTCCCCCTCACAGTCACCCTTGTTCCGGATTTCTGAGTGTGGGGGGGTTCCTTCTTCTGTCTGCAGCACACGGGATCTCCTAGGAGCCCTTCGAGTGTCTTCCCCGAGTCCCTCCCAGTGCGGGCTGCCGGGGAAAGGCAGGGGTTTGGCTGGAAACGCAGGTAGCATCTAGTTCCTCCCCATGGAAAGGGGAGGATATTAGCGGACTTCCCCTTGCGAGGGAACACCTGTGACACCAGGAAGCTGCGTGTGGGGCGGCCCTAAACCTCCCCCAACTGTCATCCGTGTTCCGGAATTCTGAGTGTGGGGAGGTTCCGTCTTCTGTCTGCAGCACCCGGGTTCTCCTAGGAGCCATTCGAGTGTCTTCCCCCAGTCCCTCCCAGTGCGGGCTGCCGGGGAAAGGCGGGGGTTGGGCTGGAAAAGCAGGTAGCATCTAGTGCCTCCCCATGGACAAGGGAGATAATTAGCGGACTTCCCCCTGCCAGGGAACACCTGTGACACCAGGCAGCTGCGTGGAGAGCGGCCCCGAACCTCCCCCACACAGTCACCCGTGTTCCGGAATTCTGAGTGTGGGGAGGTTCCGTCTTCTGTCTGCAGCACCCGGGATCTCCTAGGAGCCCTTCGAGTGTCTTCCCCGAGTCCCTCCCAGTGCGGGCTGCCGGGGAAAGGCGGGGGTTGGGCTGGAAACGCAGGTAGCATCTAGTGCCTCCCCATGGACTGGGGAGGTAATTAGCGGACTACCCCCTGCCAGGGAACACCTGTGACACCAGGCAGCTGCGTGGAGGGCGGCCCCGAACCTCCCCCTCACAGTCACCCTTGTTCCGGATTTCTGAGTGTGGGGGGGTTCCTTCTTCTGTCTGCAGCACACGGGATCTCCTAGGAGCCCTTCGAGTGTCTTCCCCGAGTCCCTCCCAGTGCGGGCTGCCGGGGAAAGGCAGGGGTTTGGCTGGAAACGCAGGTAGCATCTAGTTCCTCCCCATGGACAGGGGAGGTAATTAGCGGACTTCGCCTTGCGAGGGAACACCTGTGACACCAGGAAGCTGCGTGTGGGGCGGCCCTAAACCTCCCCAACACAGTCATCCGTGTTCCGGAATTCTGAGTGTGGGGAGGTTCCGTCTTCTGTCTGCAGCACCCGGGTTCTCCTAGGAGCCATTCGAGTGTCTTCCCCGAGTCCCTCCCAGTGCGGGCTGCCGGGGAAAGGCGGGGGTTTGGCTGGAAACGCAGGTAGCATCTAGTGCCTCCCCATGGAGAGGGGAGGTAATTAGCGGAATTCCCCTTGCGAGGGAACACCTGTGACACCAGGCAGCTGCGTGGAGGGCGGCCCCGAACCTCCCCCACACAGTCACCCGTGTTCCGGAATTCTGAGTGTGGGGGGGTTGCTTCTTCTGTCTGCAGCACACGGGATCTCCTAGGAGCCCTTCGAGTGTCTTCCCCCAGTCCCTCCCAGTGCGGGCTGCCGGGGAAAGGAGGGGGTTGTGCTGGAAACGCAGGTAGAATCTAGTGCCTCCCCATGGACTGGGGAGGTAATTAGCGGACTACCCCCTGCCAGGGAACACCTGTGACACCAGGCAGCTGCGTGGAGGGCGGCCCCGAACCTCCCCCTCACAGTCACCCTTGTTCCGGATTTCTGAGTGTGGGGGGGTTCCTTCTTCTGTCTGCAGCACACGGGATCTCCTAGGAGCCCTTCGAGTGTCTTCCCCGAGTCCCTCCCAGTGCGGGCTGCCGGGGAAAGGCAGGGGTTTGGCTGGAAACGCAGGTAGCATCTAGTTCCTCCCCATGGACAGGGGAGGTAATTAGCGGACTTCCCTTTGCGAGGGAACACCTGTGACACCAGGAAGCTGCGTGTGGGGCGGCCCTAAACCTCCCCCACACAGTCATCCGTGTTCCGGAATTCTGAGTGTGGGGAGGTTCCGTCTTCTGTCTGCAGCACCCGGGTTCTCCTAGGAGCCCTTCGAGTGTCTTCCCCGAGTCCCTCCTAGTGCGGGCTGCCGGGGAAAGGCGGGGGTTTGGCTGGAAACGCAGGTAGCATCTAGTGCCTCCCCATGGACCAGGGAGGTAATTAGCGGACTTCCCCTTGCGAGGGAACACCTGTGACACAAGGCAGCTGCGTGGAGGGCGGCCCCGAACCTCCCCCACACAGTCAGCCGTGTTCCGGAATTCTGAGTGTGGGGAGGTTCCTTCTTCTGTCTGCAGCACCCGGGTTCTCCTAGGAGCCATTCGAGTGTCTTCCCCCAGTCCCTCCCAGTGCGGGCTCCCGGGGAAAGGCGGGGGTTGGGCTGGAAAAGCAGGTAGCATCTAGTGCCTCCCCATGGACAAGGGAGATAATTAGCGGACTTCCCCCTGCCAGGGAACACCTGTGACACCAGGCAGCTGCGTGGAGGGCGGCCCCGAACCTCCCCCACACAGTCACCCGTGTTCCGGAATTCTGAGTGTGGGGAGGTTCCGTCTTCTGTCTGCAGCACCCGGGATCTCCTAGGAGCCCTTCGAGTGTCTTCCCCGAGTCCCTCCCAGTGCGGGCTGCCGGGGAAAGGCGGGGGTTTGGCTGGAAACGCAGGTAGCATCTAGTGCCTCCTCATGGACAGGGGAGGTAATTAGCGGACATCACCCTGCCAGGGAACACCTGTGACACCAGGCAGCTGCGTGGATGGCGGCTCTGAACCTCCCCCTCACAGTCACCCTTGTTCCTGATTTCTGAGTGTGGGGGGGTTCCTTCTTCTGTCTGCTGCACACGGGATCTCCTAGGAGCCCTTCGAGTGTTTTCCCCGAGTCCCTCCCAGTGCGGGCTGCCGGGGAAAGGCGGGGGTTGGGCTGGAAAAGCAGGTAGCATCTAGTTCCTCCCCATGGACAGGGGAGGTAATTAGCGGACTACGCCCTGCCAGGGAACACCTGTGACACCAGGCAGCTGCGTGGAGGGCGGCCCCGAACCTCCCCCACACAGTCAGCCGTGTTCCGGAATTCTGAGTGTGGGGAGGTTCCGTCTTCTGTCTGCAGCACCCGGGTTCTCCTAGGAGCCATTCGAGTGTCTTCCCCCAGTCCCTCCCAGTGCGGGCTGCCGGGGAAAGGCGGGGGTTGGGCTGGAAAAGCAGGTAGCATCTAGTGCCTCCCCATGGACAAGGGAGATAATTAGCGGACTTCCCCCTGCCAGGGAACACCTGTGACACCAGGCAGCTGCGTGGAGGGCGGCCCCGAACCTCCCCCACACAGTCAGCCGTGTTCCGGAATTCTGAGTGTGGGGAGGTTCCGTCTTCTGTCTGCAGCACCCGGGATCTCCTAGGAGCCCTTCGAGTGTCTTCCCCGAGTCCCTCCCAGTGCGGGCTGCCGGGGAAAGGCGGGGGTTGGGCTGGAAACGCAGGTAGCATCTAGTGCCTCCTCATGGACATGGGAGGTAATTAGCGGACATCACCCTGGCAGGGAACACCTGTGACACCAGGCAGCTGCGTGGAGGGCGGCCCTGAACCTCCCCCTCACAGTCACCCGTGTTCCGGATTTCTGAGTGTGGGGGGGTTCCTTCTTCTGTCTGCAGCACACGGGATCTCCTAGGAGCCCTTCGAGTGTCTTCCCCGAGTCCCTCCCAGTGCGGGCTGCCGGGGAAAGGCGGGGGTTGGGCTGGAAAAGCAGGTAGCATCTAGTTCCTCCCCATGGACAGGGGAGGTAATTAGCGGACTACGCCCTGCCAGGGAACACCTGTGACACCAGGCAGCTGCGTGGAGGGCGGCCCCGAACCTCCCCCACACAGTCAGCCGTATTCCGGAATTCTGAGTGTGGGGAGGTTCCGTCTTCTGTCTGCAGCACCCGGGTTCTCCTAGGAGCCCTTCGAGTGTCTTCCCCGAGTCCCTCCCAGTGCGGGCTGCCGGGGAAAGGCGGGGGTTGGGCTGGAAACGCAGGTAGCATCTAGTGCCTCCTCATGGACAGGGGAGGTAATTAGCGGACATCACCCTGCCAGGGAACACCTGTGACACCAGGCAGCTGCGTGGAGGGCGGCTCTGAACCTCCCCCTCACAGTCACCCTTGTTCCGGATTTCTGAGTGTGGGGGGGTTCCTTCTTCTGTCTGCAGCACACGGGATCTCCTAGGAGCCCTTCGAGTGTCTTCCCCGAGTCTCTCCCAGTGCGGGCTGCCGGGGAAAGGCGGGGGTTGGGCTGGAAAAGCAGGTAGCATCTAGTGCCTCCCCATGGACAAGGGAGATAATTAGCGGACTTCCCCCTGCCAGGGAACACCTGTGACACCAGGCAGCTGCGTGGAGGGCGGCCCCGAACCTCCCCCACACAGTCACCCGTGTTCCGGAATTCTTAGTGTGGGGAGGTTCCGTCTTCTGTCTGCAGCACCGGGGATCTCCTAGGAGCCCTTCGAGTGTCTTCCCCGAGTCCCTCCCAGTGCGGGCTGCCGGGGAAAGGCGGGGGTTGGGCTGGAAAAGCAGGTAGCATCTAGTGCCTCCCCCTGGACAGGGGAGGTAATTAGCGGACATCCGCCTGCCAGGGAACACCTGTGACACCAGGCAGCTGCGTGTAGGGCGGCCACGAACCTCCCCCACACAGTCACCCGTGTTCCGGAATTCTGAGTGTGGGGAGGTTCCGTCTTCGGTCTGCAGCACACGGGATCTCCTAGGAGCCCTTCGAGTGTCTTCCCCGAGTCCCTCCCAGTGCGGGCTGCCGGGGAAAGGCGGGGGTTGGGCTGGAAAAGCAGGTAGCATCTAGTTCCTCCCCATGGACAGGGGAGGTAATTAGCGGACTACGCCCTGCCAGGGAACACCTGTGACACCAGGCAGCTGCGTGGAGGGCGGCCCCGAACCTCCCCCACACAGTCAGCCGTGTTCCGGAATTCTGAGTGTGGGGAGGTTCCGTCTTCTGTCTGCAGCACCCGGGTTCTCCTGGGAGCCATTCGAGTGTCTTCCCCCAGTCCCTCCCAGTGCGGGCTGCCGGGGAAAGGCTGGGGTTGGGCTAGAAAAGCAGGTAGCATCTAGTGCCTCCCCATGGACAAGGGAGATAATTAGCGGACTTCCCCCTGCCAGGGAACACCTGTGACACCAGGCAGCTGCGTGGAGGGCGGCCCCGAACCTCCCCCACACAGTCACCCGTGTTCCGGAATTCTGAGTGTGGGGAGGTTCCGTCTTCTGTCTGCAGCACCCGGGATCTCCTAGGAGCCCTTCGAGTGACTTCCCCGAGTCCCTCCCAGTGCGGGCTGCCGGGGAAAGGCGGGGGTTGGGCTGGAAACGCAGGTAGCATCTAGTGCCTCCTCATGGACAGGGGAGGTAATTAGCGGACATCACCCTGCCAGGGAACACCTGTGACACCAGGCAGCTGCGTGGAGGGCGGCTCTGAACCTCCCCCTCACAGTCACACGTGTTCCGGATTTCTGAGTGTGGGGGGGTTCCTTCTTCTGTCTGCAGCACACGGGATCTCCTAGGAGCCCTTCGAGTGTCTTCCCCGAGTCCCTCCCAGTGCGGGCTGCCGGGGAAAGCGGGGGTTGGGCTGGAAACGCAGGTAGCATCTAGTTCCTCCCCATGGACAGGGGAGGAAATTAGCGGACTACGCCCTGCCAGGGAACACCTGTGACACCAGGCAGCTGCGTGGAGGGCGGCCCCGAACCTCCCCCACACAGTCAGCCGTATTCCGGAATTCTGAGTGTGGGGAGGTTCCGTCTTCTGTCTGCAGCACCCGGGTTCTCCTAGGAGCCCTTCGAGTGTCTTCCCCGAGTCCCTCCCAGTGCGGGCTGCCGGGGAAAGGTGGGGGTTGGGCTGGAAATGCAGGTAGCATCTAGTGCCTCCCCCTGGACAGGGGAGGTAATTAGTGGACATCACCCTGCCAGGGAACACCTGTGACACCAGGCAGCTGCGTGGAGGGCGGCTCTGAACCTCCCCCTCACAGTCACCCTTGTTCCGGATTTCTGAGTGTGGGGGGGTTCCTTCTTCTGTCTGCAGCACACGGGATCTCCTAGGAGCCCTTCGAGTGTCTTCCCCGAGTCCCTCACAGTGCGGGCTGCTGGGGAAAGGCGGGGGTTTGGCTGGAAACGCAGGTAGCATCTAGTTCCTCCCCATGGACAGGGGAGGTAATTAGCGGACTTCCCCTTGCGAGGGAACACCTGTGACACCAGGAAGCTGCGTGGGGGGCGGCCCTAAACCTCCCCCACACAGTCATCCGTATTTCGGGATTCTGAGTTTGGGGAGGTTCCGTCTTCTGTCTGCAGCACCCGGGTTCTCCTAGGAGCCCTTCGAGTGTCTTCCCCGAGTCCCTCCCAGTGCGGGCTGCCGGGGAAAGGCGGGGGTTTGGCTGGAAACGCAGGTAGCATCTAGTGCCTCCCCATGGAGAGGGGAGGTAATTAGCGGAATTCCCCTTGCGAGGGAACACCTGTGACACCAGGCAGCTGCGTGGAGGGCGGCCCCGAACCTCCCCCTCACAGTCACCCTTGTTCCGGATTTCTGAGTGTGGGGGGGTTCCTTCTTCTGTCTGCAGCACACGGGATCTCCTAGGAGCCCTTCGAGTGTCTTCCCCGAGTCCCTCCCAGTGCGGGCTGCCGGGGAAAGGCAGGGGTTTGGCTGGAAACGCAGGTAGCATCTAGTTCCTCCCCATGGACAGGGGAGGTAATTAGCGGACTTCCCCTTGCGAGGGAACACCTGTGACACCAGGAAGCTGCGTGTGGGGCGGCCCTAAACCTCCCCCACACAGTCATCCGTGTTCCGGAATTCTGAGTGTGGGGAGGTTCCGTCTTCTGTCTGCAGCACCCGGGTTCTCCTAGGAGCCCTTCGAGTGTCTTCCCCGAGTCCCTCCTAGTGCGGTCTGCCGGGGAAAGGCGGGGGTTTGGCTGGAAACGCAGGTAGCATCTAGTGCCTCCCCATGGACCAGGGAGGAAATTAGCGGACTTCCCCTTGCGAGGGAACACCTGTGACACAAGGCAGCTGCGTGGAGGGCGGCCCCGAACCTCCCCCACACAGTCAGCCGTGTTCCGGAATTCTGAGTGTGGGGAGGTTCCGTCTTCTGTCTGCAGCACCCGGGTTCTCCTAGGAGCCATTCGAGTGTCTTCCCCCAGTCCCTCCCAGTGCGGGCTGCCGGGGAAAGGCGGGGGTTGGGCTGGAAAAGCAGGTAGCATCTAGTGCCTCCCCATGGACAAGGGAGATAATTAGCGGACTTCCCCCTGCCAGGGAACACCTGTGACACCAGGCAGCTGCGTGGAGGGCGGCCCCGAACCTCCCCCACACAGTCACCCGTGTTCCGGAATTCTGAGTGTGGGGAGGTTCCGTCTTCTGTCTGCAGCACCCGGGATCGCCTAGGAGCCCTTCGAGTGTCTTCCCCGAGTCCCTCCCAGTGCGGGCTGCCGGGGAAAGGCGGGGGTTGGGCTGGAAACGCAGGTAGCATCTAGTGCCTCCTCATGGACAGGGGAGGTAATTAGCGGACATCACCCTGGCAGGGAACACCTGTGACACCAGGCAGCTGCGTGGAGGGCGGCTCTGAACCTCCCCCTCACAGTCACCCGTGTTCCGGATTTCTGAGTGTGGGGGGGTTCCTTCTTCTGTCTGCAGCACACGGGATCTCCTAGGAGCCCTTCGAGTGTCTTCCCCGAGTCCCTCCCAGTGCGGGCGGCCGGGGAAAGGCGGGGGTTGGGCTGGAAACGCAGGTAGCATCTAGTGCCTCCCCATGGACAGGGGAGGTAATTAGCGGACTACCCCCTGCCAGGGAACACCTGTGACACCAGGCAGCTGCGTGGGGGGCGGCCCTAAACCTCCCCCACACAGTCATCCGTATTTCGGAATTCTGAGTTTGGGGAGGTTCCGTCTTCTGTCTGCAGCACCCGGGTTCTCCTAGGAGCCCTTCGAGTGTCTTCCCCGAGTCCCTCCCAGTGCGGGCTGCCGGGGAAAGGCGGGGGTTTGGCTGGAAACGCAGGTAGCATCTAGTGCCTCCCCATGGACCAGGGAGGTAATTAGCGGACTTCCCCTTGCGAGGGAACACCTGTGACACAAGGCAGCTGCGTGGAGGGCGGCCCCGAACCTCCCCCACACAGTCAGCCGTGTTCCGGAATTCTGAGTGTGGGGAGGTTCCGTCTTCTGTCTGCAGCACCCGGGTTCTCCTAGGAGCCATTCGAGTGTCTTCCCCCAGTCCCTCCCAGAGCGGCCTGCCGGGGAAAGGCGGGGGTTGGGCTGGAAACGCAGGTAGCATCTAGTGCCTCCCCATGGACAAGGGAGATAATTAGCGGACTTCCCCCTGCCAGGGAACACCTGTGACACCAGGCATCTTCGTGGAGGGCGGCCCCAAACCTCCCCCACACAGTCGGCCGTGTTCCGGAATTCTGAGTGTGGGGAGGTTCCGTCTTCTTTCTGCAGCACCCGGGATCTCCTAGGAGCCCTTCGAGGGTCTTCCCCGAGTCCCTCCCAGTGCGGGCTGCCGGGGAAAGGCGGGGGTTGGGCTGGAAACGCAGGTAGCATCTAGTGCCTCCTCATGGACAGGGGAGGTAATTAGCGGACTTCCCCCTGCGAGGGAACACCTGTGACACCAGGAAGTTGCGTGGGGGCGGCCCTAAACCTCACACACAGTCAGCCCTGTTCCGGAATTCTGAGTGTGGGGAGGTTACGTCTTCTGTCTGCAGCACCCGGGATCTCCTAGGAGCCCTTCGAGTGTCTTCCCCCAGTCCCTCCCAGTGCGGGCTGCCGGGGAAAGGAGGGGGTTGTGCTGGAAACGCTGGTAGCATCTAGTGCCTCCCCATGGACTGGGGAGGTAATTAGCGGACTACCCCCTGCCAGGGAACACCTGTGACACAAGGCAGCTGCGTGGAGGGCGGCCCCGAACCTCCCCCACACAGTCAACCGTGTTCCGGAATTCTGAGTGTGGGGAGGTTCCGTCTTCTGTCTGCAGCACCCGGGATCTCCTAGGAGCCCTTCGAGTGTCTTCCCCGAGTCCATCCCAGTGCGGGCTACCGGGGAAAGGCGGGGGTTGGGCTGGAAAAGCAGGTAGCATCTAGTGCCTCCCCCTGGACAGGGGAGGTAATTAACGGACTTCCCCCTGCCAGGGAACACCTGTGACACCAGGCAGCTGCGTGGAGGGCGGCCCCGAACCTCCCCCACACAGTCACTCGTGTTCCGGAATTCTGAGTGTGGGGAGGTTCCGTCTTCTGTCTGCAGCACCCGGGATCTCCTAGGAGCCCTTCGAGTGTCTTCCCCGAGTCCATCCCAGTGCGGGCTACCGGGGAAAGGCGGGGGTTGGGCTGGAAAAGCAGGTAGCATCTAGTGCCTCCCCCTGGACAGGGGAGGTAATTAACGGACTTCCCCCTGCCAGGGAACACCTGTGACACCAGGCAGCTGCGTGGAGGGCGGCCCCGAACCTCCCCCACACAGTCACTCGTGTTCCGGAATTCTGAGTGTGGGGAGGTTCCGTCTTCTGTCTGCAGCACCCGGGATCTCCTAGGAGCCCTTCGAGTGTCTTCCCCGAGTCCCTCCCAGTGCGGCCTACCGGGGAAAGGCGGGGGTTGGGCTGGAAAAGCAGGTAGCATCTAGTTCCTCCCCATGGACAGGGGAGGTAATTAGCGGACTACCCCCTGCCAGGGAACACCTGTGACACCAGGCAGCTGCGTGGAGGGCGGCCCCGAACCTCCCCCACACAGTCAGCCGTGTTCCGGAATTCTGAGTGTGGGGAGGTTCCGTCTTCTGTCTGCAGCACCCAGGTTCTCCTAGGAGCCCTTCGAGTGTCTTCCCCGAGTCCCTCCCAGTGCGGGCTGCCGGGGAAAGGCGGGGGTTTGGCTGGAAACGCAGGTAGCATCTAGTGCCTCCCCATGGACCAGGGAGGTAATTAGCGGACTTCCCCTTGCGAGGGAACACCTGTGACACAAGGCAGCTGCGTGGAGGGCGGCCCCGAACCTCCCCCACACAGTCAGCCGTGTTCCGGAATTCTGAGTGTGGGGAGGTTCCGTCTTCTGTCTGCAGCACCCGGGTTCTCCTAGGAGCCATTCGAGTGTCTTCCCCCAGTCCCTCCCAGTGCGGGCTGCCGGGGAAAGGCGGGGGTTGGGCTGGAAAAGCAGGTAGCATCTAGTGCCTCCCCATGGACAAGGGAGATAATTAGCGGACTTCCCCCTGCCAGGGAACACCTGTGACACCAGGCATCTTCGTGGAGGGCGGCCCCAAACCTCCCCCACACAGTCGGCCGTGTTCCGGAATTCTGAGTGAGGGGAGGTTCCGTCTTCTGTCTGCAGCACCCGGGATCTCCTAGGAGCCCTTCGAGTGTCTTCACCGAGTCCCTCCCAGTGCGGGCTGCCGGGGAAAGGCGGGGGTTGGGCTGGAAACGCAGGTAGCATCTAGTGCCTCCTCATGGACAGGGGAGGTAATTAGCGGACATCACCCTGGCAGGGAACACCTGTGACACCAGGCAGCTGCGTGGAGGGCGGCTCTGAACCTCCCCCTCACAGTCACCCGTGTTCCGGATTTCTGAGTGTGGGGGGGTTCCTTCTTCTGTCTGCAGCACACGGGATCTCCTAGGAGCCCTTCGAGTGTCTTCCCCGAGTCCCTCCCAGTGCGGGCTGCCGGGGAAAGGCGGGGGTTGGGCTGGAAAAGCAGGTAGCATCTAGTTCCTCCCCATGGACAGGGGAGGTAATTAGCGGACTACCTCCTGCCAGGGAACACCTGTGACACCAGGCAGCTGCGTGGAGGGCGGCCCCGAACCTCCCCCACACAGTTAGCCGTATTCCGGAATTCTGAGTGTGGGGAGGTTCCGTCTTCTGTCTGCAGCACCCGGGATCTCCTAGGAGCCCTTCGAGTGTCTTCCCCGAGTCCCTCCCAGTGCGGGCTGCCGGGGAAAGGCGGGGGTTTGGCTGGAAACGCAGGTAGCATCTAGTGCCTCCCCATGGAGAGGGGAGGTAATTAGCGGAATTCCCCTTGCGAGGGAACACCTGTGACACCAGGCAGCTGCGTGGAGGGCGGCCCCGAACCTCCCCCACACAGTCACCCGTGTTCCGGAATTCTGAGTGTGGGGGGGTTCCTTCTTCTGTCTGCAGCACACGGGATCTCCTAGGAGCCCTTCGAGTGTCTTCCCCCAGTCCCTCCCAGTGCGGGCTGCCGGGGAAAGGAGGGGGTTGTGCTGGAAACGCAGGTAGCATCTAGTGCCTCCCCATGGACTGGAGAGGTAATTAGCGGACTACCCCCTGCCAGGGAACACCTGTGACACCAGGCAGCTGCGTGGAGGGCGGCCCCGAACCTCCCCCACACAGTCAACCGTGTTCCGGAATTCTGAGTGTGGGGAGGTTCCGTCTTCTGTCTGCAGCACCCGGGATCTCCTGGGAGCCCTTCGAGTGTCTTCCCCGAGTACCTCCCAGTGCGGGCTGCCTGGGAAAGTCGGGGGTTGGGCTGGAAAAGCAGGTAGCATCTAGTGCCTCCCCCTGGACAGGGGAGGTAATTAGCGGACTTCCCCTTGCGAGGGAACACCTGTGACACAAGGCAGCTTCGTGGAGGGCGGCCCCGAACCTCCCCCACACAGTCAGCCGTGTTCCGGAATTCTGAGTGTGGGGAGGTACCGTCTTCTGTCTGCAGCACCCGGGATCTCCTAGGAGCCCTTCGAGTGTCTTCCCCGAGTCCATCCCAGTGCGGGCTACCGGGGAAAGGCGGGGGTTGGGCTGGAAAAGCAGGTAGCATCTAGTGCCTCCCCCTGGACAGGGGAGGTAATTAACGGACTTCCCCCTGCCAGGGAACACCTGTGACACCAGGCAGCTGCGTGGAGGGCGGCCCCGAACCTCCCCCACACAGTCACCCGTGTTCCGGTATTCTGAGTGTGCGGAGGTTCCGTCTTCTGTCTGCAGCACCCGGGATCTCCTAGGAGCCCTTCGAGTGTCTTCCCCGAGTACCTCCCAGTGCTGGCTGCCGGGGAAAGTCGGGGGTTGGGCTGGAAAAGCAGGTAGCATCTAGTGCCTCCCCCTGGACAGGGGAGGTAATTAGCGGACTTCCCCTTGCGAGGGAACACCTGTGACACAAGGCAGCTGCGTGGAGGGCGGCCCCGAACCTCCCCCACACAGTCAGCCGTGTTCCGGAATTCTGAGTGTGGGGAGGTACCGTCTTCTGTCTGCAGCACCCGGGATCTCCTAGGAGCCCTTCGAGTGTCTTCCCCGAGTCCATCCCAGTGCGGGCTACCGGGGAAAGGTGGGGGTTGGGCTGGAAAAGCAGGTAGCATCTAGTGCCTCCCCCTGGACAGGGGAGGTAATTAACGGACTTCCCCCTGCCAGGGAACACCTGTGACACCAGGCAGCTGCGTGGAGGGCGGCCCCGAACCTCCCCCACACAGTCACCCGTGTTCCGGAATTCTGAGTGTGGGGAGGTTCCGTCTTCTGTCTGCAGCACCCGGGTTCTCCTAGGAGCCATTCGAGTGTCTTCCCCCAGTCCCTCCCAGTGCGGGCTGCCGGGGAAAGGCGGGGGTTGGGCTGGAAATGCAGGTAGCATCTAGTGCCTCCCCATGGACAAGGGAGATAATTAGCGGACTTCCCCCTGCCAGGGAACACCTGTGACACCAGGCATCTTCGTGGAGGGCGGGCCCAAACCTCCCCCACACAGTCGGCCGTGTTCCGGAATTCTGAGTGTGGGGAGGTTCCGTCTTCTGTCTGCAGCACCCGGGATCTCCTAGGAGCCCTTCGAGTGTCTTCCCCGAGTCCCTCTCAGTGCGGGCTGCCGGGGAAAGGCGGGGGTTGGGTTGGAAACGCAGGTAGCATCTAGTGCCTCCTCATGGACAGGGGAGGTAATTAGCGGACATCACCCTGCCAGGGAACACCTGTGACACCAGGCAGCTGCGTGGAGGGCGGCTCTGAACCTCCCCCTCACAGTCACCCGTGTTCCGGATTTCTGAGTGTGGGGGGGTTCCTTCTTCTGTCTGCAGCACACGGGATCTCCTAGGAGCCCTTCGAGTGTCTTCCCCGAGTACCTCCCAGTGCGTGCTGCCGGGGAAAGGCGGGGGTTGGGCTGGAAAAGCTGGTAGCATCTAGTTCCTCCCCATGGACAGGGGAGGTAATTAGCGGACTACCCCCTGCCAGGGAACACCTGTGACACCAGGCAGCTGCGTGGAGGGCGGCCCCGAACCTCCCCCACACAGTCAGCCGTGTTCCAGAATTCTGAGTGTGGGGAGGTTCCGTCTTCTGTCTGCAGCACCCGGGTTCTCCTAGGAGCCCTTCGAGTGTCTTCCCCGAGTCCCTCCCTGTGCGGGCTGCCGGGGAAAGGCGGGGGTTTGGCTGGAAACGCAGGTAGCATCTAGTGCCTCCCCATGGACAGGGGAGGTAATTAGCGGACTTCCCCTTGCGAGGGAACACCTGTGACACCAGGAAGCTGCGTGGGGGGCGGCCATAAACCTCCCCCACACAGTCATCCGTGTTCCGGAATTCTGAGTGTGGGGAGGTTCCGTCTTCTGTCTGCAGCACCCGGGTTCTCCTAGGAGCCCTTCGAGTGTCTTCCCCGCGTCCCTCCCTGTGCGGGCGGCCGGGGAAAGGCGGGGGTTCGGCTGGAAACTCAGGTAGCATCTAGTGCCTCCTCATGGACAGGGGAGGTAATTAGCGGACATCACCCTGCCAGGGAACATCTGTGACACCAGGCAGCTGCGTGGAGGGCGGCTCTTAACCTCCCCCTCACAGTCACCCGTGTTCCGGATTTCTGAGTGTGGGGGGGTTCCTTCTTCTGTCTGCAGCACACGGGATCTCCTAGGAGCCCTTCGAGTGTCTTCCCCGAGTCCCTCACAGTGCGGGCTGCTGGGGAAAGGCGGGGGTTTGGCTGGAAACGCAGGTAGCATCTAGTTCCTCCCCATGGACAGGGGAGGTAATTAGCGGACTTCTCCTTGCGAGGGAACACCTGTGACACCAGGAAGCTGCGTGGGGGGCGGCCCTAAACCTCCCCCACACAGTCATCCGTATTCCGGAATTCTGAGTGTGGGGAGGTTCCGTCTTCTGTCTGCAGCACCCGGGTTCTCCTAGGAGCCCTACGAGTGTCTTCCCCGATTCCCTCCCAGTGCGGGCTGCCGGGGAAAGGCGGGGGTTTGGCTGGAAACGCAGGTAGCATCTAGTGCCTCCCCATGGAGCGGGGAGGTAATTAGCGGAATTCCCCTTGCGAGGGAACACCTGTGACACCAGGCAGCTGCGTGGAGGGCGGCCCCGAACCTCCCCCACACAGTCACCCGTGTTCCGGAATTCTGAGTGTGGGGGGGTTGCTTCTTCTGTCTGCAGCACACGGGATCTCCTAGGAGCCCTTCGAGTGTCTTCCCCCAGTCCCTCCCAGTGCGGGCTGCCGGGGAAAGGAGGGGGTTGTGCTGGAAACGCAGGTAGAATCTAGTGCCTCCCCATGGACTGGGGAGGTAATTAGCGGACTACCCCCTGCCAGGGAACACCTGTGACACCAGGCAGCTGCGTGGAGGGCGGCCCCGAACCTCCCCCTCACAGTCACCCTTGTTCCGGATTTCTGAGTGTGGGGGGGTTCCTTCTTCTGTCTGCAGCACACGGGATCTCCTAGGAGCCCTTCGAGTGTCTTCCCCGAGTCCCTCCCAGTGCGGGCTGCCGGGGAAAGGCAGGGGTTTGGCTGGAAACGCAGGTAGCATCTAGTTCCTCCCCATGGACAGGGGAGGTAATTAGCGGAATTCCCCTTGCGAGGGAACACCTGTGACACCAGGAAGCTGCGTGTGGGGCGGCCCTAAACCTCCCCCACACAGTCATCCGTGTTCCGGAATTCTGAGTGTGGGGAGGTTCCGTCTTCTGTCTGCAGCACCCGGGTTCTCCTAGGAGCCCTTCGAGTGTCTTCCCCGAGTCCCTCCTAGTGCGGGCTGCCGGGGAAAGGCGGGGGTTGGGCTGGAAACGCAGGTAGCATCTAGTGCCTCCCCATGGACCAGGGAGGTAATTAGCGGACTTCCCCTTGCGAGGGAACACCTGTGACACAAGGCAGCTGCGTGGAGGGCGGCCCCGAACCTCCCCCACACAGTCAGCCGTGTTCCGGAATTCTGAGTGTGGGGAGGTTCCGTCTTCTGTCTGCAGCACACGGGATCTCCTAGGAGCCCTTCGAGTGTCTTCCCCGAGTCCCTCCCAGTGCGGGCTGCCGGGGAAAGGCGGGGGTTGGGCTGGAAAAGCAGGTAGCATCTAGTTCCTCCCCATGGACAGGGGAGGTAATTAGCGGACTACGCCCTGCCAGGGAACACCTGTGACACCAGGCAGCTGCGTGGAGGGCGGCCCCGAACCTCCCCCACACAGTCAGCCGTGTTCCGGAATTCTGAGTGTGGGGAGGTTCCGTCTTCTGTCTGCAGCACCCGGGTTCTCCTAGGAGCCATTCGAGTGTCTTCCCCCAGTCCCTCCCAGTGCGGGCTGCCGGGGAAAGGCGGGGGTTTGGCTGGAAACGCAGGTAGCATCTAGTGCCTCCCCATGGAGAGGGGAGGTAATTAGCGGAATTCCCCTTGCGAGGGAACACCTGTGACACCAGGCAGCTGCGTGGAGGGCGGCCCCGAACCTCCCCTACACAGTCACCCGTGTTCCGGAATTCTGAGTGTGGGGGGTTCCTTCTTCTGTCTGCAGCACACGGGATCTCCTAGGAGCCCTTCGAGTGTCTTCCCCGAGTCCCTCTCAGTGCGGGCTGCCGGGGAAAGGCGGGGGTTGGGCTGGAAAAGCAGGTAGCATCTAGTGCCTCCCCCTGGACAGGGGAGGTAATTAGCGGACTTCCCCTTGCGAGGGAACCCCTGTGACACCAGGCAGCTGCGTGGAGGGCGGCTCCGAACCTCCCCCACACAGTCATACGTGTTCCGGAATTCTGAGTGTGGGGGGGTTCCTTCTTCTGTCTGCAGCACACGGGATCTCCTAGGAGCCCTTCGAGTGTCTTCCCCCAGTCCCTCGCAGTGCGGGCTGCCGGGGAAAGGCGGGGGTTTGGCTGGAAACGCAGGTAGCATCTAGTGCCTCCCCATGGACCAGGGAGGTAATTAGCGGACTTCCCCTTGCGAGGGAACACCTGTGACACCAGGCATCTTCGTGGAGGGCGGCCCCAAACCTCCCCCACACAGTCGGCCGTGTTCCGGAATTCTGAGTGTGGGGAGGTTCCGTCTTCTGTCTGCAGCACCCGGGATCTCCTAGGAGCCCTTCGAGTGTCTTCCCCGAGTCCCTCCCAGTGCGGGCTACCGGGGAAAGGCGGGGGTTGGGCTGGAAAAGCAGGTAGCATCTAGTGCCTCCCCCTGGACAGGGGAGATATTTAGCGGACTTCCCCCTGCCAGGGAACACCTGTGACACCAGGCATCTTCTTGGAGGGCGGCCCCAAACCTCCCCCACACATTCGGCCGTGTTCCGGAATTCTGAGTGTGGGGAGGTTCCGTCTTCTGTCTGCAGCAACCGGGATCTCCTAGGAGCCCTTCGAGTGTCTTCCCCGAGTCCCTCCCTGTGCGGGCTGCCGGGGAAAGGCGGGGGTTGGGCTGGAAACGCAGGTAGCATCTAGTGCCTCCCCCTGGACAGGGGAGGTAATTAACGGACTTCCCCTTGCGAGGGAACACCTGTGACACCAGGAAGCTGCGTGGAGGGCGGCCCTAAACTTCCCCACACAGTCACCCTTGTTCCGGAATTCTGAGTGTGGGGAGGTTCCGTCTTCTGTCTGCAGCACCCGGGTTCTCCTAGGAGCCCTTCGATTGTCTTCCCCCAGTCCCTCCCAGTGCGGGCTGCCGGGGAAAGGTGAGGGTTGGGCTGGAAAAGCAGGTAGCATCTAGTGCCTCCCCCTGGACAGGGGAGGTAATTAGTGGACATCACCCTGCCAGGGAACACCTGTGACACCAGGCAGCTGCGTGGAGGGCGGCTCTGAACCTCCCCCTCACAGTCACCCTTGTTCCGGATTTCTGAGTGTGGGGGGGTTCCTTCTTCTGTCTGCAGCACACGGGATCTCCTGGGAGCCATTCGAGTGTCTTCCCCGAGTCCCTCCCAGTGCGGGCTGCCGGGGAAAGGCGGGGGTTTGGCTGGAAACGCAGGTAGCATCTAGTGCCTCCCCATGGACAGGGGAGGTAATTAGCGGACTTCCCCTTGCGAGGGAACACCTGTGACACAAGGCAGCTGCGTGGAGGGCGGCCCCGAACCTCCCCCACACAGTCAGCCGTGTTCCGGAATTCTGAGTGTGGGGAGGTACCGTCTTCTGTCTGCAGCACCCGGGATCTCCTAGGAGCCCTTCGAGTGTCTTCCCCGAGTCCATCCCAGTGCGGGCTACCGGGGAAAGGCGGGGGTTGGGCTGGAAAAGCAGGTAGCATCTAGTGCCTCCCCCTGGACAGGGGAGGTAATTAACGGACTTCCCCCTGCCAGGGAACACCTGTGACACCAGGCAGCTGCGTGGAGGGCGGCCCCGAACCTCCCCCACACAGTCACCCGTGTTCCGGAATTCTGAGTGTGGGGAGGTTCCGTCTTCTGTCTGCAGCACCCGGGATCTCCTAGGAGCCCTTCGAGTGTCTTCCCCGAGTCCCTCCCAGTGCGGGCTACCGGGGAAAGGCGGGGGTTGGGCTGGAAAAGCAGGTAGCATCTAGTGCCTCCCCCTGGACAGGGGAGGTAATTAGCGGACTTCCCCTTGCGAGGGAACCCCTGTGACACCAGGCAGCTGCGTGGAGGGCGGCTCCGAACCTCCCCCACACAGTCATACGTGTTCCGGAATTCTGAGTGTGGGGGGGTTCCTTCTTCTGTCTGCAGCACACGGGATCTCCTAGGAGCCCTTCGAGTGTCTTCCCCCAGTCCCTCGCAGTGCGGGCTGCCGGGGAAAGGCGGGGGTTTGGCTGGAAACGCAGGTAGCATCTAGTGCCTCCCCATGGACCAGGGAGGTAATTAGCGGACTTCCCCTTGCGAGGGAACACCTGTGACACCAGGCATCTTCGTGGAGGGCGGCCCCAAACCTCCCCCACACAGTCGGCCGTGTTCCGGAATTCTGAGTGTGGGGAGGTTCCGTCTTCTGTCTGCAGCACCCGGGATCTCCTAGGAGCCCTTCGAGTGTCTTCCCCGAGTCCCTCCCAGTGCGGGCTACCGGGGAAAGGCGGGGGTTGGGCTGGAAAAGCAGGTAGCATCTAGTGCCTCCCCCTGGAAAGGGGAGATATTTAGCGGACTTCCCCCTGCCAGGGAACACCTGTGACACCAGGCATCTTCTTGGAGGGCGGCCCCAAACCTCCCCCACACAGTCGGCCGTGTTCCGGAATTCTGAGTGTGGGAAGGTTCCGTCTTCTGTCTGCAGCACCCGGGATCTCCTAGGAGCCCTTCGAGTGTCTTCCCCGAGTCCCTCCCAGTGCGGGCTGCCGGGGAAAGGCGGAGGTTGGGCTGGAAACGCAGGTAGCATCTAGTGCCTCCCCCTGGACAGGGGAGGTAATTAACGGACTTCCCCTTGCGAGGGAACACCTGTGACACCAGGAAGCTGCGTGGAGGGCGGCCCTAAACTTCCCCACACAGTCACCCTTGTTCCGGAATTCTGAGTGTGGGGAGGTTCCGTCTTCTGTCTGCAGCACCCGGGTTCTCCTAGGAGCCCTTCGATTGTCTTCCCCCAGTCCCTCCCAGTGCGGGCTGCCGGGGAAAGGTGAGGGTTGGGCTGGAAAAGCAGGTAGCATCTAGTGCCTCCCCCTGGACAGGGGAGGTAATTAGTGGACATCACCCTGCCAGGGAACACCTGTGACACCAGGCAGCTTCGTGGAGGGCGGCTCTGAACCTCCCCCTCACAGTCACCCTTGTTCCGGATTTCTGAGTGTGGGGGGGTTCCTTCTTCTGTCTGCAGCACACGGGATCTCCTGGGAGCCATTCGAGTGTCTTCCCCGAGTCCCTCCCAGTGCGGGCTGCCGGGGAAAGGCGGGGGTTTGGCTGGAAACGCAGGTAGCATCTAGTGCCTCCCCATGGACAGGGGAGGTAATTAGCGGACTTCCCCTTGCGAGGGAACACCTGTGACACAAGGCAGCTGCGTGGAGGGCGGCCCCGAACCTCCCCCACACAGTCAGCCGTGTTCCGGAATTCTGAGTGTGGGGAGGTACCGTCTTCTGTCTGCAGCACCCGGGATCTCCTAGGAGCCCTTCGAGTGTCTTCCCCGAGTCCATCCCAGTGCGGGCTACCGGGGAAAGGCGGGGGTTGGGCTGGAAAAGCAGGTAGCATCTAGTGCCTCCCCCTGGACAGGGGAGGTAATTAACGGACTTCCCCCTGCCAGGGAACACCTGTGACACCAGGCAGCTGCGTGGAGGGCGGCCCCGAACCTCCCCCACACAGTCACCCGTGTTCCGGAATTCTGAGTGTGGGGAGGTTCCGTCTTCTGTCTGCAGCACCCGGGATCTCCTAGGAGCCCTTCGAGTGTCTTCCCCGAGTCCCTCCCAGTGCGGGCTACCGGGGAAAGGCGGGGGTTGGGCTGGAAAAGCAGGTAGCATCTAGTTCCTCCCCATGGACAGGGTAGGTAATTAGCGGACTACCCCCTGCCAGGGAACACCTGTGACACCAGGCAGCTGCGTGGAGGGCGGCCCCGAACCTCCCCCACACAGTCAGCCGTGTTCCGGAATTCTGAGTGTGGGGAGGTTCCGTCTTCTGTCTGCAGCACCCAGGTTCTCCTAGGAGCCCTTCGAGTGTCTTCCCCGAGTCCCTCCCAGTGCGGGCTGCCGGGGAAATGCGGGGGTTTGGCTGGAAACGCAGGTAGCATCTAGTGCCTCCTCATGGACAGGGGAGGTAATTAGCGGACATCACCCTGCCAGGGAACACCTGTGACACCAGGCAGCTGCGTGGAGGGCGGCTCTGAACCTCCCCCTCACAGTCACCCGTGTTCCGGATTTCTGAGTGTGGGGGGGTTCCTTCTTCTGTCTGCAGCACACGGGATCTCCTAGGAGCCCTTCGAGTGTCTTCCCCGAGTCCCTCCCAGTGCGGGCTGCCGGGGAAAGGCGGGGGTTTGGCTGGAAACGCAGGTAGCATCTAGTGCCTCCCCATGGAGAGGGGAGGTAATTAGCGGAATTCCCCTTGCGAGGGAACACCTGTGACACCAGGCAGCTGCGTGGAGGGCGGCCCCGAAACTCCCCCACACAGTCACCCGTGTTCCGGAATTCTGAGTGTGGGGGGGTTCCTTCTTCTGTCTGCAGCACACGGGATCTCCTAGGAGCCCTTCGAGTGTCTTCCCCCAGTCCCTCCCAGTGCGGGCTGCCGGGGAAATGTGGGGGTTGGGCTGGAAACGCAGGTAGCATCTAGTGCCTCCTCATGGACAGGGGAGGTAATTAGCGGACATCACCCTGCCAGGGAACACCTGTGACACCAGGCAGCTGCGTGGAGGGCGGCTCTCAACCTCCCCCTCACAGTCACCCGTGTTCCGGATTTCTGAGTGTGGGGAGGTTCCGTCTTCTGTCTGCAGCACCCGGGTTCTCCTAGGAGCACTTCGAGTGTCTTCCCCCAGTCCCTCCCAGTGCGGGCTGCCGGGGAAAGGTGGGGGTTGGGCTGGAAAAGCAGGTAGCATCTAGTGCCTCCCCCTGGACAGGGGAGGTAATTAGTGGACATCACCCTGCCAGGGAACACCTGTGACACCAGGCAGCTGCGTGGAGGGCGGCTCTGAACCTCACCCTCACAGTCACCCGTGTTCCGGATTTCTGAGTGTGGGGGGGTTCCTTTTTCTGTCTGCAGCACACGGGATCTCCTAGGAGCCCTTCGAGTGTCTTCCCCGAGTCCCTCCCAGTGCGGGCTGCCGGGGAAAGGCGGGGGTTGGGCTGGAAAAGCAGGTAGCATCTAGTTCCTCCCCATGGACAGGGGAGGTAATTAGCGGACTACGCCCTGCCAGGGAACACCTGTGACACCAGGCAGCTGCGTGGAGGGCGGCCCCGAACCTCCCCCACACAGTCAGCCGTATTCCGGAATTCTGAGTGTGGGGAGGTTCCGTCTTCTGTCTGCAGCACCCGGGTTCTCCTAGGAGCCCTTCGAGTGTCTTCCCCGAGTCCCTCCCAGTGCGGGCTGCCGGGGAAAGGCGGGGGTTGGGCTGGAAACGCAGGTAGCATCTAGTGCCTCCTCATGGACAGGGGAGGTAATTAGCGGACATCACCCTGCCAGGGAACACCTGTGACACCAGGCAGCTGCGTGGAGGGCGGCTCTGAACCTCCCCCTCACAGTCAACCGTGTTCCGGATTTCTGAGTGTGGGGGGGTTCCTTCTTCTGTCTGCAGCACACGGGATCTCCTAGGAGCCCTTCGAGTGTCTTCCCCGAGTCCCTCCCAGTGCGGGCTGCCGGGAAAGGCGGGGGTTGGGCTGGAAAAGCAGGTAGAATCTAGTGCCTCCCCATGGACAAGGGAGATAATTAGCGGACTTCCCCCTGCCAGGGAACACCTGTGACACCAGGCAGCTGCGTGGAGGGCGGCCCCGAACCTCCCCCACACAGTCACCCGTGTTCCGGGATTCTGAGTGTGGGGAGGTTCCGTCTTCTGTCTGCAGCACCCGGGATCTCCTAGGAGCCCTTCGAGTGTCTTCCCCGAGTCCCTCCCAGTGCGGGCTGCGGGGAAAGGCGGGGGTTGGGCTGGAAAAGCAGGTAGCATCTAGTGCCTCCCCTGGACAGGGGAGGTAATTAGCGGACATCCCCCTGCCAGGGAACACCTGTGACACCAGGCAGCTGCGTGTAGGGCGGCCACGAACCTCCCCCACACAGTCACCCCGTGTTCCGGAAATCTGAGTGTGGGGAGGTTCCGTCTTCTGTCTGCAGCACACGGGATCTCCTAGGAGCCCTTCGAGTGTCTTCCCCGAGTCCCTCCCAGTGCGGGCTGCCGGGGAAAGGCGGGGGTTGGGCTGGAAAAGCAGGTAGCATCTAGTTCCTCCCCATGGACAGGGGAGGTAATTAGCGGACTACGCCCTGCCAGGGAACACCTGTGACACCAGGCAGCTGCGTGGAGGGCGGCCCCGAACCTCCCCCACACAGTCAGCCGTGTTCCGGAATTCTGAGTGTGGGGAGGTTCCGTCTTCTGTCTGCAGCACCCGGGTTCTCCTAGGAGCCATTCGAGTGTCTTCCCCCAGTCCCTCCCAGTGCGGGCTGCCGGGGAAAGGCGGGGGTTGGGCTAGAAAAGCAGGTAGCATCTAGTGCCTCCCCATGGACAAGGGAGATAATTAGCGGACTTCCCCCTGCCAGGGAACACCTGTGACACCAGGCAGCTGCGTGGAGGGCGGCCCCCGAACCTCCCCCACACAGTCACCCGTGTTCCGGAATTCTGAGTGTGGGGAGGTTCCGTCTTCTGTCTGCAGCACCCGGGATCTCCTAGGAGCCCTTCGAGTGTCTTCCCCGAGTCCCTCCCAGTGCGGGCTGCCGGGGAAAGGCGGGGTTGGGCTGGAAACGCAGGTAGCATCTAGTGCCTCCTCATGGACAGGGGAGGTAATTAGCGGACATCACCCTGCCAGGGAACACCTGTGACACCAGGCAGCTGCGTGGAGGGCGGCTCTGAACCTCCCCCTCACAGTCACCCGTGTTCCGGATTTCTGAGTGTGGGGGGGTTCCTTCTTCTGTCTGCAGCACACGGGATCTCCTAGGAGCCCTTCGAGTGTCTTCCCCGAGTCCCTCCCAGTGCGGGCTGCGGGGAAAGGCGGGGGTTGGGCTGGAAACGCTGGTAGCATCTAGTTACTCCCCATGGATAGGGGAGGTAATTAGCGGACTACGCCCTGCCAGGGAACACCTGTGACACCAGGCAGCTGCGTGGAGGGCGGCCCCGAACCTCCCCCCACACAGTCAGCCGTATTCCGGAATTCTGAGTGTGGGGAGGTTCCGTCTTCTGTCTGCAGCACCCGGGTTCTCCTAGGAGCCCTTCGAGTGTCTTCCCCGAGTCCCCTCCCAGTGCGGGCTGCCGGGGAAAGGTGGGGGTTGGGCTGGAAAAGCAGGTAGCATCTAGTGCCTCCCCCTGGACAGGGGAGGTAATTAGTGGACATCACCCTGCCAGGGAACACCTGTGACACCAGGCAGCTGCGTGGAGGGCGGCTCTGAACCTCCCCATCACAGTCACCCTTGTTCCGGATTTCTGAGTGTGGGGGGGTTCCTTCTTCTGTCTGCAGCACACGGGATCTCCTAGGAGCCCTTCGAGTGTCTTCCCCGAGTCCTCACAGTGCGGGCTGCTGGGAAGGCGGGGGTTTGGCTGGAAACGCAGGTAGCATCTAGTTCCTCCCCATGGACAGGGGAGGTAATTAGCGACTTCTCCTTGCGAGGGAACACCTGTGACACCAGGAAGCTGCGTGGGGGGCGGCCCTAAACTCCCCCACACAGTCATCCGTATTCCGGAATTCTGAGTGTGGGGAGGTTCCGTCTTCTGTCTGCAGCACCCGGGTCCTCCTAGGAGCCCTACGAGTGTCTTCCCCGATTCCCTCCCAGTGCGGGCTGCCGGGAAAGGCGGGGGTTTGGCTGGAAACGCAGGTAGCATCTAGTGCCTCCCCATGGAGCGGGGAGGTAATTAGCGGAATTCCCTTGCGAGGGAACACCTGTGACACCAGGCAGCTGCGTGGAGGGCGGCTCTGAACCTCCCCCTCACAGTCACCCGTGTTCCGGATTTCTGAGTGTGGGGGGTTCCGTCTTCTGTCTGCAGCACCCAGGTTCTCCTAGGAGCCCTTCGAGTGTCTTCCCCGAGTCCCTCCCAGTGCGGGCTGCCGGGGAAAGGCGGGGGTTTGGCTGGAAACGCAGGTAGCATCTAGTGCCTCCCCATGGACCAGGGAGGTAATTAGCGGACTTCCCCTTGCGAGGGAACACCTGTGACACAAGGCAGCTGCGTGGAGGGCGGCCCCGAACCTCCCCCACACAGTCAGCCGTGTTCCGGAATTCTGAGTGTGGGGAGGTTCCGTCTTCTGTCTGCAGCACCCGGGTTCTCCTAGGAGCCATTCGAGTGTCTTCCCCCAGTCCCTCCCAGTGCGGGCTGCCGGGGAAAGGCGGGGGTTGGGCTGGAAAAGCAGGTAGCATCTAGTGCCTCCCCATGGACAAGGGAGATAATTAGCGGACTTCCCCCTGCCAGGGAACACCTGTGACACCAGGCATCTTCGCGGAGGGCGGCCCCAAACCTCCCCCACACAGTCGGCCGTGTTCCGGAATTCTGAGTGTGGGGAGGTTCCGTCTTCTGTCTGCAGCACCCGGGATCTCCTAGGAGCCCTTCGAGTGTCTTCCCCGAGTCCCTCTCAGTGCGGCTGCCGGGGAAAGGCGGGGGTTGGGTTGGAAACGCAGGTAGCATCTAGTGCCTCCTCATGGACAGGGGAGGTAATTAGCGGACATCACCCTGCCAGGGAACACCTGTGACACCAGGCAGCTGCGTGGAGGGCGGCTCTGAACCTCCCCCTCACAGTCACCCGTGTTCCGGATTTCTGAGTGTGGGGGGGTTCCTTCTTCTGTCTGCAGCACACGGGATCTCCTAGGAGCCCTTCGAGTGTCTTCCCCGAGTACCTCCCAGTGCGTGCTGCCGGGGAAAGGCGGGGGTTGGGCTGGAAAAGCAGGTAGCATCTAGTCCTCCCCATGGACAGGGAGGTAATTAGCGGACTACCCCCTGCCAGGGAACACCTGTGACACCAGGCAGCTGCGTGGAGGGCGGCCCCGAACCTCCCCACACAGTCAGCCGTATTCCGGAATTCTGAGTGTGGGGAGGTTCCGTCTTCTGTCTGCAGCACCCGGGTTCTCCTAGGAGCCCTTCGAGTGTCTTCCCCGAGTCCCTCCCAGTGCGGGCTGCCGGGGAAAGGCGGGGGTTTGGCTGGAAACGCAGGTAGCATCTAGTGCCTCCCCATGGAGCGGGGAGGTAATTAGCGGAATTCCCCTTGCGAGGGAACACCTGTGACACCAGGCAGCTGCGTGGAGGGCGGCCCCGAACCTCCCCCACACAGTCACCCGTGTTCCGGAATTCTGAGTGTGGGGGGGTTGCTTCTTCTGTCTGCAGCACACGGGATCTCCTAGGAGCCCTTCGAGTGTCCTTCCCCAGTCCCTCCCAGTGCGGGCTGCCGGGGAAAGGAGGGGGTTGTGCTGGAAACGCAGGTAGAATCTAGTGCCTCCCCATGGACTGGGGAGGTAATTAGCGGACTACCCCCTGCCAGGGAACACCTGTGACACCAGGCAGCTGCGTGGAGGGCGGCCCCGAACCTCCCCCTCACAGTCACCCTTGTTCCGGATTTCTGAGTGTGGGGGGGTTCCTTCTTCTGTCTGCAGCACACGGGATCTCCTAGGAGCCCTTCGAGTGTCTTCCCCGAGTCCCTCCCAGTGCGGGCTGCCGGGGAAAGGCAGGGGGGGGTTTGGCTGGAAACGCAGGTAGCATCTAGTTCCTCCCCATGGACAGGGGAGGTAATTAGCGGACTTCCCCTTGCGAGGGAACACCTGTGACACCAGGAAGCTGCGTGTGGGGCGGCCCTAAACCTCCCCCACACAGTCATCCGTGTTCCGGAATTCTGAGTGTGGGGAGGTTCCGTCTTCTGTCTGCAGCACCCGGGTTCTCCTAGGAGCCCTTCGAGTGTCTTCCCCGAGTCCCTCCTACTGCGGGCTGCCGGGGAAAGGCGGGGGTTGGGCTGGAAACGCAGGTAGCATCTAGTGCCTCCCCATGGACCAGGGAGGTAATTAGCGGACTTCCCCTTGCGAGGGAACACCTGTGACACAAGGCAGCTGCGTGGAGGGCGGCCCCGAACCTCCCCCACACAGTCAGCCGTGTTCCGGAATTCTGAGTGTGGGGAGGTTCCGTCTTCTGTCTGCAGCACCCGGGTTCTCCTAGGAGCCATTCGAGTGTCTTCCCCCAGTCCCTCCCAGTGCGGGCTGCCGGGGAAAGGCGGGGGTTGGGCTGGAAAAGCAGGTAGCATCTAGTGCCTCCCCATGGACAAGGGAGATAATTAGCGGACTTCCCCCTGCCAGGGAACACCTGTGACACCAGGCAGCTGCGTGGAGGGCGGCCCCGAACCTCCCCCACACAGTCACCCGTGTTCCGGAATTCTGAGTGTGGGGAGGTTCCGTCTTCTGTCTGCAGCACCCGGGATCTCCTAGGAGCCCTTCGAGTGTCTTCCCCGAGTCCCTCCCAGTGCGGGCTGCCGGGGAAAGGCGGGGGTTGGGCTGGAAACGCAGGTAGCATCTAGTGCCTCCTCATGGACAGGGGAGGTAATTAGCGGACATCACCCTGCCAGGGAACACCTGTGACACCAGGCAGCTGCGTGGAGGGCGGCTCTGAACCTCCCCCTCACAGTCACCCGTGTTCCGGATTTCTGAGTGTGGGGGGGTTCCTTCTTCTGTCTGCAGCACACGGGATCTCCTAGGAGCCCTTCGAGTGTCTTCCCCGAGTCCCTCCCAGTGCGGGCTGCCGGGGAAAGGCGGGGGTTGGGCTGGAAAAGCAGGTAGCATCTAGTTCCTCCCCATGGACAGGGGAGGTAATTAGCGGACTACGCCCTGCCAGGGAACACCTGTGACACCAGGCAGCTGCGTGGAGGGCGGCCCCGAACCTCCCCCACACAGTCAGCCGTGTTCCGGAATTCTGAGTGTGGGGAGGTTCCGTCTTCTGTCTGCAGCACCCGGGTTCTCCTAGGAGCCATTCGAGTGTCTTCCCCCAGTCCCTCCCAGTGCGGGCTGCCGGGGAAAGGCGGGGGTTTGGCTGGAAACGCAGGTAGCATCTAGTGCCTCCCCATGGAGAGGGGAGGTAATTAGCGGAATTCCCCTTGCGAGGGAACACCTGTGACACCAGGCAGCTGCGTGGAGGGCGGCCCCGAACCTCCCCTACACAGTCACCCGTGTTCCGGAATTCTGAGTTTGGGGGGTTCCTTCTTCTGTCTGCAGCACACGGGATCTCCTAGGAGCCCTTCGAGTGTCTTCCCCGAGTCCCTCTCAGTGCGGGCTGCCGGGGAAAGGCGGGGGTTGGGCTGGAAAAGCAGGTAGCATCTAGTGCCTCCCCCTGGACAGGGGAGGTAATTAGCGGACTTCCCCTTGCGAGGGAACCCCTGTGACACCAGGCAGCTGCGTGGAGGGCGGCTCCGAACCTCCCCCACACAGTCATACGTGTTCCGGAATTCTGAGTGTGGGGGGGTTCCTTCTTCTGTCTGCAGCACACGGGATCTCCTAGGAGCCCTTCGAGTGTCTTCCCCCAGTCCCTCGCAGTGCGGGCTGCCGGGGAAAGGCGGGGGTTTGGCTGGAAACGCAGGTAGCATCTAGTGCCTCCCCATGGACCAGGGAGGTAATTAGCGGACTTCCCCTTGCGAGGGAACACCTGTGACACCAGGCATCTTCGTGGAGGGCGGCCCCAAACCTCCCCCACACAGTCGGCCGTGTTCCGGAATTCTGAGTGTGGGGAGGTTCCGTCTTCTGTCTGCAGCACCCGGGATCTCCTAGGAGCCCTTCGAGTGTCTTCCCCGAGTCCCTCCCAGTGCGGGCTACCGGGGAAAGGCGGGGGTTGGGCTGGAAAAGCAGGTAGCATCTAGTGCCTCCCCCTGGACAGGGGAGATATTTAGCGGACTTCCCCCTGCCAGGGAACACCTGTGACACCAGGCATCTTCTTGGAGGGCGG
Organism: Camelus bactrianus; assembly: GCF_048773025.1. Taxonomy (NCBI): domain Eukaryota; kingdom Metazoa; phylum Chordata; class Mammalia; order Artiodactyla; family Camelidae; genus Camelus; species Camelus bactrianus. The sequence goes on from NC_133540.1 coordinate 1,864,351, forward strand.
CCCCAAACCTCCCCCACACAGTCGGCCGTGTTCCGGAATTCTGAGTGTGGGGAGGTTCCGTCTTCTGTCTGCAGCACCCGGGATCTCCTAGGAGCCCTTCGAGTGTCTTCCCCGAGTCCCTCCCAGTGCGGGCTGCCGGGGAAAGGCGGGGGTTGGGCTGGAAACGCAGGTAGCATCTAGTGCCTCCCCCTGGACAGGGGAGGTAATTAACGGACTTCCCCTTGCGAGGGAACACCTGTGACACCAGGAAGCTGCGTGGAGGGCGGCCCTAAACTTCCCCACACAGTCACCCTTGTTCCGGAATTCTGAGTGTGGGGAGGTTCCGTCTTCTGTCTGCAGCACCCGGGTTCTCCTAGGAGCCCTTCGAGTGTCTTCCCCGAGTCCCTCCCAGTGCGGGCTGCCGGGGAAAGGCGGGGGTTGGACTGGAAACGCAGGTAGCATCTAGTGCCTCCTCATGGACAGGGGAGGTAATTAGCGGACATCACCCTGCCAGGGAACACCTGTGACACCAGGCAGCTGCGTGGAGGGCGGCTCTGAACCTCCCACTCACAGTCACCCGTGTTCCGGATTTCTGAGTGTGGGGAGGTTCCGTCTTCTGTCTGCAGCACCCGGGTTCTCCTAGGAGCCATTCGAGTGTCTTCCCCCAGTCCCTCCCAGTGCGGGCTGCCGGGGAAAGGCGGGGGTTGGGCTGGAAAAGCAGGTAGCATCTAGTGCCTCCCCATGGACAAGGGAGATAATTAGCGGACTTCCCCCTGCCAGGGAACACCTGTGACACCAGGCAGCTGCGTGGAGGGCGGCCCCGAACCTCCCCCACACAGTCACCAGTGTTCCGGAATTCTGAGTGTGGGGAGGTTCCGTCTTCTGTCTGCAGCACCCGGGATCTCCTAGGAGCCCTTCGAGTGTCTTCCCCGAGTCCCTCCCAGTGCGGGCTGCCGGGGAAAGGCGGGGGTTGGGCTGGAAACGCAGGTAGCATCTAGTGCCTCCTCATGGACAGGGGAGGTAATTAGCGGACATCACCCTGCCAGGGAATACCTGTGACACCAGGCAGCTGCGTGGAGGGCGGCTCTGAACCTCCCCCTCACAGTCACCCGTGTTCCGGATTTCTGAGTGTGGGGGGGTTCCTTCTTCTGTCTGCAGCACACGGGATCTCCTAGGAGCCCTTCGAGTGTCTTCCCCGAGTCCCTCCCAGTGCGGGCTGCCGGGGAAAGGCGGGGGTTGGGCTGGAAAAGCAGGTAGCATCTAGTTCCTCCCCATGGACAGGGGAGGTAATTAGCGGACTTCCCCTTGCGAGGGAACACCTGTGACACCAGGAAGCTGCGTGGGGGGCGGCCCTAAACCTCCCCCACACAGTCATCCGTATTCCGGAATTCTGAGTGTGGGGAGGTTCCGTCTTCTGTCTGCAGCACCCGGGTTCTCCTAGGAGCCCTTCGAGTGTCTTCCCCGAGTCCCTCCCAGTGCGGGCTGCCGGGGAAAGGCGGGGGTTTGGCTGGAAACGCAGGTAGCATCTAGTGCCTCCCCATGGAGAGGGGAGGTAATTAGCGGAATTCCCCTTGCGAGGGAACACCTGTGACACCAGGCAGCTGCGTGGAGGGCGGCCCCGAACCTCCCCCACACAGTCACCCGTGTTCCGGAATTCTGAGTGTGGGGGGGTTGCTTCTTCTGTCTGCAGCACACGGGATCTCCTAGGAGCCCTTCGAGTGTCTTCCCCCAGTCCCTCCCAGTGCGGGCTGCCGGGGAAAGGAGGGGGTTGTGCTGGAAACGCAGGTAGAATCTAGTGCCTCCCCATGGACTGGGGAGGTAATTAGCGGACTACCCCCTGCCAGGGAACACCTGTGACACCAGGCAGCTGCGTGGAGGGCGGCCCCGAACCTCCCCCTCACAGTCACCCTTGTTCCGGATTTCTGAGTGTGGGGGGGTTCCTTCTTCTGTCTGCAGCACACGGGATCTCCTAGGAGCCCTTCGAGTGTCTTCCCCGAGTCCCTCCCAGTGCGGGCTGCCGGGGAAAGGCAGGGGTTTGGCTGGAAACGCAGGTAGCATCTAGTTCCTCCCCATGGAAAGGGGAGGATATTAGCGGACTTCCCCTTGCGAGGGAACACCTGTGACACCAGGAAGCTGCGTGTGGGGCGGCCCTAAACCTCCCCCACACTGTCATCCGTGTTCCGGAATTCTGAGTGTGGGGAGGTTCCGTCTTCTGTCTGCAGCACCCGGGTTCTCCTAGGAGCCATTCGAGTGTCTTCCCCCAGTCCCTCCCAGTGCGGGCTGCCGGGGAAAGGCGGGGGTTGGGCTGGAAAAGCAGGTAGCATCTAGTGCCTCCCCATGGACAAGGGAGATAATTAGCGGACTTCCCCCTGCCAGGGAACACCTGTGACACCAGGCAGCTGCGTGGAGAGCGGCCCCGAACCTCCCCCACACAGTCACCCGTGTTCCGGAATTCTGAGTGTGGGGAGGTTCCGTCTTCTGTCTGCAGCACCCGGGATCTCCTAGGAGCCCTTCGAGTGTCTTCCCCGAGTCCCTCCCAGTGCGGGCTGCCGGGGAAAGGCGGGGGTTGGGCTGGAAACGCAGGTAGCATCTAGTGCCTCCCCATGGACTGGGGAGGTAATTAGCGGACTACCCCCTGCCAGGGAACACCTGTGACACCAGGCAGCTGCGTGGAGGGCGGCCCCGAACCTCCCCCTCACAGTCACCCTTGTTCCGGATTTCTGAGTGTGGGGGGGTTCCTTCTTCTGTCTGCAGCACACGGGATCTCCTAGGAGCCCTTCGAGTGTCTTCCCCGAGTCCCTCCCAGTGCGGGCTGCCGGGGAAAGGCAGGGGTTTGGCTGGAAACGCAGGTAGCATCTAGTTCCTCCCCATGGACAGGGGAGGTAATTAGCGGACTTCGCCTTGCGAGGGAACACCTGTGACACCAGGAAGCTGCGTGTGGGGCGGCCCTAAACCTCCCCAACACAGTCATCCGTGTTCCGGAATTCTGAGTGTGGGGAGGTTCCGTCTTCTGTCTGCAGCACCCGGGTTCTCCTAGGAGCCATTCGAGTGTCTTCCCCCAGTCCCTCCCAGTGCGGGCTGCCGGGGAAAGGCGGGGGTTGGGCTGGAAAAGCAGGTAGCATCTAGTGCCTCCCCATGGACAAGGGAGATAATTAGCGGACTTCCCCCTGCCAGGGAACACCTGTGACACCAGGCAGCTGCGTGGAGGGCGGCCCCGAACCTCCCCCACACAGTCACCCGTGTTCCGGAATTCTGAGTGTGGGGAGGTTCCGTCTTCTGTCTGCAGCACCCGGGATCTCCTAGGAGCCCTTCGAGTGTCTTCCCCGAGTCCCTCCCAGTGCGGGCTGCCGGGGAAAGGCGGGGGTTGGGCTGGAAACGCAGGTAGCATCTAGTGCCTCCTCATGGACAGGGGAGGTAATTAGCGGACATCACCCTGCCAGGGAACACCTGTGACACCAGGCAGCTGCGTGGAGGGCGGCTCTGAACCTCCCCCTCACAGTCACCCGTGTTCCGGATTTCTGAGTGTGGGGGGGTTCCTTCTTCTGTCTGCAGCACACGGGATCTCCTAGGAGCCCTTCGAGTGTCTTCCCCGAGTCCCTCCCAGTGCGGGCTGCCGGGGAAAGGCGGGGGTTGGGCTGGAAAAGCAGGTAGCATCTAGTTCCTCCCCATGGACAGGGGAGGTAATTAGCGGACTACGCCCTGCCAGGGAACACCTGTGACACCAGGCAGCTGCGTGGAGGGCGGCCCCGAACCTCCCCCACACAGTCAGCCGTGTTCCGGAATTCTGAGTGTGGGGAGGTTCCGTCTTCTGTCTGCAGCACCCGGGTTCTCCTAGGAGCCATTCGAGTGTCTTCCCCCAGTCCCTCCCAGTGCGGGCTGCCGGGGAAAGGCGGGGGTTGGGCTGGAAAAGCAGGTAGCATCTAGTGCCTCCCCATGGACAAGGGAGATAATTAGCAGACTTCCCCCTGCCAGGGAACACCTGTGACACCAGGCAGCTGCGTGGAGGGCGGCCCCGAACCTCCCCCACACAGTCACCCGTGTTCCGGAATTCTGAGTGTGGGGAGGTTCCGTCTTCTGTCTGCAGCACCCGGGATCTCCTAGGGGCCCTTCGAGTGTCTTCCCCGAGTCCCTCCCAGTGCGGGCTGCCGGGGAAAGGCGGGGGTTGGGCTGGAAACGCAGGTAGCATCTAGTGCCTCCTCATGGACAGGGGAGGTAATTAGCGGACATCACCCTGGCAGGGAACACCTGTGACACCAGGCAGCTGCGTGGAGGGCGGCTCTGAACCTCCCCCTCACAGTCACCCGTGTTCCGGATTTCTGAGTGTGGGGGGGTTCCTTCTTCTGTCTGCAGCACACGGGATCTCCTAGGAGCCCTTCGAGTGTCTTCCCCGAGTCCCTCCCAGTGCGGGCTGCCGGGAAAGGCGGGGGTTGGGCTGGAAAAGCAGGTAGCATCTAGTTCCTCCCCATGGACAGGGGAGGTAATTAGCGGACTACCCCCTGCCAGGGAACACCTGTGACACCAGGCAGCTGCGTGGAGGGCGGCCCCGAACCTCCCCCACACAGTCAGCCGTATTCCGGAATTCTGAGTGTGGGGAGGTTCCGTCTTCTGTCTGCAGCACCCGGGTTCTCCTAGGAGCCCTTCGAGTGTCTTCCCCGAGTCCCTCCCAGTGCGGGCTGCCAGGGAAAGGCGGGGGTTGGCTGGAAACGCAGGTAGCATCTAGTGCCTCCTCATGGACAGGGGAGGTAATTAGCGGACATCACCCTGCCAGGGAACACCTGTGACACCAGGCAGCTGCGTGGAGTGCGGCTCTGAACCTCCCCTCACAGTCACCCGTGTTCCGGATTTCTGAGTGTGGGGGGGTTCCTTCTTCTGTCTGCAGCACACGGGATCTCCTAGGAGCCCTTCGAGTGTCTTCCCCGAGTCCCTCCCAGTGCGGGCTGCCGGGGAAAGGCGGGGGTTGGGCTGGAAAAGCAGGTAGCATCTAGTGCCTCCCCATGGACAAGGGAGATAATTAGCGGACTTCCCCCTGCCAGGGAACACCTGTGACACCAGGCAGCTGCGTGGAGGGCGGCCCCGAACCTCCCCCACACAGTCACCCGTGTTCCGGAATTCTGAGTGTGGGGAGGTTCCGTCTTCTGTCTGCAGCACCCGGGATCTCCTAGGAGCCCTTCGAGTGTCTTCCCCGAGTCCCTCCCAGTGCGGGCTGCCGGGAAAGGCGGGGGTTGGGCTGGAAAAGCAGGTAGCATCTAGTGCCTCCCCCTGGACAGGGGAAGTAATTAGCGGACATCCCCCTGCCAGGGAACACCTGTGACACCAGGCAGCTGCGTGTAGGGGCGGCCACGAACCTCCCCCACACAGTCACCCGTGTTCCGGAATTCTGAGTGTGGGGAGGTTCCGTCTTCTGTCTGCAGCACACGGGATCTCCTAGGAGCCCTTCGAGTGTCTTCCCCGAGTCCCTCCCAGTGCGGGCTGCCGGGAAAGGCGGGGGTTGGGCTGGAAAAGCAGGTAGCATCTAGTTCCTCCCCATGGACAGGGGAGGTAATTAGCGGACTACGCCCTGCCAGGGAACACCTGTGACACCAGGCAGCTGCGTGGAGGGCGGCCCCGAACCTCCCCCACACAGTCAGCCGTGTTCCGGAATTCTGAGTGTGGGGAGGTTCCGTCTTCTGTCTGCAGCACCCGGGTCTCCTAGGAGCCATTCGAGTGTCTTCCCCCAGTCCCTCCCAGTGCGGGCTGCGGGGAAAGGCGGGGGTTGGGCTAGAAAAGCAGGTAGCATCTAGTGCCTCCCATGGACAAGGGAGATAATTAGCGGACTTCCCCCTGCCAGGGAACACCTGTGACACCAGGCAGCTGCGTGGAGGGGCGCCCCGAACCTCCCCCACACAGTCAGCCGTGTTCCAGAATTCTGAGTGTGGGGAGGTTCCGTCTTCTATCTGCAGCACCCGGGTTCTCCTAGGAGCCCTTCTAGTGTCTTCCCCGAGTCCCTCCCAGTGCGGGCTGCCGGGAAAGGTCGGGGGTTTGGCTGGAAACGCAGGTAGCATCTAGTGCCTCCCCATGGACAGGGGAGGTAATTAGCGGACTTCCCCTTGCGAGGGAACACCTGTGACACCAGGAAGCTGCGTGGGGGGCGGCCCTAAACCTCCCCCACACAGTCATCCGTGTTCCGGAATTCTGAGTGTGGGGAGGTTCCGTCTTCTGTCTGCAGCACCCGGGTTCTCCTAGGAGCCCTTCGAGTGTGTTCCCGAGTCCCTCCCTGTGCGGGCGGCCGGGGAAAGGCAGGGGTTGGGCTGGAAACGCAGGTAGCATCTAGTGCCTCCCCATGGACAGGGGAGGTAATTAGCGGACTACCCCCTGCCAGGGAACACCTGTGACACCAGGCAGCTGCGTGGAGGGCGGCCCCGAACCTCCCCCACACAGTCAGCCGTATTCTGGAATTCTGAGTGTGGGGAGGTTCCGTCTTCTGTCTGCAGCACCCGGTTCTCCTAGGAGCCCTTCGAGTGTCTTCCCCGAGTCCCTCCCAGTGCGGGATGCCGGGGAAAGGCGGGGGTTGGACTGGAAACGCAGGTAGCATCTAGTGCCTCCTCATGGACAGGGGAGGTAATTAGCGGACATCACCCTGCCAGGGAACACCTGTGACACCAGGCAGCTGCGTGGAGGGCGCTCTGAACCTCCCACTCACAGTCACCCGTGTTCCGGATTTCTGAGTGTGGGGAGGTTCCGTCTTCTGTCTGCAGCACCCGGGTTCTCCTAGGAGCCATTCGAGTGTCTTCCCCCAGTCCCTCCCAGTGCGGGCTGCCGGGGAAAGGCGGGGGTTGGGCTGGAAAAGCAGGTAGCATCTAGTGCCTCCCCATGGACAAGGGAGATAATTAGCGGACTTCCCCCTGCCAGGGGAACACCTGTGACACCAGGCAGCTGCGTGGAGGGCGGCCCCGAACCTCCCCCACACAGTCACCCGTGTTCCGGAATTCTGAGTGTGGGGAGGTTCCGTCTTCTGTCTGCAGCACCCGGGATCTCCTAGGAGCCCTTCGAGTGTCTTCCCCGAGTCCCTCCCAGTGCGGGCTGCCGGGGAAAGGCGGGGGTTGGGCTGGAAACGCAGGTAGCATCTAGTGCCTCCTCATGGACAGGGGAGGTAATTAGCGGACATCAACCTGCCAGGGAATACCTGTGACACCAGGCAGCTGCGTGGAGGGCGGCTCTGAACCTCCCCCTCACAGTCACCCGTGTTCCGGATTTCTGAGTGTGGGGGGGTTCCTTCTTCTGTCTGCAGCACACGGGATCTCCTAGGAGCCCTTCGAGTGTCTTCCCCGAGTCCCTCCCAGTGCGGGCTGCCGGGGAAAGGCGGGGGTTGGGCTGGAAAAGCAGGTAGCATCTAGTTCCTCCCATGGACAGGGGAGGTAATTAGCGGACTTCCCCTTGCGAGGGAACACCTGTGACACCAGGAAGCTGCGTGGGGGGCGGCCCTAAACCTCCCCCACACAGTCATCCGTATTCCGGAATTCTGAGTGTGGGGAGGTTCCGTCTTCTGTCTGCAGCACCCGGGTTCTCCTAGGAGCCCTTCGAGTGTCTTCCCCGAGTCCCTCCCAGTGCGGGCTGCCGGGGAAAGGCGGGGGTTTGGCTGGAAACGCAGGTAGCATCTAGTGCCTCCCCATGGAGAGGGGAGGTAATTAGCGGAATTCCCCTTGCGAGGGAACACCTGTGACACCAGGCAGCTGCGTGGAGGGCGGCCCCGAACCTCCCCCACACAGTCACCCGTGTTCCGGAATTCTGAGTGTGGGGGGGTTGCTTCTTCTGTCTGCAGCACACGGGATCTCCTAGGAGCCCTTCGAGTGTCTTCCCCCAGTCCCTCCCAGTGCGGGCTGCCGGGGAAAGGAGGGGGTTGTGCTGGAAACGCAGGTAGAATCTAGTGCCTCCCCATGGACTGGGGAGGTAATTAGCGGACTACCCCCTGCCAGGGAACACCTGTGACACCAGGCAGCTGCGTGGAGGGCGGCCCCGAACCTCCCCCTCACAGTCACCCTTGTTCCGGATTTCTGAGTGTGGGGGGGTTCCTTCTTCTGTCTGCAGCACACGGGATCTCCTAGGAGCCCTTCGAGTGTCTTCCCCGAGTCCCTCCCAGTGCGGGCTGCCGGGGAAAGGCAGGGGTTTGGCTGGAAACGCAGGTAGCATCTAGTTCCTCCCCATGGAAAGGGGAGGATATTAGCGGACTTCCCCTTGCGAGGGAACACCTGTGACACCAGGAAGCTGCGTGTGGGGCGGCCCTAAACCTCCCCCAACTGTCATCCGTGTTCCGGAATTCTGAGTGTGGGGAGGTTCCGTCTTCTGTCTGCAGCACCCGGGTTCTCCTAGGAGCCATTCGAGTGTCTTCCCCCAGTCCCTCCCAGTGCGGGCTGCCGGGGAAAGGCGGGGGTTGGGCTGGAAAAGCAGGTAGCATCTAGTGCCTCCCCATGGACAAGGGAGATAATTAGCGGACTTCCCCCTGCCAGGGAACACCTGTGACACCAGGCAGCTGCGTGGAGAGCGGCCCCGAACCTCCCCCACACAGTCACCCGTGTTCCGGAATTCTGAGTGTGGGGAGGTTCCGTCTTCTGTCTGCAGCACCCGGGATCTCCTAGGAGCCCTTCGAGTGTCTTCCCCGAGTCCCTCCCAGTGCGGGCTGCCGGGGAAAGGCGGGGGTTGGGCTGGAAACGCAGGTAGCATCTAGTGCCTCCCCATGGACTGGGGAGGTAATTAGCGGACTACCCCCTGCCAGGGAACACCTGTGACACCAGGCAGCTGCGTGGAGGGCGGCCCCGAACCTCCCCCTCACAGTCACCCTTGTTCCGGATTTCTGAGTGTGGGGGGGTTCCTTCTTCTGTCTGCAGCACACGGGATCTCCTAGGAGCCCTTCGAGTGTCTTCCCCGAGTCCCTCCCAGTGCGGGCTGCCGGGGAAAGGCAGGGGTTTGGCTGGAAACGCAGGTAGCATCTAGTTCCTCCCCATGGACAGGGGAGGTAATTAGCGGACTTCGCCTTGCGAGGGAACACCTGTGACACCAGGAAGCTGCGTGTGGGGCGGCCCTAAACCTCCCCAACACAGTCATCCGTGTTCCGGAATTCTGAGTGTGGGGAGGTTCCGTCTTCTGTCTGCAGCACCCGGGTTCTCCTAGGAGCCATTCGAGTGTCTTCCCCGAGTCCCTCCCAGTGCGGGCTGCCGGGGAAAGGCGGGGGTTTGGCTGGAAACGCAGGTAGCATCTAGTGCCTCCCCATGGAGAGGGGAGGTAATTAGCGGAATTCCCCTTGCGAGGGAACACCTGTGACACCAGGCAGCTGCGTGGAGGGCGGCCCCGAACCTCCCCCACACAGTCACCCGTGTTCCGGAATTCTGAGTGTGGGGGGGTTGCTTCTTCTGTCTGCAGCACACGGGATCTCCTAGGAGCCCTTCGAGTGTCTTCCCCCAGTCCCTCCCAGTGCGGGCTGCCGGGGAAAGGAGGGGGTTGTGCTGGAAACGCAGGTAGAATCTAGTGCCTCCCCATGGACTGGGGAGGTAATTAGCGGACTACCCTCTGCCAGGGAACACCTGTGACACCAGGCAGCTGCGTGGAGGGCGGCCCCGAACCTCCCCCTCACAGTCACCCTTGTTCCGGATTTCTGAGTGTGGGGGGGTTCCTTCTTCTGTCTGCAGCACACGGGATCTCCTAGGAGCCCTTCGAGTGTCTTCCCCGAGTCCCTCCCAGTGCGGGCTGCCGGGGAAAGGCAGGGGTTTGGCTGGAAACGCAGGTAGCATCTAGTTCCTCCCCATGGACAGGGGAGGTAATTAGCGGACTTCCCTTTGCGAGGGAACACCTGTGACACCAGGAAGCTGCGTGTGGGGCGGCCCTAAACCTCCCCCACACAGTCATCCGTGTTCCGGAATTCTGAGTGTGGGGAGGTTCCGTCTTCTGTCTGCAGCACCCGGGTTCTCCTAGGAGCCCTTCGAGTGTCTTCCCCGAGTCCCTCCTAGTGCGGGCTGCCGGGGAAAGGCGGGGGTTTGGCTGGAAACGCAGGTAGCATCTAGTGCCTCCCCATGGACCAGGGAGGTAATTAGCGGACTTCCCCTTGCGAGGGAACACCTGTGACACAAGGCAGCTGCGTGGAGGGCGGCCCCGAACCTCCCCCACACAGTCAGCCGTGTTCCGGAATTCTGAGTGTGGGGAGGTTCCGTCTTCTGTCTGCAGCACCCGGGTTCTCCTAGGAGCCATTCGAGTGTCTTCCCCCAGTCCCTCCCAGTGCGGGCTGCCGGGGAAAGGCGGGGGTTGGGCTGGAAAAGCAGGTAGCATCTAGTGCCTCCCCATGGACAAGGGAGATAATTAGCGGACTTCCCCCTGCCAGGGAACACCTGTGACACCAGGCAGCTGCGTGGAGGGCGGCCCCGAACCTCCCCCACACAGTCACCCGTGTTCCGGAATTCTGAGTGTGGGGAGGTTCCGTCTTCTGTCTGCAGCACCCGGGATCTCCTAGGAGCCCTTCGAGTGTCTTCCCCGAGTCCCTCCCAGTGCGGGCTGCCGGGGAAAGGCGGGGGTTTGGCTGGAAACGCAGGTAGCATCTAGTGCCTCCTCATGGACAGGGGAGGTAATTAGCGGACATCACCCTGCCAGGGAACACCTGTGACACCAGGCAGCTGCGTGGATGGCGGCTCTGAACCTCCCCCTCACAGTCACCCTTGTTCCTGATTTCTGAGTGTGGGGGGGTTCCTTCTTCTGTCTGCTGCACACGGGATCTCCTAGGAGCCCTTCGAGTGTCTTCCCCGAGTCCCTCCCAGTGCGGGCTGCCGGGGAAAGGCGGGGGTTGGGCTGGAAAAGCAGGTAGCATCTAGTTCCTCCCCATGGACAGGGGAGGTAATTAGCGGACTACGCCCTGCCAGGGAACACCTGTGACACCAGGCAGCTGCGTGGAGGGCGGCCCCGAACCTCCCCCACACAGTCAGCCGTGTTCCGGAATTCTGAGTGTGGGGAGGTTCCGTCTTCTGTCTGCAGCACCCGGGTTCTCCTAGGAGCCATTCGAGTGTCTTCCCCCAGTCCCTCCCAGTGCGGGCTGCCGGGGAAAGGCGGGGGTTGGGCTGGAAAAGCAGGTAGCATCTAGTGCCTCCCCATGGACAAGGGAGATAATTAGCGGACTTCCCCCTGCCAGGGAACACCTGTGACACCAGGCAGCTGCGTGGAGGGCGGCCCCGAACCTCCCCCACACAGTCAGCCGTGTTCCGGAATTCTGAGTGTGGGGAGGTTCCGTCTTCTGTCTGCAGCACCCGGGATCTCCTAGGAGCCCTTCGAGTGTCTTCCCCGAGTCCCTCCCAGTGCGGGCTGCCGGGGAAAGGCGGGGGTTGGGCTGGAAACGCAGGTAGCATCTAGTGCCTCCTCATGGACATGGGAGGTAATTAGCGGACATCACCCTGGCAGGGAACACCTGTGACACCAGGCAGCTGCGTGGAGGGCGGCTCTGAACCTCCCCCTCACAGTCACCCGTGTTCCGGATTTCTGAGTGTGGGGGGGTTCCTTCTTCTGTCTGCAGCACACGGGATCTCCTAGGAGCCCTTCGAGTGTCTTCCCCGAGTCCCTCCCAGTGCGGGCTGCCGGGGAAAGGCGGGGGTTGGGCTGGAAAAGCAGGTAGCATCTAGTTCCTCCCCATGGACAGGGGAGGTAATTAGCGGACTACGCCCTGCCAGGGAACACCTGTGACACCAGGCAGCTGCGTGGAGGGCGGCCCCGAACCTCCCCCACACAGTCAGCCGTATTCCGGAATTCTGAGTGTGGGGAGGTTCCGTCTTCTGTCTGCAGCACCCGGGTTCTCCTAGGAGCCCTTCGAGTGTCTTCCCCGAGTCCCTCCCAGTGCGGGCTGCCGGGGAAAGGCGGGGGTTGGGCTGGAAACGCAGGTAGCATCTAGTGCCTCCTCATGGACAGGGGAGGTAATTAGCGGACATCACCCTGCCAGGGAACACCTGTGACACCAGGCAGCTGCGTGGAGGGCGGCTCTGAACCTCCCCCTCACAGTCACCCTTGTTCCGGATTTCTGAGTGTGGGGGGGTTCCTTCTTCTGTCTGCAGCACACGGGATCTCCTAGGAGCCCTTCGAGTGTCTTCCCCGAGTCCCTCCCAGTGCGGGCTGCCGGGGAAAGGCGGGGGTTGGGCTGGAAAAGCAGGTAGCATCTAGTTCCTCCCCATGGACAGGGGAGGTAATTAGCGGACTTCGCCTTGCGAGGGAACACCTGTGACACCAGGAAGCTGCGTGTGGGGCGGCCCTAAACCTCCCCAACACAGTCATCCGTGTTCCGGAATTCTGAGTGTGGGGAGGTTCCGTCTTCTGTCTGCAGCACCCGGGTTCTCCTAGGAGCCATTCGAGTGTCTTCCCCCAGTCCCTCCCAGTGCGGGCTGCCGGGGAAAGGCGGGGGTTGGGCTGGAAAAGCAGGTAGCATCTAGTGCCTCCCCATGGACAAGGGAGATAATTAGCGGACTTCCCCCTGCCAGGGAACACCTGTGACACCAGGCAGCTGCGTGGAGGGCGGCCCCGAACCTCCCCCACACAGTCACCCGTGTTCCGGAATTCTGAGTGTGGGGAGGTTCCGTCTTCTGTCTGCAGCACCCGGGATCTCCTAGGAGCCCTTCGAGTGTCTTCCCCGAGTCCCTCCCAGTGCGGGCTGCCGGGGAAAGGCGGGGGTTGGGCTGGAAACGCAGGTAGCATCTAGTGCCTCCTCATGGACAGGGGAGGTAATTAGCGGACATCACCCTGCCAGGGAACACCTGTGACACCAGGCAGCTGCGTGGAGGGCGGCTCTGAACCTCCCCCTCACAGTCACCCGTGTTCCGGATTTCTGAGTGTGGGGGGGTTCCTTCTTCTGTCTGCAGCACACGGGATCTCCTAGGAGCCCTTCGAGTGTCTTCCCCGAGTCCCTCCCAGTGCGGGCTGCCGGGGAAAGGCGGGGGTTGGGCTGGAAAAGCAGGTAGCATCTAGTTCCTCCCCATGGACAGGGGAGGTAATTAGCGGACTACGCCCTGCCAGGGAACACCTGTGACACCAGGCAGCTGCGTGGAGGGCGGCCCCGAACCTCCCCCACACAGTCAGCCGTGTTCCGGAATTCTGAGTGTGGGGAGGTTCCGTCTTCTGTCTGCAGCACCCGGGTTCTCCTAGGAGCCATTCGAGTGTCTTCCCCCAGTCCCTCCCAGTGCGGGCTGCCGGGGAAAGGCGGGGGTTGGGCTGGAAAAGCAGGTAGCATCTAGTGCCTCCCCATGGACAAGGGAGATAATTAGCAGACTTCCCCCTGCCAGGGAACACCTGTGACACCAGGCAGCTGCGTGGAGGGCGGCCCCGAACCTCCCCCACACAGTCACCCGTGTTCCGGAATTCTGAGTGTGGGGAGGTTCCGTCTTCTGTCTGCAGCACCCGGGATCTCCTAGGAGCCCTTCGAGTGTCTTCCCCGAGTCCCTCCCAGTGCGGGCTGCCGGGGAAAGGCGGGGGTTGGGCTGGAAACGCAGGTAGCATCTAGTGCCTCCTCATGGACAGGGGAGGTAATTAGCGGACATCACCCTGGCAGGGAACACCTGTGACACCAGGCAGCTGCGTGGAGGGCGGCTCTGAACCTCCCCCTCACAGTCACCCGTGTTCCGGATTTCTGAGTGTGGGGGGGTTCCTTCTTCTGTCTGCAGCACACGGGATCTCCTAGGAGCCCTTCGAGTGTCTTCCCCGAGTCCCTCCCAGTGCGGGCTGCCGGGGAAAGGCGGGGGTTGGGCTGGAAAAGCAGGTAGCATCTAGTTCCTCCCCATGGACAGGGGAGGTAATTAGCGGACTACCCCCTGCCAGGGAACACCTGTGACACCAGGCAGCTGCGTGGAGGGCGGCCCCGAACCTCCCCCACACAGTCAGCCGTATTCCGGAATTCTGAGTGTGGGGAGGTTCCGTCTTCTGTCTGCAGCACCCGGGTTCTCCTAGGAGCCCTTCGAGTGTCTTCCCCGAGTCCCTCCCAGTGCGGGCTGCCAGGGAAAGGCGGGGGTTGGGCTGGAAACGCAGGTAGCATCTAGTGCCTCCTCATGGACAGGGGAGGTAATTAGCGGACATCACCCTGCCAGGGAACACCTGTGACACCAGGCAGCTGCGTGGAGTGCGGCTCTGAACCTCCCCCTCACAGTCACCCGTGTTCCGGATTTCTGAGTGTGGGGGGGTTCCTTCTTCTGTCTGCAGCACACGGGATCTCCTAGGAGCCCTTCGAGTGTCTTCCCCGAGTCCCTCCCAGTGCGGGCTGCCGGGGAAAGGCGGGGGTTGGGCTGGAAAAGCAGGTAGCATCTAGTGCCTCCCCATGGACAAGGGAGATAATTAGCGGACTTCCCCCTGCCAGGGAACACCTGTGACACCAGGCAGCTGCGTGGAGGGCGGCCCCGAACCTCCCCCACACAGTCACCCGTGTTCCGGAATTCTGAGTGTGGGGAGGTTCCGTCTTCTGTCTGCAGCACCCGGGATCTCCTAGGAGCCCTTCGAGTGTCTTCCCCGAGTCCCTCCCAGTGCGGGCTGCCGGGGAAAGGCGGGGGTTGGGCTGGAAAAGCAGGTAGCATCTAGTGCCTCCCCCTGGACAGGGGAAGTAATTAGCGGACATCCCCCTGCCAGGGAACACCTGTGACACCAGGCAGCTGCGTGTAGGGCGGCCACGAACCTCCCCCACACAGTCACCCGTGTTCCGGAATTCTGAGTGTGGGGAGGTTCCGTCTTCTGTCTGCAGCACACGGGATCTCCTAGGAGCCCTTCGAGTGTCTTCCCCGAGTCCCTCCCAGTGCGGGCTGCCGGGGAAAGGCGGGGGTTGGGCTGGAAAAGCAGGTAGCATCTAGTTCCTCCCCATGGACAGGGGAGGTAATTAGCGGACTACGCCCTGCCAGGGAACACCTGTGACACCAGGCAGCTGCGTGGAGGGCGGCCCCGAACCTCCCCCACACAGTCAGCCGTGTTCCGGAATTCTGAGTGTGGGGAGGTTCCGTCTTCTGTCTGCAGCACCCGGGTTCTCCTAGGAGCCATTCGAGTGTCTTCCCCCAGTCCCTCCCAGTGCGGGCTGCCGGGGAAAGGCGGGGGTTGGGCTAGAAAAGCAGGTAGCATCTAGTGCCTCCCCATGGACAAGGGAGATAATTAGCGGACTTCCCCCTGCCAGGGAACACCTGTGACACCAGGCAGCTGCGTGGAGGGCGGCCCCGAACCTCCCCCACACAGTCAGCCGTGTTCCAGAATTCTGAGTGTGGGGAGGTTCCGTCTTCTATCTGCAGCACCCGGGTTCTCCTAGGAGCCCTTCGAGTGTCTTCCCCGAGTCCCTCCCAGTGCGGGCTGCCGGGGAAAGTCGGGGGTTTGGCTGGAAACGCAGGTAGCATCTAGTGCCTCCCCATGGACAGGGGAGGTAATTAGCGGACTTCCCCTTGCGAGGGAACACCTGTGACACCAGGAAGCTGCGTGGGGGGCGGCCCTAAACCTCCCCCACACAGTCATCCGTGTTCCGGAATTCTGAGTGTGGGGAGGTTCCGTCTTCTGTCTGCAGCACCCGGGTTCTCCTAGGAGCCCTTCGAGTGTGTTCCCCGAGTCCCTCCCTGTGCGGGCGGCCGGGGAAAGGCAGGGGTTGGGCTGGAAACGCAGGTAGCATCTAGTGCCTCCCCATGGACAGGGGAGGTAATTAGCGGACTACCCCCTGCCAGGGAACACCTGTGACACCAGGCAGCTGCGTGGAGGGCGGCCCCGAACCTCCCCCACACAGTCAGCCGTATTCTGGAATTCTGAGTGTGGGGAGGTTCCGTCTTCTGTCTGCAGCACCCAGGTTCTCCTAGGAGCCCTTCGAGTGTCTTCCCCGAGTCCCTCCCAGTGCGGGCTGCCGGGGAAAGGCGGGGGTTGGACTGGAAACGCAGGTAGCATCTAGTGCCTCCTCATGGACAGGGGAGGTAATTAGCGGACATCACCCTGCCAGGGAACACCTGTGACACCAGGCAGCTGCGTGGAGGGCGGCTCTGAACCTCCCACTCACAGTCACCCGTGTTCCGGATTTCTGAGTGTGGGGAGGTTCCGTCTTCTGTCTGCAGCACCCGGGTTCTCCTAGGAGCCATTCGAGTGTCTTCCCCCAGTCCCTCCCAGTGCGGGCTGCCGGGGAAAGGCGGGGGTTGGGCTGGAAAAGCAGGTAGCATCTAGTGCCTCCCCATGGACAAGGGAGATAATTAGCGGACTTCCCCCTGCCAGGGAACACCTGTGACACCAGGCAGCTGCGTGGAGGGCGGCCCCGAACCTCCCCCACACAGTCACCCGTGTTCCGGAATTCTGAGTGTGGGGAGGTTCCGTCTTCTGTCTGCAGCACCCGGGATCTCCTAGGAGCCCTTCGAGTGTCTTCCCCGAGTCCCTCCCAGTGCGGGCTGCCGGGGAAAGGCGGGGGTTGGGCTGGAAACGCAGGTAGCATCTAGTGCCTCCTCATGGACAGGGGAGGTAATTAGCGGACATCAACCTGCCAGGGAATACCTGTGACACCAGGCAGCTGCGTGGAGGGCGGCTCTGAACCTCCCCCTCACAGTCACCCGTGTTCCGGATTTCTGAGTGTGGGGGGGTTCCTTCTTCTGTCTGCAGCACACGGGATCTCCTAGGAGCCCTTCGAGTGTCTTCCCCGAGTCCCTCCCAGTGCGGGCTGCCGGGGAAAGGCGGGGGTTGGGCTGGAAAAGCAGGTAGCATCTAGTTCCTCCCCATGGACAGGGGAGGTAATTAGCGGACTTCCCCTTGCGAGGGAACACCTGTGACACCAGGAAGCTGCGTGGGGGGCGGCCCTAAACCTCCCCCACACAGTCATCCGTATTCCGGAATTCTGAGTGTGGGGAGGTTCCGTCTTCTGTCTGCAGCACCCGGGTTCTCCTAGGAGCCCTTCGAGTGTCTTCCCCGAGTCCCTCCCAGTGCGGGCTGCCGGGGAAAGGCGGGGGTTTGGCTGGAAACGCAGGTAGCATCTAGTGCCTCCCCATGGAGAGGGGAGGTAATTAGCGGAATTCCCCTTGCGAGGGAACACCTGTGACACCAGGCAGCTGCGTGGAGGGCGGCCCCGAACCTCCCCCACACAGTCACCCGTGTTCCGGAATTCTGAGTGTGGGGGGGTTGCTTCTTCTGTCTGCAGCACACGGGATCTCCTAGGAGCCCTTCGAGTGTCTTCCCCCAGTCCCTCCCAGTGCGGGCTGCCGGGGAAAGGAGGGGGTTGTGCTGGAAACGCAGGTAGAATCTAGTGCCTCCCCATGGACTGGGGAGGTAATTAGCGGACTACCCCCTGCCAGGGAACACCTGTGACACCAGGCAGCTGCGTGGAGGGCGGCCCCGAACCTCCCCCTCACAGTCACCCTTGTTCCGGATTTCTGAGTGTGGGGGGGTTCCTTCTTCTGTCTGCAGCACACGGGATCTCCTAGGAGCCCTTCGAGTGTCTTCCCCGAGTCCCTCCCAGTGCGGGCTGCCGGGGAAAGGCAGGGGTTTGGCTGGAAACGCAGGTAGCATCTAGTTCCTCCCCATGGACAGGGGAGGTAATTAGCGGACTTCGCCTTGCGAGGGAACACCTGTGACACCAGGAAGCTGCGTGTGGGGCGGCCCTAAACCTCCCCAACACAGTCATCCGTGTTCCGGAATTCTGAGTGTGGGGAGGTTCCGTCTTCTGTCTGCAGCACCCGGGTTCTCCTAGGAGCCATTCGAGTGTCTTCCCCGAGTCCCTCCCAGTGCGGGCTGCCGGGGAAAGGCGGGGGTTTGGCTGGAAACGCAGGTAGCATCTAGTGCCTCCCCATGGAGAGGGGAGGTAATTAGCGGAATTCCCCTTGCGAGGGAACACCTGTGACACCAGGCAGCTGCGTGGAGGGCGGCCCCGAACCTCCCCCACACAGTCACCCGTGTTCCGGAATTCTGAGTGTGGGGGGGTTGCTTCTTCTGTCTGCAGCACACGGGATCTCCTAGGAGCCCTTCGAGTGTCTTCCCCCAGTCCCTCCCAGTGCGGGCTGCCGGGGAAAGGAGGGGGTTGTGCTGGAAACGCAGGTAGAATCTAGTGCCTCCTCATGGACAGGGGAGGTAATTAGCGGACATCACCCTGCCAGGGAACACCTGTGACACCAGGCAGCTGCGTGGAGTGCGGCTCTGAACCTCCCCCTCACAGTCACCCGTGTTCCGGATTTCTGAGTGTGGGGGGGTTCCTTCTTCTGTCTGCAGCACACGGGATCTCCTAGGAGCCCTTCGAGTGTCTTCCCCGAGTCCCTCCCAGTGCGGGCTGCCGGGGAAAGGCGGGGGTTTGGCTGGAAACGCAGGTAGCATCTAGTGCCTCCCCATGGAGAGGGGAGGTAATTAGCGGAATTCCCCTTGCGAGGGAACACCTGTGACACCAGGCAGCTGCGTGGAGGGCGGCCCCGAACCTCCCCCACACAGTCACCCGTGTTCCGGAATTCTGAGTGTGGGGGGGTTGCTTCTTCTGTCTGCAGCACACGGGATCTCCTAGGAGCCCTTCGAGTGTCTTCCCCCAGTCCCTCCCAGTGCGGGCTGCCGGGGAAAGGAGGGGGTTGTGCTGGAAACGCAGGTAGAATCTAGTGCCTCCTCATGGACAGGGGAGGTAATTAGCGGACATCACCCTGCCAGGGAACACCTGTGACACCAGGCAGCTGCGTGGAGTGCGGCTCTGAACCTCCCCCTCACAGTCACCCGTGTTCCGGATTTCTGAGTGTGGGGGGGTTCCTTCTTCTGTCTGCAGCACACGGGATCTCCTAGGAGCCCTTCGAGTGTCTTCCCCGAGTCCCTCCCAGTGCGGGCTGCCGGGGAAAGGCGGGGGTTGGGCTGGAAAAGCAGGTAGCATCTAGTGCCTCCCCATGGACAAGGGAGATAATTAGCGGACTTCCCCCTGCCAGGGAACACCTGTGACACCAGGCAGCTGCGTGGAGGGCGGCCCCGAACCTCCCCCACACAGTCACCCGTGTTCCGGAATTCTGAGTGTGGGGAGGTTCCGTCTTCTGTCTGCAGCACCCGGGATCTCCTAGGAGCCCTTCGAGTGTCTTCCCCGAGTCCCTCCCAGTGCGGGCTGCCGGGGAAAGGCGGGGGTTGGGCTGGAAAAGCAGGTAGCATCTAGTGCCTCCCCCTGGACAGGGGAAGTAATTAGCGGACATCCCCCTGCCAGGGAACACCTGTGACACCAGGCAGCTGCGTGTAGGGCGGCCACGAACCTCCCCCACACAGTCACCCGTGTTCCGGAATTCTGAGTGTGGGGAGGTTCCGTCTTCTGTCTGCAGCACACGGGATCTCCTAGGAGCCCTTCGAGTGTCTTCCCCGAGTCCCTCCCAGTGCGGGCTGCCGGGGAAAGGCGGGGGTTGGGCTGGAAAAGCAGGTAGCATCTAGTTCCTCCCCATGGACAGGGGAGGTAATTAGCGGACTACGCCCTGCCAGGGAACACCTGTGACACCAGGCAGCTGCGTGGAGGGCGGCCCCGAACCTCCCCCACACAGTCAGCCGTGTTCCGGAATTCTGAGTGTGGGGAGGTTCCGTCTTCTGTCTGCAGCACCCGGGTTCTCCTAGGAGCCATTCGAGTGTCTTCCCCCAGTCCCTCCCAGTGCGGGCTGCCGGGGAAAGGCGGGGGTTGGGCTAGAAAAGCAGGTAGCATCTAGTGCCTCCCCATGGACAAGGGAGATAATTAGCGGACTTCCCCCTGCCAGGGAACACCTGTGACACCAGGCAGCTGCGTGGAGGGCGGCCCCGAACCTCCCCCACACAGTCAGCCGTGTTCCAGAATTCTGAGTGTGGGGAGGTTCCGTCTTCTATCTGCAGCACCCGGGTTCTCCTAGGAGCCCTTCGAGTGTCTTCCCCGAGTCCCTCCCAGTGCGGGCTGCCGGGGAAAGTCGGGGGTTTGGCTGGAAACGCAGGTAGCATCTAGTGCCTCCCCATGGACAGGGGAGGTAATTAGCGGACTTCCCCTTGCGAGGGAACACCTGTGACACCAGGAAGCTGCGTGGGGGGCGGCCCTAAACCTCCCCCACACAGTCATCCGTGTTCCGGAATTCTGAGTGTGGGGAGGTTCCGTCTTCTGTCTGCAGCACCCGGGTTCTCCTAGGAGCCCTTCGAGTGTGTTCCCCGAGTCCCTCCCTGTGCGGGCGGCCGGGGAAAGGCAGGGGTTGGGCTGGAAACGCAGGTAGCATCTAGTGCCTCCCCATGGACAGGGGAGGTAATTAGCGGACTACCCCCTGCCAGGGAACACCTGTGACACCAGGCAGCTGCGTGGAGGGCGGCCCCGAACCTCCCCCACACAGTCAGCCGTATTCTGGAATTCTGAGTGTGGGGAGGTTCCGTCTTCTGTCTGCAGCACCCAGGTTCTCCTAGGAGCCCTTCGAGTGTCTTCCCCGAGTCCCTCCCAGTGCGGGCTGCCGGGGAAAGGCGGGGGTTGGACTGGAAACGCAGGTAGCATCTAGTGCCTCCTCATGGACAGGGGAGGTAATTAGCGGACATCACCCTGCCAGGGAACACCTGTGACACCAGGCAGCTGCGTGGAGGGCGGCTCTGAACCTCCCACTCACAGTCACCCGTGTTCCGGATTTCTGAGTGTGGGGAGGTTCCGTCTTCTGTCTGCAGCACCCGGGTTCTCCTAGGAGCCATTCGAGTGTCTTCCCCCAGTCCCTCCCAGTGCGGGCTGCCGGGGAAAGGCGGGGGTTGGGCTGGAAAAGCAGGTAGCATCTAGTGCCTCCCCATGGACAAGGGAGATAATTAGCGGACTTCCCCCTGCCAGGGAACACCTGTGACACCAGGCAGCTGCGTGGAGGGCGGCCCCGAACCTCCCCCACACAGTCACCCGTGTTCCGGAATTCTGAGTGTGGGGAGGTTCCGTCTTCTGTCTGCAGCACCCGGGATCTCCTAGGAGCCCTTCGAGTGTCTTCCCCGAGTCCCTCCCAGTGCGGGCTGCCGGGGAAAGGCGGGGGTTGGGCTGGAAACGCAGGTAGCATCTAGTGCCTCCTCATGGACAGGGGAGGTAATTAGCGGACATCAACCTGCCAGGGAATACCTGTGACACCAGGCAGCTGCGTGGAGGGCGGCTCTGAACCTCCCCCTCACAGTCACCCGTGTTCCGGATTTCTGAGTGTGGGGGGGTTCCTTCTTCTGTCTGCAGCACACGGGATCTCCTAGGAGCCCTTCGAGTGTCTTCCCCGAGTCCCTCCCAGTGCGGGCTGCCGGGGAAAGGCGGGGGTTGGGCTGGAAAAGCAGGTAGCATCTAGTTCCTCCCCATGGACAGGGGAGGTAATTAGCGGACTTCCCCTTGCGAGGGAACACCTGTGACACCAGGAAGCTGCGTGGGGGGCGGCCCTAAACCTCCCCCACACAGTCATCCGTATTCCGGAATTCTGAGTGTGGGGAGGTTCCGTCTTCTGTCTGCAGCACCCGGGTTCTCCTAGGAGCCCTTCGAGTGTCTTCCCCGAGTCCCTCCCAGTGCGGGCTGCCGGGGAAAGGCGGGGGTTTGGCTGGAAACGCAGGTAGCATCTAGTGCCTCCCCATGGAGAGGGGAGGTAATTAGCGGAATTCCCCTTGCGAGGGAACACCTGTGACACCAGGCAGCTGCGTGGAGGGCGGCCCCGAACCTCCCCCACACAGTCACCCGTGTTCCGGAATTCTGAGTGTGGGGGGGTTGCTTCTTCTGTCTGCAGCACACGGGATCTCCTAGGAGCCCTTCGAGTGTCTTCCCCCAGTCCCTCCCAGTGCGGGCTGCCGGGGAAAGGAGGGGGTTGTGCTGGAAACGCAGGTAGAATCTAGTGCCTCCCCATGGACTGGGGAGGTAATTAGCGGACTACCCCCTGCCAGGGAACACCTGTGACACCAGGCAGCTGCGTGGAGGGCGGCCCCGAACCTCCCCCTCACAGTCACCCTTGTTCCGGATTTCTGAGTGTGGGGGGGTTCCTTCTTCTGTCTGCAGCACACGGGATCTCCTAGGAGCCCTTCGAGTGTCTTCCCCGAGTCCCTCCCAGTGCGGGCTGCCGGGGAAAGGCAGGGGTTTGGCTGGAAACGCAGGTAGCATCTAGTTCCTCCCCATGGAAAGGGGAGGATATTAGCGGACTTCCCCTTGCGAGGGAACACCTGTGACACCAGGAAGCTGCGTGTGGGGCGGCCCTAAACCTCCCCCAACTGTCATCCGTGTTCCGGAATTCTGAGTGTGGGGAGGTTCCGTCTTCTGTCTGCAGCACCCGGGTTCTCCTAGGAGCCATTCGAGTGTCTTCCCCCAGTCCCTCCCAGTGCGGGCTGCCGGGGAAAGGCGGGGGTTGGGCTGGAAAAGCAGGTAGCATCTAGTGCCTCCCCATGGACAAGGGAGATAATTAGCGGACTTCCCCCTGCCAGGGAACACCTGTGACACCAGGCAGCTGCGTGGAGAGCGGCCCCGAACCTCCCCCACACAGTCACCCGTGTTCCGGAATTCTGAGTGTGGGGAGGTTCCGTCTTCTGTCTGCAGCACCCGGGATCTCCTAGGAGCCCTTCGAGTGTCTTCCCCGAGTCCCTCCCAGTGCGGGCTGCCGGGGAAAGGCGGGGGTTGGGCTGGAAACGCAGGTAGCATCTAGTGCCTCCCCATGGACTGGGGAGGTAATTAGCGGACTACCCCCTGCCAGGGAACACCTGTGACACCAGGCAGCTGCGTGGAGGGCGGCCCCGAACCTCCCCCTCACAGTCACCCTTGTTCCGGATTTCTGAGTGTGGGGGGGTTCCTTCTTCTGTCTGCAGCACACGGGATCTCCTAGGAGCCCTTCGAGTGTCTTCCCCGAGTCCCTCCCAGTGCGGGCTGCCGGGGAAAGGCAGGGGTTTGGCTGGAAACGCAGGTAGCATCTAGTTCCTCCCCATGGACAGGGGAGGTAATTAGCGGACTTCGCCTTGCGAGGGAACACCTGTGACACCAGGAAGCTGCGTGTGGGGCGGCCCTAAACCTCCCCAACACAGTCATCCGTGTTCCGGAATTCTGAGTGTGGGGAGGTTCCGTCTTCTGTCTGCAGCACCCGGGTTCTCCTAGGAGCCATTCGAGTGTCTTCCCCGAGTCCCTCCCAGTGCGGGCTGCCGGGGAAAGGCGGGGGTTTGGCTGGAAACGCAGGTAGCATCTAGTGCCTCCCCATGGAGAGGGGAGGTAATTAGCGGAATTCCCCTTGCGAGGGAACACCTGTGACACCAGGCAGCTGCGTGGAGGGCGGCCCCGAACCTCCCCCACACAGTCACCCGTGTTCCGGAATTCTGAGTGTGGGGGGGTTGCTTCTTCTGTCTGCAGCACACGGGATCTCCTAGGAGCCCTTCGAGTGTCTTCCCCCAGTCCCTCCCAGTGCGGGCTGCCGGGGAAAGGAGGGGGTTGTGCTGGAAACGCAGGTAGAATCTAGTGCCTCCCCATGGACTGGGGAGGTAATTAGCGGACTACCCCCTGCCAGGGAACACCTGTGACACCAGGCAGCTGCGTGGAGGGCGGCCCCGAACCTCCCCCTCACAGTCACCCTTGTTCCGGATTTCTGAGTGTGGGGGGGTTCCTTCTTCTGTCTGCAGCACACGGGATCTCCTAGGAGCCCTTCGAGTGTCTTCCCCGAGTCCCTCCCAGTGCGGGCTGCCGGGGAAAGGCAGGGGTTTGGCTGGAAACGCAGGTAGCATCTAGTTCCTCCCCATGGACAGGGGAGGTAATTAGCGGACTTCCCTTTGCGAGGGAACACCTGTGACACCAGGAAGCTGCGTGTGGGGCGGCCCTAAACCTCCCCCACACAGTCATCCGTGTTCCGGAATTCTGAGTGTGGGGAGGTTCCGTCTTCTGTCTGCAGCACCCGGGTTCTCCTAGGAGCCCTTCGAGTGTCTTCCCCGAGTCCCTCCTAGTGCGGGCTGCCGGGGAAAGGCGGGGGTTTGGCTGGAAACGCAGGTAGCATCTAGTGCCTCCCCATGGACCAGGGAGGTAATTAGCGGACTTCCCCTTGCGAGGGAACACCTGTGACACAAGGCAGCTGCGTGGAGGGCGGCCCCGAACCTCCCCCACACAGTCAGCCGTGTTCCGGAATTCTGAGTGTGGGGAGGTTCCGTCTTCTGTCTGCAGCACCCGGGTTCTCCTAGGAGCCATTCGAGTGTCTTCCCCCAGTCCCTCCCAGTGCGGGCTCCCGGGGAAAGGCGGGGGTTGGGCTGGAAAAGCAGGTAGCATCTAGTGCCTCCCCATGGACAAGGGAGATAATTAGCGGACTTCCCCCTGCCAGGGAACACCTGTGACACCAGGCAGCTGCGTGGAGGGCGGCCCCGAACCTCCCCCACACAGTCACCCGTGTTCCGGAATTCTGAGTGTGGGGAGGTTCCGTCTTCTGTCTGCAGCACCCGGGATCTCCTAGGAGCCCTTCGAGTGTCTTCCCCGAGTCCCTCCCAGTGCGGGCTGCCGGGGAAAGGCGGGGGTTTGGCTGGAAACGCAGGTAGCATCTAGTGCCTCCTCATGGACAGGGGAGGTAATTAGCGGACATCACCCTGCCAGGGAACACCTGTGACACCAGGCAGCTGCGTGGATGGCGGCTCTGAACCTCCCCCTCACAGTCACCCTTGTTCCTGATTTCTGAGTGTGGGGGGGTTCCTTCTTCTGTCTGCTGCACACGGGATCTCCTAGGAGCCCTTCGAGTGTTTTCCCCGAGTCCCTCCCAGTGCGGGCTGCCGGGGAAAGGCGGGGGTTGGGCTGGAAAAGCAGGTAGCATCTAGTTCCTCCCCATGGACAGGGGAGGTAATTAGCGGACTACGCCCTGCCAGGGAACACCTGTGACACCAGGCAGCTGCGTGGAGGGCGGCCCCGAACCTCCCCCACACAGTCAGCCGTGTTCCGGAATTCTGAGTGTGGGGAGGTTCCGTCTTCTGTCTGCAGCACCCGGGTTCTCCTAGGAGCCATTCGAGTGTCTTCCCCCAGTCCCTCCCAGTGCGGGCTGCCGGGGAAAGGCGGGGGTTGGGCTGGAAAAGCAGGTAGCATCTAGTGCCTCCCCATGGACAAGGGAGATAATTAGCGGACTTCCCCCTGCCAGGGAACACCTGTGACACCAGGCAGCTGCGTGGAGGGCGGCCCCGAACCTCCCCCACACAGTCAGCCGTGTTCCGGAATTCTGAGTGTGGGGAGGTTCCGTCTTCTGTCTGCAGCACCCGGGATCTCCTAGGAGCCCTTCGAGTGTCTTCCCCGAGTCCCTCCCAGTGCGGGCTGCCGGGGAAAGGCGGGGGTTGGGCTGGAAACGCAGGTAGCATCTAGTGCCTCCTCATGGACATGGGAGGTAATTAGCGGACATCACCCTGGCAGGGAACACCTGTGACACCAGGCAGCTGCGTGGAGGGCGGCCCTGAACCTCCCCCTCACAGTCACCCGTGTTCCGGATTTCTGAGTGTGGGGGGGTTCCTTCTTCTGTCTGCAGCACACGGGATCTCCTAGGAGCCCTTCGAGTGTCTTCCCCGAGTCCCTCCCAGTGCGGGCTGCCGGGGAAAGGCGGGGGTTGGGCTGGAAAAGCAGGTAGCATCTAGTTCCTCCCCATGGACAGGGGAGGTAATTAGCGGACTACGCCCTGCCAGGGAACACCTGTGACACCAGGCAGCTGCGTGGAGGGCGGCCCCGAACCTCCCCCACACAGTCAGCCGTATTCCGGAATTCTGAGTGTGGGGAGGTTCCGTCTTCTGTCTGCAGCACCCGGGTTCTCCTAGGAGCCCTTCGAGTGTCTTCCCCGAGTCCCTCCCAGTGCGGGCTGCCGGGGAAAGGCGGGGGTTGGGCTGGAAACGCAGGTAGCATCTAGTGCCTCCTCATGGACAGGGGAGGTAATTAGCGGACATCACCCTGCCAGGGAACACCTGTGACACCAGGCAGCTGCGTGGAGGGCGGCTCTGAACCTCCCCCTCACAGTCACCCTTGTTCCGGATTTCTGAGTGTGGGGGGGTTCCTTCTTCTGTCTGCAGCACACGGGATCTCCTAGGAGCCCTTCGAGTGTCTTCCCCGAGTCTCTCCCAGTGCGGGCTGCCGGGGAAAGGCGGGGGTTGGGCTGGAAAAGCAGGTAGCATCTAGTGCCTCCCCATGGACAAGGGAGATAATTAGCGGACTTCCCCCTGCCAGGGAACACCTGTGACACCAGGCAGCTGCGTGGAGGGCGGCCCCGAACCTCCCCCACACAGTCACCCGTGTTCCGGAATTCTTAGTGTGGGGAGGTTCCGTCTTCTGTCTGCAGCACCGGGGATCTCCTAGGAGCCCTTCGAGTGTCTTCCCCGAGTCCCTCCCAGTGCGGGCTGCCGGGGAAAGGCGGGGGTTGGGCTGGAAAAGCAGGTAGCATCTAGTGCCTCCCCCTGGACAGGGGAGGTAATTAGCGGACATCCGCCTGCCAGGGAACACCTGTGACACCAGGCAGCTGCGTGTAGGGCGGCCACGAACCTCCCCCACACAGTCACCCGTGTTCCGGAATTCTGAGTGTGGGGAGGTTCCGTCTTCGGTCTGCAGCACACGGGATCTCCTAGGAGCCCTTCGAGTGTCTTCCCCGAGTCCCTCCCAGTGCGGGCTGCCGGGGAAAGGCGGGGGTTGGGCTGGAAAAGCAGGTAGCATCTAGTTCCTCCCCATGGACAGGGGAGGTAATTAGCGGACTACGCCCTGCCAGGGAACACCTGTGACACCAGGCAGCTGCGTGGAGGGCGGCCCCGAACCTCCCCCACACAGTCAGCCGTGTTCCGGAATTCTGAGTGTGGGGAGGTTCCGTCTTCTGTCTGCAGCACCCGGGTTCTCCTGGGAGCCATTCGAGTGTCTTCCCCCAGTCCCTCCCAGTGCGGGCTGCCGGGGAAAGGCTGGGGTTGGGCTAGAAAAGCAGGTAGCATCTAGTGCCTCCCCATGGACAAGGGAGATAATTAGCGGACTTCCCCCTGCCAGGGAACACCTGTGACACCAGGCAGCTGCGTGGAGGGCGGCCCCGAACCTCCCCCAAACAGTCACCCGTGTTCCGGAATTCTGAGTGTGGGGAGGTTCCGTCTTCTGTCTGCAGCACCCGGGATCTCCTAGGAGCCCTTCGAGTGACTTCCCCGAGTCCCTCCCAGTGCGGGCTGCCGGGGAAAGGCGGGGGTTGGGCTGGAAACGCAGGTAGCATCTAGTGCCTCCTCATGGACAGGGGAGGTAATTAGCGGACATCACCCTGCCAGGGAACACCTGTGACACCAGGCAGCTGCGTGGAGGGCGGCTCTGAACCTCCCCCTCACAGTCACACGTGTTCCGGATTTCTGAGTGTGGGGGGGTTCCTTCTTCTGTCTGCAGCACACGGGATCTCCTAGGAGCCCTTCGAGTGTCTTCCCCGAGTCCCTCCCAGTGCGGGCTGCCGGGGAAAGCGGGGGTTGGGCTGGAAACGCAGGTAGCATCTAGTTCCTCCCCATGGACAGGGGAGGAAATTAGCGGACTACGCCCTGCCAGGGAACACCTGTGACACCAGGCAGCTGCGTGGAGGGCGGCCCCGAACCTCCCCCACACAGTCAGCCGTATTCCGGAATTCTGAGTGTGGGGAGGTTCCGTCTTCTGTCTGCAGCACCCGGGTTCTCCTAGGAGCCCTTCGAGTGTCTTCCCCGAGTCCCTCCCAGTGCGGGCTGCCGGGGAAAGGTGGGGGTTGGGCTGGAAATGCAGGTAGCATCTAGTGCCTCCCCCTGGACAGGGGAGGTAATTAGTGGACATCACCCTGCCAGGGAACACCTGTGACACCAGGCAGCTGCGTGGAGGGCGGCTCTGAACCTCCCCCTCACAGTCACCCTTGTTCCGGATTTCTGAGTGTGGGGGGGTTCCTTCTTCTGTCTGCAGCACACGGGATCTCCTAGGAGCCCTTCGAGTGTCTTCCCCGAGTCCCTCACAGTGCGGGCTGCTGGGGAAAGGCGGGGGTTTGGCTGGAAACGCAGGTAGCATCTAGTTCCTCCCCATGGACAGGGGAGGTAATTAGCGGACTTCCCCTTGCGAGGGAACACCTGTGACACCAGGAAGCTGCGTGGGGGGCGGCCCTAAACCTCCCCCACACAGTCATCCGTATTTCGGGATTCTGAGTTTGGGGAGGTTCCGTCTTCTGTCTGCAGCACCCGGGTTCTCCTAGGAGCCCTTCGAGTGTCTTCCCCGAGTCCCTCCCAGTGCGGGCTGCCGGGGAAAGGCGGGGGTTTGGCTGGAAACGCAGGTAGCATCTAGTGCCTCCCCATGGAGAGGGGAGGTAATTAGCGGAATTCCCCTTGCGAGGGAACACCTGTGACACCAGGCAGCTGCGTGGAGGGCGGCCCCGAACCTCCCCCTCACAGTCACCCTTGTTCCGGATTTCTGAGTGTGGGGGGGTTCCTTCTTCTGTCTGCAGCACACGGGATCTCCTAGGAGCCCTTCGAGTGTCTTCCCCGAGTCCCTCCCAGTGCGGGCTGCCGGGGAAAGGCAGGGGTTTGGCTGGAAACGCAGGTAGCATCTAGTTCCTCCCCATGGACAGGGGAGGTAATTAGCGGACTTCCCCTTGCGAGGGAACACCTGTGACACCAGGAAGCTGCGTGTGGGGCGGCCCTAAACCTCCCCCACACAGTCATCCGTGTTCCGGAATTCTGAGTGTGGGGAGGTTCCGTCTTCTGTCTGCAGCACCCGGGTTCTCCTAGGAGCCCTTCGAGTGTCTTCCCCGAGTCCCTCCTAGTGCGGTCTGCCGGGGAAAGGCGGGGGTTTGGCTGGAAACGCAGGTAGCATCTAGTGCCTCCCCATGGACCAGGGAGGAAATTAGCGGACTTCCCCTTGCGAGGGAACACCTGTGACACAAGGCAGCTGCGTGGAGGGCGGCCCCGAACCTCCCCCACACAGTCAGCCGTGTTCCGGAATTCTGAGTGTGGGGAGGTTCCGTCTTCTGTCTGCAGCACCCGGGTTCTCCTAGGAGCCATTCGAGTGTCTTCCCCCAGTCCCTCCCAGTGCGGGCTGCCGGGGAAAGGCGGGGGTTGGGCTGGAAAAGCAGGTAGCATCTAGTGCCTCCCCATGGACAAGGGAGATAATTAGCGGACTTCCCCCTGCCAGGGAACACCTGTGACACCAGGCAGCTGCGTGGAGGGCGGCCCCGAACCTCCCCCACACAGTCACCCGTGTTCCGGAATTCTGAGTGTGGGGAGGTTCCGTCTTCTGTCTGCAGCACCCGGGATCGCCTAGGAGCCCTTCGAGTGTCTTCCCCGAGTCCCTCCCAGTGCGGGCTGCCGGGGAAAGGCGGGGGTTGGGCTGGAAACGCAGGTAGCATCTAGTGCCTCCTCATGGACAGGGGAGGTAATTAGCGGACATCACCCTGGCAGGGAACACCTGTGACACCAGGCAGCTGCGTGGAGGGCGGCTCTGAACCTCCCCCTCACAGTCACCCGTGTTCCGGATTTCTGAGTGTGGGGGGGTTCCTTCTTCTGTCTGCAGCACACGGGATCTCCTAGGAGCCCTTCGAGTGTCTTCCCCGAGTCCCTCCCAGTGCGGGCGGCCGGGGAAAGGCGGGGGTTGGGC
Source organism: Camelus bactrianus (assembly GCF_048773025.1). Classification (NCBI taxonomy): domain Eukaryota; kingdom Metazoa; phylum Chordata; class Mammalia; order Artiodactyla; family Camelidae; genus Camelus; species Camelus bactrianus. Next base: position 1,893,755 of record NC_133540.1, read on the forward strand.
TGGAAACGCAGGTAGCATCTAGTGCCTCCCCATGGACAGGGGAGGTAATTAGCGGACTACCCCCTGCCAGGGAACACCTGTGACACCAGGCAGCTGCGTGGGGGGCGGCCCTAAACCTCCCCCACACAGTCATCCGTATTTCGGAATTCTGAGTTTGGGGAGGTTCCGTCTTCTGTCTGCAGCACCCGGGTTCTCCTAGGAGCCCTTCGAGTGTCTTCCCCGAGTCCCTCCCAGTGCGGGCTGCCGGGGAAAGGCGGGGGTTTGGCTGGAAACGCAGGTAGCATCTAGTGCCTCCCCATGGACCAGGGAGGTAATTAGCGGACTTCCCCTTGCGAGGGAACACCTGTGACACAAGGCAGCTGCGTGGAGGGCGGCCCCGAACCTCCCCCACACAGTCAGCCGTGTTCCGGAATTCTGAGTGTGGGGAGGTTCCGTCTTCTGTCTGCAGCACCCGGGTTCTCCTAGGAGCCATTCGAGTGTCTTCCCCCAGTCCCTCCCAGAGCGGGCTGCCGGGGAAAGGCGGGGGTTGGGCTGGAAACGCAGGTAGCATCTAGTGCCTCCCCATGGACAAGGGAGATAATTAGCGGACTTCCCCCTGCCAGGGAACACCTGTGACACCAGGCATCTTCGTGGAGGGCGGCCCCAAACCTCCCCCACACAGTCGGCCGTGTTCCGGAATTCTGAGTGTGGGGAGGTTCCGTCTTCTTTCTGCAGCACCCGGGATCTCCTAGGAGCCCTTCGAGGGTCTTCCCCGAGTCCCTCCCAGTGCGGGCTGCCGGGGAAAGGCGGGGGTTGGGCTGGAAACGCAGGTAGCATCTAGTGCCTCCTCATGGACAGGGGAGGTAATTAGCGGACTTCCCCCTGCGAGGGAACACCTGTGACACCAGGAAGTTGCGTGGGGGCGGCCCTAAACCTCACACACAGTCAGCCCTGTTCCGGAATTCTGAGTGTGGGGAGGTTACGTCTTCTGTCTGCAGCACCCGGGATCTCCTAGGAGCCCTTCGAGTGTCTTCCCCCAGTCCCTCCCAGTGCGGGCTGCCGGGGAAAGGAGGGGGTTGTGCTGGAAACGCTGGTAGCATCTAGTGCCTCCCCATGGACTGGGGAGGTAATTAGCGGACTACCCCCTGCCAGGGAACACCTGTGACACAAGGCAGCTGCGTGGAGGGCGGCCCCGAACCTCCCCCACACAGTCAACCGTGTTCCGGAATTCTGAGTGTGGGGAGGTTCCGTCTTCTGTCTGCAGCACCCGGGATCTCCTAGGAGCCCTTCGAGTGTCTTCCCCGAGTCCATCCCAGTGCGGGCTACCGGGGAAAGGCGGGGGTTGGGCTGGAAAAGCAGGTAGCATCTAGTGCCTCCCCCTGGACAGGGGAGGTAATTAACGGACTTCCCCCTGCCAGGGAACACCTGTGACACCAGGCAGCTGCGTGGAGGGCGGCCCCGAACCTCCCCCACACAGTCACTCGTGTTCCGGAATTCTGAGTGTGGGGAGGTTCCGTCTTCTGTCTGCAGCACCCGGGATCTCCTAGGAGCCCTTCGAGTGTCTTCCCCGAGTCCATCCCAGTGCGGGCTACCGGGGAAAGGCGGGGGTTGGGCTGGAAAAGCAGGTAGCATCTAGTGCCTCCCCCTGGACAGGGGAGGTAATTAACGGACTTCCCCCTGCCAGGGAACACCTGTGACACCAGGCAGCTGCGTGGAGGGCGGCCCCGAACCTCCCCCACACAGTCACTCGTGTTCCGGAATTCTGAGTGTGGGGAGGTTCCGTCTTCTGTCTGCAGCACCCGGGATCTCCTAGGAGCCCTTCGAGTGTCTTCCCCGAGTCCCTCCCAGTGCGGCCTACCGGGGAAAGGCGGGGGTTGGGCTGGAAAAGCAGGTAGCATCTAGTTCCTCCCCATGGACAGGGGAGGTAATTAGCGGACTACCCCCTGCCAGGGAACACCTGTGACACCAGGCAGCTGCGTGGAGGGCGGCCCCGAACCTCCCCCACACAGTCAGCCGTGTTCCGGAATTCTGAGTGTGGGGAGGTTCCGTCTTCTGTCTGCAGCACCCAGGTTCTCCTAGGAGCCCTTCGAGTGTCTTCCCCGAGTCCCTCCCAGTGCGGGCTGCCGGGGAAAGGCGGGGGTTTGGCTGGAAACGCAGGTAGCATCTAGTGCCTCCCCATGGACCAGGGAGGTAATTAGCGGACTTCCCCTTGCGAGGGAACACCTGTGACACAAGGCAGCTGCGTGGAGGGCGGCCCCGAACCTCCCCCACACAGTCAGCCGTGTTCCGGAATTCTGAGTGTGGGGAGGTTCCGTCTTCTGTCTGCAGCACCCGGGTTCTCCTAGGAGCCATTCGAGTGTCTTCCCCCAGTCCCTCCCAGTGCGGGCTGCCGGGGAAAGGCGGGGGTTGGGCTGGAAAAGCAGGTAGCATCTAGTGCCTCCCCATGGACAAGGGAGATAATTAGCGGACTTCCCCCTGCCAGGGAACACCTGTGACACCAGGCATCTTCGTGGAGGGCGGCCCCAAACCTCCCCCACACAGTCGGCCGTGTTCCGGAATTCTGAGTGAGGGGAGGTTCCGTCTTCTGTCTGCAGCACCCGGGATCTCCTAGGAGCCCTTCGAGTGTCTTCACCGAGTCCCTCCCAGTGCGGGCTGCCGGGGAAAGGCGGGGGTTGGGCTGGAAACGCAGGTAGCATCTAGTGCCTCCTCATGGACAGGGGAGGTAATTAGCGGACATCACCCTGGCAGGGAACACCTGTGACACCAGGCAGCTGCGTGGAGGGCGGCTCTGAACCTCCCCCTCACAGTCACCCGTGTTCCGGATTTCTGAGTGTGGGGGGGTTCCTTCTTCTGTCTGCAGCACACGGGATCTCCTAGGAGCCCTTCGAGTGTCTTCCCCGAGTCCCTCCCAGTGCGGGCTGCCGGGGAAAGGCGGGGGTTGGGCTGGAAAAGCAGGTAGCATCTAGTTCCTCCCCATGGACAGGGGAGGTAATTAGCGGACTACCTCCTGCCAGGGAACACCTGTGACACCAGGCAGCTGCGTGGAGGGCGGCCCCGAACCTCCCCCACACAGTTAGCCGTATTCCGGAATTCTGAGTGTGGGGAGGTTCCGTCTTCTGTCTGCAGCACCCGGGATCTCCTAGGAGCCCTTCGAGTGTCTTCCCCGAGTCCCTCCCAGTGCGGGCTGCCGGGGAAAGGCGGGGGTTTGGCTGGAAACGCAGGTAGCATCTAGTGCCTCCCCATGGAGAGGGGAGGTAATTAGCGGAATTCCCCTTGCGAGGGAACACCTGTGACACCAGGCAGCTGCGTGGAGGGCGGCCCCGAACCTCCCCCACACAGTCACCCGTGTTCCGGAATTCTGAGTGTGGGGGGGTTCCTTCTTCTGTCTGCAGCACACGGGATCTCCTAGGAGCCCTTCGAGTGTCTTCCCCCAGTCCCTCCCAGTGCGGGCTGCCGGGGAAAGGAGGGGGTTGTGCTGGAAACGCAGGTAGCATCTAGTGCCTCCCCATGGACTGGAGAGGTAATTAGCGGACTACCCCCTGCCAGGGAACACCTGTGACACCAGGCAGCTGCGTGGAGGGCGGCCCCGAACCTCCCCCACACAGTCAACCGTGTTCCGGAATTCTGAGTGTGGGGAGGTTCCGTCTTCTGTCTGCAGCACCCGGGATCTCCTGGGAGCCCTTCGAGTGTCTTCCCCGAGTACCTCCCAGTGCGGGCTGCCTGGGAAAGTCGGGGGTTGGGCTGGAAAAGCAGGTAGCATCTAGTGCCTCCCCCTGGACAGGGGAGGTAATTAGCGGACTTCCCCTTGCGAGGGAACACCTGTGACACAAGGCAGCTTCGTGGAGGGCGGCCCCGAACCTCCCCCACACAGTCAGCCGTGTTCCGGAATTCTGAGTGTGGGGAGGTACCGTCTTCTGTCTGCAGCACCCGGGATCTCCTAGGAGCCCTTCGAGTGTCTTCCCCGAGTCCATCCCAGTGCGGGCTACCGGGGAAAGGCGGGGGTTGGGCTGGAAAAGCAGGTAGCATCTAGTGCCTCCCCCTGGACAGGGGAGGTAATTAACGGACTTCCCCCTGCCAGGGAACACCTGTGACACCAGGCAGCTGCGTGGAGGGCGGCCCCGAACCTCCCCCACACAGTCACCCGTGTTCCGGTATTCTGAGTGTGCGGAGGTTCCGTCTTCTGTCTGCAGCACCCGGGATCTCCTAGGAGCCCTTCGAGTGTCTTCCCCGAGTACCTCCCAGTGCTGGCTGCCGGGGAAAGTCGGGGGTTGGGCTGGAAAAGCAGGTAGCATCTAGTGCCTCCCCCTGGACAGGGGAGGTAATTAGCGGACTTCCCCTTGCGAGGGAACACCTGTGACACAAGGCAGCTGCGTGGAGGGCGGCCCCGAACCTCCCCCACACAGTCAGCCGTGTTCCGGAATTCTGAGTGTGGGGAGGTACCGTCTTCTGTCTGCAGCACCCGGGATCTCCTAGGAGCCCTTCGAGTGTCTTCCCCGAGTCCATCCCAGTGCGGGCTACCGGGGAAAGGTGGGGGTTGGGCTGGAAAAGCAGGTAGCATCTAGTGCCTCCCCCTGGACAGGGGAGGTAATTAACGGACTTCCCCCTGCCAGGGAACACCTGTGACACCAGGCAGCTGCGTGGAGGGCGGCCCCGAACCTCCCCCACACAGTCACCCGTGTTCCGGAATTCTGAGTGTGGGGAGGTTCCGTCTTCTGTCTGCAGCACCCGGGTTCTCCTAGGAGCCATTCGAGTGTCTTCCCCCAGTCCCTCCCAGTGCGGGCTGCCGGGGAAAGGCGGGGGTTGGGCTGGAAATGCAGGTAGCATCTAGTGCCTCCCCATGGACAAGGGAGATAATTAGCGGACTTCCCCCTGCCAGGGAACACCTGTGACACCAGGCATCTTCGTGGAGGGCGGCCCCAAACCTCCCCCACACAGTCGGCCGTGTTCCGGAATTCTGAGTGTGGGGAGGTTCCGTCTTCTGTCTGCAGCACCCGGGATCTCCTAGGAGCCCTTCGAGTGTCTTCCCCGAGTCCCTCTCAGTGCGGGCTGCCGGGGAAAGGCGGGGGTTGGGTTGGAAACGCAGGTAGCATCTAGTGCCTCCTCATGGACAGGGGAGGTAATTAGCGGACATCACCCTGCCAGGGAACACCTGTGACACCAGGCAGCTGCGTGGAGGGCGGCTCTGAACCTCCCCCTCACAGTCACCCGTGTTCCGGATTTCTGAGTGTGGGGGGGTTCCTTCTTCTGTCTGCAGCACACGGGATCTCCTAGGAGCCCTTCGAGTGTCTTCCCCGAGTACCTCCCAGTGCGTGCTGCCGGGGAAAGGCGGGGGTTGGGCTGGAAAAGCTGGTAGCATCTAGTTCCTCCCCATGGACAGGGGAGGTAATTAGCGGACTACCCCCTGCCAGGGAACACCTGTGACACCAGGCAGCTGCGTGGAGGGCGGCCCCGAACCTCCCCCACACAGTCAGCCGTGTTCCAGAATTCTGAGTGTGGGGAGGTTCCGTCTTCTGTCTGCAGCACCCGGGTTCTCCTAGGAGCCCTTCGAGTGTCTTCCCCGAGTCCCTCCCTGTGCGGGCTGCCGGGGAAAGGCGGGGGTTTGGCTGGAAACGCAGGTAGCATCTAGTGCCTCCCCATGGACAGGGGAGGTAATTAGCGGACTTCCCCTTGCGAGGGAACACCTGTGACACCAGGAAGCTGCGTGGGGGGCGGCCATAAACCTCCCCCACACAGTCATCCGTGTTCCGGAATTCTGAGTGTGGGGAGGTTCCGTCTTCTGTCTGCAGCACCCGGGTTCTCCTAGGAGCCCTTCGAGTGTCTTCCCCGCGTCCCTCCCTGTGCGGGCGGCCGGGGAAAGGCGGGGGTTCGGCTGGAAACTCAGGTAGCATCTAGTGCCTCCTCATGGACAGGGGAGGTAATTAGCGGACATCACCCTGCCAGGGAACATCTGTGACACCAGGCAGCTGCGTGGAGGGCGGCTCTTAACCTCCCCCTCACAGTCACCCGTGTTCCGGATTTCTGAGTGTGGGGGGGTTCCTTCTTCTGTCTGCAGCACACGGGATCTCCTAGGAGCCCTTCGAGTGTCTTCCCCGAGTCCCTCCCAGTGCGGGCTGCCGGGGAAAGGCGGGGGTTGGGCTGGAAAAGCAGGTAGCATCTAGTTCCTCCCCATGGACAGGGGAGGTAATTAGCGGACTACCCCCTGCCAGGGAAAACCTGTGACACCAGGAAGCTGCGTGGAGGGCGGCCCCGAACCTCCCCCACACAGTCAGCCGTATTCCGGAATTCTGAGTGTGGGGAGGTTCCGTCTTCTGTCTGCAGCACCCGGGTTCTCCTAGGAGCCCTTCGAGTGTCTTCCCCGAGTCCCTCCCAGTGCGGGCTGCCGGGGAAAGGCGGGGGTTTGGCTGGAAACGCAGGTAGCATCTAGTGCCTCCCCATGGAGAGGGGAGGTAATTAGCGGAATTCCCCTTGCGAGGGAACACCTGTGACACCAGGCAGCTGCGTGGAGGGCGGCCCCGAACCTCCCCCACACAGTCACCCGTGTTCCGGAATTCTGAGTGTGGGGGGGTTCCTTCTTCTGTCTGCAGCACACGGGATCTCCTAGGAGCCCTTCGAGTGTCTTCCCCGAGTCCCTCCCAGTGCGGGCTGCCGGGGAAAGGCGGGGGTTGGGCTGGAAAAGCAGGTAGCATCTAGTGCCTCCCCCTGGACAGGGGAGGTAATTAGCGGACTACCCCCTGCCAGGGAACACCTGTGACACCAGGCAGCTGCGTGGAGGGCGGCCCCGAACCTCCCCTACACAGTCAGCCGTGTTCCGGAATTCTGAGTGTGGGGAGGTTCCGTCTTCTGTCTGCAGCACCCAGGTTCTCCTAGGAGCCCTTCGAGTGTCTTCCCCGAGTCCCTCCCAGTGCGGGATGCCGGGGAAAGGCGGGGGTTTGGCTGGAAACGCAGGTAGCATCTAGTGCCTCCCCATGGACCAGGGAGGTAATTAGCGGACTTCCCCTTGCGAGGGAACACCTGTGACACCAGGCAGCTGCGTGGAGGGCGGCCCCGAACCTCCCCCACACAGTCACCCGTGTTCCGGAATTCTGAGTGTGGGGGGGTTCCTTCTTCTGTCTGCAGCACACGGGATCTCCTAGGAGCCCTTCGAGTGTCTTCCCCGAGTCCCTCCCAGTGCGGGCTGCCGGGGAAAGGCGGGGGTTTGGCTGGAAAAGCAGGTAGCATCTAGTGCCTCCCCCTGGACAGGGGAGGTAATTAACGGACTTCCCCCTGCCAGGGAACACCTGTGACACCAGGCAGCTGCGTGGAGGGCGGCCCCGAACTTCCCCCACACAGTCACCCGTGTTCCGGAATTCTGAGTGTGGGGAGGTACCGTCTTCTGTCTGCAGCACCCGGGATCTCCTAGGAGCCCTTCGAGTGTCTTCCCCGAGTCCCTCCCAGTGTGGGCTACCGGGGAAAGGCGGGGGTTGGGCTGGAAAAGCAGGTAGCATCTAGTTCCTCCCCATGGACAGGGGAGGTAATTAGCGGACTACCCCCTGCCAGGGAACACCTGTGACACCAGGCAGCTGCGTGGAGGGCGGCCCCGAACCTCCCCCACACAGTCAGCCGTGTTCCGGAATTCTGAGTGTGGGGAGGTTCCGTCTTCTGTCTGCAGCACCCAGGTTCTCCTAGGAGCCCTTCGAGTGTCTTCCCCGAGTCCCTCCCAGTGCGGGCTGCCGGGGAAAGGCGGGGGTTTGGCTGGAAACGCAGGTAGCATCTAGTGCCTCCCCATGGACCTGGGAGGTAATTAGCGGACTTCCCCTTGCGAGGGAACACCTGTGACACAAGGCAGCTGCGTGGAGGGCGGCCCCGAAACTCCCCCACACAGTCAGCCGTGTTCCGGAATTCTGAGTGTGGGGAGGTTCCGTCTTCTGTCTGCAGAACCCGGGTTCTCCTAGGAGCCATTCGAGTGTCTTCCCCCAGTCCCTCCCAGTGCGGGCTGCAGGGGAAAGGCGGGGGTTGGGCTGGAAAAGCAGGTAGCATCTAGTGCCTCCCCATGGACAAGGGAGATAATTAGCGGTCTTCCCCCTGCCAGGGAACACCTGTGACACCAGGCATCTTCGTGGAGGGCGGCCCCAAACCTCCCCCACACAGTCGGCCGTGTTCCGGAATTCTGAGTGTGGGGAGGTTCCGTCTTCTGTCTGCAGCACCCGGGATCTCCTAGGAGCCCTTCGAGTGTCTTCCCCGAGTCCCTCTCAGTGCGGGCTGCCGGGGAAAGGCGGGGGTTGGGTTGGAAACGCAGGTAGCATCTAGTGCCTCCTCATGGACAGGGGAGGTAATTAGCGGACATCACCCTGCCAGGGAACACCTGTGACACCAGGCAGCTGCGTGGAGGGCGGCTCTGAACCTCCCCCTCACAGTCACCCGTGTTCCGGATTTCTGAGTGTGGGGGGGTTCCTTCTTCTGTCTGCAGCACACGGGATCTCCTAGGAGCCCTTCGAGTGTCTTCCCCGAGTACCTCCCAGTGCGTGCTGCTGGGGAAAGGCGGGGGTTGGGCTGGAAAAGCAGGTAGCATCTAGTTCCTCCCCATGGACAGGGGAGGTAATTAGCGGACTACCCCCTGCCAGGGAACACCTGTGACACCAGGCAGCTGCGTGGAGGGCGGCCCCGAACCTCCCCCACACAGTCAGCCGTATTCCGGAATTCTGAGTGTGGGGAGGTTCCGTCTTCTGTCTGCAGCACCCGGGTTCTCCTAGGAGCCCTTCGAGTGTCTTCCCCGAGTCCCTCCCAGTGCGGGCTGCCGGGGAAAGGCGGGGGTTGGGCTGGAAACGCAGGTAGCATCTAGTGCCTCCTCATGGACAGGGGAGGTAATTAGCGGACATCACCCTGGCAGGGAACACCTGTGACACCAGGCAGCTGCGTGGAGGGCGGCTCTGAACCTCCCCCTCACAGTCACCCGTGTTCCGGATTTCTGAGTGTGGGGGGGTTCCTTCTTCTGTCTGCAGCACACGGGATCTCCTAGGAGCCCTTCGAGTGTCTTCCCCGAGTCCCTCCCAGTGCGGGCTGCCGGGGAAAGGCGGGGGTTGGGCTGGAAAAGCAGGTAGCATCTAGTTCCTCCCCATGGACAGGGGAGGTAATTAGCGGACTACCTCCTGCCAGGGAACACCTGTGACACCAGGCAGCTGCGTGGAGGGCGGCCCCGAACCTCCCCCACACAGTTAGCCGTATTCCGGAATTCTGAGTGTGGGGAGGTTCCGTCTTCTGTCTGCAGCACCCGGGATCTCCTAGGAGCCCTTCGAGTGTCTTCCCCGAGTCCCTCCCAGTGCGGGCTGCCGGGGAAAGGCGGGGGTTTGGCTGGAAACGCAGGTAGCATCTAGTGCCTCCCCATGGAGAGGGGAGGTAATTAGCGGAATTCCCCTTGCGAGGGAACACCTGTGACACCAGGCAGCTGCGTGGAGGGCGGCCCCGAACCTCCCCCACACAGTCACCCGTGTTCCGGAATTCTGAGTGTGGGGGGGTTCCTTCTTCTGTCTGCAGCACACGGGATCTCCTAGGAGCCCTTCGAGTGTCTTCCCCCAGTCCCTCCCAGTGCGGGCTGCCGGGGAAAGGAGGGGGTTGTGCTGGAAACGCAGGTAGCATCTAGTGCCTCCCCATGGACTGGAGAGGTAATTAGCGGACTACCCCCTGCCAGGGAACACCTGTGACACCAGGCAGCTGCGTGGAGGGCGGCCCCGAACCTCCCCCACACAGTCAACCGTGTTCCGGAATTCTGAGTGTGGGGAGGTTCCGTCTTCTGTCTGCAGCACCCGGGATCTCCTGGGAGCCCTTCGAGTGTCTTCCCCGAGTACCTCCCAGTGCGGGCTGCCTGGGAAAGTCGGGGGTTGGGCTGGAAAAGCAGGTAGCATCTAGTGCCTCCCCCTGGACAGGGGAGGTAATTAGCGGACTTCCCCTTGCGAGGGAACACCTGTGACACAAGGCAGCTTCGTGGAGGGCGGCCCCGAACCTCCCCCACACAGTCAGCCGTGTTCCGGAATTCTGAGTGTGGGGAGGTACCGTCTTCTGTCTGCAGCACCCGGGATCTCCTAGGAGCCCTTCGAGTGTCTTCCCCGAGTCCATCCCAGTGCGGGCTACCGGGGAAAGGCGGGGGTTGGGCTGGAAAAGCAGGTAGCATCTAGTGCCTCCCCCTGGACAGGGGAGGTAATTAACGGACTTCCCCCTGCCAGGGAACACCTGTGACACCAGGCAGCTGCGTGGAGGGCGGCCCCGAACCTCCCCCACACAGTCACCCGTGTTCCGGAATTCTGAGTGTGCGGAGGTTCCGTCTTCTGTCTGCAGCACCCGGGATCTCCTAGGAGCCCTTCGAGTGTCTTCCCCGAGTACCTCCCAGTGCTGGCTGCCGGGGAAAGTCGGGGGTTGGGCTGGAAAAGCAGGTAGCATCTAGTGCCTCCCCCTGGACAGGGGAGGTAATTAGCGGACTTCCCCTTGCGAGGGAACACCTGTGACACAAGGCAGCTGCGTGGAGGGCGGCCCCGAACCTCCCCCACACAGTCAGCCGTGTTCCGGAATTCTGAGTGTGGGGAGGTACCGTCTTCTGTCTGCAGCACCCGGGATCTCCTAGGAGCCCTTCGAGTGTCTTCCCCGAGTCCATCCCAGTGCGGGCTACCGGGGAAAGGTGGGGGTTGGGCTGGAAAAGCAGGTAGCATCTAGTGCCTCCCCCTGGACAGGGGAGGTAATTAACGGACTTCCCCCTGCCAGGGAACACCTGTGACACCAGGCAGCTGCGTGGAGGGCGGCCCCGAACCTCCCCCACACAGTCACCCGTGTTCCGGAATTCTGAGTGTGGGGAGGTTCCGTCTTCTGTCTGCAGCACCCGGGTTCTCCTAGGAGCCATTCGAGTGTCTTCCCCCAGTCCCTCCCAGTGCGGGCTGCCGGGGAAAGGCGGGGGTTGGGCTGGAAAAGCAGGTAGCATCTAGTGCCTCCCCATGGACAAGGGAGATAATTAGCGGACTTCCCCCTGCCAGGGAACACCTGTGACACCAGGCATCTTCGTGGAGGGCGGCCCCAAACCTCCCCCACACAGTCGGCCGTGTTCCGGAATTCTGAGTGTGGGGAGGTTCCGTCTTCTGTCTGCAGCACCCGGGATCTCCTAGGAGCCCTTCGAGTGTCTTCCCCGAGTCCCTCTCAGTGCGGGCTGCCGGGGAAAGGCGGGGGTTGGGTTGGAAACGCAGGTAGCATCTAGTGCCTCCTCATGGACAGGGGAGGTAATTAGCGGACATCACCCTGCCAGGGAACACCTGTGACACCAGGCAGCTGCGTGGAGGGCGGCTCTGAACCTCCCCCTCACAGTCACCCGTGTTCCGGATTTCTGAGTGTGGGGGGGTTCCTTCTTCTGTCTGCAGCACACGGGATCTCCTAGGAGCCCTTCGAGTGTCTTCCCCGAGTACCTCCCAGTGCGTGCTGCCGGGGAAAGGCGGGGGTTGGGCTGGAAAAGCTGGTAGCATCTAGTTCCTCCCCATGGACAGGGGAGGTAATTAGCGGACTACCCCCTGCCAGGGAACACCTGTGACACCAGGCAGCTGCGTGGAGGGCGGCCCCGAACCTCCCCCACACAGTCAGCCGTGTTCCAGAATTCTGAGTGTGGGGAGGTTCCGTCTTCTCTCTGCAGCACCCGGGTTCTCCTAGGAGCCCTTCGAGTGTCTTCCCCGAGTCCCTCCCTGTGCGGGCTGCCGGGGAAAGGCGGGGGTTTGGCTGGAAACGCAGGTAGCATCTAGTGCCTCCCCATGGACAGGGGAGGTAATTAGCGGACTTCCCCTTGCGAGGGAACACCTGTGACACCAGGAATCTGCGTGGGGGGCGGCCATAAACCTCCCCCACACAGTCATCCGTGTTCCGGAATTCTGAGTGTGGGGAGGTTCCGTCTTCTGTCTGCAGCACCCGGGTTCTCCTAGGAGCCCTTCGAGTGTCTTCCCCGCGTCCCTCCCTGTGCGGGCGGCCGGGGAAAGGCGGGGGTTGGGCTGGAAACGCAGGTAGCATCTAGTGCCTCCTCATGGACAGGGGAGGTAATTAGCGGACATCACCCTGCCAGGGAACATCTGTGACACCAGGCAGCTGCGTGGAGGGCGGCTCTTAACCTCCCCATCACAGTCACCCTTGTTCCGGATTTCTGAGTGTGGGGGGGTTCCTTCTTCTGTCTGCAGCACACGGGATCTCCTAGGAGCCCTTCGAGTGTCTTCCCCGAGTCCCTCCCAGTGCGGGCTGCCGGGGAAAGGCGGGGGTTGGGCTGGAAAAGCAGGTAGCATCTAGTTCCTCCCCATGGACAGGGGAGGTAATTAGCGGACTACCCCCTGCCAGGGAACACCTGTGACACCAGGAAGCTGCGTGGAGGGCGGCCCCGAACCTCCCCCACACAGTCAGCCGTATTCCGGAATTCTGAGTGTGGGGAGGTTCCGTCTTCTGTCTGCAGCACCCGGGTTCTCCTAGGAGCCCTTCGAGTGTCTTCCCCGAGTCCCTCCCAGTGCGGGCTGCCGGGGAAAGGCGGGGGTTTGGCTGGAAACGCAGGTAGCATCTAGTGCCTCCCCATGGAGAGGGGAGGTAATTAGCGGAATTCCCCTTGCGAGGGAACACCTGTGACACCAGGCAGCTGCGTGGAGGTCGGCCCCGAACCTCCCCCACACAGTCACCCGTGTTCCGGAATTCTGAGTGTGGGGGGGTTCCTTCTTCTGTCTGCAGCACACGGGATCTCCTAGGAGCCCTTCGAGTGTCTTCCCCGAGTCCCTCCCAGTGCGGGCTGCCGGGGAAAGGCGGGGGTTGGGCTGGAAAAGCAGGTAGCATCTAGTGCCTCCCCCTGGACAGGGGAGGTAATTAACGGACTTCCCCCTGCCAGGGAACACCTGTGACACCAGGCAGCTGCGTGGAGGGCGGCCCCGAACCTCCCCCACACAGTCACCCGTGTTCCGGAATTCTGAGTGTGGGGAGGTACCGTCTTCTGTCTGCAGCACCCGGGATCTCCTAGGAGCCCTTCGAGTGTCTTCCCCGAGTCCCTCCCAGTGCGGGCTACCGGGGAAAGGCGGGGGTTGGGCTGGAAAAGCAGGTAGCATCTAGTTCCTCCCCATGGACAGGGGAGGTAATTAGCGGACTACCCCCTGCCAGGGAACACCTGTGACACCAGGCAGCTGCGTGGAGGGCGGCCCCGAACCTCCCCTACACAGTCAGCCGTGTTCCGGAATTCTGAGTGTGGGGAGGTTCCGTCTTCTGTCTGCAGCACCCAGGTTCTCCTAGGAGCCCTTCGAGTGTCTTCCCCGAGTCCCTCCCAGTGCGGGATGCCGGGGAAAGGCGGGGGTTTGGCTGGAAACGCAGGTAGCATCTAGTGCCTCCCCATGGACCAGGGAGGTAATTAGCGGACTTCCCCTTGCGAGGGAACACCTGTGACACCAGGCAGCTGCGTGGAGGGCGGCCCCGAACCTCCCCCACACAGTCACCCGTGTTCCGGAATTCTGAGTGTGGGGGGGTTCCTTCTTCTGTCTGCAGCACACGGGATCTCCTAGGAGCCCTTCGAGTGTCTTCCCCGAGTCCCTCCCAGTGCGGGCTGCCGGGGAAAGGCGGGGGTTTGGCTGGAAAAGCAGGTAGCATCTAGTGCCTCCCCCTGGACAGGGGAGGTAATTAACGGACTTCCCCCTGCCAGGGAACACCTGTGACACCAGGCAGCTGCGTGGAGGGCGGCCCCGAACTTCCCCCACACAGTCACCCGTGTTCCGGAATTCTGAGTGTGGGGAGGTACCGTCTTCTGTCTGCAGCACCCGGGATCTCCTAGGAGCCCTTCGAGTGTCTTCCCCGAGTCCCTCCCAGTGTGGGCTACCGGGGAAAGGCGGGGGTTGGGCTGGAAAAGCAGGTAGCATCTAGTTCCTCCCCATGGACAGGGGAGGTAATTAGCGGACTACCCCCTGCCAGGGAACACCTGTGACACCAGGCAGCTGCGTGGAGGGCGGCCCCGAACCTCCCCCACACAGTCAGCCGTGTTCCGGAATTCTGAGTGTGGGGAGGTTCCGTCTTCTGTCTGCAGCACCCAGGTTCTCCTAGGAGCCCTTCGAGTGTCTTCCCCGAGTCCCTCCCAGTGCGGGCTGCCGGGGAAAGGCGGGGGTTTGGCTGGAAACGCAGGTAGCATCTAGTGCCTCCCCATGGACCAGGGAGGTAATTAGCGGACTTCCCCTTGCGAGGGAACACCTGTGACACAAGGCAGCTGCGTGGAGGGCGGCCCCGAAACTCCCCCACACAGTCAGCCGTGTTCCGGAATTCTGAGTGTGGGGAGGTTCCGTCTTCTGTCTGCAGCACCCGGGTTCTCCTAGGAGCCATTCGAGTGTCTTCCCCCAGTCCCTCCCAGTGCGGGCTGCAGGGGAAAGGCGGGGGTTGGGCTGGAAAAGCAGGTAGCATCTAGTGCCGCCCCATGGACAAGGGAGATAATTAGCGGTCTTCCCCCTGCCAGGGAACACCTGTGACACCAGGCATCTTCGTGGAGGGCGGCCCCAAACCTCCCCCACACAGTCGGCCGTGTTCCGGAATTCTGAGTGTGGGGAGGTTCCGTCTTCTGTCTGCAGCACCCGGGATCTCCTAGGAGCCCTTCGAGTGTCTTCCCCGAGTCCCTCTCAGTGCGGGCTGCCGGGGAAAGGCGGGGGTTGGGTTGGAAACGCAGGTAGCATCTAGTGCCTCCTCATGGACAGGGGAGGTAATTAGCGGACATCACCCTGCCAGGGAACACCTGTGACACCAGGCAGCTGCGTGGAGGGCGGCTCTGAACCTCCCCCTCACAGTCACCCGTGTTCCGGATTTCTGAGTGTGGGGGGGTTCCTTCTTCTGTCTGCAGCACACGGGATCTCCTAGGAGCCCTTCGAGTGTCTTCCCCGAGTACCTCCCAGTGCGTGCTGCCGGGGAAAGGCGGGGGTTGGGCTGGAAAAGCAGGTAGCATCTAGTTCCTCCCCATGGACAGGGGAGGTAATTAGCGGACTACCCCCTGCCAGGGAACACCTGTGACACCAGGCAGCTGCGTGGAGGGCGGCCCCGAACCTCCCCCACACAGTCAGCCGTATTCCGGAATTCTGAGTGTGGGGAGGTTCCGTCTTCTGTCTGCAGCACCCGGGTTCTCCTAGGAGCCCTTCGAGTGTCTTCCCCGAGTCCCTCCCAGTGCGGGCTGCCGGGGAAAGGCGGGGGTTTGGCTGGAAACGCAGGTAGCATCTAGTGCCTCCCCATGGAGAGGGGAGGTAATTAGCGGAATTCCCCTTGCGAGGGAACACCTGTGACACCAGGCAGCTGCGTGGAGGTCGGCCCCGAACCTCCCCCACACAGTCACCCGTGTTCCGGAATTCTGAGTGTGGGGGGGTTCCTTCTTCTGTCTGCAGCACACGGGATCTCCTAGGAGCCCTTCGAGTGTCTTCCCCCAGTCCCTCCCAGTGCGGGCAGCCGGGGAAAGGAGGGGGTTGTGCTGGAAACGCAGGTAGCATCTAGTGCCTCCCCCTGGACAGGGGAGGTAATTAGCGGACTTCCCCTTGCGAGGGAACACCTGTGACACAAGGCAGCTGCGTGGAGGGCGGCCCCGAACCTCCCCCACACAGTCAGCCGTGTTCCGGAATTCTGAGTGTGGGGAGGTACCGTCTTCTGTCTGC
Organism: Camelus bactrianus; assembly: GCF_048773025.1. NCBI lineage: Eukaryota > Metazoa > Chordata > Mammalia > Artiodactyla > Camelidae > Camelus > Camelus bactrianus. The sequence goes on from NC_133540.1 coordinate 1,909,360, forward strand.
AGCACCCGGGATCTCCTAGGAGCCCTTCGAGTGTCTTCCCCGAGTCCATCCCAGTGCGGGCTGCCGGGGAAAGGCGGGGGTTTGGCTGGAAACGCAGGTAGCATCTAGTGCCTCCCCATGGACCAGGGAGGTAATTAGCGGACTTCCCCTTGCGAGGGAACACCTGTGACACAAGGCAGCTGCGTGGAGGGCGGCCCCGAACCTCCCCCACACAGTCAGCCGTGTTCCGGAATTCTGAGTGTGGGGAGGTTCCGTCTTCTGTCTGCAGCACCCGGGTTCTCCTAGGAGCCATTCGAGTGTCTTCCCCCAGTCCCTCCCAGTGCGGGCTGCCGGGGAAAGGCGGGGGTTGGGCTGGAAAAGCAGGTAGCATCTAGTGCCTCCCCATGGACAAGGGAGATAATTAGCGGACTTCCCCCTGCCAGGGAACACCTGTGACACCAGGCATCTTCGTGGAGGGCGGCCCCAAACCTCCCCCACACAGTCGGCCGTGTTCCGGAATTCTGAGTGTGGGGAGGTTCCGTCTTCTGTCTGCAGCACCCGGGATCACCTAGGAGCCCTTCGAGTGTCTTCCCCGAGTCCCTCTCAGTGCGGGCTGCCGGGGAAAGGCGGGGGTTCGGTTGGAAACGCAGGTAGCATCTAGTGCCTCCTCATGGACAGGGGAGGTAATTAGCGGACATCACCCTGCCAGGGAACACCTGTGACACCAGGCAGCTGCGTGGAGGGCGGCTCTGAACCTCCCCCTCACAGTCACCCGTGTTCCGGATTTCTGAGTGTGGGGGGGTTCCTTCTTCTGTCTGCAGCACACGGGATCTCCTAGGAGCCCTTCGAGTGTCTTCCCCGAGTACCTCCCAGTGCGTGCTGCCGGGGAAAGGCGGGGGTTGGGCTGGAAAAGCAGGTAGCATCTAGTTCCTCCCCATGGACAGGGGAGGTAATTAGCGGACTACCCCCTGCCAGGGAACACCTGTGACACCAGGCAGCTGCGTGGAGGGCGGCCCCGAACCTCCCCCACACAGTCAGCCGTATTCCGGAATTCTGAGTGTGGGGAGGTTCCGTCTTCTGTCTGCAGCACCCGGGTTCTCCTAGGAGCCCTTCGAGTGTCTTCCCCGAGTCCCTCCCAGTGCGGGCTGCCGGGGAAAGGCGGGGGTTTGGCTGGAAACGCAGGTAGCATCTAGTGCCTCCCCATGGAGAGGGGAGGTAATTAGCGGAATTCCCCTTGCGAGGGAACACCTGTGACACCAGGCAGCTGCGTGGAGGTCGGCCCCGAACCTCCCCCACACAGTCAACCGTGTTCCGGAATTCTGAGTGTGGGGGGGTTCCTTCTTCTGTCTGCAGCACACGGGATCTCCTAGGAGCCCTTCGAGTGTCTTCCCCCAGTCCCTCCCAGTGCGGGCTGCCGGGGAAAGGAGGGGGTTGTGCTGGAAGCGCAGGTAGCATCTAGTGCCTCCCCCTGGACAGGGGAGGTAATTAGAGGACTTCCCCTTGCGAGGGAACACCTGTGACACAAGGCAGCTGCGTGGAGGGCGGCCCCGAACCTCCCCCACACAGTCAGCCGTGTTCCGGAATTCTGAGTGTGGGGAGGTACCGTCTTCTGTCTGCAGAACCCGGGATCTCCTAGGAGCCCTTCGAGTGTCTTCCCCGAGTCCATCCCAGTGCGGGCTACCGGGGAAAGACGGGGGTTGGGCTGGAAAAGCAGGTAGCATCTAGTTCCTCCCCATGGACAGGGGAGGTAATTAGCGGACTACCCCCTGCCAGGGAACACCTGTGACACCAGGCAGCTGCGTGGAGGGCGGCCCCGAACCTCCCCCACACAGTCAACCGTGTTCCGGAATTCTGAGTGTGGGGAGGTTCCGTCTTCTGTATGCAGCACCCGGGATCTCCTAGGAGCCCTTCGAGTGTCTTCCCCGAGTACCTCCCAGTGCGGGCTGCCGGGGAAAGGCGGGGGTTGGGCTGGAAAAGCAGGTAGCATCTAGTGCCTCCCCCTGGACAGGGGAGGTAATTAGCGGACTTCCCCTTGCGAGGGAACACCTGTGACACCAGGCAGCTGCGTGGAGGGCGGCCCCGAACCTCCCCCACACAGTCAGCCGTGTTCTGGAATTCTGAGTGTGGGGAGGTACCGTCTTCTGTCTGCAGCACCCGGGATCTCCTAGGAGCCCTTCGAGTGTCTTCCCCGAGTCCATCCCAGTGCGGGCTACCGGGGAAAGGCGGGGGTTGGGCTGGAAAAGCAGGTAGCATCTAGTTCCTCCCCATGGACAGGGGAGGTAATTAGCGGACTACCCCCTGCCAGGGAACACCTGTGACACCAGGCAGCTGCGTGGAGGGCGGCCCCGAACCTCCCCCACACAGTCAGCCGTATTCCGGAATTCTGAGTGTGGGGAGGTTCCGTCTTCTGTCTGCAGCACCCGGGTTCTCCTAGGAGCCCTTCGAGTGTCTTCCCCGAGTCCCTCTCAGTGCGGGCTGCCGGGGAAAGGCGGGGGTTGGGTTGGAAACGCAGGTAGCATCTAGTGCCTCCTCATGGACAGGGGAGGTAATTAGCGGACATCACCCTGCCAGGGAACACCTGTGACACCAGGCAGCTGCGTGGAGGGCGGCTCTGAACCTCCCCCTCACAGTCACCCGTGTTCCGGATTTCTGAGTGTGGGGGGGTTCCTTCTTCTGTCTGCAGCACACGGGATCTCCTAGGAGCCCTTCGAGTGTCTTCCCCGAGTACCTCCCTGTGCGTGCTGCCGGGGAAAGGCGGGGGTTGGGCTGGAAAAGCAGGTAGCATCTAGTTCCTCCCCATGGACAGGGGAGGTAATTAGCGGACTACCCCCTGCCAGGGAACACCTGTGACACCAGGCAGCTGCGTGGAGGGCGGCCCCGAACCTCCCCCACACAGTCAGCCGTATTCCGGAATTCTGAGTGTGGGGAGGTTCCGTCTTCTGTCTGCAGCACCCGGGTTCTCCTAGGAGCCCTTCGAGTGTCTTCCCCGAGTCCCTCCCAGTGCGGGCTGCCGGGGAAAGGCGGGGGTTTGGCTGGAAACGCAGGTAGCATCTAGTGCCTCCCCATGGAGAGGGGAGGTAATTAGCGGAATTCCCCTTGCGAGGGAACACCTGTGACACCAGGCAGCTGCGTGGAGGTCGGCCCCGAACCTCCCCCACACAGTCACCCGTGTTCAGGAATTCTGAGTGTGGGGGGGTTCCTTCTTCTGTCTGCAGCACACGGGATCTCCTAGGAGCCCTTCGAGTGTCTTCCCACAGTCCCTCCCAGTGCGGGCTGCCGGGGAAAGGAGGGGGTTGTGCTGGAAGCGCAGGTAGCATCTAGTGCCTCCCCCTGGACAGGGGAGGTAATTAGCGGACTTCCCCTTGCGAGGGAACACCTGTGACACAAGGCAGCTGCGTGGAGGGCGGCCCCGAACCTCCCCCACACAGTCAGCCGTGTTCCGGAATTCTGAGTGTGGGGAGGTACCGTCTTCTGTCTGCAGCACCCGGGATCTCCTAGGAGCCCTTCGAGTGTCTTCCCCGAGTCCATCCCAGTGCGGGCAACTGGGGAAAGGCGGGGGTTGGGCTGGAAAAGCAGGTAGCATCTAGTTCCTACCCATGGACAGGGGAGGTAATTAGCGGACTACCCCCTGCCAGGGAACACCTGTGACACCAGGCAGCTGCGTGGAGGGCGGCCCCGAACCTCCCCCACACAGTCAACCGTGTTCAGGAATTCTGAGTGTGGGGAGGTTCCGTCTTCTGTCTGCAGCACCCGGGATCTCCTAGGAGCCCTTCGAGTGTCTTCCCCGAGTACCTCCCAGTGCGGGCTGCCGGGGAAAGTCGGGGGTTGGGCTGGAAAAGCAGGTAGCATCTAGTGCCTCCCCCTGGACAGGGGAGGTATTTAGCGGACTTCCCCTTGCGAGGGAACACCTGTGACACAAGGCAGCTGCGTGGAGGGCGGCCCCGAACCTCCCCCACACAGTCAGCCGTGTTCTGGAATTCTGAGTGTGGGGAGGTACCGTCTTCTGTCTGCAGCACCCGGGATCTCCTAGGAGCCCTTCGAGTGTCTTCCCCGAGTCCATCCCAGTGCGGGCTACCGGGGAAAGGCGGGGGTTGGGCTGGAAAAGCAGGTAGCATCTAGTTCCTCCCCATGGACAGGGGAGGTAATTAGCGGACTACCCCCTGCCAGGGAACACCTGTGACAGCAGGCAGCTGCGTGGAGGGCGGCCCCGAACCTCCCCCACACAGTCAGCCGTATTCCGGAATTCTGAGTGTGGGGAGGTTCCGTCTTCTGTCTGCAGCACCCGGGTTCTCCTAGGAGCCCTTCGAGTGTCTTCCCAGAGTCCCTCCCAGTGCGGGCTGCCGGGGAAAGGCGGGGGTTTGGCTGGAAACGCAGGTAGCATCTAGTGCCTCCCCATGGAGAGGGGAGGTAATTAGCGGAATTCCCCTTGCGAGGGAACACCTGTGACACCAGGCAGCTGAGTGGAGGGCGGCCACGAACCTCCCCCACACAGTCACACGTGTTCCGGAATTCTGAGTGTGGGGGGGTTCCTTCTTCTGTCTGCAGCACACGGGATCTCCTAGGAGCCCTTCGAGTGTCTTCCCCCAGTCCCTCCCAGTGCGGGCTGCCGGGGAAAGGCGGGGGTTGGGCTGGAAAAGCTGGTAGCATCTAGTGCCTCCCCATGGACAGGGGAGGTAATTAGCGGACTACCCCCTGCCAGGGAACACCTGTGACACCAGGCAGCTGCGTGGAGGGCGGCCCCGAACCTCCCCCACACAGTCAGCCGTGTTCCAGAATTCTGAGTGTGGGGAGGTTCCGTCTTCTGTCTGCAGCACCCGGGTTCTCCTAGGAGCCCTTCGAGTGTCTTCCCCGAGTCCCTCCCTGTGCGGGCTGCCGGGGAAATGCGGGGGTTTGGCTGGAAACGCAGGTAGCATCTAGTGCCTCCCCATGGACAGGGGAGGTAATTAGCGGACTTCCCCTTGCGAGGGAACACCTGTGACACCAGGAAGCTGCGTGGGGGGTGGCCATAAACCTCCCCCACACAGTCATCCGTGTTCCGGAATTCTGAGTGTGGGGAGGTTCCGTCTTCTGTCTGCAGCACCCGGGTTCTCCTAGGAGCCCTTCGAGTGTTTTCCCCGCGTCCCTCCCTGTGCGGGCGGCCGGGGAAAGGCGGGGGTTGGGCTGGAAACGTAGGTAGCATCTAGTGCCTCCTCATGGACAGGGGAGGTAATTAGCGGACATCACCCTGCCAGGGAACATCTGTGACACCAGGCAGCTGCGTGGAGGGCGGCTCTTAACCTCCCCCTCACAGTCACCCGTGTTCCGGATTTCTGAGTGTGGGGGGGTTCCTTCTTCTGTCTGCAGCACACGGGATCTCCTAGGAGCCCTTCGAGTGTCTTCCCCGAGTCCCTCCCAGTGCGGGCTGCCGGGGAAAGGCGGGGGTTGGGCTGGAAAAGCAGGTAGCATCTAGTGCCTCCCCCTGGACAGGGGAGGTAATTAACGGACTTCCCCCTGCCAGGGAACACCTGTGACACCAGGCAGCTGCGTGGAGGGCGGCCCCGAACCTCCCCCACACAGTCAGCCGTGTTCCGGTATTCTGAGTGTGGGGAGGTACCGTCTTCTGTCTGCAGCACCCGGGATCTCCTAGGAGCCCTTCGAGTGTCTTCCCCGAGTCCCTCCCAGTGCGGGCTACCGGGGAAAGGCGGGGGTTGGGCTGGAAAAGCAGGTAGCATCTAGTTCCTCCCCATGGACAGGGGAGGTAATTAGCGGACTACCCCCTGCCAGGGAACACCTGTGACACCAGGCAGCTGCGTGGAGGGCGGCCCCGAACCTCCCCCACACAGTCAGCCGTGTTCCGGAATTCTGAGTGTGGGGAGGTTCCGTCTTCTGTCTGCAGCACCCAGGTTCTCCTAGGAGCCCTTCGAGTGTCTTCCCCGAGTCCCTCCCAGTGCGGGATGCCGGGGAAAGGCGGGGGTTTGGCTGGAAACGCAGGTAGCATCTAGTGCCTCCCCATGGACCAGGGAGGTAATTAGCGGACTTCCCCTTGCGAGGGAACACCTGTGACACCAGGCAGCTGCGTGGAGGGCGGCCCAGAACCTCCCCCACACAGTCACCCGTGTTCCGGAATTCTGAGTGTGGGGGGGTTCCTTCTTCTGTCTGCAGCACACGGGATCTCCTAGGAGCCCTTCGAGTGTCTTCCCCGAGTCCCTCCCAGTGCGGGCTGCCGGGGAAAGGCGGGGGTTGGGCTGGAAAAGCAGGTAGCATCTAGTGCCTCCCCCTGGACAGGGGAGGTAATTAACGGACTTCCCCCTGCCAGGGAACACCTGTGACACCAGGCAGCTGCGTGGAGGGCGGCCCCGAACTTCCCCCACACAGTCACCCGTGTTCCGGAATTCTGAGTGTGGGGAGGTACCGTCTTCTGTCTGCAGCACCCGGGATCTCCTAGGAGCCCTTCGAGGGTCTTCCCCGAGTCCCTCCCAGTGCGGGCTACCGGGGAAAGGCGGGGGTTGGGCTGGAAAAGCAGGTAGCATCTAGTTCCTCCCCATGGACAGGGGAGGTAATTAGCGGACTACCCCCTGCCAGGGAACACCTGTGACACCAGGCAGCTGCGTGGAGGGCGGCCCCGAACCTCCCCCACACAGTCAGCCGTGTTCCGGAATTCTGAGTGTGGGGAGGTTCCGTCTTCTGTCTGCAGCACCCAGGTTCTCCTAGGAGCCCTTCGAGTGTCTTCCCCGAGTCCCTCCCAGTGCGGGCTGCCGGGGAAAGGCGGGGGTTTGGCTGGAAACGCAGGTAGCATCTAGTGCCTCCCCATGGACCAGGGAGGTAATTAGCGGACTTCCCCTTGCGAGGGAACACCTGTGACACAAGGCAGCTGCGTGGAGGGCGGCCCCGAACCTCCCCCACACAGTCAGCCGTGTTCCGGAATTCTGAGTGTGGGGAGGTTCCGTCTTCTGTCTGCAGCACCCGGGTTCTCCTAGGAGCCATTCGAGTGTCTTCCCCCAGTCCCTCCCAGTGCGGGCTGCAGGGGAAAGGCGGGGGTTGGGCTGGAAAAGCAGGTAGCATCTAGTGCCTCCCCATGGACAAGGGAGATAATTAGCGGTCTTCCCCCTGCCAGGGAACACCTGTGACACCAGGCATCTTCGTGGAGGGCGGCCCCAAACCTCCCCCACACAGTCGGCCGTGTTCCGGAATTCTGAGTGTGGGGAGGTTCCGTCTTCTGTCTGCAGCACCCGGGATCTCCTAGGAGCCCTTCGAGTGTCTTCCACGAGTCCCTCTCAGTGCGGGCTGCCGGGGAAAGGCGGGGGTTGGGTTGGAAACGCAGGTAGCATCTAGTGCCTCCTCATGGACAGGGGAGGTAATTAGCGGACATCACCCTGCCAGGGAACACCTGTGACACCAGGCAGCTGCGTGGAGGGCGGCTCTGAACCTCCCCCTCACAGTCACCCGTGTTCCGGATTTCTGAGTGTGGGGGGGTTCCTTCTTCTGTCTGCAGCACACGGGATCTCCTAGGAGCCCTTCGAGTGTCTTCCCCCAGTCCCTCCCAGTGCGGGCTGCAGGGGAAAGGCGGGGGTTGGGCTGGAAAAGCAGGTAGCATCTAGTGCCTCCCCATGGACAAGGGAGATAATTAGCGGTCTTCCCCCTGCCAGGGAACACCTGTGACACCAGGCATCTTCGTGGAGGGCGGCCCCAAACCTCCCCCACACAGTCGGCCGTGTTCCGGAATTCTGAGTGTGGGGAGGTTCCGTCTTCTGTCTGCAGCACCCGGGATCTAATAGGAGCCCTTCGAGTGTCTTCCCCGAGTCCCTCTCAGTGCGGGCTGCCGGGGAAAGGCGGGGGTTGGGTTGGAAACGCAGGTAGCATCTAGTGCCTCCTCATGGACAGGGGAGGTAATTAGCGGACATCACCCTGCCAGGGAACACCTGTGACACCAGGCAGCTGCGTGGAGGGCGGCTCTGAACCTCCCCCTCACAGTCACCCGTGTTCCGGATTTCTGAGTGTGGGGGGGTTCCTTCTTCTGTCTGCAGCACACGGGATCTCCTAGGAGCCCTTCGAGTGTCTTCCCCCAGTCCCTCCCAGTGCGGGCTGCCGGAGAAAGGAGGGGGTTGTGCTGGAAGCGCAGGTAGCATCTAGTGCCTCCCCCTGGACAGGGGAGGTAATTAGCGGACTTCCCCTTGCGAGGGAACACCTGTGACACAAGGCAGCTGCGTGGAGGGCGGCCCCGAACCTCCCCCACACAGTCAGCCGTGTTCCGGAATTCTGAGTGTGGGGAGGTACCGTCTTCTGTCTGCAGCACCCGGGATCTCCTAGGAGCCCTTCGAGTGTCTTCCCCGAGTCCATCCCAGTGCGGGCTGCCGGGGAAAGGCGGGGGTTGGGCTGGAAACGCAGGTAGCATCTAGTGCCTCCCCATGGAGAGGGGAGGTAATTAGCGGAATTCCCCTTGCGATGGAACACCTGTGACACCAGGCAGCTGCGTGGAGGGCGGCCCCGAACCTCCCCCACACAGTCACCCGTGTTCCGGAATTCTGAGTGTGGGGGGGTTCCTTCTTCTGTCTGCAGCACACGGGATCTCCTAGGAGCCCTTCGAGTGTCTTCCCCCAGTCCCTCCCAGTGCGGGCTGCCGGGGAAAGGCGGGGGTTGGGCTGGAAAAGCAGGTAGCATCTAGTGCCTCCCCATGGACAGGGGAGGTAATTAGCGGACTAACCCCTGCCAGGGAACACCTGTGACACCAGGCAGCTGCGTGGAGGGCGGCCCCGAACCTCCCCCACACAGTCAGCCGTGTTCCAGAATTCTGAGTGTGGGGAGGTTCCGTCTTCTATCTGCAGCACCCGGGTTCTCCTAGGAGCCCTTCGAGTGTGTTCCCCGAGTCCCTCCCTGTGCGGGCTGCCGGGGAAAGGCAGGGGTTGGGCTGGAAACGCAGGTAGCATCTAGTGCCTCCCCATGGACAGGGGAGGTAATTAGCGGACTACCCCCTGCCAGGGAACACCTGTGACACCAGGCAGCTGCGTGGAGGGCGGCCCCGAACCTCCCCCACACAGTCAGCCGTATTCCGGAATTCTGAGTGTGGGGAGGTTCCGTCTTCTGTCTACAGCACCCGGGTTCTCCTAGGAGCCATTCGAGTGTCTTCCCCCAGTACCTCCCAGTGCGGGCTGCCGGGGAAAGGCGGGGGTTGGGCTGGAAAAGCAGGTAGCATCTAGTGCCTCCCCATGGACAAGGGAGATAATTAGCGGACTTCCCCCTGCCAGGGAACACCTGTGACACCAGGCATCTTCATGGAGGGCGGCCCCAAACCTCCCCCACACAGTCGGCCGTGTTCCGGAATTCTGAGTGTGGGGAGGTTCCGTCTTCTGTCTGCAGCACCCGGGATCTCCTAGGAGCCCTTCGAGTGTCTTCCCCGAGTCCCTCTCAGTGCGGGCTGCCGGGGAAAGGCGGGGGTTGGGTTGGAAACGCAGGTAGCATCTAGTGCCTCCTCATGGACAGGGGAGGTAATTAGCGGACATCACCCTGCCAGGGAACACCTGTGACACCAGGCAGCTGCGTGGAGGGCGGCTCTGAACCTCCCCCTCACAGTCACCCGTGTTCCGGATTTCTGAGTGTGGGGGGGTTCCTTCTTCTGTCTGCAGCACACGGGATCTCCTAGGAGCCATTCGAGTGTCTTCCCCGAGTACCTCCCAGTGCGTGCTGCCGGGGAAAGGCGGGGGTTGGGCTGGAAAAGCAGGTAGCATCTAGTTCCTCCCCATGGACAGGGGAGGTAATTAGCGGACTACCCCCTGCCAGGGAACACCTGTGACACCAGGCAGCTGCGTGGAGGGCGGCCCCGAACCTCCCCCACACAGTCAGCCGTATTCCGGAATTCTGAGTGTGGGGAGGTTCCGTCTTCTGTCTGCAGCACCCGGGTTCTCCTAGGAGCCCTTCGAGTGTCTTCCCCGAGTCCCTCCCAGTGCGGGCTGCCGGGGAAAGGCGGGGGTTTGGCTGGAAACGCAGGTAGCATCTAGTGCCTCCCCATGGAGAGGGGAGGTAATTAGCGGAATTCCCCTTGCGAGGGAACACCTGTGACACCAGGCAGCTGCGTGGAGGTCGGCCCCGAACCTCCCCCACACAGTCACCCGTGTTCCGGAATTCTGAGTGTGGGGGGTTCCTTCTTCTGTCTGCAGCACACGGGATCTCCTAGGAGCCCTTCGAGTGTCTTCCCCCAGTCCCTCCCATTGCGGGCTGCCGGGGAAAGGAGGGGGTTGTGCTGGAAGCGCAGGTAGCATCTAGTGCCTCCCCCTGGACAGGGGAGGTAATTAGCGGACTTCCCCTTGCGAGGGAACACCTGTGACACAAGGCAGCTGCGTGGAGGGCGGCCCCGAACCTCCCCCACACAGTCAGCCGTGTTCCGGAATTCTGAGTGTGGGGAGGTACCGTCTTCTGTCTGCAGCACCCGGGATCTCCTAGGAGCCCTTCGAGTGTCTTCCCCGAGTCCATCCCAGTGCGGGCTACCGGGGAAAGGCGGGGGTTGGGCTGGAAAAGCAGGTAGCATCTAGTTCCTCCCCATGGACAGGGGAGGTAATTAGCGGACTACCCCCTGCCAGGGAACACCTGTGACACCAGGCAGCTGCGTGGAGGGCGGCCCCGAACCTCCCCCACACAGTCAACCGTGTTCCGGAATTCTGAGTGTGGGGAGGTTCCGTCTTCTGTCTGCAGCACCCGGGATCTCCTAGGAGCCCTTCGAGTGTCTTCCCCGAGTACCTCCCAGTGCGGGCTGCCGGGGAAAGTCGGGGGTTGGGCTGGAAAAGCAGGTAGCATCTAGTGCCTCCCCCTGGACAGGGGAGGTAATTAGCGGACTTCCCCTTGCGAGGGAACACCTGTGACACAAGGCAGCTGCGTGGAGGGCGGCCCCGAACCTCCCCCAAACAGTCAGCCGTGTTCTGGAATTCTGAGTGTGGGGAGGTTCCGTCTTCTGTCTGCAGCACCCGGGTTCTCCTAGGAGCCCTTCGAGTGTGTTCCCCGAGTCCCTCCCTGTGCGGGCGGCCGGGGAAAGGCGGGCGTTGGGCTGGAAACGCAGGTAGCATCTAGTTCCTCCTCATGGACAGGGGAGGTAATTAGCGGACATCACCCTGCCAGGGAACATCTGTGACACCAGGCAGCTGCGTGGAGGGCGGCTCTGAACCTCCCCCTCACAGTCACCCGTGTTCCGGATTTCTGAGTGTGGGGGGGTTCCTTCTTCTGTCTGCAGCACACGGGATCTCCTAGGAGCCATTCGAGTGTCTTCCCCGAGTACCTCCCAGTGCGTGCTGCCGGGGAAAGGCGGGGGTTGGGCTGGAAAAGCAGGTAGCATCTAGTTCCTCCCCATGGACAGGGGAGGTAATTAGCGGACTACCCCCTGCCAGGGAACACCTGTGACACCAGGCAGCTGCGTGGAGGGCGGCCCCGAACCTCCCCCACACAGTCAGCCGTATTCCGGAATTCTGAGTGTGGGGAGGTTCCGTCTTCTGTCTGCAGCACCCGGGTTCTCCTAGGAGCCCTTCGAGTGTCTTCCCCGAGTCCCTCCCAGTGCGGGCTGCCGGGGAAAGGCGGGGGTTTGGCTGGAAACGCAGGTAGCATCTAGTGCCTCCCCATGGAGAGGGGAGGTAATTAGCGGAATTCCCCTTGCGAGGGAACACCTGTGACACCAGGCAGCTGCGTGGAGGTCGGCCCCGAACCTCCCCCACACAGTCACCCGTGTTCCGGAATTCTGAGTGTGGGGGGTTCCTTCTTCTGTCTGCAGCACACGGGATCTCCTAGGAGCCCTTCGAGTGTCTTCCCCCAGTCCCTCCCATTGCGGGCTGCCGGGGAAAGGAGGGGGTTGTGCTGGAAGCGCAGGTAGCATCTAGTGCCTCCCCCTGGACAGGGGAGGTAATTAGCGGACTTCCCCTTGCGAGGGAACACCTGTGACACAAGGCAGCTGCGTGGAGGGCGGCCCCGAACCTCCCCCACACAGTCAGCCGTGTTCCGGAATTCTGAGTGTGGGGAGGTACCGTCTTCTGTCTGCAGCACCCGGGATCTCCTAGGAGCCCTTCGAGTGTCTTCCCCGAGTCCATCCCAGTGCGGGCTACCGGGGAAAGGCGGGGGTTGGGCTGGAAAAGCAGGTAGCATCTAGTTCCTCCCCATGGACAGGGGAGGTAATTAGCGGACTACCCCCTGCCAGGGAACACCTGTGACACCAGGCAGCTGCGTGGAGGGCGGCCCCGAACCTCCCCCACACAGTCAACCGTGTTCCGGAATTCTGAGTGTGGGGAGGTTCCGTCTTCTGTCTGCAGCACCCGGGATCTCCTAGGAGCCCTTCGAGTGTCTTCCCCGAGTACCTCCCAGTGCGGGCTGCCGGGGAAAGTCGGGGGTTGGGCTGGAAAAGCAGGTAGCATCTAGTGCCTCCCCCTGGACAGGGGAGGTAATTAGCGGACTTCCCCTTGCGAGGGAACACCTGTGACACAAGGCAGCTGCGTGGAGGGCGGCCCCGAACCTCCCCCAAACAGTCAGCCGTGTTCTGGAATTCTGAGTGTGGGGAGGTTCCGTCTTCTGTCTGCAGCACCCGGGTTCTCCTAGGAGCCCTTCGAGTGTGTTCCCCGAGTCCCTCCCTGTGCGGGCGGCCGGGGAAAGGCGGGCGTTGGGCTGGAAACGCAGGTAGCATCTAGTTCCTCCTCATGGACAGGGGAGGTAATTAGCGGACATCACCCTGCCAGGGAACATCTGTGACACCAGGCAGCTGCGTGGAGGGCGGCTCTTAACCTCCCCCTCACAGTCACCCGTGTTCCGGATTTCTGAGTGTGGGGGGGTTCCTTCTTCTGTCTGCAGCACACGGGATCTCCTAGGAGCCCTTCGAGTGTCTTCCCCGAGTCCCTCCCAGTGCGGGCTGCCGGGGAAAGGCGGGGGTTGGGCTGGAAAAGCAGGTAGCATCTAGTTCCTCCCCATGGACAGGGGAGGTAATTAGCGGACTACCCCCTGCCAGGGAACACCTGTGACACCAGGAAGCTGCGTGGAGGGCGGCCCCGAACCTCCCCCACACAGTCAGCCGTATTCCGGAATTCTGAGTGTGGGGAGGTTCCGTCTTCTGTCTGCAGCACCCGGGTTCTCCTAGGAGCCCTTCGAGTGTCTTCCCCGGGTCCCTCCCAGTGCGGGCTGCCGGGGAAAGGCGGGGGTTTGGCTGGAAACGCAGGTAGCATCTAGTGCCTCCCCATGGACAGGGGAGGTAATTAGCGGACTTCCCCTTGCGAGGGAACACCTGTGACACCAGGAAGCTGCGTGGGGGGCGGCCCTAAACCTCCCCCACACAGTCATCCGTGTTCCGGAATTCTGAGTGTGGGGAGGTTCCGTCTTCTGTCTGCAGCACCAAGGTTCTCCTAGGAGCCCTTCGAGTGTGTTCCCCGCGTCCCTCCCTGTGCGGGCGGTCGGGGAAAGGCGGGGGTTGGGCTGGAAACGCAGGTAGCATCTAGTGCCTCCTCATGGACAGGGGAGGTAATTAGCGGACATCACCCTGCCAGGGAACATCTGTGACACCAGGCAGCTGCGTGGAGGGCGGCTCTTAACCTCCCCCTCACAGTCACCCGTGTTCCGGATTTCTGAGTGTGGGGGGGTTCCTTCTTCTGTCTGCAGCACACGGGATCTCCTAGGAGCCCTTCGAGTGTCTTCCCCGAGTCCCTCCCAGTGCGGGCTGCCGGGGAAAGGCGGGGGTTTGGCTGGAAAAGCAGGTAGCATCTAGTTCCTCCCCATGGACAGGGGAGGTAATTAGCGGACTACCCCCTGCCAGGGAACACCTGTGACACCAGGAAGCTGCGTGGAGGGCGGCCCCGAACCTCCCCCACACAGTCAGCCGTATTCCGGAATTCTGAGTGTGGGGAGGTTCCGTCTTCTGTCTGCAGCACCCGGGTTCTCCTAGGAGCCCTTCGAGTGTCTTCCCCGAGTCCCTCCCAGTGCGGGCTGCCGGGGAAAGGCGGGGGTTTGGCTGGAAACGCAGGTAGCATCTAGTGCCTCCCCATGGAGAGGGGAGGTAATTAGCGGAATTCCCCTTGCGAGGGAACACCTGTGACACCAGGCAGCTGCGTGGAGGGCGGCCCCGAACCTCCCCCACACAGTCACCCGTGTTCCGGAATTCTGAGTGTGGGGGGGTTCCTTCTTCTGTCTGCAGCACACGGGATCTCCTAGGAGCCCTTCGAGTGTCTTCCCCCAGTCCCTCCCAGTGCGGGCTGCCGGGGAAAGGAGGGGGTTGTGCTGGAAGCGCAGGTAGCATCTAGTGCCTCCCCCTGGACAGGGGAGGTAATTAGCGGACTTCCCCTTGCGAGGGAACACCTGTGACACAAGGCAGCTGCGTGGAGGGCGGCCCCGAACCTCCCCCACACAGTCAGCCGTGTTCCGGAATTCTGAGTGTGGGGAGGTACCGTCTTCTGTCTGCAGCACCCGGGATCTCCTAGGAGCCCTTCGAGTGTCTTCCCCGAGTCCATCCCAGTGCGGGCTACCGGGGAAAGGCGGGGGTTGGGCTGGAAAAGCAGGTAGCATCTAGTTCCTCCCTATGGACAGGGGAGGTAATTAGCGGACTACCCCCTGTCAGGGAACACCTGTGACACCAGGCAGCTGCGTGGAGGGCGGCCCCGAACCTCCCCCACACAGTCAACCGTGTTCCGGAATTCTGAGTGTGGGGAGGTTCCGTCTTCTGTCTGCAGCACCCGGGATCTCCTAGGAGCCCTTCGAGTGTCTTCCCCGAGTACCTCCCAGTGCGGGCTGCCGGGGAAAGTCGGGGGTTGGGCTGGAAAAGCAGGTAGCATCTAGTGCCTCCCCCTGGACAGGGGAGGTAATTAGCGGACTTCCCCTTGCGAGGGAACACCTGTGACACAAGGCAGCTGCGTGGAGGGCGGCCTCGAACCTTCCCCACACAGTCAGCCGTGTTCTGGAATTCTGAGTGTGGGGAGGTACCGTCTTCTGTCTGCAGCACCCGGGATCTCCTAGGAGCCTTTCGAGTGTCTTCCCCGAGTCCATCCCAGTGCGGGCTACCGGGGAAAGGCGGGGGTTGGGCTGGAAAAGCAGGTAGCATCTAGTTCCTCCCCATGGACAGGGGAGGTAATTAGCGGACTACCCCCTGCCAGGGAACACCTGTGACACCAGGCAGCTGCGTGGAGGGCGGCCCCGAACCTCCCCCACACAGTCAGCCGTATTCCGGAATTCTGAGTGTGGGGAGGTTCCGTCTTCTGTCTGCAGCACCCGGGTTCTCCTAGGAGCCCTTCGAGTGTCTTCCCCGAGTCCCTCCCAGTGCGGGCTGCCGGGGAAAGGCGGGGGTTTGGCTGGAAACGCAGGTAGCATCTAGTGCCTCCCCATGGAGAGGGGAGGTAATTAGCGGAATTCCCCTTGCGAGGGAACACCTGTGACACCAGGCAGCTGCGTGGAGGGCGGCCACGAACCTCCCCCACACAGTCACCCGTGTTCCGGAATTCTGAGTGTGGGGGGGTTCCTTCTTCTGTCTGCAGCACACGGGATCTCCTAGGAGCCCTTCGAGTGTCTTCCCCCAGTCCCTCCCAGTGCGGGCTGCCGGGGAAAGGCGGGGGTTGGGCTGGAAACGCAGGTAGCATCTAGTGCCTCCCCATGGACAGGGGAGGTAATTAGCGGACATCCCCTTGCGAGGGAACACCTGTGACACCAGGAAGCTGCGTGGGGGGCGGCCCTAAACCTCCCCCACACAGTCATCCGTGTTGCGGAATTCTGAGTGTGGGGAGGTTCCGTCTTCTGTATGCAGCACCCGGGTTCTCCTAGGAGCACTTCGAGTGTGTTCCCCGAGTCCCTCCCTGTGCGGGCGGCCGGGGAAAGGCGGGGGTTGGGCTGGAAACGCAGGTAGCATCTAGTGCCTCCTCATGGACAGGGGAGGTAATTAGCGGACATCACCCTGCCAGGGAACATCTGTGACACCAGGCAGCTGCGTGGAGGGCGGCTCTTAACCTCCCCCTCACAGTCACCCGTGTTCCGGATTTCTGAGTGTGGGGGGGTTCCTTCTTCTGTCTGCAGCACACGGGATCTCCTAGGAGCCCTTCGAGTGTCTTCCCCGAGTCCCTCCCTGTGCGGGCTGCCGGGGAAAGGCGGGGGTTGGGCTGGAAAAGCAGGTAGCATCTAGTTCCTCCCCATGGACAGGGGAGGTAATTAGCGGACTACCCCCTGCCAGGGAACACCTGTGACACCAGGAAGCTGCGTGGAGGGCGGCCCCGAACCTCCCCCACACAGTCAGCCGTATTCCGGAATTCTGAGTGTGGGGAGGTTCCGTCTTCTGTCTGCAGCACCCGGGTTCTCCTAGGAGCCCTTCGAGTGTCTTCCCCGAGTCCCTCCCAGTGCGGGCTGCCGGGGAAAGGCGGGGGTTTGGCTGGAAACGCAGGTAGCATCTAGTGCCTCCCCATGGACAGGGGAGGTAATTAGCGGACTTCCCCTTGCGAGGGAACACCTGTGACACCAGGAAGCTGCGTGGGGGGCGGCCCTAAACCTCCCCCACACAGTCATCCGTGTTCCGGAATTCTGAGTGTGGGGAGGAACCGTCTTCTGTCTGCAGCACCCGGGTTCTCCTAGGAGCCCTTCGAGTGTGTTCCCCGCGTCCCTCCCTGTGCGGGCGGCCGGGGAAAGGCGGGGGTTGGGCTGGAAACGCAGGTAGCATCTAGTGCCTCCTCATGGACAGGGGAGGTAATTAGCGGACATCACCCTGCCAGGGAACATCTGTGACACCAGGCAGCTGCGTGGAGGGCGGCTCTTAACCTCCCCCTCACAGTCACCCGTGTTCCGGATTTCTGAGTGTGGGGGGGTTCCTTCTTCTGTCTGCAGCACACGGGATCTCCTAGGAGCCCTTCGAGTGTCTTCCCCGAGTCCCTCCCAGTGCGGGCTGCCGGGGAAAGGCGGGGGTTGGGCTGGAAAAGCAGGTAGCATCTAGTGCCTCCCCCTGGACAGGGGAGGTAATTAGCGGACTTCCCCTTGCGATGGAACCCCTGTGACACCAGGCAGCTGCGTGGAGGGCGGCTCCGAACCTCCCCCACACAGTCATACGTGTTCTGGAATTCTGAGTGTGGGGGGGTTCCTTCTTCTGTCTGCAGCACACGGGATCTCCCAGGAGCCCTTCGAGTGTCTTCCCCCAGTCCCTCCCAGTGCGGGCTGCCGGGGAAAGGCGGGGGTTGGGCTGGAAAAGCAGGTAGGATCTAGTGCCTCCCCTTGGACGGGGGAGGTAATTAGCGGACTACCCCCTGCCAGGGAACACCTGTGACACCAGGCAGCTGCGTGGAGGGCGGCCCCGAACCTCCCCCACACAGTCAGCCGTGTTCCAGAATTCTGAGTGTGGGGAGTTTCCGTCTTCTATCTGCAGCACCCGGGTTCTCCTAGGAGCCCTTCGAGTGTCTTCCCCGAGTCCCTCCCAGTGCGGGCTGCCGGGGAAAGGCGGGGGTTTGGCTGGAAACGCAGGTAGCATCTAGTGCCTCCCCATGGACAGGGGAGGTAATTAGCGGACTTCCCCTTGCGAGGGAACACCTGTGACACCAGGAAGCTGCGTGGGGGGCGGCCCTAAACCTCCCCCACACAGTCATCCGTGTTCCGGAATTCTGAGTGTGGGGAGGTTCCGTCTTCTGTCTGCAGCACCCGGGTTCTCCTAGGAGCCCTTCGAGTGTGTTCCCCGAGTCCCTCCCTGTGCGGGCGGCCGGGGAAAGGCAGGGGTTAGGCTGGAAACGCAGGTAGCATCTAGTGCCTCCCCATGGACAGGGGAGGTAATTAGCGGACTACCCCCTGCCAGGGAACACCTGTGACACCAGGCAGCTGCGTGGAGGGCTGCCCCAAACCTCCCCCACACAGTCGGCCGTGTTCCGGAATTCTGAGTGTGGGGAGGTTCCGTCTTCTGTCTGCAGCACCCGGGATCTCCTAGGAGCCCTTCGAGTGTCTTCCCCGAGTCCCTCCCAATGCGGGCTGCCGGGGAAAGGCGGGGGTTAGGCTGGAAAAGCAGGTAGCATCTAGTGCCTCCTCATGGACAGGGGAGGTAATTAGCGGACATCACCCTGCCAGGGAACACCTGTGACACCAGGCAGCTGCGTGGAGGGCGGCTCTGAAACTCCCCCTCACAGTCACCCGTGTTCCGGATTTCTGAGTGTGGGGAGGTTCCGTCTTCTGTCTGCAGCACCCGGGTTCTCCTAGGAGCCATTCGAGTGTCTTCCCCCAGTCCCTCCCAGTGCGGGCTGCCGGGGAAAGGCGGGGGTTGGGCTGGAAAAGCAGGTAGCATCTAGTGCCTCCCCATGGACAAGGGAGATAATTAGCGGACTTCCCCCTGCCAGGGAACACCTGTGACACCAGGCAGCTGCGTGGAGGGCGGCCCCGAATCTCCCCCACACAGTCACCCGTGTTCCGGAATTCTGAGTGTGGGGAGGTTCCGTCTTCTGTCTGCAGCACCCTGGATCTCCTAGGAGCCCTTCGAGTGTCTTCCCCGAGTCCCTCCCAGTGCGGGCTGCCGGGGAAAGGCGGGGGTTGGGCTGGAAAAGCAGGTAGCATCTAGTGCCTCCCCATGGACAAGGGAGATAATTAGCGGACTTCCCCCTGCCAGGGAACACCTGTGACACCAGGCAGCTGCGTGGAGGGCGGCCCTAAACTTCCCCACACAGTCACCCTTGTTCCGGAATTCTGAGTGTGGGGAGGTTCCGTCTTCTGTCTGCAGCACCCGGTTTCTCCTAGGAGCCCTTCGAGTGTCTTCCCCCAGTCCCTCCCAGTGCGGGCTGCCGGGGAAAGGTGGGGGTTGGGCTGGAAAAGCAGGTAGCATCTAGTGCCTCCCCCTGGACAGGGGAGGTAATTAGTGGACATCACCCTGCCAGGGAACACCTGTGACACCAGGCAGCTGCGTGGAGGGCGGCTCTGAACCTCCCCCTCACAGTCACCCTTTTTCCGGATTTCTGAGTGTGGGGGGGTTCCTTCTTCTGTCTGCAGCACACGGGATCTCCTGGGAGCCCTTCGAGTGTCTTCCCCGAGTCCCTCCCAGTGCGGGCTGCTGGGGAAAGGCGGGGGTTTGGCTGGAAACGCAGGTAGCATCTAGTTCCTCCCCATGGACAGGGGAGGTAATTAGCGGACTTCCCCTTGCGAGGGAACACCTGTGACACCAGGAAGCTGCGTGGGGGGCGGCCCTAAACCTCCCCCACACAGTCATCCGTATTCCGGAATTCTGAGTGTGGGGAGGTTCCGTCTTCTGTCTGCAGCACCCGGGTTCTCCTAGGAGCCCTTCGAGTGTCTTCCCCGAGTCCCTCCCAGTGCGGGCTGCCGGGGAAAGGCGGGGGTTTGGCTGGAAACGCAGGTAGCATCTAGTGCCTCCCCATGGAGAGGGGAGGTAATTAGCGGAATTCCCCTTGCGAGGGAACACCTGTGACACCAGGCAGCTGCGTGGAGGGCGGCCCTGAAACTCCCCCACACAGTCACCCGTGTTCCGGAATTCTGAGTGTGGGGGGGTTGCTTCTTCTGTCTGCAGCACACGGGATCTCCTAGGAGCCCTTCGAGTGTCTTCCCCCAGTCCCTCCCAGTGCGGGCTGCCGGGGAAAGGAGGGGGTTGTGCTGGAAACGCAGGTAGAATCTAGTGCCTCCCCATGGACTGGGGAGGTAATTAGCGGACTACCCCCTGCCAGGGAACACCTGTGACACCAGGCAGCTGCGTGGAGGGCGGCCCCGAACCTCCCCCTCACAGTCACCCTTGTTCCGGATTTCTGAGTGTGGGGAGGTTCCGTCTTCTGTCTGCAGCACCCGGGTTCTCCTAGGAGCCATTCGAGTGTCTTCCCCCAGTCCCTCCCAGTGCGGGCTGCCGGGGAATGGCGGGGGTTGGGCTGGAAAAGCAGGTAGCATCTAGTGCCTCCCCATGGACAAGGGAGATAATTAGCGGACTTCCCCCTGCCAGGGAACACGTGTGACACCAGGCAGCTGCGTGGAGGGCGGCCCCGAATCTCCCCCACACAGTCACCCGTGTTCCGGAATTCTGAGTGTGGGGAGGTTCCGTCTTCTGTCTGCAGCACCCGGGATCTCCTAGGAGCCCTTCGAGTGTCTTCCCCGAGTCCCTCCCAGTGCGGGCTGCCGGGGAAAGGCGGGGGTTGGGCTGGAAAAGCAGGTAGCATCTAGTGCCTCCCCATGGACAAGGGAGATAATTAGCGGACTTCCCCCTGCCAGGGAACACCTGTGACACCAGGCAGCTGCGTGGAGGGCGGCCCTAAACTTCCCCACACAGTCACCCTTGTTCCGGAATTCTGAGTGTGGGGAGGTTCCGTCTTCTGTCTGCAGCACCCGGTTTCTCCTAGGAGCCCTTCGAGTGTCTTCCCCCAGTCCCTCCCAGTGCGGGCTGCCGGGGAAAGGTGGGGGTTGGGCTGGAAAAGCAGGTAGAATCTAGTGCCTCCCCCTGGACAGGGGAGGTAATTAGTGGACATCACCCTGCCAGGGAACACCTGTGACACCAGGCAGCTGCGTGGAGGGCGGCTCTGAACCTCCCCCTCACAGTCAACCTTTTTCCGGATTTCTGAGTGTGGGGGGGTTCCTTCTTCTGTCTGCAGCACACGGGATCTCCTGGGAGCCCTTCGAGTGTCTTCCCCGAGTCCCTCCCAGTGCGGGCTGCTGGGGAAAGGCGGGGGTTTGGCTGGAAACGCAGGTAGCATCTAGTTCCTCCCCATGGACAGGGGAGGTAATTAGCGGACTTCCCCTTGCGAGGGAACACCTGTGACACCAGGAAGCTGCGTGGGGGGCGGCCCTAAACCTCCCCCACACAGTCATCCGTATTCCGGAATTCTGAGTGTGGGGAGGTTCCGTCTTCTGTCTGCAGCACCCGGGTTCTCCTAGGAGCCCTTCGAGTGTCTTCCCCGAGTCCCTCCCAGTGCGGGCTGCCGGGGAAAGGCGGGGGTTTGGCTGGAAACGCAGGTAGCATCTAGTGCCTCCCCATGGAGAGGGGAGGTAATTAGCGGAATTCCCCTTGCGAGGGAACACCTGTGACACCAGGCAGCTGCGTGGAGGGCGGCCCTGAACCTCCCCCACACAGTCACCCGTGTTCCGGAATTCTGAGTGTGGGGGGGTTGCTTCTTCTGTCTGCAGCACACGGGATCTCCTAGGAGCCCTTCGAATGTCTTCCCCCAGTCCCTCCCAGTGCGGGCTGCCGGGGAAAGGAGGGGGTTGTGCTGGAAACGCAGGTAGAATCTAGTGCCTCCCCATGGACTGGGGAGGCAATTAGCGGACTACCCCCTGCCAGGGAACACCTGTGACAGCAGGCAGCTGCGTGGAGGGCGGCCCCGAACCTCCCCCTCACAGTCACCCTTGTTCCGGATTTCTGAGTGTGGGGAGGTTCCGTCTTCTGTCTGCAGCACCCGGGTTCTCCTAGGAGCCATTCGAGTGTCTTCCCCCAGTCCCTCCCAGTGCGGGTTGCCGGGGAAAGGCGGGGGTTGGGCTGGAAAAGCAGGTAGCATCTAGTGCCTCCCCATGGACAAGGGAGATAATTAGCGGACTTCCCCCTGCCTGGGAACACCTGTGACACCAGGCAGCTGCGTGGAGGGCGGCCCCGAACCTCCCCCACACAGTCACCCGTGTTCCGGAATTCTGAGTGTGGGGAGGTTCCGTCTTCTGTCTGCAGCACCCGGGATCTCCTAGGAGCCCTTCGAGTGTCTTCCCCGAGTCCCTCCCAGTGCGGGCTGCCGGGGAAAGGCGGGGGTTGGGCTGGAAACGCAGGTAGCATCTAGTGCCTCCTCATGGACAGGGGAGGTAATTAGCGGACATCACCTTGCCAGGGAACACCTGTGACACCAGGCAGCTGCGTGGAGGGCGGCTCTGAACCTCCCCCTCACAGTCACCCGTGTTCCGGATTTCTGAGTGTGGGGGGGTTCCTTCTTCTGTCTGCAGCACACGGGATCTCCTAGGAGCCCTTCGAGTGTCTTCCCCGAGTCCCTCCCAGTGCGGGCTGCCGGGGAAAGGCGGGGGTTGGGCTGGAAAAGCAGGTAGCATCTAGTTCCTCCCCATGGACAGGGGAGGTAATTAGCGGACTACGCCCTGCCAGGGAACACCTGTGACACCAGGCAGCTGCGTGGAGGGCGGCCCCGAACCTCCCCCACACAGTCAGCCGTGTTCCGGAATTCTGAGTTTGGGGAGGTTCCGTCTTCTGTCTGCAGCACCCGGGTTCTCCTAGGAGCCATTCGAGTGTCTTCCCCCAGTCCCTCCCAGTGCGGGCTGCCGGGGAAAGGCGGGGGTTGGGCTGGAAAAGCAGGTAGCATCTAGTGCCTCCCCATGGACAAGGGAGATAATTAGCGGACTTCCCCCTGCCAGGGAACACCTGTGACACCAGGCAGCTGCGTGGAGGGCGGCCCCGAACCTCCCCCACACAGTCACCCGTGTTCCGGAATTCTGAGTGTGGGGAGGTTCCGTCTTCTGTCTGCAGCACCCGGGATCTCCTAGGAGCCCTTCGAGTGTCTTCCCCGAGTCCCTCCCAGTGCGGGCTGCCGGGGAAAGGCGGGGGTTGGGCTGGAAACGCAGGTAGCATCTAGTGCCTCCTCATGGACAGGGGAGGTAATTAGCGGACATCACCCTGGCAGGGAACACCTGTGACACCAGGCAGCTGCGTGGAGGGCGGCTCTGAACCTCCCCCTCACAGTCACCCGTGTTCCGGATTTCTGAGTGTGGGGGGGTTCCTTCTTCTGTCTGCAGCACACGGGATCTCCTAGGAGCCCTTCGAGTGTCTTCCCCGAGTCCCTCCCAGTGCGGGCTGCCGGGGAAAGGCGGGGGTTGGGCTGGAAAAGCAGGTAGCATCTAGTTCCTCCCCATGGACAGGGGAGGTAATTAGCGGACTACGCCCTGCCAGGGAACACCTGTGACACCAGGCAGCTGCGTGGAGGGCGGCCCCGAACCTCCCCCACACAGTCAGCCGTATTCCGGAATTCTGAGTGTGGGGAGGTTCCGTCTTCTGTCTGCAGCACCCGGGTTCTCCTAGGAGCCCTTCGAGTGTCTTCCCCGAGTCCCTCCCATTGCGGGCTGCCGGGGAAAGGCGGGGGTTGGGCTGGAAACGCAGGTAGCATCTAGTGCCTCCTCATGGACAGGGGAGGTAATTAGCGGACATCACCCTGCCAGGGAACACCTGTGACACCAGGCAGCTGCGTGGAGGGCGGCTCTGAACCTCCCCCTCACAGTCACCCGTGTTCCGGATTTCTGAGTGTGGGGGGGTTCCTTCTTCTGTCTGCAGCACACGGGATCTCCTAGGAGCCCTTCGAGTGTCTTCCCCGAGTCCCTCCCAGTGCGGGCTGCCGGGGAAAGGCGGGGGTTGGGCTGGAAAAGCAGGTAGCATCTAGTGCCTCCCCATGGACAGGGGAGGTAATTAGCGGACATCCCCCTGCCAGGGAACACCTGTGACACCAGGCAGCTGCGTGTAGGGCGGCCACGAACCTCCCCCACACAGTCACCCGTGTTCCGGAATTCTGAGTGTGGGGAGGTTCCGTCTTCTGTCTGCAGCACACGGGATCTCCTAGGAGCCCTTCGAGTGTCTTCCCCGAGTCCCTCCCAGTGCGGGCTGCCGGGGAAAGGCGGGGGTTGGGCTGGAAAAGCAGGTAGCATCTAGTTCCTCCCCATGGACAGGGGAGGTAATTAGCGGAATACGCCCTGCCAGGGAACACCTGTGACACCAGGCAGCTGCGTGGAGGGCGGCCCCGAACCTCCCCCACACAGTCAGCCGTGTTCCGGAATTCTGAGTGTGGGGAGGTTCCGTCTTCTGTCTGCAGCACCCGGGTTCTCCTAGGAGCCATTCGAGTGTCTTCCCCCAGTCCCTCCCAGTGCGGGCTGCCGGGGAAAGGCGGGGGTTGGGCTAGAAAAGCAGGTAGCATCTAGTGCCTCCCCATGGACAAGGGAGATAATTAGCGGACTTCCCCCTGCCAGGGAACACCTGTGACACCAGGCAGCTGCGTGGAGGGCGGCCCCGAACCTCCCCCACACAGTCACCCGTGTTCCGGAATTCTGAGTGTGGGGAGGTTCCGTCTTCTGTCTGCAGCACCCGGGATCTCCTAGGAGCCCTTCGAGTGTCTTCCCCGAGTCCCTCCCAGTGCGGGCTGCCGGGGAAAGGCGGGGGTTGGGCTGGAAACGCAGGTAGTATCTAGTGCCTCCTCATGGACAGGGGAGGTAATTAGCGGACATCACCCTGCCAGGGAACACCTGTGACACCAGGCAGCTGCGTGGAGGGCGGCCCCGAACCTCCCCCACACAGTCAGCCGTATTCCGGAATTCTGAGTGTGGGGAGGTTCCGTCTTCTGTCTGCAGCACCCGGGTTCTCCTAGGAGCCCTTCGAGTGTCTTCCCCGAGTCCCTCCCAGTGCGGGCTGCCGGGGAAAGGTGGGGGTTGGGCTGGAAAAGCAGGTAGCATCTAGTGCCTCCCCCTGGACAGGGGAGGTAATTAGTGGACATCACCCTGCCAGGGAACACCTGTGACACCAGGCAGCTGCGTGGAGGGCGGCTCTGAACCTCCCCCTCACAGTCACCCTTGTTCCGGATTTCTGAGTGTGGGGGGGTTCCTTCTTCTGTCTGCAGCACACGGGATCTCCTAGGAGCCCTTCGAGTGTCTTCCCCGAGTCCCTCACAGTGCGGGCTGCTGGGGAAAGGCGGGGGTTTGGCTGGAAACGCAGGTAGCATCTAGTTCCTCCCCATGGACATGGGAGGTAATTAGCGGACTTCCCCTTGCGAGGGAACACCTGTGACACCAGGAAGCTGCGTGGGGGGCGGCCCTAAACCTCCCCCACACAGTCACCCGTGTTCCGGAATTCTGAGTGTGGGGGGGTTGCTTCTTCTGTCTGCAGCACACGGGATCTCCTAGGAGCCCTTCGAGTGTCTTCCCCCATTCCCTCCCAGTGCGGGCTGCCGGGGAAAGGAGGGGGTTGTGCTGGAAACGCAGGTAGAATCTAGTGCCTCCCCATGGACTGGGGAGGTAATTAGCGGACTACCCCCTGCCAGGGAACACCTGTGACACCAGGCAGCTGCGTGGAGGGCGGCCCCGAACCTCCCCCTCACAGTCACCCTTGTTCCGGATTTCTGAGTGTGGGGGGGTTCCTTCTTCTGTCTGCAGCACACGGGATCTCCTAGGAGCCCTTCGAGTGTCTTCCCCGAGTCCCTCCCAGTGCGGGCTGCCGGGGAAAGGCAGGGGTTTGGCTGGAAACGCAGGTAGCATCTAGTTCCTCCCCATGGACATGGGAGGTAATTAGCGGACTTCCCCTTGCGAGGGAACACCTGTGACACCAGGAAGCTGCGTGGGGGGCGGCCCTAAACCTCCCCCACACAGTCACCCGTGTTCCGGAATTCTGAGTGTGGGGGGGTTGCTTCTTCTGTCTGCAGCACACGGGATCTCCTAGGAGCCCTTCGAGTGTCTTCCCCCATTCCCTCCCAGTGCGGGCTGCCGGGGAAAGGAGGGGGTTGTGCTGGAAACGCAGGTAGAATCTAGTGCCTCCCCATGGACTGGGGAGGTAATTAGCGGACTACCCCCTGCCAGGGAACACCTGTGACACCAGGCAGCTGCGTGGAGGGCGGCTCTGAACCTCCCCCTCACAGTCACCCGTGTTCCGGATTTCTGAGTGTGGGGGGGTTCCTTCTTCTGTCTGCAGCACACGGGATCTCCTAGGAGCCATTCGAGTGTCTTCCCCGAGTA
Source organism: Camelus bactrianus (assembly GCF_048773025.1). Taxonomy (NCBI): domain Eukaryota; kingdom Metazoa; phylum Chordata; class Mammalia; order Artiodactyla; family Camelidae; genus Camelus; species Camelus bactrianus. The sequence continues at coordinate 1,934,938 of NC_133540.1, forward strand.
CCTCCCAGTGCGTGCTGCCGGGGAAAGGCGGGGGTTGGGCTGGAAAAGCAGGTAGCATCTAGTTCCTCCCCATGGACAGGGGAGGTAATTAGCGGACTACCCCCTGCCAGGGAACACCTGTGACACCAGGCAGCTGCGTGGAGAGCGGCCCCGAACCTCCCCCACACAGTCAGCCGTATTCCGGAATTCTGAGTGTGGGGAGGTTCCGTCTTCTGTCTGCAGCACCCGGGTTCTCCTAGGAGCCCTTCGAGTGTCTTCCCCGAGTCCCTCCCAGTGCGGGCTGCCGGGGAAAGGCGGGGGTTTGGCTGGAAACGCAGGTAGCATCTAGTGCCTCCCCATGGAGAGGGGAGGTAATTAGCGGAATTCCCCTTGCGAGGGAACACCTGTGACACCAGGCAGCTGCGTGGAGGTCGGCCCCGAACCTCCCCCACACAGTCACCCGTGTTCCGGAATTCTGAGTGTGGGGGGTTCCTTCTTCTGTCTGCAGCACACGGGATCTCCTAGGAGCCCTTCGAGTGTCTTCCCCCAGTCCCTCCCATTGCGGGCTGCCGGGGAAAGGAGGGGGTTGTGCTGGAAGCGCAGGTAGCATCTAGTGCCTCCCCCTGGACAGGGGAGGTAATTAGCGGACTTCCCCTTGCGAGGGAACACCTGTGACACAAGGCAGCTGCGTGGAGGGCGGCCCCGAACCTCCCCCACACAGTCAGCCGTGTTCCGGAATTCTGAGTGTGGGGAGGTACCGTCTTCTGTCTGCAGCACCCGGGATCTCCTAGGAGCCCTTCGAGTGTCTTCCCCGAGTCCATCCCAGTGCGGGCTACCGGGGAAAGGCGGGGGTTGGGCTGGAAAAGCAGGTAGCATCTAGTTCCTCCCCATGGACAGGGGAGGTAATTAGCGGACTACCCCCTGCCAGGGAACACCTGTGACACCAGGCAGCTGCGTGGAGGGCGGCCCCGAACCTCCCCCACACAGTCAACCGTGTTCCGGAATTCTGAGTGTGGGGAGGTTCCGTCTTCTGTCTGCAGCACCCGGGATCTCCTAGGAGCCCTTCGAGTGTCTTCCCCGAGTACCTCCCAGTGCGGGCTGCCGGGGAAAGTCGGGGGTTGGGCTGGAAAAGCAGGTAGCATCTAGTGCCTCCCCCTGGACAGGGGAGGTAATTAGCGGACTTCCCCTTGCGAGGGAACACCTGTGACACAAGGCAGCTGCGTGGAGGGCGGCCCCGAACCTCCCCCACACAGTCAGCCGTGTTCTGGAATTCTGAGTGTGGGGAGGTTCCGTCTTCTGTCTGCAGCACCCGGGTTCTCCTAGGAGCCCTTCGAGTGTGTTCCCCGAGTCCCTCCCTGTGCGGGCGGCCGGGGAAAGGCGGGGGTTGGGCTGGAAACGCAGGTAGCATCTAGTGCCTCCTCATGGACAGGGGAGGTAATTAGCGGACATCACCCTGCCAGGGAACATCTGTGACACCAGGCAGCTGCGTGGAGGGCGGCTCTTAACCTCCCCCTCACAGTCACCCGTGTTCCGGATTTCTGAGTGTGGGGGGGTTCCTTCTTCTGTCTGCAGCACACGGGATCTCCTAGGAGCCCTTCGAGTGTCTTCCCCGAGTCCCTCCCAGTGCGGGCTGCCGGGGAAAGGCGGGGGTTTGGCTGGAAATGCAGGTAGCATCTAGTGCCTCCCCATGGACAGGGGAGGTAATTAGCGGACTTCCCCTTGCGAGGGAACACCTGTGACACCAGGAAGCTGCGTGGGGGGCGGCCCTAAACCTCCCCCACACAGTCATCCGTGTTCCGGAATTCTGAGTGTGGGGAGGTTCCGTCTTCTGTCTGCAGCACCAAGGTTCTCCTAGGAGCCCTTCGAGTGTGTTCCCCGCGTCCCTCCCTGTGCGGGCGGTCGGGGAAAGGCGGGGGTTGGGCTGGAAACGCAGGTAGCATCTAGTGCCTCCTCATGGACAGGGGAGGTAATTAGCGGACATCACCCTGCCAGGGAACATCTGTGACACCAGGCAGCTGCGTGGAGGGCGGCTCTTAACCTCCCCCTCACAGTCACCCGTGTTCCGGATTTCTGAGTGTGGGGGGGTTCCTTCTTCTGTCTGCAGCACACGGGATCTCCTAGGAGCCCTTCGAGTGTCTTCCCCGAGTCCCTCCCAGTGCGGGCTGCCGGGGAAAGGCGGGGGTTTGGCTGGAAAAGCAGGTAGCATCTAGTTCCTCCCCATGGACAGGGGAGGTAATTAGCGGACTACCCCCTGCCAGGGAACACCTGTGACACCAGGAAGCTGCGTGGAGGGCGGCCCCGAACCTCCCCCACACAGTCAGCCGTATTCCGGAATTCTGAGTGTGGGGAGGTTCCGTCTTCTGTCTGCAGCACCCGGGATCTCCTAGGAGCCCTTCGAGTGTCTTCCCCGAGTCCCTCTCAGTGCGGGCTGCCGGGGAAAGGCGGGGGTTGGGTTGGAAACGCAGGTAGCATCTAGTGCCTCCTCATGGACAGGGGAGGTAATTAGCGGACATCACCCTGCCAGGGAACACCTGTGACACCAGGCAGCTGCGTGGAGGGCGGCTCTGAACCTCCCCCTCACAGTCACCCGTGTTCCGGATTTCTGAGTGTGGGGGGGTTCCTTCTTCTGTCTGCAGCACACGGGATCTCCTAGGAGCCCTTCGAGTGTCTTCCCCGAGTACCTCCCAGTGCGTGCTGCCGGGGAAAGGCGGGGGTTGGGCTGGAAAAGCAGGTAGCATCTAGTTCCTCCCCATGGACAGGGGAGGTAATTAGCGGACTACCCCCTGCCAGGGAACACCTGTGACACCAGGCAGCTGCGTGGAGGGCGGCCCCGAACCTCCCCCACACAGTCAGCCGTATTCCGGAATTCTGAGTGTGGGGAGGTTCCGTCTTCTGTCTGCAGCACCCGGGTTCTCCTAGGAGCCCTTCGAGTGTCTTCCCCGAGTCCCTCCCAGTGCGGGCTGCCGGGGAAAGGCGGGGGTTTGGCTGGAAACGCAGGTAGCATCTAGTGCCTCCCCATGGAGAGGGGAGGTAATTAGCGGAATTCCCCTTGCGAGGGAACACCTGTGACACCAGGCAGCTACGTGGAGGTCGGCCCCGAACCTCCCCCACACAGTCACCCGTGTTCCGGAATTCTGAGTGTGGGGGGGTTCCTTCTTCTGTCTGCAGCACACGGGATCTCCTAGGAGCCCTTCGAGTGTCTTCCCCCAGTCCCTCCCAGTGCGGGCTGCCGGGGAAAGGAGGGGGTTGTGCTGGAAGCGCAGGTAGCATCTAGTGCCTCCCCCTGGACAGGGGAGGTAATTAGCGGACTTCCCCTTGCGAGGGAACACCTGTGACACAAGGCAGCTGCGTGGAGGGCGGCCCCGAACCTCCCCCACACAGTCAGCCGTGTTCCGGAATTCTGAGTGTGGGGAGGTACCGTCTTCTGTCTGCAGCACCCGGGATCTCCTAGGAGCCCTTCGAGTGTCTTCCCCGAGTCCATCCCAGTGCGGGCTACCGGGGAAAGGCGGGGGTTGGGCTGGAAAAGCAGGTAGCATCTAGTTCCTCCCCATGGACAGGGGAGGTAATTAGCGGACTACCCCCTGCCAGGGAACACCTGTGACAACAGGCAGCTGCGTGGAGGGCGGCCCCGAACCTACCCCACACAGTCAACCATGTTCCGGAATTCTGAGTGTGGGGAGGTTCCGTCTTCTGTCTGCAGCACCCGGGATCTCCTAGGAGCCCTTCGAGTGTCTTCCCCGAGTACCTCCCAGTGCGGGCTGCCGGGGAAAGTCGGGGGTTGGGCTGGAAAAGCAGGTAGCATCTAGTGCCTCCCCCTGGACAGGGGAGGTAATTAGCGGACTTCCCCTTGCGAGGGAACACCTGTGACACAAGGCAGCTGCGTGGAGGGCGGCCTCGAACCTCCCCCACACAGTCAGCCGTGTTCTGGAGTTCTGAGTGTGGGGAGGTACCGTCTTCTGTCTGCAGCACCCGGGATCTCCTAGGAGCCTTTCGAGTGTCTTCCCCGAGTCCATCCCAGTGCGGGCTACCGGGGAAAGGCGGGGGTTGGGCTGGAAAAGCAGGTAGCATCTAGTTCCTCCCCATGGACAGGGGAGGTAATTAGCGGACTACCCCCTGCCAGGGAACACCTGTGACACCAGGCAGCTGCGTGGAGGGCGGCCCCGAACCTCCCCCACACAGTCAGCCGTATTCCGGAATTCTGAGTGTGGGGAGGTTCCGTCTTCTGTCTGCAGCACCCGGGTTCTCCTAGGAGCCCTTCGAGTGTCTTCCCCGAGTCCCTCCCAGTGCGGGCTGCCGGGGAAAGGCGGGGGTTTGGCTGGAAACGCAGGTAGCATCTAGTGCCTCCCCATGGAGAGGGGAGGTAATTAGCGGAATTCCCCTTGCGAGGGAACACCTGTGACACCAGGCAGCTGCGTGGAGGGCGGCCCCGAACCTCCCCCACACAGTCACCCGTGTTCCAGAATTCTGAGTGTGGGGGGGTTCCTTCTTCTGTCTGCAGCACACGGGATCTCCTAGGAGCCCTTCGAGTGTCTTCCCCCAGTCCCTCCCAGTGCGGGCTGCCGGGGAAAGGCGGGGGTTGGGCTGGAAAAGCAGGTAGCATCTAGTGCCTCCCCATGGACAGGGGAGGTAATTAGCGGACTACCCCCTGCCAGGGAACACCTGTGACACAAGGCAGCTGCGTGGAGGGCGGCCCCGAACCTCCCCCACACAGTCAGCCGTGTTCCAGAATTCTGAGTGTGGGGAGGTTCCGTCTTCTGTCTGCAGCACCCGGGTTCTCCTAGGAGCCCTTCGAGTGTCTTCCCCGAGTCCCTCCCAGTGCGGGCTGCCGGGGAAAGGCGGGGGTTTGGCTGGAAACGCAGGTAGCATCTAGTGCCTCCCCATGGACAGGGGAGGTAATTAGCGGACTTCCCCTTGCGAGGGAACACCTGTGACACCAGGAAGCTGCGTGGGGGGCGGCCCTAAACCTCCCCCACACAGTCATCCGTGTTCCGGAATTCTGAGTGTGGGGAGGAACCGTCTTCTGTCTGCAGCACCCGGGTTCTCCTAGGAGCCCTTCGAGTGTGTTCCCCGCGTCCCTCCCTGTGCGGGCGGCCGGGGAAAGGCGGGGGTTGGGCTGGAAACGCAGGTAGCATCTAGTGCCTCCTCATGGACAGGGGAGGTAATTAGCGGACATCACCCTGCCAGGGAACATCTGTGACACCAGGCAGCTGCGTGGAGGGCGGCTCTTAACCTCCCCCTCACAGTCACCCGTGTTCCGTATTTCTGAGTGTGGGGGGTTCCTTCTTCTGTCTGCATCACACGGGATCTCCTAGGAGCCCTTCGAGTGTCTTCCCCGAGTCCCTCCCAGTGCGGGCTGCCGGGGAAAGGCGGGGGTTGGGCTGGAAAAGCAGGTAGCATCTAGTTCCTCCCCATGGACAGGGGAGGTAATTAGCGGACTACCCCCTGCCAGGGAACACCTGTGACACCAGGAAGCTGCGTGGAGGGCGGCCCCGAACCTCCCCCACACAGTCAGCCGTATTCCGGAATTCTGAGTGTGGGGAGGTTCCGTCTTCTGTCTGCAGCACCCGGGTTCTCCTAGGAGCCCTTCGAGTGTCTTCCCCGAGTCCCTCCCAGTGCGGGCTGCCGGGGAAAGGCGGGGGTTTGGCTGGAAACGCAGGTAGCATCTAGTGCCTCCCCATGGAGAGGGGAGGTAATTAGCGGAATTCCCCTTGCGAGGGAACACCTGTGACACCAGGCAGCTGCGTGGAGGGCGGCCCCGAACCTCCCCCACACAGTCACACGTGTTCCGGAATTCTGAGTGTGGGGGGGTTCCTTCTTCTGTCTGCAGCACACGGGATCTCCTAGGAGCCCTTCGAGTGTCTTCCCCGAGTCCCTCCCAGTGCGGGCTGCCGGGGAAAGGCGGGGGTTGGGCTGGAAAAGCAGGTAGCATCTAGTGCCTCCCCCTGGACAGGGGAGGTAATTAGCGGAATTCCCCTTGCGATGGAACCCCTGTGACACCAGGCAGCTGCGTGGAGCGCGGCTCCGAACCTCCCCCACACAGTCATACGTGTTCTGGAATTCTGAGTGTGGGGGGGTTCCTTCTTCTGTCTGCAGCACACGGGATCTCCCAGGAGCCCTTCGAGTGTCTTCCCCCAGTCCCTCCCAGTGCGGGCTGCCGGGGAAAGGCGGGGGTTGGGCTGGAAAAGCAGGTAGCATCTAGTGCCTCCCCATGGACAGGGGAGGTAATTAGCGGACTACCCCCTGCCAGGGAACACCTGTGACACCAGGCAGCTGCGTGGAGGGCGGCCCCGAACCTCCCCCACACAGTCAGCCGTGTTCCAGAATTCTGAGTGTGGGGAGGTTCCGTCTTCTATCTGCAGCACCCGGGTTCTCCTAGGAGCCCTTCGAGTGTCTTCCCCGAGTCCCTCCCAGTGCGGGCTGCAGGGGAAAGGCGGGGGTTTGGCTGGAAACGCAGGTAGCATCTAGTGCCTCCCCATGGACAGGGGAGGTAATTAGCGGACTTCCCCTTGCGAGGGAACACCTGTGACACCAGGAACCTGCGTGGGGGGCGGAACTAAACCTCCCCCACACAGTCATCCGTGTTCCGGAATTCTGAGTGTGGGGAGGTTCCGTCTTCTGTCTGCAGCACCCGGGTTCTCCTAGGAGCCCTTCGAGTGTGTTCCCCGAGTCCCTCCCTGTGCGGGCGGCCGGGGAAAGGCAGGGGTTAGGCTGGAAACGCAGGTAGCATCTAGTGCCTCCCCATGGACAGGGGAGGTAATTAGCGGACTACCCCCTGCCAGGGAACACCTGTGACACCAGGCAGCTGCGTGGAGGGCGGCCCCGAACCTCCCCCACACAGTCAGCCGTATTCCGGAATTCTGAGTGTGGGGAGGTTCCGTCTTCTGTCTGCAGCACCCGGGTTCTCCTAGGAGCCCTTCGAGTGTCTTCCCCGAGTCCCTCCCAGTGCGGGCTGCCGGGGAAAGGCGGGGGTTTGGCTGGAAACGCAGGTAGCATCTAGTGCCTCCCCATGGACAAGGGAGATAATTAGCGGACTTCCCCCTGCCAGGGAACACCTGTGACACCAGGCATCTTCGTGGAGGGCGGCCCCAAACCTCCCCCACACAGTCGGCCGTGTTCCGGAATTCTGAGTGTGGGGAGGTTCCGTCTTCTGTCTGCAGCACCCGGGTTCTCCTAGGAGACATTCGAGTGTCTTCCCCCAGTCCCTCCCAGTGCGGGCTGCCGGGGAAAGGCGGGGGTTGGGCTGGAAAAGCAGGTAGCATCTAGTGAATCCCCATGGACAAGGGAGATAATTAGCGGACTTCCCCCTGCCAGGGAACACCTGTGACACCAGGCAGCTGCGTGGAGGGCGGCCCCGAATCTCCCCCACACAGTCACCCGTGTTCCGGAATTCTGAGTGTGGGGAGGTTCCGTCTTCTGTCTGCAGCACCCTGGATCTCCTAGGAGCCCTTCGAGTGTCTTCCCCGAGTCCCTCCCAGTGCGGGCTGCCGGGGAAAGGCGGGGGTTGGGCTGGAAAAGCAGGTAGCATCTAGTGCCTCCCCATGGACAAGGGAGATAATTAGCGGACTTCCCCCAGCCAGGGAACACCTGTGACACCAGGCAGCTGCGTGGAGGGCGGCCCTAAACTTCCCCACACAGTCACCCTTGTTCCGGAATTCTGAGTGTGGGGAGGTTCCGTCTTCTGTCTGCAGCACCCGGTTTTTCCTAGGAGCCCTTCGAGTGTCTTCCCCCAGTCCCTCCCAGTGCGGGCTGCCGGGGAAAGGTGGGGGTTGGGCTGGAAAAGCAGGTAGCATCTAGTGCCTCCCCCTGGACAGGGGAGGTAATTAGTGGACATCACCCTGCCAGGGAACACCTGTGACACCAGGCAGCTGCGTGGAGGGCGGCTGTGAACCTCCCCCTCACAGTCACCCTTTTTCCGGATTTCTGAGTGTGGGGGGGTTCCTTCTTCTGTCTGCAGCACACGGGATCTCTTGGGAGCCCTTCGAGTGTCTTCCCCGAGTCCCTCCCAGTGCGGGCTGCCGGGGAAAGGCGGGGGTTTGGCTGGAAACGCAGGTAGCATCTAGTGCCTCCCCATGGAGAGGGGAGGTAATTAGCGGAATTCCCCTTGCGAGGGAACACCTGTGACACCAGGCAGCTGCGTGGAGGGCGGCCCTGAACCTCCCCCACACAGTCACCCGTGTTCCGGAATTCTGAGTGTGGGGGGGTTGCTTCTTCTGTCTGCAGCACACGGGATCTCCTAGGAGCCCTTCGAGTGTCTTCCCCCAGTCCCTCCCAGTGCGGGCTGCCGGGGAAAGGAGGGGGTTGTGCTGGAAACGCAGGTAGAATCTAGTGCCTCCCCATGGACTGGGGAGGTAATTAGCGGACTACCCCCTGCCAGGGAACACCTGTGACACCAGGCAGCTGCGTGGAGGGCGGCCCCGAACCTCCCCCTCACAGTCACCCTTGTTCCGGATTTCTGAGTGTGGGGAGGTTCCGTCTTCTGTCTGCAGCACCCGGGTTCTCCTAGGAGCCATTCGAGTGTCTTCCCCCAGTCCCTCCCAGTGCGGGTTGCCGGGGAAAGGCGGGGGTTGGGCTGGAAAAGCAGGTAGCATCTAGTGCCTCCCCATGGACAAGGGAGATAATTAGCGGACTTCCCCCTGCCAGGGAACACCTGTGACACCAGGCATCTTCGTGGAGGGCGGCCCCAAACCTCCCCCACACAGTCGGCCGTGTTCCGGAATTCTGAGTGTGGGGAGGTTCCGTCTTCTGTCTGCAGCACCCGGGATCTCCTAGGAGCCCTTTGAGTGTCTTCCCCGAGTCCCTCCCAATGCGGGCTGCCGGGGAAAGGCGGGGGTTGGGCTGGAAACGCAGGTAGCATCTAGTGCCTCCTCATGGACAGGGGAGGTAATTAGCGGACATCACCCTGCCAGGGAACACCTGTGACACCAGGCAGCTGCGTGGAGGGCGGCTCTGAAACTCCCCCTCACAGTCACAAGTGTTCCGGATTTCTGAGTGTGGGGAGGTTCCGTCTTCTGTCTGCAGCACCCGGGTTCTCCTAGGAGCCATTCGAGTGTCTTCCCCCAGTCCCTCCCAGTGCGGGCTGCCGGGGAAAGGCGGGGGTTGGGCTGGAAAAGCAGGTAGCATCTAGTGCCTCCCCATGGACAAGGGAGATAATTAGCGGACTTCCCCCTGCCAGGGAACACCTGTGACACCAGGCAGCTGCGTGGAGGGCGGCCCCGAATCTCCCCTACACAGTCACCCGTGTTCCGGAATTCTGAGTGTGGGGAGGTTCCGTCTTCTGTCTGCAGCACCCGGGATCTCCTAGGAGCCCTTCGAGTGTCTTCCCCGAGTCCCTCCCAGTGCGGGCTGCCGGGGAAAGGCGGGGGTTGGGCTGGAAAAGCAGGTAGCATCTAGTGCCTCCCCATGGACAAGGGAGATAATTAGCGGACTACCCCCTGCCAGGGAACACCTGTGACACCAGGCAGCTGCGTGGAGGGCGGCCCCGAACCTCCCCCACACAGTCACCCGTGTTCCGGAATTCTGAGTGTGGGGACGTTCCGTCTTCTGTCTGCAGCACCCGGGATCTCCTAGGAGCCCTTCGAGTGTCTTCCCCGAGTCCCTCCCAGTGCGGGCTGCCGGGGAAAGGCGGGGGTTTGGCTGGAAACGCAGGTAGTATCTAGTGCCTCCCCATGGACCAGGGAGGTAATTAGCGGACTTCCCCTTGCGAGGGAACACCTGTGACACAAGGCAGCTGCGTGGAGGGCGGCCCCGAACCTCCCCCACACAGTCAGCCGTGTTCCGGAATTCTGAGTGTGGGGAGGTTCCGTCTTCTGTCTGCAGCACCCGGGTTCTCCTAGGAGCCATTCGAGTGTCTTCCCCCAGTCCCTCCCAGTGCGGGCTGCCGGGGAAAGGCGGGGGTTGGGCTGGAAAAGCAGGTAGCATCTAGTGCCTCCCCATGGACAAGGGAGATAATTAGCGGACTTCCCCCTGCCAGGGAACACCTGTGACACCAGGCATCTTCGTGGAGGGCGGCCCCAAACCTCCCCCACACAGTCGGCCGTGTTCCGGAATTCTGAGTGTGGGGAGGTTCCGTCTTCTGTCTGCAGCACCCGGGATCTCCTAGGAGCCCTTCGAGTGTCTTCCCCGAGTCCCTCCCAGTGCGGGCTGCCGGGGAAAGGCGGGGGTTGGGCTGGAAACGCAGGTAGCATCTAGTGCCTCCTCATGGACAGGGGAGGTAATTAGCGGACATCACCCTGCCAGGGAACACCTGTGACACCAGGCAGCTGCGTGGAGGGCGGCTCTCAACCTCCCCCTCACAGTCACCCGTGTTCCGGATTTCTGAGTGTGGGGAGGTTCCGTCTTCTGTCTGCAGCACCCGGGTTCTCCTAGGAGCACTTCGAGTGTCTTCCCCCAGTCCCTCCCAGTGCGGGCTGCCGGGGAAAGGTGGGGGTTGGGCTGGAAAAGCAGGTAGCATCTAGTGCCTCCCCCTGGACAGGGGAGGTAATTAGTGGACATCACCCTGCCAGGGAACACCTGTGACACCAGGCAGCTGCGTGGAGGGCGGCTCTGAACCTCCCCCTCACAGTCACCCGTGTTCCGGATTTCTGAGTGTGGGGGGGTTCCTTTTTCTGTCTGCAGCACACGGGATCTCCTAGGAGCCCTTCGAGTGTCTTCCCCGAGTCCCTCCCAGTGCGGGCTGCCGGGGAAAGGCGGGGGTTGGGCTGGAAAAGCAGGTAGCATCTAGTTCCTCCCCATGGACAGGGGAGGTAATTAGCGGACTACGCCCTGCCAGGGAAAACCTGTGACACCAGGCAGCTGCGTGGAGGGCGGCCCCGAACCTCCCCCACACAGTCAGCCGTATTCCGGAATTCTGAGTGTGGGGAGGTTCCGTCTTCTGTCTGCAGCACCCGGGTTCTCCTAGGAGCCCTTCGAGTGTCTTCCCCGAGTCCCTCCCAGTGCGGGCTGCCGGGGAAAGGCGGGGGTTGGGCTGGAAACGCAGGTAGCATCTAGTGCCTCCTCATGGACAGGGGAGGTAATTAGCGGACATCACCCTGCCAGGGAACACCTGTGACACCAGGCAGCTGCGTGGAGGGCGGCTCTGAACCTCCCCCTCACAGTCACCCGTGTTCCGGATTTCTGAGTGTGGGGGGGTTCCTTCTTCTGTCTGCAGCACACGGGATCTCCTAGGAGCCCTTCGAGTGTCTTCCCCGAGTCCCTCCCAGTGCGGGCTGCCGGGGAAAGGCAGGGGTTTGGCTGGAAACGCAGGTAGCATCTAGTACCTCCCCATGGACAGGGGAGGTAATTAGCGGACTTCCCCTTGCGAGGGAACACCTGTGACACCAGGAAGCTGCGTGTGGGGCGGCCCTAAACCTCCCCCACACAGTCATCCGTGTTCCGGAATTCTGAGTGTGGGGAGGTTCCGTCTTCTGTCTGCAGCACCCGGGATCTCCTAGGAGCCCTTCGAGTGTCTTCCCCGAGTCCCTCCCAGTGCGGGCTACCGGGGAAAGGCGGGGGTTGGGCTGGAAAAGCAGGTAGCATCTAGTTCCTCCCCATGGACAGGGTAGGTAATTAGCGGACTACCCCCTGCCAGGGAACACCTGTGACACCAGGCAGCTGCGTGGAGGGCGGCCCCGAACCTCCCCCACACAGTCACCCGTGTTCCGGAATTCTGAGTGTGGGGAGGTTCCGTCTTCTGTCTGCAGCACCCAGGTTCTCCTAGGAGCCCTTCGAGTGTCTTCCCCGAGTCCCTCCCAGTGCGGGCTGCCGGGGAAATGCGGGGGTTTGGCTGGAAACGCAGGTAGCATCTAGTGCCTCCTCATGGACAGGGGAGGTAATTAGCGGACATCACCCTGCCAGGGAACACCTGTGACACCAGGCAGCTGCGTGGAGGGCGGCTCTGAACCTCCCCCTCACAGTCACCCGTGTTCCGGATTTCTGAGTGTGGGGGGGTTCCTTCTTCTGTCTGCAGCACACGGGATCTCCTAGGAGCCCTTCGAGTGTCTTCCCCGAGTCCCTCCCAGTGCGGGCTGCCGGGGAAAGGCGGGGGTTTGGCTGGAAACGCAGGTAGCATCTAGTGCCTCCCCATGGAGAGGGGAGGTAATTAGCGGAATTCCCCTTGCGAGGGAACACCTGTGACACCAGGCAGCTGCGTGGAGGGCGGCCCCGAACCTCCCCCACACAGTCACACGTGTTCCGGAATTCTGAGTGTGGGGGGGTTCCTTCTTCTGTCTGCAGCACACGGGATCTCCTAGGAGCCCTTCGAGTGTCTTCCCCCAGTCCCTCCCAGTGCGGGCTGCCGGGGAAAGGAGGGGGTTGTGCTGGAAACGCAGGTAGCATCTAGTGCCTCCCCATGGACAAGGGAGATAATTAGCGGACTACCCCCTGCCAGGGAACACCTGTGACACCAGGCAGCTGCGTGGAGGGCGGCCCCGAACCTCCCCCACACAGTCACCCGTGTTCCGGAATTCTGAGTGTGGGGACGTTCCGTCTTCTGTCTGCAGCACCCGGGATCTCCTAGGAGCCCTTCGAGTGTCTTCCCCGAGTCCCTCCCAGTGCGGGCTGCCGGGGAAAGGCGGGGGTTTGGCTGGAAACGCAGGTAGTATCTAGTGCCTCCCCATGGACCAGGGAGGTAATTAGCGGACTTCCCCTTGCGAGGGAACACCTGTGACACAAGGCAGCTGCGTGGAGGGCGGCCCCGAACCTCCCCCACACAGTCAGCCGTGTTCCGGAATTCTGAGTGTGGGGAGGTTCCGTCTTCTGTCTGCAGCACCCGGGTTCTCCTAGGAGCCATTCGAGTGTCTTCCCCCAGTCCCTCCCAGTGCGGGCTGCCGGGGAAAGGCGGGGGTTGGGCTGGAAAAGCAGGTAGCATCTAGTGCCTCCCCATGGACAAGGGAGATAATTAGCGGACTTCCCCCTGCCAGGGAACACCTGTGACACCAGGCATCTTCGTGGAGGGCGGCCCCAAACCTCCCCCACACAGTCGGCCGTGTTCCGGAATTCTGAGTGTGGGGAGGTTCCGTCTTCTGTCTGCAGCACCCGGGATCTCCTAGGAGCCCTTCGAGTGTCTTCCCCGAGTCCCTCCCAGTGCGGGCTGCCGGGGAAAGGCGGGGGTTGGGCTGGAAACGCAGGTAGCATCTAGTGCCTCCTCATGGACAGGGGAGGTAATTAGCGGACATCACCCTGCCAGGGAACACCTGTGACACCAGGCAGCTGCGTGGAGGGCGGCTCTCAACCTCCCCCTCACAGTCACCCGTGTTCCGGATTTCTGAGTGTGGGGAGGTTCCGTCTTCTGTCTGCAGCACCCGGGTTCTCCTAGGAGCACTTCGAGTGTCTTCCCCCAGTCCCTCCCAGTGCGGGCTGCCGGGGAAAGGTGGGGGTTGGGCTGGAAAAGCAGGTAGCATCTAGTGCCTCCCCCTGGACAGGGGAGGTAATTAGTGGACATCACCCTGCCAGGGAACACCTGTGACACCAGGCAGCTGCGTGGAGGGCGGCTCTGAACCTCCCCCTCACAGTCACCCGTGTTCCGGATTTCTGAGTGTGGGGGGGTTCCTTTTTCTGTCTGCAGCACACGGGATCTCCTAGGAGCCCTTCGAGTGTCTTCCCCGAGTCCCTCCCAGTGCGGGCTGCCGGGGAAAGGCGGGGGTTGGGCTGGAAAAGCAGGTAGCATCTAGTTCCTCCCCATGGACAGGGGAGGTAATTAGCGGACTACGCCCTGCCAGGGAAAACCTGTGACACCAGGCAGCTGCGTGGAGGGCGGCCCCGAACCTCCCCCACACAGTCAGCCGTATTCCGGAATTCTGAGTGTGGGGAGGTTCCGTCTTCTGTCTGCAGCACCCGGGTTCTCCTAGGAGCCCTTCGAGTGTCTTCCCCGAGTCCCTCCCAGTGCGGGCTGCCGGGGAAAGGCGGGGGTTGGGCTGGAAACGCAGGTAGCATCTAGTGCCTCCTCATGGACAGGGGAGGTAATTAGCGGACATCACCCTGCCAGGGAACACCTGTGACACCAGGCAGCTGCGTGGAGGGCGGCTCTGAACCTCCCCCTCACAGTCACCCGTGTTCCGGATTTCTGAGTGTGGGGGGGTTCCTTCTTCTGTCTGCAGCACACGGGATCTCCTAGGAGCCCTTCGAGTGTCTTCCCCGAGTCCCTCCCAGTGCGGGCTGCCGGGGAAAGGCAGGGGTTTGGCTGGAAACGCAGGTAGCATCTAGTACCTCCCCATGGACAGGGGAGGTAATTAGCGGACTTCCCCTTGCGAGGGAACACCTGTGACACCAGGAAGCAGCGTGTGGGGCGGCCCTAAACCTCCCCCACACAGTCATCCGTGTTCCGGAATTCTGAGTGTGGGGAGGTTCCGTCTTCTGTCTGCAGCACCCGGGTTCTCCTAGGAGCCCTTCGAGTGTCTTCCCCGAGTCCCTCCTAGTGCGGGCTGCCGGGGAAAGGCGGGGGTTTGGCTGGAAACGCAGGTAGCATCTAGTGCCTCCCCATGGACCAGGGAGGTAATTAGCGGACTTCCCCTTGCGAGGGAACACCTGTGACACAAGGCAGCTGCGTGGAGGGCGGCCCCGAACCTCCCCCACACAGTCAGCCGTGTTCCGGAATTCTGAGTGTGGGGAGGTTCCGTCTTCTGTCTGCAGCACCCGGGTTCTCCTAGGAGCCATTCGAGTGTCTTCCCCCAGTCCCTCCCAGTGCGGGCTGCCGGGGAAATGCGGGGGTTGGGCTGGAAAAGCAGGTAGCATCTAGTGCCTCCCCATGGACAAGGGAGATAATTAGCGGACTTCCCCCTGCCAGGGAACACCTGTGACACCAGGCAGCTGCGTGGAGGGCGGCCCCGAACCTCCCCCACACAGTCACCCGTGTTCCGGAATTCTGAGTGTGGGGAGGTTCCGTCTTCTGTCTGCAGCACCCGGGATCTCCTAGGAGCCCTTCGAGTGTCTTCCCCGAGTCACTCCCAGTGCGGGCTGCCGGGGAAAGGCGGGGGTTGGGCTGGAAACGCAGGTAGCATCTAGTGCCTCCTCATGGACAGGGGAGGTAATTAGCGGACATCACCCTGGCAGGGAACACCTGTGACACCAGGCAGCTGCGTGGAGGGCGGCTCTGAACCTCCCCCTCACAGTCACCCGTGTTCCGGATTTCTGAGTGTGGGGGGGGTCCTTCTTCTGTCTGCAGCACACGGGATCTCCTAGGAGCCCTTCGAGTGTCTTCCCCGAGTCCTTCCCAGTGCGGGCTGCCGGGGAAGGCGGGGGTTGGGCTGGAAACGCAGGTAGCATCTAGTGCCTCCCCATGGACAAGGGAGATAATTAGCGGACTTCCCCCTGCCAGGGAACACCTGTGACACCAGGCAGCTGCGTGGAGGGCGGCCCCGAACCTCCCCCACACAGTCACCCGTGTTCCGGAATTCTGAGTGTGGGGAGGTTCCGTCTTCTGTCTGCAGCACCCGGGATCTCCTAGGAGCCCTTCGAGTGTCTTCCCCGAGTCCCTCCCAGTGCGGGCTGCCGGGGAAAGGCGGGGGTTGGGCTGGAAACGCAGGTAGCATCTAGTGCCTCCTTATGGACAGGGGAGGTAATTAGCGGACATCACCCTGCCAGGGAACACCTGTGACACCAGGCAGCTGCGTGGAGGGCGGCTCTGAACCTCCCCCTCACAGTCACCCGTGTTCCGGATTTCTGAGTGTGGGGGGGTTCCTTCTTCTGTCTGCAGCACACGGGATCTCCTAGGAGCCCTTCGAGTGTCTTCCCCGAGTCCCTCCCAGTGCGGGCTGCCGGGGAAAGGCGGGGGTTGGGCTGGAAACGCTGGTAGCATCTAGTTCCTCCCCATGGACAGGGGAGGTAATTAGCGGACTACGCCCTGCCAGGGAACACCTGTGACACCAGGCAGCTGCGTGGAGGGCGGCCCCGAACCTCCCCCACACAGTCAGCCGTATTCCGGAATTCTGAGTGTGGGGAGGTTCCGTCTTCTGTCTGCAGCACCCGGGTTCTCCTAGGCGCCCTTCGAGTGTCTTCCCCGAGTCCCTCCCAGTGCGGGCTGCCGGGGAAAGGTGGGGGTTGGGCTGGAAAAGCAGGTAGCATCTAGTGCCTCCCCCTGGACAGGGGAGGTAATTAGTGGACATCACCCTGCCAGGGAACACCTGTGACACCAGGCAGCTGCGTGGAGGGCGGCTCTGAACCTCCCCCTCACAGTCACCCTTGTTCCGGATTTCTGAGTGTGGGGGGGTTCCTTCTTCTGTCTGCAGCACACGGGATTTCCTAGGAGCCCTTCGAGTGTCTTCCCCGAGTCCCTCACAGTGCGGGCTGCTGGGGAAAGGCGGGGGTTTGGCTGGAAACGCAGGTAGCATCTAGTTCCTCCCCATGGACAGGGGAGGTAATTAGCGGACTTCTCCTTGCGAGGGAACACCTGTGACACCAGGAAGCTGCGTGGGGGGCGGCCCTAAACCTCCCCCACACAGTCATCCGTATTCCGGAATTCTGAGTGTGGGGAGGTTCCGTCTTCTGTCTGCAGCACCCGGGTTCTCCTAGGAGCCCTACGAGTGTCTTCCCCGATTCCCTCCCAGTGCGGGCTGCCGGGGAAAGGCGGGGGTTTGGCTGGAAACGCAGGTAGCATCTAGTGCCTCCCCATGGAGCGGGGAGGTAATTAGCGGAATTCCCCTTGCGAGGGAACACCTGTGACACCAGGCAGCTGCGTGGAGGGCGGCCCCGAACCTCCCCCACACAGTCACCCGTGTTCCGGAATTCTGAGTGTGGGGGGGTTGCTTCTTCTGTCTGCAGCACACGGGATCTCCTAGGAGCCCTTCGAGTGTCTTCCCCCAGTCCCTCCCAGTGCGGGCTGCCGGGGAAAGGAGGGGGTTGTGCTGGAAACGCAGGTAGAATCTAGTGCCTCCCCATGGACTGGGGAGGTAATTAGCGGACTACCCCCTGCCAGGGAACACCTGTGACACCAGGCAGCTGCGTGGAGGGCGGCCCCGAACCTCCCCCTCACAGTCACCCTTGTTCCGGATTTCTGAGTGTGGGGGGGTTCCTTCTTCTGTCTGCAGCACACGGGATCTCCTAGGAGCCCTTCGAGTGTCTTCCCCGAGTCCCTCCCAGTGCGGGCTGCCGGGGAAAGGCAGGGGTTTGGCTGGAAACGCAGGTAGCATCTAGTTCCTCCCCATGGACAGGGGAGGTAATTAGCGGAATTCCCCTTGCGAGGGAACACCTGTGACACCAGGAAGCTGCGTGTGGGGCGGCCCTAAACCTCCCCCACACAGTCATCCGTGTTCCGGAATTCTGAGTGTGGGGAGGTTCCGTCTTCTGTCTGCAGCACCCGGGTTCTCCTAGGAGCCCTTCGAGTGTCTTCCCCGAGTCCCTCCTAGTGCGGGCTGCCGGGGAAAGGCGGGGGTTGGGCTGGAAACGCAGGTAGCATCTAGTGCCTCCCCATGGACCAGGGAGGTAATTAGCGGACTTCCCCTTGCGAGGGAACACCTGTGACACAAGGCAGCTGCGTGGAGGGCGGCCCCGAACCTCCCCCACACAGTCAGCCGTGTTCCGGAATTCTGAGTGTGGGGAGGTTCCGTCTTCTGTCTGCAGCACACGGGATCTCCTAGGAGCCCTTCGAGTGTCTTCCCCGAGTCCCTCCCAGTGCGGGCTGCCGGGGAAAGGCGGGGGTTGGGCTGGAAAAGCAGGTAGCATCTAGTTCCTCCCCATGGACAGGGGAGGTAATTAGCGGACTACGCCCTGCCAGGGAACACCTGTGACACCAGGCAGCTGCGTGGAGGGCGGCCCCGAACCTCCCCCACACAGTCAGCCGTGTTCCGGAATTCTGAGTGTGGGGAGGTTCCGTCTTCTGTCTGCAGCACCCGGGTTCTCCTAGGAGCCATTCGAGTGTCTTCCCCCAGTCCCTCCCAGTGCGGGCTGCCGGGGAAAGGCGGGGGTTTGGCTGGAAACGCAGGTAGCATCTAGTGCCTCCCCATGGAGAGGGGAGGTAATTAGCGGAATTCCCCTTGCGAGGGAACACCTGTGACACCAGGCAGCTGCGTGGAGGGCGGCCCCGAACCTCCCCTACACAGTCACCCGTGTTCCGGAATTCTGAGTGTGGGGGGTTCCTTCTTCTGTCTGCAGCACACGGGATCTCCTAGGAGCCCTTCGAGTGTCTTCCCCGAGTCCCTCTCAGTGCGGGCTGCCGGGGAAAGCCGGGGGTTGGGCTGGAAAAGCAGGTAGCATCTAGTGCCTCCCCCTGGACAGGGGAGGTAATTAGCGGACTTCCCCTTGCGAGGGAACCCCTGTGACACCAGGCAGCTGCGTGGAGGGCGGCTCCGAACCTCCCCCACACAGTCATACGTGTTCCGGAATTCTGAGTGTGGGGGGGTTCCTTCTTCTGTCTGCAGCACACGGGATCTCCTAGGAGCCCTTCGAGTGTCTTCCCCCAGTCCCTCGCAGTGCGGGCTGCCGGGGAAAGGCGGGGGTTTGGCTGGAAACGCAGGTAGCATCTAGTGCCTCCCCATGGACCAGGGAGGTAATTAGCGGACTTCCCCTTGCGAGGGAACACCTGTGACACCAGGCATCTTCGTGGAGGGCGGCCCCAAACCTCCCCCACACAGTCGGCCGTGTTCCGGAATTCTGAGTGTGGGGAGGTTCCGTCTTCTGTCTGCAGCACCCGGGATCTCCTAGGAGCCCTTCGAGTGTCTTCCCCGAGTCCCTCCCAGTGCGGGCTACCGGGGAAAGGCGGGGGTTGGGCTGGAAAAGCAGGTAGCATCTAGTGCCTCCCCCTGGACAGGGGAGATATTTAGCGGACTTCCCCCTGCCAGGGAACACCTGTGACACCAGGCATCTTCTTGGAGGGCGGCCCCAAACCTCCCCCACACAGTCGGCCGTGTTCCGGAATTCTGAGTGTGGGGAGGTTCCGTCTTCTGTCTGCAGCAACCGGGATCTCCTAGGAGCCCTTCGAGTGTCTTCCCCGAGTCCCTCCCAGTGCGGGCTGCCGGGGAAAGGCGGGGGTTGGGCTGGAAACGCAGGTAGCATCTAGTGCCTCCCCCTGGACAGGGGAGGTAATTAACGGACTTCCCCTTGCGAGGGAACACCTGTGACACCAGGAAGCTGCGTGGAGGGCGGCCCTAAACTTCCCCACACAGTCACCCTTGTTCCGGAATTCTGAGTGTGGGGAGGTTCCGTCTTCTGTCTGCAGCACCCGGGTTCTCCTAGGAGCCCTTCGATTGTCTTCCCCCAGTCCCTCCCAGTGCGGGCTGCCGGGGAAAGGTGAGGGTTGGGCTGGAAAAGCAGGTAGCATCTAGTGCCTCCCCCTGGACAGGGGAGGTAATTAGTGGACATCACCCTGCCAGGGAACACCTGTGACACCAGGCAGCTGCGTGGAGGGCGGCTCTGAACCTCCCCCTCACAGTCACCCTTGTTCCGGATTTCTGAGTGTGGGGGGGTTCCTTCTTCTGTCTGCAGCACACGGGATCTCCTGGGAGCCATTCGAGTGTCTTCCCCGAGTCCCTCCCAGTGCGGGCTGCCGGGGAAAGGCGGGGGTTTGGCTGGAAACGCAGGTAGCATCTAGTGCCTCCCCATGGACAGGGGAGGTAATTAGCGGACTTCCCCTTGCGAGGGAACACCTGTGACACAAGGCAGCTGCGTGGAGGGCGGCCCCGAACCTCCCCCACACAGTCAGCCGTGTTCCGGAATTCTGAGTGTGGGGAGGTACCGTCTTCTGTCTGCAGCACCCGGGATCTCCTAGGAGCCCTTCGAGTGTCTTCCCCGAGTCCATCCCAGTGCGGGCTACCGGGGAAAGGAGGGGGTTGGGCTGGAAAAGCAGGTAGCATCTAGTGCCTCCCCCTGGACAGGGGAGGTAATTAACGGACTTCCCCCTGCCAGGGAACACCTGTGACACCAGGCAGCTGCGTGGAGGGCGGCCCCGAACCTCCCCCACACAGTCACCCGTGTTCCGGAATTCTGAGTGTGGGGAGGTTCCGTCTTCTGTCTGCAGCACCCGGGATCTCCTAGGAGCCCTTCGAGTGTCTTCCCCGAGTCCCTCCCAGTGCGGGCTACCGGGGAAAGGCGGGGGTTGGGCTGGAAAAGCAGGTAGCATCTAGTGCCTCCCCATGGACAAGGGAGATAATTAGCGGACTTCCCCCTGCCAGGGAACACCTGTGACACCAGGCAGCTGCGTGGAGGGCGGCCCCGAACCTCCCCCACACAGTCACCCGTGTTCCGGAATTCTGAGTGTGGGGAGGTTCCGTCTTCTGTCTGCAGCACCCGGGATCTCCTAGGAGCCCTTCGAGTGTCTTCCCCGAGTCCCTCCCAGTGCGGGCTGCCGGGGAAAGGCGGGGGTTGGGCTGGAAACGCAGGTAGCATCTAGTGCCTCCTCATGGACAGGGGAGGTAATTAGCGGACATCACCCTGGCAGGGAACACCTGTGACACCAGGCAGCTGCGTGGAGGGCGGCTCTGAACCTCCCCCTCACAGTCACCCGTGTTCCGGATTTCTGAGTGTGGGGGGGGTCCTTCTTCTGTCTGCAGCACACGGGATCTCCTAGGAGCCCTTCGAGTGTCTTCCCCGAGTCCTTCCCAGTGCGGGCTGCCGGGGAAGGCGGGGGTTGGGCTGGAAACGCAGGTAGCATCTAGTGCCTCCCCATGGACAAGGGAGATAATTAGCGGACTTCCCCCTGCCAGGGAACACCTGTGACACCAGGCAGCTGCGTGGAGGGCGGCCCCGAACCTCCCCCACACAGTCACCCGTGTTCCGGAATTCTGAGTGTGGGGAGGTTCCGTCTTCTGTCTGCAGCACCCGGGATCTCCTAGGAGCCCTTCGAGTGTCTTCCCCGAGTCCCTCCCAGTGCGGGCTGCCGGGGAAAGGCGGGGGTTGGGCTGGAAACGCAGGTAGCATCTAGTGCCTCCTTATGGACAGGGGAGGTAATTAGCGGACATCACCCTGCCAGGGAACACCTGTGACACCAGGCAGCTGCGTGGAGGGCGGCTCTGAACCTCCCCCTCACAGTCACCCGTGTTCCGGATTTCTGAGTGTGGGGGGGTTCCTTCTTCTGTCTGCAGCACACGGGATCTCCTAGGAGCCCTTCGAGTGTCTTCCCCGAGTCCCTCCCAGTGCGGGCTGCCGGGGAAAGGCGGGGGTTGGGCTGGAAACGCTGGTAGCATCTAGTTCCTCCCCATGGACAGGGGAGGTAATTAGCGGACTACGCCCTGCCAGGGAACACCTGTGACACCAGGCAGCTGCGTGGAGGGCGGCCCCGAACCTCCCCCACACAGTCAGCCGTATTCCGGAATTCTGAGTGTGGGGAGGTTCCGTCTTCTGTCTGCAGCACCCGGGTTCTCCTAGGCGCCCTTCGAGTGTCTTCCCCGAGTCCCTCCCAGTGCGGGCTGCCGGGGAAAGGTGGGGGTTGGGCTGGAAAAGCAGGTAGCATCTAGTGCCTCCCCCTGGACAGGGGAGGTAATTAGTGGACATCACCCTGCCAGGGAACACCTGTGACACCAGGCAGCTGCGTGGAGGGCGGCTCTGAACCTCCCCCTCACAGTCACCCTTGTTCCGGATTTCTGAGTGTGGGGGGGTTCCTTCTTCTGTCTGCAGCACACGGGATTTCCTAGGAGCCCTTCGAGTGTCTTCCCCGAGTCCCTCACAGTGCGGGCTGCTGGGGAAAGGCGGGGGTTTGGCTGGAAACGCAGGTAGCATCTAGTTCCTCCCCATGGACAGGGGAGGTAATTAGCGGACTTCTCCTTGCGAGGGAACACCTGTGACACCAGGAAGCTGCGTGGGGGGCGGCCCTAAACCTCCCCCACACAGTCATCCGTATTCCGGAATTCTGAGTGTGGGGAGGTTCCGTCTTCTGTCTGCAGCACCCGGGTTCTCCTAGGAGCCCTACGAGTGTCTTCCCCGATTCCCTCCCAGTGCGGGCTGCCGGGGAAAGGCGGGGGTTTGGCTGGAAACGCAGGTAGCATCTAGTGCCTCCCCATGGAGCGGGGAGGTAATTAGCGGAATTCCCCTTGCGAGGGAACACCTGTGACACCAGGCAGCTGCGTGGAGGGCGGCCCCGAACCTCCCCCACACAGTCACCCGTGTTCCGGAATTCTGAGTGTGGGGGGGTTGCTTCTTCTGTCTGCAGCACACGGGATCTCCTAGGAGCCCTTCGAGTGTCTTCCCCCAGTCCCTCCCAGTGCGGGCTGCCGGGGAAAGGAGGGGGTTGTGCTGGAAACGCAGGTAGAATCTAGTGCCTCCCCATGGACTGGGGAGGTAATTAGCGGACTACCCCCTGCCAGGGAACACCTGTGACACCAGGCAGCTGCGTGGAGGGCGGCCCCGAACCTCCCCCTCACAGTCACCCTTGTTCCGGATTTCTGAGTGTGGGGGGGTTCCTTCTTCTGTCTGCAGCACACGGGATCTCCTAGGAGCCCTTCGAGTGTCTTCCCCGAGTCCCTCCCAGTGCGGGCTGCCGGGGAAAGGCAGGGGTTTGGCTGGAAACGCAGGTAGCATCTAGTTCCTCCCCATGGACAGGGGAGGTAATTAGCGGAATTCCCCTTGCGAGGGAACACCTGTGACACCAGGAAGCTGCGTGTGGGGCGGCCCTAAACCTCCCCCACACAGTCATCCGTGTTCCGGAATTCTGAGTGTGGGGAGGTTCCGTCTTCTGTCTGCAGCACCCGGGTTCTCCTAGGAGCCCTTCGAGTGTCTTCCCCGAGTCCCTCCTAGTGCGGGCTGCCGGGGAAAGGCGGGGGTTGGGCTGGAAACGCAGGTAGCATCTAGTGCCTCCCCATGGACCAGGGAGGTAATTAGCGGACTTCCCCTTGCGAGGGAACACCTGTGACACAAGGCAGCTGCGTGGAGGGCGGCCCCGAACCTCCCCCACACAGTCAGCCGTGTTCCGGAATTCTGAGTGTGGGGAGGTTCCGTCTTCTGTCTGCAGCACACGGGATCTCCTAGGAGCCCTTCGAGTGTCTTCCCCGAGTCCCTCCCAGTGCGGGCTGCCGGGGAAAGGCGGGGGTTGGGCTGGAAAAGCAGGTAGCATCTAGTTCCTCCCCATGGACAGGGGAGGTAATTAGCGGACTACGCCCTGCCAGGGAACACCTGTGACACCAGGCAGCTGCGTGGAGGGCGGCCCCGAACCTCCCCCACACAGTCAGCCGTGTTCCGGAATTCTGAGTGTGGGGAGGTTCCGTCTTCTGTCTGCAGCACCCGGGTTCTCCTAGGAGCCATTCGAGTGTCTTCCCCCAGTCCCTCCCAGTGCGGGCTGCCGGGGAAAGGCGGGGGTTTGGCTGGAAACGCAGGTAGCATCTAGTGCCTCCCCATGGAGAGGGGAGGTAATTAGCGGAATTCCCCTTGCGAGGGAACACCTGTGACACCAGGCAGCTGCGTGGAGGGCGGCCCCGAACCTCCCCTACACAGTCACCCGTGTTCCGGAATTCTGAGTGTGGGGGGTTCCTTCTTCTGTCTGCAGCACACGGGATCTCCTAGGAGCCCTTCGAGTGTCTTCCCCGAGTCCCTCTCAGTGCGGGCTGCCGGGGAAAGGCGGGGGTTGGGCTGGAAAAGCAGGTAGCATCTAGTGCCTCCCCCTGGACAGGGGAGGTAATTAGCGGACTTCCCCTTGCGAGGGAACCCCTGTGACACCAGGCAGCTGCGTGGAGGGCGGCTCCGAACCTCCCCCACACAGTCATACGTGTTCCGGAATTCTGAGTGTGGGGGGGTTCCTTCTTCTGTCTGCAGCACACGGGATCTCCTAGGAGCCCTTCGAGTGTCTTCCCCCAGTCCCTCCCAGTGCGGGCTGCCGGGGAAAGGAGGGGGTTGTGCTGGAAACGCAGGTAGAATCTAGTGCCTCCCCATGGACTGGGGAGATATTTAGCGGACTTCCCCCTGCCAGGGAACACCTGTGACACCAGGCATCTTCTTGGAGGGCGGCCCCAAACCTCCCCCACACAGTCGGCCGTGTTCCGGAATTCTGAGTGTGGGGAGGTTCCGTCTTCTGTCTGCAGCAACCGGGATCTCCTAGGAGCCCTTCGAGTGTCTTCCCCGAGTCCCTCCCAGTGCGGGCTGCCGGGGAAAGGCGGGGGTTGGGCTGGAAACGCAGGTAGCATCTAGTGCCTCCCCCTGGACAGGGGAGGTAATTAACGGACTTCCCCTTGCGAGGGAACACCTGTGACACCAGGAAGCTGCGTGGAGGGCGGCCCTAAACTTCCCCACACAGTCACCCTTGTTCCGGAATTCTGAGTGTGGGGAGGTTCCGTCTTCTGTCTGCAGCACCCGGGTTCTCCTAGGAGCCCTTCGATTGTCTTCCCCCAGTCCCTCCCAGTGCGGGCTGCCGGGGAAAGGTGAGGGTTGGGCTGGAAAAGCAGGTAGCATCTAGTGCCTCCCCCTGGACAGGGGAGGTAATTAGTGGACATCACCCTGCCAGGGAACACCTGTGACACCAGGCAGCTGCGTGGAGGGCGGCTCTGAACCTCCCCCTCACAGTCACCCTTGTTCCGGATTTCTGAGTGTGGGGGGGTTCCTTCTTCTGTCTGCAGCACACGGGATCTCCTGGGAGCCATTCGAGTGTCTTCCCCGAGTCCCTCCCAGTGCGGGCTGCCGGGGAAAGGCGGGGGTTTGGCTGGAAACGCAGGTAGCATCTAGTGCCTCCCCATGGACAGGGGAGGTAATTAGCGGACTTCCCCTTGCGAGGGAACACCTGTGACACAAGGCAGCTGCGTGGAGGGCGGCCCCGAACCTCCCCCACACAGTCAGCCGTGTTCCGGAATTCTGAGTGTGGGGAGGTACCGTCTTCTGTCTGCAGCACCCGGGATCTCCTAGGAGCCCTTCGAGTGTCTTCCCCGAGTCCATCCCAGTGCGGGCTACCGGGGAAAGGCGGGGGTTGGGCTGGAAAAGCAGGTAGCATCTAGTGCCTCCCCCTGGACAGGGGAGGTAATTAACGGACTTCCCCCTGCCAGGGAACACCTGTGACACCAGGCAGCTGCGTGGAGGGCGGCCCCGAACCTCCCCCACACAGTCACCCGTGTTCCGGAATTCTGAGTGTGGGGAGGTTCCGTCTTCTGTCTGCAGCACCCGGGATCTCCTAGGAGCCCTTCGAGTGTCTTCCCCGAGTCCCTCCCAGTGCGGGCTACCGGGGAAAGGCGGGGGTTGGGCTGGAAAATCAGGTAGCATCTAGTGCCTCCCCCTGGACAGGGGAGGTAATTAGCGGACTTCCCCTTGCGAGGGAACCCCTGTGACACCAGGCAGCTGCGTGGAGGGCGGCTCCGAACCTCCCCCACACAGTCATACGTGTTCCGGAATTCTGAGTGTGGGGGGGTTCCTTCTTCTGTCTGCAGCACACGGGATCTCCTAGGAGCCCTTCGAGTGTCTTCCCCCAGTCCCTCGCAGTGCGGGCTGCCGGGGAAAGGCGGGGGTTTGGCTGGAAACGCAGGTAGCATCTAGTGCCTCCCCATGGACCAGGGAGGTAATTAGCGGACTTCCCCTTGCGAGGGAACACCTGTGACACCAGGCATCTTCGTGGAGGGCGGCCCCAAACCTCCCCCACACAGTCGGCCGTGTTCCGGAATTCTGAGTGTGGGGAGGTTCCGTCTTCTGTCTGCAGCACCCGGGATCTCCTAGGAGCCCTTCGAGTGTCTTCCCCGAGTCCCTCCCAGTGCGGGCTACCGGGGAAAGGCGGGGGTTGGGCTGGAAAAGCAGGTAGCATCTAGTGCCTCCCCCTGGACAGGGGAGATATTTAGCGGACTTCCCCCTGCCAGGGAACACCTGTGACACCAGGCATCTTCTTGGAGGGCGGCCCCAAACCTCCCCCACACAGTCGGCCGTGTTCCGGAATTCTGAGTGTGGGGAGGTTCCGTCTTCTGTCTGCAGCACCCGGGATCTCCTAGGAGCCCTTCGAGTGTCTTCCCCGAGTCCCTCCCAGTGCGGGCTGCCGGGGAAAGGCGGAGGTTGGGCTGGAAACGCAGGTAGCATCTAGTGCCTCCCCCTGGACAGGGGAGGTAATTAACGGACTTCCCCTTGCGAGGGAACACCTGTGACACCAGGAAGCTGCGTGGAGGGCGGCCCTAAACTTCCCCACACAGTCACCCTTGTTCCGGAATTCTGAGTGTGGGGAGGTTCCGTCTTCTGTCTGCAGCACCCGGGTTCTCCTAGGAGCCCTTCGATTGTCTTCCCCCAGTCCCTCCCAGTGCGGGCTGCCGGGGAAAGGTGAGGGTTGGGCTGGAAAAGCAGGTAGCATCTAGTGCCTCCCCCTGGACAGGGGAGGTAATTAGTGGACATCACCCTGCCAGGGAACACCTGTGACACCAGGCAGCTTCGTGGAGGGCGGCTCTGAACCTCCCCCTCACAGTCACCCTTGTTCCGGATTTCTGAGTGTGGGGGGGTTCCTTCTTCTGTCTGCAGCACACGGGATCTCCTGGGAGCCATTCGAGTGTCTTCCCCGAGTCCCTCCCAGTGCGGGCTGCCGGGGAAAGGCGGGGGTTTGGCTGGAAACGCAGGTAGCATCTAGTGCCTCCCCATGGACAGGGGAGGTAATTAGCGGACTTCCCCTTGCGAGGGAACACCTGTGACACAAGGCAGCTGCGTGGAGGGCGGCCCCGAACCTCCCCCACACAGTCAGCCGTGTTCCGGAATTCTGAGTGTGGGGAGGTACCGTCTTCTGTCTGCAGCACCCGGGATCTCCTAGGAGCCCTTCGAGTGTCTTCCCCGAGTCCATCCCAGTGCGGGCTACCGGGGAAAGGCGGGGGTTGGGCTGGAAAAGCAGGTAGCATCTAGTGCCTCCCCCTGGACAGGGGAGGTAATTAACGGACTTCCCCCTGCCAGGGAACACCTGTGACACCAGGCAGCTGCGTGGAGGGCGGCCCCGAACCTCCCCCACACAGTCACCCGTGTTCCGGAATTCTGAGTGTGGGGAGGTTCCGTCTTCTGTCTGCAGCACCCGGGATCTCCTAGGAGCCCTTCGAGTGTCTTCCCCGAGTCCCTCCCAGTGCGGGCTACCGGGGAAAGGCGGGGGTTGGGCTGGAAAAGCAGGTAGCATCTAGTTCCTCCCCATGGACAGGGTAGGTAATTAGCGGACTACCCCCTGCCAGGGAACACCTGTGACACCAGGCAGCTGCGTGGAGGGCGGCCCCGAACCTCCCCCACACAGTCAGCCGTGTTCCGGAATTCTGAGTGTGGGGAGGTTCCGTCTTCTGTCTGCAGCACCCAGGTTCTCCTAGGAGCCCTTCGAGTGTCTTCCCCGAGTCCCTCCCAGTGCGGGCTGCCGGGGAAATGCGGGGGTTTGGCTGGAAACGCAGGTAGCATCTAGTGCCTCCTCATGGACAGGGGAGGTAATTAGCGGACATCACCCTGCCAGGGAACACCTGTGACACCAGGCAGCTGCGTGGAGGGCGGCTCTGAACCTCCCCCTCACAGTCACCCGTGTTCCGGATTTCTGAGTGTGGGGGGGTTCCTTCTTCTGTCTGCAGCACACGGGATCTCCTAGGAGCCCTTCGAGTGTCTTCCCCGAGTCCCTCCCAGTGCGGGCTGCCGGGGAAAGGCGGGGGTTTGGCTGGAAACGCAGGTAGCATCTAGTGCCTCCCCATGGAGAGGGGAGGTAATTAGCGGAATTCCCCTTGCGAGGGAACACCTGTGACACCAGGCAGCTGCGTGGAGGGCGGCCCCGAAACTCCCCCACACAGTCACCCGTGTTCCGGAATTCTGAGTGTGGGGGGGTTCCTTCTTCTGTCTGCAGCACACGGGATCTCCTAGGAGCCCTTCGAGTGTCTTCCCCCAGTCCCTCCCAGTGCGGGCTGCCGGGGAAAGGTGGGGGTTGGGCTGGAAACGCAGGTAGCATCTAGTGCCTCCTCATGGACAGGGGAGGTAATTAGCGGACATCACCCTGCCAGGGAACACCTGTGACACCAGGCAGCTGCGTGGAGGGCGGCTCTCAACCTCCCCCTCACAGTCACCCGTGTTCCGGATTTCTGAGTGTGGGGAGGTTCCGTCTTCTGTCTGCAGCACCCGGGTTCTCCTAGGAGCACTTCGAGTGTCTTCCCCCAGTCCCTCCCAGTGCGGGCTGCCGGGGAAAGGTGGGGGTTGGGCTGGAAAAGCAGGTAGCATCTAGTGCCTCCCCCTGGACAGGGGAGGTAATTAGTGGACATCACCCTGCCAGGGAACACCTGTGACACCAGGCAGCTGCGTGGAGGGCGGCTCTGAACCTCACCCTCACAGTCACCCGTGTTCCGGATTTCTGAGTGTGGGGGGGTTCCTTTTTCTGTCTGCAGCACACGGGATCTCCTAGGAGCCCTTCGAGTGTCTTCCCCGAGTCCCTCCCAGTGCGGGCTGCCGGGGAAAGGCGGGGGTTGGGCTGGAAAAGCAGGTAGCATCTAGTTCCTCCCCATGGACAGGGGAGGTAATTAGCGGACTACGCCCTGCCAGGGAACACCTGTGACACCAGGCAGCTGCGTGGAGGGCGGCCCCGAACCTCCCCCACACAGTCAGCCGTATTCCGGAATTCTGAGTGTGGGGAGGTTCCGTCTTCTGTCTGCAGCACCCGGGTTCTCCTAGGAGCCCTTCGAGTGTCTTCCCCGAGTCCCTCCCAGTGCGGGCTGCCGGGGAAAGGCGGGGGTTGGGCTGGAAACGCAGGTAGCATCTAGTGCATCCTCATGGACAGGGGAGGTAATTAGCGGACATCACCCTGCCAGGGATCACCTGTGACACCAGGCAGCTGCGTGGAGGGCGGCTCTGAACCTCCCCCTCACAGTCAACCGTGTTCCGGATTTCTGAGTGTGGGGGGGTTCCTTCTTCTGTCTGCAGCACACGGGATCTCCTAGGAGCCCTTCGAGTGTCTTCCCCGAGTCCCTCCCAGTGCGGGCTGCCGGGGAAAGGCGGGGGTTGGGCTGGAAAAGCAGGTAGAATCTAGTGCCTCCCCATGGACAAGGGAGATAATTAGCGGACTTCCCCCTGCCAGGGAACACCTGTGACACCAGGCAGCTGCGTGGAGGGCGGCCCCGAACCTCCCCCACACAGTCACCCGTGTTCCGGGATTCTGAGTGTGGGGAGGTTCCGTCTTCTGTCTGCAGCACCCGGGATCTCCTAGGAGCCCTTCGAGTGTCTTCCCCGAGTCCCTCCCAGTGCGGGCTGCCGGGGAAAGGCGGGGGTTGGGCTGGAAAAGCAGGTAGCATCTAGTGCCTCCCCCTGGACAGGGGAGGTAATTAGCGGACATCCCCCTGCCAGGGAACACCTGTGACACCAGGCAGCTGCGTGTAGGGCGGCCACGAACCTCCCCCACACAGTCACCCGTGTTCCGGAAATCTGAGTGTGGGGAGGTTCCGTCTTCTGTCTGCAGCACACGGGATCTCCTAGGAGCCCTTCGAGTGTCTTCCCCGAGTCCCTCCCAGTGCGGGCTGCCGGGGAAAGGCGGGGGTTGGGCTGGAAAAGCAGGTAGCATCTAGTTCCTCCCCATGGACAGGGGAGGTAATTAGCGGACTACGCCCTGCCAGGGAACACCTGTGACACCAGGCAGCTGCGTGGAGGGCGGCCCCGAACCTCCCCCACACAGTCAGCCGTGTTCCGGAATTCTGAGTGTGGGGAGGTTCCGTCTTCTGTCTGCAGCACCCGGGTTCTCCTAGGAGCCATTCGAGTGTCTTCCCCCAGTCCCTCCCAGTGCGGGCTGCCGGGGAAAGGCGGGGGTTGGGCTAGAAAAGCAGGTAGCATCTAGTGCCTCCCCATGGACAAGGGAGATAATTAGCGGACTTCCCCCTGCCAGGGAACACCTGTGACACCAGGCAGCTGCGTGGAGGGCGGCCCCGAACCTCCCCCACACAGTCACCCGTGTTCCGGAATTCTGAGTGTGGGGAGGTTCCGTCTTCTGTCTGCAGCACCCGGGATCTCCTAGGAGCCCTTCGAGTGTCTTCCCCGAGTCCCTCCCAGTGCGGGCTGCCGGGGAAAGGCGGGGGTTGGGCTGGAAACGCAGGTAGCATCTAGTGCCTCCTCATGGACAGGGGAGGTAATTAGCGGACATCACCCTGCCAGGGAACACCTGTGACACCAGGCAGCTGCGTGGAGGGCGGCTCTGAACCTCCCCCTCACAGTCACCCGTGTTCCGGATTTCTGAGTGTGGGGGGGTTCCTTCTTCTGTCTGCAGCACACGGGATCTCCTAGGAGCCCTTCGAGTGTCTTCCCCGAGTCCCTCCCAGTGCGGGC